>NC_080837.1:38008918-39208918 GCF_030435755.1 Ochotona princeps
CCTGCCCTGGTTGTTCATGCCTGAGCCCAGCTCACAGCTCTCAGTGCTGGCACTGGACAGAATGGGAGGTACACAGCAGCTGTGGGTCTCCTGGGCCTGGCTGCAGGACTGTCTACATGGCAGCTTTGCCCAGTGCCTCTCCTCTGCTTTCCCTCTGGCCACAGCTGTTTCCTGGAGTAGCCCCCTACCAGGGTCTGTGAGCCCCTGGGGGCTTAGGAGCAGGTGGGAGGCCTCGCTTGTACTGCTGCATCCTGGTGTCCTAGTGTGGACTGGCACACGGTCCAGGGGGGAGGCTGTCAGTCCCACAAGGGGTAGGGAGTTCCATGTGCCACAGTCTGGTTGGTGTGATTTCTCCCGGATTAGGGGTGCCTCCTTGAGAGCATCAGTTCTTCTCAGCCAGAGCCACCCCAGCTCCGTCCGGCACCTCACCCATGTTCTTGGAGCCCCCACCCTACTGGCAATAGCAGGAGGCTGGCCAGCAAGGCCTTCCTAGCCTACAGAGCTGGGTCCCCCAAAGTTGCTGTGACCAAGAACCAGACTTTAGCCCTACACCCTGAAGAATTCTGGAAGAAGCACTTGTCTTTAACCCATTTCTGCCCACCACTCCTGCTCACAGACCTTTACCAGGAGCTCGTCTTGCAGAGAGAACCAGAGTGCCAGCCACAGACAGAGGGAGCTATCAGCATTCCTGGGGCCTGTAGCAACTGGTTTCTAAGCCATGAGTTGTTTTCTGAACTTGATCCTTCCATCAACCGTGGTCTGATTGTTCACTACTAGAGATAGCTGTTGTCATCCCTGCATTCCTATCTATTTTCCTGTCCTGTTCCTCCCAGCACCATTGAGGTGCTGGGGTAAGCCTTGAGGTTGAAGCTCGGAGTCAGAGGGCCGGTGTTCCAGGAGCATTTATGCCACTTGTTGGCTGTCCCTCAGGAATGGGAAGTTGCTTGACCTCCCTCTTCCTGTTCTGTATGTCCAAGCTATCACCTGCAGAATCTTCCCAGGGAAGGCAATGGGAGGTGGCGGGATACGTAACAGACACCCCTCCCGTGTGTTATCGCGCTAGTTACCCCCCACACCTGCTCTTGGAGATTCATGTCCACTTCCCTGTCCACTTGTCAGGCAGAGCACCCCACCCTGTCCTGAGAACTTGGCATTCAGGCTGTTCAGTTGTGCACTGTGACCTTACCCATTTCTCCTGAAAGAACCACAGTCACTGTGGATTACACTTAGAGAATTGAGAAAGACCACCCAAGAGGCAGGAGGAGGTGAAGGTGTCCTGCGGCCAGGCAGTGGTCCTTAGCCCACAGTCCACTAGTGAGTGGGAGTTCCCCACTGGGTCCCCACAAAATACAACACAAAAGTAGGAAACAGAACATGAGGACAGGGAAGATGGTAGGAGGGCATCAACATGACCCCAGGGGCAATGGGTTCCCACTCCCCTTGCTGTTAGTGTATGTGGCAAAAGCACCCTCTTTGCAAATCTCCCTAGGAACCTTGCAAGGTACAGAGCTAGCCTGGTTACTCAGGTGATCTACTCAGGACCAACTCTTGAGCCCCACAGGCATGACGTGGATGGCAGATGACCTGAGTCCGAGTAATACTAATGGCTGGTCTTTGGGTCATTAAAGCAACCAAAGAGTTGGAGACAGGTAGAGGGGGGTAGTAGCCTTTCCAAGCCTTGCCACTTGGCCCACCTTCCTGTGATGGGATCCGAAGTAGAAGCTTCCCAGGAGCTGACATGGCCGCAGTAGGAAGTCCCAGCAGCATGCTGATGATGGTTTCCCTAGACTTGGGCTCAGTGAGGGTAGGGGTCTTTGTGTCCACCTGGCTTCTGCCAAGTATATAGGGGTGTAGATTCGCTTCTTAGCTGGGTTAGTGGCTGCCCTGGGTCAGTCTGTCTGAGACTCTTTCTGTTTGTTGTGCCTAAGGAGGGACCAGGACTGTGTCCCCTCCCTCTTAGGAAAGCCTCCTGTCCCAGTATTTGGGAAATTCTTTCTAGGCAACCTAGGGGAGCCAAGAATCATCAAAAGAGCAGCTACTAGAGACCATAGAGTAAGTACAGTTACGCATGTGTTGGAATTCTTCATGTTGGAAATAGCTTTTTTATTTGGTCCAGCATTGACTCCATTCAGAAAAAAAGAAGATTTGGAAATTCCCTGAATAGTGATTAGGCTTTTTGGAAAATGAAATCTGGGAAAACTCAGCCACCAAGTTGCATCCATCCTTCGTTGTAATATCACAGGAAGGTTCCTGGGTCTGGAGGTGGATCTGGGTTAAAACCCCCTGCTCTGCCACTAGTAAGTTCTGTGTCATGAACAAATGAACTTCACCTCTCCAAGTCGCAGTTTCTAACCAAAGTTACTCAAAGAAGCTTGTGGGGGAAAGAAAAGGGAGAGTAACAGATAAGTTTTGAGAGTTGTGGCACAGTGGTTAGGATGTTGTTTCATGTGCCTACATCCCATATCAAAGTACCTGGATTCAAATCCCTGCTCTGTTTCTCGTTCAGCTTCCTGCTAATGTGCACCTTGGGAGGCAGCCGATGATGGTTTAGGTATTTGGGTCCATGTCCCCAGTGTGGGATACCTGGATTGAACTTGGGGTTCCTGGCTTCAGCCTGGCTGTTGCAGGCATCTGGCAGGTGGGTGTACAGGGGGAAGATCTGTTACTGTCTTTGAAAATACAACTTTTAAAGAAAAGTTTGTTTTGAAGCAGAAAAATTTGAAACCCATATATGTTTTTTCCAGAGTCCACATTTCCAGGAATTTTCAGAATGAACTTCATTTTTAAAGATTTCTTTTATTTTTATTGGAAAGTCAGATATACAGAGAGGAGGAAAGACAGAGAGGAAGATCTTCCATCCATTTGAAGACTGTTGGTGTTACACAGTTCGTGGGAAAGGTGCTCGTGGGTTGTGCTGTAGCCGAGATGTGGGCAGTTGGTCTCTGTAGGCCGTGTGTGGAAAGCTGATTGAGGCTCTCTCTTGGACCCACCTTTGCAGCACTTAGAGAGTGTTTCTAGAAGTCCTCCCCAAACTGGTGTTTGCCTGGCATATCAATTAGCAGATCCTCTGCTGGCAGCATGGGACCTCTGTCCTGGGACCCCCGTGCCTGCTTCCTGACCCTTGGGGAGGCTCTCCTTGTGGGCAAGTGGTTGTCTGGAGCCCAGACCCACGGGAATCCCTGGGCAGGGTCCCCGGGGGAGATTTGTCCTAGAATAGGGGTCCCCAGGAGCCAGCTTCTGTCCCGGGAGTGGGAGGTCCACCCAGGACTTGCTGACCAGGAGCAGGGGAGCCAGAGGAGGGGCTGCGGGGAGCTGGTGTGCGTGAGAGCCAGGGCCTGGGCTCCAGGGCCCTGTGTTTGCTCTGTGGCTGGCTCTGTTTATGTCGCTCGCTATATTTAGCCTCTGAGTCATCCCCGCAGCAGACTAGAAGCTGAGTTCCCCACACACTTGCACCTGACTGCCCTCTCCTCCAGGACAAGGGCCCTGCGGGTATGGACAGCCATGGGAGTCAACTTATGTTCTTCGGGGGTGGGGCAGAAAGAAAGATGTCTGGTTTGCCTCTTGACCCAGGCTTGGCAGCCAGGAGGGGCTGCCCCCTGCCCAGTTTACCTCATCCTGTGCAGTATACTTCCGGTTGGGACAAAAATGGCCAGCAGCCAAGACCCCTGTGGGGGGCATCAGAGACCCCTACATGGCAGCATAGACCCGCAGCAGGCCTACCCTCCCCACCTGTCCTTCCCTCCTGCCAGGGTCCATTCAACTCTTGATTTGCTCCTGAGCTGCTGTGAAGTTGCTCAGGATGCAAGAAACTCTAAACAACTTCCCTAGCTGGGGGTGTGGGACTGTGGAGGAATGGGGTGGGGGAGGGTAGGGGCTTGTTGGGGGAGGTCGGACAAGGAAATTGGTGATTTCTCTCTCCAAGCTCTGGAGGGCCAATGCAGGACCTGGGGCATGGGTGGCACAGGCCACTGAGAAGCAGCTGGCGTCGGGCTGCCCCTCCTTCCCCGGAGAAGCAATGGCTATTGCCACAGCAGCTCCAACATCCTGTGAGCACCACGAGCCAGGCCGAGGAAAACCTTGGAATGAGCAACATTTCCCCCTTTCCATTTTGCTGTGTTGCTACTAGTCCAAGGCAAGAAGCTGTGGTGGGAGGTGAGGAGGTATCCCAGGGAACGGCGGTATTCCTCCACCTCCCATGCCCAACCCTCCCAACCTCTACATCCCCCTCGCACCTTGCCTGGCCCCAGGTTTTAAGTAAATGCTTTTCTCATGTCATCACCAGCAACAAACTCAAAGTCTAGACCCTGCTGTCCTCACTTGACAGGACTCCGAGGCGCCAAGAAATGAGGTAGCAGGCCTAGCTGCGCTGCAGGTGGTCCCACCGGGAACTATACAGATTTTATCGGCTCTGGAACTGCGGTCTTCCCTCCACCCCATACCTGCTTCTCAGGCGAGCACATTCCAGAACGCCGGAGCACAATAGTGCTCTCATTTATTGCCCCAGTCGTTCTGCTTCATTTAAAACTTAGGTCTGTGTTCTTGCTCTCCTCTCTGCATAGGTTATAAAATAATTGAGCACGAGATTTATATCCCAATCACCTTTGTATCCCTTCTAACGCTTAGCTCAGTTGGATGCTTCAGAAGAGTTGGGACAAAAACACCCCCCCCCCAACTTCTTGTAGTGGAATTTTCCTAAGGTCCCCCTTATCTCAGTGTTTTTGGGCTCGTTGGCAAAGTTCTTCCCTTTAGCCTTGACTTGGGAGGTTTAGAGGGCCTGGGAAGGGACACAGTGGGAAATCTTTGCTTGATGTGTGTGTGTCACCCTGTAGAAGAACACACACAGTTCTGCTGTGTCAAGAAATTGAGTGAGGTTTGAGGATGGACATGGTCTGAAGTACAATTTCAGACTAGTTTTAGCTTTATTTCTGTTTGATCTTCAGTTAGCGCCACCTTCAAAAGGTTTATTTCTTTCTGGTCCACAGCATCCTTACTAAATAGTTAATGATCTGGAAACAATGTGTTTAAATATACCAGTGGAGAAGGCAGTGGTGATTGACTTTGAAAAGATAATGCTCCTTTCGTAATATGGGTGAACACACTATACTATTTTCAAAATTATCTATTTTATTTGAAAAGCAGAGACATAGGGAGAGCTCCCATCTGCTGGTTTATTCTCCAGAGGCCCGCGGCAGCTTGGATCTTGGACGTTAATCTGGATCTCCCACGTGGGTGGCGGGGACACAACTACTTGAACTGTCCTCACTTAGGGCTTCCCCGGGTGCATATCAGCAGGAAGCTGAGGTGGGAGTGGAGTTGGGACTCGAACGCAGTACTCCAGAATGGGATTCAGTTGCACTGCGTGACATCTTAATTTTGTGCCAAACACCCACCCCACACTACAGTGAAAGAGCATCACTTTGGGGTCAAAAGTCACGGCTTCCTGTCACCTCCCTCCCAACAAACTTGCTTGGATGACTTGTCAGAACTTTGCTTTCCCTGGTGTAAGATGGACTTGAAAGGTCCTACCCACTCTGTCCCACAGCTGTGGGAGGCTCCCGTGACGCGGCAGGAACGCTCACTCAGTCTGAGAGCTGAGCATGCGCCCTCCGCTTTGTGTGCCGGTTCTTCTAGAGCTGTGCGCTACTTGGCTTTGCTTCTTCCTGGGCCTCTTTGGGGTCCGTCAGCTCTGGCTGGAGCTGCTGGAGCAGCTGGAGCACTGATGACCCACAAGGCCTCCAGAGGGTGTAGCTTAGATCTGAACAGGCAGACAGGCAGACTTTTAGCCAAAAGGGCAGCAGCATGCTTTGTGCTCAGTGCAGAGGCCAGCGGGGACAAAGCCCAGCTTGATCTGTGTTCCGCAGCCTTGCCACACACCATGGCTAGCTCTCTCTCTGTTTTTAATCTGACTTTTAAAGCCTTCTACTAGCAGGGCCTGTCCCAGACAGAAAATCCCACCCCCGGCCAGACAGCAGTCATTCTGGCCTCAGGCTAGTGGGTTATCTTACAAGACTGGCTGTCTGTCTTCAGTTCATAGTACATCTATTGAGTACCTACTGTGTGCTGTCTGTGTGGTAATACATTCAGCCAGGGTGTCTTGAACTTGGTGGGGATTTGAGTACTTGTCAACTGGTGTTCTCTACCCACCATCCACACAAACAAGAGAAGCAAAGCAAGGCTGCCTCAGAGGTCTCCCTCCCTATCTGTTCAGTGCCTTTGTCCACTGGATTAGGTTTCCCACCTCTTCTCTTTACCTCAGGCCTGCCTTCTAGGGCTGCTCTGGGGTACGCTGTCCCTTCCCAGGGGCCCAATCTGCCACCCCTGGGGCACCATGACCATGCACTCTGGAAACCCCCATGGTGAGTGGCACTTGGAGAGTTGGGCCTCCTCTCAGGGGTTTGCCCTGGCTGAAGTCAGAGGATGCCCTGGGTGCCGGGCCAGGTGCCCAGGAGGCAGGGCTGTGAGCATTCTTTCCTGGCTGCCTACCTTCTGTCCTCTATGTACTGGCTGATGTTTTAGCATCTGTGTGCTTCATCTGGACCACAAAGGTCCATTTCCTTCCTGCTTGATGTCTCTCTGACCTCTCTTCACATCATGTTGCTTTTTCTTTCTATTCAGACCCTTGTGGTTTAACTTTTAGCAAGTATTTTCTTTACTTTTTTCTTTGTATAATCAGGGCAGCCTTTGGTGCTCTGGGGATGTGGCAATTGGCAAGAGGCTGCCCAGTGGCACCTGCTGGTGCTCAGAGCTGGCTCCTGGGCTGCAGGTGGGGGGCCAGCCCCATTCCTGCTGGCTCCAGGCCTTTGGTGATTGGAGTTCTGAGTTACAGTCCTGAAGGAGTCACAGAAAGCACCTCAGTGGTTTCCAAAACCCAGTCTGTGGCCCAGCTACTGCAGAACGGCCTGGCTTGCCACTGGCCATAGGCGTCACTGTGGTGGGAAGAGACTGAAGGAGAGAACGGGTCATGGGATGTTTTTTTCCAGGCTGTGGGGTCATGCAGGATTTCTCTTCTCTGTAACTTCTTGCATCTTCCCATTTTTCTACCATTAACATTTACTGCCCTTCCGGTTAAAACTCCCAACACATGTTACTTCCGAGTTGAAAAGTATCATCCAGGGAGTTTGTTCAATATGCAGATTCTTGGGCCCCCTTCCTGGAGATCCTGACTCAGCTGGTGTGGGTGGAGCCTGGGTGAAGAGAAGGACTGTGTTTACCACGGCTCCCACCCCTACCCCAGCTGGTTTTGTGACAGGCTAACTGGAAACCACAGACCTAATACCACACCTGCATTTTCCTTAGGAGTCAAGTGAGGACTCACACACATATCCCAGCCCACTGTCAGGGCCTCTGGCTCCTGCTGCAGGGAATCCATCCACCACCCACAGGGCTTTTCATGCCACGCCTGAGCCCTGAGGACTGCCTTAAGTAGAGGCATGGAGCTGGACACTCCCCAGGCACTGCCTGTGAGGCCCAGCAGGTTCCCGTCTGCCTGGCTGACAGCACACTTTGGCTTGCAGCTGCTTTAGGTTCTCCTAACACCCCTCCTAAGTATTACAGGTAAAAGTGCCACCTAGCTTCACACCAGAGACCTCAGGAGGCTGCACAGTTGGCTTCCATAGTGAAATTTGGGGGGGGGAATAGGGAGAGTGAGAGAGATGGGATTGAGCCATACTCCAGATCAGAATTAAACTCTGTTATCCTTGGCCATTGAGATGGTTTGGTGAGGGGCATGCAGAATAAGGAAAGGTGGATAGGGCAGGAACTGGAGTGTAAAGCCAGCTAAGCTTGTGCTTGGGCCACTTGCATCCCACATCAGGGTGCCTGGGATTCAGACTTGCCTCTGCTTCTGATACAGCTTCCTGCTAATGTGCCTAAGAGGTGGATGGTGATGGCCCAACTCCTTGGGCTCCTGTCCCCATGTAGGAGGCATAGATGGAGCTCCAGGGTCTTCCTTGCTTTTGATTGACCCAGCCCTAGCCATGGGGGAAGACTGAATCATTGGCTGAAAGATCTGTCTCTTTGCCTTTTAAATAAATATATACAGAAATCTTTAAAGAAAATAAAGATAAGTGGAGTCTATTGGTAATGGTTAGGGACTTTGGTCTAGGACAAAAGCATCAGGAATCAGTCCAGTTTGTGCCACTTGCTAGTTAGCTCTGGCTTAAATGACCCAACCCTCCTCCATCCCTGTGCCTGTAACTGGCATGGCACTACCTCATGGGGCTGTTGAGGGGACCAAAGACGTGTAGCGTGCATGTGCCCTTGCCTGTCCTGTGATGGCTTTATGGTCGCCGGGGACACTCAGGCAAACACACATTGCTTTTCAGCTGCATTTCCCAGAAGCTTTCTGATGATACCCATGCTTGCCGGGCTGCAGGCCACAGCGTGAGGAGCTGGGCTGTCAAGTGCAACCCTCACATGGCTGCTGCGTGAGGGCTGTAGTTGCTCGTAGGCACCCAAGGAGGCCGGGAATTCCAGTAGACTGGCCTCTCCATGGATTGAGTTTTTTCCTGGATTCTCTGACTCTTCCACCCATGACCTTTGCACCTGCCTCAGGCAACAGCTGGGGGGTTGGGGGTTGGGCAGAAGGAAGAGGATGGGCTGTGCCAGCTGCTGCTGCTGGCGGAGGCCTGGGACTCACAGCTGAGTCCATTTCCCCATGACTTTACTCTATCAGCTTTTGGTAAGCTGCTCTTGTGTTTCCTCTTTTTACTCATCTTTGTTTACAAAACACGAGGAAGCCATCGGTGGCCCCAGCCAGCTGCCCTGGACTGCTGTGCCACACCCGACTTCCCTTCCCTTCCTCCCCCAAGTAGTTGGGCTGTTTTCCAGTCTCTTGTGCAGGAGGAAGAACACCATTGCCTTTTGGGGGCTTGCAGCGGTGGCCAGGCTGTGGGGCAGGGGAAGGATTCGGGGCGGGAGGCTGTGTGCTCACCTGCGTGGTCCAGGCCCTAGGCACAGCCTAGTGGATGCCTCTCTTCCCTTTGGCCCAGCATAGGGTGAAGAACAAACCAGCAACTTTAATGGTTCTCCTGGGTTGAGGTCAGGGAGGCCACAGCTGACTGTGACCTTGAGGCCTTGCCCATTGAGGCTGGTGTTGTGGTAAAAGCCAGCGGAGAAGAGGACTGTGTCTGGTTTGCACCCCCCACCCCGAGGGAATCCCTAGCCCACCCAGCCACTTGCTTTTTGCTGCCCCGCCAAGGTTTACTCCCCCCTGTGCCTTGAGAACCCAGTGGTGAGGGAGGCCAGACCCCAGAGGACAAAGAACAAAGATTGCCTCTTCCAGCAGCCTCCAGTTCCCTTAGGGCCTCAACTGGCCCCTGGGGAGGGTACCTGGATGGGCAGAGGTCCCTGGTCATGGTCCTGTGTGTCACTGATCCCTGCCCTTTAGTTCCAGCCTTTAGTCTGACAGCAGGACCCAGGACAACCTCCAGATCATGGTGTGCATTCTTTGTTTTTGTTTTGTTTTCAAGTATGTTCTTGCTTAATGTTTAATTGGCTTCAGTCAGTAGGAAAGCCCTCCAAGAGGGATTATTTATGGCTTACTGTCAAGAGCAGCTATGAAAAGGGCAGCACGGAGCTGGAGATGTTGGGAGGGGAGAGAGGGCGGGCGCACAGGAGTGTGTGTGTGTGTGTGTGTGTGTGTGTGTGTGTGTGCACGCACACGCCGTGTTTGCACTGGATGAAATCAGATTTTTGCTGCCTCAGCAGTGTGGTTTAAATTGAAGATTAACCCTTTGACCTTCACAGTGTCAAATCACTTGCAGATGGAGCTCCCCCTCTTCCCCCCCCCCCCCCCCCGTTCTCTGTGTTACTTTGGAGTGGTTGGGGGTGGGGAGAGAAAGAGGGCCACTTTCTCTCTGCAGCTGAGGTTGGAGGAGCCCGGGAGCCCGTCTGATTAAAAGCAGCACTTGGCTAAACTCTGGAAAATCCTGCTAACAGGGGGAAAAGTTTAATCTTCTTGCATACTGAGCGGAGAGAGCCTGCTCCTTTCTTTGTGATGTTAACACTGTAATTGTTTTTGGAGAACTCTCCAGCTCCTCCTGCCCGAGTCTCTTTCTCCCTCCCCAACATCACCGCAGAGTGCTGTGAGGATGGGATTAAGGTGCCCTGGGAGGGGCTGCTCTGAGCTTTGCCTGCCTGGGATGAGCAGTGACCCAAGGTGGCTGGCAGCCAAGCTGAGGGCATCTTCTTTTTCGCAGCACCAGCAGAACCGAAACCGCGCATGGTGGCAGAACCTCCTCTTCCTGCTACCTGGCGCTGAATGGCGATGAGAACAGGAACTGGGCAGGTCCGAGGTGAGACCGGACTGCACGTGGGACACTGAGAACGCTGTCTGGACCGTCATCGCAAGCACTCACTCTGTGACTTGTGAAGTTGCTTTTGATGGCTTGTCTTGTTTTTGTTTTTGCATTTCTCTGTGTGTACATACAAGATTCTGCCGGTGGGACCTTCTTGCCTTGCTCAGGAGCAGGGGCTTTTATCAAACACTGTTGAAGGACAGGTTGCACTGTTTGGGATGCTGTGCGATGTCTGGGAAATTTCTCCACTGGTGCTTGGTTGAAATGGGAGTCTGGGCTCAGGCTCCTAGTGCCACCTAACTAACCTGCCAGTCCTCCACTGGGGATGGGGCCATCATTGTGACAGTCACAGGGCTGGGCCAGGGAGGGTGGTGGGGGGCAACCTGACAGCCAATGAAGGGCAGCTTTACGAGGCTGGCCAGCCGACTGTAGATTCCCCCACTGCTCAGTCAGTGCCAGCCCCAAGGGCTCAGGGATCCTTGTCTGGCCCCCTGTTCCCTCCAGCAGACCTCAGGGAGGGTTGGGTTCCTGCAGGGACCCCTCAACTGTGCCACATCAGGAACCCAACTTCGGGAGGACCCTCCCCTCTCTACACTCCCCCCCACCAAATCCATATAGAGGCTCCAGGATTGGTACCAGGGTGCAGGA
The DNA here is from genome assembly GCF_030435755.1 of Ochotona princeps. Taxonomy (NCBI): domain Eukaryota; kingdom Metazoa; phylum Chordata; class Mammalia; order Lagomorpha; family Ochotonidae; genus Ochotona; species Ochotona princeps. The sequence goes on from NC_080837.1 coordinate 38,019,865, forward strand.
CCACAGCCACCTGTGGCTGCTTGGAACAGATGAGTGTTCACCTTGAGCTGAGTCACCAATCACCATGCTGCAGCTAGCAGCTTGTGCCTTTGTCAGCTCTTTTTCAATAGACCCAGCGCACAGACTGTAGTCTGCCCTGCCGTGAGCACTGCGGACACCCAGGGGCCACCCCACAGTGGGGCTGGCCAGTTTGGCTGTCATCTTGCCAAAAAGCCAGCTCATTCGAGAGGGCCTAGGGCCCCTTGGTTTCCTTGGAAACAACATACCTCCTCCCCCTTCTCCCCATTCCCTTTTCACACCTAGTGGGATACAGAAAGAAGCCAGGCCAGTGGCTTTGTCAGATGAAAAGCCACTTTCAGAGTGATGGACAATGATTAGAGTGCAGTGTGGAACCGTCAAAGCGGAGACAGTTCTGGAAGGGCACACTGTGGAACTCAGCAGCTGCCTGACTGCCTCTGAACTTCTCCCCTTCTTTCCCTGCCGTGGCGCTAATGGAGAGATCTGACAGCAGCCCCAGGGAATCTGCTAACCAGTCACCTAGAAATGAAACCGTAGCTTCTGCCTATGTAAGAAAAGACAACATTGGTGCTAAAGCAGACGCCAGGCCCAAAGAAAGGATGTCTTCCCTGGCAGAGAACCCAAGGCTCCTCGAAGAAAACAGGAGAATCTCTCACATGAGCCAGCTCAGGCTGCAGGAGGTCTGCAGCACTGCGGAAGAACCATCCGTCTTCTGGAAGTTCAGTTGGACGGGTAGTTCACTGTGCAAGAGCCACTGCAGAGCAACCAAAGGAGGCTGAAGTCCTGCTGGGGGGTCGCGTGCCTTTCCTGACTTGCACAGAGGTGGGGAGGGCCGTGGGGGGTGGGGCATGTGATCACGGTGCTCCCCACTCCCCAACTTCAGCCAGGATCTCCAACGGTGCCGGGCAAGCCTTTGCTTTGTCCTCCCAGATGTTTGGGAGATATTACCTCTTCTTGGTCAGAATTTTATTCTCAGGGTGTGTAACATGGCTTGTCTGGTGAGAAAGACAGCTTCTTGCTTGCAAGGCAGTGGAAGCCAGTGAGTGGGCATGCGGACTGCTGTTAAAAAGTCAGTTTTCCCGGTGTGTCACTGTGCCATGTCGTGGTGCATGTGGGACCCTGTCCTGGATGGAGGTTGTGTGTACATGAGTGGCACACACACAAACCAAAGTTGTTCCTCCTGGCCACCCGTAATGCCTCCTGGTCAATTTTGTACTGAGCTGAACTGGAGGGAGAGCGGTCAGGCCCTTGCTGTTGAGCCTAAGCAGCGCTTTTGGAGAGCTGCCCGGGAGCACCTGACTAGCCCACCTGCATCTATGATGTTGCTGTCTTCTGCAAGCCAGGAGCAAAGCCAGGCAAAACTGAGACCACCTTCCATTCCAGGCCCCCACTCTGCCACTAAAGGACAAGAAAAAAAAAAACTTTGGAAGTAACTGTCTGGTAGGCCGCTGCGGGGGGGAGTGGGTCCCCCTGGCTGGTCCTGCAATCTTGGCTGGATCCTTTCCCTCTCTGCCAGCTGAATGGACCCAAACATTCCTTAAGTCCATCCTCAGGAGACGCCCCTCCCCCTGGGGTGCCCATCCCCCACTGGAGGAGCCTGGCTGTCTCCGGAGAGGAGCTGGGGGAACAGCTTTGGAGGAGTGGAGCGGTGACCTAGATCCTGACCTGCAGCCAGCTGAAGGTCCCTGAGGCTTCTGTGGCCTGCTGGGGTGGGGGTTGGCAGAAGGGCTGGACCGCTTCCTTTATCCTGCAAGAAATGCCCTGGAGGCAGGGTTAAAACAGCCCTTCTCTTTCAGAACCCCAGACTGGAGCTTTGTGGAAGCCTGCAGACAGTTGGGGGTGGGGGAAAGCCTGACTTCTGCTGCCCCACCCCCTGCCAAGGTTGAAAGATTGGGCCATGGGTGGGTCTCCAAGTCTGGGTACCTGGAGAGTTGCCTGGTAATCTTTCTCAATCCCAGGTGAAAAAGGATCATCTCTAGGTGGCCCCTAGCTGTGTGATAGGCCTGTTTCTGGGGGCTCAGGGGCAGCAGTCCAGGCCTGTTCTCCCATAGGTTCCCCCTGGGCTGGTTTGGGGGGAGGGACTGTGGAGCACCTGCCAGTCCTGATAAGCAGAGTACACTTCCCCAGTGAGAGTTTGTATTATCTTCCCTGGGGATGTAATGAGGGTGTGTGGACTTGGCAGGTGGGGGAGATCTTAACCCCCAGGATGAGGACCCTGAGGGGCAGGCCTCTAGTCCCAGCTTACCCCAGTTAACCCGGGCTGGAAGGGGTTAGCTTGTAGACTTACCAGAAGGCAGAACTCTTCTGGGGAATGCCAGCCTCTGGGCTGAAGGTGCTCCTGGGTCTGCCCATGTCCTCTGCTCTCTGCTTGGAGCTTGCCCAGCAGCTCATCCCATCCCTGGAGTCCCAGGGGCTATGGGGGAGACCCAGTGAGAATGTAGCATTTGCTTCATCCCCCAGGTTACTGGCTCTGGGGCCTGGGCCCTCTGCCTGTGGAAGAAAGCCAGATAGAAAGAGGGAGAGGCTTGGGGAACCCTGTTTTGTTTTTAACCTGTATAGACTATGTGGCTAAGTGTTGCTCACATACATGTATGTGTGTATATATGTATGTATATATATATATATAAATACACATTTCCCCCTCATCAATTGGTACAATTTTTAATAAAATCATTTGAAGAAAACCTGGCCTTTCTTTTTCTTCTTTCAAAAGATTATTCATTGATTTGAAAAGCAGAGTTAAAGAGAGGGACCTAAAGATCTATTCACTGAGTTCCACCCAAGGAATCTAATTCTTCTGTTTCTGAGTTACCCTGGAGGCTGTGTTTGTGATGTGCTTTTGCCTTAAGGTGGATTCTACCTCCACCTAAGTAGCTGGCAGAGGCCCAGGAGGTGGAGCGCCACGGGCTTTGGAGTTCATCCCATCTGGACGGGGTTCTGATTTCACCTCTGCCAGCCAAAGGATCTCCATGAAAGTAAAATGCAGCTCTTCTTGCCTCCTGCGATTGCAGGGAAAGTGTCCAGGGACCTGCCCACTCAGCAGCAGGGTGACCCCTGTAGGGTGCGGGGAAGGGCCCCTAGTGAGCACGCCCACCTCCCTCCACCCAGCTCCTCTTCCTCAGTTTTCCTTTATCCAAATGCCATCTCTGTTGGCCCAGCTAGTTCCAGGGGGCACTTCCTGGTTTGCATTTCTTTGTGGATTAACAATGCAAAACCCTGAGTTTGAAAATCTTTGGGGAAGGCCACAACCCTGGGGTACATGCAATCAGCAGTTCAGCTGTGAGCATCGGGGCCAGTCGGCCTCGTCCTGTGTAATTTGGGAAGCTGTCAGCCAGCCCAGACCTGGACCAGGACTCCAGTTCCAATCCTCTCACTACATCACTGCATTGAGAGCCCAATGCAGCAGTGTTGGATTGAACCTCTTGCCTTGAGAGAGCAGTAAACTGAGGCCCAGCAAGGGGCTGTTCTTCCAGCGCTTTCAAGTCGCTGAGTCAGGCTTCCCCAGGGCTTGCTTGGTCATCTGTGCTTCCATCTGGAAATCTTGCTGCTCTTGCCCAACTCCTGGAAGAAGCAAAAACATGTCTGTCTTTTTTTTTTTTTTTATGCCAAATAACTGCCTCCCCTCCTGTAAAACATGGCACTTCCACCTGCTCTGTGTTTGGAAAGGGAGGTTTGTTTTTCCTGGACTGTGGCAGGAGCTGGGCCCAGGGCCGCGTCCGGATGTTATTCTACATTGCACGTGCTGGGTGTCATTGGGTCCGGCCAGTGGTTCCTGTGAGGTGTGCAGGGAACCAGGTGGTTAGTGACAGTGTACTTTTTCTGCCTTGCTACCTTGGCCCTGGCTGGTGGGCACCCCTGAGTTTCCTCTCTGACCTGTCTAGGGCAGGGAGTGCAGAGCCACTGGCTGGAAAACAGCCTGAGACTCAGGCAGGCCCTTGGCAGAGAAAGAAGTTCCCCACCTGTGCCCTAGGGGAAGTCTCATGAACAGTTAACGGTACAGTCGCCACAGTACCACCCGGGTCGCATGGCATCAGGCAGGCCTGTCTCCCCATCTGTACAATGAGGTCATAGCACCTGCTCACAAGACTGGTCACGAGGAGTATGTGTGAATGTGTGCAAGTTGCAGAGGAGAGTGCATGGTCCCTTTAGCTTTTCCATAAATGGTAGCTGTTAATACTGTGAATGTTACTGCTCCCATTAGCTTTCCAGCAATTGATCACGGAGCTCAGAAGTATCTGTGGCATTTGTGTCTCTGCCACATTGTCCTAATGAATTAACGTAACTGGTCTGCTTGCCTGGATGAGCACACAGCCTCCTCCCTGGTCTCTGGCCAGGCTTGCCTCTTGCAATGCAACCTTTTCTGCTACCAGGGCACCTTTCAGCAGCCCTACTCCCATCACCTGCCCTGGAAAACTGGCTCTACCGGGTCCTTCCTGAGCTCACTTTTGCAACCACCACTATATATTTGTATTCTGAATAACAAATTATCCCCAAATATGGCAGCTGGAAACAGTAAGTAATTTACTATCATATGGTTTGTTTTTCTAAGCATACAACTTGTTTTAAACTTTTTTATAAGATTTATTTTTAAATTTTTATTGGAAAGTCAGATATACAGAAAGGAGGAGAGATAGAAAAAGATCTTCCATTTGTTGGTTCACTCCGTAGGCAGCTGCAACAGCTGGTGCTGCACTGATCGGAAGCCAGGAGCCAGGAGCCTCTTCTGGATTTCCCACGTGGGTGCAGGGTCCCAAGGCTTTGAGCCATCCTCGAATGCTTTCCCAGGCCACAGGTAGGGAGCTGGATGGGAAGCAGGGCTGCCAGAATATGAACTGGTGCCCATATAGATTTCCGGTGCATGCAAGGTGAGGGCTTTAGCTGCTGGACTACTGTACTGGGCCTGTTTTAAACTATGTTTTTGAAGGGCATGAAGATAACTCCTGTCCTTTAGTTCATTCCTCTACTGTCTGCAACAGCTCGTGCTGGGCTGGGGCAAAGCTAGGAGCCATGAACTCCATTCTGGTCTACCATGTACTTGGACCATCCTCCGCTGCTTTCCCAGGTTCCTTAGGAGGAAACTTGATGAGAAGTAGAATAGATTGGACTGGAAGCAGCATTCTGATGTGGGTTGCTATTGTCCTAGGTGGAGGCTTAACCTGTTGTATTATAGTGCTGACCTCAGGAGCAAAGAACTCAATCCAGGTGTCCCAGGTGGGTGGCAGGGGACTCCACCTCTCAGCACCCATATTAGCAGAACACTGCTCCAAGAGACAGAGCTGTGTGTTGAGCTCAGATACTCTGACGTGGAGATCAAGTATCTTAAGTTTAAGTGAGGCTCAATACCTGCCCCTTTACATTTGCAATTATTCATTCAAAAGGGAGAAAGAGAGAAAGTATTTCCCATCTGCTGGCTCACTCCCCAAACTTGTACAATACCAGAGCCAGAAACTGAGAACTCAATGCATATCTTACTTGCAGGTGACACAAACTCAATTCCTTGAGCAGTCATTCCTGACACCCAGGATTGACATGGATGGGAACCTGGAGTCAGGAGCCAGAGTTACAAACTGAATCCAGGTACTGCAATGTGAGACACAGGTGTCTTTAACCACTGGACCTTAAGCAGGCTCCCTGTCTTACAGGGTCCAATGGGTCTGATCAGTCGTTGAGGAGCTATGGGCCAAGGCGGCAGCATTAAACCTGGTATTGAAATACCTGAAGCATTCATTCCACTTGCAGATGCTGGGCTGCGCAAGCTCTGCTGAGAGTCAGCAGCTTGGGGAGTGTTGTGTTGATGCACAGTGAGTGCCTCAGCCCAGCAGTCAGGCTCCTGGCCTCCCACCTGGAGCAGGTGGTGGTGGTATTGGATGGAGCAGCTGTGGGGTCAGGCGTGATAGCTGTCCCTAGCCTGCACTGCACAGAGTTGAGTCTTTCTGATGCAGTGGGGTGCTCTGTGCCAGCCCATGTTTCCCTGTACTATTCAGTGGAGGCGACAGATCTGTCTTCCGACCTCAAAGTCCAGTCACTGACCTGGAGCGTCTGAGAAGCAGTCGTGTCTGCTTGCTGTATTCCATGGGTGTTTTAAAGGATTTTCAAGGGAACTTTTCACTTCCTGTGAGTTTCACCTTTCCAATCTCAGTAAAACTAGATTCCTTGGACCACCAGAACCAACCAGCTCTGCCCTTGAATCCCCTGCTAGGAAGGTTTCATGTGGAACTGGAATTGCCCTCAACTTAAGATGAAGGGAAGAGATGTTGGCGTGTCCTGTCTGGTCACTGCCTTTGCTGCCATTCACAGACCCCTAGCACCATGTCACCCTCCTGATGGCTCTGTCCAAAGTATTGGAAGGGAAACCCACTGTGCCCTGAGAAGATGAAGGCCCTGGAATGACTGAGTAGCACTAGATAAGCCCCTCCTGAGGGTTAAGGCCCCAACCTTGTGCCACATATGAAAGGCCATATCATATCCCACAAGAAATACAAGTGGCAGGGAACAGTGGGAAAGTCACACAGTCCTGGGTATGGAAACTGGGTTTACTAGTTGCTTTGCCAAATGCCCGTTCCAGAAAGGGCCTTGGGATCACTGTGTCTCAGAGGTGGATGCTGGCTGAGTACATGGGATGCAGTCAGGTGCTACAGATGTGGGAGAATATAGCATATGGTCTTGGGGGACCCTGAGCTGACACGGGCCCTGGAGCCCTGTGCAACCTGCATAAAGGTTGCTCACTGCTGTTTTGCCTGAATGAGTCCAGGCTTCTGCCCAGTGAGCCCATCTTTGAAGTAGAGAGGGTTCAGTGCCCAGTGGCAACCTCATTTCTGACATACCAAGTGACCTTGAGCCCCAAGCAGCAATCTCAGGGGTCCTGAAAAAACATGCACATACTCAAGTGGGCTGGGTTCTGTTCTCACATCAATCATAGAAAACCATTCGCCTCTGAGTGGGCAGACCAAGCCTGGGCAGGCAGCCTGTGAGCCTGTTTCCCCAGCACCAGGGCTTGACATGGCCTGGGGTCCTGTAATTCATGGCCAGTCCACACCTATAATACTGTTGACTCCTTAAAAGACCTGATGACATTTTTAAATATTTATTTCTCTTTGAAAAACCAAGTTAAAGAGACAGAAGGGGAGAGAGAGAGATATCTTCCCTACACAGGTTCACTCCTTCAAATGAGCACAATGGCCAGAGCTGGGCTGATCCAAAGCCAGGAGCCAGGAACTTCATCCAGGTCTCCCACATTGGTGCAGGGTCCCAAGATTTTGGGCCATCCTCCACTGCTTTCTCAGGCACATTAGCAGGGAGCTGGATCAGAAGTAGAGCAACCAGAACTCAAATCAATGCCCATATGAGATGCTGATGATACAGGCAGACGCTTAAGCTACTAAGCTGCCAGCCCCTATTTCCTGCACTTCTCATCACTACTGTCACCATTTGCCACTTCTGTCACCATTTCCCTGCCACCTGTGAGTGTTACTGGGTAAGCCACACTGGGCCTGTCTGTGTAGACTAAAGGCCTCTGATGGGCTGAGTGCTCTGTCTCATTCACCATTGCAGACTCACTAATCCAGCGGAGACCCCCAGCTCTGGCAAGGAGTGCAGAGCGCTGCAGTGAAGAATCACCTTGAGTAGCACTGGCCGGCCAAATGTGCTGGTGGCTGCCCCAGGCGCTTCAGAATACAGGAACAGTCCCACTAGCCCAGGATTTCAATAGCAAAAGGAGTTCCATTACCCGAGCCATCTCCCCCGCCAAACACACACCCAAGTCTGGAGGTTGGATCTGGCAGCCTTCCAGGAAAGCTGGCCTGCTCCCTTCAGGCAGACTGCGAGTAGTGATTTCCGGGTTTGCACATGGGGCTCTGAGCAGTGTTGGATGGTGGACCAGCCCGAGGGCCATCTACCAGGCCCAGTGCTGACTAGCAGCAGAGCCCAAGCCACTAGGGTGCCCATGAGCGCCTTGATGAAGGAGCCCAGGGAGGGTGCAGCCAGGGTGAGCCGAGTCAGCAGCCTGCCAGCTTCCGGCTGCCACGCTGCCCAGCCCCGTAAGTGGAAACAAGGGGAGGTGTGTCTCAAGCTGCCCTGTTCTCTTCTGGTTTCCTTCCCACCTTCTGGGTGAAGAGGGGGCTGAGTCAGGGCAGGTGGGGCGCCTCAGCAGCTGGCAGGGTGTGAAGGCGGAGCAAGGGCTTGGGTCTGCCTTGAGCCTTGCTCTTGCTCTCACCTGGCACTGCTGACAGGCACGATCCTGTGTGCCCGCCCCTTCCTTTGCAAGCTCTGTGCCTTCGGTTATTTTTAAGTTCTTGGCTCTATGGGGCCAGCTGCAAACAGAAGCTTCCTTGTGGGACCCTGGAAGCTTGAAAGACAGAGCGAACCTCCCTCCAGCAGGCTCCCCTCTATTGCCCTTAACACCCCCATCCTACACCCTTCTTCTCCCTCTTTCCCCCACCACTGTTCCCGTTACCGTCCCGACCTGTGCAGGGGCCTCCCCCGCCCCCTCGGCCAGCCTCAGGACTGCCACTAGCGGGCTCGGTTGGGCCCACAAAGGCTTCTCTGTTTCTGGCTGGGCTGCAGTCACATGCTTTCACTCTTAACCCCAGCGCTTTCAAACCAAACATCCACCCTCTTTGGCCCCAGATGACCCTGTTTACGTCTGCGAAGCCAACTCCAAACAGCCACGGGAGTGAAAAACTTCTTTCGGCAGAGACTTCTTGACTACGAGTGCAGAGAGAACAAATCTTCACTTTGTACAACTCTAAGAAGTTTGGGAAATGGCTTACAGGAAAAGAAAAAAAAAAACCACTCACACGAAAGCAAGCAGCCCGGCCCAATTTCTCTCTTTTCCAAAGTATCTCTTATCATCGACCCCAGGGGCTTAGAAACAAAATGATGAGCAGAATTTTAAAGGTTGAGGGGCAGAACTAACTGGATTTGCCCACGGAGACCCTTCTTGGTGCAACCCTAAGGAAAGCAATGTGTTTTTCTTCTTTGCGTATTGAAGAGATGTTCTCTTTGTTTCCAATCGCTTCCCTTCCTGGGTTTAGAGAAGAGACCTGGGAAACCGTGGGGGTTGCTGGGGGGAGGTCTGGGCTGCCCAGGTTCATAGTCTGTTCTGCCCCTGTGACTCCTTCTCTTGGTTCATGGGTAGTAGCCGTGTTAGCCATGGAGGAAGTCGAGTTTCCTTTGATTGTTTTTACCCTGATCAAAGTGAGAGAAGTTGAAAAGTCCCCAAATACAAGTCATTTGGAGTCACAGATGAGATGTTGTGAACAGGACAGACAACAGAAATGATCAAATGCCTGCTGGTCTCTTATACGTCATGGAGAAAGTGGTAGGATAGTTGAGATAGAGCCCAGCCAGCTAGTTGAATGTCCTAGGGATCTGTGACATTCCTGTTTTGTGTTGTGGTTTAGTTACTTTGAGAGTGAGGAAAGAGCACTAGCTTTCATCCACTGCTCATTTGTTCACTCTTTAATTGTTTATAATAATTGGAACCAAGCCAGGTCAAACGTGGCAGGTCTAGGCCAGGATGATGCCAGGAGCCTGGAACTCCATCTGGGTCTCTCTAAGGAGTGCAGAGGCACAAGAACTTGGTCCGTCATTTACAGCTTTCCCAGGCGGATTAGAGGGGACTGGAACAGAAGTAGTACAGCCCAGATTCCAACTGCTCTCCAATATAGGATGCTAGTATTGCAGGTGGTGGCTTAACCGCTGACACCATAACACTGACTGTGAACATGGGCTTCTTAGCTGGCATGTTAATGGTTAGGCCAGATGCCTGTCCCAGTGAAAGTAAAATAAATTCTGGTAGAAAAGATACATCAGTCCAGAAGATGCTGTGTGAAACAATCGTTACAATACTCAAAATAATGACAATATATGTTTAAGTAATTAAAAAATACAAATAACACATACACTTTAAAAAATTTTTTTGTTATTTCCTATTATTTGAAAGGCAGAGAGATATCTGAAAAAAAGATTTATTTAAAAGGCAGAGTTATAGAGAGGGAAGGAAAGACAAAGAGAGCTTCCACATGATCACAATGGCCGGAGCTGAATGGATTTGCAACTAGGGCCCTGGAGTTTCTTTGGGTTTCCTGTGTGGGTGCAGGGATTCAAGGTTTTGGGTTGTCCTCCTCTGCTTTCCCAGGCCACAAGCAGGGAGCTGACAGGAAGTGGAGCAGTGGGACACTAGCCAGCACTGACATGGGATCCCAGGGCTTAAGATCTTCCATTTGTTGGTCCATTTCTCAAATACCTGCAACAGTCAGTTCTGGGCCAGGCCAAACCAGGAACCAGAATTCCCTGTAGGTCTCCCATATGGACAGAATGGGCCTAAGACCTTGAGCCATCATCTTGTACTTCTCTGGGTCCACACCAGCAGGAAGTTTTGGAGTCAGAAGCTGGATCTGGAGCTGTCTGAGCCCAGGGGCTCCAGTGTGGGATGCTGGGGTCTTCACTGAAAGGCTGAAGCACCACTCTGACACTTGACGCTTCCTTGAAGACCAAGAATATGGACACTAGACAAGTCAGGATTTAGAGCTTCTTCTTAGGATTTAGATCTCCCTTTTATCAGATGAGCATGAGGTCATTCTTCACACTCCCCTCCAAACAGCACATTCTTCTAAGTCCACATGCTTTTTCTGCTTTTTAAGATCTTTTTTTTTTGGTGAAGATTTTTTTTGGGGGGTTATTGTTGCAAAGTCAGATATACAGAGAAGAGGAGGGACAGAGAGGAAGATCCTCCATCCGATGATTTGCTACTCAAGTGACCACAACGGCCAGAGCTGCGCTGATCTGAAGCCAGGAGCCTAGAGCCTCCTCTGGGTCTCCTACACAGGTGCCGGGTCCCAGGGCTTTGGGCCGTCCTTGACTGCTTTCCCAGGCCACAAGCAGGGAGCTGGGTGGGAAGGGGGCTGCCGGTATTAGAACCAGCGTCCATATGGGAGCCCAGTGCGCTCAAGGTGAGGACTTTAGCCGCTATGCCACTGTGTTGGGCCCACGATTTTTTTTGAAAAACTTATTTCTTTGAAAGAGTTACAGAGAAAGGAAGACACAGAGAGGGAACTCTGATTTGTAGTTTCACTCCCCAAATGGCCCTAAAACTCAGGGTTAGGCCAGGCCAAAGCCAGGTGCCAGGCGCTTCATCTGTGTCTCCCAGGTGGATGCAAGTGCCTAAGCATCTGGGCCAACTGCTGCTTTCTGACATACATTATCAGGAAGCTGGATCAGAAGCAGAGCAACTGAGACTTGAATCAGCGCTTATGTGCGATGCCAGCACTGTAGATGGTGGGTTTATACACTGTGCCACAACACTGGCCTGAAGTCTATTTACCTAGCATGGTCACAGGCACCATTTGGGTCACACAGTTGACCAATAAGATAATGAAAATTTCCCCACTTGCTGATTCCCTTCCTTCTCTTACCACTGGACACCATGTGAACCACGTTGAGTATGATGGTGCTCTGTCCTGCTGGTGCACCTCTTTGCTCTTCGACCTACCCAACATCCTGCTAGTCTTTCTTCATGGAAATGCACAGCCCCCCTCCTCTTCCTTTTTAGTGGATGAGAAGTAAATTTTGCTGACTTACTCGTCTTCGTCTTTATCCTGTGCTAGAACCCATAGCCTCCTTACTCCAGAACACGAACTCCAAGGCTTACTCTTTGTGGCTTCTCTGGAAACCCATTTTTCCACTCCTCTGGGATGTAGACTTCAGGATGAGTCCCTGGTGGCACTGTGCACCTGGTCTCCTGGCCTGTAGAGAATTCTCCCTGGTTCGTCTAATCTCCCAGGCTCAGGGATGTTCAGAAAGGCTGTTGTTGGCCCTTAAAGGTAGACATAGAGTCCTGGGGTTCTCCTGTACCTGGCAGGCTATCCCTGGTAGCCTACAGCTGGTAGTTACATCTGGCTGGGGATAGCATGTAAGGCCCTTCTACCCCTGTAGGCTCATCTTTGAAAACGTTTATTTGTTTTTCTTTATTTGAAAGGTGCAATGAAAGATTGGGGTTTGGGGGGAAATTTTTTATCCACTACTCACTCCTCAACCAGGCCTGAGCCAGGTCAAAGCCAGGAGCCAGGAATTCCATCTGGATCCCCCACATGGATGGCAGGGACTCAATACTTGAGCCATTGTCTCTGTTGCCTCCCAGGCCATTAACAAGAAGCTGATGCAGAAACAGAGGCAGAGGTGGGTCTCCATTTCAGGCACTGCAATACAGGAGTACAGGAGTCTCAAGTCAAAATGACCCACAGAGACACAACTCCTTCCTGTGGGCTTGTTTGAACAGAGGCAGGCAGAGGGAGAGCTGGGATGGAGAGCCTGTGTTAATGCAAAGTGCTAGCTGAGTGTTAGAGTTTGGGAATACGGAATCAGCCAGGTAAAATGCTGAACAGTCCTTGAAGCCTTGAATGAATGGGAACCCTCCCGATTTGAAGACAGGAGGTCTTGGCTGGATGTGATAGCAACACATTCTGAAACTCTCAAGCTCTTTCGGACAGCTCTGGGACCAAGGTTGGCTGCAGTAAATAATAACGTTGGCTATTATATATTACATACTATAATAAATTATGTAATATTATATTATTATAATAGCCTCTGCTGCTAGGCATTCTAAATCAAAGGTAGTGAGGGGGGATAAACTCCCGTTTGTTACTGGCCTCTAGGAAGCCTCTCTAGGAGGAGAAGTTTAGGAGCCATCATCACTTTCTTTCAGAACTGGTGACTGTAGGGCCCAGTGTTATAGCATAGAGGATTAAGCCACAGCTGGTTCTTGAGTCCTGTCTGCTCCACTTCTGACCTACCTCCCTGCTAATGCACCTGGGAAAACAGCAGAAAATGGTTCCAGGGTTATAGGTCCCTGTACCTACATGGGAGACCACGATAAAGCTTCTGGCTCCTGGCTTCCACATGGTCAAGCCCTAGTCATTGAGGCCAGCAGATGGAAGATCTGTCTGTCTTTCTCTCTATAACTCTGATTTTCAAATAGATATTTTAAAATAAATAAATAAAAGAATTGGTGGCTGGAGTGATCTTTCCTGGTCCCTCTTCCCAATGCCTTTGAGCAGTCCAACTGCACTGGGTGATGTTGGCTAAGAAACCAGACCCTGTGCTGCAGGTACCCCGCAGACCAACTTGCTTCTAGGAACAGACCTTTTAGGAGGAGTGTAGGAGAGGAAGCAGCCCAGTCTCCTCCAGAGAGGGGTGGTGAGGGGGAGCGGAGGCAGGGCAGCCGACAGAAAGCCCTGCCGTCTGGAAAGGAAGCCAGGAGGAAGACAGAGGCTCTCTGAATGACTCCCACAGAGCTGACGGAAAGTTGCAAAACACCACCCGCCTGCAGCAGGATGTCCAGGGGGCAGCTGGGATGCCCTGGCTCCTTTGAAGATTTCCCATTAGGCTGAATTTCGGAGGTCCTGCCTCTGGAGGGAGGAGGCAGCCTTGCTGACCAATCCACAGTCACTGCGGCTGTTCCAGGCACTCACCAGGCTTGGAGGAGCTGATGCCCTCACTGGGGATCCAAGGCTTGCAGGGGCCAGAGAGGCCAGAGGAGAGCCCAGAGGTAGCCACAATCTAGAAGTCCAGGGAAGGTCAGTGCTGACCACCTGACTGGAGGGAACCCATGCCATGTGAAATAAGGCTTTTTTTCTTTTAAATATTTACTTTTGTTTGAAAGACAGATTTATAGATAGAGGAAGAGAGACAGAGAATCCCCCATCTGCTGGTTCACTCCCCAAATGGCCACAATGGCCAGAGCCAAACTGATCCAAAACCGGGAATGAGAAGCTTCTTCCCGGTCTCCCATATGGGTGCAAGGGCCCAAGGACTTGCACCAGCCTCTATTATTTTCCCAGTCCATAGGCAGTAAGCTGGATCAGAAGTGAAATAGCCAGGACTTTAGCCAGTGCCCATATGGAATGCTGGCACTGCAAAGGCTTAATTTACCCCATGGTCCTAGTCATGGTCCTTAATTATAAAAATAAGAGTGCCACACTAAAGTATCAAACCCAGGCAAAGGTTTTTGAGCACTGGGTCCTGTGCACTGGCTGCGCTGGGCTGCTTGTCAGCTACCCAGTGGGAAGGCTGCAAGCTCCTTAGCAAACCGAGCTCAAGGCACAGATCCAGGCAGCAGAGAGAAAGGGCGGAAGAGAATAGAAATCAAAAGAAAAAGGAAAAATCCAGACTCCCCAAGGCATCTTTTAATTTTAAAAATTATTGGGGAAGAACATAGAACCTCCATTAATGACATACTTTTAACTAAGCTGGGCTTCACATCTCTGAACCGTACCACAAAGGTGACAGTTTTATGAGCCAAGTTATGCATGGCACATTTTATGTTCCTAAATGCCCTTAGTGATTTCTGTAGGTCCTCGAAGGATACTGAAAACGTATAGTCAGGAGGAAAAAAATCAGCAAGCATTTCTGTTTTCCTACCAAATGCCATTACTAAAAAAACACAACAAACAAACAAACAAACAAACAAACCAGCCCTTCTCTCTGTCCAAAGTGTCTGGGCATCTCTTATGCCCTGTGCATGCCAGTTCTGTTTCCTGCCTGCCTCTGTGTTGTCAATCATCCGTTGGAGACAGCAACCCCCAGGGCTGTTAGAGGTGGTGTCATTTGGTGGCCCCACACCCCCTCCCACCCGCCACCTTCTGACCCTCATTTCCAATGATTCAAACCAAGTATCAAACTCTCCTTGAGAATGGTGCTCATCGGCCAAGCAGAAGGCCTGGTCTTGGAGCTTGAGGAAAGCCATGGAAACTGGGGACTAGGAGGGGCTGGGCGTTGTCCCTCCGCCTGCCAGGTTAGCCTTCTATGCTGCCACATTCTTTGCTCCAGGCTTCTTGCTGAACACCTCTCTGTCCACAGCAGCCGGGAGGCACAGGGTCATCAGGCCCAGCAGGTGGGCTCTAGTGGCCACCACCCTGGGGACCTGAGCACTGGCGCCTTGCACCCTTTCCACCCTGTGGGTACATGGCCTCCTGGGGTTGACTGACCATTCCCTAAAAACTTGGAGCCTGAAACCAGGGGAATGAAATGAATTCTTGCTGGGTGGAGCTCAAAAGCAGATCCTTGGTCCACAGCCAAGGTGGACCTCAGAACATGATGAGGAGAGTCCAAGCAAGGCAGGGAGTCAGCCTCCCTGAGCTGCCTTGCACCCCTCCCAGCTTGCTCTGCAGGGTGGGCTGCTGACATGGTGTGGGGAGGGTGTGGAAGGATAAACCCAGAATGGCCCCTGCAGAATCAGGAGCCTGTGGGGAGAGCCGCTTCACCTGCTGCTGAGCCGCCATCATGGGTGGGAGCCCACCAGCCTCCCTCTGGCCCCTGGCCTCCCTCCCTGCCCCCAAGTTTGCAGGGTCACAGTGCAACCTCCAGACTGCCAGGGCAGGAAGAGGCCTGCTCGCTCAGCAAGAGACCCCTGGGGACAACCGAAAGTCAGGGCTGGAGCAGCATACAGAGGAGGAGAGGCCCTGGGAGGCTACAGGCAGCCCCCTCCCTGCACCCCACGAGCAGGTAGTGATGGCAGTCGGCAGGCCGCATCGGGCGCCCTGGGGAGGCCTTAAGCCCTCGCGGCCAGGGTGACCGAATCTGCCAGCTGTGGGGCCAGTCCCTGCCAAGTCTGCCCTGGCTCCGTCTGGTTGTAATCGATGCTGGCGCCAGGCCAGGCCCCCTGCCAGCTCCGGTCACACTCGGCTAACGCGAGAGGCCCAGCCCATTAACTCCTTGCCAAGGCCCATTGTCTGGGTCCCTGCCCGGTGGTTTATTTACTCCCGGGGCTGGACAGGCTGGGCTGGGTGGTGGTGGCTGGCGGCCTGCAGGCAGGGGGTGGGGGTCAGGAAGGTGAGGAGGGGAGGGAGGGGAGGGAGAGGAGGGAGGGGAGGGAAGGTAAGGACAGAGCCTGGGGATCTGAGAGCTGCTGAGCAGGCAGAGCTGCTTTTGGTGTTATGTGTGGAGGGTTTTTTGTTTGTTTGTTTGTTTGTTTGAAGATTTCCTATTCCCTATAGAGGTAACCACACTGTCGTGATCCAGCCGGGACCTAAGGGCTGGGCTCAGGTGCAGTGGACACTGACACCTCAAGTTCCTGGACAGTTTCCTTAGGATACATGCAACACATTTCTGTATTATGAAACCTCTTGATAATTTTTAAAAATCATTATTTAAAACATTGCATCACAAGTTTATATAGTTCTAAAGGATATCTTTTCTAGCGTTTTCTTTCTTTTTTTTCTTTTAAGATTTATTTATTTTTATTGCAAAATCATATATACAGAGAGGAGAGAAAAAGAGGAAGATCTTCCATCCAGTGATTCACTCCCCAAGTGGTCGCAACGACCGGTGCTACGCCGATCCAAAGCCAGGAGCCAGAAACTTCCTCCAGATCTCCCAAACGGGTGCAGGGTCCCAAGGCCTTGGGCCATCCTCGACTGCTTTCCCAGGCCACAAGCAGGGAGCTGGATGGGAAATAGGGCCGTAGGATTAGAACCGGCACCCATATGGGATCCCGGCGTGTGCAAAGTGAGGACTTTAGCCACTAGGCAACCGTGCCAGGCCCTATAAACATTTTTTTAAAAGGTAAAATTGTATTGGAAATTCATCTCTTCACGAGAAATGGGAGCAGCCTTCTTCCCACCAAGTGTATGGACAGGTGGGTGACTGTGAGTCATGGCGAGACTAACACAAGATTCGGCATCAACTTTATTCTACTGCCCGTCTTCATGGGTTTCATTATTGAGAAACATTGTCACATAACTAAATAGATGAATAGGGTCCAGCTCAATGGCTCAGTGGCTAAATCCTCGACTTGCAATCGCCAGGATCCAATATGGGTGCAGGTTTGTGTCCCGGCAGCTCCACTTCCCATCCAGCTCCCTGCTTGTGGCCTGGGAAAGCAGTAGGGGATGGCCCAAAGCCATGGGACCCTGCACCCGCGTGGGAGACCCGGAAGAAGCCCCTGGCTTCGGATTGGCTCAGCACCAGCTGTTGAGGCCGTTTGGGGAGTGAATCATCGGATGGAAGATCTTCCTCTTTGTCTCTCCTCCTCTCTGTGTATCTAACTTTGTAATAAAAATAAATAAATCTTAAAAAAAAAAGATTTTTGGAGCCAACGCCATGGCTTAATTGGCTAATCCTCTACCTGTAAAAATTACCATCCCACATGGGTGCCAGTTAGTGTCCTGGCTGCTCTACTTCTCATCCAGCTCCCTGCTTGTGGCCTGGGAAAGCAGTGAAAGATGGCCTCAAAGCCTTGGGAGACCTGAAAGAGACTCCTGGCTTCAGATTAATTCAGCTCTAGCCACTATGGCCATTTGGGGAGTGAGCCAGTGGGTGAAAGATCTTTTTCTCTGTTACTTCTTCTCTCTGCAAATTTGCCTTTCCAATAAAAATAAATAAATTTCTTGTTTTTTAAAAAAATAAGATTTTATGGCATTTGCATGTAAACTACACAATCTTTTTTCCCCCTAATCTTTTATCCTTTAAATTATATCTGGATTACTTATAATACCTAACACAACACAAATACTATGTAAATAGTTGTTATAGTGTATTGTTTAGGAAATAATAACCACAAAGAATAGTTTGTATGTGTTCTGAATAGACATTTTTTTTCAAGATTTATTTATTTTTATTACAAAGTCAGATCTACAGAAAGGAGGAGAGACAGGAAGTTCTTCCGTCCAATGATTCACTCCCCAAGTGACCGCAACAAGCAGGGAGCTGGATGGGAAGTGGAGCTGCCGGGATTAGAACCGGCGCCCATATGGGATCCCGGGGCGCGTTCAAGGCAAGGACTTTAGCCACTAGGCCACCACGCCGGGCCCTTGAATAGACATTTTTTTAAAGACTTGTTCATTTATTTGAATATTTATTGGAAAGGCAGATATACAGGAAAGAGGAGAGACAGAGAGGAATATATATATTTTAAATTATTGATTTACGTGAAAGGCAGGGTGATAGAGAGGGAGAGACAGAGTGAAAGAGAGATTGAGAGATCTTGCCTTTGCTGGTTCACCTCTTCTCCCAAAATGACAGCAATGACTGGGCTTTGGGGGGGCTGGAGCTAGGTCTCTCATACGAGTGCAGCTGCCCGAGCATTTGGGTTACCCTCTGCTATTTCCTCAGGCACGTTAGCAGGGAGCTAGATTGGAAGTGGAACAACTGAGACTGGAAGTGGCACTCCAACATATGATGAGGCAGGGACTTAAAGATCTGTGGTCCCCAAACATATTTTTAAAATATTGATTTAAAAATACATATTTATTTAAGAGACAGATCAGACTGCCCATCCTCTGTTTCATCCTCTAAATTCCTGCAATGACTAGGGCTGGACCATGACCAAAGCCAGGAGTGGAAAACACAAACCAATCCCGGAACAAATCCCGGAAGCTGTCACCTCTGGCACTTGTAGGAAGCTGGAGCCAGGAACCGGAGCCAGGCATGGAACCCAGGCACTTTGATGTGGGCTCAGGCATCTCGAATAACACCAGGCCAATGTCTGCCCCACAAAATATTTTCTTAGTACTCTTTTTGTCCCAAGTACCGGTCTTAAAATGAAGGCATAGCCATAAATCTGAGAGAAACTGTGGCAGCCCCTCTAGTGTTCTCACGTGAGAGCAAGGATGTCTAGCAGATAAGCAAGTCCCTCATACTGCAAAGTTAAGGCAGACTTGCTCTGAAAGGGAAAAACGGCCCAGCCACAGGAGATGGGGGAAGGTTTTCAGCATCAGTGGGTGGGGAAAGAGAAGGTCATCTGTGTAGATAGCTCACTGACACCCACCACACTTGATCTTTGGTCTCCTCACCGTACACCAGCTTCCTTCCACCCCTGCCAGTCGGTCCCAAGGCCTCAGCTTGTAACTAAGCACTTCCAAACCCCCACTCACTGCTGTCACTTCTTGTGTTTTCAGCTCATTTTCTCTATTATCCCCACTTAGCTCCTTGCTCCCTCCAAGACCTCTATTCCACCAAACTCATCCCTAACTTTCTCCCCCAGCTGGGGTCTGTGATCCATCTCAGTCACCACAAGCCCCCTCCTCTTGGGTCTCTTCTCCTTTAGTGGATTATCTTGACACAACCTTCCTTCAGCTTCAGCCCAAGGCCTTGCCTCTGCACCTGCCCTGAGTGGCTCAATCTCATTGGGGAAATACACAGCTCTGCTGACTAGCCGCACTTTACATTTCTGACCACAAACCTCAAGTGGGCACTCAGCCTGCCCAGTAATCCTGCTGTGTTTCTACTAAATTCACTGCTGCACTTTCCAAAAGAGTGCTTCACATCTCCAACCCTCAATGTCTCCCCTTGGCTCTTTGATGTTAGCTGATTACCTTGCTTCTTGTTTTACTGAGGACATAGGTGTCATTGGATGTAAAGTACTGGCCTTCTCTTCCTCAGGTCTCTCAAAGTGCCTGTGTCTTTGGCCTGAGTGCTGCTTTCCTTTCTCAGGATGTAGAGATGGGAGGATGCAAGAATGGATGGGAGGGTGCAGGAATGATGGGAGGGTGCAGGAATGATGGGAGGGTGCAGGAATGGATGGGTGCATGAAGCCTGGGCTAATCCTTCCCTTTGTGCATCGGGTCCAAATCCCTTTACTCACTCATGGACTTTACCCAGAATCATCCTTTCTCCTCTTGCAGGATCTAAGTCCCTTTCCCTACCAAATTATTCCCTTCAGCACTTCAACATGCTAGAAGAGCTCTCATCTTAAAAACAAACAATAGAAGCAAACAAACAAAAAGAAAAAACCCCACGCCATTCTTTGGAGCAGGCATTATGCTGTAGGAGATTCAGCTGCTGCTTAGATGCCCATATCCCATATCAGAGTACTGTTTTGCATTGCGGCTGCTCAGCTTCCAATCCAGCTTCTTGCTAATGCACTTGTAAAGTAGCCCACAATGGTTCATGTACTTGAGACTCCAAGCTGTCTCTCTCTCTCTCTGTAATACGGACTTTCAAATAAATGAATGATTTCATGATGTGGAGGGAAAGCCTGGTAGAAATTAGCTTTGCCAAAAGGAACGTGGAAAAGAACCTTGAAGGAAGCAATAGGTTCTTTTTTTTTTTTTTTAAAGATTTTTTTTTTATTACAAAGTCAGATATATACGGAGAGGAGGAGAGACAGAGAGGAAGATCTTCCGTCTGATGTTTCACTCCCCAAGTGAGCCACAACGGGCTGTGCCGCGCCGATCCGAAGCCGGGAACCAGGAACCTCTTCCGGGTCTCCCACATGGGTGCAGTGTCCCAATGCATTGGGCCGTCCTCAACTGCTTTCCCAGGCCACAAGCAGGGAGCTGGATGGGAAGTGGAGCTTCCGGGATTAGAACCGGCGCCCATATGGTATCTTGGCTTTCAAGGCGAGGACTTTAGCCACTAGGCCACGCTGCCGGGCCCAGCAATAGGTTCTTGAAGATATGTCTGGGTGTGAGTCCCCGATCTGCCCTGACCGGCTGTGCAGCGTCCCTCCATTGTGTTAAATAGCCCTCTGCACCTGCTCCTAAGATGGAAACTTACAAGGGGTTCCCCGAAGTGGAGATACGGTGAAGGCCAAAGGATGAGTAGTGATTTGGAAACAGGATCCTGGGGAGTGGAGGGTGAAGCAGGACAGGGGCAGGGGTTGGAGGGGCATGAACAAGGTATGTATGGATGAGGTCTGGTCCTGCTGGTAACTGCCTGAAGAGCCGGGGTCGAGGCTGTGGGTCCATTGGCTGTCATGGAGGTGCACCATGGAATGTTCATTCCTCTTCCTTTCTGGGACACTCAAGTATAAATGAATGTCAAGTGGGGCCCCTGGCCATCCCCCCTGCCATGGTGTGAGGAGGGGTGAGGCAGGCAGATAGGCACTTTCACGCTGCAGTTACATGATGTTAGTCCAGACTTGTGGCTGGAACAAGGGGTAAGGCTAGCGGGGTCTGAAAGGGGACCGAGGATGTACCTCTAAGGACGCTTCTGTACTTGCCTCTGAGGACTCCTGAGTGGGCCAAGTGGTTTAAGGTGTGAACGTGTTGAAAGGGTGCCTGGCCTTAGCAATGACCGACTATGTGGGAGGCCTGCCCCAAGCTCTCCTTAGTAGGTGCCCTGGAGGCCAACCAGGTCACATGCAGCTCTCTCGCCAAATCTTTCTGCAGGTAAATGGCGTGGGTTCATCTCTCGCTCCACTGCTCACATCCAACCATCAAACTTCAGCTTCAAAACAGAACCTAGTCCGACCTCCTCATTAATCTCTGTCAAGCCACAGTACGGCTGCCCATTGCCTGGCCTGTTGCCATTGCCTCCCAACAGCCTCCCGTCTCCACCCTTGCCTCCCCACGGTTTACGCTCCCACGGTGGCCTGAGTGACAACGTTACTCCCCTGATTATAGCAGCTCTGTAGCAGCGTCCCATTATCCTTTTTCAAAATAACAGCTTTATTGAGATATAATTTACATACCATATAATTCACCCATTTAAAGTGTACGATTCAATGGTTTTTTACTACACTCACAAGGTTGTGCAAACATCACCACAACCAATTTTAGGACATTTCCATCATCCATCCCCCAAAATAAAACCAGTGCCCATTCACTCTCACTCCCTCTGCCTTCCCCTACTCCCCCAGTACTAGGCAGCCACTAATCAACTTTATCTTTACAGATTTGTTTATTTTGGGCATTATGTATACACAGAATCATGTAATATGTGGCCTGGGTGACCCATTTCTTTTCCTCATTATTCTTAAAATAAAATCTGAGGGCTGGCATTGTGGTGTTGTGGGTTAAGTCACTATCTGCTGTGCCAGCATCCCACATGAACATCAGATTGAGTCCTAGCTGCTCCACTTGCAGAGGGTGACCCAACCACTCAAGCCCCTGCCCCCCATGTGGGGGACCCAGATGGAATTCCAGGCTCCTGTCTTCATCCTGGCCCAACCCTGGTCCTTATCATCATTTAGGATGTAATCCAGGGGATAACAGATCTCTCTCTTTGTCTTTCTCTTTGTAGTTCTACCTTTCCAAACAAAACAAAACAAAAAACTCCAGACCCCATGCAGTGGGACTCCAGGCTGTTGGTGTTCCAACACCACCTGAGATTTCCCAGCTCACGTTCTTACAGCCTTGCTCATTGTGCCTTGAGCAACGCCTCTTTCCCCTGCCCCCGCTAGACCCTTGACCTTCCCTTTGTTCAGAACTCTTTCTCAGATCTGTATGTAGGCTACTTCTTATGATTCAGGTCTACCCCAATGCCATCTCAGAGAGGACTTCCTGCTGCCTCTCAGCTGTGCAGGCTGCCCATACCTGGCCACTCTCCAATCTCCTGTCTCAGCAGCATTGCCCACCTGTGATTCAGCCGAGGCGGATTGTGCTTTACTCATCAGTGTGTCCCCAACCCCATCATGCTGCATAAAGCTGTGGAAAACCAGGAGGATATGTTGTTGAATGAAGCATGAGATCAGTGCACGACTGGAGGGATTCCTGACTCAACAGTGGGGTACTTTGGTCTTGGTAAGGCATCCTCACCAATCAACAAGGACTGTAACGTGGGCGACTTGGAGCAGGAGGAAAACGGCAGCGCCGGGTCAGGCATTGCAGATGTGTGGCCCAGCCCGGCTGACAGCACGTTTCCTGCCATTTCCTTGACGCATGGAGTCTGAGTAAAAGCTGAATGTAGCGTCCTAATAGTCACATGGCAGCAAGCAGTCTTCCATGGCCCTCCTAGCAGCAGCTTCCAACTCTCTCTCTCTCTTTTTAAGATTTATTTATTTATTTTTTATTACAAAGTCAGGTATACAGAGAGGAGAGACAGAGAGGAAGATCTTCCGTCCAATGTTTCACTCCCCAAGTGACCACAATGGCCGCAACGGGCCGATCCAAAGCCGGGAACCTGGAATCTTTTTCCAGGTCTCCCACGCGGGTGCAGAGTCCCAAAGCATTGGGCCATCCTCAACTGCTTTCCCAGGCCACAAGCAGGGAGCTGGATGGGAAGTGGAGCTGCCGGGGTTAGAACCGGCGCCCATATGGGATCCCAGGGTGCGTTCAAGGTGAGGACTTCAGTCGTTAGGTCACGCTGCCGGGCCCATCTCTCTCTCTTTTAAAGCTTATCTCTATTGGAAAGGCAGATCTACAGAGAGAAGGAGATAGAGAGAGATCTTCTATTCACTGGTTCACTCTCCAGTGACAAATGGCCAGAGCTGAGCTGATTTGAAGCCAGGAGCCAGGAGCTTCCTCCAGGTCTTCACATAGGTGCAGGGTGCCAAGGCTTTGGGCTATTTTCTGCTGCTTTCCCAGGCCATAATCAGGGAGCTGGATAGGAAGTGGGGCAACCAGGATACCAACTGGCACCCATATGGGATCCTAGTACTTGCAAGGGGAGCAGCTCTGCTTTCCTGGGACTTTGGCTGTTGACTCCTAGGTGCTGCTTTGCCCTCAAGGCTTTGTGATATAGACTGCTCTTGGGCTGCACACAAGCTTGACTACATGCTTCCTCTTGCTGCCAGACCTGGGTTCTTGGCATCAGTCACACCTCCACGGGACTGTCAGGTGTATCCAGCACATGCTCTAACCTCCTGCCCCTTTTGGGGGGAAGGGGGCTGGGAGCTTCCGGAGGACCCTCTCCTGCCTCCATGTGTACTCAGGGTCCCTGCAGGTGGGTAGCTAGCTCTCTGCCCCTGTCTAGTCTCCTTCACCACACTACCTTCCCCATTCCCACACAGGATAGGGATGCGTCTGGAGGGTAGGGATATTCTGCAGAGTGGAGGCCAAGAAGGTTTTTTTTTTTTTTTTTTTAAAGACTTATTTATTTTATTACAGTCAGATATACAGAGAGGAGGAGAGACAGAGAGGAAGATCTTCCGTCCGATGATTCACTCCCCAAGTAAGCCACAACGGGCCGATGCGCGCTGATCCGAAGCTGGGAACCAGGAACCTCTCCCGGGTCTCCCACAAGGGTGCAGGGTCCCAAAGCTTTGGGCCGTCCTCCACTGCTCTCCCAGGCCACAAGCAGGGAGCTGGATGAGAAGTGGAGCTGCCGGGATTAGAACCGGCGCCCATATGGTATCTTGGCTTTCAAGGCGAGGACTTTAGCCGCTAGGCCACGCCGCCGGGCCCCGCCAAGAAAGTTTTGAACCTGAGATTGTAGCGCCTTGTAGGGAAAGCATTGAAAGTATTTTTGCCTGGTACTACACTAAACATGGGATGGGCCTGTTACCTGTGTGCCTGTCAGGCTCCTGCCTTCCTTTCTTCCCCATTTCTAAGTCTTCTTTTTTTTTTTTAATTAAGAACTACTTGTTCATCTAAAAGTCAGTTACAGAGGTGAGGAAAGACACACAGAGAGATTTCCATCTGCTGGTTGTCTCCCCCATGGCTGCAATGACCAGGGTTGGGCCAGGCAGAAACCAGGCACCAGGAGCTTCCTCTGGATCTTCCACTTAGGTAATAGGGTTCCAAACACTTGGGACCATCCTCGGTTGCTTTCCTGCAGTCACATTAGCAGGAGCTGAATCAGCAGTGGAGCCATTGGGCAGTGCCCATGTGGGATGGTGACAGTACAGGCGGCAGGTTAACCTACTATATCATAATGCCGGCCTCTCCCCAAACCTTTTCTCTGGACCCAAAGGAGTAGCCTTTGTGACTGGGCTAGAACATCCTGTATATTCTCAGCCAAATCCTCACTGGGAGGCAGCACACCCCCTAGCTCCTGCTAGAGTGAGCTGAGCCTCTGTACCTGCTGTGCTGTCCGGGGAGATGTCCTCTTGCCAACACAGACAGCAGGACTCAGGAGTGTCCCTCAGGCACGTGTGTGGGGTGCAGGGAGTAGCTGGGTGCTTGGCTGCAAGTCAGGGACAACCAGTGCTTCTCTAGACTAGACAAATGGGCTGGAGTCTCCACAGCATGGTTCAAGGCCGTGTGGATCAGCAGAGGCCCAGTCTCACCAAGTCTCACTTCCCCCTGTCCTTTCCTGTCCTTCCTGCTCAACTCTCACACTCATTTTGCGCTCATTACCCTCCCCCACTGCCTTCCCCTCCTCTAGGAGCTCCCCAGCCCCTCTACACTGAGGAGGTCTTAGCTTTTAGGAGCCCACAGAGAGAAACAACCCCAGGAAACAGCTCCCGCTGTTTGGCTGAGTTGCAGCCAAAGCCGCTGGCACCCCCAGAACTGGTCACTCATGCAGAACCCTCCTGGTGGCAGGCCAGGTCAGGCAGCTGCAGGCCCCCTTCCCACCCCCTTCGCCCCCAGTAGCCCCTCCCCAGTGGATGCCCCAGGCTGTGGGTCTTCTCAGGTTCCTTCCCAGGGAGGGGACTGCTGTAGAGCCAGCTGCAGCTGTGGGAAACCACACACCACAGCCTGCAGGTGCACGGGGCCTGCCGGGAGGGGCAAAGATGAACTATTTCTTGGGAGCAAAGTCTTCTCCCTCCCTTCTCTTTCCGAACTGTGGCTGCTCCAAGCAAGCACAGCCACTGTGATGTGCAGGAGGGGCATGGGGAAGGCCTTGTGATGCTGATGCAGGGGGCAGGGGGAGGGGAGGGGACTGTAATGAACTCACACTTGAGAGGCCCTATTGCTTGCAGAGGTCTCTGTGTGGTTACTGCTGTCCTGAGCAATTCTCTGCCCAGCCCTCCCCCTACCTGGATCTGCCCTGCCCGTCCAGGTTGGGTTGTCTTTTCCTCTGGCCAGTTCACTTGTTCCTTGAGGAGCCCTGGTGCTGTGAGACAAGGCTAGCCTTGCCTTTGGGAAGTCCTCCTCTCACTCCTGACTTCCTTGTCACTCTTTCCCCTACTCTCCCGACTTGCCTGGATCGTGAGGGTGACAGTTTTCAAGAGGAGCTGCCCACTGCTTGTCAGCTGCATTGAGGCATGGAAGGTGGACACATGTCTTGCCCCAGAGGAGCTTGGAATCTGGTAGAGCCACCACGGACCCTCTGTTCAGAGATAGAGGACCCTTCAGGGACAGAAGGGAGCCAGTGGTGATAATTCCTGTCTGCACAGAGCTCACAAACATGGCCCAGCACACTCAGGGCTCGTGGTTGAGAAAGGGCTAAGGCAACCTTCTGACCTAAGGACCACACTGGGGCGATGAGCATGCCAGCTGCAGCCTGTAGCTTTCTATTCCCTGTGGAGCAGTCTGAGGCTGACTCAAAGCATTGACAGCATCCTGGACATGTAACACCCCACTGGAGTACTTGGGAGAGGCGGCATTGGAGAGAAGGCTGACCGAGTCATGGGGACCTGACCTGGGTGATAGAGACTTGAAGGGGTGCCCTCCTCTTGTGGAAGAAAACCTGTGGAAATGAAACTTCTAGCAAAGCCAAAGATGCTGCCAAGACACTAGAGGGACATGTGGGAAGAATGGCTTCTCCTTTCCTTAACCATTGTAGGGAAGTCTAGCCTTTGTCCCTGAGGGTTTGGTAAGGAAATCTCCTGGAATAAACTGGTTTGGAATCTGCTGGGATAAACTAACAATGAACAGATTAACAGAGGAAATAGCATACAAGTTTTTGAACTCAAGGATCTAGGAAACTCAAAGTGGAACTGATGGCTGACCTTTAATACCCTCTTCATGGGGGAGAGGGATGTGGGGGGCATAGGCCATTTAGGGAAGCAACAATGATTTTTAGGGGGGATAGTGGAGCCCAAAGAGCAGATAGTGGCCTGGGAAGAAGTTGTCCAGGCTTTGGTGTGCAGGTTTTCTGGTTTATTTGTTTTAAGATTTATTTATTTTTACTGTAAAGGCAGATATACAGAGAGGAGGAGAGACAGAGAGGAAGATCTTCCTTCCAATGGTTCAACCCCCAAACGGCCTCAATGGCTGGAACTGAGCCAATTTGAAGCCAGGAGCCTCTTGCGGGTCTCCCATGGGTGCAGGGTCCCAAAACTTTGCGCTGTCCTCCACTGCTTTCCCAGGCCACAAGCAGGGAGCTGGATGGGAAGTGGAGCAGCCAGGATTAGAACCGGCGCCCGTATGGGATCCCGGTATGTTCAAGGCGAGGACTTTAACGGCTACACTATCATGCCAGGCCCTGGTGTGCAGTTTGATTTTCTGTTTCCCCAAGGTAGGAGTTTTACCTTGCTTGTTTGGTGAAGCTCGGGGAGGGGATGGAAGGCAGCTGCATTCCTTTCTGGTCCTTCAGTGGCCAAGAAGGCTCCTGTGTGTACTTCAGTGGGAGGGGCACTTTTCCCAAGATTAGCACGCCCATGCTGGGCCAGCTTCCCAAGATTAGCACACCCATGCTGGGCCAGCTTCCCAAGGTTAGCACACCCATGCAGCACACATTAGAACATCCCCTTCTGAACCCCATCACCACCAGTTTGGGAGCTCTCTGTCCTCAACTTGTCCTTCCTCTCCTGCAGGGATTGTCCATTACCGTGTATGTGTGATCACTTGGTCTCTATGCTCCGTTCTTGGCACAGAGTTTTTTTTTTCTTTTTTTTTAAAGATTTATTCATTTTATTACAGTCAGACATACACAGAGGAGGAGAGACAGAGAGGAAGATCTTCCGTCCGATGATTCACTCCCCAAGTGAGCCGCAACGGGCCGGTGTGCCGATCCGATGCCAGGAACCAGGAACCTCTTCCGGGTCTCCCACGCGGGTGCAGGATCCCAAAGCTTTGGGCCGTCCTCAACTGCTTTCCCAGGCCACAAGCAGGGAGCTGGATGGGAAGTGGAGCTGCCGGGATTAGAACCGGTGCCCATATGGGATCCCGGGGCTTTCAAGGCAAGGACTTTAGCCTCTAGGCCACGCCGCTGGGCCCAGGCACAGAGTTTTAAACCCCCTTGGCATCTCCTGAGTGAAAGGGCTGTTCTCTGTTATTTATAAGGAGCTATTTGCATACACCTGATTTTATGCTAATGAGGTGACTCAGCATGCAGCCCTTAGCTTGAAGGGAGGGACTAGCCAGGCCATAAAGACCAACATGTGATCAGAGTATCAGGGAGTACAAACTGCACCCCCGCCCATTGTACTCCCAATTTCTGCGGAGTCGGTGGGTGGGGATGGGGACTGTTTGATCAAGTCCATCATTGGCCAGTTGGTCAGTCCATCATGCCTATGGAGAGAAACCGCACATAAAAACTCTGAGTGCTGAAACCAGGAGTTGCTTCCTGGTTGGGGAGTGCCTTGATGTGCTAGGCGAAGAGGGAGGGCCTGGGAGCTCTGCTCCCCTCCCCCCAGACCTTGCCTCTTGTCTTCCCCTTCACTCTTCCTGAGTCATGTTTTATAGCAAGACTATAATTATGTATGGTGCTTCCAGGGCATTCTGTGAGTCATTTTAGTAAATGATCAAACCCTAAGCACTCCTGAGATTGCAGCCAAGTCAACAGAGGCACACGCAGGAGCCCTCTTGCATGTGGTGCCTGGAGCAAGGGTGGTCTTCTTGGAGACTTCACCCTTTCACTTGTGTCGGGTGTCAGGTACAACCAAGGTGGTTTCCTGGCAAACCTCCTTATAGAGCACACACATGCCTGACCTGGTCACCTCTCACCTTCACTGGTCTGAAAGTCTCAGCTTTTCCAAAACCTTTCTTCCTCTGAACCCCCACTCCTTTATTACTTGGTACTTGTGGGGTGGCCCTAAAGCTCCTCCTTGTAGGGATACACCTGTGCCACCACCTAGGTAGCACCTGTGATTGAGGAGAGGGGCCCAGGAACTTGACTGGTGTCCTGACAAAGGCGGTGCCCATCGAATGCTCCTGGGCAAGTGGAAGCAGAAGGGTACTGGAGAGCAAGGCTGCTGGCCTGGCTGAGCAGGCCTTGGAAATGAAGCCTCTGCTTTCAGCTTCTCCAACTCCCTCCTTCCTCTGGGCAGTGGCGGGGGTAGGGCAGGGAAGGAGGTCATGGGATCCTGGCTCTGCAACTTCCAACATCATTGGTCCTGACAGTGAATGCAGAGTTTTGGCACCTTCTTGATGTTGAGTGCCAGTAGGTCACTCAAGCCAACAGACACTCCACGTACACACATACACACATACACACATACATGCATGCACGGGCAGGAGTAGACCCAGTCTCAGGGCTGCAGCCTTTGGGGCTGTAGTGGAGAATCACCGCACATGGATCTACTCTGGCCTGCTCCTCCCCTTTGCTTTCTGCCAACACTGGGCTTGGCAGGGTGCAGGCCTGTAGACTGAAGGCTGATGGAGAACAACATGTTCCCTTCTCCCACACCCTCCTCGGCTCTTCCACCTTGCATACTTTACCCTGCCCCGCAGCTGCCTCCAAGGGAACAGCTCAGATGGGTCTGTATGGCAACAGCCGCAGGCTTTAAAGGGTGGGAGGCCAGAGGGCAGTGCTATCCCACACCCCCAACACACTGGAAGTGAAGCAGGCAGTAGGTATGGGAGTGGGAAGGCAGGGGTGGGGCACTAAAGCGGGTTCTTCCCAGGAGCTGCTGAGGTCTGGAAGGCAAATGTAGAGGGTTTCAGAAGTGAACCACACCCCACACAGGGCTGCTGTGTGCCACAAGGCCCAGGCCTGGCTTCAGCAACAATGACCACAGGAAGCCACCTTCTCCCCTGCTGTCAGTCAGACCCTAGGCCCTCCTACAACAAGCCCTGACTCCTGGAAGGGCAGCCACATGAGCCATGCCAGAATTTGAACTGCACTGAACTGCATTGAACTTTACACATAATTGGCAAGGGCCTTCAGGAGAGATCACCCCAAAGAAGCCGTCCTGGTGTGGGCCCGTGACTGCCCACTGAGGCTGCTTGGAGGACAGCAGACACAGGCAGGGACTTGCTCAAAACCTCCTGGGAGGCTCTGCGCCCAAAGACAGGCTCCAAAAGAAGGCCATTGACCTGCACCTGCTGTCCCGCAAGCCCATCAGTCAGCGCTCAGCAATTATCACAAGCAAGAAGAGGAGGCTGACACCAAGTCTAGAGGGCCTTTGTCGCCTGTCCGTTTGAGACCTCAGAGGACAGAGGCAAGGTGCCTCTGCCCTCCCCAACAATGACAAGTTAGGTTCCAGGCAG
Source organism: Ochotona princeps (assembly GCF_030435755.1). Taxonomy (NCBI): domain Eukaryota; kingdom Metazoa; phylum Chordata; class Mammalia; order Lagomorpha; family Ochotonidae; genus Ochotona; species Ochotona princeps. The sequence continues at coordinate 38,049,801 of NC_080837.1, forward strand.
AAGAATTTTTAGGAGCAGCTTTGGTGGGAAGCAGAGTTGGGAGGCCTGTGGCCTGTCCTTGTTGATGTCACCATTCCCCACTCTGTGCTCACACTGGCCCACCGTGGGAGGGGGTGGGGCTGTGATGCAGGATGAGGGTGAGGAAGCCAGCACGTGTCCAAGTCTTCCTCAGCAAGGGTTGGGGTATTTTCTGCAAAAAGTGCTCCTCAACAGGTCCAAATTTCTTCTCTGCAGGAAGATCTGTGGAGAAACAAAACCCCACATCTTCCCAGGCACAATGCTGGGGTCCACTGTATCCAGACATCCCCTGGTTGTCACCCATGCCCTCCCAGCCACTCTAGTTCTGAGCTCTCTCACCATGGTAGCCCCAGAGTCTCGAAACTGAGGGGACCTCAGTGCCATAGTGAAGGGAAGTGACTTGCCCAAGCTCACATAGCTAACAGGGTGATTGTGAAGATCACTGTATAACTTCTGGTCCAGGGTCCTTTCTGGCTGGTGAGCCACCAGAGAGCATCCCACGCGGCTTATACTCACGAGCTGTAGCTTGGTTGGCCCCAGGATGTAGTTCAGGATCAGTCAGTTCCCCTTTCCCCAAAGCCCTTGCTGTATGCCTCACTGACCTGAAAACCCGCAACAGGGTCTAGGGTGGGAGGAGGTGATGAGTGGGGAAGGCTGCTGAGCCACAGTGCAAGGCTCCACCCAGGGTTGATGAAGGCTTGTCCAAAGCCACCTGGGAGCCCCTGTGGGCCCTCTGTCCCCAGGGCTTCTGGAAGAACAGTTTGTACCTCCGGGGGTTGGGGGGGAACAGCCCACAGTCAGGAGTGACAGACACCCAACCAGCCCAGGAGCCTGTTGCAGCTGCTTCCTGTTGTCAGGGAGTGCTTGGTGGCAGTGGTGGCAGCTTGGGCCCCCACCTGTCTCCCCACGTGGTAGGGTGCCTCAGTGGGCCAGCAGGTCCCAAGGGGAGAGCACTCAGAGGGAGGAAGTGCCTGGTGGCCAGACACTCATTTCCAGTTTCACGGCTCCCCATGACCTGTCCTTGCGTGTGTGTGTGTGTGTGTGTGTGTGTTCCTTCCCTGGCCTCCCTGCAAAGCTAACTTCTCCCCCAGTCTCTGTGCCCTCTCAGTATCACTTCTTCCCAGAAGCTTTGCCCATGGGCACTGCCCACTGCCCACCCCCGCAGCCCACTGGCTGTGCTGGACCATCCGGCACCAGAATGGGTGCCTGAACCTCACCCCGCCTTGTCTTGTGATTTGACATTTCACCTCGGCTTGTTTTGTCTCCTCTTCAAGACTTCAGCAGCAGAATGTGGGTCTCTAACCACTGCCTCCTACTGGAGCCAGCCCCCTTCCAGGGCTTAGCCTGGGGAAATGCTGGATCTTCCCTGAACACACTCATCTCTCTCTTGCTTCCTGGCTGAATTTCTGCCAGCTGAGCCACTGTTCATCTTGCATGCTGCGGCATGCTGGAAGCAGACAGAGAAGGAGGACTGAGGCTTCCCCTCCCAGAATTTTCTGCCTGGTAGTCCCGTGGCCTCATTACAGGAAGCTGACCAGGGCCAGGTCCCAAAATCCAAGCTTACCGCTTCCCACGGCTTCTGGAGAGGTGCCCTGTGACTACCAGTGAGGGAGGGAAGGTCTGACCTGAAGAGACCACCTGCTGTCCTAGAAAGGACGCTGGCACCCCCCCCCCATAAAAGTAGCTAAGCAAAGGGACTGAGTGTATGTGTGTGTGTGTGTGCACGTGTGGGGAGTGGGGCTGCAGCTGCAGCAAGGCCTCCCTCCAACCTCCAGCCCTAGCACAAAGCTCATGCAACACCTCCAGTGAGGGCTGTCTGGCCCCTGGCTCCCTTCCTCTGAGTCTCTCTGCCCCAAGCCCAGTCTCCCCAGGGGCTTTGCAAGGGGCTGGAGCAAGCTGAAGCCCAGGACTCAGCCTAGCACTCTTCCCCTCATTGTGAAATGGCCTTGGATGAGGGCCAGGCAGGAAGCCAGCTCCTCTAGCCTCCAAGCTGTGGCCTGGCACCTGGGGTGTGAGGACAGCCCCAGGCGCTTCCCCTCCCCAGGGAGGCTGGAGACTGACACGTGGTGCCCACCAGCCCCATCAGCGAGGGGCTCACCTGGGGCTCCATTCCACCGGAGCTGATCCACAGGGGCCTCTGCCCTCCATCAGCTCACTGTCCCAGCAGCTAGGAGCATGCAGAGGGATGCGAAGCACCTGGGCCATGGGCTTGTGTGTGGCTCAGGTCACTTTCCCTCACTGGCCCTCTCTGAGGTTGCTTTCTTGTCGCAACAGCAGGTGAAGGGTTGAACAAGCAAGATGGCAGTGGCCTCTCCCAGCACCGCACCATGACTCATTGCAGGTTGTGAGTCATGTCTGTTCTGGCCAGGACTTAGCTGCTCCTGGTGTCGGCCTGGACTTCCCTGTCAGTGTGCCTCAGAGAGGCTGCCGGGGAGGCGGCGGGAGCACCCCGTCAGGCGTGAGTAATGACACACAGGCCAAGCGACCAATTGCATCTGTTGTTTGGAGTTGGGACTCTGGAGGATTCTGGCAGAAACTCTGGCTACGTGATTTCCTATCTCTAACATCCAAGCAGAAAGCTTACACTTGGAACCCCTAATGACCATGCATAAAGGGGACCCTTTTCCCATTCACTGACCAAGTCCAGGAAAGCTGGGGAAGGAAGGGGCTTTGGCATCCTTCTAATCCAACTCCCTACTAATACCCTCGGGTAGGCAATGGAGGATGGCCCAAGTATTTGGGTCTGGGATCCATCATACTGAAGCTGAGTAAGAAGGAAAAAGAACAAAACCTGGGTTTTCTGGCCAGTTTCTCCATTTCTAAAGTGGTTTATTATTATTGTAGTTGTTGTTATTGTAATTAGAAAGGCAGATTTACAGAGAGAAGGAGAGGTGGAAAGATTTTGGAGTTTGGACCCTGGATCACTTCCCAAGTGGCCACAAAGGCCAAAGCTGGGCCAATCTTAAGCCAGGAGCCAGGAGCCTCTTCTGGGTCTCCCACACAGGTGCAGGGTCCCAAGGCTTTGGGCCATTCTTGACTGCTTTCTCAAGCCACAAGCAGGGAGCTGGATGGGAAGTGGAGCAGCTAGGATACAAACCAGAGCCCATATGGCATCCCGGCGATTGAAGGTGGAGAATTAGCCAGTTGAGCCATCTCACCAGGCCCTGAAGTGGCTTTTAAAAAAATCTATGGGGCTCGGCAGCGTGGCCTAGTGGCTAAGGTCCTCGCCTTGATCCCATGTGGCCGCTGGTTCTGGTCCCGGCAGCTCCACTTCCTCTCTGTCCCTCCTCCTCTCGGTATATCTGACTTTGTGATAAAAATAAAATAATAAAAATCTAAAAAATAATTTTAAAAATCTATGATTGGGCCCAGCACAGTAGCCTAGTGGCTAAAGTCCTAGCCTTGCACATACCGGGATCCCATATGGGTGCCGGCTCTAATCTTGGTGACCCCTATTCCCATCCAGCTCCCTGCTTGTGGCAGGGAAAGCAGTCAAGGATGGCCTAAAGCCTTGGAAGCCTGCACCTGCATGGGAGAACCGAAAGAGGCTCCTGGCTTCAGATCAACACAGCTCCCGCCAATGAAGCCATTTGGGGAGTGAATCATCAGACAGAAGATGTTCCTCTCTGTCTCTCCTCCTCTCTGTATATCTTACTTTTCAATAAAAATAAAATCTTTTTAAAAAATCTGTATGATGTTATTTAACTTCTTGGCAGGACAAGGAAGATAATCCTGTCTCATAGTGGAGAAAATGGCAGCTCACAGAGATCACAGTCACTACGTTTCAGAGACACAAAAAGTGCCCAGTTAGTCCTGGAATGCAAGACTCAGGATCCAGGACAGAAGGAGGCAGGTGTTGACCTGGGGGTGGAGTGAGCCTGGGGCTCCGGACCCAGAGGGAGCAAGGCCGGGGAGCCGCGGGGAGCCGCGGGGAGGGCGCCTCAGTTTTCCCTGCTGCGCGGAGGGGCCTCCTTGCGGGCTTCCTCACTCCCGCCCTCAAGGCTGACACGCTGACAACCATCTCCTTGCCCTCCCCGAGCGCCCTCTGGCACCTTTCTCCCAGAAGGCAACGGGCCGTGAGGCCTGGGACTCGGGTTCAAATCTTCTCTGCCCCTTTCCTGGGCAACTGGGCGACCCCTCGTCATGGCGCCTCCTGCTGCCTCAGTAATATCAGATGTTAATTGGAGACAAAACAACCCTCCCCACCTTCCCGGTCTATTAGGAGGGCTCAAGAGAGATTTCCCGTCAGGCAGGGAGGACATGAACCCTATCAACTTTTCAAGAAACCCAAGGGAACTACTAGCTGAAGAGACGGAAACACAGAGGGAAGAAGAGTCGCTTTTGTGTTCCGGATTCTGTCCGTAGGGGACTCATGGGGTTCGGCGAGCACGGGTGGGCGCGCCTTCGTCCTCGCTCTGTGAGTGAGCGACGGTCTGGCCGGGGCACCGGAGAGCACCGGCCTCGGCAGAGGCCATCTGACAAAGGCGGCGGCCGCGGGCTGGGATCCTCGGGGTTGGTCCCAGAGTCGGCGGAGGGGACGCTCGAGCGGCGAGGTCAGGGCGTCCCCTGCCGGCGCCGAGGAGCGCTGCAGGCAGGGCCGGAGGCACCACCAGCGCGCGGCCAGGGCCTCGAGCCCAGGGCCTAGGTCACAGACTCTCGTGGGCTCTGGAACCCTTTCTAGGCCTTCGGGAGGGCCTGTGGGGAGAGAAGCACTGTCACAGTCCCCTCCTTTGGATCCTGGAGTCACACCCCCAAGATTTGACTCCCCTCAGACGGGAGTGGAAACAGTGGAACCTTCCTAGAGGGCAGCCCCCAACTCCCACCGTGTGTGGTGACCCACAAGCTGGGTACCAACCCATGCTGGACACTCCCTTCTGTTGAACAAACTCACACCAGGAGCAGGGCTGACCACTGTGGTGCCAGTGACTGGGATGTAACAATGCCTGCCTCGGCTCCGGGAGGCCTCCCCATGACAGGGAGACATACACTTTTGTGACATCCGTCATTTTATGGGTGAGGGATTGGAACACAGAGGGATTTCAGTAAATTTGAGTAAGTAAAAAAGATGGGCAGAAATCAAAAGATAAGAAACAAAAAAGGAAAGCAGGGCCAGTGTTCAACTTGGTGATGAAAAGAACAGTTGGCACACCTGTGGTCCAGGGTCAGTTCCCGGCACTGACTCCTGAGTTCAGTTTCCTGCGGATGCAGGAAGGCACACCTGGCAGGTGGTGGTGATGGCTCCAGTGATTGGCTGTCAGCCACACATGTGAGTTCCAGGCTCCAGGCTTTGTCCTGTTAAAGGTATTTGGGGAGTAAACTAGTAAGTGGGTGCTCTCTGTCCTGCTGTCTTCATCTTTCAAAAAAAAAAATATTAAAAGTATGTATATAGGGGCCCGGCGCTGTGGCCTAGCAGCTAAAAAGTCCTTGCCTTGGGCGCGCTGGAATCCCATGTGGGTGCCGGTTCTAATCCCGGCAGCACTTCTTGTGCTGGCCCTGGATGTGGGACAGTCTGTCGCCGCCGTCCAGCAGCGGCGACACTAAAAACGCCGAGTCATACTCTTGGAGGTCCGGGAAAAACTGGCAAAAGTGGCTGCATTTAAAACCTTCTCTCCGCTGCTCCTGTACCCATTGGTCTAAGCTTTCCTATCCACTTCTTCCGCCACCCTTCCTCCCGTTTTTCACCACCCTTCTTCCCACATTTCTTCCCGTTTCTGTATTCTCCCCGTACGGGCCAACAGAATGTCACGAACCAAAAGGGAGAGAGACGAACCAAAAGGAGAGGGCAAACCAAAAGGCTTTATTGCCGAAAGCAGGCTGCTTATATACTGTTCTCCACCAATCACGGGGTCCTATCTAACAGGCCAGCAATCGCAGCGGGGGAAGATTAGCCTATCCTCGTGACTTCCTGCCTGCCTACTGGCGGGACAAATCCCGCCTCCTGGCACTCAGCCAGCCGCCATCTTGCGGCCCCTCACATACACGTGGGGTCAGCCGCTCCCCACAACAGTCAAAGTGGACACATGCAGACGTCGTTGTTTGGCTAAGGGGCTCCATTTTATTCTTGGTGCTGCCTAGGACCTTGTTGAAAGCTGCGTGAGTGTGGAAGGGGATTTAGAAGCCATTGCACTTCACAATTCTCCCAGGGAGAGGAAGAAATTCGGAATGGCCACAGGCGTTCAACTGTGCTACCTACTTAAGTATTTTACCTCAATTACTCTTAATTGCAAGTTAAAATTTTTATTCATCAAAATGTAACCATATCTGGTGGACTCATTGTACCCTGAGCTGCCTTTATTTATTCATGGCTTTCATACACAGTATCATTTGTCTCAAGGAATTTATTCCAAGAAGATACTTCAATAGTTTGTGAAAAGTGGAATTCAAAGATATATCTATTTTGATGCAAAAAAATTTTTATAAAGATTTATTTATTTTATTGGAAAGGTAGCTCTTACAGAGGAGAGACAGAAAATTTATCCATCTGCTAGTTCACTTCTCAAGTGGCCACAGTGGCCAGAGCTGAGCTGATCCGAAATCAGGAGCCAGGAGCTTCTTCCAGGTCTTCCACGTGGACATAGGATCATAAGACTTTGGGCTGTCCTCTCCTGCCTTCCAGGGTTGCAGTAGGGAGCTAGTTCAGAATGGAGCAGCCAGGACAAGAATTGGTGCCCATATGGTGTCCATATGTGATGCTGGTGCTTATAGACAATTGAGCCATCACACCAGCACTAGTGATGCTACATATGTTTAAATTCATGCCTATGGCAAGGTCAACCAAAAGTTCATGGGGATGTGTATTATGAGAAAACAATGCATGATTTACAATTCTTTGTATCAAAAGCTGTATCTTTTAATTCTATTTTAGCACAAACCTTTTGTTTGTTTAAAGCTTTATTTATTTGAAAGGCAAAGCGACAAAAAAGAGAGAGTGAGATCTTCCATCTGCTGGCTCACTCCCTAAATGCCCTCAGCAGCCAGTGCTGGCCCATTTCTTCCACATGGATGATGTGACCCAAGCTGAGCCATCATTTGCTGCTTCCTAATGTGCCTCTAAGCAGGAAGCTGAATCAGAAGTGGAGGCGGGATTCCACCCTAGGCACTCTGATGAAGCGATGAAGGTATCCCCAACGCATCTCAACCTGTTGCAATCTTAATCTGATGTCCCATAACACCTGTCTTTACCACAACCTTTCTTTCTTTTTAAAATATTTAATTATTTTGGCCTGGTGTGGTAGCCTAGTGGTTGAAGTCCTCACTTTGTACTCACCGGGATCCAATATGGGTGCTGGTTCTAATCCCGACAGCCTTGCTTCCCATCCAGCTCCCTGCTTGTGGCCTGGGAAAGCAGTGGAGGACGGCCCAAAGCCTTGGGACCCTGCACCCGCGTGGGAGACCTGAAGGAGGTTCCTGGCTCCTGGCTTCGGATTGGCACAGCCCTGGCCGTTACAGCCACTTGGGGAGTGAATCAACAGACAGAGGATCTTCCTCTCTGTCTCTCCTCCTCTTCTGTGTGTCTTTCAAATAAAAATTTAATATATATAAATAAAATATTTATTTATTTGAAAGGCAGAATTACAGAGAGAGAGAGAGAGAGAGAGAGAGAGAGAGAGAGAGAGAGAAATAGACATCTTCCAATCACTGGTTCAACTACTCAAAAGGCAACAAAAGTCAGGGCTGGGCCAACCTGAAGTAAAAAGCTAGGAGTTGCTATAGGTCCCCATGTGGGTGGCAGGGGCCCAACCAGTTGAGGCATCATTTGCTGCCTCCCAGGGTGCACGTTAGTAGGAGCTGTGTTGGAAGCAGAGGAGCTAGGACTCCACTCAGGAACCCCGGTGTGGCATGCAGGCATCTCAAGCGGTGACTTAACCACATATCTGCCCTGGTTCATTAGTTTTAGACTTTTGAGCTCTAGACCTTTAAAAGAATAAAGCTATGTTGTTTCAAGCTACCAGGCTTGCGGTGATTGGTTATAGCAGTACAGGGAGGCTACCAGTTCCTTAAGTAGGCTCCCATTTCCTGGTTTGTCTCTGTATCCAAGATGAAGCTATTTGAAAAGCACAAATCAGTTTATCATTGTGAATAAAGCTTTCCCCCACTCATAATAGATGTATTTTATTTTATTTTAAAATAACATATCTTTTATTGGAAAGCCAGATATACAGAGAGGAAGATCTTTCATCCTATGATTCACTCCCCAAATGGCTTCACTGGCCGGAGCTGAGCTGAGCTGAAGCCAGGAGCCTCTTCCGGGTCTCCCACGTGGGTGCAGGGTCCCAAGGCTTTGGGCCATTCTTGACTGCTTTCCCAGGCCACAGGTAGGGAGTTGGATGGGAAGACAGGCCACCAAGTTTAGAACCAGCACCCATATGGGATTCCCAGTGTGTGCAAGGTGAGGACTTTAGCCGCTAGGCTACTGTGCCAGGCCCGATGTACTTTGTTTTTGATGATTACATAGTTGAGAAGGATGCATGCCCAATGTGAACCATCAATTAGGGTGGAAATGGTCCAGGAACGGGGGAAAGTGGATGAGACAGCTGCTTCCAATCAACCAAAATTTACATGAATCTTCTATCTGTATCTGGAGCAAGTTTATCATGGCAAAGGGCCCCATGTAACCCGCAGCTGGCTGCTCCTCATGCTCCTTTGCCCCTGGTTTTCACAGGCTTCTCTAAGTCACCCTCACCCTCAGCCTTGGTGACACCCAGCGCCATGTGCTTTTCTGTTGGTCTTTGCTCTAGTCTTTCCTCCTATCTAAAATTGTCTGTCTGCAGATCTTCATGTAGCTCTCCTTTTAGCTTTCAACATTAAAGATCTCTACTGAGAGAACTTTGCTGACTCCAACTTGAGGTTGGGCTGCCTTCTTCTCTTCCTCCCCTCCTCTCTTGCCCCCCCCCCCTTTTAAAAATAAGATCAACTTATTTTCATCAGAAAGACAGATTTATGGAGAGAAGAGACAGAGAAAGATCCATCTGTTGGTTCACTCCCCAAGTGGCTGCAATGGCCGGAGCTGAGCCAATCAGAAGCCAGGAGCCAGGAGCTTCTTGCAGGTCTCCCACGTGGATGCAGAGTACCCAGGCTTAGGCGGTCCATTACTGCCTTCACAGGCCACAGACAGGGAGCTGGATGGGAAGTGGCGCAGCCAGGAGTCATTCACCGTCAGCCTCCCTCAGTTCATCTTCTAAACTGCTGTAGCTCCAGCTCCTTGCAAGGGTGCACAGGCAAGCGGCACCTGGCCAACACCCATTGTGCAGCTAAACACTGCGTCTTTTCAAAGTCTGCCTATTACCAGAGCAAGGTCTGGGACCCGAGGCTCCTGACTTAGTGCAGAGAAACCAACACTGCGCTCCAGTCCTCCTTGCCATCAGTCATGAGAACTCACTATGAAGGATAGTGAAAATAATGGCCACTAGCATAGCGCATTCTGCATGGCTCGACACTGTCCCGCGTGTTTAATACTCGTCCCCAAACCATGGAGAGGTAGGTGACCCATTGTGCTCTTTGGAATTGGGCAGCTGAGGCACTGGACCACTAGGTCACCCGTTCAACATACAGCTGAACACACACAACTCTACTTTCCAGCAGATCTTTCTCCTGTGTGGGGACTTGGTAGGCGAGCCCTCTCCCAGCATCGTCCCCCTCAGGCAGGACCGAGGGCCACCCCGGGGCCGGCCAGGGGGCGGGGCGAGAAGAAGGCGCGGGCGGCGATTGGTGAAGCCTGGCAGCGGAAGTCCCGCGCAGCTTGGGCGGGACTTCCGGCTGCCCCGTTGGGGCTGTCTGCTAACGGAGCGGAGGGGGGCAACCCTGCCATGGTGCTCCTGGAGAGCGAGCAGGTACGGCCGGGGCGGCGGCGGCTGTGAATCTGGGCTGAGCCCGGGACCCCCGGGTCCTTTTCCGGGAGGGGTGCGGGCTGGGGAAGAGGGAGGCTTCAGCACTGCTAACGGGGCTGCGCTTGTGTTCCAGTTCCTGACGGAGCTGACCAGGCTGTTCCAGAAGTGCCGGCTGTCGGGCAGCGTGTTCATCACCTTGAAGAAGTGTAAGCGGCCGGCGTCGCGGCAGGGCCGGGCGGGGGCCGGGCGAGGGCGTGCTGCAGGCCAAGTGGCCGGTTCGGGGCACCGACCTCTGCGGGGGTAAGGGCTGGTGGCACGGGCCGCAGCCGCCCAGCTCGGTCCCAGGCACGCCAGGGCTCCCCACAACCCTTGAGTGGGATTTCCTGTGCATCTGTGTCCCTGCCTTTCCATGGTGGGAATAGCAGCGGTTTGGCCAAGGCTTGGGTGCTGAGGTTCACAGCGCGGAGCAGGGTGTGGGCCAGGGCGGTATTCACTTTCTATCCACCTGTCAGCAACGCCTGTAGCTGTGCTCACCAGGATGTGTTTTTCATGCAGATGACGGTCGCACCAAACCCATTCCCCGGAAGGGTTCCGTGGAGGGCTTCGAGCCGGCAGACAACAAATGTCTGTTGAGAGCCACTGACGGGAAGAGGAAGATCAGCACCGTGGTGAGCTGGCTTCCCGACTCCGACTTACCTGAGGGTGGCCATTCCCACATCGGGATTTATCTGTTATTAATTGACTTCTGTATTAAATCAAGGCTAGTGTATAGCTCCCAGGCTGTTAGGGGATCAGGACCTTCCTTGACTCCTTTCGTTTTTAGAAACTGCAGCAATAAGGTTGAAATGAACAAAGCTGAGGTCAAATATTTTCTAAAATTTTGGTGACACAGAAACTAACCTGTTCATCCTTACTGCTTATCCTGCCGTGCAGAGCAGTTAGTGTAATTCTTCTCTACACCTTCATTAGTTTTTTGGTACCAGGTGATGTTTTTATTTTTAAAGATTTAGTTATTTTCATTGGAAAGGCAGATTTACAGAGAGGAGATAGAGATCTTCCATCCTCAAGTGGCTGCAACGGCCGGAGCTGAGCCAATCCAAAGCCAGGAGCCAGGGATTTCTGGGTTTCCCACGTGGGGTAGGGTCCCAAGTACTTGGGGCCGTACTATACTGCTTTACCAGGCAATAAGCAGGGGAGCTGGATGGGAAGTGGAACAGCCAGGACATAAACCAGCGCCCAAATGGGATCCCCGCAGTTGAAGAGGGAGGATTAGCCAGTTGAGCCTTGCGCTGGCCTCTGTGCTTTTATTTTTAAGATTATTCCATGATTGTGGTTTGCATAGCAAGCACATGGCTATTTTCTAGGCTTGGCTTGAACGAGATACTGGCACATTTAATCAAGAGATCCTGTCATTCTTTTTATCATGAAGGTTAAATATGGCAAAGTGAGACTTCTGGATTGAGTGACTATCCCTTTATTACAGAGCAGAACTCCTGTGTTCCCTAGTCACATGGGATAGGCAATTCAGGAGAGTGTAAACTGGAACTCACTGAGGTTTCCCTTTGTAAGTCATCTTGAGAAGACGTACAGTAAGGCAAGCTTAACTGGTTTCCAAGAGGAAAGGTGGATGGCACGAAATACAGAAGCCTGAGGAATCCTCTGAAGAAGTAGTTTCTCTAGTGGAAGCTTGCAGTGCGCTAACTAGAACTGGCTTGATGGAAAGCAGTACTGATGCATCTGGCAAAAAATCAACACTGAGAAGTCTGAGATCTTTGTCAAAGCCAGGCAGCAGACTCGGTGCCAACCAGGTTAGAGATCTCCTTCACCAGAGGTGAGGAATGTAACTGCTGTGCGAGTTGCAGCTCTGCCTTCTGCAGCCTGGCGTCATGCCCACGGGGGCAAGAAGTGATCTAGCCTGTCTCTCAGGAAAGTGGAGTAGAAAACTGGCCTTCAGTATGTTATGACCCCTCAAGTTGGGAAAAAATATTTTAGAGAGAAGTATGTTTACTTCATCAGGATTTTAGGAAATTATCTGGGGTGGAGCGAGGATGGGCAGAGTGACCTCTTTACCATCTTTTCCAGGTGAGCTCCAAAGAAGTGAACAAGTTTCAGATGGTAAGTGTCGGGTACTTCATGTGTCCCCCCTCTTAGGGCATCAGCATGACTGAGAAAGCTGTGTTAAGAGTGAAGCTTGGTGCTGGGAGGTGAAGATACATTGCAGAATACACCTTTATTCCCAAATAAAAGGAGGACTCTCAACTGTTAAATATACCTTGACAGTATGACATTAGGTTTTCTACCATTGCCTATACCTACAGTGCCATGGTACACTTAAATAGCAGAATGTTGGACTTGTGATTGCTGCTGAAGGACGGTACTATTGTAATAATATGGGGGCAAGTGGGGGATGGGCAGAATAGGGAGGGAGAAAGGGGAGGTGGAAGGGGGAATCCTTATATGTGCAAAACTGAATAATGGAAAATAATAGCAACAGAAAGGTTGATGTTTGGGTTCCCTGCTCTCCTGTAGTAAGTTTTTACTAATACTTTTTAAGTGAAAACTCCAGGCTGTGGATTTCAGTACTGATCCAGCCTGCCTTTGTAGTTCTAAGCTAGATTTTTGTCTTATCAGTTTTTACATATACTCCACTTAAAATGTCATTGAACAAGAAGTTGTCTTCAGTTTTTCTTTTGCCAAATTAAAAAACAAACAAGCAAAAAAAAAAAAAATCTCAGTGTAGGCCAGTGTTGCAAAAGCTGTGACAGTGCATGTTGCATGTTTTACCATTTTCCATTACAAGTGCTCATTATGGCATTGTTGTCTATATTCCTATCCAGGAGGCGTTTTGATTCTGTCTGTCTGAATTACTGTCCCAGGGCAGCTGACCTGCCCTGTGTCTGTACCCCTTTTACTCGGGTTCTGCTCTGTGTCTTTCAGGCCTACTCCAATCTGCTGAGAGCAAACATGGATGGGCTCAAGAAGCGGGACAAAAAGAGCAAGAGTAAGAAGAGCAAACCAGCACAGTGAGACGCTGACGGCCTGCTTTCCCCAGCTCCCACTCAGTGGCTAGGCTTCCTTTGGTTTTTCTTTTGGGCCACAAGGCTAAGTGTCTGGCTCCCAGTAGCTGCTGTTTCCCTGTGCAATGCGGGTCATCTTAGAGAGAGGGGTTGAGTGTTTACAGGGTAGTTGTGGTAAGAAGCCAGTTTATGTCAGATCTGGCCGGTTGGTCTGTGCTGCATGGTTGTGTTTTCCTGGGGTATAGCTTAAAAGTTTCTCAGACATCTCTGTGAAGCACAATGGATCATTAAACCTGTCTGTCAGCATGGACTGCCTCTCACTTCTTTTCCCACCCGTTTTTCACAGTTGTGGCACTAACTACCAATCCTAGAAGGCCATAAATGATAGGCTTTCACTTATCTTCTTGATTACTGGAGTTGAAGCCTGACAATTTTCTAGAAAATGTTGCGTCATAAATCAAGAATAAAGTTGCCGTGGTAATACTGATTTTTGGTTTTTCTGCCTGTCAGGCTAAACATTTGTAGGTGCTTAGTCATTAGGCCCAAGGGAAAAACAAGGCTGTGTGTGTGTCCTAGCATCATCAACTTAGTATTCACTGATTTGTAATTAAAAACCAGCAGATGTATGAAAGCTTTTATTATATTCAAAAAGATAAATTTATAATATATTACACATGAAAAGCTGACAAAACTCAACTTTGTGGGACAGCTTCTAAGAATTCAAACATAAAACTACAATGAATGTACAACATTCCATTATTCCAGTGTTAAGCTCCTGACTTTGAACAGTGTAATGACACTTCTTCCAGGTTAAAATAAGATTCTGTAGTAATCATCTCTGTAGCTATACAGGAATAGCACAGACACTCTGCAAAAGAAGGAAAAGGGGGGCGTGTTATAAGGAGACTTGACTGTGGGAACTTAATTCACAGCAGGTGGGAAGCTCGTCCCTTAGAAATGGTCGGGTTTATATGGGCTGTGACTGGCTTGGGTCTGCACAAGTTCTGTGTGTGGAGAAGTGGTCACTGCAGGCTTCCATGCAGCTTTCTGTGTGGGTGAAAACACAACTGACTAGCATTTTTATATGAAGCCACAAAACAAGGTAGTCATAATTATTTCCTTTCACATTAACATTTCTAGAATGATGTGGGTGAATCAAATTGGGATAGCTACTCCTAGGACCCAGTGTATTACCCCAGGATCCTGATATGACCACCGCCAGCAAGGTTTCCTGGTTTGCCTGTTGTAGTTCTGACAATAGGTTGATGGCCACTATACCTCAAAAGACACTAAAGTGTGTCACTCTGAGCCCCCCTCCTTGAGTTTCAGCCTGTGAAACCTGTTACGCTTTAAGTGATCACTTACTTTTTTTCTACTTTGATGTTATAAATTTCATCACAGACCAGTTTGAGGTATCTTTGCTTTGGTAGGCGTGACAGCAGCTGCTTCACAGTTGTGTTAAATGCTTGTTCATCAGCGTCCCACTAGCAAGACAAAACAACAGGGCACTTGGGTTATTTAACCAGGTTTTTCTGACTTATTAAGGAAACATCAGTGCCATTTCTCCTCAAATAGCCACGAATCAGCTACTGGGAGAAAGCGCTGCCGGTGGCAGCCAGGGTTTGCCTTTGAAGCCTAAACTTTCCTCACAGCAAGACTGCAGGCGCCCGGTTATGGCCTGGTTAACAAGGCTGGAGCCCAGCTGCGCTAGAGTGATTTTAGACCACTTATCTCTACCTCCTGTTTGTGTCAGATGCTTTCATGTGAGTGGATTATAAATCAGTAAAGGACTAGTGTAATGACATAATGAACATTCTTAAAAGTTTCATAGAAAATGCATTTTATGAGAAAATGTATGAACTTACAAGTTTTTGTACTTTTTAAATTTTAAAAATACTTATTTGTTAAAGTTACAGAAAGAGGGAGACACAGATATTTTTGAGCTCCTCTTTACTTTACAAAGATGTTCCTCATTCATCTCGTAAATCCCAAGCCCAGCCTTTGAGTCAGCCAATGAGAGTTAGTTCAATGATGAATGACCCTTGGGAGCTGATCTGGGAGCTCCTTGCTGTTGGATATCATTGCTTTCAGGCCCTCTCAGTATAATTTTATTTTATTAATTTTTTTTCCATGGACCTTTTCAAGTTCCCTTGAATATACCTTTAAAGAAATAAAGAAATTTAGAAAGGACCTGAATTAACTTTAGTTTGTACCAAAGATCTTCTGTGTAGTTCTAACCTACGAATGAGCCTCCCTAGCCAGGATGATGGTTTACTTGAAAGCACTGTATAGTGGCTAAGAAAACAGGAGAATACTATCATTGAGGAACTCTAACATCATTTTTAATCCGATCTGGCAAATGCACAGCAAACAGCACAGTCTAGAATTCCTGTTGCTTACCTCTAATGATAGAAACTGTAAGATGGTTTCTTTGGGTAGATCCACCTATTAACACAGAAACGTACATCATCTATCAGGCGACTAACGTGTGGCTTTGGAGACTGCACAGTGAATATGGCCGGCAGAGTCTCTGCCATGCTACTGTGCTCTAACCCAGCTTGAGCTGCACTGACCCGTGCACTGTCAGCCAACTGCTGTGAACGTGGGAGCAGGGGAACCCTCCCCATCCCACACAGTGCACCTAATGCGCAGGCTTGGTACAGCAGAGGCCCGAGATGTGTAGGAAGTAAGGATTTTGGTTTTTATTCTGCCTACCCCCAGCTTCCAAAGAAAGGAAAGGGAGAAACAAAACCCCTTTAGTTGTCTAAATCTGTCTTTGCAGGTTTAGGTCAAACATGGTTCACATCAGTGACAAGTCCTGTATCCAAACACTGCTGACACTCAGACACGCTCTGAACGCGTAGCAGCTGCTCTGACAGGACGGACAGAAGGCAGCCTCAGAATGGTAAAGAAAGTGACTTACAGCCAGAATCTCAATCTCGCTGCTCTTCTGATGTAAGTTAGCAAGGGAGGTTTGAAGTCGGGTTTGCACCTGACAAGAAAATGGAATTCAGAACATGTTAAACCGAACCATCTTTTCTGCCATGTCATTTGCCATGTCCCAGAAAACATTACAGAGTAACAAAGCAATGCCTAGAGAAGACTCCAGATAGTGCTTAATCTACCTCAAAAAGGAGCTTTCAGCCATTGGACTCAAGGAAATTGTAAGAACCTGTTGTGATCATTTGTATAATAACCTTTATTGTTCACTTCTTGAGATATTTGAAATAATTCCCGGTAAAGGCACAGAGCAATGGTATAAGTGGAAGCAGAGAGAGATTTTAGTATCACTGAATTTTAGGGTAGGCATTTGGCTCAGTGAATTTTATTTATTTGTTTTTAAGGATTTATTTGTTTTCATTGGAAACAAATGATTCATTCCCCACATGGCTGCATCGGCCAGAGCTGAGCCTATCTGAAGCCAGGAGCCAGGTGCTTCTTCCAGCTCTCCCATGTGGGTTCACATCCCAAGGCTTTGGGCATCATCTGCTGCTTTCCCAGGCCACAAGCAGGGAGCTGGAAGGGAAGTGCAGTAGCTAGGACACAAACCGGTACCCATATGGGATATGGGATTCCAGGCGTGCAAAGTGAGGACTTTTAGCCACTAGGCTACTGCACAGGGCCCTTTTCTTTTCTTTCTTTCTTTCTTTTTTTTTTTTTTTTTTTTTTGTTTACTTGAAAGGCAGAGTAATAGAGACAGGGAGAGAAATCTTTGTGCTCTGGTTTATTTCCAAATGGCTGCATTGACTAGGGCTGGGCAGGCTGAAAACAAAAACTCAGAACTACATCTGGGGGTGGGAACAGGTACTGAAATCCTTGGGTTACCACCTGCTGTTTTCCCAGGTGCATTAACAGGGAGCTGGAGCAGAAGCTGAGCAGCCAGGACCCAAACCATTACCCATATGGTATTCTGGAGTTACGGCACAGTGCCAGCCCTGGCTCAGGGACCAGTCTGCTCGGGACACCTGCATCCCTCGTCACAGCTGCTAGGCTTCTGACCCAGCTTCCTGCCACTGTTCAGCCTGGGTGGAAACAGGGAAGTTGCACACAGGAGCGTTGGCCCCAACTTCAGCCTAGCTCAGCCCTGGCTGTGGTGGGCATCTGGGATGTGAACTAGTGGGTAGATGTCATTTTTTCTTTAAGATGTATTTTTTTTTTTTAAAGATTTACTCATTTTATTACAGCCAGATATACACAGAGGAGGAGAGACAGAGAGGAAGATCTTCACTCCCCAAGTGAGCCACAACGGGCCGATGCGCGCAAATCCGAAGCCGGGAACCTGGAACCTCTTCCGGGTCTCCCACGTGGGTGCAGGGTCCCAATGTATTGGGCCGTCCTCAACTGCTTTCCCAGGCCACAAGCAGGGAGCTGGATGGGAAGTGGAGCTGCTGGGATTAGAACCGGCGCCCATATGGGATCCCGGGGCTTTCAAGGCGAGGACTTTAGCCGCTATGCCACGCCGCCGGGCCCCTAACTGTATTTGTAATGAAAACAATGTCTACCCTTTTAATGCTCCCTTTCCGACATTTATGGTCACTATATTTCACTTACATTCTTATTGCTTCCCTCTGTTGCTAACAATGCTTGTATCATGCATATACTTCTGAGGTTATAAGCTCATTGATATTTTACATACATCTCAGCATGGCATCAGGCATATAGCAGGTATACCAGGGCATGTCTGGGCTCAGGAACCTGCCTCAAATCTTGCAGTCAACCTCTTCTGCTTTGTTACTTAGAACAAAGACAGACCCCCACTGCCATTAGGAGCAAATGAGGACGTTTTATTTAGGAGCAATCGTTCTGACAACTGCTTCTCTTTGCCTGTTTGCCTCACACTCCAGGAAAAGTGGGGTTGAATGCTGGCAGCAGAGTGGCTTTGTATTGAAGAGTTTCAGAAGGTAAGAGGGTACCACAATGGAGGAAGTGGGAGACAAATATTTCCTAGTAATCCTAGGGTTCTTATTCTTGTGTGTGTCCTCCTCAGGCTCACTGGGAAAGCCGGAGGAAGCCAGCTCGGCATACCTGGGTTTCATACCGCCTCCTGGTGCTAGCCGACAGCTTCTCTGGGGCGATCACACTCACGATGGGAACAACTGTTGCTCCGTGGATTTCAAACAAACCTAAGTCAGAGAGTTACAGGATTGGTGGTTTTATCTGGTCTCACTTCTACAGCACACTGTTTAAGAAACAGCTAGTTTACTAGGTACCCTGTTGTGATTCTAAGTGCTGACTTAAGTCTGGGCTTTGCTTCCTAACTGTTCAGTCTCCTGCCCTAAACTGGGAGGGGCCCAGGACCCCGACACACAGCAGTGCTGATGCTCCTCTCAGGTGAGTGTTGGGTGATGAAAATGAAGGGCAGGCAGCAGGAGGCTCCAAGGCCTCCTGAGTTTCAAACCAAGTTAGGCGTTTCCCAAACTCTGATACTTCTCTAAATTCCTCCAAGTATTCGAAATCTCATGGCACAAAGTTAAACCTAACAGAAATGAATGGGAAAGACCCAGTTCTGTTGAAAGACAAACGTCCTCTCATAGTCTTTTTTTTTTTTTTTTCTCTCATAGTCTTAATTGCAACACATCAGTAAGGACAGCAGAGGTGATGAGACCTCTGTCAGCACTGTTCCTCTGGGCTTTCATGGAAATAAGGTAGGCACCTACTCCTCAGGGCAGGGCTGCGCGTCCGGAGCCCCCCAGAAAGCAAACCTGCTAACTGCAAGTCTTCCTACACGATAGTGCCATATTTGCACATAACCTACTCATATTCTTGTCTGTTTAAAATCACTGCTAGGTTACTCATAATCCCTGATAGATGGTAAATGCTAGGTAAATGTTTATGGTCAAGAAAGACGTTTCTTCATGCTTAGTGCACATGCAAAATTTTTTCCACAAAGGTTTTCATCCTAGGTGGGTTGAATATACAGATGCCGAGCCCATGGATACAAAGGCCCGAGTTTTTTTTTCCAAGGGACTTCAAGGACTTTTCTTCAATCCCTTGTGTGGGAAACATTACTCAGAAAATTACACATATTTTACCTATACAATTGACCAAGTCAGCGGAAGATAAGATGACTTGCAGAAGTTGGGTATTGCGAGATGCTACATCCTAAGACACCTAAGTCCCCATTATATCATTTTCCAGCATGTGAGCATCAAAGTATAGGGCTGAATTACAGGTGGCACAATTTGTTGTACAGTGTCATTTCAAAAATATATTTCCAGTGTCACAAAGTGTTAGTCATGTCTTAAGTGTTTAGAGCAAACACAGAAGCATATTCAGATTATAATTAGTCATTATACCTGAGGCGTTAGAAAAGGACCCCTTCAGATTTTGCACTGCAAGATTATCAGAAACTTCTCTAAAAACAAGCAAACAAAAACAATTAGAAAAGTCAATAAGGCAAAAGCAACACAGAAAATTTACAGCGAGTTACATGTATAGTGAGCCACATTTTAAATTAAACATAAAAATTTCCACCTGTTGGTTATTAGTAGGAGGAAAACCACAAACCAACAACATAAATTGACACTTAGTTATGCTTTTGGTCAAGAGCAAATAAAAAGTCACACACAGGATGCCATTTTGAATTAACAAATGCCTAAGGAAAACATTGAGCTATTCAGCTGGGTTTGAAGTCCTGGCTCAATGCAAGAAGTTCATTTCAATAAAATATAATGGGTGTTTTTTTCTGCACCTCTCAATACAAGGAGACATTAACAACAGCATTTACCCCTCCTTCATTAAGGCAGTGGCCTGGCAGAGCACTGGGTGAAGAATATTCTTTCAAAAGCTTTATGAATGTTCTTTGAAATGCTGTGAATTAATTGATTGCCTCTGAGAGACACAATAGCATACTGTCTTGGCAAAACAGGGAAATGATTATTTGCATAGACAAAAAAGATTTTCATGAAACTGCACTGTTAAGATTAAAATCCCATGTAGCCCTTAAGGTGTCTTGGTGTTCACCTCCACACACTATTCTTTGTTGCCATTTTTTTCTTTTCTAAACCGGTTTGCTCTGGATCTAAGTCTAATGGCTGGTGACCTCAGGAACATGACATTCCCCTAAGGAAAGCCTGCTGGTGAGTTAATTAAAGCTAGGTGCAAACAGCCTTGAAGCAAAAAGCAGGGTCTTTTGTGTGGAAGCCAGGATCTCAGTCTTGGCACTACTGATATTTTGAGCCACATAATCCTTTGTTGGCAGAATGGGGGTGAGGGAAAGGTTGGGAATGACAGGGGGAAGGGACAGCCCTGTGCACTGGGCGATGTTTCAGCAGCATCCTTGGCCTCAACAGAACACTAGCTGCTGCCCTCAGCTGTTGCAGCCAAGTATGTCTCCACATGTTGCCAGATGTTTCGGGGGGGCAGAATCACTGCTGGGTGAGGATCACTGATAGAAGCCAAAAGAGTATGCCGTTTTCTGATTATATGTGTGCTAGAGCTGCAAATATATACAGAAGCTTAGTGAGGAAATCTAAAATCTCTATATCCTAGTAACCAGAAATAATTACAATTAAACATTTAGTAAGCCTTCCAGATATTTCTCAAGGTCTAGGTTGTATATTTTGGTTACAAGTGAAACGGGACATTAGCCAACCTCTGGATATCTTTCCATGTCAATAAACTCAGCTTTTTCAGAATCATTGTTTTTAAAAGGCACAATGTTTCACTGTATTTGACATAATTCAAACAGTGGCCCACCAGTGCATATTTTGATAACTGTAACTGAGAGATTCTCAAAGTGTGGTTGGGGACTTTGCAGGTCCCAAAGATCCTTTCAAAGGGCCTACAGCGTGAAACCATCAGCTTAATGATCCTAAAATGTTAACTGTCCTATTCACCCTCTTCCTCCACAAATATACTACCAAGCTTCCCAGAGACTATGTGACATGTGATGTCACAACTGACTGAATGCAGAAGCTACAGAAAAGAATCGTTTCTTCTGTTAAGGTATTAAAGAGATTACAAAACTATAAAACAATGCAGGGAAGCAATTTGCAAGTATGAAAACCAGTTCCACTTTTAGAAATCTTTGTTTTCCAAAATACAGTTATTTTCTATTACAGATGTTACTCAGATTAGCAGGTAATTAATGGATTTATTTTTATTTGAAAGGAAATAATTATTTTAAAAGTGCTTACGTTTTAATTTTTGACACAGAAAATATTGATAGCTATAGCTCACATAAACAATAGTTCTTTGCAATCCTCAATTAGTGTTAAACGCCAGAAAGAGGTTCTGAGTCCAAAGTTTGAGAATAGCTGTTAATAATTTTTACTATTAATATCTGAAAGTGGAATTGGTGGGTTAGTAGTTTTAGATTTTTAGTGTTAATGCCTTGCTAAGTTCCTATCCAGAGGTTTGAGTCAATTCATGTTCCTAGCATGAGTATATGAAATGTCTTCCAAGATTATTCAAATTACATGGCCAACACTGATTGAACTTCACTGATTAGCGGACCGAGCGGGACAACAACAGAAAGAACTGGGCTCCTCAGGACTTCCAGAGGATCAAATATCCTGGGAAATGACATTGCCATGGCTTGAGTGTGTGGAACCCGAAGGTTCCAAGTGCTGGCAGCTTGGTGTCCCATGTGACAGCTGAGAGGTGGTAGAATCTTCAAGAGAGGGGGCCTCATGGAAGGGGATTAGGCCGAGGGGCACCGACTTGGGAGGTATTAATAGTGGTCTGGTGAGTTGGTTCCTGTGAGAGAGGGGGTTGTGACAGGCTGAGGTGACTCCCCACACTTGGCTGCTTCCCTTTCTGTTCTCCACTGTGTTGTGACACACCAAAGGGACTCTCAACAAAGGCTGAATGCTGGAGGCTGGCCAATCTGGGACTTACAGCCTCCCAAGCTGTGAGCTATGTAAATGTCTTTTCTTTCTAAGACACTTGTCCTCAGGTATTTCATCGCAGCAACACAAAGCAGACTAACACAGTTATAAAGAACAGATGTTGAAAACAAGATACAATGAATCCTATATGAGGGTCATATAATGAAACTGTTGACTGAATGAGCCAGAAGCAACAAACAGAATGCTTCAGCAGAAGTAACCCTGACTTTTACAATCACTTTGAACAGTTTCTGCATAGGTCACTGCAGGTAAGTTTCTGGGTTTTTGCTTGCTAAGTTACCTGATACTCCTCTCATCGCTGATTTTAGTCCTCAGCTTCTGCACAACATGGTCCACAAGATCAGACTCCAGCACACGCTTCTCTGTTTGCCTTTCCTTCTCAAAAGACTTGACCTTAGAAACAAGACAGGTCCATTATTGGGAGGTTTCTGAAGCCATGAGGTTGACTCAGAGCACCACAGTGAGATGGCTCAATCAGCAGTGGCCACTGGGTCTCCATTGGGTGTCATGTTCTCCAGGGTACACTGGAGCATGTCTGGGGACATTTTTGGATGCCACAACATTGGGGGTGCTACTGGCATCCTATCCTGTGTATGGAGTTCAGGGGTTCTGCAAAACAATGCATGGGAAAGCCCCACAACAAATTTTCTCATTCCGAACTTCAGAGATTTTGCTGTCAAGGGGAGGGTGCTGGCTGTGGTGGGTAAGCCACTTGGCACTGTTGCTGAGAAACCTGGTTCTGGGCTGCTTTGTCACACAATGGCTAGGGACCATGAAAATAAGGGGAGAGAGAGCTGGGTGCTCAAAGAGGAAGGCTTCTGCCCAGGAGTCCACTTAGAACCTTGGCCAAGGACTAACCTGTGCTTGGTTGAGAGGACACCATTGAAGGCTCAGGAAACAGAAATGACAGCAGGTTCAGTCTTACCAGAAGGTGGAGAGGCTCCACATACCCACAGCTGCAGGCTGAATTCTCCCAAGGGGGACTGCCTGAGCCCTGGCCTAAAGGCTGCCCTGGACTTGCCCCACACATATCCTTCAAAGGGTGCAGAGGAAATAACCTGGATGAGGCGAGTAGGGGAAGCTTATCAAGGGACAGACCCACTATGATCACAGCCCCAGAAGGACAAGTAGAATATTTGAAAAAATAATGTCTGAAAATGGTTGGGTTCAATGAAAACTGTAAACCTAGAGTTTAAAGAAGCCTTTTGAATACCAAGCATCAGATACAAAAAGAATATCATGGCAAAACAGACCATAGACTGCCGAAAACCAGTGTGAGAAAAATCTTAGGAGCATCCAGAAAATAGTAAAAGTTATAGACACAGGATCAAGGCAGACTTTTTGATAGAAACCAAGTAGAAGATAATGCAAGACATTTTCAAATGTGAAAAGAGAAGAGTATCAATCTTCACTATAAATCTAGCAAAAATACTCAAAAATGAAAAATGAAGGTATAGGGCTGGTACACAGCGTTAAGCCACCTTCAATGGTGCTGGCAGCCCATCTGAGTGCAGGTTTGAGAACCAGCTATTCTCCTTCCAATCCAACATCCTGCTAATGTGCCATGGAATGCAGCTGAAGATGGTCCACGTTTTTGGACCCCTGCATCCATGTGACAGACCTGAACTGAATTCCTGGTTCTCAGTCTGGCAATGACCTATTGGCTAACTCCTCACCTTGCATGCACTGGAATCCCATATGGGTGCTGGCTCATGTCCTGGCTGCTCCACTTCCCATCCAGCTCCCTGCTTATGGCCTGGGAAGGTAGTAAAAGATGGCCCAAAGCCTTGGGACCCTGCACCCGCATGAGAGATCCGGAAGAAGATCCTGGCTCCTGTCTTCAAGTTGCATTGGCTCAGTTCCAGCTGTTGTGACCTGGGGAGTGAATCAGCGGATGGAAGATATTTCTCTCTGTATGTCTTTCTCTCTGTGAAATCAGCCTTTCAATACAAATGAATTAAATAATAAAAAAAAGAATTTTTGGCTCTGGCTTTAGCCTGGTCCAGGCCTGGCAATTACAGTCACGTGGAGTTAATCAGCAGATAGAAGAGTATGCCAGGGGCTCGGCAGCATGGCCTAGTGGCTAAGGTCCTCGCCTTGATCCCATATGGCTGCTGGTTCTAATCCTGGCAGCTCCACTTCCTCTCCTCCTCTCAGTATATCTGACTTTGTAATAAAAATAAAATAAATCTTAAAAAAAAAAAAGAAGAGTATGCCTCTCTGCCTTTCAAATAAATATATTTATTATACATATTTTTATCTGCATAAAAAAAGGTGAAAGCAGGTTAAGCTATTTCTGGTGATGCTTGCAATCCTATTTGTTTTTAAAAGATTTATTTATTTGAAAGGCAGAATTACAGAGAGAGAAAGGAGGAAATTGAGAGAATCTTCCATCTTCTGATTTCTTCCCCAATGGCTGCAACAGTGAGAGCTGGGCCAGGCTGAAGTCAGGAACCAGGAATCCCATCTGGGTCTCCAATAGGGTACATGAGCCCAAACACTTGGGTCATCTTCCACTGTTTTCCCAAGACATTAGCAGGGAGCTGGATTAGATGGCTAGAACCAGAACCCATATGGATTACTAGCATTGCAGACAATTTAACCCATATACCATCAGTGACAGCTCCTTGCTTCAACTTTGGAATGCATGGGATTGAGTTGCCAACTCTGCTTCTTTCTAATGTACACCCAGGAGGCATCCCAAATCTGAGTTCCTGGGTTTAGGCTCTGGATCCAATCCAGTTTTCACTTCCTGCAGACCCTGGGAAGCAGCAGGTGATGGCTCAAGTATCCAGGTTCTTGCTATCCATGTGGGAGACTTGAACTGAGTTTCTAGCTCCCACTTTCAGAACTGCCCCAGCTTCAGCCATTTAGGGAGTGAACTAGTGTACTGGACCCCTTTCTGACTGTGAACATGCTTGTATGTGTGTGTGATTAAAAAAAAAAAAAGCCACAACCGATGCTGTTACCTAACATGCCCTGAGAGTTACTGAATATTCCTCCCTAACAATGCAGAATATATTTAATTTTCAAGTGTACACAAAACATTCACAGTAACATACCATATTTTGGACATAAGTCTTCAGCTTAATGGATGGACTTAAGGATAATGACCATTTGTTCCTTTTGGGATTATGATTGGTTGGATTGCCGTATGGACTTGTGATTTGCTATTGTGCTCTATTGTCACCAAGCTTGATTAATAAAGACTCCTTAATAAACTTCAGACATGTCTGGTGTGATCTCGCTCGCACCTTGAAATAAAATGAATATGGGAACTGGCACCATGGTGTAGCATGCTAATCCGCCTGTGGCACCAGCATCCCATATGGGTGCTGGTTTTTATTCCAGCTGTTTCACTTCCAATCTAACTTCCTGCTTAGAGCCTGGGAAAGCAGCAAAGGATGGCTCAAATCCTTGGGCGCCTGTATCCACATGGGGGACCCCCAGGGGAGGCTCCTGGCTCCTGGCTCCTGGCTTTTGGATCGGCTCAGCTCTCGCTGTTGAGGCCATTTAGGGGAATAAGCCAATGGATGGAAGATATTTCTCTCTCTCTGTCTGTAACTCTGCCTTTCAAATAAAAATAAATCTTAGGAACAACAACAAAAAAAGAAATGAATAAAGTATAATATCTAGGCAATACCCTGATACCTGAAAGTGAAAGTCAGAAGGAAACAGAGAAAATGTTCTGAATGGACTGCAAATGAAAGTACTGCATGTAAATGTATGGGACACAACTCATGTAATACTTGGATTGAAATTGATAGCACTGAATCCTTACACTTAGAAGACCAAACATCAGTGCTCTTAGCCACGTGTCAGCACCTTGTGTTTTTGTAAAGGGCAATAGAGTAAATATGTTAGCCTTTGTGGGCTGAAGAATCTCTACCACACAGTCTTCTTTGTGTTCGAGAAGCAAGGAGTTCAGGAAGAAAAAGGAGGAAGGAAGTGGTGGTGGGGGGGCAGGAAGTGGGAGGAGGGAGGGAAGAACGGAGGGAAGGGAGAGAGACAGAGAGAGAGAGAGACAGAGAGAGAGAGAGAGAAGCACCTGTCCAGGTCTCCATTAGTTCACCTCCAAATGCCCACAACAGGTGTGAGCGGACCAGCCTGAAGCCAGGAGATGGGAATTCAATTCCGTCTTCACTGTGGGTGCCAGGGATCCAAATACTTCAGCCACCACTTGCTGCCTCCTGGGTCAGAAGCAACGCCTGGCCTGGAACCCAGGCACTCCGACTGGGATTGCAGGGGTCCTAACCAGAGTCTCCCCCATCCTCCAATTTGTGAGCTCTTCCTGAACTCACAGAGCGTACAAAAGAGGCTGTGGGCTAGATATGGTTCAGGCTGTAGTTTGTCAGCCCTCACCCTAGAGTTCTACTTGAAGAAACTAGAGAAAAAACTTCAGGAAAGATACAAACTACTAATCCTCATATTTGAAGAGGCAAACCCAGCGTTTCTCTGTCTGGGCTCATGTGGCTTTTCCAGTGAATTCTACTGTAGAGCCCAAATTTAGCTCCAGCAGAAAAAGGGTCAATAGGATGCCTGCAGGCAGAAGACCTTGTGAGATAAGGAGCGGCAGAAGACCTTACAAGATAGAGAGCTAGGAGCCGTTGGGTGCTTTCCAAGAGCTAGGAACAGTAAGCTTCAGTTTCCCAAGTTTCCATTTTTACAAAAGAAAGATAAGTTTCCATTTCTCAGACATTGAGTCATTCTTGAAGACTACTTTGAGCAAGGGCAGCTCCTGTACCAATCATAGCCTTGTGTAACTTAAAGGTGCCAATGAGATCCCTGTAACTATGCATCTGCTTCTGTAACCCCGCTTCCTGCTTCCCATATCCTATAAAAAGTCCCAGCTTGTGCAGCTCGGCGCGACTCCCTGCTAAAACGCCCGGGAGCGTCCACGAGCCCGTGTGAAATAAACCTTGCCTCATGCATGATTGCATCTCTTGGTCTCCTGTCTCGTGTCTGCCGGAGGGCTCCGTTCGTCCGGGGGTGAGGGGCCCCTGGCCCCTGCCCACTCGGGTTTAACACTACTAAGTACTGTAAGATAGAATGTGGTAGTAATTGTACTCAAAATCATATGGAAACAGAAGGGGAGATGACACTCCCATGTCATTTTAGGAGGCCAACATTACCTAATATCAAAACCAGGCAAAGGCACAATAAGAAAAAGACCAGAAAAAATGCTGAAAAACAATGCTGATGACCTTTCTTTATAAATGATTAGAAATAAAGTTAAGAGGTCACAAATGCTGTCTGGTAAAACTTGTGAGGAAGCAGCCAGAACAGGCTTGTGCCCTTGTTTTCTTAGATGGAAAGAGAACAAAGCAGATGGCCAACGCTGGTGCTTTAAAGGGTCTAGAGGAGCTGCTCTGGCCGAGTCCGCTTTCCTGCCTTCACAATGACTGGGAGGAAGTCTGCAGCTGCACTGACGGCCTTCCATGCCCACCTGTGGGCAACCTATCGGGCTGTGAGAAGCGTGCCAGAGCCTTACCTTGACATGACTGCCTTCTTTATCAGAGACAAGTGCCACGTAGGTGATTTTGTGATGTCTGCAGTACTCCTGTAGTTCCTCTTGGGACTGAAATCAATGAGCAGTGCATACAATGAACAGACAGCACCTGGGGCAGCTTCAGGTAACTATGGGTAACGAAGATCTGGATTTTAACAGAACTTAAATGTGCTGTCTTCCTGGGGTATGACTGTTAGCCAGGAGCACAGTGTTCAAAGGGGGAAGCAGTGTCTGTTTTCCTTTCTTTATTTTCATGATGGTTCTAAGGGCTGAGGACAAAAGCGGTGAGGAATGTAGCAAGAGGATCTCAAAAACTGCATGTCTTAGTGAAGTTGCCAAAAATTATCTCTCTCTCTCTCACACACACACACACACACACACACACACACACACACACACACACACACACAGTATTGGTGGAAGGCAAGGGGAACAAACTGGTGGAAGATAGACAGAGGTCAGTAGCCGAGCACCAGATTGGCAGCACTTTCTGGGCCTGCCCGGTCAGTAGCAGAGGGCAGGACAGTGTGCCTCTCTAACTGAACAGGCAGGAGCGTCACGGCTCTACCAGAGGAATAAAAATGGATGCTCAGCGATTTGGATTTGGTTCTGATGAATTACACGCACGCTGGGTAGCAGCAGCGACAGAAACCTCTTGGCAGGTGACATGTGCAGCGCAGGAAGGAGGGATGATTTAAAGTGTGCGGGAGGATGTGCGGGATAAATTGCAAACACTTGCCATTTTATAAAAGAAACTTGAGCATCCATGGATTTTGATACTTGGTGTGGTCCTGAAACCAATCCCCACTTGGATACAAAGGGCTACTACCATATGTGTTGTTTGAAGTTACTAAGTGTGTGCTATTTGTTATTGCAGCAATCAGCAACTCATACTGAAAGCAACTCCAATGACAGAGATAAAGGGAGTGTGACAATGCAGAGGCACACGGGAGGATTTCACCTGGAGGTCCCCACCATTCTCACTTCACTCACAGCACACTCTGTCCCCTTACCTGTGACCAGTCGTACATGATCTCTGCTGCGATTCCTGCTGCCCAGAGTTTCTGGGTCAGGTTGATGGCCCTTGACATGGACATCTGGCCAACACTGACAACCAGGAGGTCGCAAGAGCTTGTTGTAGCCTGCGTCACAAACAGAGTGAGTACCCTGAGAGGAGGGAGGTGGAGGGTGTGGCTGTGGGTCGGTAGGGCAGCAGTGTTCATGGGCAGACAGGCAATCATGGCAACACAACATGCAAGAAGGCTTTGTTTCAAAATGACATTTTGAAAAAAGAAAGGCACAGTCAAAAAGCTCCTCTGGTCTTTTGAGGTGAAAATTATTCCAACTTCTCTGAACTAGCAGGAAGATATTTTCCTCTGGAAAAGCTATTCGTGCCTGAAACACCAGAGGAAAAGCATGGGTTTTTAGTTCCGTAGATCATAGCAAGCTTTCCGAGCAAGCAGCCAGCATGAGAATCTGCCAACAATGAAAACGTCTTACAAGTGCACAGTACACTGCAGGCCACCACAGAGGCCAACAGCCAGGCTGGGAAAGGGCGAACAATCCAGGATAGTGCAGCTACAGAGCACGGAGTCCAGGATTGAAGTGTAAGCCAGGGGCTCGCTGATCACATGGGTGATTGTTTCCCAAACCCTAAGTCTGTGCTGCTACTTCTGGGGCTCCCTGTAAATGACCACAAAAGACAAGCCATACGTGTCTCAAAGCCCACCGGCAGGCACAGCTGGAACTTACAGGCTCCTCCACATTGAGGACAGCAGCGCATATCTTGTCAATGGCTATGCTGACACCGATGGCAGTGGGAACTGGCCCCAGAGCTTGCGGTCCTCTAAACTGGGGAATCTGTGGAGAGACAAACACTCTGGTTATGAAATGGAGAGGGGAAAGTGGAAGAAAGAGGTGAAAGGGGTAAACAGGCAGTCCTTTCACCCTGAGGGCTCCATGGCAGGCAGAGTGAGGAACCTGGACCTTCACCTTCATCTGACAGCAACAAGGCTGCACCCCTCCTGCCCCTGCCCACAGGGGTGTGGGACCAGAGGGAGCCTGCTAAAGCAGAAGTAAACAGGGTTCACATCTCAAAACACAACAACACAAGTGTCCAGGATACAACTGAAAACCGTGCGTTGTGCCAAGAACCTAGCAGATCTCCACCTGAATGAGAAAGAGATCCAACAGAGCCCTACACAGCGGGCTCACACAGAGCAAGCTGATGAGGGTTTTGCAGCAACCTCAACAGGCGGTACATCCAGGGTTGGGGTAAGTTAAAAAAAAAATAGAACGTTCTTCACAAAGGAATAGCAGATTGAAGAAATCACTCACGGGATGGGTATCACGGCAGAAGAGAGTAAACAATGAGGGAAACTGAAGACATGGCATGGGAACGACATGATGTGAATGACACAGAAGTCAGACTGTGGAGCAAACAGGCTCAGAAGCTCAGGGACGTCGCAGTGGGATAGGAACAAGGTAAGTGTGAAATAACGCCTGAAAAATTCCCAAGACTGGCGAATGACAGAAACCTATAATTAAAGAGAGGAAGGAAGCAAACCCCAAACAGCACAAATGCAAAGAGACTGAGGCCAAGACACACTATAATTTAATTTCAAAGGAAAAAACAAGGAAATTCTCAAAAGCATCAAATGAGAAACACCTTTGCACAGAGGAGAAGGATTTCCAATAACTGTATTTCCCATGAGAAACCAGAACTTTTGGGTAAACACAAAGGACTGCTCATCTTGAATTCTCCAGATTGTTTTTGACAGTCAACACAAAGTTTACCACTCTTTGGAGTGGGATGATTGATAACAAGTCTGTTATAATGGGGTTGGGGGTGAAGGGACCCAAGGGTGCAGTAGGGTCTGCGTCATCAGAACTGGCCCGCTGTGGGTCCCAGCACAGCTCTGGGCACCGTCCTGATCTCGTGGCCGTGGTTATGGGAAACCACGTGTGTGCTAGGATGACACAGAAGTATACACATACACTGTATCAATGTTACTCTCCCACTTTTGATATGTTCCTAACATTACCTTAAGAAACTGGGAACGGTAGAGATTTTTGTACTACCTTTGGTATTTCCTGAAACTTATCATTTTTTTCCTCTCTTAAAAAATGTACATTTATTTAAAAGCAGAATGCCAGAGAGAGACAGAAACAGAGTGAGGGAGATCTTCACCCACTGAGTTACTCCCCAAATGGTCTTTAACAGTCAGGGCAGGCCAAAGCCAGCAAGCAGGAATTCTGTCTGGCTCTCCCATGTGGGTGGCAGGAAGCTAAGGAATTGGGCTGTTATCTGCTGCCTTCCCAGGTGCATCAGGAGGAAGCTGGATCAGAAGTGGGAGGGCCACGACTTGAACCAGCACTGTGACAGGTCATCTGGGCATATCCTAAATGCCACAGTACCTACCCCTGATTATTTATGTTTTAAAAAATGACAAATGTGGTTCACATTATACTTCTGTTTCTAGCTGAAAATATACAGAGGTGGTCAGCTATACTACTGGCTCAGTGTGTGTGTGTACGGGTTAGAGAAATTTCAAAATAAACTGTGGAGGACACAAAATCAAACCAGACCCACTGGCCGCAGGGTGGGCCCTCACCAGTAGGTCGTATCTGCCGCCAGCAGCGAGGATTTCAGGGACAGCCCTCTGCCTTCGTCTGATGAATGCCACGAACTGGAAGATGATTCCGTTGTGCTGCTGCACCTTGTAGACCAGGCCCAGGTTGATCAGGACCTGAGGAGGAAAATGCCACAGCAGCATTGTTGTGGGCTGAGGAGCTGGTTTACATTCCTTTAGCTGAGCACTCAGGAATCAGGCCTACAGCAGTAGCACCTAGCCTTTGCAGACTCATTGGCGTCCTATTGTCCTGTTAATGGGCTTGGGGGAAAGAGGATATAATATGGTAATAAAGAGGCTGAGGAGCAGACGGCTCCCAGCACTTCTAACACCGTCATGGTCTCCATGTGTCGGTGCTTTTCGCTCGGATATTCGCCGTGCCTACTATGCCGGCTCAGCTAGCAGCGACACAGCATGTTGAGCGCTTGGGGTCTGGAATGTGGGCCACAACGTTGCAGCATCAGCAGAAACATCAATTGGCTCAGCTGCAGCCTGCCGAGTGAGCGACTGAGCGAGTGTGCTCTGCTGCCCTCCACGGTGACACCCTCTCCCAGGCTGACCCCACAAGAACTGCTGCACTAGGAGTGGCTGTGCTTGCAGACCAGTCCTCATTCCAGACCTGGTTACTACTACATAGTCAAATGCCCCACATGGAGAAAGGGCTGTTTCTGGAAAACCAAACACTTCCTAACCTCCAGGAAATAAAACCCATCTCCCTCTGGTGCTGCCACTCCAGCCAGGGTCCAAGAGCTGTCAAACCTGTAATTTCACACCGAGCTTCTTCAGCAGCCCGACGACCTCTTCCAGATCTTTCAAGCTGTATTTTACCAACTGGGACACTCCTGTCTTCTGTTTGATTAGGGAGTTTACTGTGGGCGTTAGGTCTTGCAAGTCTCCCTTCTGCTCGATAAACTTGTAGAGTCGACACAGCTGGAAAACACAAGGTACGGTGGGTGGTTAGCGGTTGCTCCCCTGCACAGAAGGCAGGCTTTCGGCCCTTGTGTTCTTTACACACAGAGGGGCACAGAACACAACATGGACCCTTCCAGAAGCAGGATTGCATGGTCAAAGGTGAGTTGAGCCTTTGCCACATCTGAGGGATTAGCCCTGTCCTGCACATAGCTCTAAAGCACCTTGCAGAAGTGCTGTGGAGACATCCAGCACAGATACTGTGAGTTACAGCAGCCTCAGCGCTGGTCCTGTAGGCCTGTAGCGTTCCTCTTTATCACTCTCTCTCCTACCAGCCTTGGGATGCTGCCTACTGCAGGCAGCTCTCTGGCTGCAGACCCAGAGTTCTGGTCCAGGTCTCCCCTGCCGGGCTCACTGGGTGTCCTGCAGAGGGCAGTGGCTAGAAGTGACCCGCTGCGGTCAGATGTGGTCCCTGGTAAAGAGCAGGAGTCAGAGCAGAGCTAGATCATACAGTCAGGAAGAAAATTCAGGAGTTACAGTGAAAATTACTAGGCAAAATAATACTAAGAAAGATTTGTTTACTTATTTTTTTTTAATTGGAAAGACAGATTCATAGAGAGAGCAAGAGAGAGCTTCTACTCACTGATTCATTCCCCAGTGACTGCCAAACATAGACCTGGGCCAGTCCAAAGCCAGAAGCCAGGAGCTCCTGGGTCTTCCAAGTGGGTGCAGGGGCCCAAGGACTTTGGCCATCTTCTGCTGCTTTCCCAGGCCATTAGCAGAGAATAGGAACAGAAGTGGAGTGGCTAGAACTCGAACCGGCATCCATGTGGGATGCTGACATTGCAGGCTGAGGCATAGCCTGCTTTGCCATGGTGCTGGGCCCCCAACAATAGCTATTACAAGATGGTACGCAAGCAGAACTTGGTTCATCTATAAATTGGCACACTAAAATTAAGGGTTGATTGAAAACTCAGCTTAATTTAGCTTAACACAATATTTATCTTTAAATTATTTTTATTTAACAAAAAATCCAATAGTATTAACATCTTCTATAATCTATTTACCATGTTAAGAATAAAAATCTGGGGCTGCATTGTGGCACAGTGGATTAAGTCATTGCCTGTGACACTGGCGTCCCTTAGGAGAACAGGTTCGGGTGCCAGCTGCTCCACTTCCAATTCACCTCTCTGCTAATATATTTCATACCTGGCCCAACCCTGGTCCTTGCGGCCACTTGGGGAGTGAACCAGTAGATGGAAGATCTTTCTCTGTCTCTCCCTTTCTCTCATAACTGCCTTTCAAATAAATAAATCTTAATACCAATGCCTTTATTAGGTATTATTTTTCCATTTTAAACCAACCACATGTATAACTTCTCACTCATCCTTAGCATGGTAAAGTGGGCAGGAGGGAAAAGCTCCACAAAAAAGAGGCTGATATTTTAGCAGTCAGTGCAGCGACCATGTACAAGTGTGGGATGCCTGTGGGACTTTCTGAAATGTGTGATTTTAGTTCAAAGAACCTTTTGGGCTTGAACCTGCTGAATCAGACACTGTCACAAGGGATTCTTTACACTAGTTCCACGTGGCACTATTTCTGCACACAGTATTGGTAAATATCACTCTTTAGATCGGATATCATGCATAGTCCTAAGTATGTAAGATTTAACCTGGCTCAGTTTTGGAAAATCCTAGTTATGTATCTGGCTTACTTTATCTGCAGGTGGGTAACCTTTTAAAGCTGTGGTGGACACGTCCCCAGCGAAAGTTGTTTTAATGAGCTGAGGGCAGGTATAAGTATATACCTGTGTGCAGAGCCCTGTGTAAGGATTTTTTTTCTTTATAATTTTTTTATTGTAAGACCAATAAAGAGCTCATGTTATCTGTGGACTCCCCAATTTACTCCTTCTTACAGCCTGTGTACTATGCGTGCCATTATGTGAGTGTCCAAAAGACCAAGAGTCCACCAGGTCTGTGTGTGACCATACATGGGTGTTGGCTGATCACCACAAGATCATGTAATCAAGGGTCAGTGGATGGGGTCCAGGAAGGATTCTGGCAAATCCAAAGCCTCTCTTCTCACATAAATAGTCAGGAAAATGTAGGAACTTCCTGC
Source organism: Ochotona princeps (assembly GCF_030435755.1). NCBI lineage: Eukaryota > Metazoa > Chordata > Mammalia > Lagomorpha > Ochotonidae > Ochotona > Ochotona princeps. Next base: position 38,083,683 of record NC_080837.1, read on the forward strand.
TGTCCTCTGCTTTGTTATGTTGGGTTACTATGCCAGAGAGCTGGGAGCATGCTGGTGCCTGTGAAGCGGACGTGACCCATCCGTCCACCAGGGACTTTCTTAATTGCCGATGGGATCAACAGAGCGTTAGGGGCAGGACTGTCCCAGACAAGTAAGAGGAGCTGGAAGATCCAAGGGTGAGGGTCGGGCGGGGGGGCATCCACAGAGTTCAGGGTCCCCTTGTAGCACTGCATCTGCTCTGTAGGAGACCCTGGCAAGCCCTGGCTTCATGAGAGTGAGAAGGCTAGGCAAGTATCGGGTAGTCGGGAGGGATCTGTGGGCTGTGGAGCCTCCAGAAGCACAAGAGACCCCCTTTGATTTCTGTGTCGGTTTTTCTCTTTCCTGATCCCAGGGGCTGCCATGGTACCAACTCTGAAGGGTCGGTGGAGAACACCATGCCTGCGGGGTGGTGGCAGCGTGCCACTTTCCTGCAGTTGGATGTGGTGACATTTTCTGATATCACAGAATTGCAGCAATGGCTGTGGTTGTACCATCAGGCAGTACTTACACTGTTCGAGGACAAAGACAGATTACAAAATTTAGCTTCCACTTCTCTCCTCGTCAGCTTCTCCGTCTAGGGCAGAAGGAAAAGGCAGCAGTGAAAGTCACTGCGTTGGCTGATCTCGCCCTTGGCAGCCTTTCTTTTAGACCACCTGCTCCTAATTGGAAGGCAGAGATTGAAATCTGTGACTTAAAAGCCCGTCCCCCACTTCCCATTCACATAAAATCATCATCAATACTATCTGTAAGTTAGGGAAACTCTGACATCAGAGAATTACAAAGAGGAAAGTTGTCCTTGCTGAATGGTGAGGAGGCTCGGATCAGAAGAGACTTACTGTGGGCATCTCTGTTGGGTGGCTGTGGAGTCGGTTTGATCTATGTCCTGCTAGTAACATAAAAGCCAGCCCCTGAGCAGCTCCTCCCACGATGGCAGATGGGCTGCGGCCAGGGGACATGAGCAGCAAAGAGCCCCCTGTACCATCCCTGGGGCTCCTGCCAGAGGCTGGCTGGCTGACATGATGTCACTGCCACACAGTGGCAGCTCTCTTGGGGAAGGAGAGAACCACTGAGAAACAAACAGTAAAGTCTGTGCTCTTGATGTGTAGCCACCAGGTGAAAGCAACACTTGTTAAGCCTTTCAGGGCATAAAGAACAAGGCATAATGAACTTCTACTGCTCACTCTGTCCCTGAGCATTGGTGGGTTACTAAGGTGCCTCTTAGTTATCATGACAATAAAATTCAAGGGGAAAAGAAATTAGAAAAGATTAGTGTTTGGCTCCACCTAGCTCCACAATATAGCATTAATCTATTTTCTCAGTGCTTCCACAACAGGCTCTGTGTCTAAATACACTTAGAAAATAATAGTTGTACTGTGGCCTGGTTAAACCAACTGGAGACATCCCAGCCCTGTCCCACAGAAAAGAGGTGGTAAGGCCCCACCACAAGGTTGAGCTGCTCTTCCCCCGAATAAATCAGTACACATTTATCAACGACTTTACTGGTAAGCATAGGCAGGTGGTAAGAATTCAGTACAGTGCATAATCTTTTATTCTCAAAATTAACACACTCTAATCCACTTCTGTAAAGTGGGGATGCTGGTGTGAGGACGAAGTGAGTCAACCGCATAAAGAACTTACAAGGCAAGGCACGTGGATAGGTGCCAAGCACAGCCATCAGGACCGTTTGCTTAGTGATTTCTTGCCTCAAGAAACAGAGTAGTGAAAGAACTTTAATATTTGACATTAAACAAGGTAATTTGATATTTGCTTTTTTATTTTTATAGATTGATTTGTTTTTATTGGAAAGGAAGATTTATAGCAAGAAAGAAATATAGAGAAAAAGATCTTCTGTCTGTTGGTTAACTCCCTAAGTGGCTGCAATGACTGGAGCTGAGCCAATCTAAAGCCAGGCGCCAAGAAATTCTTCTTCTGGTTCTCCCTCATGGGTGCAGAATCCCAAGGCCTTGGGCTGTCCTCTACTGGTTTCCCAGGCCACAAGCAGGGAGCTGGAAGGGAGGTGGAACAGCTGGGACACGAACTGGCACCCAAATGAGATCCTGGCACTTGTAAGGCAAGGAGTTAGCAACTGAACTATTGCATTGGCCGGTGATTTGATATTTTAAAATCAGAAGTTGGGGCCAGTATGGTGGTATAGCAAGCTAATCCTCTGCCTGCAGTACCAGTATCCCATCTGGGCTCCAGTTTAAGTCACAGTTCCTCCATTTCTCAGCCAGCTCCTCCTTCATCTCCCAGCCCAGCTTATGGCCTGGGAAAGCAGCAAAGGATGGCTCAAGTCCTTGGGCTCCTGCAGCCAGGTGGAGACCCAAAAGAAGCTCCTGGCTCCTGGCTTCATATCAGCTTAGCTCTGGCCTTGCAGCCATTTGGTGAGTGAATCAGAAGATGGAAAATCAGTGTCTGTCTCTCTCTCTCTCTCTCTCCCATTATCTCTGTAAATTTCCCTGCAAGTGCTGGCATCCCATGTAGGTGCTGGTTCACGTCCTGACTGTTCCACTTCCCATCCAGCTCCCTGTTTGTGGCTTTAAAAAGCAGTAGAGGATGCTCCAAAGCCTTGGGCTCCTGCACACCCACATGGGAGATCTGGAGGAAGCTCTTGGCCCCTTGCTCCTGGCTTTGGATTGGTTCAGCTCTGGCCATTGTGGCCATCTGGAAAGTGAACCAGCAGATGGGAAGACCCCTCTCTGTAAAAATTTGCGTTTCAAATAAAAACAAACACATCTTACAAAAAAAAAAATCAGAAGTAATCTTTAAGACACCCTGGAGGTGATAAGTAGTATGGGGGGGTTGGGGTTAATGAAGAAGGTAGGCTCAACCAAGACTCCTTAACTACTGATATGATTACAGCCAATTGGTTTTTTTTACCTTACAGCAAGCAAAGAAGGAGACAGAATTCCCAGTTCAGTTTATGGTTGCAACAATGAGGAAATAATCAGAAACTCTTATCAAGTCAAAGTACTTAGGTGCTTACCACAGCATCATACAGAATAACATAGACTTGACTGAGTTTATCTTCTGGGATTCCACAGTGTAACAGTATTGCTTTCAGCAGCATGGTATGATTCAAGTAAATATTGTAGTTTCTTTCCTAGGGTATAGACAAAAAAAGTTTTTGTTTTCCTTAAAAATTAATATAAGTACATGATGAAATCTAGGCTCTTAACAATTTACCATACCTATGCTTCATATAGGGTTGCAGCTAAGGAGTATAATATAATTTACTGCTTTATTATTTGTATTTCAAATCCTCAGGCTAATCTTCAACTGTGTTAACAAGCCTGAGCATGCTCACAGACCATTCAAGTTGGGAAGGACCTCGTTCGGAAGTTACTGATTTATAAGCACAGGCTGGTGGAATAGTCATTGTTTCCTCTGTCTGCCTCTGTCAGCTAACCAGCACCTGCGGAGCAGTGAGCTGGGGCTGAGCTGGCTACAGTGGGGAACAGGGACAGGTGGGTTCTGGGCTTTGCACTGAAGGGGCACACTGTGTGTCTGGAGAGAACAACTGGCACAACCACAGTTGCTATGTGGCTATCTCAGATCAAGAGCTGAGAGAGGCAGGGAGAAAAGGCAGTTGGCTGATCAAGGCGGGAATAGCCAGGCTTCACTGATGAGTTATGACCGATGGTGGCAGGAGGCCCACATAGGTTAGGGCAAGGCTTGGGGAGCACTGCCAAGGGAGCAAGCAAGCCTGGAGAACAGGGAAGGTGGGCAGTTGAAGAGATTGCATACAGGGGATGGTGAACCCCAAGGGTTTTGCACAATGTATGAACACGCCACAGCATCCTAGGAATGCTAGCCTGATTTCCTGCAAATTTGGGAAACACTGAAACAGAAACAACACATTGTCCCTCCAAACAAAGTCTGTTCATGAAGATAGAAGTAGAAGCCAACAGTGAGCCTCCAAGCCACAGGGTCAAATGCTTTCCAGTTAAGGGAGTAAGAACCTGACTTGTGGCCAGCATGACCTAAGGAGCAGGTCATAGGCATGATCCTGCCTGCCACACTTGGAGAGGGACCCCAGCAGGGAAAGGAACCTGAAGGGCTGGGAACTCCTGGATGATTTCATAGATGGTGTAGATGATTTCAGCAGTGGGCAGGGAGCTGTTGGTGGTAGAAGTGACGATGTCAAATGCACATTCTAAAAGTTCTTTGGGATGAAATCGATCTAACTTGCGAGGTCTGAATACACGTTCTATGCAGTATCTGCAGAGAGAAATGCAGATTTCTAAGGTTACTGGAAATCATTTTGTATGAGGAACTGTTAAGATAAAAGAAATGAATATAAAAAGATCAATCCATGGTACGATCAAGAGGGCTTAGAGACAGATTTGCCCTGGACTGATCTTGTCCTGTGATCCAACTCCCAAGTGTGCCGCTATTAAACTATGGGACACAGGTTTTTGTTTTGTTTTTTAATGTCTGAAATAGGAGAAGAGGCGAAATTATACTCAACAAATAATTTTACCTTAGGTGATTTTTTTTTATATACAGGGATATCCACAGCTTAGACAATGACTGTTAATGGTTCGCTTACAGCCACAGCCACAGCATGTAAACAACCTGGATTTTATTTGAAGAAAGTAGCTTTAAAGTGGGGGCCTCCCTGACAGCCGTACTGTGCCCATGTATGAGGATCACAGTGGCTGACCCTTGTGGCATTGGAATCATAGAAATTCTTCAGCCAGTGCCAAGCGCCTGGAGCTCCTCTGCGGTCAGCAGTCCTGCTGGGTTTCTTTCTTTCCCCCCACCCCACAAGCAGCTTCTGCTCTGTTACCTGTGTGGGCAGTTTTCACAAACAGACCTTTGGCTGTCTGTCCTTCCTGTTCAATTTTAAGAGCAAGAACAGCTAGATTTTTTTTTTTTAAGCAATCCTTTGGGACAATAATTTGTGATGCCACCTTTGGACATGTGGAAGGTACAGAAGAGACTTCAAGAACATCATAGCCATCTCCTGGCTGATAAGGCCAGCAGACCCCATCCACTTTACAAAGAGGGTACTGTGGCTAGGCTTTTGGACCACACTCTAAACTCAGTATTTTGAACCCAGAATCCTTCAATGTGTAAGGATCATGGGAGATGAACATCCTTCCTTGGTTCCTTTCTCATGTCTACCAGCAAATGAAGCTCTCTGCTGATTCTTACCGTTTTAAATTCAGTATGTTATTTCTTGCCACATATCTTGCAAAAGGGACCTAAAAAAATAAAATTTTAAAGGTAAATGTCAAGAAGTGCCAACTACCACACTCCTCTCTTTTAATAGCTTTATTGAAATATGTCATACCACAAATTTACCCCTCATCTTTTTTTTTTTTTTAAGATTTATTTATTTATCGCTTCTCGGCCTTTTGGCTAAGATCAACTGAAGATTTATTTATTTTACTTGAATGTCAGAATTACACACAAGCTCCCATCTTCCGGCTTCAGCCTGGCTCAGTGGCTCACTGGCCACTGTGGCCACCTGGGGAGTAAACCACCAGATAGATCTCTCTCTCTATAACTGTGCCATATAAATAAATAAATTTACTTGTTCTAGAGGTTAATGTATTAGATCTAGCCAGGAAATAAAGAACAAATCAATCTGCAAACTCTATTAAATTGATTTGTTTGAGTTGTCCAGGTTAACTTGCTTTGGTCACCTGGTGGAACTCAACATGAGGTGCACATTTGGCACCTGTAAAGCAGGGTTCTTATTTCTTGAGCCAAAAACATTTGTAGTACTATCAAGGAGGATTGATGCACTTACTAAATCCCAATAATGCTTCTACCTTGGTAATTCCTTTAATGATACATTTCCAGAAGGTGAGAGATCAGAAGCCTAAAGCCTTTAGACTGGTAGTAGAGTGTCCCCAGCTCACCCGCAGATCGTAGGGCAGCATCACCAGCATCCCGCTGTGGTCCATGAATAAGGCAGCTTCATTGTGCTCATATATTTGCCTGTTTCGGGGGAGCAGCAGTGGGGTGCACAACTGGACAGCTCCTGCACCAAACCAGAAAAAATAACTAAGCGCATCTTCCTAGGCGGCAACGCAAAACGAGATAAGCCATCCTCTATGGGGAAGGTTAAAATCAGGAGCAGTTTTGCTCTAAGGCTCTAAATTTACAAATGGATAGCTCTTCAAGGACTTTGTCAGTGTTAGTGGCAAAGCTGTAATTATCCATATCGTTTCTTTTCAACAAGATAAGCCATCAAAATAAGTTGAAATTTCACATGTCAACTGCCTGGGATGCATGTTTTTTTTTTTTTTTTTTTTTTTTTTTAATATACTGTAATTTATTTAAGTCAAACGAAGTTTGAGCTTTCCCAGTTGCATTGGCTGCAGGTGAGCTTCCATCCCATAAGTAGGTCTTTGGGTACATACGCTGTTGCAACATAGGGTAAGCTCTGTCCCTACCTGTCCAAGGAACAGATTCTCTCATGTAGGTGAGAGGCAGAACGCGTGAGTTCCCAACCACACCAGACAGTAGGGTCTTTTTCCAGGCCTCCCGTGCGGAGCTGTCACAGTCAGGAGCCACTGTGAGGGAGTCAGACCCACGCAGTACAGTGTGGCTCCGAGCCGTCGTCACGCTACGGGATGCATGATAAAGTAGGGCTGTACTCAAGTCCACTAACAGTGCTTTCCTAAAGATGAAAAGAAAACACCTCAAAGGGAAGAGACCTGATTTCTAAAAAAGGACATACCGTGTCTTTTAAAGATGCGGATGACGGTCTCACATACATGTTGCTGGATCTTGGCTGTGCGGATGGAGAAGTTGCCCTAAAATAAGACCAATCGACATGTTATCATCAAGGGCTAATGAGAGACAGCCCCTAACACATTTACCTGTGGCTTGTAGTTGGCACCTGCTTGCTCATTTTCATGGTTCAGCACAATGGTGACTCTGTAAGAAATTCTCCCTTTGAACGTATTCAGGGCAGTCTGCATGCCCTGTGGTATGTCCTGCTGCAGGGTGCAGGAGCTAACCTTTCCAGCAAAGGGAGGCCACCTGGCTGCAAAGTCCTGGCTCTTAACGGCACTTGCATGTTCCTTTTCAAGAGTTAACAAATATATGGCATCTCCCTTCCCCTTCAGAGACTTGCAGGGACAGAGAGAGGCATCAGCGTCCCTCTTATAGCTCAGGCAAGTCACTGACAGCCTGCTGGCAGTCAGGTGGCATGTAAACACTTTGTCAAGGGGTTTCCTTTCTCACTTGCTTTATTTTAAGAGTAGTATCATGTCGTCATAGAACATTTAAAAACAGCAGAGAACAAATATGAAAGTTACCTATGCACTTCCAAACATTTTTCTAATATTGCCAGCCAGCAATATTAGTTTGGTCCTTAACATTTCTACTGGTCTTTCACAGCTTTTGCCACTATTTTCTCTACTATTTTTTAGACTCACAGTCTAAGCATATGGAAACACACAGGCAATAGAGCAAAAACTACCCAACTTCCTCAAATTTTAAGATTTTGTTGTTTTGATTCAGACTTTTTCTCTTATTTCCCCCTCTTCTCTCCTCTCTCTCTCTTTTTTTTAAATAAGAATGAACATGGCTCCCCAAACTGACAGCCTGGCTGTACCTCAGAAACTTGAGGAGATTTTGGAAGTGCTTCCTCTCTGGAGATTCTGAGCCACTAGATGCAGGGCCCTGGCATGTGCATGTAAGAGAGCTGCCAGAGGATCTAGTGTGCAGTTGGCACTGGGGACTATTCCACTGCTGGATCCGAGCTAGCTGGATGTTGGTTGTTCTGGGTAGCTGAGCCAGGGACTTGGCTCTAAGCACATTGCTGGTGGGTACAGAATGGGATGGACCAAGAACTGCAAGGAGTGATTAAAAGTGTGGCACTCCTGCCCAGGATACGGCTGCTGGTACGTATCTCATGTGTGCTTTTAGGGGCTTCCCAGATCTCAGATCAGGGATTTGCAATGGAGCCACTAAGAGAATTCCTGAGAAATAAGGAGCTGACTTAACTCCCCGGTGGCCTGGGTTCAGCTCTCTCTGGGAAGTGTGGCCTGAGCCCACCTTGAGGATGTCACTGTCGTAGGTATAGTCGATGGCGGGGGAGATGCGCTGGGAGAAGATCTGGGCCATCATGGTGCGGTAGGCCTTCCCGTCCACGTTGGCCAGCGTGTGATGCAGCACTTCGTGCAGCTCTGACTCTTCCATCTGGGGTGGGGGCAGCAGCTCGCTCTTGAGCAGCTCCATGGCTGTGGGCCGCTTGGCTGGATCATGGTTCAACAGCCAGGAGATGACAGATTTCTGTAATGAAAGCCAGGCACGCTGTCAATGAGCCAGAGGATGCACAGGAATTCCAACAAAGAAGGTGGGGAGATCAGGTCCAAGACGGGGCATCACAGTTCCTGCCCTCAGAGGGGGCATTTCAATGGGGATTTTTGAAATCTCTGAGTATGTCATTATTTCCTCCCCCACTCCCCACCCCTATATTTTGTTTTGGCCAGAGTTGCACAGCAATGTGATATGAATACTTCTTAAAAGGGGAAATAGCTCTTTTTATGTTTCATTGTCACAATAACTGTATATCTCAATAATTGCATAGAACTCACTCACAAAACACTGTACAGAAAATATGCAAATAGCTTTGGAGGCCTATGCAAATATTTCAAACAACCTTTACTGGAAGTGACAGTGCTGGAATCCTTAAGGCAATTAAAACATGTCTTTACTTTTCTTCTAATTATTTTTACCATTGCACGATTAGATTCCCAGGAATTCTGATGTATGCAACTCATTTGTTTCATCTTTACAGCCATGATCTCATTTAGGCAGGGAACCGTTGAAGGGTATTCTAAACCTCTGAAAGGTTCCTTAACTATTCTTAATCACCTTGTTTATAATAAAGATTTATAAGGAGTTAGAGGAATACTTTGGATCAGAAAAGCACCAATTACATGTCTTTAAAATTATCACCTCCTGTCCCCTATCCAACTTCTCCCTTCTGTTTTAGGCTGGAATTGAAACACAGGTAATTACAGTTTATATAATGTAGGATTTTATATTTCAAAAAAGTGGGAGGGGAACTGACATGAGACAAATTTTAGGAAAATTATATTAAAGTAGCAAAACCAAAAATGCCCTGTTGAGGAGAAAAGACCCTATTATACTGTTAAACCTCTTTATGTAGCAAAAATTGTGTTATACTCAGTGTATCAACATTTTCTGTGTTGCTCCCTTTCTAGAAAAAAAAAAGTACTGATCATGAAGTGAGGAGGAGGCAGTGGTTGCAGTTTCATTGCTGTTGTTTTGGTTACAATTTTATTTAACCCACACTTAGATGTTCAAGGGCACTTGGCAGTTATCTGATGGTAGGAGGTCGGTTCTCACTTGAGCTTGCAGTTTCATCAAGTTCTAGGGCCACTGCGGCTATCCACATGGGGAGACACTAAGTGAGACTCAAGCTATAAATGAACATTTCATTATGGCACCCAGAAACAAAGAAAATGACTCAGTCCAAATAGACAATGACAGCTAACAAAAGATGCCAAAACATGACTTAAGTATCTTCTCAGGGTTCACTAATCCCCTAGATAGGGCAGCATTAGTCCACACAACCACATAGAAACGTCATGTTCAACACCAAATCACAGAACGTTAGTGTGGATGTAAACAAAGGGTACTTAATTCTCTTAATGTTAGTGGTGAAGAAAATTGAAGCTTAGGAAGGTTAAGTGTTTATGCAGAGAAATACCCAATAAGCAAGAAGTAACACATTAATACAACATCCAATCTATGTTTCTGTTCTCAATGTTAACAACTTAAATGAGGGGTTTTCGCCTTTATTATCACTGCAGTAAAAGTGAGTTTAAGGAACACAATTCCTTATGACAGGAGTATTAATTTTTGCAGGCTTCACCAAGACAAACTGGCAGAACCAAGGAGAAAGGCCATCAGCTGGATGCCAAAGGCAACCTGAGACATGTGTTACATACACAAGCTCACAGATGAGATATTTATGGAGTACAGTAGAGACTACATTGTCTGAAAGAGGCACAACTTCTCCCACAGCCACAGCTACTTCAACAGAAAGGTGAACAAAATTATACTTGTAAATCATGTGTTTTTCCTATAAGTCCCAAGCCTCATCTAAAATAATGACCTGTAAACATCATTCTTTTTTTTCCTTGTGCACCAGCTTAGACAAGATTTCCAATAATTCACAAAGCACAGTACGTTACACAAAAGAACCCCAAAGTTTGTTAATTTTCTCTATCAGCCATTGGCATTTGTATGGTGTATTTCAAGCCTACTGATATTAAGGGCTTTTGTTTCCAGGACACAAGAGAAATAAGTGGCAGAAAACTGCTAATTGAAAAAAGAAGAAAAACAGTAATTAAAACCCAAGACTGAAAACCCAGTAATTAAAGCATCAGAACATTACCTGCTTTGCATGCTCTCCATCATCAAAGTCTTCCGGAAATTTAGGCGAAGTGGGCTGAAAGAGTATTGCATCCAAATCAGCGAGTGCTTGGCAGACTGCCCCAGTGAAAGTATTAATTCACCACCCATAAGAAAATCAAACACGGAAATGGAAAACAGCTAGCAAGGAAAAATGTGGCTGTTTTTTTTAAAGCTGCATGCTCATTTTAACAAATACAGAAGTACATTTTTTAAAGCTTTTTTTTTCTATTTATTTGGAAGAGAGGGAAGAGAGAAAAGAGATGAGAAGAGACATTTTCCATTTGCTGGCTCACTTTCCAATTGCCCACAACAGCTGGGTCTGAGACAGATCCAGGCCAGGAACCAAGAGCTCAGCCCAGGTCCTTCACATGCCTGCCTGGCAGCAATCCAAGTGCTTTGCACACCATCTGCTGGCTCTTCCAGCATGCATTAGCAGCAAGCTGGATTGGGAATGTGGCAGGACTTGACCCCAGTTACTCCAATATCAGGCACAGGTATTCCAAGTGGAGTTAAAGCTGCTGTGTCACATCCCTAGATATACAATTTTACTAAAATGTCACTCAAATGACAACCTAAGTCATAGAAGCACCTTATCTCAGGACAAAGATTTAAAAGAATCTAATGGTTTCCAAGAAGGACAAAGTAGTTTCATTAAACACATAGATGAAAAGAGGTTAAAAAAAATACCAATGAATCCCCTCTCCCCCCACTAGAGTAAAAGGAAGATGTTTAACACTAAAACCTCTTTTCTGATAAATAGGATCTTGAAAACAACATCAACTTGGCTATGTAGATATTATTGACTTGAGGGGACAAAATGAATTTTAGCACTTCATCAAGGACATAATTATCTGAGAGCCTTCCAATCATGGCAAGGCGTTGGCCATCATCCTACTACTTCACTTAGGCACACAGCTGTCGCTACTGTGTTGGCACGGCAGGAAATAAACTCAACAGTCTTCCAAGGTCTCTAGAGGATTATTCTCAGCTACAGTGTCTATGATTAACATCATCAGTACTCCTGCTCTGCTCAGTAGGGAACAAGCAGCACACCAGACCTCATGCTTATTTAAATCACTCTCATGCAAACCTTACACTTTGATGCCACTTTAAAAAATGTTTATATTCATTTGCATCAGCTTGAAAGGGAGAGCAACACACACACACATACACACACACACACACACACACACACACACACACAATCTTATACTCCTTGGTTTATTCCTTGAACACCTACAGCAGCCAGAGCCAGGCCAGGTCAAAACCAGAAACTAGGAATCTTTCCCGGGATCTTCTGATTCGGTGGCAAGGGCCCAAGCACTTGGCCACCTAGCATGCATTTAATGCCATTTTTAATGGACACTTTTGACCTTGCCCATTTTAAGATTAGTGCCTTTTAGCTAAGATAATAATGAAGCCAAGGCTTAATTCCAAAAAGCAAATGGAAATGTCACTGGAGGAAAAAATTCAAGTGGCTGATAATTTTTTTTCAGACCTCATCTAAACTTTTCCCTAGGGATTACTGCATCAGGTCCACTCCTTTTTTTTTTTTTTTTTTAACGATTTATTTGTTTTTTTTTTTTTTATTGGAAAGGCGGATATACATAGAGTAGGAGAGACAGAGAGCAAGATCTTCCATCCGATGATTCACTCCCCAAGTGACCACAATGGGCCGGTGCGCCGATCCAAAGCTGGGAACCAGGAACCTCTTCCAGGTCTCCCACGCGGGTGCAGGATCCCAATGCATTGGGCCGTCCTCGACTGCTTTCCCAGGCCACAAGCAGGGAGCTGGATGGGAAGTGGAGCTGCCGGGATTAGAACCGGCGCCCATATGGGATCCCGGGGCGTTCAGGGCGAGGACTTTAGCCGCTATGCCACCGCACTGGGCCCAGGTCCATTCCTTTTTACAAAAAATATTTCTCAGCAAATAGGAATACTGGTTACTCTGGAAAGGCTCAGCAAATGAATTACTGAAGCTATAGCCTCTTCCATATGAGGGTAGTTTGGAAATTTCATGGAAAAATGAAATTAAAAAATAAGTTTATTACATGTAAAAAATTTGAAATCCACATATAGTTTTTTCATAATACAACTTTTCCATGAACTTCCTGAAGATCCTCTCATAGGCACTACACAAAAAATTTTTTTTATAAAATAAACTTGTATTCTTAAAAAAGTTTTATTTTATTATTTGTTTGGAAGGCGGAATGACAGAGAAGGAGAAGAGAGACAGAGAAATCTTCTAACAGGATCATTCCCCAAATCGTTGTAATTGCCAGGGCTGGGTCACACCAAAGTCAGGAGCCAGGAATTTCATCCTGGTCCCTCACACAGTGGGAGGGACCCAAGGACTTGCTTTGACTCTTGCTTTCCAAATACATTAGTAGAGATCTGGACCAGAAGCAGAGGAGCCAAGACTCTGATAAAAATTGTCAACATGGGCCTGGCATGATGGCTCAGTAGCTAAATTCTCACCATGCAAGTGCTGGGCACTGGTTTGTGTCTTGGGTGCTCAACTTCCCATCCAGCTCCCTGCTTGTGGCCTGAGAAAGCAGTGGAGGATGGCCCAAGGCCTTGGGATCCTGCACCCATGTGAGAGACCCGGAAGAAGCTCCTGGATCCTGGTTTTGGATCTGCTTAACTCTGGCTGTTGTGGCCACTTGGGGAGTGAACCAGTGAATGAAAGTTCTTTCTCTCTGTCTCTCCTTCTCTCAGTATATCTGCCTTTCCAGTTTAAAAAATTATTTTATTTTTTATTGGAAAGGCAGATCAAATTTATGAAAGAGACAGAGAAGGATCTTCTATCTGATGGTTTATTCCCCAAGTGACCACAACGGCCAGAGCTGAGCAGACCCAAAACCAGGAGCTTCTTTCGGGTCTCCCACATGGATACAAGGTCCCAAGTCTTTGGGCCATCCTCCACTGCTTTCCCAGGCCACAAGCAGGTAGCTGGCTGCGAAGTGGAGCACCTAGCATACAAACTGGTGCCCATATGGGGATCCCAACACTTGCAAGGCGAGGATTTAACAAGTAGGCTATCATGCTGGGCCCAAAAATACATAAATTAAAAACAAAAAAACAAAACAAACAAAAATTGCTAGCTTGCTAGCACTGCAATTGGTGACTTAATCTAGTATGCTACAACACCAGTCCCATAAATTTATCTTTTAGTTCTTAGAAAAATGTCCTGATATTGGTGTAAGAGTTAGACGAGTGGCCAGAAATCTCTGATACATACATCTCTAAGTTGGCTGAGGACAAAGATCCTTTCGGAGGCTGTGACCATGGGATGATAGGACATCTCAAAGAAGATAATTCCCAGGCTGAAGAGATCCACTTTCTGAGAATAAAAATTTAGGGAGAATCATAATTATATTTGATATGAAAGTATAACATCAAAAAATTATATAACATCATCACTGTTAGACTAAAGTTCATATAAGTTCAAAACAAGACACATTACACACATTCTGTTTAAAAACATCATGGCATGAAAACTAGAAGAAATAGCTTAGGTTTAGAAGATGACGGAATATTTGACATGATTTCTCTCAATATTCCTCTCAAATACTGTAACTAGTTTAGCTATATACGCAGGTACAGATAAGCGCTGGCTGAAAAAACAATGGCTAAAAATGCAAGGACAACTGAAAGCTGTCACAAGACTTAGCTCTGTTTTGCACTGTTAGGAATCATTCTGAAAGTGAAACACAGACTCAAACCTGCAGCTTCTAGTAAGGCCAGCTACCGATGGCAAAGCTCTACAGTGAAGATGAAAGAACGGCATGCTGGGGAGGAGCAAGGATAATCCTAGCAAAGCTTGAAAGTGCATTTACAATTCAATGGCAACCTAGCTGAAAATCATGTATGACAAACTCTTAATATCCAAAATGCATTAAGAGCTCACACAACCCAACAGCAAAAATACTACTAATCGAATCAAAACTGGGCAAAGGACCTGAATGGATATTTTTCTTTTCTTTTTTTAAATAATTTTTTTTAAATTGGAAAGCCAGAATTACAGAAAGGAGAGACAGAGAGAAAGATCTTCCATCTGCTGGTTCACTCCCCAAGTGGCCACAACGGGCACAGATGAGCTGATCTAAAGCTAAGAACCAGGAGCTTCTTCCAGGTCTCCCACATGGGTACAGGGTCCCAAGGCCTTGGGCCGTCCTCGACTGCTTTTCCAGGCTACAAGCAGGGAGCTGGATGGGAAATGGAATATGAACCAGCACCATATGGGACCCTGGCACATGCAAGGCGAGGCGTTTAGCCACTAGGTTACCACGCTGAGCCCGTGATGGTTATTTTCCTGAAGATATTCAAATGGACAACAGCTAATAAAAAGATGTACTACATAATTAATTAATCAGAGAAATACACTCCAAACCACTATGAGCTGTCTTGTCACACTATAACAACGACTGTTTTAGATGACAAATTGTGATGAGAATGTAATAAAGAGAACCCTGGCGCCCTGATGGTAAGAATGTAAACTTGCATAGCCGCTACGGAAAAGTATGGCAAGGCCTCAAAAAAGTGAACAGACACACTCACAGTCCAGCAATCTTCTGTGTAACCAAAGGAAAGAAAGATATCTCAAAGAGATATCTGCATGCCCATGGTCATGGCAGCATTTTTCTTACTAGCCAAGACATGGTATCAGCTTCAGTGTCTATCAACAGAAAAATGAATAAAGTACAGGCAGTGTGTATACAACAAAATAGTACTTAACCTTAAGAGGAGGGACTTAATCCTGTCATTCATCACCATGTGATGACTCTGAAGACTGGCATACTAAGGCAATAAGCTTAGCACGGAAGGAAGGGCAAACACTGTGGGACCCCTTGGGTAACGTGGAATCTAACACACCAATAGCCACGAAGGTGCTTCCTAGGGGCTGGGGATCAGGGGGAAGGTCATGTCGGTCAGTGATGCAGACTTCAGGTTATGAAGCATAGGAATTCTGCAGATCTAATTGCAGCTTGCTGATCCCATTGCCTTCTTGATTTTGCTGGGAGAGCAGCTCTCATGTGTTCTCACCACATACCAAAGGCACAGCAACTATGAGGTGCAGCTCTCCTAGTAAGCTTGATGGCAATAATCACTTCACCAGGTCTACACAGATCAAATAATTGCGTTTTATACCTTAAAAATGCACAATTCATATTTGTCAAGTATACCTCAGCACATCTGGGAAGCAAAATGAATGAGTCAAAGAAAGAAAAGAGCAAACAACATAAAAGGACACAAGTAATCAAAACAATGATTAACTCATCAGCGTATACACACAAGCATGTAAATGTGGACTGTAATAAGAAGGAAGCACAGGGCAGGTCCGTGTGGGGTGGGGTCTGTGTAGGCAGCTGTGGAGGTGCTGGTGTAACCCTGGGTGACGGGGGCCCTGCTTACTGCCAGCTGCCAGATGGCATGGAATGTGCTCTCCAGGACACACACGCTTTCCTCAGCACCTGCTCTGAAGGACACGTGGGCTTGCAGAACAGCAGGCCACCCTCACAAACAACCCCCGGTGACCTCTGAAGTTTTCAAGAGCCTGAGGTCACTACGCATCAGAGAGATGATGGCCAGCCCTCCCCAGTCTGATGGGCCCATTTTTGTGTCTGAAGAAACAAAAACACTCCTACACACTAGACCTGTTACTGGCTCTGTTATTCACTTAACATGGTGAGAATGTTTTTTTTTTTAGTACTATTATCATTTTTCTAGAACAGTGTTCCAAAACATAATGCTAATGACAGTATTTAATGACTTGGAAACCCTCTGATTTCTTCAACTAGGTCCCCAATTTTTAGAAATTTGTTTTTCAGTATTACTCAAAATGCTGTGATGAATTCCTTTTACAGCAATCTATACAGATGTACCTGGCTGTTTCGTTCAGATTAGTTTTTTTTTTTTTTAAGACTTATTTATTTACTTAAAAGGCACCTGAGAGAGATAGATAGGGAAAGGGAGAGAGAGAGAGGGAGGGAGGGAGACAGAGAGTCAGAGACAGACAGACATTCATCTGCTGGTTCACTCCATAAATGGCTGCAAAGGCCAAGTCTGAGCCAGATCGCAGCCAGGAGTCTGGAGCTTCTTCGAGATCTCCCACATGGGTGAAGGAGCCCATCCTTGGCTGCTTTCCCAGGTGCATTAACAGGGATCTGTATTAGAAGTGGAGTAGCTGGGACTTGAATCAGTGCTGAGAAGGGATACTGCCATCACAGGTAGTGGTTTATCTGCTGTACCACAATGCTGCTCTCTTGGATAAATTTCTAATGTGGGAAGAGCCAGGTCAAAGGGTAGGCCATCTTTAAGCATTTTTTATATTCTTCCAGACTGATGGCTAAGGCACCCTCCCATCTCCTGTCCCCTCCAAGTACTGAGGGGTCTACATCAATTATGTGTCTGCCTGGTACTTCCAGGCAGAACAAAACAGTTTTTACTGCATGCCCGAGGATCTGCTTCTGCACACACTGCTTGCCTGATGTGTTTTTAAAATTGAGTCTATGCTCTTGCCCTAAGCGATTTCAGACATTCTCATCATTTAAAACCCCATGTGCATGCTGCCGACTCTCAGGGGTCTACCTCTGAATCCAGCCTTTCCCAGGAACTCCTCTGGGGGTCTCTGACAACATCCCAGACCTCTTTGGCATTTCCAGCATGCCTCGGAGCACTGCATCTACCGCCATCTCCTCCATGTGTATCTTCCCCAGCTTTCCTCACCTCAGTTACTTGCCCTGAATTTCCATTCCCTATGGTAGTGGGACAATCTCTTGCTACCTCTCCTCTGTGTGCTGCCAGCTGTTCAGCCTCTGTGCTCAATAGCAGTGAAAACTCTATTGCTCAAGAGACACCAGGAGCTCCCTGCACCCCTCAAACAAAAACCCAGCCTCTGTCCCAGTGGCCTGGTGCTGCATGGTCGCCTGGCCTCCCCTCCGGCCTCAGAGCATGCCTCTCCAGGCCAGTGCAGACTTCCTGCCTTTCAGAGGCCTCACGTGGGCCGAGTGCTCACTGCCATCCTGCTTCACCCCACCCCACCGACCTAGTGTGGCTTTTGTCCTAAGTGCTACCCCCTCAGGAAGGCCTTCTAAGGTCAACCAGTGTACAAGAGACGCCCTTCCTGTGCTCGTCACTGTTCCGTTTCACTTCTTCGGACAGCACACCACACATTCTGACTTCTTCCTTGTTTGCTTGTTTGTTTGCTGTTTCACCATCACTGGAGAAGCTCTGCAGGCACGGGGGCCACATCTGTCTCCTTCACTTGACTGCCTTGTTCCCTGTCTTTCTGGGACCTTGCCCTGGACAGATCTTGTGCACATATTCTCTGGATGGATGCCTGGGTGCACTGTAAACTCCAGGCAGTGACAGGGCCAGCTTCAGTCACTGTCCTTGGGGACAAGTTGTTTTGCCTGGAGCAGAAATGAGTGCTCTAGGCTGTATTTCAGCTCATAACTAAGCCCAAGTGCTGTGATTTTTAAATTTGTTTTATTGATTTGAAAAGGCAGCGTTAGAGAGAGAGAGAGAGATGGTCCACCCCTCAGTTGGCTTTCCAAATGGCCACACCTGTTAAGGGTGGTCCAGGCAGAAACTTGAGGCCAGGAATTCTATCCAAGTCTTCCATGTAGGCGGTAGAGGCCCAAGCCCATGAGCCATCTTCTGCTGTTTTCCCAGACACATTAGCAGGGAGCTGGACCAGAAGCTGAGCTACTAGAACTTGACTCTGGCATGGCTCTGATATGGGATGCTAACATTGCAGGTGGAGGTATAACATGCTGTACCACATTGTTGGTCCCAGAGCTGTGGTTTGGTATCCTCCTACTTCACCCGTGGAGCCTCCTGTTTCCCCCCAGGAAGTCATATACCTGGTTGTATGCAGACTTGGTGCTCCCCTGCACTTCTGGGCTTACATACAGAGCAGTGCCAACCATGCCCGTCAGGTGACCTGTGTGGAGGAGAACAGAGAAAAGCTTTCCAAGATAAGGTGGAACTAACAGAAGGGATTCTTAAGGATGAGGCATGATCTGTCAGCTGCCTGCACCCTTTCCAGGAAGAAGCAGTGCGCGCACACCGCACCAAGCAGGTAACTGTAAGTCATGTCTAGCTGACACTCGGGTCCACACCACAGATGTCTCAGCTGCTGCAGAGGAGGGCGGTGCCAGATGGACCAGGTCACAGGGTAACTTCCTATTCCTACTCAGGGTCAGACCAAGTAGAACTGACTGCCCCTGGGAACTAATTACTCCTCCAGCTGAAGTTCTGACTTTGGGTTTTGAACAATTTATATGGTAGAAAGCAAAAAGGATGAAAAGCATTTTCATAATGTTAATGTAATGAATAATTAAAATTTGCTTTGGAATAAGATCTTTACAAGTGAAAAACAAGCTTCAGGGTAAGAGATTTTATAGCACACTTACCCGAAGGGTCGGATTTAATCAAATGGTCAGAATGATCATCTTGCTTGCCGTCAGCCTAAAAGTACAAGTCCAACACCGAGCTAAAGTTTATTATTCCCTAGGAATAAGTTGTTAATTTCTAAAGAAAGACTGAAAAAATAAACATGGGAAACAGAATAATTCTAAAAATTTATGAACTCTACATTATTTTTTTGGTTCAGCTCCCTCACTGGTACAAGGCTCATAGCAAGCCCAGTAAAATCAAGGGGGAAAAGCGCAATTCATTAGGCAAGTCTTGCTTTAGAACAGGAATACCCAAAAGCTTCCAGAGACATGTTCATTTTCATACTGTAAAGGGCAAACAGAGTCCACCCACTAGGAAAGGGCAGAGGATATTAAAAACCACAGCAAATTCTTCTTCCCAGTAGCACTCCTGGTATTGCTGCTCTGTGTCAGCTTTTACTCTGTCCAGGAGGCTGGCCCCAGGGCCGTAACATCACCCGCTGCTGTATGTAGCGGGTCACACCTTGTTTACCATATCCGCTGACAGCACTGTCCCATGTGTCACCCTAAGTCCTCCTGGCATGACCTCCCTCCCTAGGTTTCCTAATGTGCAATACCATCAATGACCGCTCTCAACATTCACCATGCCAGCCACGTTCCTCAGCTTCCCCTGTTTATTTCGAGGACAACTCTGTGAGGTAGGCCCTGGGCACTTTCTACAGAGGTGGTGCTGAGCCATTAACTAACTTACACAAGCTTACATCTTGAAGCTGTGGCAGCAGCAGGGCTCCCGGTCCTGTTTTCTTACTTGCCTCAAGATACCACACACAGCCTTCCAGCAATCAGATTATTTCACCTGGACATCAGGGTCCTCACCTGATGCTTGGCCCTGGCTTGGTCCCAGCATTCTTTGATACACCCTGCCCTTGATGTGACTGGGACCATGCCCTTACTGTTTCCACTTTCCAAATTCCTCTCTCTTCACTCTTTCAAACCCATTTTCTATTCCAGTCCCTACTGTTCTAGCCACTAATCCAAGTCCTGGTTCCTTTCTGTCTGACCTTGGAATTATCTGCATTTCCCACTGACCTTGGTGTCGAATGAACTCTCGCTTCTGAGATTCTGACGCAGGTGTCCAGCCTCCTCTCTTATGCTCCCACACTTCCCAGTTTTAGGAAACCATGTAACATGCTGGCTTTCAAATAAGCATGTCCGCACACCCTAGGGCATTTGCTTATGCTGCTCTTCCTCTCTGGAATCTCCTGCCCGGTTCTCAACCTTGGCTTGCTGGACTCTTTCCTCATCCTTCAAGGCCTAGCTGAAACACCTTCGTCTTCACTCACAGCCTTTCTTGATCCTCACAACTGTATGCAAGTGTTTTCCTGTCTTCTCTTCAGCCACAATTTCTTTCACCTCACCTTCATCAGCTTTGTATGTTACCAAAGCAGCTACTCCACGATGTGGAGAACAGACTTCTTCTGAATTCTATGTTGTCTAGAACTGGTTCACTGGGTGTTTTACATCTGGGGCCTCATTTTGCAATAGCTAACTAAAAGCCCTTCAAGAGGTGAGTACACAGTTCAGCATATAGACTGAAATACTGAATTATTTCTTAAAATATTGCATGTCATTGACCTGCTGTTCATAAAACATTAACTTAATGTCCCTCAAGTGGAATTCATGCACCAAAACACAATTACCATTTTAAAGCCTGGGATCATTTACAGTATACCCTGACTTGCTTAATCTCCTGAGGCTCACACAGCAATGCTCAGTAAGCTCACTGTCCGGTGTTCAAACACTGTTAAAATTACCAGAGCACCTGGGCTCATTTTCAGGGACCATCCAGTTTCCAAATACTCACAGCAAAAGCTAGATGGTCTGTTGCCAAACCAAAATCACCTATTTTCACATGGTCATCAGAATCCAAAAATATGTTGACAGGCTTCAAATCCCGGTGAATCATTCCCTGTGGGGAGAGTGAAGAAACAATTGTTTCCCACACCTAGTATATAGCTATGCACCTGTTTCTGAATCTGAAAGGCCAACTTTTTTTTTTAAAGATTTATTTATTTTTATTACAAAGTCAGATGTACAGAGAGGAAGATCTTCCATCCGATGATTCACTACTCAAGGGAGTGAAACAGCCAGTGCTGCGCCGATCTGAAGCCGGGAACCAGGAACCCCCTCCAGGTCTCCCACGCGGGCACAGGGTCCCAAGGCCTTGGGCCGTCCTCGACTGCTTTCCCAGGCCACAAGCAGGGAGCCGGATGGGAAGTGGAGCTGCCGGGACCAGAACCGGCGTCCATATAGGACCCCGGCACATTCAAGGCGAGGACCCTAGCCACCAGGCCACTGTGCTGGGCCCGAAAGGCCAACTTTTTAAAAATGAAAATTGGATTAGGGCTTCTACTAGCCTCTTCAATAACCTCCAGCTTTTCTATGGCTTCTCCCCAACAGTCTCCCAGCTCCATCTTTTGCTGCTTCTCAGGAACATTAGCAGGGAGTGCAATCAGAAGTGGAACTCAAACAGGCACTCACAGGAGGCTGTGGCCTAACTTGCTGTGCCACAGTGTTGGCTCCTCCAACTGTATATTGTTCAATGTATTATAATATAGGAAACAATGAGATATAATAAAAAGCACTTTATCATATGACCTTTTTCATCACCACATGAAAAAAAATTCTCATTCCTTTCAAAAGCAAGAAGTCTCTATCTAGAATGAGGTTTGCTCCATACTCAGAGCTCTGTAGTTCTAAGGGCAGCACAGTATTAGATGTCCAGCAACTGGTTAGCAAGAGCTGAGCAAATGAGAGGGAGATGGGGACAGCAGGGAGCATGGATCTAGACTCCACTGTGATATTACAGCCAGAGTTCCAATGGCCTTCACCAGAACTCGTTTTTATTTTCAACCTTGTAAATTTTGTTCTCACCAAATCATTTATGGAGTAGACATGTATAAATTACAGCTCTGGTTTTTCAGAATAAATACAGTACCATATAAACATTTTCAGGTTAAAGAAAATTGAGGCAAAGGAAAAAAGCTATTTATATTGGTGAATGCATTAGATAATCCCATTTTATCTTGAAACTAGCCCCATTAGTATTGACAAGGCTACCTCCATTTTTAGCTTTAACATGACATTTTATACATATAGCAGGCTGTTATTCAGAAAGTCTCATTTTTCTTCCTTGCTGGATGACATTTTTTAAAGATTTATTTATTTTTATTGGAAAGATAGAGTTACAGCAAGAAGGAGAGACAGAGAAAGATCTTCCACCCACTGGTTTGCCCCACAAATGGCCATAATGACTAGAGCTGAGGCGATCCGAAGCCAGGAGCCAGGAAGTTCTTCTGGGACTCTCAAGTAGGTACAGGGTCCCAAGGCTTTGGGCCATCCTTGACTGCTTTCCCAGGCCACAAGCAGGGAGCTGGATGGGAAGCGGAGCAGTTTGGACATGAACCTGCACCCATATGGGATCCTGGCAGGTGGAGGATTAGCCAATTGAGCCATTGTGCCAGTTCCTCTCCAAGTTCTTAGAAAGGATAACACTAATTTAGAATCAACAACTCTCACTTGATTCTAAACTACCCAAGGAATGACCCTCACATTCCACACATGCCCAGATATTTTCTCCTCACCTGGGGGTTAGTTAAGGGCCACATGGTAAGCATCTTAGGTTTGATGGGCCGTACAGTCTATACAGCAACACCTCAACAAATGAGCACAGCTATGATCCAATAAAACTTTACTGATGGACACTGAAATACCAATTTCATGAATCACACTATCTTTTTCTTTTGACTTTTAATAACCACATAAAAAATGTAAAAGCCATTCTCAAAAAGAAAAAAAAAAAGTCATTCTCAGCTGGCAGGCCATGAAAAATCAGGTAGTGTTTGAATTTGATCTGCAGGCCACAGTTTGTGGATCTAGTCCTAACCCTCACGGCTGTTGCTGAACCTTGATATGCTGTCCTGGTTTGTTGTCATTGGACATTTTGTTCTATTTTCTTCAAAAATAAACTCTCTCAACTGATCCAGAGTTTTCTAGTTCAGTTACTCTCCACTCTTACATCTGACTTTCTTCTCCAGTCATTAATTACATGAATACAAATTTTCAGATAGGACTGTCGCAGAGCTTACTTTCTCATGAATATAAGCCAACCCATCCAGGATCTCCCGGAAAAGCCTCCAGAGCCTGGTGGTGTCTTGGAACAGTCCCTGGTCGATGGTGTCACGTAGAGTGCTCTTTTCGCAGTACTCCATCTATGGACGAGACCAAATCAGGTAGGAACTGGTTATGAAGAAAGCTTACACCAAACAAGGTAATTACAATTAATATTATCATCCATTTAAAAAGTTGTAGCACAAGTTTTAAATAGTTCTGGGAAAGAATTTCGTATACTAAAAAAAGGAACCAACAGTATTGAAATATATGTTTAGGGCAAATACACATTTGTTAATAATAATGCTAATATACAATATTAAAAATACATTAGGGATAAATGTACATAACTTTAGTAACCCAGCATAACTATTTTTTTTTATATTATTGCTCATGAAAAAAAATAATTTATTGGGGCTGGTTTTACAACATAGAGAGTAAAGCTGCTATCTGTGATGCTGGCATATCATATGGGCACCAGTTTGTGTCCCAGCTGCTACATTTTTCTGATCTAGCTCTCTATAACTGGCCTGAAAAAAGCAGTGGATGGTGCAAGTTCTTGGGCCTCTGCCACCCACATGGGAGACTTGGATGAAGCTGCTATCTCCTGCCTTTGGCCTGATCATTTGGGGAGTGAACCAGCAGATGGAAGATCTCTCTCACTCCCTCTCTCTGTAATTCTGCTTTTCAAATACACAAAATTAAATAACGGATTTATTTAAACCCCTTACCACAAATAACATAAAAAACTGAGACTGTCAGAAACATTTTTTAAAAATGGAAAAAAAATTTTTAAAGAGAAAAAACTGAGACTGCAGTAAAATTTTATCTATTGTTTTGTAAGATTGGTTCCAAACCAAAATTTTCAGGAAGGGCTAATTATTCTAATGATTACGTTGTAAATATTAGCGCATTCCAGAATGGGTTCTGTCTCACCTCTTTGTGAGTGCACCAATGAATCAGAAAACATTGACACATCATTTACATCTTACACTACTGCACAGAACTTGACTTGTGCAGCTAGTTCACTTTTCTACCAGTGCCACAGTTGAGACTGCTTAAGAAGAATGATGTACTGTTTCAAATGAAGCAGCACCATGCATTCTATCATGCTCAGAATATGCCAGCAAATTCTGACTCATTCTCCAGGTCTTGGCTGGGGGCCTCATATGGCCTCTTTGAGGAAGGCCCTTTATTTTAGTCTCTAGTTGTCTCTCTGTTGACAGAATACACCACTGTATAGCATGAACCACCTGGGCAGGCTAAAGCCAAGGTGATAGCTTACTAGAACTGGGGTGCCTGCAGCTCCTGTCTCCGACAGGTTCCTGGAAGAGCCTACAGCCACGTTGGTTTTTCTTTTGCACATGTAGGCAAGTATGCACATCATACCTCCTATGTACAGCCTGATTCTGCTTATTAAGTTTCTGCATACATGGTGAAGCACTTACAGAACTCCAATGTGGTTCTATGTACTTCACACGTGACCTCATTTACTTTCAGAAGTCTAGAGACAGCCACTACTAGTTAATTTACAAATGGGGAAATGGAGGTGCAGAATGCTGAGGAACTTGCAGCTCACAGAGCTGGGACAGGTGGATCCAGCATGTGAATTTACACAGCTAGGGTCTGGAGCAACCCTATAGCACTTCTTGAAAGGTTGGCAGGGAGCGGGTGAGGAGTAGGAGTTCAAGGCTGGGGAAAGGGATTTCCTTGCTGTAATTCTCCCTGGCCATTCCCCTTTGGAAAATGCCAGTATTACGCATGAAACAGGTCTTGGCCACCCAAAAGCATGCAGACATTTAAAGCCCAAGGTCTCGTGTTAACAGTTCTTGGATTACAATTATAGGTTGATGGACAAGAGTGAAGACTTGACGAAATCATGGTGGCTAGGCGGGGAGCCCTGGGGAGGTTTTTAGGGCACTGGGGTCTGCCTGCAAAAGCCAGTTCTCCCAGGAGAGTTGGTTATTTAAGCTGAATTCAGACTGGCATCTCTGTGTTCCTTGGCTGGCTTATGATCATCCCTTTATACCTCTACTATTGGCAGCTTCTACCAGATGCCATGTAATGGTGGGTATCATTTGATTTTGAACTATGAACTTCAACATTTTAGGCTCCTTTTGGGAATTTTAAAGTAACAAAAAGCTAATACAGCCAGCACTCCCTCTTTTGTGCGGTCTTGTTACAGCACCTTGAAGAGGAGCTGTTACATGTATCAAACCAATCACACAACAGGGCCTTACCTGGATATACAAATAGTGCACAGCCTCAGTTGTTACTGATAGCTCACTTTCACGGCCACCATTCTTCTCCTTGCAGTCTTCATCCTAACCCAACAGGAACACATAGAAGTTCCAATAAAGGTGAAATTTCACCACCCTCAAGTAAGTATCCACTCCCCACAGACATGGCCATCAGCTCTCCCTAGTGAGAGGTCGCTGAGCAGTACTTCAAGGCTATTTTGCTGTTCCCAGAGTCCTCTATGAATTTCACAGCTCTGCAGCTACCTACAGCCATGATGGCCAAGGAGCAGGCAGGTATCAGAGATGTGCCATGCATAGGAAAGCTCCCTGCTGGGTTCATGATTTCTTAGCACCAACAGCCTTCCCTACTCAGAACAGTAGCATGTATCCAGGCTAATCCCATAGGCCTTCAGTTTCACAGCAATGCAGAGCCTTGGCGTTGGCTTTTCCTGTAGGCAGACGACTAGAAACCATCTTTAGCTGAGGCTGTTTAAGTGTGACCACATAGCACAGTGACCTCTGGGATGAAGAGGAAGCACTCAGCAGCTGCTTAGGAGTCCGATCGTCTGTATTGCTGTTCCATACAGCTGATGTTTGTCTCCGACAGCTGGCTTTCTGTCCTATATGTGGTGTCTTTTGTCATTTATTTAAAACAATTATTTCAACTGATATGTGTATTTACTACTTTTTTCCTTAAGTACAGGAAAAGCACCAGTAGCATCTATTTCTGATCGAGTGTTTTGAATAAGGATCTTCCAACATTTTTCCTTTACCAAAGGGGGAAAAAAAAGCCCTCTTTTGGAAATAAATAGGCTCTACTCTTGAGCCATTGGTATTCTATGGAGATGATTTACAAAAATTGCTCATCTCCTAGAGACACCTAGCCATCAATCAGATTTCTCATAGGATGCTGCCCTTAACTGAGCAAAGCCAATTTCCCATAATAAAATGCTAGTTAACACTAAAACCAAACATATATTTTGCCTTTGCAGTATATTCTTTATATTATTTTTGATTAAATTTATAATTAATACATTTCAGCTGAAAGGAGATGAGATGATTGTAATTGATAAGGCAAATACCAAAAAACCCCATATCAGTAAATGCATTCAAACCTTCTTTGAAGCAGTTTCACTGCTTATACTAGCAGAACCTACATGCAGACTTTTCTAGATCTGTTATGAATGTACCCCTATAACTGCTGGTAACAAAGTCACCACATTCAACCCCCAGATGCAGAACGCTTCTCTGCAGCAAGCTTCGACAGCTCTGGCAGCCTGAAAGCCTCACTCTGGGCTCTGGGTGCCAGCACAGAGGAGCTCTGCAAACTACATGGGGAGAGGTGCAGAGCCAAGTGGGGAGGGAGCCCGGAGCAGTGACTGGTTTTCCATCTTTTTTTTTTAACCACAATTTTTTCATTATGCTCAGTACACATTCTCATGAGAGACAAGTTCCATCAGGTAAGCTCACCATTATTCTAAGTATGCTGCATTCAGATGTTCAGCATTACAGATAAAGCTGTGGCCCTCAAAACTGACTTCATAAACCACTGGTAAGCTCATGACACATCATGGTAAATCACTGTTCAAAGGGATGGTCTATGAAAACAAGGAACAGAGCTGAGCTGATGTGAGATCGATTTTCTGTGGTAACTTCATGATGAGACTGTTTAGTCACTCGGTTAATTTTCATTCCATTCTCATCTCCAACCACTTAAAATCTAGCATTATTTAGGAAACCGCTTTCTTTGCACACACAAAATGAAGCCTCATTTTGTTTCTTGCTTCTACAAGCAGAAGGATAAAAGCCTATAAATAAATATGAGTATATTTTAAATGAATGACCATGATTTAAAACAGGCCATTTCTACATCTGCGTATCCTATTAAGGCCTTACTATTTTACTCAAGCTTTACAGCAACAGATGTTAGTTTTCTTACACACCCATTCCATGTTGAATAAAATGTTGTAACTGCTGTCTATATATTTACCTGATTCTGATTTTTGCTGTTCTCATCCTCATTATCAAAGATGATATCACTTTCAGAATCTGAAGCAGGCCTTAAAGAGAGAAATAGAGAAATACTAAAATCAAAATCATGGCTGTAATTCTAAAAAAAAAATATCAATAGTTGTTCATTACTAGAAAGCAAAGGAGGCTAGAGAACTGGACCAGGGTCCCACAGGCATAAACCTGTTGACAATAGCATGTTCACTTGGACTTTGCTATAAAACACACTATTCCGAAGAAAAAATTTAACTAGATTTTTCCTTGGGGAAAAAAAAGAGATAATAGTCATGATAAAGTATATTCAATTGGATAAAATAAAAAAAAAAAAATCATGAAAGTACATGGCCAGGGTAGATTCTGAGATGCCTCAAGTTTAGGCTCATAAATTTGGCACTCTGGGGAGTGCAACTGGCACTGGATCAGGACTCTGAGTTAACTGGAATGTTCCACAGAGCTGCAGCCCTTATCTAAAATAATGACCTAACAGAAAGCTTCTTCAATATACCAAGATGAGGGGTCACTGTTATCGTTCCTTTCTACTGGGCTTGGATTTTGGAGAGCGGAATGCAGTGGGGAAGAAGTCCTTTGGATCCCATGGTGTTTGTTTTGCCAGGTCCCATTGGATTTCTACATGAACCTGCTCTGCTTAGCACAGGTTTGGTGGGGATTAAAGAAGGGGTCCCGCGCGTGTCCCTCGCACTGAGGGCTGTGACAGGCGCCGCGCTCCTTACAGGAAGGACTGGGAGAAGACCCCGTCGTGTTCGTCCTCCTCATCCTCGTCGTCCTCTTCGTCGCTGCTGGAGCCAGGGCCGGTGGCTGGGAAGCGAGAACTGGCTGAGCGCTCAACCGACGTGCTCCACTCCACGGAGCTGGTGAGGATGGGTGGTGGAGCGTTGGCCTCCACGCTGTCCGGGCTGTCCGTGTCGCCTGGTGCCTGCCCATGTGCTGCTCGTGTGTCCCGGGCCAGGGGCCCCGAGTCTCCAGGTGGCGTTCCTGGGCCAGTCGGCCGCTCATGCCGCTCAATCCAGGCGTTGTAGTAGCGTACAATATTCTCATGGTGCAGGCGTGACAGCAGTGTCACTTCACCCTTGATCCGGCGGAAGTGCTTGCTGGCGGGGTTGATGGGGATGCGCTTCACCGCGTAGCAGCAGCCATCCAGCTTGTTCTGTACCTGTCAAGTGGCCAGGGGAAGGGGATGTCATTTATCCCGTGTTGCC
Organism: Ochotona princeps; assembly: GCF_030435755.1. Classification (NCBI taxonomy): domain Eukaryota; kingdom Metazoa; phylum Chordata; class Mammalia; order Lagomorpha; family Ochotonidae; genus Ochotona; species Ochotona princeps. Next base: position 38,112,177 of record NC_080837.1, read on the forward strand.
CACGGTTCCTCAGGAAAGTTGCAGTTCTATGAGATCCAACCAGAACCACAGGCGTGATACGGTCAAACTGCAGAAAGTCCTGGTACTCCCAGACCCAGAAGACAGCTCAGCCCCCATCTAGGTGTATTTAGCTTGCTAGAAGACTCTGAGGGAAAACATTTTCACTGTTATTTTTACTGATATCACTTTTAGATGCATTTCTCATATTACAATCTGCTGTCCAAACTTCTAAATAACTTCGGTTATTTTTTTTTAAGTGTAATGTTTCAAAGAGTGATCTAATTTCTGATTTTTTAAAAAAGACTAATTTGTATTTGAAAGATTGATTTACAGAGAGAGAGAAGAAGAGACAGAGAGAAAAAGAGATGTTCCATTCACTGGTTCACTTATTAAACGGCTGAAATGGTTGGAGCTGGGCCAGTTTGAAGTCAGGAGCCCGGAGCTTCAGCTGGGTCTCCCATGTGCGCACAGGGGCCCAAGGTCCTGAGCCATCCTTCACTGCTTTTCTACACCACAGGTAGGACGTTGGACCAGAAGTGGAGCAGCCAGGACTCCAATTGGTGCTCATATGTGATGCCAGCAGCACAGGTGGAGACCTAACACGTTACTACACCATAGCGCTAGCCCCTTTTGATTTTTTTTTTTAAATACTTAAATTCAGTAAAGAAAAACTAAACTCCAAATATTTGAATAGAACTAATGCAAATGTTAACTCCCTGATTTCTAAAGCTGCGAGAACTTGGGTAAATTACTTGATTTCCTTAAAATTCAATTTTTCTTATCTATAAATGAGATTTATAGGATTTCCAAGACTACAAATAGTGACTGTGAGTACTAAATGAGATAAACAGGGCAAAAGCAATGTATTAAAGCCTCAGAGAGAAAGTGATGAGTAATTAGTGACAATTGTTGGAGCAGGTGTCTGATGTGGTGGTTACATGCCACAGTGTCTGGGTTAAAGTGCCTTCCACAGTGAGGATAACACTTCCCAACAATATTTTCAGAACCCTAAGTAGACATATACCACACTGATGGTGGGTCACCTTCAGATGCAATCTTTTATGCACTTAATAATATGGCATTAATTTAGAAAAAGAAATACTTAAATCATACAAAAACAACTCTGTCATCTTTCAGCAAGGGACAGGTATTAATAAAAATCTTCTTGTTGGACTGGAATGAAGAAAGCAAGACCTAACAATGACTTTCAACGCATCGGTAACCTTCCACTCTGACTAACAAGAACAGGAACATCATAGCCATGAAGACCATCTGGGGCCATTTTCCAGTTTGAGTCCCATCTCAGCTCTAATCTTGGAATCCTTTTCTCCATAGCAACTCTAACAGTAAATGGGAGAAGAGAGAGCAACTTTCTGTGCCAAAGCACGTAAAAATGTTCTTTAGTTAGAGGCTCTGACTCCACTCGAAGTGCTGTTACCCCTACATGTTTTTCACAGTAATGATCAATACCAAGCAAGGACAGGCAACCTGAGTTCTTAATGTGCCCAGTGGAACCTGAGAGAGACCCCTCCCATCTACAAAGGTGAATTTGATCATACTGGTCTTTACTTCCCTCCCTGTTCCTCAAACAAGTCATGCTTTCCAAGCCCTGCTGGAAATGCAGTGCAGAAGGAGCAGGACCTGGAGACGAGTCTGTACCTTGATGACAGCTCCAAAAGCCCCTTTGCCAAGAAGCTGCAACTCCTCAAACTCATTGAAATACCGGGAAAACTGCCTCTGGGTCTCCGTGAAGAATGCTGCGCTGGGGAGCTGGTTGCTGGGAATGACAGTCTCAACATAATCCTGGCCCCCGGAATCTGTGATAAAACAAAAGGTAAGAGGCAACTAAGACGTGAGAAATACAGGAAGCCCTCCCACATCCCACTGGGGACACTCCAAGGAGGGGCTCCAGCCAGTCTTGGGAAAATGCTTCTACCTGAGCAACTCTCGGGCAGATGCCTCCCTATGCCCTCCAGTAGGGAGGCAGATTCAGAATTTGCCTTAGTGTACAGGTGTAGGAACTAAGATGAAGCCAAATCCCAGACCCAGTCTTTGCTGAGGCCCGTTAACCTACTACTTACGCAGCAATAGGAACTTGCAGCAACAGGAGAGGAAGAATGAGCTAGCCTGTAGAGAGCCAACTCCAGTTAAGACTGGAAGAGTCAGGGTGCCCCCAGGGGGCTGCTCCTTGCTGAAGGAGGTCATGTGTAGCTCAGCTCAGCATGAATAATCTGTGCAGTCCTTTCCCACATTAAATTGACATGTACTTTCAAAATAATTTCATGTCAAGCAGATTATCAAGAGTGGTTATAGACTCACCTTCAGGACTCTGTTCCATTAGAGGTGCCTTTGGCTGAGGATTGAGAAAGCTGTGTTTCAACAGCTGCGGAGTGGTCCACCTCTCCTTGTCATCCAAGCAAACACATCTGAGGAGGAGGAGGAAGAATCTCAGCGATAACCAAAATAACGCTAAACTCCTTAATCCAAGGCATTCCACAAGGATTTAGTTTTTTAAAGGCACACATTAAAGAACCCATTTTTCTTAGGCACTAAAAGGTACTCATATAAAGTGAACTTACATGAATAAACATCCTGCAGGATTTATAAACTAAGCACCAGGCTGGGGGAAAATGGGGAATAAAAAAATCCAAAATGAACAACAAACAACAAAAAACAACCAAAACACAAAACCAAAATAAAAAATGAAACCAGGTTTGGTGCTTAGCCTAGTGGTTAAGACATCTGTATTGGGCCCGGTGCTGTGGCCTAGCGGCCAAAGTCCTCTTCTTGAATGCGCTGGGATCCCATACAGGCACCGGTTCTAATCCCGGCAGCTCCACTTCCCATCCAGCTACCTGCTTGTGGCCTGGGAAAGCAGTCGAGGACGGCCCAATGCTTTGGGACCCTGCACCCGCGTGGGAGACCTGGAAGAGGTTCCCGGTTCCAGGCTTCGGATTGGCGCAGCACCAGCCAATGCAGTCACTTAGGCAGTGAATCATCGGATGGAAGATCTTCCTTTCTGTCTCTCCTCCTCTCTGTATATCCGACTTTGTAATAAAAATAAATAAATCTTAAAAAAAAAAAAAGACATCTGTATTGCACATCCAAGTTGCATCTTAAGACTCCAGCTTCCCGCTAGGGCAAGACCCTGCAAGGCTTGAGTGCTTGAGTTCTGTTTTCATGCAAGAGACCTGGATTGAGTTCCCAGTCTTAGTTTAAATCTTGGCCTCAACTTTCTGTTGGGGGCATTTGAGGACTGAACCAGTGAATAGCAATGCTGTCTCTGCCTTTCAAATAAATAAGTACATATACATATATATATTTTTAAAAGCCAACATAGTCCTTGCACACCAGAAGGCTTATCTCCACGAAATGATTTTTTATCAGAAGTATAAAAATAGCACGAGTAGGCTATGAATTCTGACTCTCATGAATACTGTAATGACCTGTCATGCTCAAGTAAGCCTTTCTGAGAACTAGTCATAAAGAACGCTTCCAAACAAGAAGCCTATCAGAGAGCTAAGACAGGTCTGGGGCCCAAGGAGACAAACTGTCCACCACAATATAAAGTAAGTTGACAATAGTGAACAGAAAGTTTTTAAAGGTTCCACATGCTTTCTTTTAATCCTCATTCCTTCTGCCTATTAATTAACAGTTTAGTGTTCTAATAAGTACTGCTTTTGTTTTCTGATGAGTAAAACTAAGCCATACTTTTAACTACGAGGATCTCAAGTGGGGCCCTTGCTCAGTAAAACTGTATTATCTAGGAATCTACTGGAAGCACAAATTATATTCCATCTCAGACCTGGTAAACTAGCAGCACAGATCTGGACAACAATCCGTGTTACCATGGCTTTGCCAGTGATTTGAATGCAAACTAGATTCTGAAAACCACTGCTGTAATTCATCTAAACTGTTTAACTTTCATATGCATGCCTCAAGTGGCACCACATGGTAGCACCTGACCTTAAGTATAAACAATATATTTAAAGACTCAACCATCACTGGGAGTTTTGGACTTAAAACCATGTATACAAAGTGGTGACAGTAATGATCACAAAGAATAACAGATTTTAAGAACTGCTCCAGTACTAAAAACAAGTACTCTTAAGTCCACACCTTCACGGGCAAGAGAAGAGTCCAATAAAACATTGTGATAAGATATGCTGCTTTACCTTAAACTCAATTCTTATTATATCAGTAAAATACAAATGCCTCTCCTTGCAAATATTAATACAGAAAAAGTCTTTGAGACAACCCCCTGAATTCTCCACTCCTCTAGTGTACATCATTACAGATAATTTTTCCTATGTTTTTATTTATACAAATGCACATCAGCAGAGGGGTCACAGAAGGCATTACTATGACACTGACTGGCATTCAAGAACCATACTCGGGGCTAGAATGTGTAAGGCATACGTGGACCAATGCCCTGACACTCTGACCCCATTGGACGGTTTAGAAGGGCCGGTGGAGTCTATGCAGGAGGCATGACAGTCTATAGGACGCTCTGGGCTGACCAGAGCAACCTCTGGCATAGTTAACACTGGCTGGCAACAGGCCTGGTTGGAGAGCGTGGTGGAGGCCTTGGCTGCGTGGAGCCTACCACTAAGGGGCACAGGAACTGGAGGGAGGCTGAGTTCTGGTCCGGTCACAGTTGTAATCCCTTGGCACAAATATCAATTCGGCTTTGACGCACCATGCCGGATTAGACCACAGCACAGTTTGGTGCTCTGGAGGACCAGGATAGACGTTGGACGGGCTCGGCTAGGCCTCAACCCCATCTGAGCCATATATGAGATATGCGTGGGTATGGACGAGCCGTGGCTGGGCTGAAACTCTCAACAGCAGGAACCAGAATGGATTGAAGAGCGGTGCTGGCCGAAGGACCTGCTGGAATGCGTGAAGCCCGACACCATGAAGGAGTCGGAGGGAGGAACCTGAACAGATCCTCTGACAGGACACTGACTCTACAAATAAACGCAAGAAGCATGGAGGTAAATAACCCAGAAGAGGCTTTGGAATGTGACCCACTGGAATACACTTGGCTCGGGTTGGGGCAGACCAGGCTGAGTCGGTTCACGTCATCCACTGGCAAGCCCAAGTGCTGAAACTGTGTGGGGGCCTGGCCGTGTTTGGTTGCGATAAAAAAAAAAAAAAAAAAAAAAAAAAAACAGTACAAAACACAAAATGCCAAGGTGAAATGGCCTGTGCTAGCAGGGAATGCAACACCCGACCAGCACTCCTCCCACTGGTTTAGGTGAGGGACAAGAGTGTGACGGGCAGAGCCGGGGAGAGATGCGATACTCATTGGTTCCAATAGAGGTCGGGGCTCAGAAGAGAACCAACCCAGGGGTTAAAACCATCAGCTGATCGGAGTGATGGACGGTGGCGGGCACTGTGCTTACTAGTAGTACATGTAGGAGCCTGGACTGGGAATGCCTCAAAGTTTTTTTTAGGGGGATTCCCCTGAACAAAATGGAGGAATCAAAGCATTAATCAAAAAAAGATGGAAAATGGAGTAGATGAATCAACCACCTCAGCTTTATGCTTGCAGCGGAAAACTGGACAAGGGGAAACCCTAAGACGGACTATGTCAATCAGTGGACTCTGCACCAGCCTCATCATACCTGGACTGTTGCTGATGATATGTTGGTGCTTCTAATTGATCGAGGTGACGCTCTGCTGGCTCTGCCTACAAACCTGAGAGGGCCTCCCTAAGAGGCGGTTGAACTTGAACTGGACAAGTGGGATGCTGGACTCTGTATGGTGTAAACTTTTAATTAGGGAATCTCAACGGAACTTGAGCTGTGGTTATGCATCAAGGTGAAGGAATTCATGATGGGGGAAGGGTTTGGGGTGAAGGGGGGGGAATCCCAGTACCTATGAAATTGTGTCATGTAATGCAATGTAATTAATGAATAAATGAATATTTAAAATAAAATAAAATAAAATAAAATAAAATGTAAAAAAAAAAAAACAAATGCACAACACAAACAAAACAGTACTGTTTTGGGATACTGACTTATTAAAAAACACACACACACACCATCCTATACATACGATTCTTCAACTTGCTTTTTCATTCAACCATGTGTCCTAGAGATCTTTCCAAGTCAGTACTTAAAGATATTTCTTTGACTCTATATAGGTGTCAATCTACCATTTATTTATACATTAAATAAACCTTTTTTTAAAAAAGGTGCATTGAGCATTGAGTTTCTTTTCTTTTGTTTTTCACATTTTCATTTTAGTTGAAAGGCAGAGAGATAAGGAGATATACATACACACACATCTTCCACTTGATGGTTTATTCTCCAAATGTCTGTAACGTTGGAATTAGGATGGGCCGGGTCAAGCCAAAGCCAGGAACTTGGAATTTCACCTGGATTTTGCACACAGGTGGTAGTGATGCAAGTACTTGAGCCATTACCTGGTGCCTCTTTAGGGTGTGCAACCACAGGAAGCTGGAATTGGGAGTGGAGCCAGGACTCGCATCTAGGCACTCTGTTACGGGATGCTGGAATCCTAAGCAGTGGTCTGTTAATCACTGCACCAAATGCCTTCCCCTCTTGTTGAGTTTCTGAAGAGCAATGCTGACTCTAACCAAAGTGTGAAATTAAGGTGATGACATGACAAGATTTTTGGATCAGAAATAAATTTAGAGTCTAGCTACAATGAGCTGTATTCTTAAGGGATTTTATAGCCACCAAAAATTCACTTAAATGATGAAATTATCTGAACCAATCCTTGTGGCAACAAAATAGTCAGAAGTAGCAAGAGGTTTTCCTTTGAAGCAGAAAGGAAACAGCCACATTTCTCCACAGCTTTTGGTACTGAGGCTACCAGTGAGAACTTCAGGGGACTCAGGGTGAGTCAAGGGCTGGGCCCCACCCAGGGCTGGGCAATGCTTCACAAGTGTCGCTCAGTGCTGCAGAACACAGCAAAAGCGGAATGTTGGGGGGTGGATGGTGCTATCACCCCTCCTTTCCAGAGGAGGAAACCTGGGGCAGGGTGTTTTGCCATTCAGCCAGGAAGCACAGAGGTGGCACCTGGCTCTTACCCACCATACACACAGGTTGATTCCAATTGAAACCTTTCTGCAAACGGTGTTCACTAACACAACTACAATGGGAATGCTGTTATCCTTTCATTCTCTGTCAATGCTTTTTTTCTTTTCTCCTTTTTGTTAACTGGGGCAGCTCCTCTTGTAACCAAGAGCAGTCTATCACATTCCTTTAGGAGAGAATATATAAACTATTCTAAGGAGCCTTATATGTTATAAGAAGATACACTGCTGATTTCAAGCACAAAACTGGCAGGGTACAGCTATTTTTCAGTAACAAGAGAACTCATGGGGCCAGTGTTGTGGAACAGTTTAAGTCCCAGACTGCAACACTGGAATTCCAGCTGGGTGTCAGTTATTCCACTTCTGATCCAGCTACCTACCAATGCCTCTGAGGAAGAAGTAGAAGATGGCTCAAGCTCAAGTGCACCCACATGGGACGCAGATGAAGTTCTTGGCTCCTGACTCTGGCCCTGTTCAGCTTTGGCTGTTGCGTCCATCTGGAAAGTGAACCAGCAGATAGAAGATCTCTTTCTGACTCTGTTTCTCTCCATGTAACTGCCTCCCAAATAAATAAACCATAAAAAAGAAAAGAAAAAAGAAAACTAGCAAAGTTTTAGTTACAAGTCTATCATTTTGTCACTAAATGTGAAAAATACATGCTACTTAAACCTCCCAGTGCTGTTTTCAAAAAGAACAGAATGTGGGGCAGGCACCATGGCATAGTGGGTTAAGCCTCATCTCATGACATCAGCATCTATGAGAGTACTGGCTCGAGTCTTGGCTATTCCACTTCCCCGCTGATGTGCCTAAAAAAGTAGCAGAAGATCGTCCAAGTTCTTGGGCCCCTGGACCCAGAGGAAGTTTCTCTCTCCTGGTTTTGGGTTGGTTCAGCTCTGGCCATTGCAGCTATTTGGGAAGTGAACCAGTGGATGGACGATCTCTTCTCTCTCTGTGGCTCTGCCTTTCAAATAAAGAATATATAAATCTTAAAAGAAAATAAAACAAAACAACATATAATTCTAGTGCTAACCTTTATTGAACTGCTGCTGACCAATGACATTTTTAAAAAATAAATTTATTTTTATTGGAAAGGAAGATTTAAAGAGAAAAGGAGAGATAAAGAGAAAGATCTTCCATCTGTTGGTTCACTCCCCAAGTGACCTCAATGGCTGGAACTGAGCCAAACTGAAGCCAGGAGCCTATTCCAGGTTTCCCACATGGGTGTAGGGTCCCAAGGATTTAGGTCATGCTCTACTGCTTTCACAGGCTATAAGCAGGAAGCTGGATGGGAAGTGGAGTAGTTTGGACACAAACCAGTGCCCATATGGGATCCTGGCGCTTGCAAAATGAGGATTTAGCCACTGAGTCATTGTGCCAGGCCCTGACCAATGACCTTTTGAGGACTGAGATGAGTCTTTCTCTCCTTGATTCTATCCTTATGTCAGGCAAATTTCTTTCTAGGGGGAATTTAAGTTCAAAAGTTCAATTGCATTTACAAAAACCTTAAAAGATTTATTTGGGATTTTTAAGATTGTTTTATAATGTTTTAAGAGAAGTACACAGCATGAAGAACCGAAGCTAGTCCCTTTGTACAACATATTCACTCTTTGTACAACATAGTCCCAGCTATAACATATTCACTTGCATTTCAAAAAAAAAAACCCTGATTTCAGTTAAATAGAAATACTTTCACATCTGTAATGGGTAAGGTAGAAAACCACAAAATGGATCAGGTTAGCTGGCAAGTGCGAAATGAACAGAAATAGGAAAGTGAAAAAAGTTAAATGAATGGGAAAAATAAGGTAAGAAACAAGACAGAGGGCCTCAAAGCGTAGAAACCAGTGTAGGTCAACTTCTGAAGGGAGGCTGGAAAGTAAGTGCCTGAAAAAAGTTCAGAATGAGGGGATCTTAACCTCCCACCTAACAGAAACTGGGAGAATGCACAGGCAGGGTTAACAGAAAACATGGAGCTGAGGTCTGAGAGAAAGGCTTTCCAAAGAGGATCTTCCCAAACTGGAGAAAAATCTGTTTTGCAGTTAAATATGCATTGTAATAATGGGTATCGAAACTTTCTTGGTTAGAGTAAGAAAGTCATTGGCATTCAATGATGTGGCTGAGTAAGACAAAAAAAAAGAGCAGCTAAAGAGAATTGAATGGAAGAGACCTTGTCTTGGATTCTTTGGGAGCTGGCAGGAAAAGTGGACAGAGAAGCTCTTCCATTTGGAACTCCTGGGGCATTTCTCACTGGAACAGTCCCTAGAGGGATAGATGGGATGAGGGGATTCTTGCTACAATGTACCCAGCAGTCCCTGAAAACCAGCTTACACAGCAATGGCTATTCCTGAGGAACTGAGGAGACCATGGTGGTGAAGCAAATGAGGATCATAACTGAGAAACTAAGCACAGGAAGTTGGGGACATGTGGGGAGAGCACAGCACTGACCCTGGTCCTGGGCCACACTTGCCAGCCGCTGCACCACCTGTATGTGGGGCACACTCCAGCACAATACAAAGTACAGGAGCAGTGCTCAGTGAGAATCTCAGCGGTACTCACTTTTTCAGGAAATCTTGAAAGTCAGCTGGTAAGTCACCGGGGACGGTCACAGGGTACTCCCCACATTCCTGTCCCTGGCTGAGGGAGAGCAGCAGAAGGCCAAGGCGCCAAACATCTCCTTTCTTCCCGGTTTTATAAGGCAGAGCATTGTCACTGAAACGAACTCGGGTCTGCTCGAACACATCCTCCTTGCAGATGTCTGCGAGGCGCTTTGAAATGCTGTAGTCCGTAATCTTGATGGTACCTTCTGCATCCACCAGGACATTAGAGGCACTTAGGACCTTGTGCACCACTGAATTGCTGTGCAGATAATCCAGGCCAGACAGGAGCTGAGCTGCGTACCGGCGAAGCTGGTGCACAGGGATGGGGCCTGTGTGACTCATGTGAGTGGCAAGAGAGACTCCACTAACGTGTTCCACTAAAATGTCCACCACAATGGAGTCATCTTGCTCTCTGTGATTCATGGCAAAGTAACGGACTACATTTGGATGGCTCAGTTTCACCAGGGAGCTGAATTCTGTTTCTGCCCCTTGAATCTGATCAGAAAAAAGAAAAAGAAAAAAAAAACCAGGGGGGGATTACTGCATAAATCATCATTAAGTGGTCTTTTTGCCTCTGAAATGAAATGTATGGAAATATACCTTCAAATAAGATTAGAACAAATACGTCCTGAATGGAATCCTGCCCCCAAATTATACTGTCAATCTAATAGTTTATAAGGATGGGAAAAATTTCAGCTGTTTCATTAATTTCAAAATATAATGTAGGAATACTACAAAATTGATAAATATCCTCAATTTCTTTTGAGATATGACCAATAGAAACAAGAAACATTAACTTTTTTTAAGTCTCTTTTTTTCTTTCTTTTTTTAAATTAGAAAGTCTATACAGAGAGGAGGAGAGACAGAGAGAAAGATCTTCTGTCCGAGGATTCACTCTCCAAGTGAGCCGCAACGGGCTGGTGCTGCGCTGATCCGAAGCCGGGAACCAGGAGCTCTTCCAGGTCTCCCACACGGGTGCAGGGTCCCAAGGCTTTGGGTCATCCTCCACTGCTTTCCCAGGCCACAAGCAGGGAGCTGGCTGGGAAGTGGAGCTGCCGGGATTAGAACCTGCACCCACATGGGATCCCAGCGCGCCCAAGGTGAGGACCCCAGCCGTTAGGTCACAGCGCCTGGCCCCTACCATTCTGTTTTATAACCTCTTTGTTATACAACACTGCCATATGTAACATGGAATATTCTCCATAAAGTTATCATAAATTAAAAATTTCTAGTCCCCTCCAATTCAGTTTTGAAGCAGTAGTCCAAGAAGAAAACTGTAAGTAATTGTGAAGCGCATACTATGTAATAGTATTTAGGCTCAGTTGGTTGTTAATGCCAGATGAGGGTCAGAGGCAGCCGCTCCTGCTGTACAAGTTCTGAAACAGGGAGCCATGGGGCCAGAAACACTGGTGGGGGAGGTACTGGCCCCTCACAATTCCCTCTGGCTGAGTAAATTTCATTCTATTTTGGACTGCCTTTGCAAATCAACTGAAAGCACAGCTACTTTGTTTTGCCATCTCCTAGGCTCAAGGCAAGGCTCCTGGCTCAGTCAGTTATCTCAGATGCCCACCTGCTTTTTGCAGTTATCAATCTTCTCTCTTTCTTGAGTGGTAAGAAATGGACCCATTTTTTTCTGCCACTGAAGGATCCACTCATACAGCAAGACAAAGCTGCCGGTGGCTGTTTCCAAAGCATTGTACACTAATTTTCCAAGCTGTTCATCATCGCCTGCACAGTAAACAGAAAATGAAATTAAACCCGCCCCCCGGCATATTTTCTAGAGGGAGGGGAGAGAGGGAAAGGAAGGAACATTCATTATTTGAACAATGCATGGCCTGTTATAACTATGCAAAATATAATTTCATGGAAGGAATACAAGCCCTGTGTAATCAATTTTAATATTAAACAATTCACCTTGAATCCTAAAATATTAATTGCCATAATGGGACAAAAGTAGTGAGAACTTCAACTCAACCAGAAGACCAAAGATTTATCCTTCTAGCCATTATTATAAATGTGGCTTTCACACCCAATTCACGTTTGCTCACTGTGTCCATTGGTATACCTGGTCATGGGCCTAAAAACCAACTAAGATGACAGAATCTGGAGCTTGAGTATGCTCCTTTAAGTTTACCCTATCAGTGGAGATCAGCATGCGTGGGAAAAACAGGCTTCCATGACCTGGAAATTTCAATATATCAATGACTTTCCAAATATAAAATTGGAATATGTTCAGTAAATACAAACCAGCCAGTATTTTGGAGGGAAAAAACCAGAAATGATAGTTTCAGTTTGAAGATAGGAAGAAAAACACTTTATTTAGTGATAGATATTTGTTTTCCAGTTAGGAGTGGTAAATCTCTGTAACATCAAAAATTTTCTCAGAAAAGCTTTATTTTTAAGGCAGGCCTGTGGCCTAGTGGTTGAGATGCTGGTTGGGGCTGCCCACGTTCCGTAACAGAGCATCTGAGTTCAAGCCCTGGCTCTGCTCCCTGTTCTGGCTGCCTGTTGGCACATCCCCTGGCAGGTGATGCTCCAAGTAGCTGGATTCCTGCCACCCACATGAGAGATCTGAGTTCCTGGCCACTGGCTTTGGCTTTTGCTTAGCCATAGCTATTGAGAGCATCTGGGGAGTGAAATCGGTATATGGGAGCGCTGTCTGCTTCCCAGGAAAAAAGAAAAAAAGAAATCTTTATTTTCATTAGCAACAAAATTATTAAAATACTGGAACAAGAGAAAGATATTACTATTTTGCTTTATTTATGTTTGTTCCCTGTACCCCATTCCTTTCTCCTTAACATACCAAATTACAGCTCGTAGAGCACCCTTGCCTTGGCACTACTGACATTTGAATAGGATAAACCTTTGTTGTAACGGGTGTGGTAGCCTCCTGGCATCTGCCCATGTGATGCCAGGAGCTCCTTGCCTGCATTCCTAATCTTAAAAAATGTCCACCTGGGTTCAAGTAGCTGGATCCCTACAACTCAAGAAACACAGATGGAGTTCATGACCAGACTTTGGCCTAGCCATATCTCAGTTTTTGTGGACATGTGGGGAGTAGATCAGTAGATGAGAGATCATTATCTGACTGTCTCTTTCTCTGATTCTGTCCTTTTCAGGTAGATTAAAAAATCGAAGAATGTATCCATAAACATCACCAAATGTTCCCTAGGCTATAAAAGTGTCTTCAGTTGAAAATTATTAATATCAAGAATTGTTTTTCTCCTAATATATAAACAATGGTTTTCTATGACACTACATTGTCTTCATAATAAAAAACTTTAAGATACACTGATAATTATTTGATAATTATTTTTTCCATGTAAAAAGGGGAGTAACATTTACATATGAGATAGAATGGCCTTAGCAAAAATATTTGAGAAATATAGCTGAACTAGCTCACCAGGACTTTTTTAAAAATCTGAGCAGTTTCTACTTTATGAAAAAGCTGATAATTTAGATACATTCATTAAGCTTCTATTAAACTTGTCCTAATAACTCCTGATGGTCTTATCCTAAGAGGGAAAACCCTGATGTTTGGAAATGTGTCAACCAAAGGAAGCAATTTGAGAAATGTGGAATCTAAGCATTCCATGTGAACAGAAGACATTAAATGTTTATGGGATAGAATACAATGTTATTTACATAAAGTGTAATTAAATTTGTGTTACCATCTTGCAATATTTATTTCCCCAGTGGAACCAAGTATGCATTTCATAATTGCTAGTTATTTTAAAAGTTATAATTTATTGCGCTTACTTTGGCAGCACATATACTAAAAGTTACCATTTATTGCCCATTTCTTTTTGTCACTTTTTCATGATAAGAATAATGAAATATACAGAAGAAAACCTAGCTATAAGGCTAAAGGAAAATATGTTGCCAAAAGAACTCTGGCTGAGATTGCTCTACACTAACAATAATTTTCATGGTCTTTGTACTTATCCATATCTGTAAGTAAATTCTTTATTCTGTGTAGTTCTAACAACTTTAAACTAAATCAATTAATTGGGTTTTAACATTAAAATTTTTCATTTAAAATTAAAAATTAATCAGTTGATCATTTATTAAAAAACACTTCATAGAAAATTCAGGCATGTTTTCAAAACTAGACCCATTGTGAGAAAACAAAATAAATAATTCACTTGGTGATTTTACAAGAAATTCTCCATTTGCAAATGTGTCTCCTAACGAAGGTACTAACCAAGGTGAATGTGTTTAATGAGGACCAGTGAGAATAAGAGACCAAGTTGATTTGCCTTCCTGATTTCCCCAGGTTATTAAAAGTTGTGAGTTTTATGCTGTCAGGTTTACAAATCTGAGATGCCCCTGAGTCAAGGGTAGTTTCAGGCCCACCAGCAGCCATCTCCTACCAAGGTCTTGACCCTGCCCACACGGTTGCTTTGGGTTTGACATCTCTGTGTATGCACAGAATTATTTTAGTTGGCCAAGATTAGATGTCTGGTTCATAGCTTTTTCAGATGTTTGGTTTTTCTACTCCCACCTGATGGCTTCCCCCGTTGGCTGTCTTGCTTATCTGTTCCTCCTTAAAGAACAAAGGGAAAAGATGCCCCCAAAAAAGCAAATTTGATATAGATAATTTAGCTCCCTATTACTTCTGGTAAGAATATTCAAGGGATTGAAGATTAATGTCAAGTGCCAAATTCACTGTTTACAAACCATCCCTACATTAATGATGGCTACATCCACAGTTGAGAAGAGATGAGGCACTTTAGGATGAAGGAAGCACACAATGAAAATTTGATTTTAACATTAGCAATTCAAATCCCAAACTGCTGAACCAGCTTCCCTCCAAACGGACTGAACTGCCACCTACAGACAAAAATGTTAAATAAGACACATTTCTAGAAACATTAAGTAGTTTGCTTGGTCAGGTACTATACACTAAGCAGGAATGCTAAGCAACAGCTATCAACTTCAAGTTTTGAGATTAGAAACATTCATTAAAGATCGCAGGCACTAGAACTCATTTTGTTACCTACATTTTATCAGCATTAGATGCAAATGGCATTAAAATTGTAATGATGGATGATATTTCAACTTTTTTTGTTTTGCTTTAAAAAGCTAGGATAAGTATCATGACAAATTCAAAATCAGCTTTGTGCTATTATTTCTAAAAGCACAGGTTTTATTGTCACCTCACACTAGAGAGAGTCTGATTGCTTATTCCAGTCATGAGGAATGCGAATGAGGAAGGTTACCTGACTGGCAGACTCCCTTGGATAGTTCTGGTCTAGATAGCACAGCGTTTGTTCTCCCAGTTTCCTTGTGACTGACTTTTGACATTACAAAAACTGAGATGTATCCAGTGGGTTTACTCACCAACACATTTCCCTCTGTGCACCATGAGCTGATCAGGACCACCGACTGAGAAATGCAGGATTTCACACGAGCCAGGAGAATCTTCACTACTACATACAGAATACTGACGTTCTCGCCTTGAAAATAAATTTGCACAATGGTTTTATCCCCCCCTTTAATCTTAAGAATACACACAGGAAATTCTTGCATCTCTATTTACTCATTTATTAGTCCACTCACAGTCTAACATCTGTATCTGGTAGGAATGGGAAAGTTACTCAGTTTCCTCATTTCCCATTGTCATCTTTCCCATATGTACCTGACAAATTCTTAACTGTAGGCCAGCGCTGCCCAATATGGTAGCCATGAGTCACTTGTGGCTATCTTTATTAAAGATTAAATTAAAAAGTCAGGCTTAATGTGGTAGCCACACTGAAGTACTCAAGAGCCACACATGACTAATGACTTCTATACTGGACAGGACAAATATAGCACATTTATTCCAGGACAGAAAATTTCGCTGGTCAGCACTGGTGTAGAGCGAGCACACATCAATCTCATGTCTTTTTATTTCTACACAAGTGTACCTCTGGAGAAGGTGGCAAAATAGGGGGGATTGGAGTCTCTCCTTTTACTGGATTCCAACTGGACCTCCAATCATTGAATGCTCATTCATTCTCTAATTTGCCTTTGATGGGTACTTCCTGTCATTTCCTTCTGTTACTTGTGAAAAACGTTCAGAAATTCAACATTTCTTCTTCTTTGCAGGGGAGGAGACCAATATCTTAGAAGCTAATTATGATGCAAAAATCATTAATGTATTGGGGGAGAGGGTGTCAGGTAAGAAGAGAGAGAGAGAGATGGTTGGGGGGAGAGAGAAAGAGAATAAGCAAGCACTCTTGATGGTTAGGACCAGGTACTTTGCTTTGACAAAGTATATGGGATGATCTCTAAATCTCTGGATCACCATCTAGGTGTAATCTTGACCTTGACTTTCACTGAGAACATAAGGCAATGAAGGTTGAAGTCCACACTCTAGATTCTTCTACCTACAAAGTAACTTCACACTGGCAGTGCACTTGATTTTTTAGGTGATCCTAAGGAGGAACACAAACCTAGTCTTAAGTTCCAGTCCCTATGGCTTTGGGGTCTTGGTCTAGCAGACAGTCCCTCAGTTAGTCCCTCTCTTCTGAATGTTTAACCTGCCCCATATACTGGCTCTTTCTCCTCAGCCTAGGCATCTCTCCTATCCTGCACCACTCTCCTGATCTTGCTACTAATTTTCAAATTTCTACAACTGCCATCTTCCCATCCACTCTCGACTTTGCCCCCTTGCTTCTCTGATGTTGGTTGGTGGCACACTGACACTGTCTCATTGTTCAGGAACTTGAGTCTTGGTCCAGGAACCTCTGCATCTGACTGACTGCCAAGGTCCTCTTCTCTCCACATCTCCTGATCTGGTCAGGTCATCTCCACTTATCTCCTGTACACAGGCAATGCTCATTATTAATTGGTCTCTCTAGTCTCAATGCTATACAACATTCCCTTCCCCAATTTCTTTCAATCTTGACATCAATTAAATAACAGCTATGTAGGTTATCTTATACCATACAAAATTTACATGCTCTAAACACTCAGAATAATGAATGAACACGGTACAGTTCTACATAAACATCTGCTTCTGAAACAATTTCTACAACCAGGAGCATATTGAGATTTATAGAGAAGAGGACAGAAGCAATGGTTTAAGATGATATGCTAGGCTCATTGTCAGTTCTATTCCCACTGACTGTTAACAATCATTTTAGTCTAGGCTATCTTGAAGTTTTTTTTTTTTTTTTTAAGATTTGTTTATTTGAAAATCAGTTACATATATAGAGAGAAAGTGAGAGAGAGAAAGCAATTGATCTGCTGGTTTACTCCCCAAGTGGCTGCAAAGTTAGGAGCTGGGAGCCAGAAGCTTCTTCCAGGTATTCCATGCAGGCACATGGTTCCAAGCACTTTAGTCATCCTCCACTGCTCTCCCAGGTGCATTAACAAGGAATTGAACTGGAAGTGGAGCAGTGGGACCTCGAACTAGCACACATATCGCAAGTGGATTCTTTACTTACTGCACCACAGCACTGGCCCTCATCTCAACAGTCGCCTTTTGTTTTTTAAGATGTATTTATTTTTTATTGGAAAGTCAGATTTACAGAGAGAAGGAAAGACAGAAAGATCTTCCAACTGCTAGTTCACTCTCCAAGTGGCTACAATGGCCAGAGCTGAGCCGATCTGAAGCCAGGCAGGAGCTTCCTCCGGGTTTCCCATGTGGGTGCAGGGTTCCAAGGCTTTGGGCCATCCTCAGCTGCTTTCCCAGGCAGGGAGCTGGAAGCATCTGGGACTCAAATCAGTGTCCGTACAGGATCCTAGTGCTTGCAAGGCAAGAACATTAGCGATTAGGCTACCACACTGGGCCCATCTCAATGTTCTTAAATCTGCAGTGCGTAAATGGTTGGTTTTAAGGTAGTTTACAATGTATGTATTAAGATTTATTTATTTATTTGAAAGTCAAGAGTGACAGAGAATTGGAAAGACATACAGAAAGATCTTCTATCCACTGTTTACTCCCCAAACAGCTGCAACATTCAGGTATGGGGCAGGCCAAAGTCAAGAATCAGAAGCTCCTCCACCAGCAGATCAATGGCTATGGACAGTTGGGATGGGGCAGAGAGAGGCCCTCACCTGAGGCCTATATGGCCTGGGAGAGTCTTGATTTTCTGTCTAGTCTACCAAGATGAGCTGCAACCAAAGAACAACTCTCTCTGTTTATTCTTTGATTTGAAACTCAGGGGAGCTTTGTAGCAAAAAGTTAATACAAATTTCTGATGCAGTTTAATTTGAGGTGAACCAGCCTATGCCTTCAGGGAACCAACCACAGAAACAGTGGGCAGGGAGAAACTTAGATCCAGAGAGATGGATCAAGGCTTGTTTCTCTCCTGACTCAAACACTTTACACTTTCGCAGCATTGCCAAGGAGAATAGTGAGAATCTTGTGTGTTACGCCCCAAGTTATTTCTTCATCTCTGTCAGGATGAGTAGTTGGCATTTACCATGCCTGGTTTTGGATGGAGACAACAAACAGGAGGCAGCTGACCTTGTTTGATTGCAGCAGATGGCCACGTGTCCTAGACTCTGGGCTATTCTCAGTCACCTGTCATGACAACCAGATTGCATATGTGAAAGACATTTTCTACCACACACTATTTTACAGAGATGACTTTAACGTCTTTATCAGGTGTATCAGGTGCAGTGTGCCTGGCCAGGAAGCAGGGCTGAGGGAGGACTTTGTGCTTTTCAAGAGACAGCCTGACACCGACTTACCCATTAAAGCCAGTCAGTGTGTCTTATTTGACTTTTTAACCTCAACTTCTCAGAGAAAAGTAAATCCTTCCAAGTGGGTTGGGGGCAGAAATGATTTTAAAGACAGGAAAAATAAAGTTCTACAACAAAAGAGAAGACTCACTAGTGAAAAGCTGGACCGAGAAGCCAGCCTTCAGTGTCAGGTCTTTGAGTTCCTTTCATTAGAACATTAGGGCCATCTCTTCTGTTTTTCTGATTTTAAGCAATGGCAGCATTTTGGGAAACAAGTCTTTTTTTTTCCTTGGTGTATCCTGCAGATAGAGAAAGCAGAGCTGCCCTGGCTCGAGACACTGTAGACCCTCAGCCTGCTCCAGAGTGTACTTGTCTCTTTCTGCCATCTTTCCTTAACTCCCTCTCTTCCTGCATACTGTGTCAAACACCTGAAGCTGGCAAGAACTGACGCAACATAAGTCAGATGGCATCATCTTCCTGTTAAACATTTCCAAAGCTTAGTATATGGGAACACACGCCTTGGTCAACAAAGCCTCTATGGCAGGCTCCTGTGTACCCCCCATTCCCTCTCTCCATGCCCACTCATTCTAGCAACACAGTCCTGTTTACTGAACTTTGCACATGACACACCCACGCTAACCTCAGGCACACAGTTCCAGTTGTTCTGTGCAGAGATGTTCTCCCTCTGATCTTCATGGGCCTGACTCCTTCTCTCCATCCACATCCATGTAACCTACTTGTAAAGTGCTCTGGAGCTAAGCTTCGCATTCCCCCTCCTCCCTGAACCCGATTTGGCACTCCAGTCCCTAGTGACTACTCAGGCTTATTTTAAATTCTCTGCCTAGCATTGATCTCTAGCTGATTTTCTTGGTTATTTGTAGAGTCCCCTCAAATTGGAGTATAAGCTTCGGGGAAGCAGAGTCCTTCTTGATTTTGTTTACTGAATTCACAGCCTCAGAACAGGGCCTGGTTCACAGTCAGTACTTGGAATGAAGGACTAAATCACAGGTTTGGGTTTTATTGCTTTTCGTTATCGTCATTTCAAATACTGCCCACTATAAATATTGGTGACAAAGCCATTTCTACCAAATCTACTTACTAACAATTAAAATAACAACTATACAAAAAAAGTAAAATCTTACCCTTTTTAGCAGCATGAATGAGTCTGAGGGACAATGATAGATTAACTAGACCCATATACTTTCACTTTCAGGTGGAAACTAAGAAAGTTGACATGATTGAAGTAGTGAGCAGAGGATTGGTTACTAGAGGCTGGAAAATGGACAGGTGGATGGGCAACAGCTACAGCAGTGCAGTCGGATAGAAGGAATAACTGTGAATATTCCACAGTGCAGAAGGGAAAGACAGAAGCGAAGGAGGCAAGAGGGACAGAGGTAGAAAGGGAGAGAAGAGCAAAAGGAACACTACTTTATGTCCCAACTCATAAAGACAATAACAGCAAAGAGGAAAAAGAATCAAGAATATTCCATGAACTAACTTGGTGTATCAAAGACTTTTTATTTCTCAACCAAACAGGCATGTAAACTAAATTCAAGGATTCATTCTTTCCTATGTAGTGGCCAATACAGTGCCAGGACAGAGTTCAATGCAGGTTTGTGAAACAAATTTGGCCAACCACACTCCAAGCAGATGACAACAGTTTCTTTCCACCTTCCTCCTTGGATGATACTGAAATGTTGTTCTATCCAAGATACACAAGGCATTTTACCAGCATTATGGGAAAAGCTGTTCGACCCATGGAAAGGCAAGAGGGAATTTCTCATCCTCCCTTGAATAAAACTTGCTGTCTAACCTTGGAAGCCACCATTTACAGTTAGCCACAAAAAGTAACACTGTTTAAATTCCAAAAATTTTGTTTCACATGTATCCAAAAATATTTTATTTTTTACATGTATCCATTAATTTATTTCAGCTAATTTTAACAAAAAGATTTTGTCAAATGTTTCCTAGTGAAAAATACCCTGACAAGTTCAAATCATGTCTTCCATTAGAAGTTGAATTGCAAAAATAATCTAAAGTGGCAAGTAGTTATAATCTTAAAATATATTCAAAAATACTTTTTAAGCATTTTTAAAAATGCAGAAATGGTATCTAAAAAACTTTTAGTTCATCATAAAAGTATATATTAATATCAACATGACTTCTGAGCTTTCTTTTTAAAGTACATCACAGAAAGAATTAAAAATGGTTCTTCGTAATAAACTATAACCTACAAGTTTATCTAGACCTTAGTCTGGTACCTAAAATCTTTCTTTTCACAAACACCATTTTATTAGTTCTAAGGACTAGTCATAGTCCCACAAGAGAGAGTTTGAACATTTAATAAGTACTAGGTATTTACCAATTAAAATACCCACATCAGAGTGCCTTGGTTCAAGTCTTGGCTTCATTCCCAGTTCCAGCTTCCTGCTAATGCTCACCCTGGGAGATAGTAGGCAATGGCTCAAGTAGTTGAGACATTCCTACCTACATGGTAGCTTTGGACTGAGTTCCTGGCTCCCAGCTTTGGTTTAGCTCAGCTCTGGTAACTGTGGGCATACGGGGGGAATGAACCTGCAGATGGAAACTGTCTTTCAATCTGTTTATCTCTCAAATAAAAATAAATAATTTT
Organism: Ochotona princeps; assembly: GCF_030435755.1. NCBI lineage: Eukaryota > Metazoa > Chordata > Mammalia > Lagomorpha > Ochotonidae > Ochotona > Ochotona princeps. Next base: position 38,133,148 of record NC_080837.1, read on the forward strand.
TGGAGCTAAAATGTCTACTCAGTCATTCCCCAAAAAATACCTACTTTATGAAATAATTCACCAAGTATAAATGGTTTCAGTACCAAAATGCGTTTCTGATCTGTTGGGGGCCACACCAAACAGGAAAGTCTCAATTTTTTTAGTGGGAAAGGATGTGGACCAAGAAGTAGTGGCTTTCATGTAATCCTTTATCAATAGTCCACCTCAGTAACAAAAGTCCATCTCAGTAGCAACAGGAAGGGGAGCCCAGCAACACATTGGGGTTCCCAGTCTCAAGTGGCACATGCTCAATACTTGTGACTACTTTGGAGCATTCTTTACATCTGTGGTGAGAACTAAGCAGATAAAGACTGAAACTCACCCCCAATGGAATTCAGATGAGGACCCATATGAAAGAAGTTTTTTAAACCACTTATTGAACAGCCTGAAGTGTCACAGGCTGTTAAAGAAGGCAATGAACTACCAAACTGGTTTCATGAAGGATGCTCAAACAGTGTTACAATTTCATTTTATATTGGTCACTAAAATATTTATATAGACTTTGAAAAAGTTACTGGGACTATTACCTGAAAACGCCACCAACCCTCACGAGAAGTTGTTTAAGCCTGCTGCATCTGTCATCCTTCCAAGTCAGAGATTTCAGGGACGTACCTGGATCTCACTGAGGAGCTGGTCCGATGTTTACCATTTCCCACAAAGTCGGGAGAGCCTCCATGTAGAAGGGCAGCTGTTCTGTGGCCTCCTGGGTCTTTCCTGGAGGTGTGATTTTGGCTGGACAAACTAACAATTTCCAAACGTTCCTATGGAAGAAAAGTAAAACCTGCTTTAGATCAAAGTTGTAAATGGTACATCATTATCTGCTTGGTACAGAAAGTAAATCTTATTGAAGCCAAAAGCTTAGACGTGTAATGATTTTGAACTTAATTTTTAAAAATTTGATGCCCAAATATGAACTAGATGAAGAGTGGATATCTGAGTTACAGTTTCAAGAGAACTTGAATTCTACAATTGAAAATGATTGGGATCTTCGAACTTGCGTGAAAGGCTAAGAAGAGGAAGAGGGGCTGGAACAGAGAAGGGGTACTCAAAAAGAACAAAGAGTGGTTATGGGGCAGAACCCCCAGACACAGGACAAAGAAAAACAGTGATATTATCTGACATTTAGACACAGCTTCATGTTTTCATGTAGGACATAATTACATGGCACATAAGGGGAGGCATCAGCAATCAGTTTGAAGGCGTGAGTAAAAACAGTCTGAGGGTGGCACCTGTCAAGGTCACAGAACTATTAGGCTGTGTAAAAGCAATAGCTTTAAGCCAGGTGCTGCTCACTGGGACATCAGTACCTCTTCCCACTACACAGTCACACAATGTCTCCCAAGTTAAATGCCAGAGTTCTATACAAAACAATGAATGAAGTATTATCTTTAAAGCTTTAATATTGTTGGTGACATGGAAGGGGAAATACCATCAGTAGACATAGAAGCATTACATGTTTAACAAAATGCAAAACTATTTTAGTACAGCATATTTGATAAAGACTACCTGCTTAGCCATTTCTTTCCTTTTTTTCTCTTCCTTTATCTCTTCTTTCCTTCTCTGAATCTCATGAAGGATTTCACGTTTCTGAAATAAAGCAAACAAGTGTCAGTCTATGAAATTCATACAAATTCTGGAAACAAAATCTTAGGAATTGTAATAATTCAAGGCCTCCTTTCCTAAGAGATACATATTTAGAATATCAATGTAGCTCTTTTTTTCTTTTTAAATCAGAGTTCTTATCTAATAGGTATTTCTATCTACATAGGTTTAAAGGCTATGTGGTGAACGTTATTTACTCTCTCTTTTTAAGTTTATTTATTTGGAAGGCAGAGCTATAAAGAGAGAGGGAGAGAGAAGGAAAACATCTTTCATTTTCCAGTTCATTCCCTAGATGACCACAATGGTCAAGGCTGGCTAGGCCAAGCCAGGAGTCAGGGGCTTCTAGGTCTCCCACATAAGTGCAGGGACTCAGAGTTTGCATCATTCTCTACAGCTTTTTCAAACACATTAGCAAGGAGCTTAACAAGAAACAGAGCAGCCTGGAGTCGACCAGTGCCATATGGGATATTGACATCACTACACCACAATGTCAACCCCATATTGACTCTCCATTCCACAGATTTCCACGTGCAAGGACTTTTATTAGAACAATCCTATTGGTCTCTCACTTCCCCTCATGCTTGTCTTGGTCCCCTTTTTGATATATCCCTGTCTGACAAGCGCTTATGCACTTTTGTTGGTTCTGTTTCAAGGAGCCTGGAGCTCGCTTAGTAGGAGTAGCCTGAGTATTTAAGAAACAAACAAACAAACAACAACAAAAAACCAGTTGAATTCTTGGCTTTCGCTACTCATTTGGAAGTGAGAAACTTGTTGTGCAGAGAAGAAAGCAGCCTCCCAAACTCGTGCTTCTTCCTGCAGTTCGATAAGCTCAGAAAGACACAGCAAGTTTGGTCAAGCCACCTTCTTTCTTTTATTTCAAGACTTGGATTAAGGGCTTAAGAAATAGCATTGATGTTCACTATGAGGAACAACCTTCGTAATCTCTTAGGGCTTCTCAAAAAAAATTCTTCTAATTACTTGAGAAGCAGAGAGAAACACACATGCACACACATGGCTCCAATCCACTTGTTCCCTACTCAAATGCCTGCAACAGCTGGGGCTGGGCCAGGCCAAAGCTGGGAGTAAAGAGGTCAATCCATGGGGCTGGTGCAAGAGCTCAATTGGTTAATCCTCTGACTGTAAGCATCGGCACCCCATATGGGTGCTGGTTCATGTACTGGATGCCCCACTTCCCATCCAGCTCCCTGCTTGTGGTTTGAGAAAGCAGTGGAGGATGGCTCAAAGCCTTAGGACCCTGCATCGGCATGAGAGATGTGGAGGGGGCTCCTGGATCCTGACTTCAGATCAGCTTAGCTTCAGCTATTACAGTCATTTAGGGAGTGAACCAACAATGGAAGATCTTTCTGTCTCTCCTTCACTATGTGCAGGTGTCCCATGGAGGTGACAAGGCACCCCCTAAGGTCGGTATTTAGTAGGAAGCTGGAGCCAGGAATAGGACTTGATCCCAGGCACTCTGATATGGGGTGTGACTATCTTAACTTCAAGGCCAAATGCCTGACCCAGAATCTATATATCTTAACAAAATGTAGATAAGTCTGTAAGCAGAGAGTAAAAGACAGAGAGAGAAAACCCACACACAAAAGCTTGAACCCAACAGGCCGGCCAGTTGCCCAGCCAAGGATATCTCACCTCTTCTTCCTCTTTCCGCTTTGCCTCTAGCAGTCTCTGTTGCTCCTCCTGCGCTTGCCTCTCCAGCATTTCTTCATGGAAGGACTTGGGTGGGGGCTTATTGTGCTCACTCAGAAATGACTGTACATGGTAGGCAAGTTCAAATATCATCACCTAGATGTGCAAATAAAAATCAACTATGGGCGGTCAGAAAATGAGGAAACATGACCCTGGGACGAGAGGCTTCAGAACAGCAGAGCAAGCTGGTAGTCAGAGACTCGCTTCCAGGGCTATCATTCATTTCAATACTATGCATCTTGAAATATGAATCGTATGTAGCCATAGCAGGGAAAGGTTTTCAAAAGGGTCATTGTGTTTATTAGCCTTTTCTACCTAAGTCCAATAAAATATTTTTTGTACAATGATGTCCGATAAAAATAGTTCTGACTGCATGAAAGCAAGAGATAGCTTCCCAAATTCAAAAAAAACAAAACAAAACCTGTTGACAAGGGGCCAGAGCGATGGCTCAACTGTCTGGTCTTCCTTCTCCAAGCACTGGCATCCCAAAATCGCAGCAGTTTGTGTCCCAACTTCTCTGTTTCCCATCCAGCTCACTGCTTGTGGTCTGGGAAAGCAGTAGATGGCCCAATACCTTGGGACCCTGTGCCCGCATGGGAGACTTGGAAGAAGCTCCTGGCTCCTGACTTAAGTAAGACTGGCTCAGCTCCAGCCATTGTGGCTGCTTGGAGAGTGAACCAGCAGACAGAAGGTCTTTCTGTCTCTACTTCTCTGTGTAAATCTGACTTTCCCACCAAAAAATAAATCTTTAAAGTAAAATTTAAAGGAACTTAACAGAGTGTTACAGCACATAAGAAAATAATATGCATTCCCTTGATTTTCTACCTTTCAAGGCGTAAACACAAAGAAACCAAAGCTCTTGCTGGGTGAAGCTTGTGTACTGATTTTTATTAGTATTATTATTACGCCAGAGGCTGTGGCATTTCCTGAAGGCATTTTCCAATTTAGTGTTGAGAAACAACAGTCCAGAGTGTCTAAGAGGCAAGTTCTGCCTTCCAACAAAAGCTCTTCCAAGGAGAGCTGAGAGAAACTGGGCAGCTCCTGTCTTGTCAAAGACAACTAAAGCAGGTGCAAAGTGGAGGGCTTCTTTTATCGAACTATTAAGTCTGTTAGTGTTTCCCTTACAAATAAAGGTGACAACATTTACAGACAGGGGAGAAAGAGGAACCACATTCTAAAGTGTCTCTTGCCTACCACGCTCCCCCACGTGGCATGGCTCACTATCTTGTCTTAGGCTTCTGCACAAGCATCCTGATAGTTGCTACTCCCAGACTCCTGGCATGCAAACATCACCCCACCACCCCTGTCTGGAGCCCCACTCAGATTTTCTTCATAGAAACTGCAGAGGTTACTTGGCTCATTTCTGTCTGCTCCCATCACAGTAGGGCCTGTGGTTTCCCAGTGCTGGCCCAATGGCTGGTAGGTAATAGACACTAATAAGTATTTGTTGAGCAAACTAATGAAAAAAAAAAAATCAATGAATCTGATAATTAAAATAAAATAGACAATAGGGACTTAAGTTTGCTTTTATATGGCTGATAAAAACTGCCATATAGATTAAAAAATCATTAAGGGGTAATTGGAAGTACTTATGAATAAGTGTTTTTGAGGACCTATTCCTATTAAAGTAATTACATGCTTCATTATTTTAAAAGTCAGGTATCAGTAAATTCCACACCACAATGAGTCCCCCAGCCACATTTCAGTACATAATTATATTTTGTTCTACTTCAAATAAAACAATTCCTTTAGACTTATGCACATTTTTAGGCTTCCCAGTACTTTAGACTTAATGGAAATAAGTTTTAGACAAAGAAGCATGATTTGCATGATGTGTTATCATACTTACTGCCCTTTTAAATCTCATTACATGCAGATCAATCTGTTTTGGGGGGATAACTATGGCAAAATAAACATCGTGAAATATTTACCATTTTAACCAGTAAGTGTACGTCCAGTCACACAAAATAAGTACATTCATATTGCTATGCAACCATCACTACCATCCATGTCCAGATGTTTTTTTCGTCGGTTCATTTCCCAAATGTCTACCAACAGCTAGGGCTAGGCCAAGTTGAAGCCAGGAGCTCCGTCTGTGTCTCCCACATGGTGGCATGGGACTCAGGGACTTGAGCCATCACTTGCTACCCAGTAAGTACACTAGCAGGAAGGTGTGACTGAAGCAGGAGGAGGACTGGTCTAGATCTCAGGCATCCCAATAAGGGATATGGCATTCCCAGCTGTGGCTTCATCTATTATGCCACAATGAATTTTTCTATCATGTCTTCAACAACTGTTCAAACTACTTTTAGTAGCAAGGATGCATTCCTATATGCAGTAAAAATATCTTCCAGGGATAAAGGGAAAACCAAGATATTCTCAGATACAGAAAACAAAGAGAATGTGGTCTCAGTAAACCTATCTCAAGAGAAAAACAAAAGGAAGTTCGAAGGAAGAAAACCTGGAATTTAAGGAAGAAAGGAAGGAGAATATAGTAAGTAAAAATATCGGTAAGAACAACAGATTATCCCTCTTTTTAGGTTTCAAAACTGTGTCTGTGTGGATCTATTTCTGGGTTCTCGGACGCATTTCACTAACCTACTGAGCCTATCCTATCACTCTGCCAGACCATACAGTTTTGATTTACTATTGCTACATAATAAATCTTGAAATGAACAGATTAACTCCTCCCACTTTATTATTCTTTTTCAGGTAAGTTGTTCCCAGTTTTGGTTTTAATTTTTGGGCCTGTTGGACTAGTCTCTGGAATATATTTAGAGAAATCCCCAAATTTGACATTAATAAGAAAAGGAAACGATTCAACATGAAAATGAGCAAGAGTAGCCCAGCATACTGGCTCAGTGGCTAAATCCTTGCCTTCCATGTGCCGGGATCACATATGGATGCAGCTGCAATTCCCTTCCAGCTCCCTGCATGTGGTCTGGGAAAGCTGGGGAAAACAGCCCAAAACCTTAGGACCCTGCACCTGTGTGGGAGACTCAGAGGAGGTTCCTAGCTCCTGGCTTTGAATCATCTCAGCTCCAACCATTGTGGCCTCTTGGGGAATGAACTAGCAGATGAAAGTTTTTTCTCTCTGTCTCTCCTTCTCTCTGTCAATCTGCCTTTCCATTAAAAATAAATACGTCTTTAATAAAAAAGAAAAGAGCAAGAGACATGGACACATTTCACCGCAAAGGACATAAAGATTGCATGTAGCACGTAAAACATGTCCAACATGATTAGTCATCAACAAATGGAAAAATAAAAGCCATAATAAACTTTCGTTTCCGTATTAGAGCTTTCCAGAGACCTGAAACCAATAGGACATAAATAAATAGAAACAGAAATTTATTGGCAAATCCAGAACACAGTAGGCTCGACACTTGGGAGGATCCCTTCCTTTTCAGGGGATTTTTTTTTTTAAAGAGATTTATTTACTTGAAAGAGCTATAAAGAGACAGAAAGAGGGAGAGAGAGTGTGTGTTTTTCTTCTACTGGTTCACTAAGATTGAGCTGGGCTGAAGTCAGGAGCCAGGAGCTTTTTCCTGGTCTCCCATATAGGTAACAAACATCTTCTCTTTTTTTTTTCCAAGGGACATTAGCAGGGAGCTGGACTGGAAGTAGAGCAGCTGGACCAGATCTGGCATGCACATGGGATGTCAGTATCCCAGGAGGAGGCTTTGCCTGTGTTGCCACAGTGAGGTCAGTCTTGTTCTATTCATGCTTCCAGCTGACTGGAAGAAATCCCACACTGGGGAGAACAATGGCTTCTTAACTCAATGGCTACTCATTTAAAATATGCCTTTCCAGAAACATCTATGATGTTTCATCAAATATCTGGGCATCATGGCCTAGCTAAGTTGACATATAAAGTTAAGCAGACTAACTATCCTTTAGAGCAGCTCAAATAAAATGGTGTCAGCATCAAATGGTGGAGAAACAGTACCATTCACATACACAGGGAATGTCAAATAGTTAACCAAGTCTTGAAAAGCTTTACAATTTCTTTTCTCTCTCTCTTTTTTTTGTGGGGGGGAGTGGAAGGGAGATGACAGTTTCTTTAAAAATCTATACATGGAATTACCATATACCTATAATTGTGTTCTTGGATCTTTATTCTGGAGAAATGAAGGCTTATGTTTACAAAGCAAACACACCTGCATATGAACCTTTAATCAGCTTATCTGTTCTGGTCTCAAACTAGAAACGCCTGAGTGTCTTTCACTTCGTGAACAGTTCAATCAACCATGTTACATCCTGACCATAGACTTCTCCTTAGCAATACACAGTAATAGCCATGAGCATGGTAGCAATTTGAACCAACCTTTAGAAGAGGATACTGCTTGAAAAAAACCTGACCCCAGAAGGTTCCATACTGAATGACCCCATCCATGTCTAACATTCTTGATGTGACAAAATGATAGAAATGGAGAAGCACTTAGTACCACTTCAGTATGAACTTCAGGATCCTGAGTACAATCTTGTGGCCCAAAATGTTACTACTGGGCAAACTGGCTAATGGGTACATAGATTCTTCTGTATTATTTCTAAAGCTTGCATGCAAATTTGAATGATCCTAAAACAAAAAGTTCAATCTTCAATAAACCAACACATCTTAAAATCATAAGTCAGGAATCCAGAAAAATCAGAATTTTTCTGTAGCTGAATTTTCAATACAACTGTTATTTTTCATGTAAATATTAAAGTCCCTTTGTATACACACACACACAAAAACCCAAACAAATAAAAACGAAGCCAAAACAATTTTGGAAGAATTCCCAAGGCCTAGTGTTTTATTTTTTAGCTCTGCAGTAATTTTCTGTACCTTATCAACCACTGAAGTTCTTGTACACAGTAACAGAAGTGGATAAAATCTTACAGCTGAAAGGTTCTTCACAGGTTATGAGTCACTGTGTTATACATATTGCAAATGAAGAACTGTTCAGTTTCTTTACATAAAGGAAAGGCTGTATCTTTTTTTTTAATAATCTTACTTAGTTGCTTAGGGTACAAAGGGTCAAGGGCTATAGGAAAGTGGATAATACCATTGTTTCCACCCTAATATCATCATTTTTTTTCCCTGTATCTGGGGTCAGGGGAGAAACAAAGGGAAAAGGGAAAAGCCGCACCCAGCCTCCCACCTATCCCAGGTCCCCAATGTGAGGCACGCTCTGAGGGTCTTGCTCAAGCAGTTTTGATAATTCAACAGTTCTGAATTGTTGGGAAGGCTGTATCTTTAGGCAGAGTGAGCTTGGGGGTTTCTCCTCATGCTTGGTCCGTGGTTTCATCAGGGAAGAGGGTAAGGAGATGTGTGGGAGGGAAGACCGCTGAGGGAGTAATTTGCAGGTGAGGAATGGCTTCTGAGGGACTCCCATCCATAAGGCCACTGTACTTGCAGGTAAGCAAGGGGATGCTGAAGGGCCTTTATGGGTTACACTGACGCACCAATCCATGGGGAAGACCTGAGCTGGGCTAGTTATCATGGATCACTGCCAATCACCACTCACCAGTATACACTGAAGCTCAGGCTGGGGGCTTACCTGGCAGGGCTAGATCATAGTAAATGCAGGTGAGAGTTGGGACAGGGGCAGATAGTGTTAGGCTTGGCAGATCTAAGAACCAGGACAGGCTGCAATACCAGCCAGTCCACATTAGGACTGGGACTGGGGGCTAGCTGGGCTGGGCTGGGTGGCAGTACCCACCAGCATGAGGTGGAACTGGGGGCAGAGTAGGCTAGTCCAGGATACAGCACCTGCCAGAAAATGTCAAGCTTGGTGAGGTGGGTCATGCCAGACTGGGCCGCAGCACCCATCAGCACACATGAGAGTGGGGTGGGTGGTGCGAGCCCAGTAGGAGAGGCTGTAGGCAGCTCTCCTGCTGGATGACTGCTCCTGCTGGTGAACACAGGAACCAGGGTTCTTCCAGTGAGTACTGGAACCACGGTCAGAGCAGGTTGGGCAGGACTACAACACCTGCTGAACTGCATGTGAATTGGGTTAAGTGGAGAGCCAGGCTGGGCTAACTGACTGTATCTACTGGTGTAGGTACAAATCAAAGTAAGTGCAGGGTGGTTGGACTTTGCTGCAGCACCAGTTGGCAAGTGCTGCTACTATGGGCAAGTCTGTCAAGCTAGAGTGCAAGGTCCGGGGCTGGGAGTGGGCCCAGTATGGAAACTGTGGGCATTTCTCTGATGGGCTGTAAATTCCACTGGTGGGCATGAGAACCAGGACTGATGGAGGGCCTTACTAAATAGGCAGTGGCACCCACCAGTATGAGTATGGGCTGGATAGTGGGGTTGTTTGAGTTGAGCTAAATTTCAGCACCTACTGATGTGTACAAGAGCTGAATGGGATATGGGAGAGTCTACTGTACGTACTAGCAAGCATAGGAACCAAGACTGGAGGCGGGCCTAGTGGGGGTTGTTTGGGGTTGCTCCGACTAGGCTGCAGTTCCTGTTGGTGTATGTGAAGGCTGAGTGTGTGGTGGGCAGGGTTGGGCTGGGTTGCAGCACTGATTGGTTTATGTAGGACACAGGACTGGAGGCAGAATTGACTCAGCAATTGCACCTACCAATGTGTGTAGACTGATGTGGGTCCAGCTCAGCCTGTATTGTCAAGTACACATAAAAATCAGATATGGGATCACCTCAGATGAGGTTTCTTTGGGGATTCCTTCAACTGAACCACTGGACTCAGAACTCCAACCACGGGAAGAATCACAGGATCTGTGGTCTGACCACGAAGTGCATCTGTCACAACTGGACCTCCTCATTGGCTAAGACAAGGCAGTAGATGGCATACCCAGATGAACATTGGGGCCTGCAGAGGACAAACTGGTCAACTACCCAGCCAAGCGTTGACAGCAAGTATCTGGTGAATGGAGACTCTGGGGTGGACTGTGTTAACAGATGGACCTTGGAAGAATTTGCTGACAGCATTTCAGAACTATTGAAACCATTTGAGTACCATTTGAGTAGAACACTCAGAGCATGCTCCACACCAGGCACTCTGGGATGACACTGGGGGAGCCATTACCCATCCCTGGGTACAGGGGAAGTTGGGAGACTGGGTGCAACCTCTTTTCTAATCTTTGCCCTTTCCCCAAATACAGAAGGAAGAAAACAAAAATTTGGAGACAACGGTCTCACTTACTTTCCCCTAATCATCAGCCCTTCCCACCCTGCGTGGCTATGTAAACATCACCTAAAATAATTAAATTTAAAAAATTACCTCCCCACAATGTTTTTTGGCCAGTTCTTCCAGGCGGGATTTTAGCAAGTTAACACTTTCATTGGAAAGACCTCTGGCATTCTTTAACTCTATTTCAGGAACTCTGGGGAAACAAAAGAGAAAAGTTACTCCAGGAAGTATTGTATATCTGTATTAGTATTTGCTAAGTTGCAAGCATACTCAGGACCCACAGATTTTATACAGATCTCACTCACATGTGACACTCTACATGCTACCAGCAAGGTTTTGCTCCACCTCCAAAGGCTCAGACTATACCCCAGCAAATCTCAGTGATACTGTGCTCACTACATCCTGTGGGGCAGCAGCCACCAGTGTAGTTTGCGGTTGGCTGGGGCTGGCAGGTTCCCACCTTCTCAGGAAGACACAGACTTGTCTGGTTTGCTCTGGGATCTCCTCAAGTCCTCTTATAGCTCTAATTAAAATTTCCCAACTTCAATTACTATTGTTTTTCATGTTTCCTGGGATCCACAACTTTAGGGTTCTTCCCCTAAGTATGTGTGCTTGACTCTGCTGCAGTCCCTTAACCATGGACTCCATTGTCTAGTATCACACTCGATCTTAGCCAAAAGGCCGAGAAGAGATTGTCCAGCGATTCTCAACCTGAGCTAAGCACTGTGAGCTGATCAACCTAGTAAGGTAGCCTCCTGATGAGCTGGAGCCTCTGCACTCTTGTGTGCTCTTGTATAAATTAGAACAGCAGCAATGAGGCAAGACAGAACCAGAGTGACTTACTGCGTATTCCCATGCATGCTGCATTCCATCATCCATGCTGACCGTAGGCAAGGTGGAAATGCTCACCCATCTGTGGGCAGGTGGACATCTACTCATGGACCAAACAAATGCAGTCCTTTCCCAGATGTCTAATCCCTTCCCCTCTTCATCCCTTAGAGTTTGTCTAGGTCCATATTTTCTGCTTCAGGTCATTACACAGCCAGTTCTTGAGTGTCCTTTCACTCCTACCCAGTGTATATCCAGTAACAGCTCTCTATGACTGAGTGATGACTCGTTACTTCCTATCCAGCATTTCTGAGTAAGTCACAGTACTTCACCTCAGTGACATCGTAACTACTCAACTATCTATGCATCTTTCAGTGTGAATTTCTCAGCAAGACAGTGACTACAATCATCAAATACTTGGATAGAGGGAAGTCAGACAGAAATGCCAGACTGGCCTGAATCAATGCACGGTTCATGTTGCCCAGGATTCTCTCTCATAAGCATATCAGGACTATTTTGCAGAAGAGGGAAACTGTCCTTTTCAAAGGGATAGAACTGTTCCCCCAAACGAAGCCTTATGTAATTATTTAAAAAATTATGTAATCATTACATTCATATAACAACAATAACAGAATGGCAAAAAAATCCATCCAGAATACTAACTAATTAAACTTCAAGGATTTTTTTTAAAGATTTATTTATTTTATTACAAAGTCAGATATACAGAGAGGAGGAGAGACAGAGGAAGATCTTCCGTCCGATGATTCACTCCCCAAGTGAGCCGCAACGGCCGGTGCTGTGCCGATCCGAAGCTGGGAACCAGGAACCTCTTCCGGGTCTCCCACGCAGGTGCAGGGTCCCAAGGCTTTGGGCCGTCCTCGACTGCTTTCCCAGGCCACAAGCAGGGAGCTGGCTGGGAAATGGAGCTGCCGGAATTAGAACCGGCACCATATGGGATCCCAGCGCAATCAAGGTGAGGACTTTAGCCGCTAGGCCACGGCGCTGGGCCCACTTCAAGGATTTTTAAAAACATTTATTTATTTGAAAGGGAGAAAGGGAGGAGGAAAAGAAGAAAGAGAGAGGGAGAGAGAGAGAGACAAAGAAAGAGAATGAACCTCCCATTTTCTGGCTCATTCCCTAAATGGTTGTAACCGGTTTGAGTCCTGTCAGCTCAGCTTCTAAACCAGGTCCCTGTCAAAGTGCCTGGAAAGGCTACAGAAGATGGCCCAAATATTTGGGCCTCTGCCAACCATGTGGGAGACTTGGATGGAGCTCTAGTTTCCTGGCATCAGCCTAACTCACTCCTGGTCAATGCAACCATTTGGGGAGTGGATAAAGATTCTCCCTCAGGATAAATAAATAAGTAAGTAAGCAAGCAAGCAAATAAATAAGTCTTCAAATAAACATTTCAAGTTCTTAAGTTTTTCATCTTGGGTTCTGGCAAGAGTTCCCCTCTCTCGGGATTTCCTGAGTGACAGCAGTGAGAGAGCCGCTTAGGATATTTCAAAGAAGTCGCCTGGGGAGCTTCAGGAGTGGGGATGCTTACCAGAAAGACCAAGCCCTGATTACAGGATGAGACATTTCAGCCCTGCCCTAGACCCCCAGGGAGGATAGTGGGGTTGGAGATTGAGTTCAATCAACAATGGACAATGACGCATTTAAGCAATCTTGCTTATGTAATGAAGCCACCACAATAACCCCCTTAAATGACACAGTGCAGAGACTGCTGGAGGTGCTGGGAGGGTGACACCTGCCTGGCCAGAGCACAGAGCAATGTCCCTCTCTACCCCTATACATACATCTTGCTCTATGCACATCTTCCATTTGGCTATTCTGGAGTGGCATTCTTCATGATAAACCAATAAATGCCAAGGGAAGTATTTGCCTCAGTTTTATGAGTTGTCCTAGTAAACTGTTGAATCTAAGAGGGAAGTATGGGAACCCCCATAAGTATTCAGAATTAACAGATCTCGAGTGGCCTAAGCGGTTGAGAAGAGCCCATACCCATCATGCTTGAATTCAATGCTGGGCTCTGTTCTGGACTCCAGCTTTCCACCAGTGCAGACCCTGGAAAGCAGCTGTGATGGTTCAAGTGCCATCCTTTCACCCATGTGGAAGAGCTGGATTGTGGTCCCAGCTCCAGGTCCACTGTAGGCATTGGGGATTGAACCAGCAGATGAGAGTTCTTTCTCTCTTAGAATGAAGTTTAAAAATTGAGAATAAACAAACCAAAGCCCCCAAAGAAGTATTGGGTTTGTAACTGGCATCTGAAATAGACAGAGACTTGTGGGGTTGAGCTCTTAATCTGTTTGTGTCAGTACTGAATTGAGGTTTTAGATGCTCAGGAGATGTCAGAAAAGACACCATGCATTTTGTGTTACCACAAAAAGCCTTGAGAGACTTCGGTTTTCTTTCATAAGCTTAATTAATTTTTCAGTAATTTTTTATTTTATCATTTTATTTATTTGAAATGCAGGGAGGGAGAGACTGAGAGAGACAGAGATCGCTTATCAGTTGGTTCACTTCCTAAACAGCCATGATGGGATGGAGCCAGGCTGAAGCCAGGAGTCTGAACTCCATCTGATTCTTCCGTAGATGGCAGGGTCCATCTGCTGCTTTTTTTCCAGGCACACTGGCAGGGGACTGGATTGAAAGTAAAGCATCTGTTACTCGAACCAGGGCTTCAGTATCAGATGCTGGTATTGTAGTTGCTGGCTTAATCCACGCACCACAATGCTGGCCCATTAACTAATTTTAATATGCCTACTATATACATATCCTCAGCACAATTTTACGGGAAAAAAATGAGATTTCTGTTTTCAAAACAGTCATTCTTGATTGTTTGTCTTCTCCTAACCTTCCAATGTTTCTTGGGATTAAAAATTCCATAACTTTGCCATCCACCATGCCATGGTACCCACCAGCATGTGTGAGACCCAGAGGCTGGGAGTGGGCCTGGTAGGGGAACTTGGGGAACGCCCCTGCTAGGCCATATCTCCTGCTGAGGAACACAAGGCTGGGGCTAGGGACAGGCCAGGCAAGGCAAGGCTGCAGCACTTCCCATTAATGCAAACCAATTTGTGTAGGTCGAATCTGAGGGCAGGCTAGGCTGGGCCAGATCATAGCACCTACTGGCATTCACAAGAGCCAGGGCAGGGTATGGGCCATGTCTGGCTGGGTAAGGTTGCAACACCTGCCAGCAAGAGCTGAGATGGTAGGTGGGCCATGCCAGGCTGGGTTGAAACATCTGGGGCTCAAATCAAGCCTAACAGGGAAACTTTGGGATTGTCCTGCTAGGCTGCAGCTCCTCCTGGTGAGTGTAAGAGCTGGGGCTGTGGGCAGATGGGGATGGGCAAGGTTGAAGCACCCACTGCCATACACGTGGACTGTGTCTGGGAATGGGCTAAACTGGGCTAAGCTCCAGCACCTGCTGGTGTCTGTTAGAGCCAAGTTGGGTGTGGAATCGGGATAAGTGCAGCAACTGTTGGTTCATATGAGAGCCAAGTCTGGGCATGGGCCAGGCTGGGGTACGCTGTAGCATCTACTGTTGAGCCAGAATGGGTGCCGGCCAGTTGGACTAGGGCACAACAGTTGGGCTGGTACCCACCATTATGCGCCAGGACTGGAAACTGGCATGTCAGGTTGGACAGCAGTTCAACTGAGATCTGGGGCTGAGAGCAGGCCTTGTAGGGAAATTTGGTGTACTCCTAGGCTAGGCTACAGCTTCTGCTGATGAGTATGAGAGCTGGGGCTGAGGGCTGGTGAGGCCAGGCGGGACTACAGCACCTGTTGACATAAGGTATGAGCCAGGTATGAGGGTAAGCTGGATAGTGCCATCCCACAGCATACACTGCCACAAGTGAGTGCCGGGATGGGGTGCAGGTAAGGCTGGTTGGACTGTAATAACTGCCAGTTCCTATGCGGGCTAGGAATAGGCCAGGTTGGGCTAGGCTGGTACACTTGCTGGAGGAAGCTGGATCTGTGGGTAGACCAGGCTGAGGCGGGCTGCAGCACTTGCTGGTGAATGCCAAGACTGGGGGTGGGCCATCTCAGACTGAGCCACATAAACTGCTGACACACCTAAGACCTGGGGATGGGAGCAGGCCTGGTAAGGGAACTTCAGGGGCTCCCTTGCTGGGCCACTGCTTCCACTGGTGAGTGTGAGAATTGGGATTGGGGAGTAGGCTGACCTGAGGAAGGGTCAGGCTGGGCCAGGATATCACACCTGCTGGCATGCAGGAGAACCAGAATGGGTATGGGGCAGCTGAGCTAGGAGCCAGCACTAAGTGGCAAGTATCAGGAATGGGTACAAGTCATGTCAGGCTGGATTGCAGTACCCCCTGGCAGGTGCAAGATCCAGGGCTAGTAGCACTCCTGCTAGGGGAACTGTTGGCACTCCCCTGCTAGAATGCAGCTCCTGCTGGTGAGCATGAAAGCCAAGGCTGGGGGCAGGTCAGGCTGGACAGGGCAACAGCACTCACTGGCATACATGTGGACTATCTTCTGTGGAAGATTGGGCTGAGCTAAGCTGCAGCACCCATGGGTGTGCATGAAGGAGAGATGGGATGTGTGATAGACCAGGCTAGGCTGCAGCACAGGCTGACATGTACAAAAACTGTGGCTGAGAACAGACCTGGTGAGGGTTACTGGGAGTCACCCAACTAGGCTGTGGCACTTACTGTTGTGTGTGAATACCAGGCATGTGGTGGGCTGCCTGGGCTAGGCCTTAAAACCCGTTGGTTTGCATAAGTGGGGCTGGAGGTGGGACTGACCAGGCAGCTACATCTACTGGAATGTGTGTTGGCTAGTGCAGATGACTTGTACTGGCTGTTGAGGTTTCTTGATGGATTCCTCAGCCAGATGGTAGGACTCAAACCCTACCCACAGGGAAATCATAACATATGTGATCCGACCTCGGATTGCATGTGTCGGCCTGTGCTTCCTCAATGGCTGATGCCTGTGCAGTGGACAAGATGTCCAGATGTACATGGGGGAGATGACAGTCAGCTTATCCATACCAGCAGGGGACATCAACTGCCTCGTCAGAGGATGGAAAGCAGAACAAGCTGGACCACTCTCTTGGCCAAGCTTTGCAATATGTTCCTGGGTCTGAGATGCACTAAAGTCAAGTCAACAGACATTGGAAAGATTTTCAACCTGGGACAATGAAGCTGATAATGTCTCAGAACCATCAAAACCACTTAAATAACGCTCTTGGAACACTCTTCCCCACCTCTGGGACTCTGAGGCATCATCATCGAAGGACTGTTCCCGTTTCACAGCAAGGAGTGGCCTCTTTTTGGAAAAATTATTGGAACATTTCTCTCTTTTTCCCACCCACTTTCCCTCATACCTCAACTCATCCCACCCTAATTGGAGGCCCACACAGGTGTGCATCCCTCTAAACTACGTAAACAATATTAAAAAGAAAATTAAAAAGAAAAAAGACAACTTCAACTCTGATGGCTAGTGCTTCTGCTCTACATAGTGATTCACAATCAGAGGCGATATCACAGGAAAGTTTGGAAACATGTGCATTGTTTTGGATATTTCAATGACTGCAGCATACTCTCACATTAATGGTTAGGAGCCAGGGTGCTGAACATCTTCCTGCCTGGTATAATTTTGCATGATGAAAACTAACCACTGTCTACTCATGTCTACTGGGGTCCATGCTTTCCAGTCCAATCATACTTTAAACTTAGGTGCACAAATGCATCAGGCAGCCACCACACCTTTACCTTTATCTTCTAAATTTGTCCTCTTCTGAGTTAACAAGGAATTAAATAAACAGAAAACATATCGGAAGCAAATAAGCAGTCACTGGGTAAATATTAACATCTGCACTGATGATTCTACATCCTCAGGCAGGTGTATAATGAGACCGATTTCACGACAATGGCAATGGCTGATGTACTTCCACCAAGTTATTGATGACAGGAAATGGAATTTTACAGAGAATGGGGGCAGGGAGAAGAACTATGATAACTGCAGCCCGTTTCTGTGTTGTCAGAAAACTGAAATCACATCTAAGTTATTTATAAAGGTACTCACACATCTGGATAAGTTGGTGGGCATTTGACCCTCAAATCCACTTTCACATACACTTCTTCACCAGTTAGGCCCTGAGGGTACAGTACTAAGTTGATTTCAGGGGGCTCATTGACCTACAAGAGACAAAGAAAAAATTTTTCTAGAGAGTCATTCATTAATCTTTAAGATAATGATAATTTTTGCTGGAAAGTTCTACTTTTAAAGTATATGTAATTATATTTTATATAGGTGTTAGGGTATATTTTCCAAAAGTACAGTTTAAAAGAAATGCCTCCCATGGTTTGGTAAGTAAGTAGCCTAGTGGCTAAATCTTTACTTTGCATCCGCTGAAATCCCATATGGGTGCCAGTTTGTATCCTGGCCGCTCCATTTCCCATCCAGCTCCCTGTTTATGGCCTGGGAAAGCAGTCCAGGACAGCCCAAAGCCTTAGGACCCTGCACCCCATGGGAGACCAGGAAGAGCTCCTGGCTCCTGGTTTTGGATTGGCTCCTTCCCCAGTAGCAAGGGCCGACCCTGCAGGCAGGCCTGCCCGGCGCCTTCTGCCCCTGCCGGCCGCAGCTCAGCAGGAAGAGCGCAGGGCCCCTCGGCGACTGTGTGCCATGGCGGAGCACTGACTCTTGTCCACGTTCCAATCTGGTTTATGGAATCGGAATTTGGGCATTTTTATTTAGAAATTACGGTCGCTCTCTCAACTGTCCTTTCTGCTGTGTCTAGTTTTCCCTCATGGATTTTTTTTTTTTTTTTAGTTCTAATACTTGGTTCACGATACTGAAGGGCACTCAGCCTCAAGGGTTTCTGTACAGCCTGAGAGCCCAGGTGCTCTTGCTGCATGAATGTGTGCAGCTCTCGGAAGGAAGCAGGTGGTTTCAGGGTGTGCTGGAACTGAGAGCAGGGCAGTGCGGAAGTGCAGGTGCTGCTGTGCACTAAACAGGGCTGAGAGACTGCCAACTACCGAGTTGTCACGCCCAAGGGTGCGATTCTGGGGGGACGGGGTTTTCAAAGTTTCTATAATGCTCAAACTTTTACAGAATGTATTATTTTCATCATCAGAAAGAGAATAAAGCTTAGTGCACAGTGACAAAAAAAAAAAAAAAAAAAAAAAAAAAAAAAAGCCTTGGGAACATGTACCCACGTGGGAAACCCAGAAGAGGCTCTAGGTTCCTGGCTTCTGATTGGCTCAACTCTGGCTGTTGTGGCCATTTGGGCAGTGATGATCGGATGGAAGATCTTTCTGTCTCTCCTTCTCTCTTTATATAAGCCTTTCCAATAAAAATAAGTAAGTTAAAAAAAAAAAAACCAATGCCGGGCCTGGCACGATAGCATAGCGATTAAGATCCTCGCCTTGAACGCTCCGGGATCACATACGGGCACCGGTTCTAGTCCCGGCAGCTCCACTTCCTATTCAGTTCCCTGCTTATGGCCTCAGAAAGCAGTAGAGAATGGCCCAAAGCCTTGGGACCCTGCACCTGCATGAGAGACCCAGAAAGAAGTTCCTGGCTCCCGGCTTCAGATCAGAGCAGCACCAGCTGTTTCAGTCACTTGGGGAGTGAATCATCAGATGGAAGATCTTCCTCTCTGTCTCTCCTCCTCTCTGTACATCTGCCCTTCCAATAAAAATAAATAAATCTTAAAAAAAAAACCAATGCCAATGAATGTGTTTTTCCTTTTCACAGATAGCGAACGTGTGACTCAAATGTCCCATTCGGCTTCTCTTCACGCCATTGTTATGAAATGTGGATAATGCACTGATTCTGTCATACAGGCTGAGCGTGCAGGGATGACACAAAGCAGACCACAATCCCATGCCTGCTCTAACTGCAAAGTCTGCACCCCCCTCAGAAACTGCTCTTTTCAGCATCAATCCCAAGGTACTATGATTGAGCCTTGACCTTTTTCTCCAAAGCTTCTGGAACCCAGGGTAAAAACATATGAAATCTTTTTTTTTAAAGATTTATTTATTTTTATTACAAAGTCAGATATACAGAGAGGAGGAGAGACTGGGAGAAAGATCTTCCATCTCATGATTCACTCTGCAAGTGGCCTCAATGGCCAGAGCTTAGGTGATCTGAAGCCAGGAACCCAGAGGCTCTTCCGGGTCTCCCACATGGATGCAGTGTCCCAAGGCTCTGGGCCGTCCTCGACTGCTTTCCCAGGCCTAAGCAGGGAGCTGGATGGGAGGTGGGGCTGCCGGGACGCAAACCAATACCTATATGGGATCCTGGCACGTACAAGGCTAAGACTTTAGCAGCTAGGCTACCGTGCCTGGCCCTAGATGTGAAATCTTACCGGAAAGTTTCAGAAAGGCTAAAAAAAATTTTTTAGGGGCAACAAGCTTAGCAAAACTGCATTTTCCCAGAAGTGCATAGTGTGAGCTTTACATACAACATTCAGAATCATTCAATGAACAATGCTGTTATGAACCACGTGCATAAAATCTGTAAGTCAGGTCTTGTGTAACTTGATAATAACCTTGTTAAAAGCTATGATTTGGGGTTGGTCCAATCTCTCCAGTTAGTGAGACTGATCATCAATTAGTCTCTATAATTCTGACTTTCCGATAAACAAATAAATCTTTTAAAGAACACCAGCCTTTGTCACCAGAATCCCACATCGATGTTGGTTCCAGTCTCCACTGCTCCATTTTCAATCCAGCTCCCTACTAATGGCCTGGGCAAAGCAGTAGAAGATGCCCAAGTGCTTCAGACCCTGCTACCCAAATGGGAGACCTGGATGAAGCTCCTGGATGGAAGATTTTCTCTCTCCCTGTAACAATGATTTCAAATAAAGAATAAATCTTTTCTTTTAAAGATTTATTTATTTTTATTACAAAGTCAGATATACAGAGAGGAGGAGAGACAGAGAGGAAGATCTTCCATCTGATGATTCACTCCCCAGGTGACTGAAACAGCCGGTTCTGTGCCGATCCGAAGCCGGGAGCCAGGAACCTCTTCCACGTCTCCCACACAGGTGCAGGGTCCCAAGGCTTTGGGCCATCCTTGACTGCTTTCCCAGGCCACAAGCAGGGAACTGAATGGGAAGTGGAGCTGCCGGGATTAGAACCGGTGCCCGTATGTGATCCCAGCGCGTTCAAGGCAAGGACTTTAGCCGCTAGGCCATGCCGCCGGGCCCAAAGAATAAATCTTAAAAAGAAACAAAGAGCTATGCTGGGTGCCAGGCACAGTGCCTACAGTACAATGAGGTAAGAACACAGACCAGACATGATTTCAGTTTCCAACACGAAACTTCTAGTCAGATGGGGGAAAATAAATGTAGTAAACTCTTTTTAAAAAAATATTTATTATTTTTATTGCAAAGCCAGATATATACAGAGAAGTGAAGAGACAGAGAGGAAAATCCTCTGTCCGATGATTCACTCCCTAAGTGAGTGCAACGGCCAGTGCTGCACCAATCTGAAGCCCAGAGCCTCCTCCAGGTCTCCCACACAGGTGCAGGGCCCCAAGGCTTTGGGCCATCCTCAACTGCCCTCCCAGGCCACAAGCAGGTAGCTGGATGGAAGTGGGGACACTGGGACTAGAACCGGCGTCCATATGGGAACCCGGCGCATTCAAGGCAAGGATTTTAGCCGCTAGGTCACGGCGCCAGGCCTATCGAATAAACTCTTAGAGATGGGTTTAGAAAATGCTGCTGAGAAGATAATATGGCATTCTGCTCAACGACCAGGGTGTGTATGAAAGGTCACACTTAACCGTAGTCAGCCAGGAAGATCCATCTGATGATACAACTTTTAAGCTGACACCAGAGACCCAGCATTTCGTACAGGGGCCACTGTGGTGGCTTATCAGGCTAATCCCCACTAGCAGTGCCAGAATCCCATATGGCATCCCAGGTCAGTTAAAGACGTGGAGGAAGCTCCTGGCTCCTGGCTTTGGATTAGCTTGGCTCTGACCACTGCAATCATTTGGGGATTGAATCAGCAGATGGATGTTTTCTAGCTCCTTTACTCCCCTTCTCTCTCTCCCCACTCTCCCTATAAATCTCAGACAAAAATAAACATTAAAAAAAAGCCAAGAACACATAAACAGATCCAGAAGTAAGAAGCGACTACATTCCACAAGCCAAGAAGAGCCCAGGTAAAACACACAAATAGGAAATGGCAGGGCCAATGCTGTGGTGCAGCAGGTAAAGTCACTTTCTGTAGTATCAGTATCCCACGTGGGTGCCAATTTGAATCTCAGCTGTTCCACTTCCTGTCCACTTCCCTGTTAATGCCCCTGGGAAAGTATAGTGCTTGGTGTCTTGTACCCAAGAGGGAAACCTGGAAACAGCTCTTGGCTCTTTGGACCAGCCCAGTTCCAGCTGTTTTAGTCATTTGGAAAGTGAGAGAGTAGATGGAAAATCACCCTTTCTAACTCTGCCTTTCAAATAAATACATAAATCTTTAAAAAACAGAAAACAGCTAGATCACAAGGTATCTTGCTGGCCAGTGAAACATTTAACAGTGGTTTAGGATAGGAATGATATGACTAAACATATTTTAAAATTACACTCTGGCTGCTCAGTAAAGAATGAATGGATAAGAGTAGGAGCAGAAGTTAAGGACTATTATAATTTAGCCTGGTGCTGGGGTGGGGACAAAGGGGTGAGAGAGATAAAAGGAAGGAATGCGGGAGAAAGAGAGAGGAGGGAGAAAGAGAGAAAAGGACAGAGAGAGGCAGGGGGAAGGATCTGAGATAAATCTGACAGACACTGGGATGTGGAGGAGGCAACCAGAAGGAACAGGCTCCATCACAACTGTTCCTTGAAGGCAGAAACCACTCACTGCTGGGGGCAGAGACCACAGGTGGCCTGGCCAAAGCAGCAACACCCTGCCATCTAAAGGGCAGACTTGGACTGAACTCTAGGCACCTCACTTTGGCCTGGCCTTATCCTAACTGTTGTGAGTACTAAGGGAGTGAACCAATAAATGGGAGCTTTTTCTTTCTGAATTTCAAAAGAACAAAAAATAAATTCTGTATTGATATTATTACTACCAACTTAAAATTTTGTCAAGAAAAATAACTTTTTTTTTGTTACTGCTTTCTGTATATGTCAATTTAGCAAACAAAACTTTGTAATACTGAAAGTACAAGTACAAACCTCAGAATACAGAACAATCCCATCCTAAGGATCAATTTAACTTTTACTAATCTACATTCACTGACACAGGATTCTTTCATTTTTCATTTGTTACTGCCCAGTGAACACCTTATTGTACAAGAGCAAATGACAATAGTACTCTAAATCCATATCGATTGGCATCACTGCAAAGGTATAACAAGGCAAGGTAATATGAGTGAGAAAGGAATTCAAAACCAGTGAGACTGCAGTTCATTAAAAATCCATAGCCAGGAGAAAAGTAAGACATGGGACCTTGCTCACCTAAGACTCAAAAATACTGGGTAAATCCTTGCCAGTCAGCTGACTCTATTTGAAAGACAAATAACTCAGGAAAAACACACGTTCCCACTTACTGCTAGTTCTCATGCAACAGATAGCAGGAAATATCCAATAGCCAGTACTCAGTTTGTGTTATTCTTGTTACCAAATGCTACTCTGCCAAGCAATTTGTGGTTACCTATTGGGATCCTCTTTCAGAAACATCTATCCTGAATGATCAGCATGTGTGTTTCTTAAGCGGCCATCTTCACCATGGCTCAAACTCACTTCTCTATTCTCATGTTCAGTTCAGTGTGTCTCAACTTGCCTTCTGGGTAGACAGGGGGAAATGGCATTCGGAGGGTCTTCTTAAAACATTCAAGGCCTGGCAGTCCCAATGTGAGAGTTAGGTGGAGATGTTAAAAGACAAGTACTGCACTTATGAGTAAGGGCAGATCTGCTTTTGAAGTGACAAAACTGCAGTAGCCCTCTGTGATTAGAAGGGGTGAAAACATGCAGATGTAAGTAGAGTTACAGTCATCACAAACTATCCAAGTAGAAATACAAATGCAAGCCAAAGGGTAGACCTTTCCTGGGACTCAATACAAAGAGAACTTGCGTGAAACATAGAGATAAAATAAGTCAAGTCTGTATGTGTAAGACACCACCTTTGTCTTTACCTGGCAAGTGTCAAGCAGACCTGAACTTAACCAGCCTTGATAAACAGTATGTAGAGGCCATAGCTATATGCCTACTCTGTAACAGGAAATCTTGGGGAAACTGGCCTATAAGGGGCTGGCATATGAAGATATTCTTTTAAAAAAATGTATCTGTTTATTTCAAAGACAGAGTAACAAAGAGAGGGAACACACACACACACAGAGATGGATCATCCAACTGCTGGCTAACTCCCCAAATGCCCTCAACAGTGTGAAGGGCCTGGGGGGAGATGGAGTAGGTTCCAAGAGCCTGGAACTCCAGCTAGGTGCCCTCCACTGGTGGCAGAGACTCCAGTGCTCAGGCAATCATCGGCAGCCTCCCGAGGCACATCAGTAGGAAGCCAAATTTGAAGTAGAGTAGCCTGGATTCCAACCAGGCCCTCCAATATGAGAGGCAAGGGTCCTAGGCAGCAGGCTGGTGGCTTACCATGATGCCGCCCAATGCTTGCCTCGGGATACTCTTTACTAATGGGAATGCTTCAGGGAATACAATGAACCCAGGTTTCTTTGTAGTTAAGTGTGATCATTGGATTGATTTCTGGCCAATAAAATGAAAGAAGAGCTAATGTATGCAATAGTCAGCAAGCAACCTGAAGAAAAGGGATAAAACGTCATGTCTTTCTCCTTCCAGCTGGCTGCAATATATACCTGACAGCTGGAACTAAACTGACATTTTAGGGCATAAGGGGTACATTAAGGATGTTGGAACAGTAGTAAGAAGTACCAAACTTTAGATGTCAGCTGCAAAAAATAAGTTTTTTTCTGACATATGTGGCAAAACTTAATCATTATAGACTCATGAGGGAAAGAAGAGTACCCAAACTCAGGGAACAGTGCTTCCAGAGATAAGAACAAAACACTTGCCACGCTTTTTCCCAAGCACACCAAGAAGCGTCTCAACATGAGGCCCTGTGAAAGAAGTGTTTCAGACACCAGTATAAGCTTCAAAGACTCCTGGTGCTGAACAAAGTTTATTTAGAGATAACCAACAACTTGAATGCTTCCAGGAGTGGGTTAGTGCAAAGTCTAATTTGTTCCAAGGAGAAATGGTCATTAGAACTCAGTGTTGGCATCAAGGCATAGGCACACTAAGCCACTGCATGTGATGCTAGCAAGTCCTGGCTGCTCAACTTTTGATCCAGCTCCCTGCCAATGCAACTAGGAAAGTAGCAACAGATGTCTCAAGTACTTAGGCCCCTGCCACTCACATAAGACTCAGATGGAGTGCCAAACTCCTCGTCTCGGTTGGCCAAGTCCTGGCTATTACAATCTTTTTGGGAGTGAACCAGTGGATGAAAGATCGATTCTCTCTCTTTTCAGTACAACTCCTAGGGAAGAACCCTTCCTGGTACCTCAAAAGTACCTGCTGTTTGGTGCAAATATGCTTCTCTTGGGCAATAAAATAACCTGCCTTAAGCACACCTACTAAAAGCACTAAGGTGGGATAAGACTATTAAAACCTTAGAATTTTATCAACCATTTCACACAGCTGTGTATCTTTGGTTCCAAGATCCAGGGACTGAAACAGGAGGGTGAATAATAGCTCCATGATTAAACTTCATGAGTTTACAAGATGAACACAGTGAGGATGAGATTTCAGAAGCTAACGGAAATGTTTCACAATTCTGTTACACAATAGTGTGATTATACCTAATACTATTGAACTATACAGTTAAAAATGGTTAAGATGACAAAATTTTAAAAATTATTTATATTTGAAAGGCAGAGAGAGCGAGAAAGCGAGAGAGAGAGAATCTTTCATTTATTACTTTGCAACCCAAATGCCTACAACAGCCAAGTTGGGCTGGCTGAAGGCAGGAAATAGCCTGGAACTCACTTTGGTGACAGGGACCTAAGTACTTAGGCCATCACCTGCTTTCTCTCAAGTGCACACAAGCAGGAAGGTAGATAACAAGGAGAGTAGCTGGGACTCGAACCAGGCATTCTAATATGGGACACAGGCATCCCAAGCAGCAACTTAACTGCTGCGTCAAATACCAACCCCAAGAGGGCAAGTTTTATATGAGGCATTTTATACAACCAAATCACTTTCAGGGTCCAGTCTATTGTAAGAACCTATTGTTCATACCATCCTTGGATGTGATTGCATGACTTCACTTAACATAGCCATCTATTTCCCCCCTGCTCCAGGTTTCTGCTAAGGTACATCTTTGGTGGCAGCATATGATGACTCAAGAATTCAGGTGTCTACTATCCTTGTATGAGGTTCAGATGTTGTTCCTGGCTCCTGGGTTTGGTCTGACCCAGCCCTGGCTGTTGTGAACATTTGGGAATGAATCAGGGGATAGAAGTTCTTTTCTCTTTTTGGAGACATTAAATAAACAAAACATAAAAGTTGGTCAACAGAATTTTTGAACCAGGTGCTATGATTCATGTGTCAGAAATTTAGTTGCCAAATTCCTACATTGGTGGTATTTGGAAGCAGGGCCCCATGATGGGATTGGTGGCTTTATAAGGAGAGACCAGCGACCTTCGCTTGCATACCTGCTCTGCCTTGCACGTGATGCTATAATATAGCAAGAAGGTGCTCATCAAGTATAGCCCCTTGCTCTTGGACTTAGCAGCCTCCCAAACTGCAAGGAAATATATCTTTATTCTTTATAAATTATCCAGGCTGTGGTATTAGATTACAGCAGCTGAAAATGGACTAAATTACCAGGCAAGCTGATGCTGAAGGGCCATGGAGAAGGCCTGGTTTGGTGGTGTTGTCAGCTAATCCTCTGCCTGTGGCACTGGCATCCCATATGTGCACCAGTTCCAGCACTGGCTGCTCCACTTTCGGATCAAGCTCTGTGCTTATGACTTGGGAAGGCAGTGGAAGATGGCATGGGTCCTTGGGTCCCTGCACCCACATGGGAGACTGAAGGTGGTTCCTGGCTCCTGGCTTCAAATCACCTCACCACCTCACTGAAGCCCTTTAAGGAGTTAACCAGTGGATGGAAGATCTCTCTGTCTCTTCTCTTCTTTGTAACTCTGCCTTTCAAATAAAAGTAAAATAAATCTTAACAAAAAAATAGTCATGGGGAAAAACAAAGGCAAAAGAGTAGGGAAAATTCCATAAAGTAAATGGTAACCACACTACAAAAGGCTTGTTGAAAATCTATAGCCATTCAAATGGCATGATAGTGGTGCTTACATAGATTAGCAGAATAGGAAGTCAACAAATACAATCAACTACATGTGAAACTTATTTCACTCAATAGCAATTTTTGAGAGCTTTCTACTGGGCATTGAACACCTGGGAACAAACCTATCTGTAAAAAGTCAACAACTGGATATAATGTAAAGGTGTTATGGGGAAACCAGGGAGCAGAATTAGACAGGAACAGGTGAGCTGCTGCATTGTAACTCTACCCCCTCACCTATCAATCCATAATTCCCCATGATGTACCTGTGGCTCACTCAGCCAGGAAGGAGAAGACATTATGATGGCTATGTGGAAGTTAAACAGGTAGGCACCATAAAACTCCTGGAAAGCCTCACACACTACATTCCATCCCACTTATATACGCTATTTGGGCACCATTGCCTGGCTCATAAGAGAGAGCTAACCTGGAAAGGGCCCTTGTTTTGCTCTTGGTCATGCTTAGGGGCCCTTTTTTGGTCTCCTGCCTTCCTCTCTTCTCATAGACAACTCTCTGGCCCACTCATGACTGGCCTATGTGGGGTGATCCATATTAATGAGCGAACATACAGGTACTCAAGTTATGAACAACTCTTATGCACTGTTTATACCTCAGCTATGAATTCTTCTTCTTTTTTTAATTATTTTTATCTAAAATTTTTTTTTAAGATTTTATTTCATTTTTATTGGAAAGGCAGATTTACACAGAAGGAGAGACAATCCGATGGTTCATTCCCTATGTGGCTGCAACGGCCTGAGCTGAGCCGATCTGAAGCCAGGAGCCTCTCTGAGTTTTCCATGTGGGAGCAGGGTCTTAAAGCTTTGGGCTGTCCTGGACTGGGAGATGGAGTAGCCGGCATATGAACCAGTGCCCATATGGGATTTCAACACATAAAAGAGGAGGACATTAACCATTAGGCTACCATGCCAGTTTTACTTCTGCAGGGGCAAGCACCTAGAGTAAAGTTGAAGAAACAGTCTCATAACAAAAGCAGTAGTGAATAAGACAGAAAAACTCAACTGTGCTTGGGTACAGGGCTACCTGGGGAAGTAATGTAGCCAGGGAGGATAGCCCTGATCAGTCTGCAATGAAGTTAAGAAACTTAAAAAAGGGAAAATCTATTTCTATATTTCATTGATGAGGTTTTTTTTTTTTTAAGGCCATTGTAAAGAACTAAAAGAAAAACCTCAAACTTTTTTTGTAAATTGGAGTGGGAAGTTTTCTAGAAAAAAAAAATAACTACAGGGACCATAAAACAAAACAAAACAAAACAAAAACAGGCTGTTTGGATTCAACTAAAAAATCTTTGGTGGTGACCCAGGCACGGTAGCATAGTGGCTGGGGTGGGTACTCACTTTACACTCACCAGGGTCCTATATGGGCACTGGTGCATATTGTGGCAGCCCCGCTTGCCATTCAGCTCTCTGCCTATGGCCTGGGAGGGCGCTGGAAGATGGCCCAAAGCCTTAGACCCTGTACCTGTGTCAGAAACCTGAAAGAGGCTCTGGGCTCCTGGCTTCAGATCGGCACTGCTCCAGCCGTTGGGGCTGCTTGGGGAGTGAATCAATGGACAGAAGATCTCTCTCTCTGTATATTTGACTTTCCAATAAAAATAAAAAGACAAATCTTTAAAAAAAACTTTGGTGGCATACATTACATAAACATCAAAATGTACATGGTTAGATAAGGAAAGATATTTTAAATTAATGACCCAAAATGTTAATTTTCTTAACAGCAGGGTATAATGTTGGTGAAGATACAGGAAAAGAAGTACTGCTATACACTATCGACAGTCCAGAGACAAGAACAAACTGTTTACAGGGAAGTCTGGAAAAGCTATCAAATCAGAAATGAGCAGATCCTTTCCTGGTATGGAAAGCTGGACAAGTTACTGACAACTTACCACTGTCTATAAACTCTATACGAGTTTCAAATAATGTTAAGCACACACCAACCATGTTTAGTTATTTATAAATGAGATAAAAGTGCTACTAAACAAAAATTTAAAACACATCTTCTTCTACTCCATCCCTTGAGAGGTTTTAAAAACAACTGCTACGAATTCATTGGCAGTTAATGGCCTGAACTGACATGAGGTTACTAACAGTCTTTAAACTATACTTGTATATTGTTACACTGTTGCTTGTCAAACTTGAAAATGCTTGTCCAACCCATGGTGCTCGATGCTGAGACAGATGTCAGATGATGCGTGGAACATGCAGGGCACAGGAGCACCTCTAACATCTGAAAACATCAGGCCTGTCAAGTTTTGGATAATGGACTGTGGACTAGCACCACTTGCCCAGAAGGCTGGGAAATGGCAGGTGCTAATGAGTACCTGTCGGATCAGTAAGCTCGATGCCTCCTCACGAACATCAATTATTTGTCTGTGGGGCTAGGAAAGTGGTGAGGACATCTGTCCTGAGCACCACGGGCCATGGACAGCCATGTGAATTCTCCTGCCTGTCTTTGACAGCTTTTGTTCTGCTTTATTTAGTTATTGATCCTGTTACAAAGAGGGCCGTAAATGCTCAGGATTCTGGGCTTCCCTACCTCAAAGCAGCTGCTGTTTCCTTCCATTTTCTGCAGCCTTAGGTGCAGATAACTTAGCTTATATAATGTAAAAACAAAACAAAACAACAGCAACAAACCAGCCATGAGTTTCAATGGCTTTTTGACACCTAACCCAGCTGCTCGTGGGGCCTACTTCCTGGTTTGCAATGGTTAAAGATGGAGAAGCACAGAGTTGCATTTGGGAAATGTTCGCCAATTCAGGTGAAAAAGCTTCTGAAATGAAGCAAGAAAGAAGCAAGCTACCTGAGGGCACAGAGTTTTATCTATTTTCATTAAGGCTATATTCCTGACACCTAAAACAATAAAAATGGAAGGAAGGAAGCTAGAGGGAAACATTTGGGGTTAGAATATTTTGCCAAGGCCTCCAGGAGATGCAATTTCTTGGGGAAATCCTGAAAGATAGGAAAGACCATTGCTGGACACATAAGAATCAAAGGCAGATGAGGGAAGGTCGCACTTGTTAAGCGATGATATTTGGAAACATTAATTTGGTACCAACAACTTTTCAAGGATGAGTGGGAGCGGCTGTCAATAGCAGCACCTAGTTTACAGTGTGCTTGGACAGACACAAGGAAAAATGCCGTATTTTAAATTATACGCCATGCAAACAGGTCTAGACTCTATCAACCAGCTCTCCACTGCAGTTGAGATGAAGGTAGTCTACACTCCCCGGGAGATTACGAGTGCTCACACGGGCGGGACTCCACTGTTGTGACTGCGGCCTGCGCAGCGCCCAAAGAACTTGTCCATTACAAAGTAGCAATGGGTGCCCAGGAATGCACGGTTGCATCATTCATTCTCCAGGACTTTCCCGGACAGGGAAAGGGCAAGGTGGGATGCAGGGAGGGCTGCTAGAGAGAAAAAACGCGGGTAAGAAGCAGGGCCAAGCTCCAGAAAGAAGCGGGCTGCGGAGAAGGCTGTAAGAGAAATCGGCCCAGGTGCGGGGCTTTCTGGAGCCCGGCTGCTGGTTGCAAGCACACA
Source organism: Ochotona princeps (assembly GCF_030435755.1). Taxonomy (NCBI): domain Eukaryota; kingdom Metazoa; phylum Chordata; class Mammalia; order Lagomorpha; family Ochotonidae; genus Ochotona; species Ochotona princeps. The sequence goes on from NC_080837.1 coordinate 38,163,314, forward strand.
AAAGTGAGCAGCGGGGTGGAACCTGAGGGATGAGAAAACTGCGGGTTCTTAAAGGATTGGCCCAACCTGGGAGAGTTTGGGCTCGGGTTCGGGCTCAGGGACGGGGAGGTGGGGAGCCAACGCAGGCCAGACTGGCCACGTTCCTACCGGTCTGCACGCGTTCGGCCTCAGGTCCTGGAAGTCGGCGCCGTAGATGGCCTCCAGGGCCTGCAGTTCGTGGTCTTGTCGCTGTGGGTAGCTCTCGGACAGCTCGTCCCGGCCGCGCCCGGGAGCCCCACGGCCCCCAGCCATGGCTGCCGGGTGGCCACGACAGGGCCGCCTCGGCCGGGTTGCGGCGGGCCCCGGGCGGGCTCGGGTGGCCGGCGCTCCACGTCGGGATAGGCTCCCGGGCCGGCCCCACGCTGGGGCGTGTCTAGGGGCGTGTCTAGGGGCGGGCCTTTGGCCCGGGACCGGGTCGTGGGCGGGACTCCTGAGGGATGTAACCTGCAGGAGCCCAGGCGGAAAAGAGGAAGGGAGGATCAGGGCCTTCATTCCGTTCTGCTGGCGGAACTGGAGGAAAGGAACTGCAAGAAGGTGGGAGATCAAATCTCACAGATGGCAGTGATAATGCCTACATTGCATAGCTTTCTCGAAACAAACCATTTTTGTTTTTAACCAAAGTGCCTACTGGAACTCTTCCATCCTGGCTGGCCAGTGAGAGCCACTTCTTAAGGAAGGCTTGATGTGGGTAGTTCTCCAGTCATGATGTCAGCTCCCCAGGACAGGACAACTAGGAGGAGCTATTGTGACCACCACTTCCCTTACCCCTATTTTAGTAAACCCAAAATCCACTCCCCTTAACCATAACTTCACTGTCTTAATGCATATTCTTTACCCATTCTCCAAGCAACTTTAGCCAAAAAATGTCTTTCCAACTCAGCATCTTAGTGAATTGCACTCCCATGAAAACACTTTGCTCCTTCCCTGCCCATTTCCCTTAAAGTGAATTCAGGGAGTCTTCCTGTTTTATCCTACCATGAGTCATACTTTTTGAAATGTATAAAATAACTTCTCTACCCAGACATGGCACTTTGTTTTCTGCAGCTCCTCGCAGGCACCTGCCCCCTTAACTCGGCAGCGCGCTCAGCTGCACCTCCTGCAGTTCTCTCCTCCCCCACTGCCTGCCTCCGACCTCTCCCTCACACTTTGTCTTCTGTTGCCAATTAATGTTGCATGTTTGCTCAGACAGATCACATCACATCGCCTCAAAGTTAGCTGTGACATGTTTCTTCTGTCCACCTCGCTTAGCACTGCCCAAACACACATGCACTCGCTTGACCCAAGGCCACTTCCAACCATCTTCCCTCCACTGGAACCTATTTTTCCAGTGATCAGACAAGGTAAATAACACCTCCTGATCCTGGATTCCCATTCTGTTTTCCTTTCCATCCTCTGCTCACATTGCTCCAAAATTGTTCAGGGCACCATCATCTCTTCCTTGGGTCCCTTCAACAGCTCTAACGACCCACCGTCTTCATCCTTACTTCACTTGCAGTTAGAGTACTGTTCATAAACCACAAACACTATCAAAATTGGATTGCTTTATTCAGTCCTTACAATTCCTCCAATTCTCAATTAATCTTTTAAAAATCACCTCTACTATGAAGAGATAATTTTCCCCCAATTTTGGAGAGAGTGGAAAAAAAATTATTTAGGGACTTTTCTATCACCTGATGTTTGTGTCTACCCATATTTTATGTACTCAAAGGAGTCCTACACTTTAAATTTTGGAGTAAGCATATACTCTTGTCCCAAAGCTGTGTCAGTATTTCCAAGTTAGACTATGAATCATAGGGTGTTATAGTTGTAAGCATCTTTTACTAAAGATGTTGTCTTAATCACTTAATTTACTGTAATTGATATTAGCTAATATTTTGCTGTATTAAAAGCAATTAAATCTATTTTTGAAAAGATTCATTTTATTTGAAAGAATTACAGAGAGGAAGAAGGGGAGAGACAGAGATTTTGCATCCGCTGGTTCACTTCCCAAATCCTTGAAACAGCCAGAGCTTGGCTGGGCCAAAGCTGGGAGCCACGAACTTCCTCCAGGTCTCCCATGTGGATACTGTGGTCCAAAGCCTTCAGCCATCCTCTGCAGTTTTCCCAGTCCATAAGCAGAGAACTAGATTGGAAGTGGGGCAGCCAGGACAAGAACTGGTGCCCATATGGGATGCTAGTGCCATAGGTGGAGTATTAGCTCACTATGCCACCATATCAGCTCCTCAAATTTATTCCTAAAGTACATATTTATTAAAGTCGGGGGTACAAGAATGAATTTGGCATTTACTGAGGTTAACCATATAAGTCCCCCAAAAAGTGTTGATATTCTTGTATAGTTTAATAGCTTCCCAAGGTCTTTCCATTGGAGGTGGTATCACTGATGGAATTGTTTAGCTTTGTACATTTACTATTAAAAAGCACTGTGATTATTTTATGTTCACTAGGTGTGTCAATGTGTATTTAGCTAATATGAGGTTTCCTGAAGAGGAGAGAAAAGGGATATTTAACCTCCCTAGTCCCGCTTTTTTTTTTTTTCAGTTTTGACATAACCTTTTTCATCTTCTTTTCTATCACACAGTCTCACAGGTATAGGGCTTTCCCCTCTACCTCTCCTTCTTCCCTCTCTGTTCTCCCCCAACACACTGTTCCCCCCCCCAATATTATTACAAAACTATAGTCCTTTAGCAACAGTCATAAATCCAACATTTTGTTATCTAAGTGTATCATGGCATTGTAGGTAAAGGCAATGGCAGAAAAATCTAGTATCCTATTGTCAAGTTATATTTAACAGTTTCACTGGGAGTCCTTCTTTTATTCAGGAGTAGAGGTGCATGCTGCAATGTATCTTCACCTCCTGGTATGCTAGTCTCTGTCATACAGTTAATCTATGAGAATGTATGTATATACATGTTTACCAGCATCTCTACTTATTGTGTATTTTGCATGAAAGTTGCCTTAAATCAGAAGGAACATATGATATTTGTTCTTTTGGGATTGACTTATTTCACTGAGCATAATGGTTTCCAGTTGGGGCCATTTTGTTGCAAATGGTAGAATTTCATTCTTTTAAATGACTGAATGGTATTCCATGCAGTAGATATACCACAGTTATTTTTTTTTTTATCCATTCCTCTTTCAATGGGCATCTGGGTTGTTTCCATGTCTTCACAATTGTGAATTGTGCTGCTAAAAATATATGGTTGCAGGTTATTTTCTCATATGCAATATTAGAACTATATCCTTTGGATATATTTCCAAGAGTCAGATAGCTGGGTCATATGGTAGATCAATTTTTAGTTTTCTTATCACTCTCCATACTGACTTTCATAGCCTTTACTCCTACCAGTAGTGGAGTAGGGTACCTTTCTCCCCACATCCACGCTAGCAGATATTGTTAGTAGAACTTAATGAAACTTCAGTGTGTGTGTCTTTTATCATTTCCCTAATACCCAGGGAGACTGATCATTTTATTTTCATACAAATATTAGCCATTTGAATTTATTCTTTTGAAAAATGCCTGCTCATATCCTTCACCCATGTCTTCATAGAGTTGATTGCTTTGCTGTTGTTGAGTTTCCGAAGCTCTTTGTAAATCCTGGATATTAGTTCCCTATCTGTTGTATAGTGTCCAAAAGATTTTCTCCAATTCTGTTGGTTCATTATTCGCTCTGTTGATCATTTCCTTTGCTGTACAGAAGCTTGTTAGTTTGATGTGATCTCATTTGTTTATTCTGGCTTTGACTGCCTATGCTTTTGGTGACTTTTCTAAGAAGTCTTTATCAATGCCTATATCTTACAGAGTGCCTCCTGTGTTTATATTATTTTTAAATTGTTTTATGAGGGAAAAAGAGAGAAAGCTTTCCATCCACTGTTCATTCCCCCAAATGCCTACTTAGCCAGAGATAGGCCTGGCCAAAGACAGAAGCCGGGAACTGAATCTGGGTGCCTCCCAAAGGTGACCAGGGCCCAAGTACTTAGGTTGTTAAGTACTGCCTTTCACGGTACACATTAGCAGGAAGCTGGTATAGGAAGCAGAGCTGGGACTTGAACCCAGGTACTTTAACAAAGCTACACTTAAACCATTGTAACCAAATGCCCACTTTCCAAATATCCTTGATGGATTTAATAACAAGTCAGTAGCCATAAGGATTATTAGAAATTGTGGAACTAAGTTAGGAGATGCAGCCATAGACATCTATCACTAGGAAAAAAAATTTCCAATTCAGTTATTCAAATACATTGTAATATTTGAAGGGATGTATTAGCATCTTGTTTTTTTAAAGATTTATTCATTTTTATTACAGCCAGATATACACAGAGGAGGAGAGACAGAGAGGAAGATCTTCCGTCCGATGATTCACTCCCCAAGTGAGCCGCAACGGGCCGATGCGCGCCGATCCGAAACCGGGAACCAGGAACCTCTTCCGGGTCTCCCACGCGGGTGCAGGATCCCAATGCTTTGGGCCATCCTCAACTGCTTCCCCAGGCCACAAGCAGGGAGCTGGATGGGAAGTGGAGCTGCCGGGATTAGAACCGGCGCCCATATGGGATCCCGGGGCTTTCAAGGCGAGAACTTTAGCCGCTAGGCCACGCCACCGGGCCCATATTAGCATCTTTTAAAACTGATAATTGATTTCCAATTTTTTTTCTTTATTGGGGTTGGGGGAGAGAGAGAGAAAGATAGGAGGGAAAAGGGGATGGATAGAAAAGAAGGGAAGGGAAGAGGATAGGGAAGGGAAGGAAAAGGGAGAGGGAAGAGAAGAGGGAAAGGAAGGGAAGTGAGAGAAGGGAAGGAGAGAAGGAAAGGAAGAAAAGGGGAGAGGAAGGGAAGGGAAGAGGAGGGGAGGGAATTCAAGGAAAGGGAAGGAAAGAGGAGGCAAGGGAAGGGGAGGAAAATCTTCCATCTTCCGGTTTGCTTCCCAAAAATCTGCAATTGTTGGGAACAGTGTAAGAAGCCAGTAACACAACCCAGGTTTCCCATGTGATTAATAAGCAAACGTCAAAACATTCAGTTATTGCTTCCCAGGTCTGCATTGACAGGAAGCTGGAGTCATAAGCTAGAGGGTGGGAGGAGGGTGTCTTAACTGATAGACCAAACATCCACTCCTGCACAGGTAATTGCTGTGATGGAAATTTAATAAATCATAATAAGAATCATAAAAAGTAAACTTATAGTCCAACCATGTGAAAGCCAGATTCTGGACTTAGAAATGTTTATGAAAAATTTTCTGAAAAGCCATTCTCATTTGCAATTGCAAAATAAGTGATTCTTTCACTTTTTGAAATTCAGGTACAGTTAGGCAACATTTTATTTAAGTGTTCAGAGAGAGAAATTCAAAAAAATGTTTTGACAGTGATGCTTTTCCCCCTTAGGTGTTTGTTTTCTTTACATATCAATCAACAGGAATTGATCATAGATGGTTATTTATGTCCTGCGGCATGTCAAAAACTATCAGAGTTTTCATTTATCCAGTATTTTAGGGTACCCAAAATAGTCTTGCAAAATAGGCATTTTTATTTCTGAGAAACTTAATTACCTGACCACAACTGGTGATGGTGGAGCAGGCATTTAAGCTGAAGACCACATGACAACATTAACTCTTCCTTCCTCCTTTCCCCTCTCTCTTGCTCTACCAGACTGTGTGCTTAAGAGAGTTCGTACGTTTGCCTGTGAAAAGAGGCAATTTGGATTTCCAGGAAAAAAGAAATGGTTATTTCCTATGCTAACTTTATATACTCTCCAAAAAGCAGTGTGGACAATACACAAAGCCCAATTGTTTAGTTTAAAAATGCCCAGAGGCTCTGTTATCAGCTACTTTATTCATTTTACATGGAGCTGGGATATTTTTATTACTAGTACCAAGCTACACACGGGTTTTTTAAAATGTCTTGACTCAATACCTTCCATTTCCCAGAAATAAAGGCTGTGCTCATAAATATCAGGCCCATTATCACAATGTATTTGCCGAGACAGGCTGAGTTATGCTGTGACAATGATTAAGTCCAGAAATCTTAGTTGCTTAGTACAATAAAGGTGCGTTTTATCCTCATAAAATTTTATTGTGAATCTGAGTGGCTCTCCAGGGTGTCCACCCTCCCATGTGGTGCCTCCAAGACAATGGGCTGTTTTGATCCCAAGCTCTTACATCTCAATACAAGGCCGCATCCACAATAACACTAGTACAGAACAAGAAAGACTTGAGAGTCACGAATAGCTTTTCGTAGCCTTAGCCCACAAATGATTTGTTGCCTCTGCTGACACTTCATGAGTCATACTAGTCACATGACTCTGTCCTTCTGAAAGGTCAACTAAGAAGGATGAGGATAGTATTCTGTGTATCTGGAGGAAGAGAATAAGCTATTGCCGAACAATAGAGATGTCCACACAATAGCCAGCATGATCTATGTCCTCTACACAGACACAGAAACAGTCCTCTGGAAATAGAAGTGCTTGTCCAGATGGGTGTCCAGTGCTCGTACCTTAGCATACTACCAACTGGGCTTACTATTCCCAAAACTTTCCATTTCTGCTGCTTTTCTCTTCCCTTTGTAAGAAGCCACACAGAAGCAGGTGAAAGTGTGGTGAGAGGGGTGGCAGGAAGGGGACCTTCCCTGATAATAGGAAAGAAGAAAATGGAAAATAAAACCCATGGGATCGACCCTACTTTATCTCACCACTTCGGTCTTTTTAAAATTTCATTCTAAATAGATGGTATGTTTGTTATGATCCACTCAAGTTGACACATGAAACTAATCACCACATCTGTTTTACAGTGGTTAAGAAGGAATATCCTGACTCAATACCTTCCATTTTCCAGAAATAAATGTTGTGTTCATAAATTCGCAGGTTTCCCTCCCTCCCCATGTTTTCACAATGTATTTGCCAAGACAGTTATGAGTTATGCTGTGACAATGATTAAGTTCAGATAAAGCTGAGACCCAGGGAAGCTAGTGGTGTAACTGGGTCTGGAGACCTGAGAACCATAAGTTTAGTGGGGAAAGAGGTTAGCTGGTATACAAAGATCAAACGATCCTATGGACTTATTAACATCTACCTCTGCTGATGTGGCACTTGGCACAGTGGTTAAGATGCAACTTGAAACATCTAAATCAAAAAAAAAAAAAAAAAAAGAAACATCTAAATCCCATATTAGAGTCCCTGGTTTTGAGTCCTGGCTCTGTTTCCAATCGAGCTTCCTGATAATGCACACGCTACGAAACACCAGGTGATAGCTCAAGAACACAGATCCCTGACACCCATAGGAAGACCCAGAATGAGTTCCCATGCTAATGGCTTTGGTCTGGCCCAATCCCAGGTGTTGTGGGCATCTGGGATTGGGCCAGCAAATGGTAGTTATCTTTGCCTTTCAAACAAATGAATCTTCCTCTGCTCAGGTCATTGTTGAGTATCATATGGGATGTAGATATCTTCACATATTTTGATCTTTCAGAGAAGTCTAGCCACATATCTTTCCCCCCAAATTTCTTCATCACCAAACACTCCTATCTATTCCTTCCAAGTATCTAACTATCCACCCAAAGCATTGACTAGAACCTATGAAGTGGAATACCATTGCACATTTGACCACTTTTCTTTCCACACATCGAGGTGCACTGCCTGAAGTTCACTTTATTATCACTGTTCTTGGATGTCCCAGCAGTGTGCTGTAGCTGTGCACTTTCAAGCTGTGCCTGCATATCATGCAGGATCACTCATATATCAGGCCTCAGTCTTTTTTGATTATAGAGAATTTCCCATCAGACCCCAGGTATAGGTTAGATGAGAGAAATACAACAGAAGTGGAGTATTTCAGCCACTTCTTCATGTAGCTTACATGTTTGGACCTGCTTGGGCTTGATGTTCCATTTGATGATGGAGTACTGCCAACTTAGCAGCTTGTTGATTCAGTTAAAATCCAGTTCATGATAGACAGCTCAGATCACATGGCAACCTGGTGGTTTAGTCAAGCATTTAGTTTCTAAACAAGGCCCTGTAGCAGGCCATGAGCTGTCTCTCAAAAAAAAAAAAGAAAAAAAAAAAAAGACAGTGTCTGTGGATGATGGCAGGACCTCCACAATCCCAAAGGCCCACGCTGAGTTAATCCCTCAAACACAGGTAGAAAGGCTGATACCACTGGAATGGGATGGCCACTTTCATAGGCAAAAAAGGTTCATCAGAACTGATGTGCTTAATGTCTCAGGTTTCATCAGGATCACCCTAAATATACATTCCCACTTCAACGTACAGGATCCAATTGCTTTCTCACTAGTGCTTTCCTTTAACACCCCTCTGAGGCTGGGCCCTCATCTGACATTGTAACATGGAGAACTGCAGAAAAAAGATCTTGCATCTGATTTCCAGCAATTTTCATCTTGTAGCTGTAAGCAGTAATTTTGTTCCTTAGGGAACACTTGAACTGGGGATCTGAATTCCTGAGATCATTCATTTCCTTCAGAATTTTGTCCAGAAACATTAGGAGATCCCAACTAACATCATTTACTCCACAGCTTGCCAAAAATATACAATTACTTCTCTCCCTGCTTTTTAAAAAATTCTTTTGAATTTTACGATGCAATTCCATAAGGTCTAGGATTTCCCTTATCCCTCCCTATATTCCCTCTTCTCAACTTATTTCCCCCATATTATTATGATAGTATAGTCCTTCATATGCAGTCATAGGTTCATCATTTTGCTATTTAAATGTATCCTGACATTATAGGTACAGACAATCCCAGACAGTCCAGCACTCTATTGTCAAGATATATCCAACAGTTTCATTGGGAGTCCATCTTTGATTTGGAAGTAGAGATGCTTATTGCATTATATCTTCACATTTAGATATGATAGTCTCTATTATGCTGTCACTATACATTCCCTTAAATGAGAAGCTATGAAACAAAGTCAACAATAGGAATGAAGTTAAAACAAAAAATTTGGGCCTGGCGCTATGGCCTGTGGCTAAAGTCCTCGCCTTGAACGCGCCGGGATCCCATATGGGCCCGGGTTCTAGTCCCGGCAGCTCTACTTCCCATCCAGCTCCCTGCTTGTGGCCTGGGAAAGCAGTTGAGGATGGTCTAAAGCCTTGGGACCCTGCACCCGCTTGGGAGATCTACAGGAAGTTCCTGGCTCTTGGCTTCGGACCGGCGCAGCACTGGCCAATGCGGTCACTTGGAGAGTGAATCGTCAGACGGAAGAGCTTCCTCTCTGTCTGTCCTCATTTCTGTATATCTGACTTTGTAATAAAATCAAACAAAACTTTAAAAAAAGTTCACAGCACCATGGAGTTAAATAACATGCTACTGAATAACTAATGTGTTAATGAAGAAATGAAAAACAAAACACAAAAGCCTCTTGGGTAAAATGATTCTATTGTGTGATCTATGAGTCAGTGCAGAATTTGATAAAAGAAACTATTTAGAAGAAATGAAAATAAAAACAAAAATATCAAAATCCATGGGTTGAATCAAAAATAGTATGGAAAGGGTTATTGATCTTACAATTTGCATGAAGGCAAGTTTATTTATTTGCTTGAAAGCAAAAAGATGTATTTATTTTTTATTGGAAAGTCAGATATACAGAGAGGAGAAGAGAGAGAGGAAGGTTTTCCTCCATCTGCTGGTTCACTCCTCAAGTGGCCTCAATGACTGGAGCTGAGCTGGTCTGAATCCAGGAATCAGGAGCTTCTTATGGGTCTCCCACACGAGTACAAAGTCCCAAGGCTTTGGGCCATTTTCTACTGCTTTCCCAGGCTCCAAGCAGGGAGCTGGATGGAAAGTGGGGCCACCTGGACATAAACTGGCGCCCATATGGGATCCCGGTGCATGTAAGCGAGGACTTCAGCCACTAGGCTAATACGCCAGGCCCTTTCCTTGTTTCTTAAAACTGGTTGACCAGGAGTATCTGATCCACATAGTTTGTATATTTCTATGAACAGTTCATATCACAGGCTAACAGTATGTTCTTTGCTACTTGAAATAGAGGCATTAGCATTATTAAATGTAGTCAGATTATGGAATCAACCTCAGAAGCCCCAAAATCAATCAGAAAAATTACCTTTCAAATCCTATTCATCTGGAACCATTCACTCCTGGTATCAAAGCCTGACGGGGTTCTTCAGCAAAATTGAAACAATAGGATACACAATCATGTGTTTATACTGACATTCTGGTCAATGACAGATCACATATACAATAGCAATTTCATTAAGATTATGTTTATTTGAGGGCAGTGTGGTGGTGTTTCATGCTAATCCTCTACCTGCAGTGCCAGCATCCAGTACGAGTGTCAGTTCCCAGCTCCCTGCCAACAGCCTGGGAAAACAACAGAGTATCGTCCCTGCACTCATGTGAGAGATTTGGAAGAAGCTCCTGGCCAGCCCAGCTCTGGACATTTTGGTAGTGAACCAGCAGATGGAAGTTCTCTCTCTGTCTCTCTCTCTCTGTAATTTTGACTTTCAAGCAAAATAAATAAGTAAATCTTTTTAAAATATATAATTCATTTTATTTTTGATGTTTACATAGTTGAGCAGGATGTATACCCATGTGGACCACCAATTAGGATGGAGAGGGATGAGAAAACTGCCTCCACTCTCCTTTTTTCTTTCTGTATCTGGGGAAAGTAGGCTCTCCTCTGAAACCAGCTCAAATGCAGGCCAAAGGGTGTTGTAGCCCTGTCAGGCCTGGTCTGCCCCGAGTTCCAGCACTCATGATCACCAGTGGGAGCAGTGGTCCAGCAGGGGAGCCCTCTACAGCTCCTCTGCTGGGCTTACTCCCCAACCTGTGGAGAGTGTGCTGGTGGTATGCTCCAGTCTGGCATGGCTTGCCTCATCACAGTATTTGCTGGTGGGTGTGGTAGCCTAGCTCAGCCCAGCCTACTCCCAGTTCCAGCTCATGCTGGTGGGTACTACAGCCTAGCCCAACCCAACCCAGCCAGTCCCTAGTTCTGACCTAATGTGTACTGGCTGGCATTGTAGTCCAACCTGGTCTGTCTCATGCCTAATCCTGGTTATCACATCTGCCAGTGGGTGTTATGAACTGGCTCATCCTGGCCTGCCCCCACACCTGACCATATGTGTACTGGCAGGTACCATAACCTGGCTTGGATTGGGCTGCTCCAAGCCTTGTTTTTTGCACTCACCTGCAGGAACTGTGTTCTGACAGAGAAATATTCTTCCTGTCCTGCCAAGTACAGTGGTCTTATCTGACTGACCCATACCCATTCTGGTTCTTACTATTGGGTGGTAGAGCTCAGCCTTGCTGGGTCATCCCCAGACCCATGTGCTGAGACATAGCCCAGCCTGTTCTACCCTGACTCTGGCACTTGTGAGCACCAGTGAGTGCTGGAGCCTAGCCCAGTCTGGTACACCCCAGACCCAGTCCACACCCATGCTGAGGGACATTGCAGTCATGTCCAGCCCAGATTGCTGTTCTCATTCCAGCCCTCTTGCTCACCAGTTGGAACCACAACCTAGCTGAGCCATCTCCTTAGCTCCCCAACCAGGCCTTTTCCCCACCATAGATCTTGTGTGTGCCGGTGGTTGCTCTGATCCAGCTAGGCATAATCTATCCCCCTTCTTGCCTTTGCCTTTGGATGCTGTATCCTGGCCTGACCTACCAATTCCCAGTCCCAACTGTCACTAGTGGGTGCTGCAGCCTAGCCCTGCTGTCTGCTCCCATCCCTGGCTCATGCAAACCAGTAGGTGTGATAGCCTAGCCTGGCATGACTCGCTATCCAGTCTGTCTCTTCCACATGCCAGCGGTCTAAGGTTGGCCAGGCCTTGCCCAATCTCCACCCCTTCCAGACCCAACCCACACACTTGCCCAAAAGATGGAGCTACCTTGCCTGGCCTGACCAGCACCCAGGCATGAATCACATGCTCACCAGTGGGAGTTATGTCCCACTGGGGAGTTTCTCTGATTCCCCCACCAGGCTTATTCCCAGACCCAGTCTCACGTGTGCCAGTGGGTACTAGACCCTTACCCAGCATAACTGCTCCCTCTGTCTGGCTTTTGTATGAGTTGGTGATGTTGTGGCCTAGTTTGCCCTACACCCTATTCTTTGTTGTGCCTGTGTGTGCTCTGGTCTGGACCAGCCTGGCCTGATCCCAACTCTAGCACCTACAAGTGTTGGAGGGTTTCATGGTCATGCCAAGCTCAGTCCATCACCACCCCCAGCTGTTAAGCAAACAAGAGGAAACTGCAGTTCCACATGGGTGAGCCCATCTATCTCCCACAGAATCTGCCCCCAGACCTGGTTTCTTGGGTGCTGGGTAGTGTCATGGCCGAGCCTAACACTACCCGTCCCCTGTTCCAGTTCTTACTGGCATATACTGTGATCTAGCCCTGCCAGGTAGGTCTCCAGCCTGAGCTTTAGTGTGTGACAGTGAGTGGTAGTCAGCAGTAATTCATGTTAACTAGCCTAGTTCAGGTCTCCCATGTGGGCTAGTGTATCGGTCTGACCCATAAAGGTCCTCCATCTTCTCCCCACCAAACCGTTTGGTCTTAGGCCCCTTACTTACCTGCAAGTACAGTGGCTTTGTTGATGGGAGTCCCTCAGAAGTCATTCCTCACTTGCAACACACTCTCTCAATGTCCTCCCTCCCACACATTCCCTTAACACTTTCCCTGATTAATCTACAGTCTTTACACCCGGATCGAATCCATTCTCCAGCCTAGCCTTCTAGAGCCCAGTGTTTTGGTGGGATGGTGTGCTGCCCTGGAGCCCTGCCTGCCTTTCTCTCAGATACAGGCAGGAAAAAAAGAGAATATGGAAATAATGATCTCACCTACTTACCTAATCAACTATGTAAAAATCATCATCATCAGCATCATCATCATCATCAAAAAACAGTTGAGGGGACTCAGTTTCCATGAGAACTACCTTAAATATTTCTGAACATAGTGCCCTGACCTAACCACTTCCTAAAGCTTAACAGTTCCTTACCGTAACACTTTCATACTATGACAAAGCTTCCACTATAGGAACCCTTGAGAGACAAACTACATCCAAACAGTAACAAGCTCCAATCTCTTATACCACACATCAATCGTAAATCCTTTTGACTCACAATTGAAATCAATGAAAAATTCATATAATACACAGCCATGAGAATCATGTCACCCTGTCCTGCTTCTTGGCCCTGTATTTTCATTGGAAAATTTTCCTCAGATTTGAGAATAACCCAGCTACTTCTTGGTTCTCCTAAATCTGTATCCTAACATTGCTTTAAGGCCTCTAAATAATTCAGAGGTATTTTTTCTGAATGAAAATGTGGCAAAGGTTTTGTGGTTTGCTCACTCTTTATATTGGCAACATGGACTCTTTCCTAATGATTATTACTAGGAAATTGCTAGTTTTGAATAGGTGGTGGAGGATAAAAGTGGATAAAGGGGTATTTCACAGCAGTAACCAAACAACTCTGTGTGTACACATCACTTCCTAAAGGAATAAGCTCGATGTTGAATAATAATTTGTTTTACATATGGAGGGTTTCATCCTGAAAAGGGTTTGGCCTCCCACATCTAATATTAACTACTTCAAACGCCATTTTTTTGTGGGGGAGGGGAATATGTACTTTTACATTTAGTGTACTTAGTAATCTCCCTTTTATTTTTGTTCTCAAAAATGTCTAAAGTAGTAGTTTAGAGTATTATCATGTGCAGGTATTGCAAGAATCCAAAGGTGTTTGAGGCCATAGATTTTTGCCCTTTCCGAAGTAGTAAGAAGGAAAGCAGAGCAGCCACACTGTAGAAGATTCATCCTTGGGATAATCAAGACATAACTGCAACTTTAATCAATTTTTGAGACACAGTTCATGGGGCTAGTCCTGTCAATCAGTCCCTTGATAGATGTCAAAGCTCTCCGTCATGTACTTTGTGTCCATACAGGCAAGACGAAGAAATTTTTGTTTCTTCCTTATCGTTTTCCTTTCTCAGTTCACCTTTCCTCTTCCCCCAGAATCCTGCTCTGATGCTATACATGTCCCTTTTCCCCTTCTCTTCACTACTTCTAACTCTAGCTTGCCAATCTTTTGCAAAAACCTGAAGGAAGCTGCTTCTTCCCAGCTTTTCATGCTAGAATCCATAGGGTCTGCGAGACATTCAATACATCCAAGACTTGACCGAGGTGCCACGAGCCTGGGCTTCCTACCCTGGCTTGTAGGTAGTCCCTAAAGACTACACTATGCAGGGACGACTATAATCGATGAAGCAGAGCCAGGGAGGAGTCACGAGAGCGTTCACTGCAGCCAGACACCAATACTCTATGCCTCCCACGCCCGCCGCCTAAGTAGTCACGCTCTACAGGACCAAAATGGCGCCTTGTCCCCGGCAGCGGGAGGGGCGGAGTCGCGTGTCACGTGACTGCCCCCTCCAGCCGCGCGGCCCCGGCCGCCTGAGGCGCGCGCCGGGAGGCTGCCGGCGGCGCAGATGGTTCCCCGTCCCCACCACTGGTCTTCCACCTTGTTCCTACCCGGTTACGAAGCTCCTCCCCAGCGACTGAGAGACGGAGAGGGGTCAGGGCTGGCAGAGCAGAGGCAAATAGGGACTGCAGAACAGGGCCCTTGCAGTTGGTGCCGGGGCGGGAGGTCGGAGCGGTCAGCCAGGGGTCGGACCGAAGGAGACCACCGTGGGACAGCAGGGCCCTCAGGGAGAGGCTGTTGAGGAAACTCAGGGTGTACTGGCCACGGGCACCGTGGGGGTGCCTTTCATGGTTTTCCCCGCTTTCCAGTCTTAAAGCTGAGAAATAGCTCCCGTCAGGCGTTCAGGGGCCGTCCTAGGACGGGACCGTGCTCCTTCAGCCCAGGGACACTGGAGAGGGCTGCCGTGGCCCTCGCGGGGCGGAGTGAGCCGAGGCCGAGGGGGCGACGAGAGCGAGAGCGCCCTCCCTGGCCGTCACAGGCCTCCGGAGTCGCCCCCTCTGCTGAGTGGGTCTGGTTGCCCCTGGAGAGGGGACGGGACGACGCCCCTAGGCTTGGCCCCTGATCCGCCTACATGTGGCCGCTGACAGGAGCCCTAGAGGGAGCAGGCAAGGGGCGCGGCCTCGCATCCCCGCCTCCCCGCCTCCCGGGTGCCGGGGCTGGCGATGTGGAGACGTGAGGGGACCCGCCGGCTGCCCCGGCTTCTGCAGGCTTCTGCGGCCAGGCACCCGCGTATCCCTGGGCGCCCACGGGAGGAGAGGCGCTGGGCAGCGAGCGGAGCTGGCGCCTGGGGCTCGCCATGGGGCATAACGGGAGCTGGATCCCGCGGAACGGCAGCGAGCCACTCAACACGTCGGGTGCCCAGGCGGTGGGCGCGAACCATACTGCGCCCGGGGAGCTGGGCGAGGCGCATCTCTACCGCCAGTTCACCACCACCGTGCAGGTCGTCATCTTCGTAGGCTCGCTGCTTGGTAAGCCGCCGCGGGGAGTGCGGGGCATGGTGCGGGAGGCGGGGGAGGTCAAAATGCCGGGGTAGATGCGGTGGAGTTGAGCGAGGACGGCCGACTGCAGCTGCCCAACTGGAAGCAGAGTTCTCATACAGCTCTCCCGGCCCGAGGAGGGTGCGCTGCCCCGGCGAGGTCAACCTCCCCAGACAGTCCCTGCAGCGTGCCTGAGGCTGGACGCACCACTGCTCACCTCCAGGGTGTCAGGGTGCAGCGCTGACCCGGCTCTTTGACAAATAAGATTTTGTTGCTTGTGACTGGCAGGGATGTTCCGTTGTTTGTTAAAGATATGTTTTTGCCCTCCCAAACATTCTTGCTATATAAAATCCTTTTTTGAAAGAACTCTTTTTGATACCTGATTTAAGGGTGACTTCCACGGAGCACCGACCTGCTTGCTGGTAAACAGCCCTGCGAAGTTGAACTCTGTGTTGCCTTCAGTATCTTTTACTCCCCATACAAAAAGAAAACCCACCCTTTTTCCCATATTCAGTTTGAAGTACAGACTTAGGACAAGATGCAACAACAAACCTCCAAAGCACACACAGCAAACTTGGGTATACTGGTTTTGGGGAGAAAAGTCCAATTATAACGAGTGGCTGACAACAGCGTTTGTCCCTTAGCGTGGGAATTAGCTGTACTCTTTGAATGAGGAATGACATAATCAGTATTCTTTTGCCCTCAGATTTGTTGAGCATCGTGGGCACTACTTGTAAAAATGTAGCTCCTTTTGAAATGGAAATTCCCGTATGTGGCATTTATGGGGATGTAAAAAGATCGTTAATGATTAAATGTGATACTATGGACAAGAACAGTCTAAGTTTCAAAATAGGAATAGGTTACTTTTTTGTAGGCACTTGTGAAAGCCTGTGGAGACCAAGATAATTGGCATCACAGGGTTATATTTGGAAGAATTATTAGTGTTTTGGAATTTTCCTAAATATGCTAAGTGTCATCATCCCATCCCATTCCACTGTTGTAATATTTATTTTCCAGCTTTTGTCATGAGGGTAGTTTTCAAGAGGAGTTGTGATTGAAGCTCTATGTCTCTAGCGGTGTGTGTGTGTGTGTGTGTGTGTGTTGGAGAGCACAAATAAGATAAGCGAGAACATGCCTCACTGAATGAAATGTTAAATGCACATTATTAGAGGAAAGCCTATGTTTCAAAAGCAGTCAATGTTCATTTAACATTTGCCGAAAACCAGTTCGATACCAGGCAAGATGCATGGTGTTAAATTCCAGTATTGTCACAATTACTTAAGGTTGTGATTACTGAGTAGGAATAAGTGGCTGTAATTTTATTTCTACAGCCTACATGAATCTGTGTACAGGTATATACACACTTAAACACATACTCATTGGATTGCAAATATATGTGTATGTATATGTATATTTAATTAGATAGTTTTCTTCATTGGTAACTTTGATTTTGAAGAAAGATGGTATTAGGAGAAATTTTTCTTATGTTTTGAATAAAAAATTTAAGGCATGTATTAAAGTCATAATAAATACTGGATATTAGTAAATGTTGCTTCTGTTAAGTCCTTTCCAGTTTTGTAGTTTTCCCTGGATCCAGGAATTAATAGGCACAGTGCCCTTATAGTAGATCTTTTCCTTATGTGAGGTCTTTTATGGCTTCTTAAAAGTGTAGCTGAATCACAGCATTGCCTTGTATCCTTATTACTCATGGTATCCTTGGATCCTTGTTCTCTAGGATTTGACCTGTTCAAATATACAGCTGAATTCTAGTAACTCCAGCTGAGGCTCAGAGTTTGAGTTCCAGAGCTTTGTGCATTTTGTTATAAGGCAAGTTACTCTGGGAAACTTGGTTTTATAAGTCTTTCAAACAGAGAAAAGTCATGCATTGAAAATAAAAGGAAATAAATCTATGTGGTGCCAAGGGAGTTGTGAGGGAATGGAATAATGTATAGAATAAACAACACAGCAAAGGAATGACATCGTCTGCTTATTTCCCTTGTTGCCAAACATAGGCATTTCTTTTTTTCCCTTTAAATACATTTGAATACACTTCTCTAAATAGATTTTTGTTGGGATTTCCAGAGGTCTACTGTAATATGAAAATAATGCCTTCATGCTTTTCGTATTTTGCAGCTTTAAAAAAACAAAACTTTTAGTGCCCTATAATAAGAAAAATCCTTAAAAAGAAGAAAAATCCTTAACAATTTGGAACAATCGTAATTTTTTTACATTTTTATGCTACAATTCCATAGGATCTGAGATTTCCCCACCCCCCAAATTCCCACATCCTGACCAATTCTTCTCATATTATTACTATAGTATAGTCCTTCATAAGCAGTCATAAGTCCATCACTCTCTTATTTAAGTGTATATTTAAGTGTATTTGTAACAATATGGGATATTATTTGCTGTGCTGAAAATGAATTCAAGAACTGTATATGATACTAGTCCAAAACTATGCATTTTGGAGTTTATATAAACTAGTGTCTCTCAGCTAATATGTCACCTTCTGGGATGTTTTTAGATATGCTGATATTATTTTGATGTAATGATTTAGATTTATATTCAGTAAATAGATGGCTCATAGCACTTTTAGTAGTTCATAGTGTAAACTCAAAGACCCAGAAACATTTGGAATCATCATTTCTAATAAAAATTTTGGGTTGTATTAAATAGTGTTGAATTTTCTTTTTTTGAACTCTTCTTGGATTCATTCATAACCGAAGTGCTTTAGAGCTGGGCTTTTGGGTACTTTGATTTAAAAGATCAATAGTTATGACCTAGTCTATCACTTCCAGAATACCTGTTACTGGTGTCTGTCATTATTAGAATCAGAGGAGATATTTGTAAATGATTTTGCTCTCATGTAAAAAAAATTTAGCACTGTGGTCATTAGCTAACATGTATATATGTTACTAAAATTTGTTTAAAAGATGGGCTTCCAGTGAAACTGTTAAATATATCTTGACAACAGGACTTTCTACCATTGTCTATATCTACGATGTCAGGACATACTTAAACAGCAGAATAATGGGCTTGTGACTATTGTTGAAGGATTATGCTATTGTAATAATATGGAGGAAATCAGTGCTGGGGAGGAGAGTGGGGCGAGAAGAAGGAGAGGGGGAGATCCCTGAGCCTATGGAGCTGCATCATAAAAAGTAAAAAAAAAAAACAAAAAACAAACAAACAAACAAAAAACCCAACTTCCTCCTGTTCAACCTCCATATGTGCAATAGTTGTTATTTTTAAGCTGCATCTTCTTTTCTTATTGTTGTGCACTATTTGTGTCCCCTCAAGTTTTACATGGTGAAGTCCTAACCCCTGAGTTAATGATACTGTGAAGTGAAATCTTTGGAAGGTAATTCAGTTTAGATAAGGTCACAAGGATGGAGTCTTCTTGATAGGATCGTTGTCAGGACCACTGTTCTGTTTTTCTTTCCACAATTTGAGGATGTAGCGAAAAAGCAGCCGTCTTCAAGCTAGAAAGAGAGCCCTTCCCAGAGACCAATCAGACTGATAACGTCGTCCTAAGACTTATCAGCTTCTAGAGATCTTTGCACACGACATAGGTGATAGAGGGCTGATCTCCAGAATATACAAAGAGCTACAAAACAACCAAAATGTCAAAACAAACAAGCCACTCAAGAAATGGGCACGGGAAATGGGCAAACACTTCACAAAGGAACAAACCCAAATGGCAAATAAGCATATGAAAAAATGCTCAAGTTCCCTGGCAATAAGGGAAATCCAAATTAAAACATCAATGAGGTACCACCTAACGCCAGTAAGACTGGCCCACATGAATAAAAGCACCAACGACACTTGTTGGCGAGGTTGCGGGGGGGGGAAAAGGGAACCCTACTCCACTGCTGGTGGGGCTGCAGGCTGGTACAGCCTCTATGGAAATCAGTATGGAGAATATTCAAACAACTCAAATTCAACATACCGTATGATCCAGCAATAGCACTCCTAGGAATATATCCAGAACACTTGTTCTATGAGAAACCAACATGCACTCCTATGTTCATAGCAGCACAATCAGTAATTGCAAAAACATGGAAACAACCAAAATGCCCATCAACAGAGGATTGGATAAGAAAGCTATGGTTCATCTACTCCATGGAATACTACTCAGCTATTAAAAAAAACAAAATCCAGTTCTTTGTGGCCAAATGGGCCAAACTGGATACCATAATGCTAAGGGAAATGAGCCAATCCCAAAAGGTTAGATACCACATGTTTGCCTTGATTTAAGATGATATGATGTTATGTATAACATGCTATGTTTTGAATGTTATATGTTGTGTATAAACTAAAATTGAAGTATAGGTGAGGTGGTCACAGAAGGTGGCTGGGAACTCGCATTTACTTTTAACATATTGGTTACTCATTACTATGTCAATTAATTCCATAATGATGTAAATTTTTGCTGATGGTATGTTGGAGCTTTCAATTGACTGGGAGGATACTCTGCTGGCTCTGTCTTCAGACCAGAGAGGGTATACCTAAGAAGCCGTTGAACTTGACGGGACAATAAGATACTGGACTCTATGTTTGGTATACGCTTGCAATGGGGAAATCTCAACTGAACTTGAGCTGTGGTTATGCAACAAGGTGGAGGAATCCACCATGGTGGGAGGGTTTGGGGAGGGGTGGGGAGAACCCAAGTATCTATGTAACTGTGTCACATAATACAATGTAATTACTGAAGTTAAATAATAAATAATTAAAAAAAAAATAGACAACGAAAAAAAAAAAAAAAAAAAGAAGAGTGAAGAGAGAGGGCCTGGCACAGTAGCCTAGTAGCTAAAGTCCTCAACTTATACACACCGAGATCCCATATGGGCGCCAGTTCTAATCCCAGCAGTCCCACTTCCCATCCAGCTCCCTGCTTGTGGGCTAGGAAAGCAGTCGAGGACGAGCCATAGCCTTGGGACACTGCACCTGTGTGGGAGAACCGGAAGAGGTTCCCGAAGGAAATCAGAAAATATGAAATTCCTTGTCTCTCCCTGTCACTCTGTTTCAAAAAAAAAAAAAAAAAGGACACAAATGAACTCTTGTCACACAATTATACATTTTCAAACCACCAGAGAAACCTGGAATCCTGAGACAAATTTAGGTGGCTTAGGAATTGACCAGCATTAGAAGACAATTGCTTCCTGGATTAAAAGTACACAGTTTTGAATAAAAAAAGGAAGAAAACTTAAAAAAAAAAAAAAAAGACTTATCAGCTTCTAGAATTGTTAGAGATAAATGCTTCTTAAGCCAACCATTCTGTGGTGTTTTGGTGTTTAGTTTTAGTAGCTTGAACAAAACAATACACTTAACAAAAATTATCCATATGAGCTTGTGAAATTGATTACTCCCAAGTGAAGACTCCGTTGGTCTGTGGCTTGATTCCATAATATGGTTGTTAAAGTAAAATAGGGTGGGGAACTGACTGATTCAGTCCGTTAGAGAAAATGATGTGGGAAAACACCATTTTTGCTTAGGTATCTTTAGTCTTTCAGAAAATCACATCAGATACTGGCAGTTTTCGTGGTACTTATGTGATAGAGAAGTATGTTTGTGCTTTGGTACTAGTTGAGGTTAATTAGGTAGCAGCTGGCCAGTTCTTGGAATTTCTTAAATATTTGATGAAAGATGTGTTAATGCTAGTTTGTACTTATGCTTATAATTCATTTTATATGATTATTATATGACCATAATTATAGTCACTAATACTATAGTGTGAATAACCATACTTCTATATGCAACTTCTGTTTTGTATGCCCAGGGTGTCTTGAACAGATCACAAGAGTGAGGAATGACAGAATAATAGCTGTCAGCCCGGATAGGTGAACTTTTAGTGTACTGAATACAATTGTGTCATATATCAGTACTGTGATTCCACATAACGGGCATATTCCTAGCCCATTATTTTATACTATATTGGGCAGAGAAAATCGTCTGATCACTATCTGAGAGAAATGCTGTCAATAACTCTGTTGCTTTGTCTTTCTTGACCATCTTACTATTCCACTTCACACTTCTCTCTGGAAATGGGATTCTCATATGAAAACTTTTTAAATTGCAGCTTTATTGTGAAAAAAAATGTACATTCTAAAATGCATCTAAAACATACAGTTCACTAATTTTTAGCATATCCGTAAGGTTGTGGAGCCATCACCACTGTTGAATACCATAACATTTTTATCACCCACAAAGAAGCCATGAACCATTGGAAGTTCCTCTCCCTTTCTCAGTATTACCAGCCTTAGCCAACCACTAATTGACTTTCTGTCTCTGTAGATTTCCCCATTGTGGACATTTCGTATGTATGAAGTCATACAATATGTAATCTTTGTGGCTGGCTTCTTTTGCCTGGCTTAGTTGTTTATTTCATCTGTTTTGTACCATGTAGAAATAATTAATTCCTTTTTCTTACTGAATGTTAAGAATATCTGTGGACACTTGGTTTATTTCTACATTTTGGCTGTTACAAATGATGCTGCTGTGAACATTTTTTTCGTATACTTTTCATGTAGACAAGTTTTCATTTCTCCTGTGTATTTACCTACAAGTGGAACTGTTGGGTTACATAGTAATTCTGTGTGTGTATATATATATATTAATAAGAATTGATCTCAGTGGTTGCAACATCTTACATTCCCACCAGCATTTTGTGAGGATCCTGATTTCTTTGCAATCCTGGCAACAACTATTACTATTTGTCTTGATTATATCCATCCTAAAAGATTAATTGTGCCTTTGATTTTCATTTCCCTAAACAACCAGTGGTGTTGGATGTGTTTTTATGTACCCATTATCCACTGGTATATTTCCTTTGGAGTAAAGTCTGTACAGACTCAGATACATTTGTCTTTTTGTTGTTGAGTTGAATGAGTTCCTTATATATTCTGGATATGTTGTGGGCTGAGGAGTTGATTTACATTCCTTAAGCTGAGCACTCAGGAATCGGGCCTAGGGCAGTAGCACCTAGCCTTTGCAGACTCATTGGCGTCCTATTGTCCTGTTGATGGGCTTGGGGGAAAGAGGAGATAATATGGTAATAAAGAGGCTTGTGGAGAGACTGCTCAGAGAGACGGCTCCCAGCACTTGTAACACCATCATGGTCTCCGTGTGTCGGTGCTTTTCGCTCGGACATTCGCCGTGCCTACTATGCCAGCTCAGCTAGCCGCGACATGGATATGAGACTTTTATCAGACAATATGCTTTGCAAGTATTTCCTCCCATTTTGTGGCTTGTCTTTTCGCTTTCTTGTAGGCATCTTTTTTTTTAAACATTGAAATTATTAATGAAAACCAGTTTATCTGACTTTTTGCTGTTGCTTGTACTCTTGGTGCCACATCTAAAAAACTATAGCCTCAACCAAGGTTATGAAGATATATTCTAGTATTTTCTTCCAAGAGATTTATAGTGTTAGCCACTTGATCCATTTAGCTTTCAGTCTTTGATTCATTCACATTTTTCTTTGTTGTGTAGGGTTCACCTTCATTCTTTGCATGTGTGTATCCAGTTTTCCAGCACCATTTGTTGAACATTTGATTTTTTTTCCTATTGGATTGTCTTATCACTGTTGTGATCTTATAATAACTTTTTTTTTTAGGCTAACAACATAAAATTTTAATGCCAACTATTTTTGTTATTTTCTCACAACTAAATGCATTCACTCTTCTTATTTCCTCCTAACAGAGACCTGTAAATTTGTTTAGACAATAATAACTAAGTACCTTTCCTTCCCAAACTCTTCTGGGTAATAATAATAATAAAAATTATTATGCATTCTAGGTCTACTAAAGATACGTAGCATTTGGATTATGGTCTCTGTTTTGTGGACTTATGATAATTTTTCTAGTTAACTTTCAAATCTCCCCACAGACTTTTCTGGTCAAAGAAATACCATCTTTAAAATAACCAAGCTAAATACTTTACAAATCAAAAACTGAGCCACAAGACTCTATTACCATAATAACTAATTTTACCAAGTCTCCTGAATACATGTTGTATCAGTTTTCTACATTATACATTTCTACAAAAATGTCAGTAATCAGGAAACATTTAAAAATAATAGAAGATTTAATTACATTTGTTTCCCATCAACCTATCGAAACAAGGTGACAATGATTATGTTGGCCATTTCTGCTGGTTGTCAGGAGATTCTTCACTAATGGTTCCCATGATTTCCATTGCATCATTTTTCTTGCCAGATTTAGCTAATTTCAGCCTGAAGAATCACCTCTTCTGTTAGGCCACTCTGAAGTTGAGTGTCTAAATTTTTAACATTTGATTCCATTTTCACCATACTCAGCTTCTTATTTGTAATTTGTTCTGTATATTTTCTGTTTGCTGCGGTTTCAGGCATCTGTTGAAGAACATCCAGAATCTTTGCATACAGTATTCTTAGCCTCTTGTGTGGATTCTCACAAACAGCCCACCCCACCAGGCCAGTGGACTTCTTCACCAAGCCTACCGTGTCTGCTCCCTCATAATAACTTTTAATACCATCATACCATTGGAGAAATTTCATAAACTTTGATAAGGAGAAATAAAGGGAAGGTAAATATTTTTTAAAAAGATTTATTTATTTTACTTGAAAGTCAGAGTTAGAGAGAGAGAGAGAGAGCGAGCGAGAGGCCTCTTCCATCTGCTGGTTCACCCCAAATGGCTTTAATGGCCAGAGTTGATTTGATCTGAAGCCAAGGATCAGGAGCTGCTTGTAGGTCTCCTATATAAGTGAAGTGGCCCAAGGACTTGAACCATCCTCTGCTGCTTTCCCAGTCTACAAGTGGGTAGTTGGCTTGGAAGTGGAGCAGCCGGGTTGAACTGGCACCCATATGGATACTGGCACTGCATACAGAGGATTAGCTTGCTATGCTATAGCACTGGCCCCAGGAAAGTAAAAATTTTTACATTTGGCAATTTCTGTGCTTTTAAAAGAGACAAAAAGAGTTTTCCAGAGTCATGGAAGAGACTGATGACTTGTCCTGTGTATTAATAGTTACTGATCTGCAATAGAATCAGAACATTGCTTCTGTATTTCTTTAAAATTTTTTTTTAATAATCTTACTTTGTTGATTAGGGTACAGAGGGTCAAGGGCTACAGGAAAGTGGGTAATACCATTGTTTCCACACTAATACCATCATTTCCCCCCTATATCTGGGGTCAGAGAAGAAACAAAGGGGAAAGCCCCACCCAGCCTGTGAGAAGAGACAGAGAGACAGAGAGAATCTTCCATCTGCTGATTCACTTCTCAAATGGCTACAATAGCCAGGGCTGGGCCAGACTGAAGCCAGGAGCCCAGAGCTTCTTCTTGGTCTCCTGTGTGGATGTTCTGTTGCCTTCCCAGATACGTTAGCAGGGAGCCAGATGGTGCACCAGCAGTATGTGGCATGCACAAGGGATGCTGGTGTTGCAGGCAGAGGTTTAACCTACTATACCGCAATGCCTGTGCCTCCTCTATGTTCCTTAGATTCTTTTTTTTTTCTTTTAATTATTTATTATTTTACTTCATTAATTACATTGTATTAT
The DNA here is from genome assembly GCF_030435755.1 of Ochotona princeps. Lineage (NCBI taxonomy): Eukaryota > Metazoa > Chordata > Mammalia > Lagomorpha > Ochotonidae > Ochotona > Ochotona princeps. The sequence goes on from NC_080837.1 coordinate 38,188,285, forward strand.
GTGACACAGTTACATAGGTACTTGGGTTCTCCCCACCCCTCCCCAAACCCTCCCACCATGGTGGATTCCTCCACCTTGTTGCATAACCACAGCTCAAGTTCAGTTGAGATTCCCCCATTGCAAGCGTATACCAAACATAGAGTCCAGCATCTTATTGTCCAGTCAAGTTCAACGGCTTCTTAGGTATACCCTCTCTGGTTCCTTAGATTCTTTGACCTAACCTAGCAATTAGGCCTTTTTTTTTTGATATTTATTTATTTTTATTATAAAGTCAGATTTACAGAGAGGAGAGACAGAGAGGAAGCTCTTCTGTCCAATGATTCACTCCCCAAGTGAGCCGCAACGGCCGGTGCTGTGCCGATCCGAAGCCGTGGAACCTCTTCTGGGTCTCCCACACGGGTGCAGGGTCCCAAATCTTTGAGCTGTCCTCGACTGCTTTCCCAGGCCACAAGCAGGGAGCTGGATGGGAAGTGGAGTTGCTGGGATTAGAACCGGCGCCTGTATGGGATCCTGGTACGTTCAAGGCGAGGACTTAAGCTGCTAGGCCATGCCGCCAGGCCAAATTAGGCCTTTTTCATCTGTGCTAATATACTTTGTCTTTGCTTTAATTCAGTTGAGCTCCACCACATTAATTTTTTGAAGATTTATTATTTTTTATTGGAAAGGCAGATATACAGAGAGGATGAGAGACAGAGAGAAAGATCTCTTCACTGGTTTACTCCCCAAGCAAGTGGTCGTAATGACGGGAGCTGAGCCAATCCAAAGCCAGGAGCCCGGGGCCTTTTCCAGGTCTTCCACACGGGTGCAGGGTCCCAAGGCTTTGGGCTGTCCTTGACTGCTTTCCCAGGCCACAAGCAGGGAGCTGGGTGGGAAGCAGGGCCACTGAGATTAGAACCAGCGCCCATATGGGGTACTGGCACGTGCAAGGTGAGGACTTTAGCCACTAGACTACTGTGCCAGGCCCCACATTAATTTTTTTTAACAGGAATGGCTATAATCTGAAATAAGTAACTCTGGCAATTTTCCACCTGTATAGTTCTCAGTGGTAATGAGCTCATTGGAGCATGAGCACATGCATAAAGCTGAGTGCCTTGTTTCTGATAACCTGGTTCTGTTTTAACTGGACCATATTTAGCCTGTGGTCCTATGTTACAGACATCATTTGCTGGAAGATTGCAAATAGAACCTATGTGAGGATCCCAAACTGAGCAGAATTTGCGTGTTAAAATATCTCTGTCTTGAAAGATAGGCATAGGTAGTAGACCATTTTTGATGCAGACAAACTAAGCAACTAACTTATTGTCTCCAAAAGTATTTCTTCAATAATTTAACAAAGACTTCTTCTATATAGTATTGTTTCGAATAAGGTATTTAGTCTGAGCAGTGATTAGAAACCTGTTGTGAAAACTATTTCAGTTGTCAAGAAGCTTCCATATTAACTGGGTAGAGAACCTTTAACTGGTCTTATGGCACATAAAACTCAGAGGAGTTTTTGCCTCGATGGGAAAGTAGGAATGGCTGTAGGCAAAATTTAAAGGGTTTATCCCAGGCAACATTAAAAAGTAAGAAAACTTTATCTTCAGAAAATTAACTTTTGTTCTTAGGATTTTTATTTTATCACAGATTCTTTGTTTGTTTTTTTTTTTTTTACATGCCTTTGATCTTATTGTGAGTTACTTAACAAGGATAAATGAATTCAAAGTTCCTTTTGCACCAAAATAATTCTTAGTTTTATTTTCTTTGAGCTTGTTGGCATATGCTGTCTGCTAAGTTTAACAGTATTTGTCTTCCATTCTTTCATGTGGCATGCTGGATAAATAAGCAACTTCATGAAAGAGAAAGAGGTACATGTGCTCATTCATCCACCTAGTGGCCATAATGGCCAGGATCTTCACTTAGGTCCTTCTCATGGATAGCTGGGTCCAAATACTGGAGCTATCATCTGCTGCTTTCCCAGACATATTAGCAGGGAAGCATTTAGGTATTGGAGCAGCACTTCAATATGGGGTGCCAGCATTGTGGGCAGCAGCTTGAACACTACTGAGACATCAGCCACAGTAAGCCAACTCAAATGTTGTACCTGTTAGTGTATTAATCGTTTCTCTAAAATATTTATTTATTTTTTTACTTATTTGAGTTATAGAGAGGGGGTGTGGGAGAGAGAAGAGGAGAGGAGAGGAAAGAGAGGAGAGGAAAGAAAGGGGAGGAGAGGAGAGGAGGGGAGAGGAGAGGAGAGGAGAGGAGAGGAGATCTTCCATCCTCTGGTTCACTCCCAAATTGGCTACAACAGCCAGGAATGAACCAATTCAAAGACAGTAACTAGGAACTTCCTCCAGGTCTCCCACAAGGGTGGCAGGGGCCCAAGCACTTGGGCCATCTTCTGCTGCTTTCCCAGGTGTATTGGCATGAAGCTGAATGGGAAGTAGATCAGCTAAAACTTGAACTGGCACTATTATAGTCTGTCAGCAATGCAGGAGGCAGCCTTAGCAGCTATGCCACAATGCCAGTCCTTAGTATATTATCTTTAAGGATAGTTTTAGTTTCTTTTAGATGGTGTTCACTATATTAAGCAAAAATGATGGCAAGTTGAGCATTTTACATGCTTGACAGCAGCAGATAGAAATGAGTTTGGTCAATATTTTAGGAACCTTACCTCAGACCTTGTAGTCAAGCCTATAGCTTGGGTGGCATTTAGAAAAATTGAGTTTTTACATACACACCTATAAAAGAACAGTAGGGCATCAGGTTGATACCAATTACTTTGTTCTTTCTATGTAGTTCTAAATCTCTCTTTTTATCTGTATTCTAACTAATTTTTACGGATTTTCTTATCAGTGATTTGGCATCCATGAATCACAGAGTGAAACCAATGCCAACAGTTATTTACATTTCCCAAATTCATGAAACTTCTAAATCAGACCCTCCTGTGCTTTGTTCCCTGCCCAGTAGGGAATCTCCTCATCTAGCTACTTTCTGCCACTGTATTAATAAAGGCACAGGCACAGTCCCACAGTCTGTGTTCTTTCTGATTTCCTGTGGCTCCATGCGATATGATGCATCCCTTATTTCTGGGAAATTGTAATATGCTTCTTTTGGTGGCACTCAGTCTTATCTATAGATTAAATGCTGGATACATGGTTTTTTTGTTTGTTGGTTGGTTTTTTAAAGGCATATTTTTATAGAGAGAGGAGAGACAGAAGCAGAGAGAGAGGTTTTCCATCCACTGGTTCACTCCTTAAATGGTTGCAATGGTCACAGTTGAGCTGAGCTGGGAGCCAGAAGCTTTTCCCTGGTCTCCCATGTAGGTGCATGATCCCAAGGTCTTGGACCATCCTCCTCCACTGCTTTCCCAGGCCATAAGCAGAGTGCTTGATTGGAAGTGGAGAAGCTGGGAGTGGACTAACTGATGCTTATATGGGATGTCAGTGCTTGCAAGTGGAACATTAGCCTGCTATACTACTGCAATTCCTCTCTCCCCTCAGCTACATTTTAAAGTAACCTCCTTCCTAAAATTTTAAATTTATTATTCCAGGTTGTTATGTTGGGATGCTTACCCATCTGCGAACTCTCACCCATGGTGACAGTTTTCTCTTGTGTCTGTTTTTTAATGTGAGCACGTGTCTCTTTTCTGAGGAATTCTGTGACTCTTGGTGTGGAAGGGGCCTGCAGCCTGATTTCACATCTGCTCTTGCCATAAGTCCCAGTGCAGTCACTAGCCCCAGACTTAACAACAGAAAGAAAAATATCCTTGTCATCCCTGTAGGGTAGAGGTCAGTTTTCAGTTTCTTTCATTGAGGTGGCCTCAATGAGGGGTCTGGCTTTATGGAGTTTCCGTTCCAATTCTGCCTTACGGGGTCTAGGACTATTATTTAGTCACTATTTGGGTGTTACAACCTGAAGTTAGTTGTGAGGACCTATTTTCTGATTTGAAAATCATTCCTTCAAAGCAAATATTTTAGGGGCTTACATTGTAGCACAGTGAGTTAAGCTGCTACTTGAGATGCTGAAATTCCAGTTACTCTGCTTTTGATCCACTTTCCTACTAATGTACCTTTGAAAGCAGTGGATGATGATTCAAGTACTTGGGTCTCTGCCACTCCATGGGAGACCTGGGTGGAGTCCAGGTTCCTGGCTTCTGCCTTGCCCAGTCCTAGCCAGTATGGCCAGTTGGGAATTGAATCAATGGGCGGAAAATCTCTTTCTTCACTTTACTTTTAAAGTAAGTCATTCTTAAACAAAAAAGTGTAAATACTCTGGTCTCCATGTATCCATGAAATGAAGAATTTCCTTTTTAAAAATCTCATTAGCTCAGCCATGAATATAAAGATGACCCCTTTCGTGCCCAGAATTTTTCCAGTGTTCATCGTGACATTCTAAATTTGTGAAACATGATCTGTCATGTTGCCAGAGTCAGAAGTTGAAGAAGAAGCAAAACGCATTTAGTAACAGAAAATGGAATGATTACTAGACTTGATCCTAGGGGACATATGATTCAAAGAAGCATTAGTTTTTGAAAAGTGAGCACTTATGTTGAAATAACTGAGGGTTCATAGAGATATCTTAGAGAAAATATATTTATGGAAGAACTATCTGATTCCAAAATATTGGAATAGTTTTGATATGTAAATTCAGATTGGATTTTGGAGTATTTGGTGTATACTTGACAGGAATAAGGCTGTCTTGAGACAAATTTGTAAAGAACGTTTAAATCCATTTTTGTCTGAGGAGATGTTTGCTACTTAGGGTAGGACTTCAATACTTCTATCAAATGAATAAGTGAAATTTGTTTATAGTCATAAAAAACTAACAGTATTTCTGTGTCCCTTTAGATTTGTAGTTCCTGGGTGTCTAAAAAGGTAAACCCCAGGTCAAATGTAGAACCCCCAACTGGAGACATAAACTCATTTCTCAAATGAGAAGTGGCTCACTTTTTTTTTTCTAATACATATAGACCAGAATTTTAATGCAATAGCAAATCAATTTCACCAGCACCCAATATACGTTGAAATTGTAGCTCTTCATTTGGTGTTCTCAATAGAATTCTGTGTATGTTTCCCAAATAATTTCGCAAATAAATACATTTGAACAATATGAGAAAGAAATACAAGTTATGAAATAGTAACTTTCAAAAAATCTTTTCATCATAAAAAAGAATAAAGTAGCAGATAGAAAAAATATATACTTTGCTTGTTGTGGGCTGTGGAGCTGATTTACACTCCTTGAGCTGATCACTCAGGAATCAGGCCTAAGGCAGTAGCACCTGGCCTTTGCAGATTCATTGGCGTCCTATTGTCCTGTTGATGGGCTTGGGGGAAAGAGGAGATAATATGGTAATAAAGAGGCTTGTGGAGGACGGCTCGAGAGAGACGGCTCCCAGCACTTGTAACATCATCCTGGTCTCCGTGTGTCGGTGCTTTTCGCTCGGACATTCGCCGTGCCTACTACGCCGGCTCAGCTAGCCGCGACATTTGCTAGCCTTCCTTACTCTGCAAATTATGCCCAACAGCCTGTGTCATGACACTTTTTGAAGCTCAGCAAAACATTTGACCAGGATTGAACAAATAAAGGGCAAAAATAGAGGACGAAATCAGCTAACCCACTGTGACTTTTCCAAGTAGATTTTTTTTTTATTAGTTCCATATTGTTTCCTTAATATATCTGATGTAAAAGGGGATTTTAAGGGAGAAACCCCACCCAGTCTCTCACCCACCCCAGGTCCCAGATGTGGGGCATGCTCCGAGGGTCTTGCTCAAGTGGTTCTGATAGTTCAACAGTTCTGAATTTCTGCCACTCTCACCACTCCAAGCATGATCAGGTCGTTGGAGAATCCACTGATTGACATAGTCCATCATAGAATGTCCGTTTGCCCAGTATTTTCATTGCCGATATATAGCTGAGGTGGTTGATTGACTTGTTCTGTCCTTTGTTTTTTGATGGTTAGGGTTCTGAGTCCGGCAGTTCGATTGGGGGGATCCCCAAAGAAACTTTGTCTGAAGTGTTCCCAGACCAGACTCTTGTATGTACTAGCAAGCACAGGTCCCGGCACAGTCCATTGCCTGGATCAGCTGTTGGTTGTAATTGCTGGTTTGGTTCTGTTTCCATCCCTGTCTTCCACTGGAACCAATGGGTGTTTGCAGTCCAGCCTGGTTCTGCCCAGCAGATACAAAGCCCTCACATAAACCAGTGTGGGCTGCAGCCTAGTCAGAATGACCCACAATAACCCCCACCAGACCCGCCCCCTGCCCTGGTTTGCCAGTATGTGTGGCAGACTAGTCCAGTCTGTCCCACATCCCCTTCTGCTCTCATACATGTCAATGGGTATTAAAACCTTGTTCCATCTAACCAGCTCAACTATCCAGCCTTCATGGATGTTGTTGGGTGTCTGTCTAGCCACCTGAGCCCCTGTCCTAGTTTTCGTGCCCTCCCATGGGGGGTGGTAACCCAAGAGGGAGGAGCCCATTATTTCCTTCCCAGGCCACTCCCACTCCCAGATTATGCACTCTCCAGGTGGTTCTGTGGTTTAACTTGACAGAACTAGCCCCCAGTGCCAACTTCTGCCAGCTGATGTTGCGGTTAAGCCCCAACAACCCTCACCCACTCTAACTGTAGATTGCACCAGTAGGAATAATCAGCCCAGTCTGGTTTTCCCCTGATCTGGTCTACATGAGGCGCACAGGTGTTGTAGCCCTGCCCAGTCTGGTCTGTCCCCATCCCAGCTCACGCTCTCCAGTGGGAGTAGTTGTCCAGCAAGAGAACCACCCGTTATTCCCCTGCCGACTCCGCCCCCTCCCTTCCTGATTCTCAAGTGTGCTGGTTGGGTTCTGCGGTCACATCTGGCACAGGAAACCTCACCTTGGCATTCTGTGTTTTGTACTGCTTTTGTCGTGACCGAACCTAGCTCGACCCACACTCTGTTCTGGTGTTTGGATTTGCCAGTGGATGACGTGAACTGATTCAGCCTGGTCTGCCCCCGGCCCATGCCAAATGTATGCCAGTGGGACACTTTCCATGACCTCCTCTGGGCTATTTCCCTCCATGCTTCTTGTGCTTACCTGCAGGGTCTGTTTCCTGCCAGAGGAGTTGCCCAGGCTTCTCCATCAGAACCCCTCCCAGTGCCAGATTTTGCACATACCAGTGGGTCCATGAGCCAGCACTACTCAGTTCACCTCCTGTCCTGGCAGGAACAGTGACTTTTCCTAACTGGCCTTCAAACCATTCTGGTTCTTGCTGTTGGATGTTTCAGTCCAACCACGGGTCGTCCATACCCACATACAGCTCGTACATGGCTCAGTTGGGGTTGAGACCTAGTCTAGTCCATCGCACATCTACCCTGGTTTTCCAGGACACCAGAAGGTGTTGCAGTCTGGCCCGGCCTGGTGTGTCTAGTGCCAAGGGAGACTACAACTGTATCCTGACCAGAATGCAGCCCCATTCCAGCACACGCGCCCCTTGGTGGGAACGTCCACCCAGCTAGGGTGTCCCCTTAGCTCCCCAACCGGGCCTGTTCCCAGCCAGTGTTCAGCCTGCCAGTGGTTGCTCTGACTCAGCTTGGCACAGCCCCTCACCTGTAGTGACCCCTGCCTTAGACACTGTGGCTCAGCGTCCATGGCTCACGCAGACCAATTGGTGCAAGAACCTAGCTGGGCATGTCCTGTGCTCCAACCTGGTTTCCAATCTTACTTGTGGGCTAAGGTTTGCTCAGTACTGTCCGGTGTGTCCGTTCCATTGCCTTTCCATACATTGACAAGCCATTGGAGCTACTTTGCCCAGCCTGGAAGTGACTCACTTTTGAAATTTCTAGCCCAATAGCTTTAAAATGCAGTTTTAGCCAATATACTTGAACTTGTACTAAACTGGTGTGTAATGGGCTGTTTCCAGGACTCCTGTTTTTAGGCTTAGATCAATTAGTAATCACAGAAACTAATCACACAGTTTTGATTTATGTAAGTTTGAATTTATTGAAATTCCATAATGAAGCTAAGGCTTTATCGAGGATTACTGTCAAAGGAAAGTAAGTATAAATAAAGCCTGCTGAACACATTGTAAGACCTAGTACACACTCAATAGTCAAGTCTGTAGCACTGAACTCCTCTCTTAATTATCATTGTCAGCTAAAAAACAGCTCTCCCCCTACCTACTGAAAACACATAAAGATTTATCTTCATGAAAACTTGAATGTTTTTGCTCATGAGATTTGTTGTTTCATAAGGTTGAACAAGAAATCATTTTAGTTAAAAACCAGAGAGAGATAAAGAGACCTCCTATGCATTGGTTCATTTCCCAAATGCCCACAACAACTGGGGCTGGGCAAGGCTGATTTTAAGAAGTAAAGATTCAAATCAGGTTTTTCACATGTTTTAACTGGTTCCTAACTACTTGAGCCATCACTGGTTGCTTTCCCAAGGTGCACATTCCAGAAAGCCCAAATAAGGAACAGAATTGGGACTTGAATTAGGCACCACAATATGGGCTGTGAGCTTCCCAAACAGCATCTGATCTGTCATGCTGCATACCAGTCTGTCAAGCAATGTTTTATTTTTTATTTATTTTTTTAAAGATTTATTTTACTTTCATTACAAAGTGAGATATACAGAGAGAAGGAGAGACAGAAAGGAAGCTCTTCCATCTGATGATTCATTCCCCAAGTGACTGCAATGCCCAGTGCTGTGCCGATCCGAAGCCAGGAGCCAGGAACTTCCTCCAGGTCTCCCACGCGGATGAAGGGTCCCAAGGCTTTGAGCCGTCCTCGACTGCTTTCCCAGGCCACAATCAGGGAGTTGGATGGGAAGTGGAGCTGCCGGGATTAGAACCGGCGCCCATATGGGATCCCGGGGTGTTCAAGGCGAGGACTCTAGCCGCTAGGCCATGGCGCCGGGCCCCAAGCAATGTTTTAATTAGTGGTAACAGTATATTCTTTTTTTAATGTATTTTTTTTATTAATTACATTGCATTATGTGACACAGTTTCATAGACTCTGGGATTCCCCCAACCCCTCCCCGTGCCCTCCCTCCATGGTGGATTCCTCCACCTTGTTGCAGTATTACAGTTCAAATTCAGGCAAGATTCTTTCTTGGCAAACATATACCAAGCATAGAGTCCAGCATCTTATTGTCCAGATAAATTCAGTGGTTTCTTGGGGAGACCATCTCTGGTCTGAAGGTAGAGCTGGCAGAATACCATCCTGATCAATTAAAAGCCCCAACATAACATCAACAACAATTTATAACATTATGGAATTAATTGACATGGTATTGAGTAACCAATATGTTAAAAAAAAATGCAAGTTCTTAACAACATCCTGGGTTACAGTATATTCTGAGGAACCTGGGAAAAGGTTCATTCTACCTTGCTTCACCCAATCTGAGACACTGTAAAAGACTCTCAGACTAAGCCAGTACTGTCTAGGCAGTTTGGCACTTTAAATACATTTCTAATGAAGGTTTTATTATCATTTTTGGAACTCATAATTTGTTATCTGATAACAGTTTCTGTCTTTGGTCAAGATTTTAGAGTTATAGGAAAAAAGATGAAGCATAAACCATCTTTCTGGTTTCCTCACTATTTCTCTTTTGAAGAGTTTTAAAAATATAGAAAAAAATTTTGCCAAATTATCATAAACCCACAATCAGAAATAATGTTTGTTAAAAATCTTTTGGTATTTTTCTTTCATATTTTATAAAAATAAATAGAACATTAGATATTGAATTTTCCCTTTCTCCTTCATTGGAACTGTTCTATCCCTTCTTTTCAGACAATCATTAAACTGGATTTGATGTACAGAGTAAACTTCCTTCCTTTCTTTGTCCTGATGGTTCTCCATAATACTCATCTGTGGTTACAAAATTTTTAGTAGTTGATGCTTAGTCATTGTGTACTTGCAGAAGTAGATTACTCCACATGCAACGTTGATTTTCAAGTGGTGAAAACCTCACAGTTTGTAAGGAGTTTAGAAATTTGCAAAGGACCTTAAGTGAGGACAGCCCAGGAGCATGTAGCCATTTATTGTGTAGGGCTAAAATTGTAGAGCCGTGTGAACAGCTAGCCCAGAAGAGCCAAAGGTATCTGTCATCTCCCTATACTTACAAAGAAATCTAATGGCTCTGTACCCAGCCACTACTCCGTGTTGATCATGCCCATATCTCCTTAGGAAAAGTTCTGGGTGGAACTGTCATCACAAGCCTGCAACCTAATTGCAAGGCTATCTGCAGAGCAGTGCACTTAGCTTTCCAATCTTTGTAGCAGGGGAAAGCAGATACTTGAACAGGTGACCACTGAAGGAAGATTGAATGAACCAGACTTTGTTATCTGCTGTTTATTTATTTATGGTTTATTTATTTTTATTGGAAGGTGAGATTTACAGAGAGAAGGAGAGACAGAAAGGTCTTTTGTCTGCTGATTCACTCCACAAGTGGCTGCAACAGCCAGCTGGAGCTGAGTCGATCCAAAACCAGGAGCCAGGAGCTTCTTCTGGGTCTCTTACACAGGTGCAGGGTCTGAAAGCTTTGGGCCGTCCTCCACTGCTTTCCCAGGTCACAAACAGGGAGCTGGATGGGAAGTGGGCCTGCTGAGATTAGAACCAGTGCCCATATGGAATCCTGGTGCATTCAAGGCGAGGACTTTAGCCACTAGGCTACCGTGGTTTATTTATTTATATTTGAAAGGCAGATCTACAGAGAGAAAGACAGAGAGAAAGATCTTGCATCTGCTGGTTCACTCCCCAGATGGCCCAAACTGTTGGAGTTGAGCCGATCTGAAGCCAGGAGCCAGGAGCTTCTTCTGGGTCTCCCTTGTGGGTGCATGATCTTAAGGCATTGGGCCATCTTCCACTGCTTTCCCAGGCCATAAGCGAGGAGTTGGAAAGGAAGTGGAGCAGCTGGGACATGAACTGGTGCCCTTATGGGATGCTAGCACTGCAAAGTGTCAAGGATTAGCCAGTTGAGCTATCGTGCCAACCCAGGACTTGCCATTTTCTATTTCATATGGTTCTTAAAGACCACAGCTCACAGCACTCAATGTAGTCCCTTTCCCAGGGTAGACATTACTAACCTCAGGTCCTTGTCCATGTTGATTTGACCAATGATGAGAGATGCTTGTGGAGAAATCTTTCTAAAGTGATTACCAAGCAGGATAATGGAAGCCAGGCTCTGTATAGCGGCATCTTACTCTCAAAGATTTGTTTTTAATTGAACAGCAGAGTTACAAAGAGGGAATCCAGTGTGTTTTGCAAATGAGTCAGGTGAAAAATGTGCTGATAGAATGTTAATCACTATGAGAAAGCCTGGCAATCATCTGTTCCATCTACTTGTGCACCTGGAACTTTCACCATCTTTTTAAAAATTAAAATGTCTTCACTTTGAGATAATTGAGGATTCACAAGCATTTTTAGGAAATAATGCAGAGAGGAGTTGGCACTGTGGATAAGATACTGCTTACAGTGCCTACATCCCATATCAAAATACTTGTTTCCAATTCTAGCTTCCTGGTAATACACACCCTGGGAGGCAGCAGATAATGCTTCAATACTTGGGTTCCTGCATTTGTGTAGGAAACCTGGATTGAGTTCTGAGCTCCTGGCTTCAACCTGGCCCAGGATTTATTGCTTTGGGTATATTGGAGAGCAAACCACTAGATGGAAGATATCTGTTCTTCCATGTCTCTCCCCCGTCTCAAATACATGTAAAGCACATAAAAAAAAAAAAACACGGGAAGATGCCTATATCATTTATCTACTTCCTCCTAGTTGTAACATTTTATTTTTAAAAAAGATTTATTTATTTTTATTGGAAAGGCAGATATACAGAGAGGAAGATCTGTCCACTGAATCACTCCCCAAGTGGCTGCAATGGCCAGCCGGAGCTGAGCCAATCTGAGCCAGGAGCCAGGAGGTTCTTCTGGGTCTCCCACATGGGTGCAGGGCCTCAGGCTTTGGGCTGTCCTCAACTGCTTTCCCAGGCTACAAGCAGGGAGCTGAATGGAAAGTGGGGTCTCTGGGACACGAATTGGCACCCATATAGGATCCTGGTGTGTGCCAAGTGAGGACTTTAGCCTCTAGGCTACTGCGTTGGGCCCAGTAGTTGTAACATCTTAATATGCAGTACATGTAGGTGTTAGTGTGTTTGTGTGAAGGGTGAGTCCCATATTACAACTAGAATGTTGCCACTGACATCACCATAGAGATACCTCTTGCACCTTTATAGCCACATCTGCTTCCTTTCTCTTTCACCCTTAACCTTGGCACCTACTAATCAATTTTATAATAATTTCTTCAGGTTGTTATATGAGTGAAATAATATGGTTACCTGTTGGGTTTTCGTTTTCCTTAGTATAATTTCTCTGGAAATTCATCCAAATTATTACGTCACTAATTGGTTCCTTTTTTATTTGATTTCATTTTTGTGACCTTTTTGAGTGAAAGGATGGATAATCCCATGATTTGTCTGGTTATTCTTAAGTCACGAAACACTCTGAATTTAGTCCAAAATATGTGCAATCTGGAAAGGGCCAAAACACCATACTTGATTTAATATTAAAATTTTACTCCTTTCTCAAGTCCTTAGTCTAGATTTTTTGCTTGGAAGAAACCTGGCATTGGGCAAAGAGATTTTGGATGTTTTCTTGGTCCTGCAGGATTGGAGCTTGGCAGGGGTTGGTGATGTGGAAGGTAAAGGAGGGAGATGTCGGAAAGGGCTTCTGTGACTCTTCTTGGATGTTAACTGGCTTCATATTCTCTGAACTGTCATTAGTCCTTGATGACAGTGAGGTCCTCTGCTATTTGGTTCTTAGCCCCTGTAAAGATTATTGGGCCTCCAATGTGTCAATCTAGGTCCCTGGAAGGTGATACTCTTGGAAAAGTCTTGGGTTAACTCATGCTGTTCTCACATCTCACACCATATCTGTTACACCGGAACACATACGCATCTTTTTCCAGTAAGTTCTGGATGTGTAGGCTTTCCATTGTCATCTTCTTCTTTGAACATTTTGTTATCCCATCTCTTGCCTTTTGGTTTCCAAGACAGGAACAGATCACAGACTCACTGTGAACTCTAGTTGTGGGGGACACAGAACAGGCAACCTGAATGGGAATGTTGAAAGTCTCAGGCCAAGCTTGAGGAGCAAGGTGGATACTCTCTTCCTTTCTGTTTGGGTGGGAAGGACTCACAGAATACACACAGATCAGCTGTCTATTCTTTCATAGAAAAAATGCTGAAGTCTTAATAGTCCTTAATGGTGACTTTTAATAATTTACATTTTACTTTGTTATGCTATTGCTATAGTAGAATTTTCTGATTCCAATGTTGAACTGCTGTGTAAACTTAAAAGTCCTTTTGGGGGGCTGAGCGTGATAGCGTAGTGGTTAAAATTCTTGCCTTGCATGCGCCAGGATCCCATATGAGTGCCAGTTCATGTCCTGGAGGCCCCACTTCCCATTCAGCTCCCTGCCTGTGGCCTGGGAAAGCAGTCGAGGATGGCTCAAAGCCTTGGGACCCTACTTCCACTTGGGAGACCTGGAGGAAGTTTCTGGCTCCTGGCTTCAGATTGGCTCAGCTCTGGCCATTTCTGAAGCTTAGGGAGTGAATCATCAGACAGAAGATCTTCCTCTTTTTCTTTCTCTTTGTATATCTGACTTTCGAAAAAAATAAACAAGTCTTTTTCAAAAATCCTTTTTATCACACTTAAAATTCATGAAGCCATTTTGTTCCAACTCTCCATTCAGCCTTGTCAATGTCAGCTTTGCCTTTATTGGGAGAGCATTTTGGAGCCATCTCATGAAGTTTTTGAGTGTCCATCATCATTCCTTGAAGCTGTGTTTGCAAAATGGTGAACTTTCTTTTTTGAACTCATGTGTGATCTACATTTGATCTTAGCCAAAAGTCTAATAAGCTATTCATATGATATCTGACCATTGAAAATTTTACACTAAAACACAAATAAATCATTCTGATTTTTGGGAGGGGAGTAATTTTTTTCCTTCTTTTTCCCACTTTTCTGATTGTCATTCACTAATTCCATGACATAATAATGTAGGGCTTTAAAAATTGAATGCATAAAACTTGCAGTTAAAAACTCACATGCTCAAAAATGATGAATTATATTCTCTCTCTTTTTTCTTATTTCCACAGATAGCTTGTAAAGGGAACCCAAAATAGGCGGGGACACTCAAACCAAGTTTCAAATCAAGTAATTGGGAGAGTTCTTTGTATTAAGAGGTGACGTAGTGTTTTCTGATCAAGTATGTTTGAGCACATCTCTTCCTTGAATTAACGGGTGTATGTACTGATTCCCTGGCATCCTTGTGTGTGTTCATTTGCACCTTTAATTACAGCTGCTTTTTGTTGGGGCTTCCTGTGCAGTTTAAGAAACATTTTCAGAGGCTGTTAACTGAAAAGGAAAGAAAAGCTCTGAAGTCAGCCTGAGTGTGAATTTAATTTCCAGGAACACAGAGTTCAAGTGAGACTCAAGCAGAGACAAATAATCAAATTTTGGCTGTTAGACCCTCTGATTGATTGATGAAAATAGAGCCTTTTGTATTTGTCCTGTTGTTTCTGTGACCTGCTTTCAAGGTTTCAACTTTTTAGCAGTAATATATCTACAAATATCAGAAACTCAAGATGAAGCTTTCTGCCTTTCCTGCATTAAAGGCAGAATTAGGGACCATGGGGTTAACTGCCAGTTTCTCTGCGGGGTTTTACTGTTGTTAGGATTGGATGGGACTTTTTTTTCTCCTTGAAAGTGCCAAATCATTTTCCTTGTTAGTAATAAATCAGTGGGCAATGGCTGGTGAAGATCACACCAGGTGTTTAGGGTGAGTGAATTCTACCCTGTCCTGGTCACTGAGCACTGGGCTGACTGATGGAAAATCGCTTTGTCTCTTTGATTGTAATTACAAGGTAGATGTCTTAAACTTACTGTATATATAAAAAAGTTGCTTGTTAAAAATGCAGATTCTTGAATCCCATCAACAGAAATAATGTTCAGGTGCATTTGGTATCTGTACCTCTGAAGAACATTCATCTTGATTTTTTAAATATTTATTTATTTTTATTACAAAGTCAGATATACAGGGAGGAGGAGAGACAGAGAGGAAGATCTTCCATTCGATGATTCTCTCCCCAAGTGACGGGAACGGCTGGTGCTGTGCTGATCCGAAGCCAGGATCTAGGAACCTCCTCCAGGTCTCCCACACAGATGCAGGATCCCAAAGCATTGGGCCATCCTCGACTGCCTTCACAGGCCACAAGCAGGGAGCTGGATGGGAAGCAGGGAGCTGCTGGGATTAGAACCAGTGCCCATATGTGATCCCGGGGCGTTCAAGGCAAGGACTTTAGCCACTAGGCATGGCGCCCGGCCCTTATCTTGATTTTAATATGAAGCACATACTTCACACTTAAACGTCAGCCTAGGGATGCCTGACCAACTTGTTAGTAACTGGAGAAGGTGCATGGGCATCAGGGATCATCCCAGGTTATAACTGTGAGAGTCAAGTGATGAAAGTAGATGTTAGGCAGCTGGAGAGAAAACTGGTTATGGAAGATAAGTGCTGAGGTCACTCACAGATTATCATTGTTAAAGATTTATTTATTTTTATTGGAAAGTCAGATATACAGAGAGAAAGAAAGACAAAGAGGAAGATCTTCCATCGTTGACTTACTCCCCAAGTGGCTGCAATGGCCAGAGCTGAGCCAATCTGAAGCCAGGAGCCAGGAACTTCCTCCAGGTCTCCCACGTGGAAGTAGGGTCCCAAGGCTTTGGGCCGTCCTCGACTGCTTTCCCAGGCCACAGGCAGGGAGCTGAATGGGAAGTGGGGCCTCCAGGACATGAACTGGCACTCATATGGGATCCTGGAGCATGCAAGGTGAGGACTTCAGCCACTAGGCTACTATACCAGGCTCTAATTAACTTTTTTTGGTAGTGCCATTTCCTATGGTCAACTTATTCTTTTAAAGAGAATGGTTGCGATGGAGAGAAAGTAGGAATTTAATTTTGGGGTTTTTGGTAACAATTTTGCCCATCTTTTAATAACTAGTGTTGCTTTAGGGTAGAAGGTAATATGAAGAAAGAGATTGTAAATATGAATAGGCTGGGGGCCTTATTAAATCTGATGTAAAGAACCTTACCTCAAAAATTCATCAATGAGATCATTGAATCTCCTAGGTCTGTCCTTTCTAATCATCTCTGTGTTAGTTTATATCCTTTAAGTAGTGACTAACATACTTTCCAAAAGGGCAAGAGGGAAGTGCTGTCATTTTCCTTTCTGGGTGTAGCTCTGTGATGTAGTGTTGGCTATGTGACTGCTCATTCTCTATATTACAACCCTGTATCTCAATAAGGAGAATTACCTGTGGGAAAAATGTGCATCTGTTTGCTGGTATTTAAATTGCAACGCTAAACCAGTTTCCCACCCTTTTTTTGGTAGAATTTTTAAAAACTCATGAAAGTTTTATTGAGATAGAAATTAAATTTCCAACAACGTGTAACTTCTTATGGGGATTTTCTTACACCACTGTTTGCGTTTGGGGTTCCTCTCCCCTTGTGCCGTGTCAGTCATGCTGTATTCTACCCACTTCTGTAGTCAAAGGTTATTTTTCAGCTGGACACAAGAGAGAACAGGAAGGCAAGTGGGTGTTCAGAACTAATTAAGGGTCATTTGATTTTGGAGGGAATTGTTACTGATTTAGCATGCAAATCTCTTGTTAGAATATGAACAACCAGGGAGCTCGTGGGCAGATTTAAAAGTACATCTCACTTCCGTTTAGGATGCTTATTAGGCCTACTTATTGTTAATATTAGGCATCTTTGGTTTGGACTAAAGAACCTTTGTGTACCATCTCAAGATGTGAATGCAAAGCTGGTTTTAATCTCTGCTGCCTTCTTTTAATCTTAATTTGAGTCTTGTGTTGTGGAGGAACAAGAAATATATGGGCTTAATAGAATGTATTACCTTGTTGGCTTTGTGTGTATATCCTGTTAGCTTCACTATGTTGACTCAGATTGAACACTTTGTTTTTTAAATAATTATTTTTATATTTGATGATTTTTTCATAGTTGATTAGGGTGCAAAGGGTCAAGGGCTACAAGAATGTGGGTGAGCTCACCATTTCCACATTCTCTTTTTTCTTTCCAGTATCTGGGGGAAGGAGGGAGGTAGGGAGGGAATCCACACCCAGCCTCCCAATCATCCCAGGTCCCCGATGTGGGGCATGCTCCGAGGGTCCTGCTCAAGTGGTTTTGATAGTTCAACAATTCTGAATTACTCCCAGTCTCACCACTTCAGTCATGATGAAATCTCTCCAGAATCCACTGGTTGACATAGTCCACTTTAGAGTCTGTGTTTCCCCAGATATTCACTGCCAACATTGTGTGAATTACTTTTGTTGAACTATACAATATTCACTGATATTATAGCTTCATGGGAATGAAGCAATAAAATATACTAAGTTTTATTAGATGAGAATGTTTTCCATGATGTGGTCCATGGAAACAGTGAAGAACGGTAAGGTTTTTAGGTAACTTGGAGCTTTGACAGTATGCAGGGTCACCTGTTGCCTTAGGGAGCAGCCTGTGGCCAGCATTGTGGTATATCAGGTAAAGTTGCTGCTTGTGACACCAGCATCCCAGATGATTGCCAGTTGTGTCTTGCCTGCTCCTCTTCTGATCCAGCTCCCTGAAGCACAGGATGACCCCAGTATTTTAGCCACTGCTAGCCACCTGGAAGACCTGGGAGGAACTCCTAGTTCTGAGGTTTCTGGAGTGGCCTGACCAACTCCAGTTATTGTAAGCATCTAGAGAGCAAACCAGTCAATGAAAGAGACCTCTGTTTCTCTCTCTCTCTCCCTTTCTCTAAGTAACTCCCACTTTCAAATACATAACTAAGTAAATCTTACAAAAAGAGAATGACTTCATGCAAATCACTAAACTAACTTTGTTTTCCCAATAGTGTTAGGGAAAGAGAAGGAGAACTGTCTACAAAGATGAAGACACTAAAACACGGATGGATTATTAGGTGACTATTAAAGATGCAGAGGTTCAGGACCAGACATGTATCAAACCTAAAATAAACCAGGCTATTGCCAAATAAAAAGTTTTAGTAAAATTTAAGAATATTCCTCACTGCTATGGTTATGATCTCTCAGGCAACAAATGTGAGTTACTATCAGATGCATTGTTGCCATGGCACTGGCTGATGTGAGAAGGATTAGAGAAAGATGGAGATTCAAAGGGTAATACACTTCAAATTTTATTTGCAAAGTGGCCGTAATGTGTGTGTTTCAGAGGTCAGTCTTAATGCCTGGAACACAGGATTTTGTAAATGTATATACAGTGAACATAAAAATTATGTGGGGCATTTGAATTTAAATAAAAGAAATACTTTTTTTTAAAAAAATAAGGACACTCTCCTTCATGATGTGATTTTTGTGTCTACACCATCATGTGGTGACCTAGATTCCTGTGACTATAGAGAGTATTATGCAAAAGAGAATCACAATTGTCAACTTCATTAAGAATATAGCATGTACTGATTGAATTTCCTTTTCCCTAGGGTCATGGAACTGTTGATCAATTTTTTTTGCTAAAATGCTTGGAATTGAAGCTCTGGGCTTTTTTCTTTTTGTAAACTGATGTGCTGGCCAGTTTGTCTCTGGGTAATGATGCTCTTGGTTTGTGCTTTCAGCAAAATGGATTTATTCAAACTGAACTTGCCTCTGGTGGCTTGTACCAGTAAACAAAAAACCACAACTAGAGCTGGAAGTAATGTTTTAAGTGATGAAAATTCATAGTCATAATAATTTATTTTGACTATGCCAGACCTATGGCCCTTTTTTTTTTTTAAAGATTTATTTATTTTATTACAAAGTCAGATATACAGAGAGCAGGAGAGACAGAGAGGAAGATCTTCCGTCCGATGATTCACTCCCCAGGTGAGCCGCAACGGGCCGGTGTGCGCCGATCCGATGCCGGGAACCAGGAACCTCTTCCAGGTCTCCCATGCGGATGCAGGGTCCCAATGCACTGGGCTGTCCTCGACTGCTTTCCCAGGCCACAGGCAGGGAGCTGGCTGGGAAGTGGAGCTGCCGGGATTAGAATCGGTGCCCATATGGGATCCCGGGGCGTTCAAGGTGAGGACTTAAGCTGCTAGGCCACGCCGCCAGGCCCAACCTATGGCTCTTTTGAGGGTAATGGTCCTGGTATAAAAATAGGAATTTATGTAAGACCGCTGTGGATAGTATGCTGCTGGGCTGTGCAGTCAAATAGCTCTAGGTTGAAGTCCTGGTTCTGTCATTTACTGTAGTTTTGTCCTTGGATCTGCTTTTACTACTAACATTTTTAAAAAAGCAATTCTTAAAAGATTGATTTATCTATTTGAGAGTGATAGAGAGTGGAAAGATGGAGAAAAAGATCTTTCATATGCTCATTCACTCCCCAAATTGTTTCCAAATTCTGGGACTGGGCAAGACCAGGACTAGGGGCTGATCTCCCATGTGGGTGGCAGAGCCACAGTTACTTAGACTGTCACCCACTGCCTCCCACATATCCCAGATTGTTAATTAGTATAGTGTTAATTAGTATAGTGAGGTCTCAGAACCACCTGAAAAAAAGTATAACATGATTATTTTTCAATAAATAAACAAGAAATAGTGAAATGGTCTCTTTACACCCACATTCTGCTGCTTAAGGCAGGGCTGCATTAATTTCCTTATGACTACCATAACAAAATGCCAAAAGTGGAATGGCTTAAAGCAACAGAAATGTATTCTCTCGCAGTACAGGGGGCCAGAAGTCTGAAATAAAAACATGAGATGTTTGATGCCTTCTAAAAACTTAAAGGGATAGCCTGTTTCATGTCTTTCTACTAGATTTCAGCAGTTGCCTGTCATGCTTGGCCTTCCTTGGCTCATAGCTACAATACCACAGATTTGAGCCCATGGTCACATGGCCTTCTTCCCTAGGTTTCTTGTATGCTTTTTTTTTTTTCCTGTTATAAGAATACTAAGGAACTGTACCATGGGATAATAAAATTAAAAAAAAAAAAAAAAGATTACTAGTTGGGCCCAGCATGGTGGCCCAGTGGTGAAATCCTTGCCTTGCCCATATGGGTGTGGGTTCATATTCCTGCTGTTCTACTTTCCATCCAACTCCCTGCTTATGGGAAAACAGTCAAGGATGACTCAAAACTTTGGGACCCTGCATCCATGTGGGAGACGTGGAGGAAGCTCCTGACTCCTGGCTTTGGTTGGGCTTAGTTCCAGTCATTGGGGCCATTTGGGGAGTGAAACAGCAGATGAAAGATCTCTCTCTATATCTCCTTCTCTCTGTAAATGTCCTTTCCAGTAAAATCAATCCATCAATCTTTTTCTTTTTCTTTTTGAAGAATGCTAGTCCTTGGGTTTAAGCCCAACCCTATTCCCGTGTAACCTCATTTCAATTTGATTATATCCACAAGGACCCTATTTATAAGGTCTTATTTATAGGTTGGGGAGGTTGGAGAAGAGTTCAAATTGTAATATGTGTTTTCAGGGATATAGTCCAGTTCACTGTGACAGTAAACTCAGAGAGTTCAAATTGAAATTCAGACTCTCTCCTTTTACCTCATCTATTGCTGAGCTCTCTAACCTCAACTACTCAGTTGTATAACCTAGCCATGACTTCCTGTTGCTTATATATCTTATTTAAATATTTTCACTTGGCTCTACCCTGCTACCTGAAATGATTTCTTATTTTAAGAAACTGCTTTTATTTAAAAAAAAAAAAGAAACTGCTTTCCTTCACCTAGAATCCATATTTTCTGTTTGTGTTGTTCCAAAAGCAAAGAAGATGTTATCTCTTCATCTGAGCAAATCTTCTCATTCATAAGGGTGTGGATTGTGTTTCACATTGCATTTTTTCCCTGCAACACCTAGTTAAGTGCTAGTGCATGCTATGTGCTCAATAAACATTTTTAAATTAGTTTACTCAAAAAAGCAGATGGCTGTAGATTATAAATTGGAAAGAAAATGGTTTCTTTCACTTGAATCCCAACATTTAAGTTACTGAGGGTTGGGTTTGTCTTAATTGCTTAAAGTATACATGAAGACTATTATTTTCTTTTGGTTTTAAAATTCCTACGTGGGATATCTATGTTTTATTTTGGTCTCATTCTGATGTTAAGTTCTAAAACATAATAAGCAGAGTTGAGTGTTTGGCTCAGCAGTAAAGTTACTGCTTTAGAATATCTTCATCATGTGTCAGAGTGCTTATGATTGAGTCTCAGCTATTGTTTTGATTCCAGTGTACAGCTGATGCTTGCCTTAGGAGGCAGCATATGATGACTCAAATACCTGGGACTCCACCACTCACATGGGAGACATGGATAGAGTTCTGGTCCTTGCTTCGGCCCAGTCCTGGATATTGCAGATATTTTGGGAGTGAGCCAGCTGTTTCTCTCTCTTTCCTTTTCTCCTTCTCTGCCTCTTTTTTTCTCTCTCCCTCCCTTTTGTCATCTCTCTCTCTCTTTCAAATAAAAATAATTAAAAAAAATCAAAACAGGATAAGAAAATGCTCTTGGCACACGATTACTCTACAGGAAGGTTCTGTTGTTTATTGTCAATACCGAGTTCAGAATCTGGGAGATAATTTTTTATTAGTGATGTAATATTTAAAGACACAAGAAGAACCTGTTTTTGTATTTTGTTTTATGTTTGTTGCCATTGTTGCAAAGCTGAAGAATATTTAATAAATTGTTATCTCCTACCTCTTCAACAAAGAGAAGTTTTAAGTCAACACCAAAATGCTTTCTCCCCATGGGCTTCTGCCTTAATTCACTACCCTCCAAGTTGTGCATTTGAAGAGCCATATTCCAGGGCACCAGATATAGCCTGTGGCCACTGTAGAGGCCTGGTCAGCTCAGTTTATTCCTGGTCTGATACAGTTCAGTTCCAGTTCATTTCTTACCATTAGCAGGCTCAGAGCCATTAAGTGGGTGGTGAGCAGATTTGTGCTTCTGATTTTTCATGGGGAAAATGGAGTCAGTAGTGTCTTTTGTCTGAATGAAATGGAGCATTCGTATGTGGTGTTGGTAGCTAGAATAATGAGTCAGTATTTGTGAAGCAAATATTCTAATAATGGGCTCATAATAAATGGAATAAATAAGTTTGAAAGTAAAAAGTATAATTTGTTGTCGAAATTAGAGTATAAGAATCCATACTGTCCTGTTTAAAGAGCCAACATCTCCACAGGCTCTGAGTAGGCTGGGTTTAAGCTTTAACTCCTTAGTATTCCCTTTGCCTCATGGTCAGAATTTGTCTTTGCTCAGTTAACTCTTATTTTTTCTAAAAATTTATTTATTTATCTGAAAGCAGAGAGCCAGGAACTCTATCTGTGTCTCCTACGTGGTGGCAGGGGCACAAGTACTTGGATTATTTCCCGCTGTCTTCCTAGGCACAGTAGGAGGGAGTTGGATTGGAAATGGAGTAGCCACAACTTGAGCCATTGCCTGTATGGGATGCTGGTGTCTCAGACAACATCTTAAGCACTGTGCAATATGTTGGCCCCAACTTTCATTTTTTGAAAAACAATTGCATGGGTTGTGTTGAAATTTATTATTGTTCATCGTCACAAAGGGTAGGAAGAAGGGAGAAAGAGTGGGAGGGAGGGAGTGAGAGAGAGATTAGGATGTTCCATTTGTTGGTTCATTCTGCAAATGGCTGCAACAGCTAGGGCTGAGTCAGGGTGAAGCCAGGATCCTAAAACTCAATCCGAGTCTCCCATGTGAGTGGTGGGAACTGAAGTACCTCAGACAGCATCCACTGCCTCCCAGGGTTTGTATTAGCAGGAATCTGGAATTGGAAGTGAAGCTAGGACTTGAATCCGAACACTGCAGTATAGGATGCAGATATTCCAGTGGTGTCTTAACTGTTGTGTCAAGAGCCTGCCCAGGTATCTCTCATATGCTTTAGCCTTCTGAAAACGGGAAACATCCTTGCCTGGGAGCCCTTCAGTTTTCAACATAGTCTGTGCTATAGAGAATGGCTAAACAACCAAATTAGAAAATTGGCATGAACTGATGTATGTTTACAAATACTACTTCATTTTCCAGCCTGGAGCTGCCAAATATTGAGCTTAATTCTTCCTTGCCTTTGTGTTCACATGAAAAAGAAAAAGACATTATGAGAGTCAGGGCAGTGATGGCTGACAAATGTTAGCAATAGGCTCTCTCTAAGTAAAAAAGGCCCTGATTTGTAGTATTTGTGGTTTTTGTAGTTCACATGCTCCCTCGTAGATACTTTCAAGCTACCAGTGTGATCTCACTGAATTGGAGTTGGGCAGAAATGTGGAAGTGAGCTCTAACACACTTCTGCAAGAGTCTTAGTTAAAACAGGAAGAGAATTGAGAGGGTGTGTTTTGGTGTTGCCTGTTGAATCATTCTATGGATATTTATTAAGCTCTTACTGTGTCTGAAGCATTGCTTTTTTTTTTTTTGTACTTCCACCCTTCATCGTTTGTGAGGTTGTAGCAAATCTTTCTGTGTTCATAATTATTTTGTAAAACAATGTATTTATTTATCTGAAAGGCACACTTACAGGGAAAGAGAGCAAGAGACAGAAACAGAGAGAAAAAAATCTTTCATCTGTTGTTTCACTCCAAGTAGCCACAGAGTCTGGATGTGGGCTAGGCTGAGGCCAGGAGCCTGGAATATCCAGATGACGCTGTGTGTGGCACAGGGTCTAAGCACTTGAACCACCATTAGAGAATGCTTCTCCTGGTGCAGGATCCTGGGTCAGAAGTGGAACAGCTAGGACTCGAATTGGCAGCCATATAGGATGCTGATGTCGCAGGTAGTAGCTTAACCTACTGCATCACAAGCATTGCTTTAACTGGAGATGTAATAGGGAAACAACAAATTTCTGCCTTCATGTAGTTGCTTTGCAATGTCTCGTATTTAGTATTTGGGGATAATTTGAGTAGTTTCCATGACAGTTTACTAAATGAAATGTTTGAACCAAGTATTCTAATTTATTAAAAAATAAAAGATCATGGGCTTCTTTTAGTTGTTCTAGATGGTAAAGCAGAGGTTGTGGTAGAAAGGTAGAACTGGTCTCTGAATTGTCTCCATGGCACTGCCAATGTGCTGCCAGGCATGGGAGTTAAAGAGGAGAGGAGAGACGGGTCTTGTTTCAAGTTCAGTTTTCTGTTGCAAACCATTCACTGTCTCCTTGAAAGTAATGGCAGCTGCAAGTTTCCAGAAGGGATAAGTTTCTGGAAATTAAAATCATGCCTGGTAACTTTACTCACTCAAAAAGGATAGGAAGTGGTTGGTGAAGCTCCCATTTGCAGGGCTTCAGGGAGAAGGAGGACTCAGATATTATAGCCAAGGAAAAATGATTTTCCTTTTACCCTTCTGAGTTTTCCCTTGGTTCCTTTTTAACGACATATTGACACAGAAAAAAAGAGAGAAAAATTTTTAAAAGATTTATTTATTTTTATCGCAAAGTCAAATATACACAGAGAGGGAGAGACTGAGAGGAAAATCTTCTGTCTGATGACTCACTCCCCAAGTGACTGCAATAGCCAATGCTGTGTCATTCCAAAGTCAGAAGCCAGGAACCTCTTCCAAGTCTCCAATGCAGGTACAGGGTCTCAAGGCTCTGGGCCATCCTCGACTGCTTTCCCAGGCTACAAGCATGGAGCTAGATGGGAAGCAGGGCCGCCGGGATTAGAATTGGCAACCATATGGGATCCTGGTGCATTCAACGTGAGGACTTTAGCCGCTAGGCCATGGCATCGGCCCCAAGAGAGAGATTAGTTAACATAGATGTCTCTTTGTCTTGGTGTTCTTCTGCTGTAGCAGAATATCACAGACTGAATAACTTGCAAAGAAAAGAAATTTCTCACAGTCCTAGAAGCTGGAAAGTCCATTATTATAATGGTGCTGGCATCTGGTTAGGACCTACCTGCTGTATTGTAGCATGGTGGTCAGTGTACTGGTGAGAGGCAAAGTGTACTAGAGAGGATGGGAAAAAGAGAATATTCATAAGGAGAGAGTTGCTTTCAGAACAAATACACTGCTGGAATAACCAACCCACTCCTGAGAAAATGACATTATGTTTTCAGCATTGTGGTACAGTGGGTAAAGCTGCTGTGTATGATGCTACCATCACAAATAGGTGGCAATTTACATCTTGATTACTGCGCTTGCAATCCTGTTCCCTGATAGTGGCCTACGAAAAGCAACAGAGGCTGACCCAAGTGTTTGGAACCCATGTGGAAGACCCAGATGAAGCTCTTGACCTTGACTTGACTCTACCCTGGCAGCTGTGGTCATCTTGGGAGTGAACCAGTGGGTGGATGATCTGCCTTTCTGCAACTTTTTCAAAAAATGCATTTTTTAAGAGAGAAAATAAACAATAATCTAAAAAAGATAATGGTATTAATCCAGTCTGAGGATGGAACCCTCATGACCTAATCACCTGTTCTGGGTCCCACCTCCCAATACCACCACACTAGCAATTAAATTTAAACATGACTTGTGGAGGGGCATTCATATCGAAGCATGTTGGAGACACCCAGGGACTTGAGTAAATCTCAAATAGGTGGCTTACAACTCTAGCTTTTATAGTATGTTTAACAGACCGGTACATGTTTAGAGAAGTGATAAGGCAAAAGAAAAGGACCTTGTGTCTCTAGTGGTGGCAGATACAGGACTCTGCAGAGCCTTTGTTCTGCCTTTTTAAACCCATGGAATGAATGAGTCATTTGCATATGGTATCTAATGAGGCTGTTGCCTTATGAAGCATCATTCAAGCGAAAGTGGCTATGAACTGTTCATCTCTCTACATTTCTCTACAATATGCGTAACTCAATTCACACCCAGGTCACCTCCATATTCCTTACAAGCAAGAACATTCTGATTCATAATGACAGTTTGAAGCAAGTGAAGGAAGCCCAGGCTCTTTTCTGGTATATCAGAATCTCCTTCTTGTGGTTGTTCAGAGTATCTCTTCCTGGGAAACACTCCAAACCAGCACTGTGCCACAGCTGGTTAAGGTGCAACCTGTGGTGCCTGCATCCCAAGTAACCCTGGGCTCAAGTCCTGGCTGCTGTGTTTCTGTCCTAGCTCCCTGCTAATGGGCCTGGATTTCCATTGAAATTCTTGTCTCCTGATTTTTGCTTGACCTAGACCACCTGGATAGAATTCCAGGCTCCTGTCTTGTGAGGTCATCTGGGAAGTGAACCAACTGAACTAAATCCACTGGAATAGGCTTAGGCATTTGCATCTTAAAAAAAATTCTCAGGTAATGCATAGGTACACTAAAGTTTGAGAACAACTCATTTAGACTAATAGAATATTAGGGAGGAAATAACTTGAGAATTCTGCTGAGGCCCAGCCTTTGTCTCATTGGAACAAGTATCACCTATCTGACCTTTTCACTTTTCTGTTTAAAATAGAATACCAGTATAATCTGGTAGGGCATTAAGGACAAAGCCTTTTTTCAAGGGTTACCAGTATGTGAGGCTTTGCTGCTAGCAGGCCTGGGATCAATTAGTTGTTCCAGCTGAAGGAGATTGTAATTATTTCATTTTCAACTACTGAGGTGTCTATTTTTTTAAAGATTTTTTATTTGACAGGTAGAGTTAGAGAGAGGGTTAGAAAACATCTTCCATTCACAGTTCAATAAACAGCCACAATGGCTGGAGCTAGGCCAGGTTGAAGTCAGGAGCCAGGAACTTTTTCCAGTCTCCCATATGGAGACTGGGCCATCTTCAACTGCTTTCTGAAGCACATTAACAGGGAGCTAAATTGGAACAATAACACCTGGGAACAGAAACAGTGCCCTTATGGCTTAATTTGCTGTGCCACAACGTTGAACCCTACTAACATTACATCATGAATCCTAGACAGGAATTTGTAAAACAGTTAACAAAAAGGAGATAGTATGAATAAACACTTTTTGTGTCCTTGACTCCTGCTTTGGTTGCTATAATATTTATGTGCCGAATGTGGATTCTCTCACCTCCATTTGGCTGTTATGGGAGGTGGGGTGGTGAAAAACAACACATCAATCTTCAATTTGGCCCAATATTTTAATTTTATGGATGTGAGAATCAAGGTAAAGGAGAGGGATGTGGTGACCTCTGCAGGTATTTCAGAATCAGAATGAATCCCTTGGTCTTGCCAATTTCACGAGATTGCTCTTGCTTTCATTGTGCTGCTGCCCAACAGGAGGGACACATCCCTGTACAATTATTTGCTGATTCTCAGTTCCTGACAGACAAAACCCAACATTCCCATTTCTAAAGAAACATGTTGTTTGGTGTTCCTCTGGGAAATCAGGAAAATTAAGTGAAATTGTTCAGTGTGAGATCTGGAGAATGTGTGTCTTCCTCTTTGTGTCCTGTGCTACATCCACAGAGATCACTTCTGAGAGGGACACTGTGAAAAACAATTTAGGCCAGGGGACTTCCCTCTATGCCTATGAGGACCAGTGTGCAGTATTACCAAGTCCTGTGATAATTGTAACACAGTTAATTAATTGGAAGACTTGTCTCTAACTTCCTTTGGAGAGCTACAGGTGACTTACTGGGCTGCAGAAATTGCATTGGTGCAAAGAGGTAGAGGATGGGTTTGTTTCCCTTGGTGGTCCCATTTTTTCTTCCTTTCTTGGACTTGCTTTGGAAATGATCTTACATCTGAAATGAACACAGGCACATTTCTTGCTGTGGAATCAGCAGCAGAAACATTCTGTCAAGCAGAGCAGCGCTCAAGAATGTGCTTGACTTCCTAAGAGATTAGTGATGGCCTGGTGCATCTTTATCTCTTCTTTTCAAATGTTATTTGTTGCTGTTGCCAAAGTGATGTTTTCAGGAATGTTTGGGGAATCATTATGGAGGACAGCAGCAACGTAAGTGCATTATGAGTAAGTTTGAAGGCAAAGAACAGAACGTTAGAGCTGTTTCTTAGAAAAAAATTGAAATTGTAGACAGTTTGAAATTTGAGTCAGTGATTTTTGACATGTGGAACTTAGCTAAAGCTTACCTGTTTTTGATCATGTTGCAGCTGCTTCTTATTGCCTATTCAAGATCTATTCTCTTATTATGACTTAAAGAACCTTAATTTGTTGAGAGTAAAAATGTGTCCAGATAAAATTATCTGGGCCCACGCAGTATACTAGTGGCTAAAGTCCTCGCCTTGCATGCCCGGGATCCCATATAGGCATTGGTTCACATTGAGGCTGCTCCACTTCCCTTCCAGCTCACTGCTCATGGCCTGGGAAAGCAGTAGAGGACGGCCCAAAGCCTTGGGACCCTGCACCACATGGGAGACCTGGAAGAAGCTCCTGGCTTCTGGCTTCGGATCAGCTCAGCTCCAGTCATTGTGGCTGTTTGGGGAATGAACCAGTGGATGGAAGAACTTTGTTTCTCCTTCGCTGTGTAAATCTGACTCTCCAATAAAGATAAATAAATCTTTAAAAAATTATCTGTGAGATTAATTTTTAAATGGGCGTGGCTTGGTTACCCATATCCAACTAGTGGATTGTAAGTGGACATTTACAGAGTAGATTTTGGGATTGTAGTTTTTTCTTTCCAAAATAGAGATGCTGTAAGCTAGGGGTGTGCTTTCTGTCACTGACCTCTACCCATGTCTCTTTGGCATGATATATGAATGTAACTCCTAGGGAAGGAGTAATTGCATTGCACTTATAAAGACACAATCTGCTAAGAATGACAGAGTAGAAAGGTAGGAGTCTGGGCTTGTTTTTTTTTTTAAGATTTATTTATTTTATTACAAAGTCAGATATACAGAGAGGAGGAGACACAGAGAGGAAGATCTTCCGTCCGATGATTCACTCCCCAAGTGAGCCGCAACGGCTGGTGCTGCGCCGATCCGAAGCCGGGAGCCAGGAACCTCTTCCGGGTCTCCCACTCGGGTGCAGGGTCCCAATGCACTGGGCCGTCCTCGACTGCTTTCCCAGGCCACAAGCAGGGAGCTGGATGGGAAGTGGAGCTGCCGGGATTAGAACCGGCTCCCATATGGGATCCCGGGGCGTTCAAGGCGAGGACTTTAGCGGCTAGGCCACGCCGCCAGGCCCTGGGCTTGTTTTTCAAAAAAAGATTCATCTTTGTTTGAAAGGCAGTTAGAGAAGGAAGGAGAGAGAGAAAGATCAATCTTCCATCTGCTGGTTCATTCCTCAGTAACTATTTATTGCCATTGCAGTTTCAGCTCATATTCCCATCACTTTCATTAATATTTTGGATGTTTATCAAGCCCTTTCCCAGAAGGTGTGTTACATGTCTGAGCCAGATTCCAGGGCAGTGGATAGGCACACAATACGGTGTCCAGAAATGGCACTGGCTTAATTGTGCTCCTGTGTGTAAATTATTAAAGGCCCACTCACTAAAACATTATCAGCGACATTAACTCCCAAGCTCACATCAGTTGCAAAACCCATTTCAAAAGGGCAAACTACAATGCCTCAATGGATTACAGAATTCTTAGTGGGGTGGTTGAGTGTCCATGCCAAAAGTGGTGAGAGTGCATCAAGGTGGTTAGAGAGACATCCGCTGGGCCTTGCCAAACAGCTGGGCTTTGCCAAACAGGGGAGCTGTTCTCTTCACACCTTCATGTCATCCACATTCACTGCATGGACCCCAGCAGACTCCATGTTCATACAGGAGTCCATGTACTTGGGCCATGCTCTGCTGCTTTCCCTGGCACAATAGCAGGGAGCTGGATCAAAAGTGTAGTAGCAGAGACACAAAATGATATACATGTGAAATGCTGACATTGCAGACTGTGCCTTAACTGGATTTCAAATTGTAGTTGCATTTCTGGTATATAAAGCCAAATGCCATTTTAGGAAACTGTTGGTTTTGTAGTTCTTATGCAAGGTGTATGTAATTATGGTGTTTTCCTACTAACAGTTCAACTTATAGAGTTAGAAATTTTAGATATTGAGAGTTTCCCTTATCTACTACTTTGTTGAAAGTTATAGAACACCAAGATAGAGGAACTTGTCAAATGTTCTATCTAAGGTGGTACAGGCACTCCCTATTGCGGTTTGCCAATGAGAATGAAGTCAAAAGTCAGAGCAGTCAGGACCCAGAAAGTTACTTTAAGAGCATGGGTCCTCAGGGGTTTGCCTACAACTAAGAGCAATATCTGTGGGGAAAATAAGGTGTTCTACCTCTTTTCTTTCCTCCTCTGGGACAGAGATGTTGGTCCAGGATCACTCCATGGATGTATTATTTTATCAGAGGCAGTACTACCAATCAGGGTTTTCTTTGATAGAATCATGGAATAGCAAAACACTGCATTTCTGAGCAAAGATTTATCATAGAAATTTGGCACCGTTATATGCTCTTTTTAAATGCTGTTGTATGTCTAAAGTGCCTTATTTATATAAGAATAATTAATAGACCTGGCGGCGTGGCCTTGCGGCTAAAGTCCTTGCCTTGCACGCCAGGATCCCATATGGGCGCCGGTTCTAATCTCAGCAGCTCCACTTCCCATCCAGCTCCCTGCTTGTGGCCTGGGGAAGTAGTCGAGGACGACCCAAGGATTTGGGACCCTGCACCTGCGTGGGAGACCTGGAAGAGGTTCCAGGTTCCCGGCTTTGGATCAGCGCAGCACCAGCCGTTGCGCTCACTTGGGGAGTGAAACATCAGACGGAAGATCTTCCTCTCTGTGTCTCCTCCTCTCTGTATATCTGACTTTGTAATAAAAATAAATAAATCTTAAAAAAGAATAATTAATAATCGATGCTGCATCCATTTGTCTATGACAAGAAAGAAAAGTAGTTACATGGTGAATGTCAGAGCCTTCAGGCCTTATGAAGAGGAAAATTCCTTAATGACCATATGGAAGTATAGAGAGTGTGCGTTATAAGCCATCTTGATATTCTCAAAACTTTAGCTAGTACAGATCACTTAGAGGATGCTTTGGACACAGGTAGACCATAATTTGAGGTGCATTTGTAAAATGTAAAAAAATTAATAATAAAAACCATGCTTATTAAAAGGAGTGGGGTGAACCTTGGGAGGTGATGGGTATGCTTACGTCCTTGATGGTAGGTATGGTTTCATTGGCATGTGTCCCAGATTCATTGAATGATACACATTAAATATAAACAATGCTTTTACATGTCAGTCATTCTTCAGTAAAGCGTTTTCCCCCCACAAAGAGCATGCTTAAAATTGACAATGTTTCTTTTGTCAATCAAAAAGATTTTAATTGCAGTTTCTAAGTAAAATACTCAGTATCTAGTTAGATGATGGATTCTCTATCCAGTGTGGTTTTTTTTCTCATTGTCTTTATCAAAATAGAAAGCATTTCTTCATAATTAGAGTCAGCTAGGAACAGCGGTAAAGGTGTGATGTCTCCATCAATTTGGAAACTTGGAATAATTCACACTGAAGCTGTGTCTGAAAATGATAAGTTTTCTACCTGAAGATCAGAGTAGAGCTCTATCAGATGCTGAATCTACAAGTTAATTTCCTTCAACTTTGTAGTTCATTCTTCTAAAAGAATCTCCATACTTACTCTCAATATTTAGCATAAATTAGCTCTGTCTTCAGACCAGAGAGGGTATACCTAAGAAGACGTTGAACTTGACTGGACAATAAGATGCTGGACTCTGTGTTTGGTGTATGCTTGCAATGGGGGAATCTCAACTGAACTTGAGCTGTGGTTATGCAACAAGGTGGAGGAATCCACCATGGTGGGAGGGTTTGGGCAGGGGTGGGAGAACCCAAGTATCTATGTAACTGTGTCACATAATACAATGTAATTAATGAAGTTAAATAATAAAAAAAAATATTTAGCATAAATAGGTTTTGGTCCTGGATGAGAATATTAAGAATGAAGCTGTGGACCCGACATGATAGCCTACTAGCCAAAGTCCTCGCCTTGCATGTCAGGGATCCCATATGGGTGCTGGTTCATGTCCTGGTGACCACACTTCCCATCCAGCTCCCTGCTTGTGGCCTGGGAAAACAGTGGAAGATGGCTCAAAGCCTTGGAATCTGAACTTGTGTGGGAGACCTGGAAGAAAATCCTGGCTTCTGGATCAGTTCAGGTCTGGTCATTGTTGCCATTTGGGTGGTGAACCAGCAGATGGAAGACCTCTTTCTGTCTTACCTCCCTCTGTAAAATCTGCCTTCTAAACAAAAATAAATAAATCTAAAAAAAAGGAACATTAGGAATATCCAGCTACTAACTACGTTGCTGACATTTGTCACTCAAAGCCAAGGAACTGCCCCTTCCTGACACTATCTGTGCGAATCAGGAATGCCTTACTCTTATTTCTCATTTTTCAGGAGTTCACATGGCCATCCTTGACAGCCAGCCAGCCAGAGAACTTCTGAGGAAAGTTTGCCTGTTTCTTTACAGAGTATGCTGAGAAGGAATATACACAGTATAGCTATGATTTGAATACATTCACATCTAAACTATTTTCTGCAGGACCGCACTAAGAGTAGAAGGTACATTGTTAAATGTCAGCTGTTGTGTTGATTACAGACGTGGGTGTTTTGGAATAAAGGTCAAATGTTTTTATTTGTGTAGCACCCTCCTTCCTCACTGCAGACTTGGGGCAGTTTATTCCCTTGGAACTGATCCTAATGTACCTTTTCCAATTTATATTATTACTCACAAAATAAATGTTAACTAAACAAAAATAAATCTCTTCTACAGATTGGGTTTTTGGTGATAGAACCCAGTTCCATTCATATGATAATTCATGTGCAGCCTTTGAACATCAGTCAGTAATTTCATATAACTGTGAAGTACCTGCTAGTATACATCAATAATAGTTTCATATAATTAGACATAGCATGCTTTTGATATGTGATGTCCAGAAGAATTATTAATAATTGTGCTAAATACTTACATTGATTTTTTCCAGCAAGCATATTTGTCCTTAATCTCATGTCTGGCCTTACTAGTTTCTTGGAAATGATTTTATCTGTTTTGTCTGAAATATGTAACGTTTCTGTTGTCTCTTCTCTGGTTTCTTGGTTTCTTTTCTGCTCTTAGTGTCAAATGAGTCAAAGCAGTATTTTGTACTTGATTTGGAAAAGCTCAGTTTAGTTGGAAGGTTGCTGTGAAGTTTTTGAAATGCAGTTCGAAAATGAAGCAGCCTTCGACTGCTTCAAGAGGGTCTGACAGGATTTTTTTCTGGACAGAAACATGATGGAAAGTGAAATAATTGTCTGATAATGTCGGCTCTCCTTTGCTGTGTAAGATGTCCCAGTTATGCTTTCACATTCTCTGCCTGTTCTAGAATAGCAAGGTTGGTTTACTACTCAAAGAATTAGTGAGGTCTAATACTTTTTCTGCTCTTTTCATTACTATGTTTATGCCAAAACTATCTTCTGTATGTGAATGTAGGATAAAACACAGCATATCGATAACTGTGAAAGTTTTACACAAGGAAGCAAAAATATGTTAATGGGGCCAGCTGCGCCAAGTACTGCTTTTAAGTGTATAATGATTATGTTAAGAACATAATAGAATTGCTGTGAAAAATCCCAGTTGGTTTTTCATTTCAAATACAAGTGATGAGCATATGGAAGTAAAATTTTTTCCTAGACTGGCAGATCTACACTGGACTACCAATTGGGTTGCCTGAGAATTCTATGCTATTATTTTCTTTAGTGACATAATAGGAAGCTTCTAAGTTTATCACTCATTCATTAACATTTAATGCTAACTTTGTGCCAAATATTTTGTTATTAGAGACAGAGGAATGAACAAGACATAGTGGTCTAGTATGCCAGCTCATGGTCTATTGGAGAAGATGGAAATATAAACAAATAGTTACAATTCATTGTATTAAGTGTAGTGCTGGAGATGTGCCAGTGACAGCACAGCATGCTATGTAAAAATTATACGTAGTTCAAAGTGGCTGCAGCATAAATGATAAAGATGGGGATGATGAAAGGTGAGGCTGGAGGATTGAACAGAAGCCAGATCCTACAAGGGTGAACATTGCTAGTTGGGAATCTTGGAATTTTTCCACTGGCCTTTAGGGAACCATATAGTAGTCTTAAATAGGGCAGAGACAATGATAGGTTGATGTTCTAGTAGATCATTCTGTTGGGGCCCAGCTCAATGGCTAAATCCTCATTTTTCAAGTGCCAGCATCCCTTATGGGTGGCAGTTCAAGTCCCAGATGCTCCACTTCGCATCCAGCTCCATGGTGAAAGCAGTGGAGGACGGCCCAAAGTCTTGGAACCATGCACCCATATGGGACATCCGGAAGAAACTCTTGGCTCCTGGCTTTGGATCAACTCAGCTGTGGCTGTTGCAGCTACTTGGGGAATAAGGAGATGGAAGATCCTTCTCTCTGTCTCTCCGTAAATCTGATCTGCCTTTCCAATAAAAATAAAGATCATTCTCATGGTTGTGGGGAGGAATGGGCTTGAGGGAAACCAGCTATGAAACAGGAGGCCAAAGGGAGGCTGTTGTAAATTTCTAGGTGAGATATAGTAAGTGCTCAGGTCAATATATGACAGTAAGGGTGAAGAATTCAAAGGTGTAAGGGTAACAAGTTCAAGAAACATAGACGGTAAATTGGAGTTGAGAATCGGTCAGATACAAGGGTGAAGGTTTGGTTAGTTTCATCTCTTCAGAACATTTTCTTCTGATTAAATTATTCAGTGACACATAGATAATACAGAAGCATCATTTTCTTCAAGAAGGTTCTTGATTTTCTTTTATATTTCTTCAGCAACACATTAGTCACTCAGTAGCATGTTATTTAACTTCATGGTGTTGTTAATTTCTTTTTTCTTCCTGTTGTTGATTTTGTTTTGTGGCTTTTCATATAAGAAGTTTATGGTAACTATGTAATGGAGACTATCATATCCAGATGTGAGGATACAATGCAGTATACATCTCTACTTCCAGACTAAAGATGGACTACCAATGAAATTGTTTACTATATCTTGACAATAGGTTGCTGAACTCTCTGCCATTGTCCATGCCCGCAATGATGGACATATGACTGTATATGAAGAAGTATGCTATATACTATAGTAATAATATAGGGAAACTCAATTAGGGGGGAGGGATTTGGGGAGGGGATAAAGGAAATCCCGGGACTTTTGGAACTGTATCATAGAATAATAATAATACTAATACTAATAATAATAATAATAATAAATGGACTCAAGGATGATGCCTAGTTTTCTTACTGGGTTTCTGGAGTGGTGTCATCAATAGACAAAGAGATTGAGTTCAGAAAAAGTAGGTTTGGGTAAAGTAGGATGTATATGTGATTATGTTTATTACAAGTTGAATTTGAGATACACATGGAGTACCCATGCTATAGTTTGTATATTAATCTGGATGTTAAAGATCCGCAAAAGACCCATTTGTTAAGGTTTTGTGTTAATGGTAATCAGAGGGTAGAAACTTAACCTAATAAGGTATTAAAACATGAGGCTTTGGGAAGTGTTCTGATTGAATCAAACCATCACAGTGGGGTCCATGATAGGATTAGGTGAGGTATAGTAAGGATAGGATTATAAGGAGGAAAAGAGACAGGCATGTGTATTTCCCTTTTGCCCTGTGACACTGTATGCCTTGGCAAGTAGGAACACTCACAAGATGCTGAGCCAGTGAGACTGCCCAGTTTCGGACTGTGACACTAAAACCATGCGTCAAAATAAGCCTCCTTCCTTCATATGTAGCATATGCTAGGTATTTTATTGTAACAAAGCACTGACTAATACAGTTTAGTTTGATAAGAGAATCTGAAGCTTGAGGATACAGATTGTGGAAGTCGTTAGGACATGACATACTGAAATTTTGAGAATGGGTAAGTTTACCTAAAGAGAGTGTTCAGTGGGCATTTAGAAGCATGTGGAAGAAAAGGAGCTTCATGAAAGAGACAGTGGTAGAAGATTCAAAGAAGTGAGCAAGAACTGAGTTAGTTTCGATGCCTTAAAAGCAAAGGGTGTAGAGCATTTCTGGAAGGCAATGATAAAGGCATCACACTCAGCAGAGAAAGACCAGGGAGTGTCCATTGGATGTAGAGAGCAATGAACAATGACTGTGGGAGAAAACCATTTCACAAAAGCAATGAAGGTAGAGTGCTGTGGTTTTATAAGTAAGTGGAAAAAAGAGTAGAGAGTGAATTTCTCCATTTTAAGCAATTGTGGTTAGAATTTAAGGATTCCTAGCCAGACAAGTTCTGAGTGCAGCAAAGACTAATGGTGTCCACTGCATGGGTGAGTGGAATGAAGAGAATGTCAGGTTCACTGGAGTTGATAAATCCAAGAGTTGTGAATCTGGTCACCTATCTGGACTTTGAAATTATTCTAGACAAAGGCAAGGTATGGGCAGACACAGGCCATGCCCAATATTTTTTCAGCAAATGAGAAGCAATATTCTGGAGATGGGCAGATTACAGAAACAAGGAGAGAATAGAAGGAAATGATGAGTTTGTTTTCTAGAAGCCAGGGTTTTATATTAAAGTGGGAGGTTAGTGTGCAAGACATACGAGGAGGGGTGAGGAAGCTGATGACTCAATTCCCAAACCTAAGCAGGAGTACATGGGATGAACAGCATCCAGTGAGGAAGCTGGGTCTTTGAATTTTTGCTGAAGTTCAGGGTTATAGGGAGTAGTCTGTGAAGTAATCAAGATGCTGTTAAGCGTTAGTCCTAATCACAGAACAGAAGTTTCAACGGATATAATGGCAAGTTGGAGAAGGAAGAGAATAAAAAGAAGCAAGGTCAGGGAAAGGAGTCCCTGAGCAGTGTGGGCATGAGACTGTGATTCTGAATGTATGAAAAAAAGTGAAGATTGTTGAGGTTAATTGACCTCAGAACTTCAGTATAGCTTTGGAGTACAGGTGCTATCATGAGTGGGCAGTATTTTTTTTCTGCCAAGGATAATTTGGATATTTGTAACATAATTTTTGCTCATACAAAAGGGTAATCTTAAAAATTAGCCTGCTGTCTATCCTTGGGAGGTGTTCTTTAACTAAAAATCACCTGGTATCCTTTGATCTGTTCATTCAAGGATGAGTGGCTCCTGTGACCATATTCTTCAACATCACAGAGTGAGGGAGGGTTGTTCATGAAGCAATACCAAAACTGTTCAGGGACAGAATGTTAAAGTCCTGGAAAGGAGTCTTAGCTCTGCCTTTAACCTGATTAATGGACTTGAACAAATCGCTTAACCATTTAGATGTGACTTCATTTATGAAGTGAGGAGGTAGGCTAGATAGTCTCTGAAATGGTAGCCTGGCTCTGTATGTTCAGTTTCAATCTTCCACTAGATGTAGATCTGTGATACTGTTAGAGCACCTAATAGCCCCTCACTCTAACTGCCACCAAGATGGGTCACTTTCCATCCCCAGTCTCATATGCATATGCCCAGCAATGCCTGTTCTCATCTTACCCCATCTATGATGTTCAGGAAGGAAGGACTTCTAGGTACCTGAACACATAGGTTATTCAGTGTTCTGCTCACA
Source organism: Ochotona princeps (assembly GCF_030435755.1). Classification (NCBI taxonomy): domain Eukaryota; kingdom Metazoa; phylum Chordata; class Mammalia; order Lagomorpha; family Ochotonidae; genus Ochotona; species Ochotona princeps. The sequence continues at coordinate 38,225,740 of NC_080837.1, forward strand.
TGACTTTAAAGGATCACTTGCCAGCCAGCAAACTTTCCAATTGTCACTCTGGTCATTTACTTTTTTGTTATTATTTATTAGTCATTTTATTTAATTTTTGATTACATGCAATGCACATTTTCATAGGATACAATGTGTTATGTCAACACATATGCACAGCTCAGACCAATCAAAGTAGGTCACAAATCTTTCCATTTTCTTATCTTTTCCTTGTGTTTGGAGCCTACCAGCTCCTTTCTTCCAGTTCTTTGTATAGTATATAGCACATTTTGTGACCTGTAGTCACCCTACTGTGCTGTGGAACACTAGGACTTGGTTACTTATTTTTTTATATCATTCTCTTATTTGTTTAATAGTAAGCTTAATTATCCAAAGAGCTTTAAAGTGAATTCACAGCTAAAAGCAGAAATTCTTGTAAATTGGTATGAATGTAGATTAATTGGAATAGGCATTATGGAAAACAGTGTGGAGGACCTTCCAAAAGTTAAAATGAAAGTACTATATGATCCAGCAATGCTGCTTCTGGGCATATATCCAAAGGAAATGAAATCGGCATCTCAAAGAGATATATGCATTCACATTTTCATTTCAGCATTATTCAAAATAGCTATTGGAAAATTAATCTGAGTGCCTATCAATTGATAAAGAAGATGTGGTACTGTATGTTAATATGATTTTACACACAGGCACACACACACAGCATATAGTTGAATTCTAAGAAAAAAGCCAGTCATTTACAACAGAATGTTTGAACTTGGCACACATTATGCTGAGTGAGCAAAACCAGTCATAAAAAGGCAAACCCTTCTGAATCTCACATGAATAATATAAAAAAAATTGAACTCAAGGAAGCAGAGAATAGAATTCTGGTTTCCAGAGATACAGATATGAGCAGATGTTGGTTAGAGGGTGTAAGTAGGAAGGATGAGTAAGTTATTTACATTTCATTACAGCATGGTGAGTATAACTAATAACATTGTGTGCTTGGAGTTTGCTTATAAAGTAGGTGTTAGATGTTCGTAACTCACAGAAGTAGTAATTGTAAGATTATGGATGTGTTAATTATCTTGATGTGGTAATCATTTCATAATGTAGATACCAATTAAAATATCACCAATGCCTTAAATGTATGCAGTTTTCTTTCCAATCACACCCCCAATAAACCAAAAATCATCACTTATAGTGAAGGAAATTGTGACTGTCTCATTTATTTGTGCATCTGTATCAGGAAATATTGTAGCTGTAATTGAAAGAGTTGGAGATAAGAGCCAAGAGCATGGCTTTAGTGCACCTGGGACCTAGTTCATAGGAAGACTCTAATTTGATAAAAGGCATTAACTATTTAGAAAAGTATTTTCGCTTTTTTTGAGGGTATGGTGAACATGTCTATAAATGAGTGTAATTAGGGATGTTCCCTTGAACGTCTCTCTCTCTCTCTCTCTCTCTCTCTCTCTCTCTTTCTCTCTCTCTCTATCTCTATCTCTCTCAACCTGTTCTCCTCTTAGCTTTTGTGCTCTATCTTGTTCTTCTGTTTCCTGGCAACAAAAATCTCTCCAAGCCTATGAGACAACAAACTAAAGAATGAAAGAAGAGAAAATATAAATAGCACTGGAGACTAACATGAATTTCCTCTAGGTGTTCTTGAGTTGCCAGACTTGGTAATTGGGTTTTCTTATGAGAGTTTTAATTGTTCTATTAAGAAAAATAGAATAAAATTAGATAGATAAGGCATCTAAACTGTGGCATTGGAAGTGAAGATTTTGTTTATAAGTTAAAGAAGTAACTTTTGTGCCTTGTAAGATCACCAACAGTCACAAATAGACTACAAACTACCTATAGTTAGAGCATTTTCTTGGCCACTGCAAAAAGTTTCCCACTAGGAAATCAACTGCAAAAAATTCCAGCTTTCGTGAGATACTTGGCAGGCAATTCTATAACACTAATAGGCATTAAAGTCTAAACATGATTTATAGCACACCTCTCATATTAGAACAAATGGTAAAATACCATTTAAGAACTGCAACACACACTAATCTAGTATTCAGGAAGATGAGAGTGGGTTTTGGCTTAGTGGTTAAGATGCCTGCATCCCTTTTTGGATAGAGTACCTAGGGTTGATACCTGGCTCTGGCCACTAATTCCAGCGTCCTGCTAATAAATAACCTGGGAGATAGTAGTTATGACTCAAGTGACTGGCTTCCTGTCACCCACATAGAACACTTGGATTGAATTCCTAACTCCTGGTTTTGGCCCCATCCCAGTTCTGGACACTGCAATCTTTGAGGAGTGAACTGGTTCTTTCTGTCTCTCTCTCTGACTCTCAAATAAATTTTTAAATTAAAAAAAATTAAATTTAAATTTAAAAAATTTAAATATCAAAATGAGAGGGGGGCTGATGCTGTGTCATATTGGGCAGATTCTCTGTCTGTGGTACCAGCATACGTATGGGTTCTGGTTTGAGTCTTGGCTGTAGCACTTCAGATCCAGCTTCTTGCTAATGGCCTGAGAAGGAAACAAAGGATGGCTCAAGTTCTTGGGCCCCTGCACCCTGTGCTAGTCTCTTGGGGATTGAACCAGTGGATGGAAACTTTCTCTCTCTGTCTCTTCTGTATCTGTAACTCTGCCATTGAATAAAAAAAAAAAGAAATCTTCAAACAAATCAAGATGGAGAAAGTGTATGTTAATCCAATTAAGTGGGCCTGAATTTTCTGTGCACAATAAGGTGCTAGCAATGAGATTTTTAAAAAAGATTTATTTATTTATTTATTTATTTATTATTGGAAAGTCAGATATACAGAGAGGAGAAGAGACAGAGAGGAAGATCTTCTGTCCAATGATTCACTTCCCAAGTGGCTGCAATGGCTGGAGCTGAGCCGATCTGAAGCCAGGAGCTCCTTGCTCCGGGTCTCCAACATGGGTGCAGAGTCCCAAGTCTTTGGGCTGTCATTGACTGCTTTCCCAGGCCACAGCAGGGAGTTGAATGGGAAGCGGAGCTGCTGGAATTAGAACCAGCACCCATGTGGGATCCCGGCGCATGCAAGGCAAGGACCGTAAACTGCTAGGCTACTGCACTGGGCCTGCTAGCAATGACATTTTAAGTTCAAAGGGAAATGAGATTCCTGAATTTCTCCTTAATTGGGAGTGTGGTATCTGTTATTTATTTCATATATTTAAAAATCAAGCTTATACGCCTGTCAGTAGGAACATGAAAGGACTTTATGGTTTTTGAAAGCAGAAACACTGCACTTTTGTTCTACCACCTAATATTCCTTCTTTTTAAAAGTATTCTTTTGAAAACGCCAATCTTTAGGAGGAATATGAAGTTGAACCATTCAGCTCTCGGCCAAAAATACACACCAGGTGAATCAGTTGATGACAGTTACTGATGAACGCATATGTGTGTGTGAGGAACTTTGAGTGAAACAAGATGGTGAGGCTATTTTAAGTTTTTTTTTATGCTTCATGCTTTTCAAAAATGTTCACATATATTGAGTTTTTCAGCAGGCTAATTAGAGGATCAGCATTATAACCTCATGTTATATTTGAAGAAATTGCTTAATTTGAGGATTTGACTAAGATAAACTTATAGAGCTAGTTGTTTACTCTTAGTCCAGTGGTCCTCCTAATCCTTTACAAAATCTTATGTATAGAATTTTTTTTAAAGATTTATTTTACTTTTTTATTACAAAGTCAGATATACTGAGAGGAGGAGAGATAGAGAGGAAGTGGAGCTGCTGGGATTAGAACCAGCGGCCATATGGGATCAAGGCAAGGACCTTAGCCACTAGGCCACGCTGCCAAGCCCCTTATGTATAGAATTTAAAAGCTCAGTATTTATGAGAGAGTCAGCTTTGCTTGTGTGTGTGATTGCATATGCATTTCTCCAGGAAAACTTTAAAAATTTTAACTCTTAGAGTGATATGAAAATATGTATCTGTTTATTGTGAATTCTATAAAAACAAATATTTCTCAGAAAGTAAATGTTACCCAATAAAATGTGACTTCCTTTATTGCTAAAGAAACAATAGATATTGACATTTGTATTGTCGTGATTATCTAAATATGTGTTTGAGATAGTGGCTCCCATATTTAGGAATTTAAGAAGTACCAACTTTGACAGAATAAAGCTGCATCACTAAACAAAAGTAATCAATTCTGTCTACCACCAAGAGATGGCGATATTGGTTGCATACCAGCTCTTGGTGTTCTGTTTGTCTATGACACACTCTTGTTTGTTGCAGCCTGGACTTAATGTTGAAGGATTTTATGAACATTCTTAACCTCATATAACATCTAGAAAAGTGATGATAAGACACATTTAATTACTCTAATTGGAATCTCATTTCCCTTTGAACTTAAAATGTCATTGCTAGCAGGCCCAGTGCAATAGCCTAGCAGTTTACGGTCCTTGCCTTGCATGCGCCGGGATCCCACATGGGTGCTGGTTCTAATTCCAGCAGCTCTTAAGAATATGAATATAATAAAAGGTGAAGAAAATAATGATGAATTATGCAAATCTACAAGAGATGAGTGACTTGGTACCAAAATGTTTTCCGGGAAAACCTTTAATCAGAACAGTTAACAAGGAATATTTGAATATGGCCATCTGGCTTTGTGCTGTTGTGCTTGGTACAAAGATGTGGTCAATGAATTGATTGGACAAAAGGAGGACAAGAAAGAGAAGAAGATGAAAAGGAAATGACCTGAAAGGCCCTTGTTGGGGTTGGATGGCTGCTGCTGGTGAAGGTTCAGCATGCTGATGGTGCTGTCATTGCAGCCTACTAGCTGGTGTGCCAGGAGACGACTTCACCTTCCATTGAATATGAATTAATGAGAACAGTTTTAATCTTGGTAAACATTCTTTAAGAACAAAGGCCTAAATTAAAATCTGGGGTAACCCACCAGATCGACATTCAGTAGCTCTGCATCTGCTGCGACCAATGTTAGAATCCTTAGTCCAGTTCTGTCATCATTGCCAGGGACAGCTTCGCTTGTAGTCACTTGAGCCAGGAATCTTCTAGCTATATTTTTATTTTTATATCCTCCCCATTTCCAAATTTAATCTGGCACTAAATATATTTTATTCCATCCTTGAAATGTTTCCCGTGTCACCTGCGATTGCTCTAGTTCAGAACCTGTCACTTGGAATACGATGCAGTAAAAACTTGAATTCAGAAGTTGAACTTGATTTGGGATCCGGCACTGCCACCCATTAGCTTTATGACCTTGAGAAAGCTTCTTAGCTGCTCTAAGCCTAAATTAGGCTTAGATAATTCAGAGGCACAGATAATTAAGTTAGTGCTAATACCTACTTTTGGGGATTAATTTTAGATTGAGATAATACAAATACAGTGCCTAGTGTTCAATAAGTGTTAGCTATTAGAACCCATATGAACTCCTCACTGGTTTTTGTTTCTCTAGTATTTTTGTACTACAAGCCATTTTTCCTACTGCTGCCAGAGGTATTTCCTGAAAGCATTGTTTGGTTTCTGTCATTTTTAAGATTAAACATGAGTGTGTGCACGTGCACGCATGGATACACATACACAAAGCAGCAGCAAGACAAAGCCCTTTCCAAACATCTTGCTACTTATAGTATCTATTATTACCTTTTGTATTGGATCACAACTGGCCTTAGAAACTTCATGTTCTCTTGTGCAGTAGTTAGCCTATGACTTCCATTTTCTGCTCGTTATTTGCACACATCATGAACTTTTAGTTTCTCTGCACTGGACTGTGTTGTCCTTCACTTTGGGAGGAGTACTCTATTTGTTCCTATAAGGCTCATCAAGTCAGATGTCATACCTTCTTGTTTCGCTTCCAATGTTGTTCACATCTCTATGATACAACTATTTCCTCTGCCTTAAAGGAATTTAATGGAGCAGGCATTTGCTCTAATGGTTAAGGCAGCCATGTTCCACATCAGAGTACCTGGTTTGACATTTGCTTACACTTTTGACCACAGTTTCCTACCAGTGTAGACTCTGGGAGGCAGTGATGATAACCCAACTGGTTGGGTGTCTGCTACCCAACTAGGATTGGTTCTCAATTCCTAACTGCTGCAGGCACCAGGGGAGTAAATTAGCAGATAAATGTTTTCTTTCTGTGCCTTCCAAATAACAGTAAAAATTAAGGGGAAGGTGGAAGAAAATGAGAAAAATGATGTCTTAAAATGAAAAAGTTTACTGAGTTATTTTCATGCTTCTCCGCTTATTATATTCTAACCTTGAGAATATAAAGAACTAGTTTAAGATTTTTGCATTCTCCACAGAACCTAATTCAGTGGGTTACATATTTGTAAGTGCTCAGGAAATAAATGTTGACTTGGATAAAATAATTATAGCTTCATTAGTTCTTGCCCATTTAAAAGCAAACTCATTTGATGATGCAAGGTTGATTTCTGAATGTCTCTGTGTTTTAGCTTTTAGGTCACCCACCAGGAATCATTACATAGCATGGTGTTGATATTAGATGAATGTAGGTGCTTTAAATGCAAAGGACTTGATTGCTTAGACTCCCAGACAGGTTGACTTGTTTGGTTCCCAGGAAATCATGTAATAGACAGGTGTCATTCCATCAGACATTGATCATCTGAATGAGTGGAGAAAGTCTATTGAGAAGAGAGAGTTGCTTTGGATTCAGTTAAGGAAGTTTGAAAAAGAATTTTGAGGCATTTCTTCATTGAGCAGGGAGCAAGGACGCATTGTAGAATGTTATGGAAAAGGGCATAAAATCAAAGGTGGCAACTGAGAAAGGTTGGGCACTGTCTGTTCTGTATGTGTCCTGTTAAGGACAGTGAGCCGCCCTCTGGGAGAGAGAGGCTGTGCTGCATTTATCTTCACTGATATATATATATGTATTATATATATGCATATATATATATCTCTATGAAATATGCTCCTACATCTCCACTTCCACCTTCTCTTATGTGGTAAGAGAGTTAGGACGATATTAACAAATGATAGTTTCTACTTTTGCTTGATAAAATTTCTCTATTCTTTGATATCATGCCAGATGGAGTCTTCAAAAGAAACACTTCAAAAGGTTATTTATGAGTCTTTCATTAGACTTCGCAGTCTTATATGAGTCAGTAGTATGTTGAGAATCTTAAGCAAGTTATGGACCCATTATTTAATTAAATGCACATTTATAGGTATTTTTTTTAAGATTTATTTATTTTCATTTGAAAGTCAGATATACAGAGAGGAGGAGAGACAGAGAAGAAGATCCTCCGTCTGATGATTCATTCCCCAAGTGACCGCAATGGTAGGTGCTGTGCCGATCCAAAGCCAGGAGCCCAGATCCTCTTCCGGGTCTCCCACATGGGTGCAGGGTCCCAAGGCTTTGGGCTGTCCTCGACTGCTTCCCCAGGCCACAAGCATGGAGCTGGATGAGAGGTGGGGCTGCCGGGATTAGAACCGGTGCTCATATGGGATCCTGGTGCGTTCAAGGCGAGGACTTTAGCAATTAGGCCATGGTGCCAGGCTTACGTTTATAGCTATTTTTAAATTGTCATAAAGTGTTAAATAGTTTTTTGGCCCTCTTGAAGTCTGTCTGTTTAACTTTCTGTTCAAATCCAATGCTTGCCAACTGCATTGGTTTTCTATTGTGGCATAATAAATTACTACACTAACATAACACAAATATGCTCTGTCCCAGTCTCCATGGGCCAGAAGTCAGGGTCCTGATTAACTGGGTCAGCTCACTCTCTCACCAGGCTGAGGCTGGGCTTGTAATCTCATTTAGATCCTCTTACATCTCATTCAAGTTGTTGAAAGAATTTTTTCCCCTTGGATTATTAGGATATGGTCCTCATTTTTTTGATGGCTATAACATATAGTCACACTCACCCTAAAAACCGTGCTTGTCATAGTGACCTGGGACCTTACTTTTCAGTCTGCAGGGGAATCCCACTCTGGTTTGCTGTGCCAGTATCAGATGTTCTGCAGTGCAGCTGGGGGAATGACATCTCATCTATTCTCAAGTCCCACCACACCTAAAGGGAGAGGATTAAACAGCGCGTGCGCAACAGGGGTTGGGGATCTTGGGGAATCCTCTTAGAATTCTGCCTCCCACACTAATGCTACATTTTTTTGTTTGGTTGTTTGATTGTTTCACCACACTGGCAAGATGTGGTAAGTTGTGGAATGCTACCAATAATATTTTGTTAATAAAATAAAACACTAAAATTTACCATATTTTTTTTTTTAAAGAGTAGATCTGAGGTGCCTGAAATGATGTTATTTCCCCTAACTGGCTCAGGGAGAGAATGTATGGAGCTAGTTTAGCTCTCAGTGGTAGGCTGAATAATGGCCCCAAATGTCCATGCCCTACTTCCTGGAAGCTGTGGCTATTATCTCCTATGGAAAAAGGATTTTGAAAGTGTAATTAAGGTATAGATCTTCAGATGAGGCCATTTTTCTGAAATATCTAGGTGGGCCCTAAATGTCATCTGAAATGATCTTGTAAGAGAGAGAGCTGCCTACAGAAGGAGGAGACATGGCAATGAAAGTAGGCAGTTGGAGTGACACAGGAAGGGATCAGGAGCTGATGAGTGTAGGAATCTTGGAAGGCAAGAACATTGACTTGCCTGTAGAGCTTCTGAAGAAACTGACCCTGCTAGGACCTCAACGTTGGCTCAGGAAATGAATTTTAGGCTTCTGGATTCCAAGAGTATAACAGTAAATCTTGGTTGTTTTAAGACTAAAAGCTTTTCATAATTTTTTACTTCATTCCTAAGAAAGCAGTACTATCTCCTCCCTTCATAACTATACATAATTCTAGATTTGCCAGTGGGATATTGTCATTTTACACCTATGATGTCTCCTTTATTTTTTACAATTCAATGACACTGGGGATAAAGTTGGAAGAAGTTGAAGGGAATATATCTGAGAAGGTAATGTGATGGAGATTGTGCTACCACAGAGAAACAGTAGTCTCTGAACAAGAGTTCAAATAAATAATGAAGAGTGGAAGAGAGAAAAGAAAAAAAGAGTCTAGGAAGTATTTGTATACTTTAGGGCAGACTTGCTTGGTAGACTTCCTTTGACAAATAACTTCTGTTTCACAAGATTGATGACTCAGAGCTGGACCTCTGGGAGCCAAGAGAATTGCTGGAGGCTGACATTATTTGAAGGCTCTCTTGTCCAGAATCTGGCATAGCTGTCACAGGAGAAGCTTGGCACACACAGCCTCTCATGATTCCAGCTGCTGCATTGGGGTCTCTAGATCCAAGCATCTATACTGTCTCTTGAAAATAGTTTCATAGAGGAAGATTTTTTTTCAGTTGGGGACATGAACCCCATAATTGGCTTTTTTTATTGATTACATTGCATTATGTGACACAGTTTTACAGGCATAGGGGTTTCCCCCTTTCCCTTCCCAAACCCTCCCCCCCATGGTGGATTCCTCCACCTTGTTGCATTACCACAGTTCAAATTCAGTTGAAATTCTTTCATTGCAAGCATCTACCAAGCATGAAGCCCAGCATCTTATTGTCCAGATAAGTTCAATGGTTTCTTGGGGAGACCATCTCTGGTCTGAAAGTAGAGCTGGCTGAGTATCATCCCAATCAATTAAAAGCCCCGACATTACATCAGTAATAATTTATTTTTTAATTTATTCATTAATTACATTGTATTATGTGACACAGTCTCATAGGTACTGGGATTCTCCCCTCCCCTCCCTACACCCTCCCACCATGGTGGATTCCTCCACCTTGTTGCATAACCACAGTTCATTGCAAGTGTATACCAAACATAGAGTCCAGCATCTTATTGTCCAGTCAAGTTCAACGTCTTCTTAGGTATACCCTCTCTGGTCTGAAGACAGAGCTAACAGAGTATCATCCCAGTCAATTGAAAGCTCCAACATACCATCAGCAAAAATTTACATCATTATGGAGTTAATTGACATAGTAATGAGTAACCAATATGTTAAAAATAAATGCGAGACCTTAGGGTAAAAAGTTCTATAAATGTTGTGTATAAACTAAAATTGAAGTGTAGGTGAGGTGGTCACAGAAGGTGGCTGGGAACCCGCATTTACTTTTAACATATTGGTTACTTATTACTATGTCAATTAATTCCATAATGATGTAAATTTTTGCTGATGGTATGTTGGAGCTTTCAATTGATCAGGATGATACTCTGCTGGCTCTGTCTTCAAACCAGAGAGGGTCTACCTAAGAAGCCGTTGAACTTGACTGGACAATAAGATGATGGACTCTATGTTTGGTATACGCTTGCAATGGGGGAATCTCAACTGAACTTGAGCTGTGGTTATGCAACAAGGTGGAGGAATCCACCATGGTGGGAGGGTTTGGGGAGGGATGGGAGAACCCAAGTATCTATGTAACTGTGTCACATAATACAATGTAATTAATGAAGTTAAATAATAAATAATTAAAAATAAATAAATAAATAAATGCTAGTTCTTAACCACATTCTGTGACCACCTCATTGACATTTCAATTTTAGTTTATACACAACATATAACATACATAACATAACATGTTATACATAACATCATATCATCTTAAATTAAGGCAAACATGTGGTATCTAACCTTTTGGGACTGGCTCATTTCCCTTAGCATTATGGTTTCCAGTTTGGCCCATTTGGCCACAAAGAACTGCATTTTGTTTTTTTTAATAGCTGAGTAGTATTCCATGGAGAAGATGAACCATAGCTTTCTTATCCAATCGTCTGCTGATGGGCATTTTGTCTGCTTCCATGTTTTTGCAATTACTGATTGTGCTGCTATGAACATAGGAGTGCATGTTGGTTTCTCATAAAACAAGTGTTTTGGATATATTCCTAGGAGTGCTATTGCCGATCATACGGTATGTTCAGTAATAACTTATAACGTTATGGAATTAGTTGACATGGTATTAAGTAACCAATATGTTAAAAGAGAAAAAAAAAAAAAAAAAAAAGAATGCAAGTTCTGAACCACATCCTGTGACTTCTACATTGACATTTCAATTTTAGTTTATATACAACCGGGTTCTATACACCTTAAAATGGCTATAGATTACTATTCAGCTGTCTCATGTCTATTTTAATTTTAGTATTTAGCAGTTTATAGCATTGAAGCATGATTTTGCTGAACCTGGCTGTTTTTCGGGTAGTCTAACTCTATAACTCCACCAAGACATATGTCAACAGTTTAGGTGAACAGTTTTAGGAGGGGTGTGCAGAGAAATCTTCAATACCCCAGTGAGGAGTAACTAAACTTTGTGTCCCACCCAGTGAGTTATAAGTGCATACCCGCTGACCGTTTCCTGTCTGTTTCTGAGCTTTCCTTGTAGTTCTCTATCTATTCTAGTTTGTTTGTTTGTTTGTTTGTTTGTTTGTTTGTTTTGAGGGGTTTCTGGAGCGATCCTGATGGTCATTATGAGAGAGGGTGGGGACCCAAAGTCGGAACCAGGCAAGGACCAGAGACAGCTCCTCTCCCTAGTCCCGAAGAAAGTTTACTGTTCTTCTGTTTCTGCGGACTGCTCAATGCTCCTGGTTGTCGTTCTGATGACCTTGGATCCTGCGAGGAAGGATTTGGGCTTCTTCCATCCCATGTGGTAGATCCAAATGGGGGTGGGTGACCTCAGAGTTCTTGGCCTCTAAAGGCACTCCATTTCCCCGTGGTCTCCTTGGCAGTTGGGATGTAGTCCTCAGTGCTCATACTGATAGTCCTTGGTGAGGATCTGGGAGTCTTCAAGGTTGGAATACAAGCCTCCTGCTGTCTGCCTGCTCCACTCTGGGGTTCCTCCCTGCTCTATGCAAATGACCTCCTGTTAAGAGGTTGTTAGGATTGCTCCTTATTCTCCCCATATGCCTTTGTAGTTTTGCTATTGTCTAATACCAACTACCAGACAGAAAATCAACATTTTGGAGTTGAAACATACTACTGAGCAAATGGACCTCCTTGCAGCTACAGAATACACATTCTTCTCATCACCATGTGGAGCATTTTCTAGGATAGACCGTGTATTAGGCCACAAATCAAGTGTCAGCAAATTTAAAAAGACTGAATTCACACCATGCAGCTTCTAAGACCATAAATGAATAAAAGTAAACATTAACAATAAGAACAATAGAACACTCCTGAACACTTGGAAATTAAAAGGCATGCCACAGAATGATCAATGGGTCACTGGAGAAATTAAAAAGGAAATCAAAAACTTTCTTGACCTAGATGAAAATGAAAGCACAACATATCAAACCCTTTTGGACACAGCAAAAGCAGTATTAAGAGGGAAGTTTATGGTATTAAGTTCTTACCTTTATAAAACAGAAATGTTTCTAACTAAAGATCTAATGATGGGGGCTGGTATCTTGGCTCAACTGCCCAATTCTCCACCTCCAAATACTGGCATTCCACATGGGCTCTAGTTTGTGTCCTGGCTGTTCCACTTCCCATCCAGCTCCCTGCTAATGGTCTGGGAAAGTAGAGGAGAATGGCCAAAAGCCTTGGGACCATACAGTTATGAGAGGAAACCCAAAAGTAGCTCCTGGCTGCTGGCTTTGGATCAGCTCAGCTCCGGCCGTTATGGGCATTTGGGGAGTGAATGAGAAGATAGTTCTCTGTCTCTCTTCTCTGACTCTGCCTTTCCAATAAAAATAATAAATAAATCTTTAAAAAAATCTAAGAATTAACCTTGAAGACAGAAAAAATAAGAACAAACAAAACCCCAGATTATCAGGAGTCAAGAAATAGCAAGAATCAGAGCAGAAAGTAGTGAAATTGAAACAAAAAACCAATGCAAAAGTTGGCTTTTTGAGAAGATAAAATAGAAAAACCTCCTGACAGACTAACAAAGAAAAAAAGAAAAAGGTCAAATAAATAAAATTAGAGATGAAAAAGGGGACATTACCAGACACTACTGAATACAAAGGATTGTAAGAAACTACAGTGAAGAACTGTATGCTACTAAATTGGAACATGTCAATGAATAGCATCTCGATTCCTATACCCCACTAATATTAAATCAAGAAGATACAGACAACCCAAGTGGATTCATAACAATAAATGATTAAAGTGGTAATCAAAAGTCTTCCATCAAAGAAAGTTCAGGACCTTATGGCATCACTACTGCATTTTGCAAAAACATTCAAAGAGGAAGTAACTCCAATATGATTCAGACTTTTGCAGAATACCGAACAGGATGGAACTTGTTAGGCCATCATTACTTTGATACCAAAATAAAAAAATGACATTAGAAAAAAAACTGCAGACCTATATCCTTAATGAACATGATGCAAAGATTCTAAAAAAAAAAAAAAATCCACTGGCAAAATGAATCTACAGCCAAATCAAAAAGATCGTACATCACTCTCAAGTGGGATTCATTCCAGAAATGCAAGGATGGTTCAGCATTCACCAGTCATAAATTACACCAGCTGCAGGAGAGAGCGTCTTGCTCGGATCCCGATCCCAGCCAACATGTGCTCATGCTGAACTGGGCCCGGGCGGCCAGTGTGCCATTTGGTGCCAGGCTGTGCCTGCTGGCTGCCCGGCCGGGGAGCTCTGGGGTATTGGTTGTCTGAATCGTTGCTTAGGTAGCTCCAGGCTGACCGCACTGTTTCTGGGATCTGAGTCAATGGTAAAGATTCCCAATGCCAGTAACTCTTCCTTTGAAGAACTTCTAATCACTTAACAATGCTGAGTTGTGAAATTGGTAATGGACCGGAACATACTGGGCAGGACTGAGCAAACCTTAGCCTACAAGCAAAACTAGAAACCAGCATGGAGCACAGGTCATGCCGAGCTAGGCTCTTGCACCTACTGGTCCTCAGAGTAACCACGGGCAGGTGCGCGATTTACGGCTAGGAACAGGCCCCAATGGGGAGGTAAGGGGACACCCTAACTGGGTTGAGGTTCCCACCAAGGGGTGCGTGTGCTGGAATGGGGGCTGTGTTCTATCTAGGAAACAGTCGTAGTCACCCAAGGCACTAGTGTGAGCTGGGATTGGATGCACCAGGCCAGTTCAGACCCCAACACCATCTGGTGTCATGGAGAACCAGGGTAGATGTGGGACTGACTAGGCTGGGTCTCAACCCCCTACTAAGTCATGTGTGAGCTGTATGTGGGTATGGACGAGCCATGGCTGGGCTGAAACATCCAACAACAAGAACCAGAATGGGGTGAAAGCCAGCCGAGAAAAGCCACTGTTCCTGCTAGGACAGGAGGTGAACTGAGTAGGGCTGGCTCAAGAACCCCCTGGTATGCACAAAATCTGGCATTGGGAGGGGTTCTGATGGAGGAGCCTGGGCAACTCCTCTGGCAGAACACAGTCCCTGCAGGTTAGCGCAAGAAGCATGATAGGAAACAGCCCAGAATAGGCCATGGAAAGTTTCTCACTGGCACACATTCGGCATGGGTCAGGGGCAGACCAGGCTGAATCAGTTCATGTCATCCACTGACAAATCTGATCACCAGAACAGAGTGTGGGATGAGCCGGGTTTGGTCGTGACAAAAGCAGTACACATTATGGAATGCCAGGGCGTAGTTGCCTGTACTGGATTTGACAGCAGCACCCAGCCAGCACACGTGAAATCCAGGAAGGGAGGGGCAGAGCTGGCAAGGGGATTAAGGGGCTGGTCCCCTCGCCGGACAGCTACTCCCACTGGAGAGCGTGGGCTGGGATGGGGACAGACCAGACTAAGCAAGGCTGCAACACCTGTGCACTGCATGTGGACTAGATCAGGGAAAAGCCAGGCTGGGCTGATTATTCCTGCTGGTGCAAGCATAAATTAGAGTGGGTGAGGGATGTTTGGGCTTAGCCGCAGCATCAGCTAGCACTGGGGACTAATTCTTTCAAGTCAAACCACAGAACCACCTAAAGAGTGCATAAACCGGGACTGAGAGAGACCTGGGAGGGAAAAAGTGGGTTCCCCCTTCTTGGGTCACTACTCCCACGGGAGGGCATGAAAAGTAGGACGGGGGCTGGGGTGGCTAGACAGAGAGCCACTCAACAACATCCGTGAGGGCTGGATGGTTGAGTTGGTTAGATGGAACTAAGCTTTAATACCCAGTGACAAGTACAAGAGCCCAGTGGGATGGGGGACAGACTGGTCTACTGCTATACATACTGGCAAATCAGGGTAAGGGGGCGGGCCTGGTGGGGGTTATTGTGGGTCGCCCCGACTAGGCTGCAGCTCCCACTGCTTGATGTAAGGGCCAAGTATGTGCTGGACAGAACCAGGCTGGACTGCAACACCCATTGGTTCCAGTGCAACTCGGGACTGAAAACAGAACCAACACAGCAATTGGAACCACCAGCTGATCCGGGTGATGGACTATGCCGGGCCCTGTGCTTGCTAGAACATACAAGAATCTGGTCTGGGAATACCTCAAGGTTTATTTGGAGATCTCCCCAATCGAACTGCTGGACTCAGAACTCTAACCAAGAAAAGACAAGACAGAACAGGTCAATCATTCATCTCAGCTGTATGTTGTTGGCAGCGAAAATGGGGCGAACGGAGACTTTATGATGGACCATATCAATCAGTGGACGACCTCATCGAGTGAAACTGGCAGTGATTCATAACTGCAGAACTATTAAAACCACTTGAGCAAATATCTCAGAGCATGCCCCACATCTGGGACTTGGGGTGGGTGGGAAACCGGGTGGGGCTTCTCCCTCAATATCCCCCTTTACCTCAGATATATGATGGAAACAATATGGACATAATAGTATTACCCACTTCCTTATACCCCCTGAACCTTTTTTTTTAACAGTAATTAACTATGTAAACATTGTCAAAACAATACAATAAAATAAATTATTCAAAAAAAATAAATTACACCAAAAGAATCAAGAGCAAAAACCTTATAGTCACCCAAATAGATGCAGAGAAAGCATCTGATAAGATTTAATGCACCTTCAGGATAAAAATATTTATAAGTTAGGTACAGGAGGAACATGCCTCAAATACTACAAACCAACAACCAACATCTTTTTGAGTGGGGAAAAAACTGAAAACATTTCCCCTTAGATCTGGAAGAAGACAAGCATGGTTACTTTTGCCATGGTTACTTTTTGTTTAATATAGTACTGGAAGTTTTAGTGAGAGCAATTAGGGAGGAGAAAGAAAATAAAGAACATCAAAATTGGAAAAGAGGAAGTAAAATTATCCATGTTTGGAAATGACATGATGTATTTGATAAAAACTTAAACACACCATCAAAAAGCTGTTAGAATTGGTAAACTAATTCAGTAAAGTGGCAGTTTATAAAATAAGCATACAAGGGCCCAGCGTAGTGGCTTAGTGACAAAAGTCTTCACCTTGCCTTGAATGCGCTGGAATCCCAAATGGGCACCAGTTCTAATCCCAGCAGCCCTGCTTCCCATCCAGCTCCCTGCCTGTGGCCTGGAAAAGTAGTCAAATATGGCCCAAATCTCTGGGACCCTGCATCCACGTGGGAGGCCTAGAGGAGCTCCTGGCTCCTGGCTTCGGTTCAGCTTAACTCTGGCCGTTGCAGTCATTTGGGGAGTGAATTGTTAGCTGGAAGATCTTCCTCTCTGTCTCTCCTCCTCTCTATATATCTGACTTTGCAAAAAAAAAAAAAATTTAAAAAACATACAAAAGCAGAAGTTTTTTTTAATATACTCACTGAAAGAGAAATCAAGAAACAAATCTCCTCCACAATAACCACTAAAAAAATGATTTAACAAAACAAGTGTAATTTATCTGCAGTGAAAATTATCAAACATTGATGGACAAAATGAATGAATGAATGAGTGAAGGACACAAGAATCAGAAAGATATTCTTTGCTCATGGATTGGAAGAATCAGTTATCATTGAAATGTCATGCTACCTGAAGCAATCTACATATTCAGGACAATGCCTATCAAAATACCAATGACTGTCTTTACAGACTTAGAAAAGCAATGCTCAAATTCTTATGGAATCACAAAAAACCCAGAACAGCTGAAGTGATGCTAAGCAAGGAAAACCAAGTCGGAGGTATGGATTCCTTACTTTCAGAGCATGCTACAAAACTATACTAATAAGGAACAGCATGATATTGGCATAAAATCTGATAGATGAACAAAAGAGAGCCAGAAATTAATCCATGCAACACAGCCAACTGCTTTTTGAGAAAGGGATTCAGATCATAAAATGGAATAAGGATAATCTCTTCAGCAAATGGTGCTGGCAAAAATGGAGTTCTAACTATGTGTCTATCTCTAGAAGAATTAAATACAGCTCTTACTATATCCATAAATCAACTCAACATGAATAAAAGATCTAAATTTAAGATCTGAGACTATGAAGTTTTTGGAAGAAACTAAGTTTTCTAAGTTCTGTACTTAGGGAAACACTCCAAGATATTGACACCGGGGATGGTTCTTGGACAAAACTCCCAGAGCACAGGCAAGAAAAGCAAAACCAAGCCACTGAGACTATATCAAACCCAGAAGCCTCTGCACAGCAAAGAAAACAGTAGAATGAAGTGACATCAAAGGAATGGATGAAGTATTTGCAAAATACCTATCTGACAAAGAATTAATATCCAGGATATATCAGCAACTTAAAAACTCCACGACAACAATAACAGGCCCTCACCCCCACCAATCCAGTGAAGATATGAGCAAAGGACCTCAATATACAGTTCTTTAAAGAAGAAACACAAATTGCCAAAAACCATATAAAAACAGGCTTGACATCATTAGCTATCAGGAAAATGCAAATCAAAGCCACAGTGTGATAACCCCTCACCCTTGTCAGAATGGCAAAAAAAAAAAAGCAAAACACAGAGTAACAAATACTGAGGAGGATGTGTAGGAAGAGGGAACACTTAAACACTGTTGATGGGAGTGTAAATTAGTGTAGACACTGTGGAAATCAGTGTGAAGATTGGTTAGTAAACTAGAAATAGGCTTGCCATGTTACCCAGAACTCCCATTGCAGGGTATATACCAAAAAAATATGATTATGTTGTTTCAAATGATATTTGTGTCACCATTTTGTAGCAGCACTGTTCACAATAGCCAAAATTTACAATTAACTAAGATGTCTATCATCAGATGAATGGATAAAGAAAATGTGGGAAAATATACATAATGGATTATTATTTAACTAAAAAAAAAAGAATGGGGCCCAGTGCAGTGGCCTCATGGCTGAAGTTCTTGGTTTGAACGTACTGGGATCCCATATGGGCACCAATTCTAATCCCAGCAGCTCTGCCTCTCATCCAGCTCCCTGCTTGTGGCCTGGGAAAGCAGTAGAGGACGGCCTAAAACCTTAGGACCTTGCACCCCCATGGAAGACCAAGGAGAAGCTCTTGGCTCCTGGCTTCTGATTGGCTCAGCTCTGGCTGTTGTGGCCACTTGGGGAGTGAACCAGTGACAGAAGAGCTAGTCTGTCTTTGCTCCTCCCTGTATATCTGACTTTCCAAAAAAAAAAAAAACCTTTAAAAATACAGAAATACAAAAAGAAATTCCTGTTTGTATCAATATTGCTACAAATATAATTTTGTGGAACTTTTATACATTTGTCAAACCAATAGTTGAGAATGTTATACTACTATAGTTTTAATGATCTATGATTACTTTTAAAAAACAAAATGAAAAAACAGAATCCTTAGCTGATGATTTCACTCTGCAGCTTAAAATCCTCCAGGTTCTCTGAGTAGTTTCCAGGGTCAAGGTCCAATTCCATGGCATACAAGGCCTTTTCACAACTGACTGCCTGCCCCTCGCCTCTGACTATCATCCATTTCTGCCTCATTTATTCCCATTCTGGTAGTTTGGAGCCTGAGCTCCAGATTTGAGTCCAGTGTCCCTATTCTGTGGCCCACTGCACCTTCCAGTCAAGTCCCTATGCTGCACACAGCGTGTGGTGGCAAGTGTACAGGACTTCCAGGAGACTTAAGATGGGATTGAGGTAAGTCATCTGGCATGAATACCTGTAAATAAATTCTGTGCTTTGTCTGTTTACCAGTGTATCACCTGCTGCTGCCTTCTTCAGTCTCGGAGTATAAACTATCCTCCCAGTGTTCAGCTTTTACCTCTATTCTGGACTCTTCATGACCTTTATCCAAGAGCTGTTTGCACTCATTAAATTTTTTTTCTCTGTCTCCTAGATTTTATTTTCTTTGTCTCTGTGCCCTTTATCTGATCTGCTGCCTCTTGCTCCCTCACTTTTGCAATTCAGCTGCCACCATGGAGGTGTTCTTGCCCTCCATCATGTCTTAATGCTTTGCAATCTGACTTAAGGACCTTTCTCCTTGAAGGTTCTCTCTTTTCCCTTTAAAATCAAATCTGTTAAGCAATAACATACACAAAATAAAAGGTACCTTTTAGTACATAGAACTAAGTTAGGACAAATGGATGCAATCCTATGACAATCAGCAGAGTCAAGATACAGAACAGTTCCACCATCCTCCCAAAATGTAGGCAACCTCCCTACCCAACTCATACCCCTGGCAACTACCAGTCTGTCTTCTGTCTTTTCTGACTTTTCCAGAATGTTGTATAAGTGGAATCATTAGAGGGTACTTCAGAAAGTTTCTGGAGAAATAGAATTAAAAGATTGAGTATAGGGCTCGGCAGCGTGGCCTAGTGGCTAAGGTCCTCTCCTTGATCCCATATGGCTGCTGGTTCTAATCCTGGCAGCTCCACTTCCTCTCTATCTTTCCTCCTCTCAGTATATCTGACTTTGTAATAAAAATAAAAAAATAAATCTTCAAAAAAAAAAGATTGAGTGTAGAAATTTTTTTTGAAACCATGAATGATTTTTTCATAAGATATGTTTTTCATGAACTTTTTGAAGCCCTCCTGCCTGAGACCTGCTCTGGTTGACTTGAGAGCTTGCAAAGGATGTGTGGATTGGCGAGACAATGAGAAGAGAAATGAGGGAGAGGCAGAGGAGGCATGGACCATTGCGGCATGATGCTCATAATGGACAACTCAGAGAAGTTGTCTTCTTTATTTATACACACATCATCACAAGCTTTTGTACAACATCCAATTGTTTCATTTTTACTTCATGATTAAGAGAATACAAAAACAATCCTAAAAATATTATTTTACTTCAAAGAAAACATTTTCTTCTTCTTTTTTAAGATTTTATTCATTTTTATTACAAAGTCAGATATACAGAGAGGAGGAGAGACAGAGAAGAAGATCTTCCATCCAATGGTTCACTCCCCAAGTGAGCCGCAACGGCCGCTCTGAAGGCGGGAACCAGGAACCTCTTCCAGGTCTCTCACACACGGGTGCAGGGTCCCAAAGCTTTGGGCCGTCCTTGACTGCCTTCCCAGGCCACAAGCAGGGAACTGGATGAGAGGTGGGGCTGCCGGGACTAGAACCCGGCTCCCATATGGGATCCCAGTGCGTTCAAGGCAAGGACTTTAGCCACTAGGCCACGCCGCCGGGCCCTCAAAGAAAACATTTTCAACAAACCATTACTCATTCAAACGTGCAGTTACCCGGCAGAAGCCAGGAACTCCACAGTTGGCAGCACATGTGGTTACAAAGTGACAGTGGTTTACTTATATTCAAAATCAGTTTTTACTAAACACAAACTAACTAATATTGCTTAAAAGATTGAGAGTACAGAGTTAAAAGAAAAGATTATAAATGAAAGGAATTTGTAAAATCATATAACTTAGATTCTTTGCTAAATCTTATAATTAAATCAGGCATAAATTACCGTCACCATCACCTAGTGCTGATTCAATTGTTTTTTGTTCTTAGTGTTGATTTAATTGTTTTTTATTCTTTTGTTAAAGGGCGGTGAAAGGAATCAAGGCAACTCAGCCAATCTACAAACAGAGGGCCTTTACAAGAAACTTCCTTTTATCTTTATAAACTGTTTTCTTTCGCTATGTATGAGTGCCAATATAAGATAGAAGTTTTTATAAACTGTTTTCTTTCCCTAAATATAAGTGCCAATATAAGGTTGAGATTTTAAGCCATTTGGGGGGGGGATGTTCACATTTGTTTCCTTTTAGAAGATGCCCCATATACTTTCTGCTTTCCGTGGTGAGAAATCAAAATGAGTCATATCATGTGGTAAACAAACTCGTTGTACCTCCATGATTGCCATCTGTTCCAAGATATTATCAAGCCATTTCTTAAGGAAAACATTACTTATATTAGGGCAAACTTCAGGACAAAAGTGGGCACATAACAGGATGTTTGGAGACATTGTGGGCTCAATTATACTATTGTATACTTTTAGCTGTGTGTCATTGCCTTAATTTGCTAAAGATGCTTTTACCATAACATGATTGATGAGATTGAGGTGTTATACCAGTTATAGGAATCATTTCACATTAGCAGAAAAACAACACCACCCTCAGGAGAATTTTATGAAACATCAGAGAGGTGACTGAGTGTCCATACAATGGGGTGAGGCAGCAATGAGGTGACAAAAGACATTCTGCCAGGCCTTGCCACGCAGCCAGAAACTCCTCGCAGCCTTGCTAACCAAGGAGCAGTGCTCATCACACACCCATGCCATCCGACCCAACTGCATGGCTCCCCACACCCTCCTCATACAGTAACCTTTTGAGGCTGGCTTCTTTTACCTAGCATGATGGTGCTGAAATCCATGTGTGTATCAGTAGTCTCTTCTTTGAGTCTGAGCTGAGTTCTCACTCTGAGGACAGAGGCAGGGCTATAACTGGAGACTTTCAGTGGGGTTAGTGGTCTCAAAGGAGAAAAGGGTCCTGAACAGTGACCTAGAATATGGAAAGTGTTTGAGGGTGCCAGTTCTAGAACTGGTGAAGTCTCCTTGTTAAAAGCATAGGTAATATTTGGGCTGATGGATTAACATTGATTCTCCAGATTTGGTACTGTCCTTGTGTTAAGGTTTGTTATGGCGTTACTGCTTCCTTTGTGAATCACATCTTCAACATTTTAAAATGAGAACTTTCTGAATTGAAATACATGTTTTCAATGAGAGTGAACTGATGCCACTTTGATGTGAGTTGATGTGAGATTTCCCGCTGGGTACATACTTCATCTCCATTAAAAAGGGTACAGGAGTTTAAACGGAGATTGTCACAGTCTTAATAAAAGAGTGAACATTTCTTTTAAGCCTTTTTTTTTTTAACATGTTCTTAGTAACATTGGTGCTGTAGTTTTGAATGAAATTATTTTAAGCACTCCATATTATAGGCAATTCTGTATGAAGGGACTTCAAAAAGTTCATGGAAAATAAAATTAAAGATGTTTATTTTTGTGCAAAAAAATTCTGAAATCCATGTATAGTTTTTATTTTCATAGTGTTCATTTTCACAATCTGTTCAAAGATCCCTGCTATCACTCCATCACATCAAGGTTGATAAACTTTGTTAGGTGTCATGATGGTGTGGAGTTTTGGGGACGTGTTAGGTATTTTTTAGGGCCATGGTGAGCAGAATGCTTGCAGTTAGGCCTAAGTCATCATGTCTCTCAGGGGAATTTCTCTCCTTCATAGCTGGTATTAGAACCTTTAGTTGTTTCATCTGATGTTACTGAGTATTCCAAGGTGCCACATCATTATCATTTAAACTGTCATTATGTTCCAAGTGGGGCATTAACTCTGAGAAGGTTGTGATGAATGTGATGTCAATATTGAGAGTAAAGTTAGCCTGGCTCTTCTGCTTCATCCTGCAATGCCCCTCAACAAGCAGGTCCAAAGCCAGCCTGTCTTTCTCATGTGAGTGCAGGCTGTGAGCCCTTGGATCTCTCCTTCTTAATTTCCTTATTTAGTCAGTGGCAGGAAGTATATTTAACAACTAAAAAAATAACTTTGAACAAAAGCATTTTCTCAACAGACATTCCAGATGACTAACAGAAGGAAAAGAATCCAAAGTTACAAGACATGGGATATTTTGCAACAGAATGGGTATAACTGTAAATCATTATGCTTAGTGAAATAAACCACTCTTATACAGAGTACTGTTGTACGAGTTTATCAATTTAACAGCTGCAGGATATTTGAGTTATTTTCAGTTATTCCTGATTATGAGTCATGTCAGTATTTACTGTTGTCCTTGTATGCGATGCCAGCAGGCTCTTACAGCACCCCCCACCCCGTGCTTTTTTTTTTCTTTTACTTGGAAAGGTGGATATACAGAGAGGAGAGATAGAGAGGAAGATCTTCCGTCCAATGGTTCACCCCCCAAGTGACCACAACTGCTGGTGCTGTGCCAATCCAAAGCCAGGAGCCTCCTTCGGATCTCCCATGCTGGTGCAGGGTCCCAAAGTCTTGCGCCGTCCTTGACTGCATTCCCAGGCAACAGACAGGGAGCTGGATGGGAAGTGGTGCCACCGGGATTAGAACCAGTGCCCATATGGGATCCTGGTGCGTTCCAGGCGAGGACCTTAATCACTACGCTATCGCGCTGGGCCTCCCCTGTGCTTTAATTTCTGCCCTAGGAACTCAGAAGAACAGTTGCCCTTGCTTCTGTTTCACTTTGTAGGATATGTGGAGAATGCCGGAGGGGAGTAGCACTTCAGGAGCCCCGGGAAGGGGAGCATTGGGTCTGTTTTCCTGAGTTGAGGCAATGCTGGAGAAGCTGTTTGTTGGCTGAGAATAGCCTGAAATGCTCTGACTGTGACCTCTGTATTTATGAGGATGTGAAGCTTTTATTTTAAGAGCCTCTAACTATAGCATTTGCACTGCCCAGCCTCTTGTCCCTCAGTGCAAAGTATGTCTTTATTCCAGTGTTCATTCATTCATGATTGTCAATGAGTGGATTTTTTAAAAAAAATCCTAGTTTTGCTTACAAAGGAGTGTCACTCACCTTGAAGCCTGAGAGTTAAGGGATTAATAAATGTGGTGTTTTTTCTGTTGTGCTCATTTCTGTTAGTGACAGATATAACAGCGAATTTTGTGTACACTGGGATCCCTTAATTTAAAAAGGCACAATTCCTCCTTTGAGAGCTCCTTTTCTCTTTCTTAGTCGGTTCCTTGGCCCTGTTATAATCATTGACCATTGAAGTTGCTATTCCCTTGCAATAGCCCCTTCCTATCCTCTGTAAATTTCCTAAGCCCTGTTATCTGGAAGCTACCATTTTTTTTTGAGAAAAATTCTTGTTTTTCAAAAAGAAATTTGTTGCCAAATATGCTGATGGAAAAATCTGTTACTGACATGGACATTGTATGGCCATCTCAAGCCCAGGATCTGAACTTCCACAGTCAGCACAAAAGACATACCAAGGATATTATTACCTCCAATCAGATCCCATCCCTACTTTTCCCACTTCTGCTTCTGGGTCTTTATAAGCTTCTTCTACAGACCAGGGGGAGATAGTTTGAAGTGTGAGCCTCTGCCTGTGTTTGTCTGGTCACACAAATGATAAACTCTGTGCTTGTGCAAAAGGCTTATTTTTCTAAGTTTGGTCTAGGGAGTATAGCAAATGATAGGCTGCTGTGTTAGCCCAAACCAGGGGAGATTTAAGGCTTTTAAAAAATATTTATTCTGGCCCGGCAGCGTGGCCTAGCGGCTAAAGTCCTCGCCTTGAAAGCCCCGGGATCCCATATGGGCGCCGGTTCTAATCCCGGCAGCTCCACGTCCCATCCAGCTCCCTGCTTGTGGCCTGGGAATGCAGTTGAGGACAGCCCAAAGCTTTGGGATCCTGCACCCGCGTGGGAGACCGGAAGAGGTTCCTGGTTCCTGGCATAGGATCGGCGCACCGGCCCGTTGCGGCTCACTTGGGGAGTGAACCATTGGATGGAAGATCTTCCTCTCTGTCTCTCCTCCTCTCTGTATATCCGGCTTTCCAATAATAATAAAAAAAATTTATTTATCTATTTATTAAAGTTTATGTATTTTTATCGTAAAGCCAGATTTACAGAGAGAAGGAGAGACAAAGAGAAAGATTTTCCATCTGCTGGTTCTCTCCCAAAGTGGCCACAATAGCCGGAGCTGAGCCGATTTGAAGCCAGGAGCCAGGAGTTTCTTCCAGGTCTCCTAAGTGGGTTCAGGGTCCCAAATCTTTGGGCCGTCCTCGACTGCTTTCCCAGGCCACAAGCAGGAAGCTAGATGGGAAGTGGAGTAGCTGGAACACAAACCGGCACCATTATGGGATCCTGCGCATGCAAGGTGAGGACTTCAGCCACTAGGCTACCATGCTGGGCCCTAAAATATTCATTTTATGTATTTGCTGGCATCATGGTGTAGTAAGTTAAACCTCTGCCTATGTACTGGGAATCCCATATGGGCTCTGATTCATGTCCTGGATTCTCTGCTTCCAATTCAGTTTTCTGCTAATGAATCTGAGAAAGCATCAGAAGATGGACCAGCGCCTTGGGCCCCATCACCCACATGGGAGGACTGGAAGAAGCTCCAGGGTCTTGGCTTCAGATCTGCTCAGTTCCAGCCAGTGCAGCTATCTGTGAAGCAGTGAATGGAGGATTTATCTTTCTGTCTGTTCTTCAAATTTTTAAAAAAATCTTTAAAAAATGTATTATATTTTGAAAGGTAGAGTTACAGCGAAAGAAAGGGAGGGAGGTGGGGAGCAAGGGGAAAGGAGAGAGGTTAAGAGAAAGAGGGAGATGGAGAGGAATAGGAAGAGGGAGAGAGAGAAAGGGAGAGAGGGAGAGAGACAGAGAGAGAGAGAGAGAGAGAGAAATCTTCTGTTTATTTGTTCACTCCCTAAATAGCCATTGTGGCAAGGAGGGCTAGGCTAGGTTGAGTCCAGGAGCCAGGAGCTTCTCCAGGTCTCCCATGTGGGTGCCGGGACCCAAGTATTTTGGCCATCTTCTGTTACTTTTTTTAGGCTATTAGCAGAGAGCTAGATCAGAAGTGGGGCAGATGAAACTTGAACAGAGGTCTGTATGGGATGCCAGCACTACAGATGGTGGTAACTTAATCCTGTTAAGAATTAAGTAACAAAGTGCTTTCCTTATTTATGGCTTCCTGCTAAGTTATGGCAGAAATCACATACTTTTCAAAAAAACATTTATTTATTTATTATTGTAAAGTCAGATACATAGAGAGGGGGAGAGTTAGAGAGGAAGATCTGTCCGTTGATTCACTCCCCAAGTAGCCGCAACAGCCAGAGCTGTGCCAATCCAAAGCCAGAAGCCAGGAGCTTCTTCCTGGTCTCCCACGTGGGTGCAGGGTCCCAAGGCTTTGAGCTGTCCTCCACTGCTTTCCCAGGCCACAAGCAGAGAGATGTATGGGAAGCAGAACTTCTGGGATTAGAATTGGCACCCATATGGGACCCCAGCACGTTCAGTGTAAGGACTTTAGTTGCTAGGCTACTGTGCTGGGCCCTATATTTACGATCTTAACTACTTTTAAATGTACATATCCGTGGTATTAACTAAATTGACATTGTTCAGCCTGCTGCAGCACTTTTTCATGTTGCAAAGCTGAAATCGTACACTTAAGAACCAACTGCTCTTTTTACCCCAACCCAGCGCCTGGTGACTATCAGTCTACTCTCCGTGCCTATGAATTTGACTACTTTAAACAATGCTTTAAGAGAAATCTTAAACATTTGATGGAATGTTTTTATCACAATTTAATAAATGTTTGCTTTATTTAATAAAAAAAGAGAAATCAGACAATGTTTATTTCTGTGAGTAGCTTTTCACTTGTTATAATGTCCTCAAAGTATTTTAAAGGCTGAATAATACTTCATTGTATGTATCTACCACATTTGTTTTCTATCCATTCATCTGCTGATGGACATTTAGATTGTTTCTATCTCTTGATTACTGTGAATAATGCTGTTATGTAAATATTTATATGAAATCCTCTTTTCAGTCTTTTAGATATATGCGTATACTCAGAAGTGAGATTGCTGGATCATGTGGTCATTTTATTGTTGTGTTTTGAGTAACCTATAGTGTTTTTCATAGCAGCCTGCACCATGTTATGCCAGAATGTACAAAGGTCCCAATTTTCTATATCTTAGTTATTTTGTTTCTTTACGCTTAACTAATAAAACAAACAAACAAACAAATAAATATTCAATACCTACTAGAAACTTCTAGATATTTCCACTGTAATAGGGAACAAGTCAAACAAAGTCCATGCTTCATAGCTGGCCTCTCTTCCACCCCTCACTCACTTGTGGTATTCTACCCAGAATGGCTGGTGAAAGACTTAGTGCTCATCTTCTTTCATTTTCTTTCTTCTCCTTCTCCTTTTGTCCTTTAAAAAACTTTTAGCTATCTAAGGTGAGCAAATTTCCAGTATTTAATAATACAGATTTGGGATTCCTGTTCACTTCATATGAATGTGTGTGACTTGTGACTGAGTCTTTTTTTTTTAATTTTAACTTTTATTTATTATTATTATCCTTTTATGATACAGTTCCATAGGTCCTAGGATTTCCCTTATCCCCTTCCTCAATCCTCCCCCACCGAGTTCCCCTATATCATTACTAAAGTATAGTTCTTCATACACAGTCATATGTCCATTATTGTGGAAATGGACAATGGCAGAGAGTCCATCATCCTATTGTCATATAGTAAACAGTTTCACTAGGAGTCCATCTTTAGTCAGGAAGTAGAGATGCATACTGCATTGTATCCTCACATTTGAATATGTTAGTCTCCATTACACAGTTACTGTACGTCCCTTTAAATGAAAAGCCACAATGCAAAATCAACAATAGGGGAAAAATAGAAATTTACAATGCCATGAAGTTAAATAACATGTTACTAGATATGATAGTCTCCATTACGCAGCTACTATACATTCCTTAAATGAAAAGCCACAAAACAAAATCAACAACAGGAAGAAAAAAAGAAATTAACAACACCATGAAGTTAAATAACATTCTACTGGATGACTAATCTGTAGCTGAAGAAATGAAAAAAAATCAAGAAACTTCTTGAAGAAAATGATGCTGCTGTATGATCTATGAGTCATTGAAGAATTTAATCAAAAGAAACTATTTTGAGGAGGTGAAACTGACAAGAAAAAAGTCAAAATTCATGAGATATAGTTTCTGCTGATTTTTGTTGGCGAGCTATGTCCCTGTAGGCAACAAATGATTTTTGTTTTTTAATCTAGTCTACTAATCTATGACGTTTGATTGAGCTTAAGCCATTTACATTCAGGGTTAATATGTATGGGTGGTAATTTGGTCCTGCCATTTTAGCAATGGATTGTTCATTGATTTAGTCTTCTGTTGTCATTTTACTGGGATGTTCTTGGCATTTACCTTTGGTTTTGGTGGGTGCTATTCCTCTTCGCTGTCAAGAGAACATCTTTAAGTATCATTTGCAGAACGGTTTGGAAGAGGCAAATTCTTTTAGCTTTTATTTGCTGTGGAACAATTTTATTTCATTTTCAAAGACAAAAGAAAATTTTGCTAAGTATGTTATCCTGGGCCGACAATTTTTTTCTTTTAGAATCTGGAATATGTCACCCCATTCTCTTCTGGCCTGCAGAGTTTCCTGTGAGAGGTCTCCTGTGAGTTTAATTGGCATTCCTTTATATGTCAGTTGATTTTTTTCCACATGCATGTTTAAAAATCTTTTCCTTATGTTTGATTGAAGAAAGCTTGATTGTCATGTGTTGTGGTGGAGATTGCTTTTGGTCAAGCCTGTTGGGAGTTCTGTGACCCTCCTGGATCTGGTTTCCCATTTCTTCTCCAGATTAGGGAAATTTTCCCTTATTATTTTATTAAATATATTTGTAAAGCCAGTTTATCTTTCTGCACTTTCTGGGAGACTCCCATAACTCTTATATTTGGCCTCTTAATAGTGTCTTTCAGTTCTTGAATACTTTTTCTGGCCTGATCCAGCTCTGCTTCCAGCTTTTTGTTTGCTTCCCCCTGATGACAGTAAATATCTTCCAATTCTGAGATTCTTTCTTCTGCTTGCTTCATTCTATTTTGGAGGCTCTCCACTGTACTTTTAATTTGCTCTAATGTGTTCTTTTTTTTTAAGATTTATTTTATTTTTATTGGAAAGTCAGATATATATAGAGGAGGAGAGACAGAAAGATCTTCCATCCAATGGTTCATTCCCCAAGTGAGCGCAATGGCCGGTGCTGTGCCGATCTGACGCCAGGAGCCAGGAACTTCTTGGTCTCCCACACGGGTGCGGAGTCTTAAGGCTTTGGGCCATCCTCGACTGCTTTCCCAGGCCACAAGTAGGGAGCTGGCTGGGAAGTGGAGCTTCCGGAATTAGAACCGACTCCCATAATGGGATCCTGACGCATGCAAGGCGAGGACTTTAGCCGCTAGGCCACACCACTGGGTCCCTCTACTGTGTTCTTAATTTCTGATATATCAGCCTTGATTTGCTTTATTGCTGCTATTTCTTGTGTAACATATTGCTTAAATTCTTTGAATTCTTGTATGTGCTTCTCATTGTTGATCAGAAGCTCTATAATGAGTTTTCTGAATTCTGTATCCCCCATTTTCTCCATGTCTTCCCTAGTGAACTCTGAGGTTGGCCTAGGGTTTTGCTCCTTTGCAGGGGAGTCTTTAGTAATATTCATTGTGCCTCTGTCTCTTTTTTTGCTCTTTGTCATTGTACTTCTGGTTAGCAGAGTCTTCTCAGGGCAGATTTCTAAGCTGTGTCACCCACAGGTCTACAGTTCAGCTTTATTTATTGCAGTTGGTACAGCAGCTCTTTGCTTGTAGTCAATTGTGCCACTCCCTCCAGCAAGTTCCAGGTCTGGGCTCTTATGTTAGATTTCCACCATGGTCTCCGTAGCCCCAGCTCCTGGCTCACCACTCTCCACCTCCTGTGATATCATGCTGCGTTTGTACTGATGTCTCTGCACCTTTCTCCCACTTCCAGTTGGGACAGGTCCCAGGATTAGGGAGACATCAGATGTCCTATGTAGCTAGGTTGTTGTTGGCGCTGATCTTGCCAGAACCTATTGGACGTTAGGTCTGGGTGCCACACGGACCTATTTTGACCCGTATTATGCTACAGTCGGTATTATTTTCCTGTGGGACCAGTGCAAATCACTGAACTCAGTGAGTTCGTGCTAGCTCAGCACATGTGCAGTTCACTGTTGTCCCCTGCAGTTGTAAAACTTTTGCCACAGTGTACAAAATGGCACCTGATGTGCCACTATTAGAGTTTTTGATATTCTGGCCATCAGGTCTGAGGGATACCTTGACCTGTCTTGGGTGGAACCTGTAGAATGCTGCGTTGCTGCAGTTCACTGAGTCAGAAATGAGTTCACTCCCAGCTCAGCGTATGCTCAGTCCTTTCCCTTGCTATTGACTCCTTAAGTAAAATGGCTCCCAATTTGGCTCAGGGGGGCTGATTAGGCTGAGAAATATACCCTGTTCTTGCACTACCCATCTGAGATCTGCTGCTCTTTCTCTGCTCCTAGTCAAATCAAACAGACCAGCAGGACGAACCATTCTTTGTCTGGGTTAACCTCCCAAGCTCCCAGTGAAAGTCCCTTCCCACCTGGTTGCTGGTGGAGTTCTGGCTGCTGGTGGAGTTCAGATCGCTGTTTGCTGAATGCGGCTGGAGTATCAGTCACTGCAACACCACACCGTTGTTTTCGCTGCTTTCCTGTGTCTGTCAGTCTCCAGGTACCCCTCTGCTGTTGTTCTGTCCTCTCATATTTCCTGGAATGTGTCCTCTCTGCCTCATGCTGATTAAATGTTTCTCCGTCTGTTTAAACGTATCCTTACCCTATTCCACCATCTTGATTCTCGTCCTTGTCTTGGCTATTCTAACTCATACCAGTTGTTGACCTTGGTTTCATGGCTTCCCACTTATGGAAATGTATAGTGATGGAGTACTGGGGTCTATCAAATACAGATATGGGGTTATAATGGAATATGCATCCCTGCTTCCAGACGAAAAATGGATCCCAATGAAACTGTTGGACGTGTGTAGACAATGGGATGCTGGAGTGTCTGCGATTGCCTGTACCAACAATGTTGGGGTACACTAAAATAAGAGACTGATAGAATTATGATTCCTTGGGCCTGGCGGCGTGGCCTGGTGGCTTAAGTCCTCACCTTGAATGCGCCGGGATCCCATATGGGCGCCGGTTCTAATCCCGGCAGCTCCACTTCCCATCCAGCTCCCTGCTTGTGGCCTGGGAAGGTAGTCGAGGATGGGCCAATGCTTTGGGATCCTGCTCCCGTGTGGGAGACCTGGAGGAAGTTCCTGGATCCTGACTCCAGATCGGCACAGCACCGGCCGTTGCGGCTCACTTGGGGAATGAATCATTGGACGGAAAATCTTCCTCTCTGTGTCTCCTCCTCTATATATATCTGACTTTGTAATAAAAAAAAATCTTAAAAAAAACAATTATGATTTTTACGAAGGACTACACTGTTGTAACAAAATGGGAATAATCTGATGGGGGTGTGAGTTTGGGGGGGAATCCCAGCCTATACGAAATTGTACCACATTATTCAAAATTCAGGATAAAATTATATTAAAACTAAAAAAAAATGTGATTAATAACATGCCTGCCTCTTCTATGGTTGTTAGGAGATTTAAATCAATTTACATATACCAGGTGTTTAGAATTTTGCCTGTGGCATACCAAGTGATCAGTAAGCATTAGTTGTCCCGGTGTGATTAACTTCAGGGACCTCATTCTCAACTTTTTGTTTGGAGGTTTGTTAGATGCAAGCAGCGGAATCCACTTTTACCTAGCTGAAGAATATTTTCTGAGGAGACATTTGGCAGCTTACAGAATTTCAGAGATGGTGAGGGAGATGAGCTTGGGTACTAAATAGGAACCATACAGTGAAGAGAGTGTTGCCCAGAAAATCTGCAGCTACATGGGCATAGGAGCTTTTATAGCACCTGGGTTTAAATGCCAGAAGTTCTGCCAGGCTGCCTGCACAGAAGCAAAGCTTCTGTTACTGTGCCTTCCCAAGGCTCCTTTCACCCTCCAGATGCTGTAACCTTCACATCACTCAGGCTCCTCACAGTTCCCAAAGGTGTTTTCTTAGTGGGACTGAAATCACACTAAGATCTGTACATTAATGGCAAGAGACACTTGAGAAATACCTGATCTCTAATCTCTACAGTTATCCCAAAAGGCATTGCCACATTTTAGGTTGGCTGAGAATGAGTAAGAGCTTATTCTGTTCCTTGACTCCTTCACTAATTGTATAAATGGGTTTAAATTGGGAGAAGAGTAAAGTAAGGAGTATGGCTCCTTTTTGCATAAGGTTTTGTATGCCAGTTTGTTGTGGGTTTTTTGGTGCAATTTTTTTTAAAAGAACTTGATAATAATATTGGTGATGTATTCTGTAGTTTTAATATATAGAGAAAATATGGTGTTCTCTAACCATCCTCTATTAAATGGAGAGTTACTAGGAAAATTTCTTTTGGGAAAGATCCTTTTTGTTGGGAGAATTCCTTGCTGATTTAGCATAGAAAGACACTTTGGAGGTAAGGATAAGGTTTCCAAGAAGATGACTCAGTGATTTCAGAGTGGGAGGGGAAACAGATAACAGTAACATTGATCCAGGACCACTGGGTGCTCCTCTATGGGACAGACTTCCCTGCTTCCCTCCTCCTAGGCACAATCAGAGAGTTCTTGGTGACGTGATATTTTTTGTTTTGGTTTGTCTTGTTATAGTAGAAATTACAGAGAGACTCTATCAGCAGGCAGGATAGAGTGAACACAAAGGCCCACAGACCCTGAGATTGTAAATTCATAGTGATCACTTGGAGTTTTCCTATGCCACAAATGTACAGGGTTCAGGGTGTTTCCACTGTTTACAATATAGTGTTACAAAGGCCCTGGAAACTATCATGGTTATGTAATCTAGAGGAACTGATCCACATTAAGAGTATGGCTTAATCTTTGGAAGCAGACACCAGAATGGCTTATTTTTCATTTTGCAAAGCTGGAAATTCACCTGCTTTAACCAACAATTTGTCTTTCCTTTTTTAAAAATTGTATTTATTTGGGCCTGGCAGCGTGGCCTAGCGGCTAAAGTCCTCGCCTTGAAAGCCCCAGGATCCCATATGGGCGCTAGTTCTAATCCCGGCAGCTCCCTGCTTCCCATCCAGCTCCCTGCTTGTGGCCTGGGAAAGCAGGCGAGGACGGCCCAATGCGTTGGGACCCTGCACCCGTGTGGGAGACCCGGAAGAGGTTCCAGGTTCCTGGCATTGGATCGGCTCGCATCGGCCTGTTGCGGCTCACTTGGGGAGTGAAACATCGAACGGAAGATCTTCCTCTCTGTCTCTCCTCCTCTCTGTATATCCGACTTTGTAATAAAAATAAATCTTTAAAAAAAATAAAAAAAATTGTATTTATTTTTATTGGAAAGGCAGATTTACAGAGAGGAGAGACAGAGAAAAAGGTCTCAGCCTCAGTGCCTGCAGCTTAGCCAGTCTGAAGCCAGATGCCAAGAGCTTCTACCAGGTTTCCCATCTATATTCAGGATCCCAAGGCGGGCCATCCTTAACTGCTTTCCCAGTTCACAAGTAGAGAGCTAGATAGGAAGTGGAGCAGCCAGGATTAAAACTGGTGCTTGCAAGCCGAAGGATTTAGCCACTGAGCCATTGTGCCAGGCCCTCAAATCCTATTTTCAGTTCTGTTGTATCTAGATTGTGAAGTAGAATTGCTGGATCATATAGTAGTCCTGTTTTTGATTATTTTAGGCACCTCCATATTGCTTTCCATTATGGCAGCACCAGTTTACATTCCAACCAACTGTGCAGAAGTGTTCCAGTCTCTCCATCCTTATCTGTTATTTTCGTTTTGTTTCTAAAAATTTATTTCTATTTTTATATTTTTAAAAGATTTATTTATTTCTATTGGAAAGTCAGATTTACACACAGAGAGACAGAGACAGAGAGAAAGAACTTCTGTCCTCTGGTTCACTCTACAAGTGGCCACAACAGCCAGAGTTGAGCCAGTCCAAAGCCAGGAAGAAGGAAATTTTTCTGGGTCTCCCACGCAGGTGCAGAGTCCCAAGGCTTTGGGCCATCCTCAACTGCTTTTCCAAGCCGCAAGTAGGGAGCTGGATAGGAAGTGGAACAGCTGGGACATGAAACCGGCACACATAAGGGATCCCATGCAGGCAAGGCAAGGACTTAGTCAGTAGGCTATTGTACTGGACTGTTGTTTTTTATTTAAGAAATTAGAAGAAATTAAAAAGTAAAGAGACCAGATTGCATTTTATAGGTAGAGCTCCAAGAAGATTATGGGACTCTCTTTTTTCTCTCCTTTCCTCAGTCCCCTCCATTCTGTTTGTTTCTTAATTATCATTCCAGTTGGTATGGCGGTAACAGATAATTTTTAAGGCCTACCGTGTGTCAAATCTTATTCTAGATGTTGTAGATTCAGTGATAAATAGAACACAAAATCTGTGTCCTTATTTAAATGTACATCTCAAGTATTTTCCCCACTAGTGATATAGTTTTCAACTGGTACATATGAATAGTTTTAAATCTGATACTTAAAAAAAGGCATAGACTAAAATATACTTGCACTATAGCTGGTTAGGGTTAAGAATATGATATGTGGAGCTCACACTGTGGCAAAGCATATTAATCACTGCCTACAATGCTGGCATCCCCTATTGGTGCTGG
Source organism: Ochotona princeps (assembly GCF_030435755.1). Lineage (NCBI taxonomy): Eukaryota > Metazoa > Chordata > Mammalia > Lagomorpha > Ochotonidae > Ochotona > Ochotona princeps. Next base: position 38,260,198 of record NC_080837.1, read on the forward strand.
TTCAAGATCTGGCTGCTATACCTCAGATCCAGATCTCTGCTGATGTGTTGAGAACCAGCAGAGGGTGGCACAAGTACCTGGGCATTGCGCCCATGTTGGAGACCCAGAAGACGTTCCTGGCTCCTGGCTTTGGCCTGGTCCAACTCCTGCTGTTGTGCTTGTTTGTGGAGTGAACCAATGGATAAAAGACCTTTTTCTCTGTAACTCCGTGTTTAAATAAGCGAATCATTTTTTAAAAAGATTTATTTATTTTTATTGGGAAGTCAGATATACAGAGAACAGGAGAGACAGAGAGGAAGATCTTCTGTCCGATGATTCACTCCCCAAGTGACCACAATGGCCAGAGTTGAGCTGATCCGAACCCAGGAGCCAGGAACTTCCTCCAGGTCTCCCACGTAGGTGCAGGGTCCCAAGGCCTTGGCCCATCCTCGACTACTTACCCAGGCCACAAGCAGGGAGCTGGCTAGGAAGCAGGACTGCTGGGATTAGAACCGGTGCCCATATGGGATCCTGGCAATGCAAGGTGAGGACTTTAGCCACTAGGCTACTGCGCTGGGCCTTCTAATAATTTTTTTCAAAGAATATAATTTGGGTGGCTTTGGATTGCTGCAGCTCTGGCCATTGCGATCACTTGGGGAGTGAGTGATCAGACAGAAGACCTTCCTCTCTGTCCTCTTCTATGTCTGACTTTGCAATAAAAAACAAATCTTAAAAAATATATATAATCTGGGCCCGGCGGCGTGGTCTAGCGGCTAAAGTCCTCGCCTTGAAAGCCCCGGGATCCCATATGGGCGCCGGTTCTGGTCCCGGCAGCTCCGCTTCCCATCCGGCTCCCTGGCTTGTGGCCTGGGAGGGCAGTTGAGGACGGCCCAATGCTTTGGGACACTGCACCCGCGTGGGAGACCCGGAAGAGGTTCCAGGTTCCCGGCATCGGATCGGCGCGCACCGGCCCGTTGCGGCTCGCTTGGGGAGTGAGTCATCGGACGGAAGATCTTCCTCTCTGTCTCTCCTCCTCTGTGTATATCTGGCTGTGATAAAATGAATAAATCTTTAAAAAAAATATATATATATATATAATCTGAGCTACAGAAGAAAACTAACATCTGCATTTCCTAATGACTTTGTTTGACATCATAGTTGATTTGCCTGAATTGATAGGTATGGACTAGTTAACTTTGCAAGTGAGAGACCCAGACTAGTTTTCAGATTGTTTTTGTAAAATCTATGGTATTAGGATGACTTTCTGACTTCTTTACTCAAACAGCACTATACTTGTGTTTTTTGAAACATTATCTAAGACAGGAGTCCAAAATAGAAAGTATTTAAAATTTTCCCCCTGAAATGCAGTGTTTAGAAGGATTCTTAGATGTTGTATGAGGCCCAGAGAGACAGTAGATTTTCAGTGTCTACTATGAGAGCGGGAGGTGCAATACATGTGTTTTATATGTACTTTAGGGCCATTTGGAAACTTCCCAAACAAGGAAACATTCCCTTCATGAATGTACCCAATTTCTCCATAATGTTATGGTTGAACAACCTCATTCTTTTCTCTTTTTTTGGGCCAGCAGGAAACACTAGACCAGAAGAATAAGAACAGCATGAAATAAAGGAATATGTAATTTCTTCTCTTTAGGATATGTCAGTAGATTATTGTTGCCTGTGGATGAATCTGATTACAAGGCCTTATGATATCCCTGAGCTACAGTACCACAAGGAGACTGTCCAGGCGCAGATTGCAGCCAAGAAAGCAATGACAACTGAAAGGCTCATTAAGGGGCAAAGTTAGAAATCTTTTTTTGGTGTTGGTCTTCAGACACCACGACATTTCAGAAACAAAACACATCTGAGATCAAAGGGATAACTGCAAATGGTGCCAGAGTCTTCATGTGTTAAAATACACGCTCAAAAAAAAAGGGTGCTACTCCAAGTCAGTGTTCTGAGAAATCCATTTTGTTGTGTGAAATTCCAGTTGCTATGACAACCAGGGACCCTGGCACGTTGATTCCTGCTCGTAAGGTAAACAAGAATTGTTGTTAATGGATAAGGATCAAGCATTGCCTTAAAGAAAAAGACTGAGGCTCCCAAGTGTCCATTTGCTTGCCAGACCTTCAGTCTTGTAACACCCTGTGATTGGGGATTATTTGGTGTAGGTCATCCAGTTATCCTAAACGAAGCAGCGTTATCAGACACCAGGAAACATAGCTACTGAGAGTATTTGGCTGAGTGGGGAAATATTTTAACGAGGCAGTTTATTTACAATATCAGGGTGTCTGTGGTATTCAGATTCTTGAAAAATGATGAAATTGAGGCTTCTGACTTAGCAGTGCTTCCTTTCTTTTGTCTTTTTAGGCTTATGTTTCTAATATTGATTTTATTAAAACACTATAAACAGTGTTAAACCTTGTAGGTACCTCATGTATTGAAATAATTACAAGGAATCTTTAGACATTTAATGGAAAATGCATTCTATGGAAAAACTTGCATGGAATTCAAAATTTTCCTCTGCCAAAATAAACTTACACTAATTTGTTACGACATATCTAACTAAACAAGATCTAATTTAAGGCACTAATAAAAAGAGTAGTATCAGAATAATATGAATTCTGAAATTGAAACAGTAACAAATGTCAAATTCATGATGAAACTTGCATGGAAGAGTGGTGATATCGTGATGCTTTATTTAAAAACTTCTGGGGACAAAGCCTAAAAAAAATCAAAATCAATACTTTACAAAAGGATTCTCTCTTTTTTTTTAGTTTTGAAGATTTTAAAATTTATTTGAAAGGCAGTGAAACACACAAGCATTCACAGAGAGAGAGAGAGAGAGAGAGAGAGAGAGAATGAGAATCTTCTATATGAGGTTTCACTTCCCAAATGACTTTATTGGCTGGAGTTGGGCCATGCTGAAACCAGGAACCTGAATTCCATCCAGGTCTCTCATACGGGCCCAAGTACCTGGGCTATTTTCTGCTTGTTTCCTGGGAATATTAGCAGAGAGCTTGATCAAAGTAAAGTTGAACCAGCACTCTGCTCTGGGATGCTTATGCCTCAACCAGCCCCACAGATAACCTATTATAAGGGATGAGACAATACTGAAGATGAAGCCTGCACTTGGCAGACCATTCACAATCAAGGAAAAAGTGAATCTTGTACATGACCTCGCTGAAGAGGACCGCTGATTAACATCAGAAACAATAGCCAGCTTCAGAAACATATCACATGGTCCAATTTTGGGTGAAAAAATTGAAGTTGAGTAATTATCTGCTCCATAGATGCCAAGACTGTTACACCTGGATCAGTTACAGATAATAGCAAGGTTTCAAGGGACATCCTCAACAGTTGGAAGCAAGATCATGAAGTATTTCTTCAAAGAATTGTAACAGAAGACAAAATATTTTATCAGTATTTCCAAAGACAAAACATAATCAGAGAAATAGGTACCAAGCAGTGGAAGTGGTCCAGTAAAAGTGGAAGTTTACCAGTCAAGAGCAAGTTCATGACAACAGTGTTTTGAATTGTTCAAAGCAGTTGGCTTGTTGATTTTTTGAAAGGCTGATTATGAGATAGTTTTGAGAAAGTCCCTAGGATGGTTTCCCCAGAGTCCTTCTCTCCACAGCACTGCTGCAGCTCATTGCTGTCATCAGGAAAGGAGTCATCAAGAGAAGGACTTCGATGGGAGATCATTCGGCATCCTCCCCTGATTTGGCTCCTGTGACTTCTTTTTATTTTTTGATTTTTTTTTTAAAAGAAAGATACACTTATTTTTATAAATGTACAAAAAGAAAGAAATTGTTCATCTATCTTCCGGTTTACTTCCCAGATGACTTCAACAGCTGTGGCTGGGAGCTAGGAGCCAGGAGCTTCTTCTGGGTCTCCCAGAGGGGTGCAGGGATCCAAGGACTTGAGCCATGTTCTGCTGTTTTCCCAGGCCAGGAAGTGCAGGAGCTTGAACATGAACTGGTGGCCATATGGGATGCCAGCACCACAGGTGGAGGCTTAGCTTACTGAAGCAGTGGCTCCCAAATTTTTAAAGAAGGTGAACCAATTGGACAATAATCTCAGACCTCAAGTGTTTCTCTGAACATAAATGTTATTGTCTCAGTAAATAATGTTATTTTCTCTAGAGTTGTTCAAGTAAGAAACCAAGGAATCATTTTCACTTTTTTTTTCACTCCCTAAGTTGATGTATCAACAAATGCTCTAGATTTTAGCTCCATAATATAGCTTCAACCTACTTACTTCTCCTGTTTGAATTCCTACCATATTATTTGTCACATGACCCTCTCTTTGTTAGGACAACTTCGTATTCTCCTCACTGGCATCTCTTTTGTTCTCTTATGCTTTTACTATTAATTTTCCCCAAAGTCATCAAGATGATCTTTATTTTTAAATTAGACATTTTATTTTGAGGTAACAGTAGATTGACTTGAACTTGTAAGAAATAATAGAGACCCAGGGCTATTGTGCTGGCTCAACTTGCTAATCCTCTGCCTGTGAGTGCTGGTATCCCATATTGGTGCTGGTTCATGTCCTGACTGATGTCCAGCTCCCTGCTTGTGGCCAGGGAAAGCAGTGGAGGATGGCCCAAAGCCTTGGGATCCTGTACTCACATAGTGGGCCTAGAGGTAGCTCCTGGCTCCTGGCTTCAGATCATCTTAGCTCTGGCCATTGTGGCCATTTGGGGAGTGAACCAGCAGATGCAAGGTTTTTTGTTCTGTCTTTCCTTCTTTCTGTAAATCTGCCTTTCCAATAAAAATAATGAATAAAGCTTAAAAGAAATAATAGAAATAACTGCATGCTTAACCCAGTTTCCCCAAAGAGTAACACTGTGTATTATTATGCTGTGGTATTACAGTTAAGATCTTGACATTGATAAATGAAAATATAGAAATTTCACATCACAAGTGTCCTTGATGCTTTTGTATGCCCCTGTGTCCCTTGTACAACAGTCCTTCCCTAGCAAAACCTGAATTGTTACCCGCTTCTGTAAGTTTTATCTTTTCAAGGAAAATGAATAACAGGGAATCAAACAGTATATCTGTCTAGAAGTTATGGCATTATTTTGAAAAAGAATCCCAATAATGGAGATCCTTACATCCCGTTCCCAGGTGTAAGGGGAAAAATTCAGTCTTTTAACATTGTGTATAATGTTAAGAGGAGGCTTTTTAAAAATAATATTCCTTATTGTACTGAGAATTTTATATGAATGAGTAGTGAAATATGTTATGTACTTTTTCTTTTCTTAGGATTTATTTTTTTAATTTGAAAGGCAAACAGAGAGAGAAACTCTTCTGTTTGCTGGTTTCGCAGCCAGGGATCTTTTCAATTTTTAAAAAGATTTATCTATCTATCTATCTATCTATCTATCTATCTATCTATCTATCTAAAAGCACAACATCACTGAGAAAGGGAGAGAGTGTCAAAGAGAGAGAGAGAAAGAGAAAGAGCAGTATCTTCTGTTAGTTGGTTCCCTACCAAATTATTGCAGTAGCTAGAGTTGGGCCAGGCTGAAGCCAGGAGTCAGTTAACTCCTCTGACTCTCCTATGTAGAATTCCAGGGCCCAAGTACTTGGCCTGTCATCCAGTGCCTTCTCAGGTGTATTAGCAAGAAACTGCATCAGAATTGGAGCCACTGAGACTCAGACTGGCACTCTGATTGAGATGCCAGTGTCACAGGAGGTGACTTAATTGACTGTGCCATAGCCCTAGCCCCAAAGAAAGGTGGTTTTTTTTGTTTGTTTGTTTGTTTTTGTTTTTTTGGTCCCTATATGTATTTCGGTTCTTTATTGTGGTTTTTTTCCCCTGTCTTATAAGCTTCATTTTGTTGATAAGTGATTTTCTTTACTACTGTACTTTGATTCCTTGATGTTGTTTTTGGTTAAGTTTGTTTCGTGGTTACTAGTTATCTTATAAAAATTGTATAAGCTATCTTGTGAAATGATAAAAACTTAACATTGACTATAAAGAAATGGAATGAGACAAAGAGCTTAGAGATACACAAATCCCGATAAGGAATGCTATATTTTTCCCCATTTTCCCCTAAATTTTTAATTTTGATGCTGTATTTGATTTTTTTTCAGTATTGCCTATCTCAGCATTTATTTCTTTTTATTGGAAAGTCAGATATACAGAGAGGAGGAGAGACAGAGAAGAAGATCTTCCGTCCAATGATTCACTCCCCAAGTGATCACAATAGCCAGCCAGTGTTGAGCCAATTCGAAGTCAGGAGCCAGGAGCTCTTCCTGGTCTCCCACGTGGGTGCAGGGTCCCAAGGCTTTGGACCATCTTCTACTGCTTTACCCAGGACATAAGGAAGGATCCGGTTGGGAAATGGAGCAGCTGATGTACAAACCAGTGCCTATATGGGATAACAGTGCTTGCAGGTAGAGGATTAGCTAGGCTACCATGTCAGGTCCAGCAGTATTGTTTTTAATGACAAAATCCCACAAACAAAGTGATTGCCAACTTGTAGGACAAAATCTAAATAAATTGTAATATATTCACACCATACAATTTATATTGCAAGAATAATGTATAACATTATTACATCCTGAAATGTACCACATATATATGCATATATATACACAAATATATGCATGTATATATATAATAAAATTCTATTTTTATTTTTTAAAGATTTATTTATTTATTTGACAGAGTTGAAAGAGATGAGGGATGTTGCATCTACTCGTTCATTCCCTCAAATGAGCGCAACTGCTCAAATCTAAGTCAGTGTGAAGTCAGGAGCCAGGAGCTTCATTCCAGACTTCCACATAGGTGCAGGAGCATAAGCACTTAAGTCATGTTCCACTGCTTTTCCCGGCACATTATAACAGGAAACTAGATCAGAAGTGGAGCAGCTAGCACTGAATTGGTGCCCATATGGGATCTCTCTCTCTTTGTAACTCTTATTTTCAAGTAGATAAATATATTTCTTTTTAAAATCCTCTTTCATTGTGAAAAAGCAAAGAGTAAAGAAAGAGGATAGTTTTAAAATGTAAAGGTGCTATACCCCTTTGTCCATCACACTATTCTGGGAGGTGCCATTTACATTCAAGGTCATGGACTTCTTATCTGCTCTAATTAGTGATCACAGTGAAAGAGCAGCTTTTCTGATTCTCACATGTTTGTGTGATGGGCCAGGCTAGACATTTGAATTTTACTTTTACAAACAGTAGGAAATCAATGAGTTTCAAGAAAGGGAAATGATGTTACTGATGGCTTTAAAAATGATCAGACTGGTTGTTGTGTGGAGAACATGTGAGATGGAGAGTGGAGATCAACTGGGAGGTGATTACAGTAGCTGCAGTGAGAAGATGGCTACGGGTTGAAGCAGAGAGGCAGATGTGTAACACATTTATTGGCAGAGTTGGCAGGAGTCAGCACTGGCTTGAATGTAGGGCTGAGAAATAAGTGTCAAGTATGATTCCCACGTTTTGACACGAACAACCAGGGGAATATTGGAGGAGAAGGAAATGTGGAAAATAAGGTCAACAATTTAGTTTGTAATTTTAACTTTGAAATGCTTGTGAAAATCTAAAGTGAAGTTGTCAGGTGGACATATGGATAATCTGGTTGGGATATGTATATTTGGGTCTGTGGCTCAAATACAAGGCAAGTAAAGCAATAAATGTAGAAGTCATTATAATTTCTTCTGAAACAGTCTGGGTATAAGAAGAATAAATAGCATAACAAGGACCAAAACTGAGCCCTGATGAAGGAAGAGAAGTGGTCAAAGTGGTAGAAAACCAGAAAGCTCTGGATGTGTGGCTGCCAGTCTCTAATGTCTAACTGGTAATAGAAATGAGACCTCCAAACGATTTTGTTGGGATTATTCCATAAGGGAAAAGTAGATGCTGCTACTATTAGGCCCTTACTGCCACCCTGCCAGTTTCACCCTTGGTGTTAATGGCTGATGTGACTCAACTATCTTGTGCCTTTTAAAATAGCAACTTATCGGGATTGGGAATGGTGTAAGTGTAAATGGGGAGGGCGAAAGGAGAAATCCCTGAGCATATAAAACTGTATCATGGAAAATAGAAAGATAAAAAAAAAATAGCCACTCATCAGGCAAATCATGTTCCACCAGAAGAAGCTATGTTTTCCTAATTTCATTATTTTTACTGTTAACAGAAAGAAGTCAAGCTGATAAACTTATTTTATGGACTATTAATCATCTGGATTTTTGTGTTTATTGTAATTCCAAGCCAGACAGATTAAACAGGAGATTTACTCTCAAGAGTTAGCAGAGTTGTGTCTAGGAGAAAAGTAGAAAGCCTTTTGATTTATTTTCTTTGAAGTGAAAACCTAGCTCTCTACAGTAATAGTATTTTGTGGATGCTCAGTGAGTACTGCGATGCCTTTCATGGCTTACAGAAATATTTCTATTTATAATTATGTAATGATTAATAAAAGATTGTTTGCAATTAATGATATATAACATGATAGTTATTTAACAGCACGGTGAGGCAGTGTTTGGGCAGCACTTTTTAGTGCTTTATTATAGCATCCCTGCAATGTAATTATTTGAAAAATTTTTTGAAAAATTTTTGAAAAAAGTAAGACAGAGCTTATGCAATGTGTCGAGGTGAAAGATCTCAGTAGACAGTAGCTCAGAGTAGTAGACATTTATCTCTCAGTGTTTCTGTAGGTCAGAAATTTGGAAGCAGCTTGGCTAGGTGTTTCTGGCTCAAGGTATTGTTAACTTGCAATTAAGATGTGGAGCAGAGCAGCAGTCACCTGAAGACTTGAATTGGGTTAGAGGATCAGCTTCCTCGTTAGTTTGCTCACATGGCTGTTGACATGAGGTCTCAGTTCTTCCCGTGTCTTCATAGGGATACTTGGCTTTCCTTGAGACATGTCAACTAGCTTTCCTTAGGGCAACTGATTCAAAAGAAATGAAGACAGAAATGACAATGTCTTTTTTTTTTTTCACAATGTCTTTTATGTTATAGGCTTGGAAGTCTCACTACTCATTTCTGCCACATCCACTGTTTACTCTAGTTGGCCCTGTTCATTGTGGGAGAAGCCCACACCCACACATGGGTGGGGAATTCTAGGAAGTGGGGAATCATTGACCATCTTAGAGGTAGGTTACTATAGTAGGAAATTAAAGCTGTGGGTGATTCTTCAGTCTGTATGATAGCATAGACTTTATTTGGTGTTATAGATTATCATCTTCCTCCTTAAAAGTTCTTAATGAGCAAAATAATAATTTAAGAAGTGGTAGTGTGTCACCTACCTATGCATAAATACTCACTTTCATTTCCTTATTTGGGGAAATACCAAGATTTGTTGGCTAATACTTACTAGACAGTTTTAAGTCTGACGGAAACTGTAGCTTAATTTAAGTGGATAGATTGTATAGTTTATGTTAATTTCTTCATCCACATTAAATCAGTGACATTAATTGCACTGTAAAAGCCAGTATTTTACAGACTTGAAAAATAGAAAATCAATATCTCACAGGCTAGAAAATTTTTTTTCCTGTCTTTTGTTTTGTAATGGGAAAATAAGAGGTCAGATCTCCTTATTGATATTGGTGGCTTACACAGGCTAATAGTATTTCATGCTGGTTTTATTTTGAACCAGCAGGGAAATTACATAGTAAATAACTCTGTGTTATTCAAATCAACTAATATTAGAGGAAAAATGCAGCAATTGTAGGCTGACTATTCATGAAATGCTAAAAAAAGGCAAATTCTTCTTTGTTTATTTGTGTCACTATGGCCATTACCCTCACAGATTTTTGAGTCTTAGAAAATGGTACAAAGCAAAAAAAAATTTTTTGTCCAGTTTTCAGTAATGAAGTAATGAAGATACAGGTAGAAAAAGTCCTGATTGCCTTAAAAAGTCACTGTGAAAGGCACATAAACTGCAGGGTTTACAACAGGGAGACAAATAGAAACTAAAATAATTGTCCTTACTGGTTTTCCCTTAATTTTTGTTCTCCTCTCCACTCTCCCCATTCTGGTACTGCTTGACGAATGGCAGAAGGAAAAAGAAGAAAATTTAGCAATTTGCTTTCCAAGGGGTGGTGTTTCTGCCCACCCACATGCCTCAAATCACAGACGAACGTTGTAACATATGCAGGGCACCTCAACACCTCTTGTTGGCATAATTCTTGTCTCGAAAAGAACCATATTTAAATCAGGTGCCTTAGTTTTCACCTTGTACCCTGTATCAAGGTGCTGTTTTTTTTTTTTCCTGTATGGTATTCTTGACTCGTCCTGTTCTGTCTGAGCATTATTCCCTTCTCTTCTTAGTTTGCCCCCATGGACTGCATGCTGTAGCTCACTCTTACAATACCTCTTGCGATCTGTTCTTGACCTTGCTTTAACCTCCAGAGCTATCATTTTTCAACTTCCTTCCAGAGCCTCCCTGCCTTGGCCATCTGCCTCTGGCCTCATCGCTATTTGGCAATCTCCAGCTTTTGCCCCATCTGCTGCTCTCACCCAGCTCCTTGTTGTACAAATGCTCCTATGCTGCTAGTTGCTCCTTCCTTGTGGGGAGAGGAAAAAATGTGTGAAGGACGCACAGGAGGGCTGGTCTCTAGAGATCTACCCTTGTTCCTTATCCTCTTCTCTCTTATTTGCCTCCCTTCCAAAACTCAGCTGTGAAAAAGGGAATGGAATTCTCAATTTTAAAGTAATGTTATTGTCCAACTGCGCTGGATCATAAGGAGAAAGAGGCTCCCATTTCCAGGCTGTTGTTCCTCCAACTCTCATCAACTACACTGAGTCTCAGGAACTGCAACAGGAATGGGCCCACTTTCTTTTCTTAGTCTCTAATTGTTTTTTCCTTGGGGTCTTTGGGGATATTTCCAACATGATTTTTCCTTTCTGATGGCATAATTATAGTTACTGGAACCGAGGGAGCATGGGAATGAAGTGCATGAGTATTTCATGTACATCCAGTACACTAATTAGAGTGTAGAATTATGCATAGTTGCTGAATACATCTCTCCCAAGCTACCCCCCCCCCCCCCCCCGCAATGCTGTATGTTGCTGTGTGTTGGCCACAGGAGGCAGCAAACATTCAGTTTGTTGACTGGAAAAGTTAGGTGCCATCCATAAGATATACCGACCCAATTGAGTACACAGAAACCATTCTGATGATTCTGGTGGAGTTACTCTTTATTTATTCATTTAATGAGGTCTTTAGGAAGCAACTCCTAGATATAAAAACAAGTTTGGTGCTATTGAAGGTTGTCAGAGTTTTTAGGGACAGTTCTTTTCAAACCTCGTAATCTTAGGTTAGTGGAGAAATGGTAGGCTAAGCGCAGCATGGATGATGCAGAAGATACGGATCCTGCCTTAGGGATTGCTGGAGCAGTGTGGTAGAGGTGAAGAATTTTGGTGAGATGGCTTGTGTAGCACATATTTATGGCAGTGAACTATTTTTGCTTCCCCTCAGTTGAGCATACCATGTTTGGTTGCTGACCCAAAGGGAACATAAAGACATAATTGAGTTACTCATGTTCTTTTCCCTGGAGGCTTTCCCCATGTGCCTATTATCTTAATCCATTTTCTCTTCCTACAAGGCAGTTTATTTAACTGATGGTTTTGGAGGCCAGAAGGCCAGGAGCATGGCTTTATTTATTTATTTATTTATTTATTTATTTATTACATTGCATTATGTGACACTGTTTCTAGGCTCTGGGATTCCCCCAACTCCTCCCCATACCCTCCCCCCACAGTGGATTTCTCCACCTTGGTGCAGTATTACAGTTCAAATTCAGTCAAGAAATATAATGTAATCAATAAAAAAAAAAATAAGTGGAAAAAAAACCCAAATTCAGTCAAGATTTTTTCATTGCAAGCATAGGGTCCAGCATCTTATTGTCCAGATAAATTCAATGGTTTCTTGAGGAGACCATCTCTGGTCTGAAGGCAGAGCTGGCAGAATATCATCCCAATCAATTAAAAGCCCCAACATAACATCAAAAAACAATTTACAACATTATGGAATTAATTGACATGGTATTGAGTAGCCAATATGTTAAAAAATGCAAGTTCTTAACCACATCCTGTGACTACTTCATTGACATTTCAATTTTAGTTTATACACAGAACCAGCTGCTATACGCCTTAAAATGGCTATAGATTACTATTTGCTGTCTCATGTCTATTTTCATTTTAGTATTTAGCAGTTTATAGTGTTGAAGCATAATTTTGCTGAACTTGGCAGATTTTAGGATAGTCTAAACTGGCTTGTAACTCTAACAAGGCATATGTCAACAGCTGAAGTGCAGAACAGTTTTAGGAGGGGTGTGTAGAGAAATCTTCAATACCTTGGTGAGGAGTGCCTAATCTTTGTGTCCTACCTAGTAAGGTATGTGTGAGTCCATGCTGACCGTTTCCTGTTTGGTTGTAAGCTTTACTTGTTGTTCTCTATCTATTCTAATGTGTGTGTGTGTTTTGTGTGTGTGTGTGTGTTTTGTGGTGGGGGACTCCGGAGAGACCCTGATGGTCATTGCAAGAGAGGGTGGGGATCCAGAGTTGGAACTAAGTAAGGACCAGAGAAAGCTCCTCTCCCTAGTCCCGAAGGAAGCTTACTGTTCTGTTTTTGCGGACCACTCAGGGCTCCTGGCTGTTGTTTTGATGACCTTGGATCCTGCAAGGAAGGATTTGGGCTTCTTCCATCCCATGTGGTAGTTCCTGGCCTCTAAAGGCACTCCAGTTTCCTGTGGTCTCCTTGGCAGTTGGGATGTAGTCCTTGGTGGCCATGCTGATAGTCCTTGGTGAGGACACGGGAGTCTCCAGGGTTGGGATATAAGCCTGCTCCTGTCCACCTGAGGAGCAAGGCTTTAGCATCTGCTCAGCTTCTGGTGAGGGCCTTGTGTGGCTTCAGCTTGTGGCAGGAAGCAGAGAGTAAGTGGGTAAATATTGAAGAGAAGCATGTATGTGAGACAGGTAAGTGCCAGGCTTGCTTTGTAAGAATAACCCACACTCACAATAACCAATTTCACAAGAGCAAGAACTCACTTCCCCAAGAAATCATTAATCATCCTAAAAACCAGTCATCTCTTAAGGACATCAACACCTCTTGACCATTACATTGTGGACCAAGGCCTCAAAACTAGCTTGGTGGTGATACAGAATTTCAAGCCAGAGAAACCATCGAGCAGGCAATGAAACCTTTGATTATTAATGGGTTTCAATGCTGTCATAGTTAAATGGGACAAGTGACTCTGAGATCCAGGGAATAATACCTTTCAGGAAGATGAATAGACTTAATGAGAGAGACTGGAGAATAAGGTATCTTGTGAAGCAATGAAAATTTTCTAGTTGATTCATATGGAAAAAAAATTTAAGCCATTGAAAAAAGATGGAGTTACCAACTCCAGTCTCTATTTGTCTTAACTTCCTTGTCTGTGTGTATCTTGCAGTATGGTGAAAGATGTGAGGGACTGATTTCTGGAGCCTTGTGACTGTGGTGAGAGAGCCTCAGGGAAGGGTCAGATTTGGTTGTAGTTCCTGAGCTCTTTCTGTGTTGAATGAACTAAACAGACTGCCTTGCCTTTGGGGATATCATTGCCACTAAAACATGTGAGCATTAGTTGTAGACTCGCCTGAAACCTTTTTTGTGGCCCCGCTGGAGCTGACCAGGCAAGGCTATTGTTGGAGTCTCTTTATATAATTCTTATGCATTACAAAAGTGAATCCTATTCATATTTTATTTGAATTATTCATTGGGAATAAATTTTCTGAACATTAACTATCCAAGGTTAGATTGGAGATATATATTTCATAAGATGCTTTTCATTCAAAGCAATTATTTTTAAATTCACCATGAATTTTAATTAACTTTCTACATAGCTTCCTCCTGTTAATTTAGTTCCTGCTTAATTTTAACTTTCTGTGTCATCTCAGAAAAAAAACCTCTGGAATCAAAAAAATTATAACTAAAATAACATAGTTTTCTCTTAATACTAACCATCTTTAATAGAATTGGGGAGATATGGATGGTTTAATCACAAGCTACAGGAAACTGACACTTCATTAGTAAGAAAAAGCTTCAGCTTTTTAGACTGGGGAGGAAGAACAAATTGTATTCACAACCATCGGGTGCAACTTTTGTGTAACTGCTGATTTCTGCCCATATTCTTGTTGTCAACTATAATTCTGATACCAGAGCAAGGAAAAAAAAAATACGTTTCACGTAGCCAGCACTGACTCTTTGGATAGTTGATAGATTTATTTGCATAGGTTAAAGAGGAAGTGTTTCGAAAAACTCAGGAGCGGGAATTGTTTTTAGGACTCTTCAGACTTTTCTTCAGAAGTGTGAACTTTGAAGCTCAGCTGTTTGGTGTGAGTGTCCCTCTCCCCTAAGGGTCCCCAGGGCCACACAGCCCAGCAGTATCTGAGCTCTCTAGGTACAGTTGATCTTCTTCACACAAAGGAGTGCTCTTTGTTACCTTGTCTTTGCTTCACTCTCAACTGTGTTCTCTCTGACTGTTGTAGAAGAGAGTTCCTTTTCAGGGTTTTACTTGGACAGCAAATTTAAGGATTCAGAAAAATCTAACCAGGTTAAATTGAAGAGTTCAGTGAATTTAAAGGTTGGCTTTTGCTATGGTTTGATCCTGTCTTCTTCAAAGTTCAGAGTGGTGGTGGGATTGGGGGTGGTGCTGGGTGTATTTGCAGGTGATTAGGTCGTGAGGTCTTCTCTGCTGGGACAAGAGTGAGGTTTTATAAAAGCTGCTTCATATGCATGGGGACTCAGCTTTCCTCCCTTCTGAAGCATGGAGCAGCAAGGTGTCTCCTTAGAGGCAGAGGGCAGCCCTCAGCAGACAGCTGAAGCTGCCAGTGCCTTGACTTGGACTTCTGGCCTCCAGAACTGTGAGAAAGTTTCTGTTCTTTATAAATTGCCCTCTGTGATACTGTTACAGCAGAACAATCGGCCTGAAACAAATTTCCAAGATCACTTCCTTCCATTAGAATACCATGGTTTGGGGTTGTTAAGTGAGAGGGGAGGGGTTGGGGGATGGGGTATGACCAGAAATCTTATCTTAAATAAAGAGTATTATATATTGCTTGGAAATTCAAATTTATATTTCTCTTTAATGGCCATAGGGAGCTGTTGAATGTTTTTGATGAAATTAACTAAACTAATGTAAATCTTTGCTTTTTTTTAAAAAAAATGGATATAATTAATCAGTTAGTTTTTGTCTTCTGATTATTTATTTATGCACTTATTTATGAATAAATAAATAATTCTTTTTAGGAGATTATTATTTTTTATTATTTAAAATTGCAGCTTTTTAAAAACAATGATTTGAGTGGTAAGGAAGGGGAGAGGCATAGCGAAATTCCAATCTGTTCACTTCTCAAATGCCTGTTTTAACGTCTAGAGCTAGACCCAATCCAAAAATCCCAGAATTTGTGATGAACAACAGCATCAAGGAATAGGTCCAGTGCCTTGGTCGCATTTTGCCCCAACCATTAGCAGTTCTGGGTACACAAGGCCTTTTACCTACCTTCATATTGTACTCTCTTTTTAAAACTCTTTTAACAATTATTATGATTTTAGATGATGTTTACAAAGTTAATCAGGGTGGGAAGGATCTTGGGTTAGGGAAAAGTGGGTGTGATCATTGTTTCCAAACTTTCTATTTCTTTTTCTCATTTCTGGAGGGAAGGGAGAGATACCAGGATAGGTCATACCCAGCCCCACAACCATCCCAGTAACGGAGGATGGGGAAAAGCCACCCAGTATCAACCCAGGGTCACAATGTGGTACGTGCTCTGAAGATCCTGCCCAGATGGATGCGATAGTTCCAAAAAGCTGTGGATCTCACTGATCTATGGATGAGGAATCCCTTCCAAAGTCCATTGACTGATACGGTCGACCTTAGAGTCTCCATTCACCCAGATATTTGCTGTCATTGTTTGGCTGGGGTAGTTGTCCAACTTGTTCTGTTCTACTTCCTCTGCTATGGAACTAGATGTCCTCTGCAGGCCCCAGTGGACTATCATGTCCTCTGTGTTCATCGTGGTTCACTGTCCAGAGGTCCAGCCTTTACACTGAAGAGGACCAGTTCTCATAGGTGTATTCATGGACCCAGACAAGGTGACCTGGGCCCCGCCAGACCTCATCCCTGGAGCGCAAAAACATGGCACCCTCCTGCAGGTAAGCGCCAGAACCCAGGTTGTGTGACCTGAGCCCCACTGAGGCCCCCACTCCTGGGGCTCTTGGACCCAGCATACATCGTGCAGATAGGCCCAAGGACCTGGGTCATACAACCCAGGACCTTCTGGACCCTCCACCCCCAGAGCTCATGGACCTGACACCTACTATGCAGGTGGGACCTAGGACTTGGTCAGGAGACCCAGGCCCCACCAAACCCCTGCCTCTGGGGATCATGGATCCAACACCCACCACGCAAGTGGACCCCAGGACATGGACCAGGTGACCTAAGCCCCGCCAAACGCCCTACCCCTAGGGCTCACAGATCTAGCACCCACCTCTCAGGCAGGCCGAAGGGCCCCTCAATCCCTGGGATTCACAGACTTGACTCCCCAGAATAGCATGGCTCATCTCACCTTGGCATCCACCAGCAGGTGCTTCAGCCTAGTTTGATGCATCCTGCTCCCAGTTCCAGCTTATGCTAGTTGGTGCTGCAGCCTAGCCTTGCCCAGTCAGCTTCCCATCCTGGCTGCAGTGTGAGTTGGCTGGTGTTGTGTCCTGACCCGGTCCCTCCTAAATCCCATCCTGGTTCTCAAATCTGCCAGTGGATGTTATGAACTGGCCCGGCCTGGCCCTCCCCCAGACCTGACCCACATGTATGCCATGGGTACTGTAAACTGGCCTGATTTAGGTTGTGTTGGTTCTTGCACTTACCCGGAGGGACTACAACCTGACAAAGGAGTTCACCAAGCTCATTTACCTGGGCTCCTCCCAGTGACAAATCTTGCACGCACCGATGGTTCTTTGGTCCAGGTTGACTTTGTCCACCTCTTGTCCTGGCAGGAATGGTGTCCCTGCCCAAGTGGCCCATGTTCTTTTCAGTTCTTACTGTTGAGTGTTGCAGCCCTGTCACAACTAGTCCATGCCCAGACACAGCTCTCACATGGTTCAGCTCTCACATTGGCCTGTTCTATGCCAACCCTGACTCTCACTAGTACCAATAGGTGCTAGCCTAGCCTAGTCCGGCACTCCCCAAACCCAGTCCACACCCATGCAGCCATGTCCAGCCCAGCCCAGTGCCCCACTTCTGGCTCTCATGCGCAACAGTAGGAATTCCAGCCCAGCCAGGGAGTCCCCTTGGCTCCCAACCAGGCCTATTCCCAGCCACAGATCTTGTGCATGCCGTATGCCCGTGGAGATTGCTGTTCCACATGGGTGAGCCCACATATTCCCCCACAGATTCTACCCCCAGGCTTGATTCAATCTCACGTATTTCTCGGCTTCATGACCAAGCCTGATAGTACCAGTTCCGTTTTCAGAGACTTGCTGTTGGGTTCCCTCTTCTAAATCTTGAAATAGAGGGACCTTGTCTGTGGAAGTCCCAGAGAAGTCATTTCTCACCTGGAGATGAACCCTCAGGTCCTTGCTTGTCCCCACCTGTGACATTTCCAGACTCCCTGTGACTCCACACTCCCAAGTTCCCAGAGTGCACTGCCAGGCGGCCTGAGGGTTTCACCCAGTACCATTGGCACTCGGGTAGCCTGTCCATTAAACCACGCCTCAATCACACTGAAATAAATCAGACCAATGTCTTCAGGGATTCATTTAATTCCCAGTAATGGTGTTAAAAAAATGTGACATCCCCCCATTTGATTAAAATTCTCAGTTGATTATTCTGTTAGCCTAAATGCACAAAAGGGTTTAGTGGCTAATTACTGGGAAGATGGCATGTAATGATTAATGTTTTGAAAGTTTTAAAAATCAAATATAATCATTGTTTTATTACATGTAACACATCTTTGGCCAGACACCATTAAGTTTTTTCATTATAATAATCTGTTGGTGGTTTCAAGCTGCTTAGCTAATTGAATTTAAAGTACTCCTCAGGCACTCATCATTACTTGTAAGATTTAAATCTTTTCTTAATGAAATGATATCAAGACCATTGATTTCCTTTTTAATTTTCTCGACCTTCTGTGGTTTTAAAATTCACTCTGGAGCTTTATTAAGATGTATCATGTTGGTGTGCTATTGGAAGGTTTTTGGGGCCCTGTCTGAATGTTTTCTATTAGAAAACTTTATAGACTTGGAAGAACAGGTGTTTGTCTGGAGAAGAGACTCTTTGATCTGAAAGCTCTCAACTGCTTCAAGTTGAGGCCAGACTTTGAAGGAATGAGCAATCCTTGCAGCAACTCCTGCCTTCCTGCTGGAGATAAGAGACCTCAGGGAGGTCACTAACCTCAGATGACAATGAGGAGGAGAAAACTTTGCCTGCAAACTTAACTTTTCTCATAATGATCCTCCCACAATGTTGTCATTTATTTGTACTGAAAGTGCGGCAAAGCATTATGTGTGTGCATGGCTAGTCCCTTGGAACACTTCCACACTAGGGAATACAGCTGCTTACAGAAAAACCACCTCCGCACACTATGAACTCAGTATTAAACATTAAAAATGGTTCATGGAAGACCATTGTGGAGATCCAACAGATCCAACAAATGACAAAATGAACCTTTCTAGAATTAGGTACATAAGAATAAAGAAATAAAGGAAACAAAAGGCATCCTAAAAAACTTTACAAATTATAGAAAGAATAAATATGAAAGACATAAGCAAATAACTAGCACAGAGAATAAAGAATACACCATTTAAATTGGACCCAAATACATTTTTAAAAGTATTTATTTATATTTATTGGAAAGTCAGATATAAAGAGAGAAGGAGAGACAGAGAAGAAGATCTTCCGTCCATTGATTCACTTGCCAAGGGGCTGCAACAGCTGGAGCTGTTCCAATCCAAAGCCAGGGTACCGTAGCCTTTTCCTGGCCTCCCATGTGAGCGCATGGTCCCAAGGCTTTGGGATGTACTCGACTTCTTTCCCAGGTCACAAGCAGGGAGCTGGATGGGAAGCAGGGCTGCCGGGATTAGAACCAGTGCCTGTATGGGATCCCAGGGCACATTCAAGGAGAAGACTTGAGCCAGTAGGATACTGTGCCAGCCCCCAAATACATTTTTTTAAAAATATGATTTGAATACATCCAGATAAATTGAGAACTGATAATATGGAAATTACACCTAAGAAATATCTATTTTACAGAGAAGGATAAATACTTAGAAAATGTAAGTGGTTAAGAGTGTAGTCGAATGTGTGATTTTGTTGAAGTTAGGAAAACATAAATCCTAGGATTGAGAAAACACACAAAGTTACAAGAATTTTGGTGAAACTTCAGAAATTGTAGCAAGTGTGTGACAAAATCAACTTTCTCTTTGCTGCTTGTAGAGGATCATGTGCAATGTGTAAGTATAATAAAAATGCATGGGCCTGGGGCCAGTGTGTTTGGTCAACTGGTTAATCTCCACCTCTAAGTGTTAGCATCCCGTATGCACGCCAGTTCATGTCCTGGTTGCTCCACTTTCATCCAGCTCCCTGCTTGTGGCCTAGGAAAGCCACAAAGCTCAATGCCTTGAGACCCTGCACCCTCGTGGAACCCAGAAGAAGCTCCTGGCTCCTGGCTTTGGATTGGCTCAGCTCCAGCCATTGTGGCCACTTGGGGAGTGAACCAGCAAACAGAAGAGTCTCTCTCTCCTCTCGGTATATCCAACTTTCCAATAACAATAAATATATTTATTAAAAAAAACCACACAGTCCTTTGGACCAAGGAATTATGCTTCTAAGAATTTCTTCTAAGCATTTCTCCTTAGCAAATATTGTTCAGTTACAAAGATCTATGCTTATAAGGATTTTGATCTAAGCGTTACGTAGAAGAGAAATATCAGGAATAGTATGTAGTAGAGAAATCAGAAATATCAGAAACAGGTTAAAAGTCCATCAATAGCCAGTAAACAAATTAGAGAATAACCAGAAAAGCACTATTTCTTTTGGGTGGTTCTTAAAATGACAATATATGTTTGTCTCGCTGATTGTCATAGGAAAATTGATGCTTTGGGGAAAAGTGAAAAAGCAGTACATGTAGTTTGATCATACTGGCATAAGCAAAGTGTGTATATGTATTTCTGTGTCCATATGTATGTATTAATATATGTATGTATACATACATTTGGAAAGGTATGTATGTATGTATATATATTTGTCCAGAATATATATGTATATATATGTGTATATATATATTTGGAAAAAAGTTTTCAGATGGTCACCCTGAGTGAATAATTTTTACCCTTATGCATTGTTTGAATTTTAAAAACTATTACCTTGATAATCCTGAGTCTGTAGGCCATATTGAGAAGCTGAGCAGAAGTTCTATACTAGTCCTTGATCAGAGAGATTTCTCTGGGGAGTCTGTGGAGACTAGGATGACAGCTCGTTGTTTTTTTCTGCTGAAACTGGAAGTGAAAACTATCTTGATATTTGATAAAAATAATTAACACAGCACTCCCAGAGTGCTCTGTATGGTGAAGACTGGCAGTGAGTGGCAGTGGTAATTTGTGTTAACTAAGTGTCAGGGTTTCCTGTTGGATACCTGAGAATGCAGGTTCCCAGCCTCTCGGGGCCTGACTCAGCAGAACCAAGGCCTGGGATCTGTGGTTTATAAGCTTCCCAGTTGACTTCAATGGTTATGCAGGCATGGGGCCCACATGTATGTAGTGTAGTGCAGTAACAAAGGTGTCCACAGCGTGACACAAAATATTTCTTAGTACCCTATCCTTTTATTCTCCCTCACTGATTTTCATACTTTAAAACATTACTCATGTACTTACTTGTTTCTTGCCTATGTGAACTCCTTTGTATATCTACTAGAACTAATAAATGAGATTAAATGACCTGTGGCTTGTCACCTAGAATCTGTATAGGTGTATAGGTGTGAGTGTTTGTCTTCACATGTGTATGTACATGTACATGGCCAAATATCCTTTAAATATCATTTACCAGTTTCTGCTGTCCTAAAGATTGTATCTGGCTTTCAGTCTACAATTATGAGACTGACTGAAAAGCATGGAAAAAAAACACTTTGAGACAAAAACCTAGACACATATGATTCATATTGAAATTATCAGAGAATTTAACTATGTCATTCAGAACAATCTCCCTATCTTAAAGTCAGATAAGAATCTGAATTCCTCTTTGCTATGTACCCTAACATAAGCAGCATGTTCCCAGGATTAGGACATGGATATCTTTATTAGTGTTTATCCTCATTATTCTGCTTATCACAAGGCTGTGTGAAATTAGAATTCCAGATGGAGGAGATGGCAGTGGGGAAGAGAAAAAGAGAGAGAATATTTGAAGGAATGTTGGTTAGGAGTTGTCCTAAAATAATGAAAAAAATAAAACCATTATTTGACAAGACCAACATATTATAGCTATGTCACATAGCACACACATCACATTAGACACATTATGCTCAACCTCTTAAAGGCCAAATATAGAGAAAAATCTTGAAAGTATTTAAAAATAAAGATGCTTTAAACACAAAGGAATATAAGAAAAAAATCACAATAGACTTATCACCAGAAACTATGCAATCCAGTAGACAATAAAGTAGCATCTTTCAAGTGCTTGGAGAAAAACACTCATAGCTGAAAATATTACATTCAGTACAAAGTTCTTTAAAACAGAAGAGGAAAAAAATGAATTACCAGCAGAACAATCCTATATGAAATGTTAACGTAATGGTTCAAATAATTTGGTCCCTGCTATTCATGTGGGACACCTGTATTGAATTCTGGACTCTCAGCTTCACCAGGCCCAGTCTTAGTTGTTGTGGGCAAGTAGGGGAGTGAATTAGTGGATGGAGGATTTCTCCTACACCCTCTGCCTTTCAAATAAAATGGAAATAAAGAAATAAAAATTTAAAAAAAATCTGTGTTCACCCAAAGCAATAGATTCTTCAGAAATCGTTGGAAGAAAGATAACAAACATTTTTATTTCGTAAGTATTATAACGTTAATTGACTTGTTAGCAGAAATTGCAGCATTATATTTTGGATGTGTAGTTGATGCATACATAAAGTGTGTAATAATAGAAGTACAAAGATTAGGAGGGAGGAATTAAGAATTTTATCCTGTTTATAAGGTTCTTACACTACTAATGAATCAGTATAACCATATTTGAATGTAGACTGTAATCAAAGATTGTATGATAAATATAAAACAATCACTAAGTACATTTAAAAACTATAAGTAGAATGGTGGTGATGATTATAAGATTACTCAATAAAAACCAAGAAAAATAGAAAAAGGGAACAAAGAACAAATGGGAAAAGAGCAAAGAGCTAGAAGATATGTGGATTGTAATTCAGTCATGTCAAAAATTAAATTAGAGGCAAATAGTTAAATATAACAGAGTGTCAGATCAACTAATAAAGCAAAGACCAATTATATGGTATCTCTGAGAAATTCACTTTAAATATGAAGACATGCCAAAAGACATTCCTGTTCTACCCGACAGATTAATAAAAGCATTTCCTAATATTCCCTTTATGTAATTCATGTACCCCAGGAGATTTTATGCTTGGATGCCTTTTTGACTGCAAGCTAAAGCTCACAGAAGACATTTGAAGAATCCACTGTACATAAGTTCTTGGCTGTTCTTTTCTCCTGTATTACCAGGTTGCTATTACTTTGACTGTCGGCTTCCATCACATGCTGTTGTCTGAATGTAAAAGTTCCTTTGTAATCTTTCCAACCCTTGTTGGTTCACTTTGGCTTCCTTCAGGTCAATCCATCTTCTTAGGTTTTTATTTGTAATTTGACATTTTTTTAATTTATATTTGCTTTTCTAAAGTTTCAGGTTTCAGAATGTTCTGAGTAATATGTCACCCTGTAAATCATGATGGTGACTCTTTTCACTGCTTTTAGTGTCTCAGGGAAGATGGTAGTTTTTAAATCTATCTATTTTCCTAGGAGGATTCTCAGAGACACACCATTGTCCAAGACTGTTTTGGAGTACCTTTTTCATTCTGGTTAGGAGTCTGTTCAACACACCAGTACCGTTGCTTTCAAACATGCAAAGCCTCTAACCCAGATAAAAGGTATAACCACAGCCAAAATTTGCATAAGTAATATTTAGTTGGAAAAAAAATTAACTGAGTGGTTTTTCATTATCAATGGAGCACTACCTGTAAGTTGTGGTTAATGTGTCTTTCATGTTAGTTGTTTTTGGCTATCAAGTGTACTGTGAAAAGGGAAGTCTTTATTTGCATTTTAGTTAGGAAAAATTGTTGAGTAGATTTGTTCCAGTGCCATTGCTCTAGGTGTATGAAATATGTTGCTGTGTTTACTTCAGCATTAAAAAGTATAATGGGAATACGTGGGAAGAAGAATGTATACAGAGCTTGGGTCATTCCTAAGGAAAATGTAGTGATTTAGAGCACATTCTCTAAAGTAAAAGATAGTTGGAGGTTGAATGCTTGGTTCCTTAAATATATACTGAGTTATTCTTTGATTGTCCTGTAAACCCCAGGAGGATCTAAAGTGCTAATGAGACTAAATCATCAAAATAGACAGTTTTCTTGCTTTGATATATGTATATTTGTGTGTGAGAATGCTTATATATATATATTTACATGTACCCACTTATTTTTGAAATGTGTGGCTAATCAGATGTTGGGTATGTATGTTCCTCTTCTGGTATTTTGGTACACTTCAGGTTCTTGGATTCAAATGAGTCTGTTTTAAATGGAGAAGGAGCAGTCGTGTAGAGAATGAAAGATCATAGGCTTTGCTAGCTTCAGATTCTTAGCACAGGAATTTAGGTTCTGATTCTGCTTAGAGTCTTACCTAGATGGAGATAGAATGTAAATGTAATTTTTAACATTCTCAGATTTTCTCAATAAGAATTCATTGAAGAAATGTTTTCTCATTCAAAAGTGTAACATGGCATTCATTATATCACCAGTATGGTTCTAACATGGTATATCTGGTACTCTGTCTCGCAATCAGAACACCTTGACCTCATTATTATTATAGTCCATATGCTGTTAAAATATGATCTTTTACCAAGAAAAAAGCACAGTAACACTGCATGTATGCTATGGTAAGGAGAAAGAAAGTTGCCTGGGAGAAGAGTGTGAGAGTAGTGATGAACATTATGACTTTCAGTTCACTTTCCAAACAAGCTACTGTGCCAATGGAAGGCCTCTGGCCCACAGTCTGCCTTCTCTTTCACAATGTGTTTTCCTATTCTATTATTAAGCTGTTTTATTCAGCATAATCTACCAAACCATGAAGATTTTTTTCCTTCAAGCACTTTAATTGGTTGAGGCACAAACAATAATCTACATTTTTTTTAAGAAGAAATAGAATTTTGTATTATCTCTGCATGATACACCAATTTTCTCATAGTCTCTTCTGCAATAACATTTCATTAATACTCTGGTCTATAGATTGATTCAACAAAGCAAGAAAAACAGGAAGAAAGGTAGTGAAAAATCAAACTTATATGGGATAGGAGGAATCGCACACTGACTGGCTACTGTGTACACAGGATACAATGACAGAAAAAAAAAACCCTAAAGGGTAATGATTGTAAGTCCTGGTTGTAAAGCTTCAGTGAGGAAATATGCTTCAGCCAGTCTCAGATCTGTGCTGTATTAAAAGAACAGAGGTGGAATGAGGGGAGAGAAATCCAAAACCACTGAAGCTTGAAATATACCGACTTAACATTGGCAATAAGCAAGTTTGGTGGGAGATTTGAAGTGGTGTCAGCATAAGTAACCATTACACAGAATAAATTTGTGCATGTATGCTCATAGTCAGCATATCAATGTAAAGAACAAGTGGTAGAAAGTCTCCTGGAAGCAAATGGCTTACATGCACAAATACAGGGGCCCTTTTGTTTTTGTTTTAAACCTTGCCTGACTGTTAATGAGCAGCCATAGAACACTGAGTTTGAAGAAGCGCAGAGGCCACTTGTTGCCATGACCCTGGCTGCACCCTTACCCTGCTGTCCTCTGCACGGTTACCTTTTTCACCATGTGGCACAGTTGTCAGCTCACTTGAGGAGGCATTCTGTGAGCATGTGCATGGGAGGCAGCAGTACCACTGGGTCATGACTGTCTTACATGATAAAAGTGTGCCTGTGGAGTAGACTGCCCAGTGTACCTGAAGGCAGGGCCCTATGAGAACCCTGTGGGGGCAGAACTGTGGACTCTGGGAGTGGTGTTCCTGAAACTTTAACATGAGCCCATCTGTCCTGGGGCACTTATGACAACTGTGGGTTCCCAGTTCCATATCTATTGACTATGTTTCCGTTTGTCTGGAGTATTCATTCAGACAGTTAGTGATGTTTGAGACTGCTGATTTAGAATTACCTTTAAACCTTGACATAGCATACAGAAAGGATTTAATTTTCCACACAGAGTTTTGGCGACTGTTTATTCAACAAATTTTACCAAATGCTTACTCTTGTACCACATATTGAGTTGGGCGTGAAGTTGTTTTAGGGAACAAGATTGATGTGGCTTTTGTCCTCATGTAATCAAGATAAAAAATAAACCATAATTATGATAAGAACTACTAAGGGCACACACAGTACAACACTGTATAATAGGGAAAGGACTAGTGAGTTTTTTAAAAAGTAAAATGATTATATAAGGCCTTTTGGAAGAAGCAACACTGGAACTAAGACCTGGATTAAAAGGAACCAAACGTATCAAGAATGTTCTAAACAAAGTTTAAAAATGTGTGCTAAGGCACTGAAACAGGCTTAACTGATTTGTTTCAAAACTAGAAAAAAAATGTCAGAGCGAGCGACTTATACCCAGAAGGTCAGCAGGTAGGTCTGAGAAGAGGCAGATAGGCACCAGGTTTCAGAGGCCTTTGAAGACACCACAGTGAGGCATAACTGAAAGGGCTTGAGGAATCAGAGAAATAGTTAGAAACAACAGACTGGATTTTAGAGGAGAAGCTTACTTTGGGACATGAAGTGAGTACTCTAACCTAAGAACAGGAATAGAGAGAGGAAGAGGAGAAGGGAGGGAGGGAGAGAGAGAGACAGAACACCTTGTGGAGAAGACTTGGAGCAGCCAGGGGTTGGCAGAAGTGAAAGGGAGAAGGAAGGTGAGGAAATTGGAAGCCACAGAGGAGAATGCTCAGAGATGGTTGATTGTGCCAGTTGTGGTAACAATTCCAGGACCGTGCTGTCCCGTGCAGTGGAGCCCACTGGAAATGTGGCTTTTGCCAACTTGAGAGGTACTGAAAGTGTAAAATAAAATGAACACTGGACTTTGAAGTCTTGACACAAAAGCAGAAATGAAAAATATCTCATGAATAATTTTAAGTGACAATTATGCTAAAATGATATTTTGGATATACTGGTTTAAGTGACGTATATTGTTATTAAAGCTTCAACTGCCTTTTAGTTTAATACTTAAAAATATAGGTATCAAATAATTTTAAATTGTGCCCATGGATTGTGTCATTTTTCTGCCACAGGGTTTGGCAACATGGATGTCATTAGCAAACTTGCCAAGAGTAGTCTGCTTGACATTATATAATCCCTGGAAAAATACTTAAACACTGATGAGACTAAGTCATCATCATTACAATATCTTTAAGCCTAAAATTAAATAACATCCCCACTAATATTTCTTTTATACTTTTTGTAGTATGTTAAAGTAATTTAATAACTTCACATAAATTGACAATATAACATCAGTTTTAAATCCTTTGAATTCAACATTTGAAATCTTGTATGTGGCTTTAAAAATATTTTTAATCTGTATTTTCTTTCTTTGTCCTTTTTATTTAAATTATGTTGTTATTTTATTTCTTTGCATACCTGGCCAGGAAACTTCACGGTGTTATGGTCAACTTGCCGCACAACCGTGTTCAAATCTGTTACCAACAGGTTCATTAAAAACCTGGCCTGCTCGGGTATTTGTGCCAGTCTGGTGTGCGTGCCCTTCGACATCATCCTCAGCACCAGTCCTCACTGTTGCTGGTGGATCTACACCATGTTCTTCTGCAAGGTCGTGAAATTCCTGCACAAAGTCTTCTGCTCCGTGACAATCCTCAGCTTCCCTGCCATTGCTTTGGACAGGTAAGATCGGTAGCCAGGAGCTCCATTTTTGAAAGCGCATTGAAGAAATTAGCATCGTGAAGAGGTGATGAATAGTCAGTGTTCCATGCGCTGTGTTTATTCTGCCTGTGGTCCACAGAAAAAGTATGGATACCCAAAACAGATGCTTCACAAAGGAGAGTTGATTTTAACAGCTGTGACAGGAAGTAGGACCATTGAGAAGAGACCCGAGGGTGAGGTTACAGGATGAGGATGGGGCCAGAGCTGCAGGATCCTGGTGCTGCTTCAGCTTGGATGGAATTAGTGTTTACATTGCAGTTTGTAGTAGATTGCTCATCTGGTTGATAACTGCAATCAAGGCTCTTTTATACAGGATGAGAACATTTGTGGAGATGCAAGGGATGTAGTGGTTATTTTACAAATGGGCTATTTGGACCTGACCAGGTCACAGCAGAATTCTTCTGGTAGGTTTATTTCTGAGGCATCATGTGCTGGTGGTGGTGGTACCACCTGCTTTCTCTTCCTGTCCTCTTTGAAAAGCAAAGTTACATAGAGAGAAAGAAGGAAAAACAGAAAGTCAGAGGTTCCATCCACTGGTTCACTCCTCAAATGACCACAAAGGCTGGAGGTGGGCCATTCCAAAGCCAGGAGCCAGGAGCTTTTTCTAGGTCTCCCATGTGGGTGCAGGGGCCCAAGGACTTGGGCCATCCTCCAATACTTGCTCAGACACATTAGCAGGGAGCTGGATGGGAAGTGGAGCACAGTCCTAGGTGGTCCATGGTTCCCATGAAGGACACCAACGCCACCAACTTAAGTTTTACCTGTTGTGCTCCTTCTTGTTCTCATTTAAAGGATGGTCATTTTGAAATGAGTCTTATGTCTTAGTTATTACCATTGGAAAGAATATGGCCAAATGTGTTCCAGTAAGATATGACAATTTCAGCGATCAGTAGTTCCTTTCTTTTCCCTTGCTGTTAGCACTTCATGAGTACAATTTAGATAACACTACATTTGAGAGAACAGAATTAAATAGGCAAACAAGAAAAGTATTTTGTGTCTATGAATTGCTTTTGACCTCAAGATTTACAGAAGTGACATGTTGTTGAAGAGAAAGTGATGTTTGTTCTGACTTTTGTTGTTTTTCTTAAAATTTAAGTAAGTTTTAAGTGAATTCAAAATTCTTAAATCCCTTGTCTGTTCAAAACAGGCTTAATACACTAGTGATCTGTGGGGAGTATGCCTGGCATCCCTTCCACCCCTCAGGCCTGGAACACTGATTGCATCACCTGCCCATGTTGCCTGCATGAAGAGATGCAGCATCCCAGACAGCCCTTGGCAGCTGGGGGAAGTCACTGCATTTGGGGCTGAGAACAGACTCAAAAGTCAGAAGTCTGGTTTTGAGTCCTGCTTCATAGCTCTCACCTAGGCAATTTTGGCCTTGGTTCCTCAGCTATAAGAATTAAATGTGGGGCTGGTGTGATGGTGCAGTAGGCTAGACCACCTCCTTGTGGTGCTGGCATCCCATATAGGTGCTGGTGTCTCAGCTGCTCCACTGCCAATCAGCTCCTTGCCTATGGCCTGGAAAACAACAGAGTATGGCTGAAACCTTTGCATCCACACAAGAGACCTAGAAATAAGCTCTTAGCTCCCAGCTTCAGTTCAGGCTAGCTCCCCTGTTGCGGCTATTTAGGGAGAGAACCAGCAGATGAAAGCCATTCTGTCTTTATCTTTCCTTCTCTCTGTAAAATCTGCCTTTCATATAAAGTAAGTAAATCTTTTTAAAAAAGAATGATTATATGACTTATTTATGGCATGCACTAGGATGGACCATACCAATATATTCCTCTTTCTCTTAAAATCCTTTCCAGTTAGTGTATCCATCCTTAGATTTATTCTCTACAGTTCCTTTACTGTAAGGTCTCGTTGGGAACCATTCCAGCTCTGTAGAATTAGAATCTCACTATTTACAGGGACAATCAAGAAAGGTGACAAAATCAAGTGACAAAGTCAAGGGCCGGGTTGGAGGTTGTGGTTCATGGAGAGTGAGTTCCAGTTCCCATTCTTAAGGCTGAGCCACTTATTTAGTCACAGGAAGCAGTTGCTCTGGGGGTGTCTTGTTCTAGAGGACAGGACTTCCTATTTTCAATGAGGAAAATGCAAAAATGAAAAAAAAATGGATTTTTAAAATGTTTTCAATTAGTTTTTGTTCAAAAATTGTGCTGTGGATTACCAAATTTTCTTTAACATACTGAATATACGCCATATGATGCCAGTTTACTATGACTGCTCTATGGTGAATATCCTGTTTCTTCCATTGCCCAACAAGAGATCCGTGACTATCTGGAAAGTATCATTGAAAAGGACTGGAGTTTAACAGTGAATAAAATCAG
This sequence comes from Ochotona princeps, assembly GCF_030435755.1. Lineage (NCBI taxonomy): Eukaryota > Metazoa > Chordata > Mammalia > Lagomorpha > Ochotonidae > Ochotona > Ochotona princeps. Next base: position 38,289,694 of record NC_080837.1, read on the forward strand.
AGTCCTTTTTTGGGGTCCACAGTCTCGTGGATGCTGTGATGCAGTTTGTGTCCCCGGCACATGTCCTTCCAGCCACTGCACATGCAACCTGCTGTGGTGCTGTATTGTCCTCAGGTTTGCATTCTGAATTTTTATTTTCTTTAGTTTGGAGGTGTAATTTGCATATTACAAAATTCATCAAATTACTGTGTACAAGCCAGTGAGTTTTAGCATGTTTATAGGGTTGTATAGCCATTACTCTAATGTAATTACAGAACATTTCCATAACCTGGGTGCACCCTCAGATCCATTTACTGTCACTCTCCAGCATCATCCCCAGTTCTTGGCAACCTCTCATCCATTTTCTTTACATGTATTTTTTTCTTTGGGTATTTCATACAAATACATTTTCATTGTCCTTTTGAGTCTAACTTCTTTCATGTAGCATGTTTTTAAGGTTCATTCGTTATAGCATATTAGCAGTGCTTCATTTTTTAAAAAAAGATTTATTTTATCCATTTGAAAAGTACAGCAACACACACAGAGAAAGAGGATAAGCTGGAGAGAGAGAGAGAGATCTTTCTTTTGCTAGTTTGCTCTCCAAACGACTGTAGTGGCTGAGGCTGGACCAGGCCAAAGCCAGGAACCAGGAGCTTCATCCAGGTCTTCTACATGAGTGCAGGGGCCCAAGGCCTGGATCATCTTTGGCTGCTTGCTCAGGGAGTTGGATTGAAAGTAAAGCAGCCAGGACTGGAACCAGAGTCCATATGGGATGCCAGCATTGCAGGTGGAGTCTTTTTTAAAGTTAACTGAATTATTTAATTATTGTGATTATTTTTTAAATTATTTTATGCCCCGATGTGGGGAATGCTCTGAGGGCGCTGCTCAAGTGGTTTTGATAGTTCTACAGTTCTGAATTACTGCCACTCTCGCCATTTCAAGCGTGATGAAATCTCTCCAGAATCCATCGGCTAAGATAGTCCACCTTAAAGTCTCTGTTTGCCCAGATTTTCACTGCCAACTCTTGGCTAGGGTAGTTGATTGATTTGTTCTGTCCTCCGTCCTCTGCTGTGGTACCAGATGTCCTTGCAGGTGGAGTCTTAATCCATTGTACCACAACACTGGCCTCATTTTTTAAAAATGGTCAAATAATATTCTGCTTCAAGAGTAGTCCACATTTTGTTTTTCCCATTTACTATCTGATGAACATTTGAGCTGTTTTCTCTGCTTGAATATTTTAAACAGTACTGCTATGAATCCTGAAAGTGTTTTAAGAATTGGATTCAACAACACTGGGAACACATTATTCTGAACAGCTTGGTGTTGTACCTGGAAGTAATGCAATAATCCCTGTTGTTTATTGCTGGGTCATTGATCTTAGACAAGAAATAAGCAAGCAATAAAAATCCTTACTTTCTTTCCTTATTTTCTTTGCCATTATTAATGCAAAAAGGTAAAGAAGTCATTTTACAGAAAAACAAGACTGGTAGACTCTTATTTTATTATTGAAAGACACAGTTCTTGTAGGCAGAAATACAGTGTACATGAAGAAGGGAAGACAAGCAAAATGCTTGTTCTTTTGCAGCCATTGATTTCACGGCCCCCAAGTCAGCAATGTAATTGGGAGGCTGCCTTCACTTCCTGCGTCATCTTTAGATGTGCACACTAAGACAATTGTTTATGTTGAGCCTGTGCACTTGTGTTGCAGCCTGTTTCCCAATGCATAATAGTATTGGAAATTGATGGAAGCCTGAGTTTGTCATGTATCATTACACAAGGTAATCTGTCAGTGGGCTCCCAAATATGAGTTCATGGATGGGGTGGGGCCATCACATAGTTAGAAAATTGTTACTAGAAAAGTTTAATCATGTTTAGACACCCCAAATTTTGAGAATGTCATCAATTAGTAAGCATTTCTTTCTTTTGTTCTTCCTTCAGAAGAAATCTAGAATGCATGTCACCATGCTGTATGCGTCCCTGATCATCCGTGCTTACTGTTGCCTTTGAGTCACAACTCCTTCTGCCTGGAGCCTGCTCCCCCAGTGTGTTCCCCTGCCAGACTCCTCCACAGTAATGCCTGCTCTTTGATATTTTCCCAGGTAGCTTGAGATGCTCCCTGCCCTGCATCTCCTTGGTGTCTGCCTCCAGTAGGGCTATCATCTCTTTGCGGATGGTGATTGTATGTGTCTTTCTCTCTGTTGGGTTTGGAGATGTTCCCATCTGTCTTTTCATCTTTGTAAACCAAGGCCTGGTACAGCACCTGGCTCCTGGTGCCCAGGGACTCTTGTTAAAGGAGGCTATACATACTTGACTGACCCTGTGAATGAGTGAAGGTCAGTGGAGTTGTGAGGTCAAGCCCAGCAATAGCTGATTGCACTGATGAGGGCTCAGCTCAGTGAGGAAATGGATCATACCTCGGATAGCAGCTGTGAGCCGGGGTCTCAGGCAGTACTAGATTCTCAGATCACTAATGGCATTGAAGTAAAGTACTTCAGAGCTCTGTTTTGGCAATTAGAAAGTGATCAAATGAAAGCTTGGAGGAAAAAAGAAACTCATTTGATTTTAACAGAAATTTAATAGCATAGGCATCTCAGACATATCAATTGCTTTTGGAGTACTGAGTGATTAATATGGTAGTAATTATAAAATTAACTATGAATTAAAATTATTAACTTGTTTACTTGGTAAGACAGGGTTTTCCTTGCTGTTTTGGCTAGGTATTATTTTTTCTTTTTTCTTTTTTTATTTAGATGATGTTTACATAGTTGGAAAGGGTAGGAAGGATAGAGGGTTAGGGAAAAGTAGGTGTGATCATTGTTTCCAAATTTTCAATTTCTCCTTCCTGTTTCTGGGGGGATGGGGGGCAGTGATAAGAGAAGAAGTCATACCCAGCCTCCCAACTGCTCCAGTATCCTGGGATAGGGAATGCCCACCCAATATCAATGTGGCACATGCCTCAATGGGTCACAATGTGGCACACGCCTCAAGGGTTCTGCCAGGTAGTTTCGATAGTTCTGAAATGCTGTCACTCTCGCAGATTCAAGAATGAGGAAATCCTTCCAATGTCCAACTTTTTCTATTCTCCGTCCTTCACCATGGAACCAGATGTCTTCTGCAGGACCCAATGTGCTGCCATAACCTTCATGTACATCAGGGCCTGATGTCCACTGCTCCATCTCTTCCACTTAGGAGGACCAGTTTTTGCAGGCAGGCCTAAGGACCTGGACCAGGTGACCCGGGCCCTGCCGGACCTCCGACCAGGTGCTCACAGATCTGGCACCCACAGGCTCCTAGCTTTGGATTGGCTCTCCTCTGATCATTGCAGCCATTTGGGGGATGAACCAGCCATTTGGGGAATGATTCTAGAGAAATCTGCCTTTCAAATAAAAACAAATAATTTTTAAAAAGAATACAAAGCAAAAAGGCAAAAGGTACAATCACTGTAAAAGATGAAATGTAAGTTTGAAAAGATTATAAGTACTATATGAAATCAGGAAAATAAAAAAATTCCTAGGAAGTCCCAATATTATTTTTCAAAAAATATAGTCTAGTGATGTTTCTCATTTTTGGAAGTCTGAAGTCCTCAAAATTAAGGTCTGGCTTCCTGGATCTGTCCACTCCCCTCCCCGCAGTGGTTCCCTCTATTTTGTACCTCCCATCCCTCCCCCCCAAAAAAACATTTTGACTTATTTTCCCTTCTCACCTACTTTTGGTAGGGTTGGTTCCCTTGGTTGGAAGAGTATTTCCTTCCGTGAAATTAGTGTGTGTGTGTGTGTGCGCGCGCATGTGTGTGTTTATCTTGCAGGTACTATTCTGTTCTCTATCCACTGGAGAGGAAAATATCTGATGCCAAGTCCCGTGAACTAGTGATATATATCTGGGCACACGCGGTGGTGGCCAGTGTCCCGGTGTTTGCAGTGACCAATGTGGCTGACATCTACGCTATGTCCACTTGCACGGAAGTCTGGAGCAACTCCCTGGGCCACCTGGTCTATGTCCTCATCTACAACGTCACCACAGTCATTGTGCCTGTGGCTGTGGTCTTCCTCTTCCTGATCCTGATCAGACGGGCCCTCAGTGCAAGCCAGAAGAAAAAGGTCATCATAGCTGCCCTGCGGACCCCACAGAACACCATCTCCATCCCCTATGCCTCCCAGCGCGAGGCTGAACTGCACGCCACACTGCTGTCCATGGTGATGGTCTTCATCTTGTGTAGCGTGCCTTATGCCACCCTCGTGGTCTATCAGACTGTGCTCAATGTTCCCAACACTTCTGTCTTCTTGCTGCTCACTGCCATTTGGCTGCCCAAAGTCTCTCTGCTGGCGAACCCCGTGCTCTTTCTTACTGTGAACAAATCTGTCCGCAAGTGCTTGATGGGGACCTTGGTGCAGTTGCACCACCGCTATAGCCGCCGGAATGTAGTTAGCACGGGGAGCAGCATGCCCGATGCCAGCCTGGAACCCAGCATGCGGTCGGGCAGCCAGCTGCTAGAGATGTTCCACATCGGGCAGCAGGAAATCTTTAAGTCTACAGAGGATGAGGAAGAGAGTGAAGCCAAATATGCCGGTTCAGCTGACATCCAAGCCAAGGAAATTCTTCCTGGCTGCCTAGACCAAGAACAGGGGTCACGGTTTGTACCCCTGGCCCCACCCCCAGGCGTGGTGGACTCTACATCCCAGGTGGCCCCAATAGGTGCTATGGATCCCGAGATATTTCCTGACAAGTACTCCCTGCAGTTTGGCTTTGGGCCTTTTGAGCTGCCTCCTCAGTGGCTCTCGGAGAGCCGGCACAGCAAGAAGAGGCTGCTCCCACCATTGGGGAACACCCCAGAAGAGCTAATCCAGACAAAGATACCCAGGGTGGGCAGGGTGGAGCGGAAGATGACCAGAAACAACAAAGTGAGCATCTTCCCCAAGGTAGACTCCTAGCCAGGACTATGGAACCCTGGAAGAAGCCAGGAGGCTTGTGTTCTTGTCTCTTCCCCATTCCCTCCCCCTACCCCAACACGCACAGTCTGGCCCTACAGTTTGTGTGATCTCTTCACAGCCACCAGCCACTCCAGGTTGATCCTCCTGTGTGACCCTACATCTTCTGATGGAAAGAAATTCCGTATCACATTAGATGTGCTCATTTGGAAGGAGTGCTTTGTGTCCCAGGAAGTCAGTAAATTGCTCATACCTCTGGGGGGGGGTGCAGTGAAAACTGGAGTTTGGAACTGGTCTGGAATGGGTACTCCAGAGACGTATTATGGAGATTGCTCACTCCTCCAGGCACCACAGAGAACAGAGAGAAGCATGTGCATAAACGAAAATGGAGCAGAGGCACTGGAAGGGAAGTCTAGGATAACTGTGGAGTGAGGTGGCCACAAAGAGGAGGCCCATTTGGCTAACTTACAAATTGGAAAGCATTTTATGTTGACAACACAGGCACCTGACACCATTTTACTGGAATCCCCCAGTTGTATATTTGGTATTTCTCCTGATCGCTTTCTTCCTCTTTCACAGGGACATAGGAAAAGGTTGGCTCTTCCACCTCTGTTTGATACATGTGGTAGTAGATGTGCCCAGGGAGGAAAGGGATTATTTTGTTCTTGGTTTCCCTGATATTCCCTTGGTATCGCCAAGCTCACAAAGATGCATTTGCATCCCCAGTCAGTGTCAGTGTTGAGTGGGAGGCCCTGCAGCCCTCCACTGTGTCTTGTCTCTTAGTGTGTTTTCTCAACGAGTCAGAGAAGGTTAGAGGTGCAGAAGCACTGTAGTTTGTTCTGCCTGCTGTTACATGAAAGGTGCTACCTATCCATCACTATGAATGAGATCTACTTAAAAGAATTATCTCATGCGAACTTTTGGAATTAAAAATAAAAAGGTAATTTGAAATGCACAGTTGATGTGAACTGGGTCCTTCGGAAATATCAGGCTAGAAAATGCTCGATGAGGAGTGGTGACTGTCCAGGACTGACAAGAGTCTGATGAAGAGAGCCCTGTTTTGAAGAGAAGTCCACAACTCATTTTCAGTCTGTATAACTAAGATTCTCCTTTTGCTGTGGACACAGAGGAAGAGCATAATATCAAGAAATAGAGCAAGGTATCAACTGTTAAGGTGACACTGGCTCAGGTGTGCTCTTCCCAGTGAAGTTCCATTAGAAGCCAGAGTGGATAGAAGAGGGAGGTCAGTGTCCCAGCTGCTCAGACTCACAGGTGATTGACATCCATGTGGGGGAGGGTTCAGGCGGCTGAATCCAACCCCCCTCCCCGCCGTCCTGCCAACCCCTACGCTTCATTCATAAGGAGGGAAATGGAGAATCAGCCTTGCCTTTCTCTCTAGAGCATCTTGTTCTTGTTAAGAGTACTTGGGGGTGCCAAACAAGATTGATAGGCAGTGGGTCCTCATGGGCAACGGCCCACACCTCCAGGCCGTGGTCTTCACACACTGCCTTCTGTGGCCACCCTGGCCCTTTGTTCTCTGAGAAGGCTCTGTCTATGAGAAGGAAGGTTTTCTTGTCTTTTTGTTCTCTTGGGTGTGGTATCTTGTGATTCCTGATTGAGAACCCCAGGACTTTATCCCTGGAAAGGGAGTCCCTTCCTCTTTGTGTTAGTCTTCTCGCAGCAGAAACAGGGCTGCCTTGTGGCCCCCTGCCTCCTGGACCCTATGTGCATGGCATCTGTGGCTCATTGCCTTGGTAATTAATGTCGTGGTGCCCCAAGTTTATCTTTCCAAACCTTCATCATTGTAAGAACTTCCATCAATATGAAAAATAATCTGTCAGACAGTGTGTTCATCTAGAGACATCTGTCAAATGTAGCCCCTGTGATGTCATTCTAATACTATATACATGTACAACTTACTAAATGCTGATGCGTCAGGATTTGGTTGGGTACGTTTCTTATGCACATGTGAAGCAGATGGTTGACTTCTAACAGGTCATCACCAGATGTGTTTCTATACTCTGAAGAACATTTTAATAAAAAATTGAAAAGTAGTTTTTGAACTCAAAGTTGTGTGAACTTTGCTTTCTTTCCCCTTCCTTTTCTTCTCTGTTTCCATATGGTCATATATGGAAGATATTCTTTTTTATTTCATAATTCAGATGGCAGCATCACAATAGCATTTTCCCGAGTTGTTGCTACTAAAAAAAAAATGAATTTCCAGAGGAAAAAAATGTAACATTTACATGGATATTACAAAGATGGAGTTCAGATTGACCTCTAAGTGGAACTACACAAGGAGGGAGTGGGATACACTGCCGTCACCTGTCGTACAGGAGAGGCAGTGGTACAGAGTGAGAACCATGGGCTCTGAGGTTAGATTAGTCTGTACAACTGGCTTACCCTGTGACCTTGGACCTCAGGTTCCTCTCTGAGAAATGAGGTGATAAGAGTTATGCCAAAGGCTCTATCACTCTGGCTTGCATTCTTCATCTCTGATGTGATTATAGCTGTGTGTGCAGGGGGTTGTTCCTGGCTACTTTGTCTCACTTCCCTGCTGAAAGTCAAGGCCTGGCTTCTCTGCTTTCTGCCTTGTGGGACCTGGAAACGGGTGGGTAAGTACCTCTGTGCTGGGCACAGTTGTGAAGGGCATCTGTTCAGCGCCCTTGGAGGTCAAGCAGGACTGAGGCCTTGCTGCCCATTCAAGGTGCCTAAATAATGCATGTCTATGTTGGCTCGTCTCCTTCCTAGTCTCTCTCCAGTTTCATTCATGCCCTCAGAGACTACCCTCCAAATCTGCCTGCACAAAGCCTATGAAAGACACTGTAATCAGGAGAATCTGTGACAAAATAATGAAACTCATGGGCAGGATGACACCCAACAAGGTCTGCTGAAGACGATGTCTGACACACATTGATGCTATGTCAGCATTTATGCTCACAGACTATGTTGAAAAAATGATTGAGAAATGTATTTGGAATATTATTCAAAAAGTGCATTAACATGTTTTCACCCATTAGTTCACCAGTAATTAATATTCATGATGTTGGTACTTCAAGGCAATACATAATTGACTTCCTGAAAAAAATAATAATTGTAGGTCATAATATTTCTTAACTAGACAATTCTGCTTTTTAAAAGCATTTTTTAAAACAGAGTGTTCAACCTTATTACAAATCTATAATTCAGACTGAAACAATTTGCCATGTTAATAAAGTTTGAACTGAGAATACAGAGTATCTAAGGGCAGGCCTGCAAGTCCAAAGTGGCTCCCATTCATAGAGGAGGTGCTGTAAGGTAAGTGACCTAGCATCCTGAATCTCCTCCTGGGGTTCAAGCACACTTCCAATTTAGCTGGAGAACAAAACTACTGCTCAGTCATGCTCAGCTCTTGCAGGCCTGCACCTGGACTGGGCTGTCATGGCCTGCTCACAGCTTCTGACATGTGAGTACTCTGAGATGATTAAGAGAAAAATGCTAATTTCAGACTGACTCTTGGTGTGAAAGGGATTTATGCATTCATACTGCTATCTACCAGTATATCAACATGCAAGTGTTGCCATTACAACATGTTTAGCTTCCCTCAAGATTTGTATCTATTTAGCAGGTTTATATCACAACTAATGTGCTATGTTAGAGTACTATAGCAGAAAGAAAAATGAACTGTGGTAAATAATGTGGGAGTATGGGAATAAAGCAGGGATTGAAATCAGTGCTGATGCCCAGGGCAGCATTCAGACTTTTCTGTGAGCACTCTGTAAATTGAATTGGAATGAACCTTGATTCTCCACACATTAAGGTTCTCTTCGCCTAAGGTTCAAACACTGTTTCCTCCCATTTGTACCAAGGGGAGAAGTTAATCAGCAGAATAAAGGCCTAAAGGCCTTTCAGAGAAACTATAACCTCTAGCAATGTTCTGGGAACTGGGGGACTTCTTATCATCAAATTTAAGTGACAAATGAATGCATAAGTAATAGCACCTGGAGCAGCAGAAAGATTGTCACACAGAAGCTGATGAAAGATTTGCTTTCAAGTCTTGAAGGAGAAATTGAGCTCTAAGGTTCTTTTTATCACTGAAAATTTGATTCTATAGCTTTTTAGCTTATTCCACATAAAGACAAGCTTATGAAAAAATCTTATATTTTTTATTTATTTGAAAATCTGGAAGATAAAAAGACAAGCAGCTAGAGAGTTTTCACCTTTTGGTTCATCCCTCCAAAGGTTTGCCACGGCTGGCTAGGCCAGGTTGTAGCTGGCCTAGGACTAGGGAGTCCCTTATGCAGGCAGGGAACCAAGTGCTTGAGTCATCAGCTGCTGCTTCGCAGCGTATGTATTAGCAGCAAATTGGAATCAGAAACAGATGCAGGACTCAAATCCAGGCACTCTGATATGGCGCGTGGGCATCCCAAGCGCCGTCCTAACCACTGCATCACCCACCTGCCTCCAAAAGTGCTTGATAGGCTTTTTGTTTTTCCTTTCCCCTACCAAAATCCTCACTACCTGTTTTCATTTTCTTCCTTGCCAGACTTCCTGGAGGAAATTTAGTGTAAATAATTTCACATACTAGTATTCTAGGATCCATATCAAAGTAAACTCTGGTTTCTGCCCAGGTTGTTTCCCTCAGTTCATGATTCCTTAGAAGGCAAACTCAGCCCTTGAAAGACATTAGGACTGTATCCAGTTTTGCATACTGGAGGCACTGATGTGGGCAAGGCAAGGAGTCATGATGCTAAGAAGCTAAGGATGGCCAACACCAAAGCCCTGTGTCCATGATCTTCCACGCTGATTCAGCCTGACTGCAAGCTCAGCACACCCACACCTCATCATGCAACTAGGCCTCGCTTGACTTAAGGCATTAGGTGCCATGCCATGACACCTTCATGAAGACCACTGCATGCACTGTGCACCTGCCCTAAATCCTGTCTCCCAGCCTTCAGTAAAGCCCCACCCTGGATACCACCTCTGTCAAACGGGGACCTCAGCCTAGGTGGGGGCCATTCTTGTACCCATGCTGATGTGTGCTCTCCTTCTGCCTTCCAGTGAATTCTGCAGTTCTGTTCACTTCTACTTCTGTCTCCTGAATGCCTCCTGGATGTAACACTGGAAGACAGGAACCTGGTCTAAGTCCCATTGGGGGGAGTTTCCCTGAGCCCCACAATTTGGGGATCCCCATTCCCACAATAAAATCGTGGTGACAATTCTTGAGGAATGAGAAACTTGAAATTGCTACAAAATTTGATCAAGTGTTACATTGCTGTACTAGTAGGTGATTGTGGGAAAGAAAGGCTGGTATGTGCAATCACTGTGGAAACTTCTGGACACATGAGAGTATGTTTACATGATCACAGATATGAGCTGCCACGTATGTCGCACCCTAATCATCCATATGTCTCCTTTCCTCTCCCTAACAGACACCCCATAAAAAACCTCTAACAGATCCCCTTTCCTTTTCTCCAGGGGCAAGTGATGATTGAGGAAAGCTGGTGACTCACTCTTGCGGGGCCAGGATTGTAGCCTGAGCTGATGGATCAGATTGAAGCCGGGGTTTCTTTTCCGTGAATGACTTAGCAGTGAAGCTCTCCTAATGGGTGTGAGTGAGGAAGCATGGAGATCAGAACTTGTCTGGTGTTCATCTTGGGATTGTAAAACACGATGTTCAGTGTATTCTTCTGGTATGTAGAATTTATAATCTGATGAGACTACTGGATCTTGTGCTCCAATGTAATGAGGGTATAAAGCATGAGAATGGAAGACAGGAATTCCAGGGATGGGAAACCAGCTCAGGGACTCAGAGGATGAGGGTGGGAAAACATTCAGGGTAAGGTGCAACAGACTCAGGGAGAAGAGGATGGAAGTCAGTATGAGGGATGTGTCCAGGAAAAGAGAACAACTCACGGATTATTTGCTGTTCTTGAGCTAATGCACAATGAGGTATCTGGGAAGTGTGGGAAGAATTAGCAATTAAATGCAAGGAGAACTAAGCAAAGGAAACAATAAGAAAATTCTTAACTTTAGAAGAAATTAAAGGTAAGAAAGTATAACCATAATAGGATGTAATTCTTAGCAGTTAATAGTATTTTTGTAAGCATGTTAATACACACATTAACTGCTGATTTAACAAAAATGATGATGATGTTATTGGGAAGGTGGAAGAGGAAGAACAAAGGAGATGGATGTGCAAGAGCTGTACTGTCATCTACCTTGATGGGAGGTAGCAAAATTATGTTCAAAAAGGGTAATACCAAACAGAATGGAATATGCTTGTATAGAGATATGGAGAAACTTGAATACAGAAAAGACAGTTAAAATTAGGTCCTTCTCTCCAGGACTTTGTTTCTGTATTGTTTTAAGCCTTTCAGTTATATTTAAAATAACCTACAAATATTATATTGATAAAAATGTAGGCTAAGTTTTTTTTTACTTTTTTTTATTAATTATTATGCATTATGTGACAGTTTCATAGGCTCTGGTGTCAGACACTCTGGGAATCCCCTCACCCCTCCCCACACCCCTCCCCCCTGGTGGATTCCTCCACCTTGGTGCAGTATTACAGTTCAAATTCAATCAAGATTCTTTCCTTGCAAACATATACCAAACATAGAGTCCAGCTACTTATTGTCCAGATGGGTTGAACAGTTTCTTGGGGAGACCATTTCTGGTCCAAAGTTAGAGCTGGTAGAATATCATCCCAGTCAATTAAGAGTCCCAATATAACATTAACAGCAATTTGTAACATTATGGAATTGACATGGTTTTGCGTAACCAGTATGTTAAAAAAAACAAAAAACAAGTTCTTAACCACAACCTATGATTTGCTCATTGACATTTCAATTTTAGTTTGTATACAGGACCGGCTGCTATATACCTTAAAATGGCTATAAGGTACCATTCAGCTGTCTCGTGTCTATTTCATTTTAGTATTTAGTAGGCGAAGTTTTAAAAGCTTCTGAATTTTTTAGTATGCATCAGATTGAACTAAAGACAAAAGAAGAAATCACATGTGTCACTAAAGGAAGCTCAGAAAACAAGGCAATTTCACCTGCCAGGTCAGAGGAACTGATACTTTTTGCTGCTGTACTCAGATCATGTCAATTTACCCAGATGATTTCTTTGACTGGCTGTGTAAAGCAGACAATGGTGGGCTGGTCTGGATTCTACTTTTCTCATATCTCCTCAACAACCAAGAAGAAAGATTTATTTTTTTCTTTTTATATTTATTGCAGTGATTTTAAAGAATTATTTGTTAAAATATTTCTTTGAAAAGCAGAGAGATTTCTTCCATCTCCTGATTCATTTTCCAAATGCCCACAACAGCCATTACAAGGTAAAGTCAAAGCCAGGAGCAGGGCCCAGTGCAGTGGCCTAGTGGCTAAAGTCCTCCTGTTGAACGTGTCAGGATGCCATATGGGCGCCGGTTCTAATCCTGGCAGCCCTGCTTCCCATCCAGCTCCCTCCTTGTGGCCTGGGAAAGCAGTTGAGGACAGCACAAAGCCTTGGGACTCTGCATCCGCGTGGGAGAGGTGGAAGAGGTTCCTGGCTCCTGGCTTTGGATCAGCTCAGCACTGGCCTTTGTGGTCACTTCGGTAGTGAATCATCAGACAGAAGATCTTCTATGTCTCCTCCTCTCTGTTATCTGACTTTCCAATAAAAATAAATAAATCTTTTTAAAAAATGCCAGGAGCACAGAACTCAACTGGGTTTCCCATGTGTGATGGCAGGACCATCACCTACTGTTTTCCAGGATGTCAATTATCAGGAAGCTGGATTGAAAGTGTGGAGTAGCTGGAACTTGAACCAGGCACTCCAATATGAGACATGTGTTCCCAAGCAGTAGCTTAATGTGCTGTGCCACAGTGCCCACCCCAGTCTTAAAAATCATTACTACTTTGTTAGAGTAGGTTTAACTAATGCTAGTTTGCTTTGGAAACTTAGAACCCAGGTAGTAGTTTACATAAATATATGTGGAAGTGCCAAGTCTGATGACTCAAAACAGCCTACAATTTGTTCACCTCCTTATGATTTATATTCTCATCTAAACAGTCTAAAATGAATGCTACCTTTGCATAACAACTTCATATTGTTAGAATATTCCATGCAGCTCTTGATGAATTTTAATGTGTAATTCTCTGTGTCTTAAAAGTGGTTCTTTTGGGAGCATGTGGCTTCTGTTCGTCTGCTTGGCATTTCTATGAGGAATTTCACTGGGTACATTAAGTGTAGCCTACCACATTTCTGCAGGAAGTGATTGGGCCTCTGCTTTGCAGATGGAGCAGCTGGAGGCACCAATGTCCTGCCTCTTTAGCCCTGACAGATGAAACAGTCAGAGGTAGAGCTACAGGCGGGGCAGAAGGCAGGAAGGGCAACCCCTCCACTCTTCTCTCCTCAAAGTACCCAGCATCAGGATTGCCCACAATTACTTTTGAATCCCTAGATGGCACATCTCATTAAACTGTTCTGGGGACTAGATAAAAATCCTTAATGCATGGTAGCTGTTTCTCTCAGTGTTTTCCAATTCCCCTGCATCATGATTCCCTGTGTTTTTTTGTTTGTTTGTTTTATGGTTTTTTGTTTGTTTGTTTGTTTTGGTAAGGGCATTCAGTTCAGAGTCATAGTTAAGAAACTCATCAAGGAATGCTAAGAATGAGACCACTCTGCTGGGAATGCCTCCTTGTAGGCCCAAATGTTCTCTGTTGATTTTAGGAGTCACTGCCGTCAAACCACTCTCGCCTATCATCCACACTCCCAAAGGGCACTTCATAGTTTTCCCTCCAAGTAGATAAAATATTAGTAAGATTAATTTATTTACAGCAGTAAACTATTACATTGAACATATACTATTATATTAGAATATAAAGTGTTCAGGGTACAATCCCTGCTCTTTATATAGCTTAGGGAGGAGATAGAGAAGGAGAGAGAAAAAGTGAGCAAAGACTGTTAAGAACTGTGTGAGTGGGCCTGGCAGCGTGGCCTAGTGGCTAAAGTCCTCGCCTTGAACGCCCCGGGATCCCATATGGGCGCCGGTTCTAATCCCGGCAGCTCCACTTCCCATCCAGCTCCCTGCTTGTGGCCTGGGAAGGCAGTCGAGGACGGCCCAATGCATTGGGACCCTGCACCCATGTGGGAGACCCGGAAGAGGTTCCTGCTTCCAGGCTTCGGATCGGCGCGCACCGGCCCGTTGCGGCTCACTTGGGGAGTGAATCATCGGACGGAAGATCTTCCTCTCTGTCTCTCCTCTCTGTATATCTGACTTTGTAATAAAATAAAATAAATCTTTATTAAAAAAAAGAACTGTGTGAGCAAAGAGAAAATTGTTTCATGGAGAGAGTACATGCTCCTCAATGATGTCATTTGATGGATGGCATTTTTTTTTTAGATTTATTTTATTTTTATTGCAAAGTCAGATATACAGAGAGGAGGAGAGACAGAGAAGATCTTTCGTCTGATGATTCACTCCCCAAACGACCGCAACGGTCGGTGCTATGCCGATCCAAAGCCAGGATCCAAACACTTCTTCCGGGTTTCCCACGTGGGTGCAGGGTCCCAAGGCTTTGGGCTGTCCTTGACTGCTTTCCCAGGCCACAAGGAGGGAGCTGGATGGGAAGTGGAGCTGCCGGGGTTAGAACCGGGGCCCATATGGTATCCTGACACGTTCAACAGGAGGACTTTAGCCGCTAGGCCACCGCACTGGGCCCAAGAATGGCATTTTTTTTTTTTTTTTAAAGAGCTACTACATTTCTTTTTCTTGAAAATGCCCATTTACATTATATAGTCATGGCACTTAATATTACAATGATCTTAACATAGCTTTATACCAACTCTGATTTTAGCATTAACAGGATTTTAGCCTAACCATCTACCACTGCATAGTCTAATTTGAAGTTTTTTTTTTTAAAGATTATTATTTCTGCTTGCAAGGCAGTGTTACAGAGAGAAGAAGAAGCACAGACCAAGATTTGCATCCACTGGTTCACTCTTCAATTGGCTACAACAGCCAGAGCCGAGCTGATTCAAAGCAAGGAGCTTCTTCCAGGTATCCCACATGGGTGCAGGGACCCAAGGACTTGAGCCATCCTCTACTACTTTCTTAGGGCATAAACAAGGAACTGGATTAGAAATGGAGCAGCCAAACAGGCACCAAAACCCATATGGAGTGCTGGTGCCACAAGTGGAGGCTTAGTGTACTAAGCTATGGTACGAACCCTTCATTTAAAGATTTTAGTACTCCCAGGGAAGTAAGTGATTTGCTCAAGATTATAGACCAGACGTCTTAACTTTTAATAAGGCCTAATAGATAAGCAAGATGTGGGGAGTGGAGACCAATGATTTTTAAATACATTTTCATTATGAAATTTAAGTAATTTAAATAACTGACGGAGAAGATAAGAAAATACTTTTCTAATCAAGACTTTTCATTTTCTCAATGCTAGTTAATGTGGATGAATAAGCAACAGTTACTTAGTTTATACTCAGCGATACCCGACTCCTGATGCTGTTTTTCTAGAGTGAGTGGAATTAGGAGTTAGAGAGGTTTTATGTGACCAACCAGTTCCTGCCCCAACACTCTCTGAGTAACTAGGTGTGATTAAGGAAGTTCTGAAGAAATATTTACTTGCTAGAGAATTTGACTCAGTAAATAAGCAATGGATGATAGACAAGCAAATGCTTTAATGTGAGTGTGTCACTTGAGTACAAATTCTCATTAATTTTTGTCAACTTGCTGATCTCTATATTCATGAAAAACAGTTACAACTTTCACAAAATGCGAGCTCCTACAGCTAGGTATGCACAATAAATAACCATTAAGTGCTTAACAGATGGAAATGTCCCCTGAAAATGCCTGTTTTCATTTTCCAGCATTGATGGCTGGTTGGTTTTATTGGAAATAGAAGTGCTCATCTTATTAGCAACTGCAATAAAACATTCAGTGTAACATCTCAAGAACATTTTTTACCCTATTTTACAGAATAAGGAAACAAGTTGAGGGGTTAACCCCCCATTATTTGGTAGAAAGGCTTGTCCTTTCAGAATCAATAATAGAAATGGAACATGAATCTCATAAACCCGAAACCACATCTTAAGTCATTCTGTTGCATCATGCTGTCAAAATAGGCCATGCCTTTTGTGGCGCAGCTTTGCTTAATTCCTTTTTGGAAGACTGCAGGGGACAAAACAGATGGCTGTCACCATGGCCCAGATGTTTCTGAACAGGTAATTCTTGTCCAGCATATTTAGCAGGTGCCTTTTACATTGATGTGAATGTTGTTTTGGCTTGAGCTGGAACATGGGAGCAGTTTATTTTCACAGAGGAAAAGCTACTTCAATCAGAGGATCACAGTCTCTGAGTTGAGAGTAGCTGGGAAAACCTTCACCTTCTTGATCCTTCTATTAGATGGACATTAAGATGGAAAGGATCAGCAGGCTGGCCCCTGGCCTCATAGCTCTTGGCAGAAATAGTATGAAAACCCACGTGTGGATAACTTACAGTGGTTTTGCAGGCGGGGTAATGGTGGTGGAGGTGGTGTTTACAACTGTTAAGACACCTTCAAAGACTCATGCATCTGTGCTGGAGTACCTGGGTTCAATTCCTGGCTCTACTTATGATTTGTTCCCTGCTGATTTACACCTTGGGCAATAACAGTGAAGGCTTCAAGTGGTTGGGTTCAACATGGGAGATGCGGATTGAGCTCTAGGCTCCTGGTTCCTGTGTGGCGCATCCCTAGCCATTCTGGACATTTGGGGAGGCTTACAGTGGATGAAAACGTATTCTCAATCTCTCTCTCTTCTTCTTCTGTCTCTGAGTGTGCCTTTTTGATCTCTCTCCCCCATGTCTTAGTCTCTCAAAGAAAAATATTAAATAAATAAAAAGTAATTTTAAATTGTTTTATGTCACCTTTTGGATAGAATATCATAAAGCATAAATTTTGAATGAAATGAGAACATTAATGCCAATTGGCTATTATGATACACATGAGGGGGATGATAAATTAGCCTCGTTAAACAAGGAACTTGGAAGATCAAGTAAGAAAAAGATCTAAATACAAAATCGAAGAGTAATCAAAACAATGATCAGTTCTTAGTCTAATAAGCACATTGTATGTTCAGATAGAAATGTTACCTTGAATTTCAACTAGGAAAGGAGACCTACAAAAATAAAGTGAGGGCCTGGCACGGTAGCCTAGTGGCTAAGGTCCTTGCCTAGCACGCCCTGGGATCCTATATGGGCGCCAATTCAGCTCCCTGCTTGTGGCCTGGGAAGGCAGTCGAGGATGATCCAAAGCGTTGGAATCATGCACCCGCATGAGAGACCTGGAAGAGGCTCCTGGCTTCAGATCGGCACAGCTCCGGCTGTTGTGGCCACTTGGGGAGTGAATCAATGGACGGAAGATCTTCCTCTCTGTCTCTACTCCTCTCTGTATATCTGACTTTCCAATTAAAATAAATACATATTTGCAAAAAAAGAAAGTGAGATGGAATTGCCAGGCTGGGGCTGAGATGTTGTTGGTGGCCTCTTCGTTCTGACCAACGAACAACCTCTGTGGCTGTTCCCTGATGCTACCTTCAGCTCTGTGAAGCTGATTCTGAGGAAAGTCCATTCTGCGTGTTGTAGGATAAGATCCTGAATATCTGGTTTGAATATGTTTCTAACATTGTGTTGTGTTAGTTACTTTATATTAAAAGAATACCAAAGTTTCCATAATAGTGAAAGTTTTTCTAGCTTACTGTACAAATCAGTAGACCTAATTTAAGACAGAAGTTAGGGCCTGGTGCGGTGGCCTAGCGGCTAAAGTCCTCGCCTTGAACGCGCCAGGATCCTATATGGGTGCCGGTTCTAATCCCGGCAGCTCCACTTCCCATCCAGCTCCCTGCTTGTGGCCTGGGAAAGCAATCGGGGATGGCCCAAGCCTTGGAACCCTGCACCTGCGTGGGAAACCCGGAAGAGTTCCTGGCTCCTGGCTTTGGATTGGCATAGCACTGGCCGTTGCAGTCACTTGGGGAGTGAATCATCAAACAGAAGATCTTCCTCTCTGTCTCCCCTCCTCTCTGTATATCTGACTTTGCAATAAAAATAAAATAAATCTTTTTTTTTAAAAAAAAAGAAGATAAAAAAACGCCCTATGGGATCACAGGGGCCAACTTCAATAGAAAAGTGCTGGTTTGGACTCAAAGACACACTTGCCAGCAGGTTGAAGCCTGAAGCATGACATTCCATGCATAACATCAGTATCAAGCCAGGATTGATGGTGGCCATGAAACTACCTAATTCCTCTTCAGCCATCGTTGGCAAGCGAAGCCTCCTACATTCTGCGGACAGGAATGGAATGCCAGGTGCAGGACCCATAGCTGGCATCTGCTACCCACACTGCAGCTCCTTCAGGTGGCGTTTGGTCACTGTCACACTCCACAGGCACAGGGCTACTGCAGGAGGCTCAGCTTTGGAGCCAGCAGTTCAGTGGGTGAGTTCAGACCCCTTGTTCCTGCCAGCAAGGAAATAGAGTTCATCCTTTCTGATGAGCAGCACCCTTGGGGCAGAGACCCAATGTGCCTCCCCTCCACCATTTTCATCGGTTGACTTTACCATCTTTTAACAAAGGAGCCGTCACCTGCTGTCTGCCGGGTTGTACATGAGATTAGAAATGAAGGAGCTAGGACTAAATGTAGCTGCATTGTTTGCTTGTGGCCACTGGATAGGAGGATTCTAAACTGCTGCATCATATTTTTATTGTTTGTTTTGAGGTCTCATTTTCACTTTTCCTATTTAAGTAGATATTTAAAGATGCACCAGAGTGCTGTTCAAAACACAAGATTTTTTGGCTTAGTGGTTTCTTGAATCACATCTAAAATCCATGGAAAATGAGTGCTTGCCGTGGTTTTCTTTACCAGAAGACAACCAGCGCCATCTAGTGTGCACAAATAACATTCTTTCTTTATTTCAAAAAACCTGGGTCAGTTCGCAGTGATTAGGTTTTGGGGCTCTGCTCTCAACTATAAACCTGGGCGCTGAGGGTGCAGATTCTGAGGATGATAAGAAGATAAGTTCCAAAGACTTAATAAGTGCAATTTTTGTAATAGTAAGCACAGATTCACAGGAGATGGGAGTTGTCCAATGATGTACACTAATAGTTCCCTTCATAAGAGCTGACTACTTCACCCTGTCCATATCATCTGTGACATGAAGTTTAGTGGGATCCTTCTGACAGTATGATCTTACGTGTGGTTAAAGCTTAAGATGAGAAAGGAACTGGGGAGAGAGGAAGGTTGGAGCCTAGCTAGACCACACTGTGGGCTCCCTCTCACTCATCCCAATCTGACTCCACACATGAGGGTGTCGAGAATAGGGAGAGACGGCAAACAGAAACCAAAGCTAACTCACAAGTCTACACTGCCATGTGTCACTCACCTGGAATAAGGCCAGGGATATTTTAACTTGTAATCTCCTGATTCTGGAAGACATTTTTTATGAGTGACTTTGAAAGGCATGGAACGTTCCCAGAATTTGTTTGCAGTGTTTAAACACAGAACTGTAGAAGGCACAACACAGAGAAACATGGTGCCGACTCCTATTTGGATGTTGAGTTGAAGTTGCCACCTGCAATGACAGGAAATCAAAAACAAATACACAACAAAAACAGTTTATTAAAGTTTGCCCTAAAGGCACACACAGCTTCTCAGCTGTTTGCAAAAGGGAGACAAATAAACAAGGTGAAAATGGTACAGACAGAAGACAATTCAAGATAAGGCTTATGCAAAATACAATCAGTGGGGACTTGGTAAAGACACTCATCATTTCTCTTGAAGTTGAGTTTCATTTTTACTTTATATGTATTTTCTTTTTTTATTGTATACATTTTATTTTTGATGCTTTTAAACCTATTTGATTAGGGTGTGAAGGGCTAGAGGAAAGTGGATGAGACCATTGTTTTCATATTCTCTTTTTCCCTTCCTGTATCTGGAGGGAGGAGAGATAAGGGGAGAAGCCACACCCAGCCTCCCAACCATCCCAGGGGCCCGGATGTGGGGCATGCATTGAGGGTCCTGCTCAAGTGGTTTTGATAGTTCAACAGTTCTGCATCGCTGCCAAACTTGCCGCTCCAATCATGATGAAATCTCTCCAGAATGTACCAGCTGACATAGTCCATCTTAGAGTCTCTGTTTGCCCAGGTATTCATTGCCAACTCTTGCCTGGAGTTGGTGATCGATTTATTCTGTCCTCTGTCCTTTGTTATGGTACCAGGTATCTTCTCCAGGCTCCAGTGTACTGCCAAATCTTCCATTTGCATCTGGATATGCTGTCCACTGCTCCATCTAAGCCACTTAGGAGGTCCAGCTTTGACACATGTATTCCATGGTCAGACCATACAACCTGCAATTTTCTCCAAGGTTGGAGTTCTGAGTCCAGTGGTTCAGTTGGGGGGATTTCCGAAGAAACTTCATTTGAGGTGATTCCAGACCTGATTCTTGTGTGTGCATTGCAATACAGGGTCTGGCACAATCTGTCGCCCAAATTGGCCTATGCACACTGTTAGCATCAATTGCTGGGTCAGTTCTGTCTCCAGCCCTATCTTCTACTCAAACTAATGGGTGATGTAGTCCAGCCCTATTCTGCCCATCACACACTCAGCCCCCACACAAAACAGTGGGAGTTGTACCCTAGTAGTAGTGACCCATAATAACCCCTACCAGGCCCACCTCCTGCCCTGGTTTTCATGCTTGTCAGTATGTACAGCAGACTGGTCCAGTCTGTCCCACATCCCATCCAGCTCTCATACATGTCAATCGGCATTGAAGTCTAGTTCAACCCAACCAGCCCCACTATCCAGCCCATACATGAGCTGGTGGGTGCCACTCTGTCTAGCCATGCCTGTCACAGTCCTGGTTCTCATTCTCACCAGTTGGAATGGCAACCCAAGAGGGAGGAGCCCACCGGTTCCCTACTGGGTCCACTTCCACTCCTGGATCATGCACCCTCCAGGTGGTACTGTAGTTTAGCTCAACAGAGTTTTTCCCCTGTGCCAGCACCTGCTAGCTGATGCTGCAGCAAAGCCTAACCAATCCTCACTCTCTCTGGCTTATGCATGTACCAGTAGGTACAGTTCACCCAGCCTGGCTTATCCCCAATTCAACTTACATGCAGGTCAACAGGTGTTATAGCTTTGCCCTCAATCCCAGCTTTCAGGCTCACCAGTAGGGGGGTTCCCTGCATCCTCCCTATTGGATTGGCCCACTCTTCCCCCGTGTCTCACGTGTGCTGGTTGGGTTCTGTGGCCAAGTCTGGTATGGCCCACTTCACCTCAGCATTTGCCAGTGGGTGCTGTAGCCTGGTCCGGCCCAGCCAGCCCCCAGTCCCAGTCCTAATGTGAACTGGCTGGTATTGTGGACCAACCTGGCATGATCCATGGCTCTTGAATTTGGCAGCAGGTGATATGAACTGGTCCAGTCTGGTTCACCCCAGACCTGAGCCAAAGGTAAGCCCAAAGCTGGCCTGGTCTGGGCTGCTCCCTATTGTGGTTCTTGCACTCATCTGCAGGGATTGTATCCTGAACAGAAGACCAGACTTTGTATGAGCTGGTGCGGCCTGACCCTCCCCACACCCTGTTTCAAGGTGCTCATGCAGGTACTGCAGCCTGGATCCTCCCCATTTGTGCCAAGCCCCAGTACTGGTGTGCATTGGTGAGTTCCATGATCATGCCTAGCTCAGCCTATCACCATTCCAATTCTTAAGCTAACCAGTGGGACTTGTAGTTCCATAGGGTTGGGCCCACATATCCCCGACAGAATTCACCCCTGGACCTGGTTCTCTTGTGTGCTGGTTGATGTCATGGCCCAGTCTAATGTGACCCATTCCCTGATCTGACACTTACTGTCAGGTGCTGGGATCTAGTCCTGCCAGACAGGCTCCCAGCCATAACTTGTGTGTGTGCTGGCGTGTGGTGGTCAGCCATGTTCCATGCTAACAAGCCCAACCCAGGATTTCTATGTGGGCTGGTCATCAGTCTCACCCATAAAGAGCCTCAGGTCTCTCCCCTCCAAACCACCAGGTCTCAGTCCCCTTGCTTACATTCAAGTACAGTAGCCCTGTCACTGGGTGCCCCCTCAGAATTCATTCCTTGCCTACATACACTGTGGCCTTATCCATGGATGTCTCAAGGCAGTAATTCCATAACCTCAAAACCCCAGAGTTCACTGCCGGGTAGCCAGCAGGCAGAGTCCGGTGCCACTTGGTGTGCTGGCCACCCAAAAGCTCAGGACCCTTCCCCCGCCTAGCAGCATTGCATGAGGAGCTAGGTTCCCAATCAGGAAGCCTGGGCTGGCATGGGTATCCCCAACCACAGCTACATGGCTGGGGGACCCAGACTCCCATGCTGTGCCGCTGCTCAGACTTACCTGGACTGCCTATATGTATTTTCTATTGCATATATTTTGAAAGCAAGAGTTAACAAAATTCAAAATACCTCCCATGGTGCATACCTACCAAATCTCTTATTCCTTAGTTCTCTATTCCTTGTATCTCCAAGAAATCTGGATTGTGCTGTTGTCTTAATGGCCACCATTTTGCACCAAAGCCTGAAAGCTGGAAAGAATGGTCTTTGCTTGTGGCATCTGAGGCCTGGATGGGCTCTTGGAGATGACTCAGTCCATGGCTGCTCAGAGAAAGGCTGCTGGAGCAGGAGACCTGTCATTGCCTGGGAGCCAGGTAGAGTCTTCGGGCCTACCTGACGCTGAAAACCAGCAGTTTAAATTAACTCCCCAGGTGATGTGTCTGCACGTAAATGTCTGAGAAGCCCCTGGACTATAGCTTGAGATTCAGTTGATCTCAGACACAGACCTGGGATCCGTAGTCAGAGTGATTCTAATGTGCAGTGGAATTAAGAGTCAAGAAAACAGCTCCAAGGGTGGAGTGGTGGCACAGGAGGTAAATCCACTTCCTGAAATGCCTGCACCCATATGGGCGCCTGGTGGGGTCCTGGCTGCTCTGCTGCTGATCCAGCTCCCTACTAATGGCCTGGGAGCAGAAGATGGTCCAAGTCTTTGGGCCCCTGCCATCATGGAGAAGATCTGGATGAAGTTCCTGGTTTTGACCTGAGTCAGCCCTGGATAAGAATCAAGATGGTAGAATAGGGTAAGAACATATTTAAACAGAGAAACATTAGCCAGTGTGAAGCAGAGAGGGCACACTCCAGGAAATAGGAGAGGACAGAACGACAGCAGAAGGGCATCTGGAGACTGACAGACACAGGAAAGCAGCAGACACAACAGTGTGGTGTTGCAGGTACCGATACTCCAGTGGCATTCAGTGAGTGGCGATCTGAACTCCACCAGTAACAAGGTGGGAAGGGGCGTTCACTGGGAGCTCAGGTGGTGAACCCAGACAAAGAACTGCTCATCCTGCTTGTCTGTTTGATTTGACCAGGGCAGAGACAGAGTGGCAGGTCCCAGATGGGCAATGCAGGAACAGGGTGGATTTCACAGCCCTGTCTGCTCCCTAAAGCCGAATCAGGTGCCATTTAGTATAGGGAGGCAAAAGCTATGGACAATACTGTGCATTTACTGGGCTGGGAGTGAATTCATTTCTGGCTTAGTGAACTGCAACAATGTGGCATCCTACAGGTTCCACCCAAGACATTCTGGCCATTCTAGGGAGTGAAACAGTCTATGGAGGCTCTCTTCTCTCCAACTGTCTCTCCCTTTCTCTGTAGCTCTAACACTTTTAATTAAATAAATGAATGAATCACATTTTCAAGGGAAAAAAACCAATTCCACTTCATTTTTCAAATGAAGAATTTATGGCTCACAGAAACGTATGGACTTACTCAAGGTCATTCAGCTATTTAGTACCAGAATCTGATTAATGGCATTTCCCTCCTTATAAAAAAGAAAGATTGAGGGAACAGAGGGTAGGGAGTATGAAGAAGGAGAAGGGGATGATCATTTTGTTCAGGGTGGTTAGGAAGGGCTCCTGGCAAAAGACTGAGCTGGAGGTGTAGGGGTAGCTGGGTTTCTGATAGAGAAGCCAGCTGGGGATAGGGTGGTGTGGTGTGTGTGTCTCATTGCTTGTATTGGCAAAACAACAAACATGAAGTAACATTTCCTGATCTTTGGATATAGAAAGAGGAAGTCAGTATTGCTAGGCATTCCTGAAACTTAAGTTATTCTTTTTTAAATGAAAGATTTCTTTTGGGTCTCCCACATAGGTGCAGGGTCCCAAAGTATAGGGCCAACCTCTGCTGCCTTCCCCGGCTACAAGCTGGAAGCAGGATGGGAAGTGGAGCAGCCAGGATATGAACTGGCCACCTATATGGGATCCTGGCACCACAGGTGGAGGATTAGCCTGTTATGTCACTGTACTGGCCCTAGAAACTTAAGCTATTCTTAAAACACTTCCCGACATTCTTTACATTTTTGTTATTAGAACTGAACATTTGTTTAAAATGTTAGAGCCACTATAGAAGTGCTTATAAGAACTGTAGCCCACAGCAAAATTCAAACACTGGGAAACACAGAAAACATTATTGGGTGCTATAAGCTAAGATAGACATACACATCAAAGAAAATAGCATTTATCTGGAAAACAAACCCTTGTAACTTGGGTAGGGCTGACTAGCATCCTACCAGGCAGGAGATTTTTTTATTTTTAATTTTTTTTTTTTGATAATAGGGGATTTCCACAGACTTGTTTTCAAAGGCAGTTAATTGGCTGGGCAGAAATTCTAACTTGCAAGTCTACTCTGATTGGTGAGTTCATTAGTCCCAGCTGAATCGTGTTGAAGGCAAGGAGGATGCTTTGTTTATGTAAGCCCACTGGAACATTCTGTGGTTTGACCTTTAGCAAGTGTTGGTGCAGTCTGCTCCCAATCTCCTGACTTCCCATTAACGATGGAGTGTGAGTAACAGAACTCTACCAGCAAGGTTGAGCAGCGCCACACAGCATCACAGGTTGGAAACAACAATTCAAGGACATTTTTGCTTCCAAAATTTTTTTAGCGTTGGAGACAGTGCTCTTAGAATTCGCATTAAGTATACAATGATGATCAACTTATTAATATTTCTTTCAAGGAACCAGTGGCAGACAGGACTAGGGACAAGCACCTAACAACAACACACTCCTACACCCAGGATAGATCTGATTTTGACCATGCTTCCTCCCCATGCTCCTGCCCTGGTCCCTGAGAATATTGCCCTCACATTCCGACACCCAGCGTCCCAATTTCCTGGTCTTGCTTTTAATGAGGTATCCACGGACTTCTTCAGGAACATTCTTCTGTCACCTGCCGGGTTTGAGTCTCATGGGAGAATTAGAATGTGACGTCTTGTTTTCCTGATTTCTCAATCATCATTCAGCATTTTTTCCCTTTACATTTGATTTTAACAAAATGCCATGCCAATGTCTGGAGAAATTCATAGTGAGGACGGTGTGGAAGCGGGGCAGCAGTGAGACCGGTACCAGAACATGCTCTCATAGGACTAGGACGGGGCACCCGAAGGACTCCACATGCAACAGGGGAGCCGCGGGGAGCCGCGAGCGGAGGCAAGGCACCATTTGGCTTGGGTTTTGAGAGCCCAATTCAGACTGTTCTGTTGAGACCTGGGAAGGGACAAGGGAGGCCTTTTGTAAAACCAAGGACAAACTACCTTTAGGAAATCTGCTGAGAACAGGCCCGAAGGTGCACTTGCAAGCGCTGAAGCCATGAGAAGTGGTTGGATCCTGCCTCTGTTTCGAATTTGAAGCTGACAGGATTTAGAACACATGGTGGAGCTTGAGAGGAATTCCTGAGGATGCCTCTGAGGTTTCTGGTGGAAGTCCAGAAGGATGCAGTCTCTACCCACTGAGATGGCCTGGGGCTGCGGTAGGATGGGAGGGCAGTTTGTTCAGCATGCTAACTTTTGACACGTGTCAATCTACCTGCACGCCTCAATGGACATGTCAGATAAAGCAGTCTGGACTCGAGGGTGGATCTGCAGGGCTCAGCAGCGCGTGGCTGGCATTTGCAGCCATGGGTCTGGACTATGGGCTGTGTTTCTTGGGCCAATCACTGAATCTGGACCTATTTGCTGCACTGAAAAACCCCTGCACAAAACCACGAGGTTCAAAGGGCCATGGATGTGAAAAAGCCCAGAAAGGGCAAAACGCGCCCGGCACTGGAAAGCAGCAGAAATCTGTCCGAGATGGGTAGCAAGACAGTTTGGGAATCCAGGGACACGGTTTTGGTGCACCGAAAATGACAGAAACTACGAATACAAGAAGGTGCAAAGCACAGTCACTAAGAATGCCTGGACTGTGGCCCGCCCTGTGCAGAACTAACCCTTTTTTACACTGCTACTCAGGAACCAAGGGCTTCACCTGAGCCCGCTAGCTGAGCCACACAGCAGCCGGCTGAGGGACTTGTCATCACCCCTGTTCTACGGTGAAGAGTCTGAGTTCAGAAGGGAATCGCAATAACAACCAGAGGCACAGCCATGGAATTAGCCAGACGCCCACTTTCCCCATTCAACCCCAAGAGCACCAATCCACCGCCGGTGAAGACGCCAGCTGACAGACAGCGGCGGCGGCCTCGCCGTCCACACCCACCCACGTCCCGTTTCCAGATGGTACGGCTCTTCTCGCGTCTCGCGAGACCGGAAGCGGCGAGCTTCTGGTTGCTTAGGTAACGGCGTCCCCGGACGCAGGAGGGCTTGGGACCGGCCTCTGCGGACTCCAGCGAGGCTGCGTTGGCGGGAAAGAGCCCTCCTCTGTGGAGAAAACAGGTGATGCTCCCAGAGTCACCGGGCGTTTCTGCGCGCCGCGGTGTCCTGCCAAGGGACAGTCGTTCCTCGGGTCCCTGCCCGGAGGCGAGAGCCGCGGCGACACCCGCCCCTCCCCGCCGCGCGTGTCCCGAGGACGGGCTGAGGGAGAGCGGGCGGAGCCAATGAGAGGGCCGTGCGGGCCGAGCGGGGGCGGGCTCTGTCCCCGGCGGGCCTATGAGGGGAGGAGGAGGAGCCGGCCGGCCGAGTCCCCGGGGTCTCTCAGCTCTCTTCAGGGTCGCTTTGCCGAACTTCCCCAGAGCTTGTAGTGAAGTAACCACCCTCGGGAACCCGGCTTTCTCGCCACGGAGACTTAGCGCGAATTCCCACCCGTTCACACCACACCAAACCCGCCAGAATGAAGCGGGCTTTCCACACACGTACGTTTGTGAGACGCCACTTGTAGCTTTTATCTGTGGCAAAAGAAACGCAGGGTTTTCCCTGCGTTTTGGGTGTAGAGTTCTTTGAGCTTTCACAGACGCACCGTTGATGTAATTGCCACCAAAATCGGCATACAGCTTAGCTTACATCGTTCTCCCAGTCACCCAGCATAACCTGTGGTAAAAGCCCTCAGTTTTCGGTCCGTGTAGCTTTTGTTTGTCCCAGAATGTCACGTTGATGGAAGCGAACGCTGCACGGCCTTGTGCATTCTGTGAGTCGCCTGGCTGCGCTCTGCCATTGCCAAGTACTGTTCCACTGTATGAATGCATCATGATTTCTCAACCCATTCTATAGAGAGCACAATTGGATAGTTCACGGATTTTGGCAAGTATTATGTTTCTGTACATATCCATGTACAGTTTTTGTGTGAATGTAAGTTTTCATTTATTGGCTGATGTCTATATATGGTAAATATACGGTTACCCTAATAAGAAGCCACCAGGAATTTGGCCAAGTGGCTGATGTATTTTTTTTTTTTTTTTAAGATTTATTTTTATTGGAAAGTCAGGTAAACAGGAGGATCTTCCGTCTGCCGATTCGCTGCCCAAGTGGCTGCAATGGCTGGAGCTGCACCAGTCCGAAGCCAGGAGCCTCTTCCAGGTCTCCCATGCGGGTGCAGGGTCCCAAGATTTTGGGCTATCCTCTACTACTATCCCAGGCTACAAGCAAGGAGCTGAATCTGAAGTGTGGCCGCTGGGATTAGAACTGGCACCCATATAGGATCCTGGTATGTGCAAGGCTAGGACTTTAGCTGTTAGGCTACCGCACCAGGCCCTGGCTGATGTATTTTGCATTCTCACCAGCTGTATATGAGAGTTCTTGATCCTCCCTAATTTTGTTAATTCTTGGTATTTCATTTTTTTAAAAACAGAATTTTCATCAAATAGGTGTGTATTTAATGTGTACTTAAGGTGTGTATTTAAATAGGTATTTAATTGAGGCTTAAAAATATTTTTAAAATTTGATTTGAAAGGCAGGTGTGTATGGAGGGTTCATATTTTATCTATTGGCTCACTCCCCAAATGCACAATAACCAGGGCTGGGCCGGGCTGAAGTCAGGAGACTATAACTGTTTCAGGGTCTTCCCAGTGGATGCCAGGGCCCCGTGTTCATGAACCATCACCTGCTGCGCGTCCAGGATGTACACTAGTAGGAAGTGGGATGTGAAGTGGAGGAGCTGGGACTGGAACCCGACACTCCTGTGTGTACACTGCTGAGCCAAACAGTCGCCCTGTCATCGCGGTTTAAATTCATAGGTTTCTGAGGACTAATGGTTTTGAGTATCTTTTTGTGTACTGTTCAGTGGCTTTAAAAAATGTCTAAATCAGATACAAGTCTGGAAAATATTTTTTCTCACAGTTGTTGGATTTTATTTTCCATTTCATGATATCTTTTGAAGAGTTCAAATCTTAAGTTTGATGCATTGCAAATTGTCAGTGTCTCTTATAAATCATGATTTTGGTAATGCACACGAGAAATCTTTGCTTAGCCTATAGTTGCATATATTTTCTAAACATTTTATAGGTATAAATTTTTTTTTTACCGATTTGTGATCCATTTGAAGTTTTAAAATTGATTTTATTAGCAAATACTTTATATACAAACTACATGGTTTATCTATGTGATGGAATATTATGGTGGTGTTTGAAAGCATGAAATAATCTAGGGATAGACAATTCTCTAAAATACATAAAATTTGAGAAAACAGGTTGCAAAGTACCATGCTGTTTGTGTTTGTGCGTGTCAGGGAGAAGTAAGAAGGCCCAAAGGATTTAAAGCTTGCATATGCCTTAAAAGATGACATAGGAATCAATTACACTGGTTCTTGGGATGAGGAATGTTTTAAAATTTGTGGACAAGTAAAGATTCTGTATTTGTAACTTTCACACTTAAGAATTCATGAAAATAGGGCCCGGGACGGAAGCCTAACAGCTGAAGTCCTCGCCTTGAACGTGCCGAGATCCCATACGGGTGCCGGTTTTAATCCCAGCTGCTCTGCTTCCCATCCAGCTCCCTGCTTGTGACCTGGGAGAGCAGTCAAGGACGGCCCAAAGCCTTGGAACACTACACCTGCATGGGAGACTCAGATGAGGCTCCTGGCTTCGGATTGGCTCAGCTCTGGCCATTGCAGCAACTTGAGGAGTGAATTAATGGATGGAAGATCTTCTTTTCTGTCTCTTCTCCTCTCTATATATCTGACTTTCCAATGAAAGTAAAATAAATCTTAAAAAAATTCATGAAAATAAAGATTGCATTTTTGAAGTTTTACTGTACATAATTTAATATGCATTTTTGTTGGATTGCTTTATTCATCTAAAATATCAAATTAATGGCAATTATATGTCCCTGTTTTAGTTTTAAATTACCCATAGTTGTTGCATTTCTCTTTAATTTCATCTTGTTTGAACTGAGAAAGTTTTATCTTATTTGAATCAAATGTTATGAAAAGTTGGTTGTGTTGGTTATACTTTTTTACAATTTAGAATTTGATCATATATGTATATATGTTTAATCAAATGTGATTAAGTGAATAATAGCCTAAGTTTAAAGTGTTTTGGTAGCATAAGGAGGAAATATCAGGCTAGTTTTGTTGAAAAAGACATACAGCAAACATGGAAAATAACCAGCAGTGCTTATCGCGGAGTGATGAGATGTTTGGTGATTGCTTATTTTTGAATACTTTTTAGTAAAGTCTAGAAATCTTCTTCCAAAAATGCGTTCTTTGCTTATGGTTATATGACATATTTAATTGAAATAGGTAAGAACATTACATAAAAACATGGAGAAATTGCCAATTTCGAATACAGTGCTCTTCCTTAATATGTAATCATTTTCCAAATCTCTTTGTACATATACCTTTAGAGACACTGAGCTTTTTTTTTTTAATATACACTTATTTATTTTGAAAGTTAGAGAGAGAGAGAGAGACAGAGACTGAAAGAGATCAGTATTCCAACCGGTTCCCTCCCCAGATGAAGAGTACTGAATCAGATGGAAGCCAAGCGCCAGGAGCTTCTTGTGGGTCTCACACGTGGCCGCAGGGGCCCTCATGCATGGGCCATCTTATGCCGCTTTACCCAGGTCATTAGTAGGCAGATGGATCAGAAGTGAAACTCTGGGACACGAACAAGGACCTTTATGGGATGCTGGCATTGCGGGTAGTGATTTTACTAGTTATACAACATTATCCCCTGTAATTAAAGTTTTTAAAAGTAAGATTATTCACAGTTTTTCTTTCCCTGTCCTCTTTTTCTCCTTACTTTCCTCCCTCCTTCTTTTCTTCCCTCATTTTCTCTTTTTGTTTTTAATATTACAATGATTGTTTATGCTTTTAGCCAGTTTTCTATCGAACTGTGTTTTCCTCTTGATTAGTGAGAAGTCTTGAGATAACTTTATTAATCTTTTGTGTATTTGTGTTGTATATATTCTACCCAGCTTTTCTGGTACATTTTGGTTTTAAGTTAGATTTATTTTTTATGGTTGAGACTCAAGATAATTACATGTTTTACAATCAAATTTTTCTGTTCTTTTTTTTAATTTATGCTCCTGATGGCATGCTTAACCAGTCACTCATTCTATGATTATGAAAATTGCCTTTACTTTTCTTTCTAGTCCCTTAGCAATTTAATATTTCATATTTATTTACTACCTTTAAAATTAGTTTTTCCTCTTGTTATAGTAATATAGTAAACAATGCCAAACTGTACTATAACATGCATAATGGAGGGGAACAAAAAGACTCCTTGGTCTCCTGTTCCAGAGGCAACCATCTTGAACTCGTCAAGTTATGTTTATTTAGCTGTTTGGATTTACCAAATTTGGCATATTCCCTTTGATTCTCTGTTATGACAGCTCTGGTGTCTTAAGCAGTTCCCTTCTTTTTACACACTCCTTCCCACATACAATCAATATAATAATGAAGCCTGCCCCCACCAAAAAAAAAAAAATAAAACAAATAAGAAAGGTTCAATATTTGGTTAAATTCACATTCAATTCCTATGCAACTATTAGTACTTGTTGCTTGTCTATTTTCTTTCTATTACATGCTTTATATTTCTTGTGGAATTTCTGACAACTGAGATTTCCTACCAAATCCTGAAACACATCTTCAAGAGCCCATATCAGTGTCTTTTATCCACCTTTCTTTCCACATGACCAAATTCATGAAATAGTTGGTTAGTTACATCTTCACTTATCTCTAGACTTACATTTCATTTAATGCATTATTTTTAGGGACACAAATAATAAAAAGCTCTGCTGCTAAATCAAACTGAAAGGTCTGTGGAACTTTTTAGCTGAGCTGTGTCATGGATGGCTTCCTGTGCCCCGCTGGCTGTTGGAGTGTATTATTTTGTCTTGCATGTGCATCCATCTCTTTGCTCCCTCTGAGAGTTACAATAACTCTCCCTTGACAGGCTGCTGGGGCATTTACAAGACATTTGGCCTTTGGTGACTTGTGCTTCATGGTTGTGATGTGATAGACTAGAGTGATCCATCATTCTCCTATAAGAATGTCAATGCCTTCTTAGCAAGCCCAAAGCCCTTTATAGAGGTGAATAATGCTGGGCTCAGTGCCATTTTTCGTTTGTGGAGATGGGAAAAGTTGACCTGCTGTTCTCTTGAGCATCAGCTCTGACACAGGCACTGGTTAGAGGCCAAGCCATCTTGTCCCATGCTTAGGAGGAGCTACAGGTTGTTTATGTGTGTGCCTCTGAAGTCCTAAGCTTCTCTGGTGTCTGCCTCTGAGGTTAAACAACAACAACAGCAACAACAGAAAACGAACGTTTTATAGGCTAACACAAAGATAATGTTACATATGCAATGGGTAGATTTGTCTTTTTTGTGTTTTGAGAGAAGTGGTTTAATTTCGAAAAAGATTTGTAGGAAGATACTATTCATACGTACTCTGAATGCAAGCTAGCTAAAATTCTCACTGTTTTCTTCTTTTACCCAACATGCATGTTAGACTAATACCACCGGACAGATCTGCAGTAGTTTTGATTAATGTGTTGCAGTGCCTGCATTCCCCATCTACCTTAAGCTGTTTGCTCAGTATTCCTGGCTTCAGAAATCAGTATTGTCAATAGAGTAGCTGGGGTGGTGAAACGCCTTGGTTTCATATAACACTAGCTAAAGAGATGGGCCAAGAGAATCTGATGAAGGAATTCTGTCTTCTCCTAAGGGAAGTAGATTTTGTTCTCTTATGCCAGAGGGCAGAAATGGAGTACTGGGGCCTGGTGTGATGGCTACATGACTAAATCCTCACCTTGCATGTGTGGGATCCTATGTCAGCACTGGTTCATGTTCTGGCTGATCTACTTCCCATCCAGCTCCCTGCTTGTGGCCTGGGAAAGCAGTAGAGGATGGCCCAAAGCCTTGGGACCCTGCACCCATGTGGGAGACCAGGAAGAAGCTCCTGGCCCCTGACTTCAGACCACCTCAGCTCTGGCCTCTGAGGCCACTTGGTTAGTGAACCAGTGGATGGAAGATCTCTGTCTCTCCTTCTCTCTGTAAATCTGCCTTTCCAATAAAATAAATCTTAAAAAAAACAAAAGCCCAAAGTAGAATGTTGGTTTAGAAAGGGAAGGTTGGTAAAATTAGGGCAATGCCCTGGAGACAGGAATTCCATGAAAATGTGACAACAAAAGAATGTTAGAAAGCCCAGGTTGAAGGCTGAGCCAGGATGGCAGGGCTGGTGATGGGGGGTGAAAACAGGAGGAGAGAGCAGAGGAGCCTTTGTGTGTCTTGAAGATCAAGTGCATTGTGGTTGGGTAAGTGTCAGCTCAGGGAACACCCGGACCACTGTCTATTATTGCTGCACGGGAAGCCACCAAGCTGATGTTCACTTCTGCACTCTCTTAGCTTCCTTTAGTGTCTGGTGTTCTGAGCCTACAGTGATATATGCTTTAACAATCTGCGCATAGGATACCTTCATAAAATTGTGTGACTTGGGTAGTAATAAAGCACAAAAAGAAAGACTAAATAATTGGCTGTTCACGTTACCTAATGGAAAAGATGAACATTGAAGTCACCTTACTTTTTAATTCTTTGTTTCTTTCAGTTTATCCATGGATATTATAAAGGGGAACCTAGATGGAATTTCAAAACCAGCCTCGCATTCAAGAACCCGTCCTGGGAGCAGAAACTCAAATGCTTCTATGGAAGTGCTCTCACCGGAACCTGCCTCTTTTAAGGTAATTTGCTATTGAGAAATATAAAGGCATGAACTATTGGTCAAGGTTAAAATAGCTTTGCATATAGTTTATCTAATTATTTGGTATTAATGTGCAGCTCCGTATAATTTTTTAAAGGTTTACTTGCTTATTCAAAGGGCAGAATTACACACACACACACACACACACACACACAGAGCAAGAGAGAGAGAGAAAGAGAGAGAGAATCTTCCATCTGTTGGTTCACTCCTCAAATGACTGCAATGCTTGGGGCTAGGCCAATCTGAAGCCAGGAACCAAAAGCTTCTTCCAGGTCTCCCAGGTAGGTGTAGGGACCCAAGGTCCTGCACCAACCCCTGCTCCTTTCTAGGAACATTAGCAGGTAGTTTGATAGGAAGTGAAGCCGCTGGGACTTGATCCTTTATTTAAATAGTGTGCTGCGTCACCAATGACATCTTTACATGCTATGCTACAGCATAGGCTCCTCCAAATAATTTTTAGGCATTCTGTCTTTTTATGCTTTAAGCTGTATTTTATTCAATCTGAAACCACTTAATGTTTTAATCTGAATATAATAATATATTCTTACATATTTGGATTTATTTCTAGCATCTTTTAAATTATGTCCTATTTTTATAGAGTTGGTTAACTATTTCTTCTGCTTTAGTCTATTGTATTGAAAATTATACATTTATTTCTGTTCTTACCAACCCTCCCCATTTAAAAAATGACTGATTTATTTGTCTGAAAGGCAGAGTTATAGGAAGGGAAGAGGAGAGACAGTGCAAGAATGTTCAGTCTCCACAGTAACCCAACCTGGGTCAGGCCAAAGCCAGGAATCAGGACCTTCTTCCAAGTTTCATGTGGGTATCAGGGCCCCAAACACTTGGGTTATCATTTGCTGCTTTATCAGGCATGTTAGTAGAAAGATGGACTGGAAATGGAGCAGCCGAGACTTGAACTGGTACCCATAAGGGGATGCTAGTGTAGCAATTGGTAGCTTAATCTGGTGCCAAAGCCCTGACCTTTCCTTAAAATTTTAATACACATACATGAAATAACAGCTTTTAAAGTTTCCCAATATCCCTACTTCCTCTAATGAAATACAAAGACTGCAGAAGTTAATTTTGTCTTTCTGGTTATATATAATTAATATTCTGTGTGAATATTATTATAATGATTATCATTTGGACTTGCTAGTTTCAATTTACCTTTCTGGTTTCTGTTTTTTTTTTTTCTTTTTAAAAATTTCCCCCCTTTCTTCTAGCTCTAATTTTCTTGAACCAACACTACAGAGTACTTCAGAAAACAGACAGAAAAAAAATCAAAGTAAAAGACAGTTGTTTTGGTGCAAAATATTTTGAAACTCATGCATAGTTTCTCATAATACACATTATCCATAAACTTTTCTATGACCTCTATATATGTCAATTTCAGAATCTTTTTGCACAATGTTTTGAGAACTTTTTTGTGTATGCTTGTATGTATACTCTCTAGTGCTTTTTCAATGGGAGTTATTGAGTGGTAAACACATTTTCTTCTGAGAAGTGTCTTCATTTTCCTCTCATTCTTGAGAAATATGTTGGCGGAATGTGAAACTCTAGATTGACAGTTATTTTCAAAAAGCATTTTGAAGATATCAATCTCTTGGTTTGTGGTTCTCTTGTTGCCAACAAGAAGGCCTTTGAAAACCTGGTATATTAATTCCACTGTAGTTTATCTAGCTTAGATATTTTTCTCTGGGTTGCCTTTTTTCTCTTTGTTTTTGATGTCTGTTGTGACTCACCTAGGGATGGATTTATTTCATCTCTCTTTCTGAAGATTAAAACTTTTTTTGTAATCTAAGGATTTGTGTTTTTCATTTATTCTTAACATTTCCAAGCCATATTTTCAATATTGTATTAGGCTGCTTCTCAGTTCTACTTTGAATTACTTGAGATGATCTGATATGAATGGAAGAGGTTTATTTTGGCTTATGGTTCTGGAACTTCTAGTGCAGGGTTAGGCAGTCCCTTTGGCTTCACGTCTAGGGAGAGTGATAGGTGGCAGTGGGGGAACATATTCAGAGGAAAAATATCAGAGAGAATGGTTGGGCCTGTGGCAGACTTTGCTGATCAGTTGTCTCATGAGGATTTTCAACCAAGGGCATGCTCCCAGTGACCTGAGGACCATCCACTAGGCCCACACTCCAAATACCATAATTGGATTAAGTTTCCATCCTCTTCAAATGATTGATTTATGACTTTGGAATTTCAACGTCAATAGGAGTTTGGAAGCCATATTTTGTTTGAAGTATACCACATATTTTCACATGCTTTTTTTTTTTTTAAAGATTTTATTATTATTGGAAAGCCGGGTATACAGAGAGGAGGAGAGACAGAGAGGAAGATCTTCCATCAATGTTTCACTCCCCAAGTGAGCCACAATGGGCCGGTACGCACCAATCCAAAGCCAGGAGCCAGGAACCTCTTCCGGGTCTCCCACACGGGTGCAGAGTCCCAAAGCTTTGGGCCGTCCTTGACTGCTTTCCCAGGCCACAAGTAGGGAGCTGGATGGAAAGTGGAGCTTCTGGGATTAGAACCGGCGCCCATATGGGATCTCGGGGCTTTCAAGGCGAGGACTTTTAGCCGCTAGGCCACGCCGCTGGGCCCACATGCTTTCAAATACTCAAATATTTTCACATTTCAAATATTACTCATATAGTTTTTATTTCTGTATCCTAGAAATTTACATTTGCTGACCCTTCCCTTTTTATTTTTCATGTCTCTTATTTTCAAGACCTACTGTCCTATCTGTACATGGGCCTTGAAGGTCAAGCCCAAATCTTTGTGAAGATAGCAAATTCTCATTCCCCTCTCCTTGTTTCTCTTTCCTCCACCTCCAACCAGGGCAGCTGAGGTAGGGATTTGCACGGTTTCTGTTTCAGTTTTCAGTTTTCTTTTATTTTCTATTATTGGCAATTTCCCAAATATTCCTGTGAGCTCATCTATGTATTTCTTCATTTTTTACATTTGTTTGAAAGGCAGAGTTACAGAGAAAGAAGAGAGAGAGAGAGAGGAGAGAGAGGGGGAGAGAGATTTTCCAATTGCTGATTCATAATGCAAATGAATCAGAACGGTCAGCGCTGTCTCAGGCTGAAGCCAGAAGCCTTGAATCCCTTCCAGGACTCGTTATGTGTATGGCAGGAGCCCAAGTACTCATCTTACAGTTTTCCAAGTGTATTAGCAGGGAGCTGGATCGGAAGTGGAGCAGCCAGGACTCAAACAGGTACTCATGTGAAGTAAGCTGGCATCGTCAATGGTAGCTCAACCTTCTGCTCTATACTCTGCACGCTCTCCGCAACTGATGTATTTGTAGGTAGATGGAGGTCTGTTAAACCCTCGTATAGCCCAACTGGAACATACAACCTGTTTTAGGTTCTTTAGTCCCAAGCATAGTTGTTAAAAACATAAATTCCTGAGTTATGCTGTGAGGATTCAAATCAAGGGTCTACCAGTCACATTTTATCTGATCTTGGGCAAATTACTCTCTGGGCCACATCTTCCTCTCTGGTCATAATACTATATTCATCTGAGGCATAGGAGATTAAATATATAGTGTTCTTAGAACAACTACTGTTACCCAGTAAACAGTCAAAGCATCTTAGTTATTGGCCTCAACTCTTGAACTCATTTGATGGGTCTTTCCTGTATTATTCCCAGCATTTAATGTAAAGTCTGTCACACTGTAGGTATTAATGAAATGCTCATTCAATAAATTTAAAGTCAAGACTTTCATATTTCTTTTGTAGCTAGGATGTTCTGTAGACACTAAATCATTTCATAGCAGCACAGAATTAGTATTCCTACTTACCTATTTCTGGATGAGTTTCTAAAAAATAAATAAATAAACTGATACATGTTTAATACGCAGATTAATGTTACTTCATTTAACACTTATTTAAAAGAAAGATATCAGTGATCACTTAAAGTCATTTCATTGCAAGTTCCAAAGCTTCAGATAAAACTTAACATATTTATTAGCCAACATAGACTTTAATAGTTACATTGAATGCAAAATTTTCTGTAAGTTGTGATTTTTTTTGTTAATCAAAAATTCATGGAAAATTTCTAAGGTCTACCTCATATTGGGGAAGAACCTACAAATATACTATCTGCTCCTTGCTGGTGGTGGAGATTTCAGTGTTTGTGAAGCGTCACCTATTGTTGGAATAATAATTCTTATTTTGGCTAGTTTTATTTTGAGATACGCTTTTCAGTATATTCCTACTACAGATTTATGCAGAATAAAAAATGACTTTAAAAACCTGGAGTTTTACTGCAATTTCTGTAGTAATGTGTTTCATTCTAAAATTTTGGTTTATTGTGGCTTATTAATATTTCCCCCAAAATAGCCAATAATTGCATTTCATGTAAAAATTCCATTTACTCTAATTTTTGGGAATGGTTTTCCTGGGGTATTTACCTTTCCTGCAGATATGAAGTGGAGATCATGGAACAATGAGAACTGGAGGTGGGGTATGGTACTGAGAGTGTAGAGGAAAGAGGAACCAGGCGTGTAAACCTACAGAGTAGAAGGGCGGAAGGAATAGGGGCACATAGTCCAGTGGGCAGTGGGATTGGGAAGCTGGGTGATATCTAGTTAGTGAGGAATTATTGGTTAACTGTGAAGTTTGGCTGTAGTTCTTCAGTTTTTCTTCCTTTTGACTCATTGTTTTCTATTCCTTCTGAGTCAGGATCATGTGGAATGCTAGGAGCGAAAGGTCTTTGTATAATCAGAAGCATGCTATCCAAGTATGTTACCACCATCTGGTTACCATTTGTATATTGTCAGTTCCCTCGTCTGGAACACTTGCCCAGAGAAAGGGCTGCTGCCTTCACTTACGCCCAACATGTAAGTGGCTGATGGAACTTTTCCCAGAAATTGTAGCATTTCTGTAGAACCAGATGGCCTAGAGGACTAACTGGATATTGTGGAATTTCAGACCCTTTCAGGCCTTCAATAAGATTGTATTTCAGTGGCCAGCATGGGGGGTTCAACAGGCTAATCCTCCACGTACAAGTGCTGGAATTCCATGTGAGCTTCAGTTCATGTTGTGGCTGTTCCACTTCTAATCCAGCTCCTTCCTTATGGCCTGGGAAAGCAGTTGAAGATGACCCAACCTTGCACCCATGTGTGAGACCTGGAACAAGCTCCTGGTTTCAGATCAACTCATCTCCAGCTGTTGTGTCTATTTGGGGAGTGAATTAGTGGATGGAAGATCTTTCTCTCTGCCTTTTCTTCTCTCTGGAAATGTCCCTCTTAAGTAAAAATAAGTATTTAAATAAGTGTTTTTGAACAAGGAATCTTTTTTTAAACAACTCCAAGAATACATAAAGTGGGCACTGTTGTACTTACAAGCTGGATCTTCACTAGCTTCCTTCTCTTCTGGATCTGTTTTTCCCTGTTGTTATATTGGCATGGCAATACCTGTGCCACAGGGTCATTGAGAGGGCTGAATGAGGCAGTGGGTGGAAGGTGCCTAACACAGGACAGACTGATAGCAATTCTTCAACAAATGGTAGGATGTGATTACTACACTGTAGACTCAGTGCAGTTCTACTGGGTTTATATCTTGGTTCAGGCAAAGAGATACTTGCCCAGTGAACTGCATTCCTGTCAGTTGAATTCTTAGCACCTCTCATCTTCTGCCCTGGAGACTGGCAAGGGGAAAGCCAAGTGCAGTAGTGCAGCATTGAGTGTATTGGTGTATAGAGGACAGGGAGCATGCCAAGGGCTGAGGCCACAGTGTTCGTTGAGAGGGGAAGGCCCTCTTTGAGAAGTGGCTAACATTGTCTCTGGTGTTTTGCTGCTCCTTTGGGCTGTGCTTCCTTCTGCTGTACGCACAAATGAGGGCCCCATGAGCTCTATTGGTTCTGATTCAGCCATGAATATCCTTTCTTTTTTTTTTTTAAGATTTATTCATTTTATTACAGCCAGATATACACAGAGGAGGAGAGACAGAGAGAAAGATCTTCCATCCGATGATTCACTCCCCAAGTGAGCCGCAACGGGCCGGTGCGCGCCGATCCGAAGCCTGGAACCAGGAACCTCTTCCGGGTCTCCCACACGGGTGCAGGGTCCCAATGCATTGGGCCGTCCTCAACTGCTTTCCCAGGCCACAAGCAGGGAGCTGAATGGGAAGTGGAGCTTCCGGGATTAGAACCGGCGCCCATATGGGATCCCGGAGCTTTCAAGGCGAGGACTTTAGCTGCTAGGCCACGGCGCTGGGCCCATGAATATCCTTTCTTACTCTGTGAAAGCACAACTCTGTTTTCCAAATGAACTTGGCCAAATGTAAAGGGAATCCAAGAATGAAATAGAAAACTGTGAATAACATGAAAATAAATTACCAAAGCCTATGATTCTGATGGGAAGACCCTCGTCAGCAGCGTATCTCCGTTTGGCCTGGCCTCTTTGCTGCTGTCCAGTGACCACATGAGACAAGTCACTGTTATGTTGGATGGTGCCTGCTGTACTATTGCTGGAGGTTGTGAACATGTTTCTCCAGTTTAAATGTTGTCAAATATAATTGTGTGTAGGTTAAATTATACTAAATTGGGGTGTGTATAGATTAAATCATACTAAATTGAAGTGTGATTATTTGTAGTGTATTTTTAAAAAGTTTCATTTTTGATGATGTTTACATAGTTGATTATGGTGGGAAGGGTCCAGGATTAGGGGAAAATGGGTGAGACCTTTGTTTCCACATTTTTCTTTTCCTTCTTCCTATATCTGGGATAGGGGAGAGACAAGAGGAGAAGCCATATTCAGCCTCCCAACCGCCTCAGCTCCCAGGGATGGGAATGGCCACCCATGTCATTCCTGCTCCAAGGGTTCCGCTCAAGTGGTTTCAGTGGCTCTGAAATGCTGTCAGTCTCGCAGATGCAAGGGTGATGGTATCCTTCCAGGGTCCATTGGCTGACACAGTCCACCTCTGAGTCTCTGTTTGCTCAGAAATTTGCTGTCATCTTTCACTGGGGTAGTTGACCAATTGGTTCTGCTCTCCTTCCTCTGCTGTGGTACCAGGTGTCCTCTGCAGGCTCCAGTGGGCTGACATATCCTTCATGTGCCTCTGGGTATGCCGTCCATTCTCCGTCAAAGCTGCTGAGGAGGTCAAGTTCTGACACATATACTCCACGGTCAGACCACAGGTCCTGCCATTCTCCCCATGGTTGGAATTATGAGTCCAGAGGTTTAATTGCAGGGACTCTCAAAGTAATAATCGTTTGAGGTGATTTCAGACATCTCTCTGTGTGTGTGTGCCTGTATGGGGTTAAGTTCATTCATCAGCCTATGTCCACTCTGGTGATTGTGATTGCTAGGTCAGATCTATCTCCAGCCCCATTTCTTAAGCAAACCGATGGGTTTTGTGGCCCAGCCCAACCCTGCCCTCCACACAGTTGGCCCTTACATACACAATTGGGAGCTGCAGCCCAGTCAGAGCGACCCACAGTAATCCCCACTGGGCTGGCCTCCAGCCCTGATTTCTGTGCTTGCCAGCATGTGCAGTGGACTGATCCTGTCTGTTCCACCTCTTGTTCAGCTCTCATACAAATAAGTGAGTGTTGAAGCCTAACTCATCCCAGCTGACTCCACCCTCTAGCCCACACTCATGCCAGCAGTGCCACCACCTGTTTATCCAGACCTGCTCACAGTCCTGGTTCTCATGCTCACTAGTGGGAGTTGCAGCCCATCAGAGGGGGGGCCCACAGTTTCCTACTGGACCTACTCCCAGTCCTGGATTTTGCACTCTCCAGGTGGTTCTGCAGTCTAGCTCAACAGGACTTGCCCCCTGTCCCAATACTTGCCAGCTGATGCTACAGCAAAGCCCAACCAGCCTGCACCAATTAGTCCAGCCTAGCTCTCCCAGTTCACATGTAGGCCAACAGGTATTGTAGCCCTGCCCAGCCTGGTCTGCTCTCCAGTCCCAGCTCACACACTGCAGGAGCAGTGGCCTAGCAGGAGAGTCCCCACAGTTCCCCCCTACCAGGCTTGCACCTCCCCCGACCCCGCCGGGTCTTACACGTGTTGGTGGGTGCAGCAACCCAGTCTGGCATGGCCCATCTTACCTCAGCATTTGCCAGTGGGTGCTGTAGCCTGGTCTGGCCTGGTCTGCCACCAGTTCCAGCTCATGCTGCTAAGTATTGCCGCTCAACCTGGGCCAGCCAGCCTCCAGTCCTAGTCCTAATGTTTACTGGCTGGTACTGTGGCCTGACCCGGCCTGTCCCATACCCTATCCTGGTTAGATCTGTCAGTGGGTTTTATTTTTATTTATTTATTTATTTATTTTTTTTTTTGTGAACAGGTTATTTATTTTTTTTAATTTTTTTTTATTTTTAATTAATATTTAGCATTATGTGACAGTTTCATAGGCTTTGGGAATCCCCCTCTCCCTCCTCCTCCCCTCCCCCCTGGTGGATTCCTCCACCTTGATGCAGCATTACAGTTCAAATTCAATCAAGATTCTTTCCTTGCAAACATATATTAAGCATGGAGTCCAGCTACTTATTGTCCAGATGGGTTGAACAGTTTCTTGGGGAGACCATTTCTGGTCCGAAGTCAGAGCTGGTATAATATCATCACAGTCAATTAAGAGTCCCAATATAACATCAACAGCAATTTGCAATATTATGGAATTGACATAGTTTTGAGTAACCAGTATGTTAAAAAAAAAAAAAACAAAAAGAACAAAATAACAAAAAACAAGTCCTAACCACAACCTATGATTAGCTCATTGACATCTCAATTTTAGTTTATATACAGGACCGGACCGGCTGCTATATACCTTGAAAAGGCTATAGGGTACCATTCAGCTGTCTCATATCTATTTCATTTTAGTATTTAGCCATTTGTTGTGTTGAAGTATAATTTTGTTGATCTTGGCAGATTTTGGGATAATCTAGACTGGCTTGTAACTCTAACAAGATATTTGTTGACATTTAATGTGCAGAACATTTTTTTTTTTTGGGGGGGGGTGTGCAGGAAAATCCTCAACACCATGGTGAGGAGTGACTAATCTTTGTGTCCCACCCAGCAACGCATGAGCCAATCCATGCCAGCTCTTTCCTGTCAGATTTCAAGCTCTACTTTCTGTTGTTTGTCTATTTATTTTAGCGTTTTTTTTTTTTTTTTTTTTTAGTTTGTATGATTGTTTGTTTGCTGTGAGGGGTTTTCGAAGCGATCCCGATGGTCACTGCGAGAGAGGGCGGGGGTCCAGAGGTGGAGCCAGGCTCGGACCAGAGAAAGCTCTCCTCCCTGGTCCCAAAGGACATTTATTGTTCTTCTGTTTCTGCAGACCGCTCAGGGCTTCTGGTTGTCTTTCCGATGACGTTGGTTTCTGCGCGGTAGTGTTTGGACTTCTTCCATCCCCTGGGGAAGCTCCGGTTGGGGGTGGGTGACCTCAGAGTACTCAGCCTCCGAGGGCATCCAATTCCCTGTGGCCTCCTTGGCAGTTGGGGTATAGTCCTTGTTGCTCGTATTAGTAGTTTGTCTTGAAGATCTGGGAGTCTTCATGGTTGGGATCCAAGCTTCCTCCTTACCACCTGCTCCACTTTGGAGTGCCCCCCTGCTCCACGCACATGACCTCCTGTTAAGAGGTTGTCAGGATCGCACCCGATTCCCCCCTCGTGCATTGGTATAGTAGTTTTATTGTTGTTTAGTGCCGCTTTGAGTCTGTTGTCTATGAATTACCAGATTTGACCTTGATAAGCTATATTGTACTTTTTTTTCTCTCACTCTTTTTATGGTCTTGAAAGATTTCCCTGCACTCCCTCCCCATTACCGGTTAACATAGCGTATTGAGGGTATAGTAGGTTTTACAGTTTTTTGATGTAGATCTTAAATATTCTGTCAGTGGGTTTTATTAACTGACCCAGCTTGGTCTACCTCCAGACCTGCCACACACATATGCTGATGGGTACTGTAACCTGGCCAGGTCTAAGCTTCTAGCGCACTAATTTTTGAAAAAAAAATTATTTTGGGGCCAGCATTGTGGTGCAATGTGTTAAGCTTTTACTTGCAAAGCTGGCATCCATGTGAGCACAGATTAAAGTACCAACCTGTCTACTTCTAATCCAGTACCCTGATTGCGCGCCTATGAAAGCAAAAAACATGGTCCATATGCTTGGAACCCTGTCACTCAAGTAGAAAACCTGGATGGAGTTTCAGGTTCTTAGCTTTAGCCTAGCCTGGCCCTGGATGTTGCTGTCACTGGGGAATGTATCAGCAAATGGATGATCACTTTCTTTCTCTATGTCTTTCCCTTCTCTGTAAATATGCCTTCAAATAAATAAATCACAAATTAAAATAATTACCTGGCAATATGTACACACACACACACAGCTACACTCACACAATCTCCCATCTGCTGGTTTATTCCCCAAATACCTGAGCATCTGGGAACTCACTCCAGGTCTTCCATAAGGGTATCAGGGACCCAACTTCTTGAGCCATCATGTTGTTTCCCAAGCGCTGCATCAGCTGTCATATTGGATAGCACAGCTTCCAGCTGCAGGCTAGAGTTAGAACAGAGCTAAAACTCAAGCCCAGGCGCTCCAATATGGGTTGCTAATATCCACAATGATTTGTTAACTATTGTACCAAATGCCCACTCCTCCTGAGTGCTTGAATGATAGCGTATGTATCTCTGTGTGTCCCCACATATGTTTCCTCTAATGCTAACATATTCTAGAAGTGTACAGTTTAAGAAACAGATTCCTTTCTGCAAAATATTCTTTTCTGCAAAGTCCCCACATATGCTTCCTCTAGTGCTAAAATATTCTAGGCATGTATAGTTCAAGAAATAGATTCCTTTCTACAAAGTTCTGTTTTTGACACTTATTTTTAGGTTGATACTGCGATCAAGTTGCTGAACTCTGGTGAAGAAGACCGGTCAGAAAACCGTGATATGGAGGGAAGAGGAGATAGTAACAACGAGGGTGGAGAAAATTTCCCTGAGGAAACAAAACTGGCCAAAGAGGGCTCAGATGATGATTTGGAGTTGGTTCAATGTCAGATAATCCCTGAATGTTCAGGTAGGAAAATCCTTAGATGTTTGGCTGATGATAATTTATAGATGTCCTATTTAAAATATTAGAATGACATGTGTTTTTGTTGGCTGAGCAGAAAAATAATAAGCGTCCTCCCACCAAGGACATTACTTGTGTGAGCAAGCAGTTATTTCTGAGAATATTAAGAGTTCTGTCTAAAAAAAGGAGGGGGCACTGTGCTGTGGTATTTCAGGTTAATCTTCTACCTGTTGTGCCAGCATCACATATAGGCACCAGTTCAAATTATGGCTGCTCCAGTTCCCATCCACTTCCCTGCTAATATTCCTGGGAAAGCAATGGAGGATAGCTCAGTGCCTTGGGCCCCTGCACCCACATGGAGACCCGAAAGAAGCTCCTGGCTTCAGACTAGCCCAGCTCCGGCTGTTATAGCCATTTGGGAGTAAACCAACTGGTGGAAGATTCTCTCTGTCTTTCTCTCTGTAACTCTTTCAAATAAAATGAATAAATCTTTATTATTATTATTATTATTAATTACATTGCATTATGTGA
Source organism: Ochotona princeps (assembly GCF_030435755.1). Classification (NCBI taxonomy): domain Eukaryota; kingdom Metazoa; phylum Chordata; class Mammalia; order Lagomorpha; family Ochotonidae; genus Ochotona; species Ochotona princeps. The sequence continues at coordinate 38,334,589 of NC_080837.1, forward strand.
CACAGTTTTATAGGTACTGTGTCACATTAAGTTCACATGAGATTCTTTCATTGCAAGCATATACCAAGCATAGAGTCCAGCATTTTATTGTCCAGATAAGTTCAACGGCTTGTTGGGGAGACCATCTCTGGTCTGAAAGTAGAGCCAGCCGAGTATCATCCCGATAAATTAAAAGCCCCAACATAACATCAGCAACGATTTATAACGTTATGGAATTAATTGACATAGTATTGAGTAACCAGCACGTTGAAAAAAATGCAAGTTGTTGAACATATCCTGTGACTCCTTCATTGACATTTCAATTTTAATTTATATACAACCGGGTTCTATACACCTTAAAATGGCTATAGATTGCTATTCAGCTGTCTCGTGTCTATTTTCATTATAGTATTTAGCATTTTACAGTGTTGAAGCATAATTTTGCTGAACCTGGCTTTTTTTTCGGGCAGTCTAGACTGGCTTGTAACTCTAACAGGACATATGTCAACAGTTTAGATGCAGAAGAGTTTTAGGAGGGGTGTGCAGAGAAATCCTCAATACCCTAGTGAGGAGTAACTAATCCTTGTGTCCCACCTAGTAAGGTATAAGTGAATCCACGCTGGCCATTTCCTGTCTAATTCTAAGCTTCCCTTGTTGTTCTCTATCTGTTCTTGAGTTTTTGTTTGTTTGTGTGTGTGTTTGTTTTGAGGGGTTTCCAGAGCAATCCTGATGGTCATTGCCAGAGAGAGTGGGGACCCAAAGTAGGAACCAAGCGAGGACCAGAGAAAGCTCTCCTCCCTAGTCCTGAAGGAAGTTTACTGTTCTGTTTCTGCGGACAGCTCAGGGCTCCTGGCTGTTGTTCTGATGACCTTGGATCCTGCGAGGAAGGATTTGGGCTTCTTTCATCCCGTGTGGTACATCCAAGCAGGAGTGGATGACCATCTTGCCCCTTCCAAAATGAATAAATATTTAAGAAGAGTCCTTAAATGTACTTAGACATATAACAACATTTATCATTTCTTAAAATTATTATTGTGGTGATTTTACATAAATTCAGTAGGGACTATTCCAACATTTAATATCATAATTTATTGATGTTGTTGATGACAAAAGTGTACATTAAGATGCTTTTCTGGAATTTTAAAATGCCATTTTAGGGACAGTCTCACTTAGTGACATTTGGAATTCGAAAGACTACCTTTTTCTTCATGCTATTGAATCATTTCTGAGCAGAGTGAGTTATAACAATGGTTTTCAAAATGTGATCTGCAGAGCACTTTCAGAGGTTCTGTAGGTTGAACACCATTTTCATAATTACACCGAGATGCTCTTTGCCTGTTTGTCCACAGTGTTGATGTTTGATTCATGGAGTGACAGTAATGATGGACAGGATTGCTGATGCCTTCACATGGATTAGTGGCAGTATGTTTTCCTGGCATCCTTGCCTTTTTTGCAAGCAGGTAGTGGCAGGAGAAAGAACTACTCAGTGTCACTCAAGGACATTCTTGGTGAAACAGTAAGAATTATTGATATCATAAAATCTGGGCTCTGGGGTATTATCTTCTTCATATCCCCTGGGGCCAACTGGGGAGACATATAAAGCAATTGTGCTGTACACCAAAGTGTGACAATTGTGTGGAGGACAAGTTCTGGGTCTCCTGCCTGGGTGGCAGGGGCTGAAACATTTGGGCCATCTTATGCTGCGTGCCCAGTTGCTGCAAGGAGCTGGATTGGACACAGAGCAGTCAGGGCTTGGACTGATGACCATATGGCATGCCAGTGTCACAGAGAGTGGTTTAACGTACTAAGCCAAAACACTAGTTTTAGAACTGTCTGCTTTAAAATGGACTACCAGTTTTTATTGGAAAGAGCAATTGAAAGAAAAAACTATCTGGGGTATTTGACAGGCTTAAAAAAAGTAGCAATGAAGTGAGCCTGTTACTGCAAGGAAAATTGCAGATGGTATGTTTTACCAATGGTGAAGTCTGAATTTTTATGTTTAGGATCAGAAGTTTTGAAAAGATGATGTATGTCACTGTGAGTTTGTTAACTTGTTGTTTAGGCTCTTCTGATAGAAATTGGTGTTAGTATTAATAAGTGTTATTTCCTAATGTTGTATAATGATATGTTAACATTGCTTATGTCTATGTAGTTCAGTGAACCAGCAGTTAGATAACCAGTGCAGTGGAAAAGGACCATACAAGATGGAAGATAGAACCATGGGTTTTAATGGAAAAGACACAGAAATCACATTGATGAGGTTACAGATTTCACATTACAACTTATTTTTTTTCTTTATAAGATATTACGTGCGTCGGGCCTGGCACAATGGCTCAATGGTTAAATCCTTGTCCTGCCCATGAGGGGATTTCCTAAATGCTCTGCTTTGTGTCCTGGCTGCTTCACTTTCCATCCAGCTCCTTGCTTGTGGCCAGGGAAAGCAGTAGAGGATGGCCCAAAGTCCCTCTACCCACATGGGAGGCCTGGAGGAGGTTCCTGGCTTTGGAATGGCTCAGCTCTGATTGTTGTGGCCACTTGGGGGAGTGACCCAGTGGACGGAAAATCTTTCTCTGTCTCTCCTCTCTGTAAATCTGTCTTTCCAATAAAATAAATGACAGCTCAAATTTGGTGTATTATTGAAGATGAATATTTGATTATCTGAGTAGGCTGTTATGTTTATTTAACCTTGCATAACACTGTAAAGCCAGATTTTCTGTATTTGCTTCCACCAAAGTAGCAAATTACGATAGATTGGCTATGGAAACAGTCATATGAGGGTCAAGCTGTTTTCTATTAATATAGACATTAAAAACTTCAAGCACAAACCAAACCCCAAATAAGCAGGAGGAAAGAAATAATTAAGATTAAGGAAGAAATAAACAAAAATTAAACCCATTTCAAAAAGATTCAAATAACGAATGAAATAAATAGCTGCCTTTTAAAAAATAAGCAAAATTGGTAACTCATTGGCTCAACTGTCCAAAAAAGTAGAGAAGAAAGATTCAGATTAACAAAATCAGAGATGAAAATGGAGGTATCAGTAGTGGATATCACAGAAACAAAAAGAATCATCATATAAGGTAAACTTCATGCAAAATATGAGATCAATATTTATATAAGAAAGCATGTATATACATATATTAGAGGAACTGTATAATGAAGACTAGCATACTAAGAAGGGAAGATACATTACAGTATGCATCTCTACTCCTGAATAAAAGATGGATTCCCAGTGAAACTGTTAAATATATCTTGATAATAGGATGCTGGACTTTCCAACATTATGTATACCTACAATGTCATGGTACATTTAAATAGCAGAATAATGGACTTGTGACTATCCTATTGTTGAAGGAATATGCTATTGTAATAATATAGGGGAAATCATTTGGGGGGAGTGGAAATGGAAGGGTGGAAGGGGAAATCTCTGAACCTATGGAACTGTATCATGAAAAATAAGAATCATCAAAAATTACTAGAAATAGCTGTATACCAATAAGTTGGAAGATAAAGAAGAAATGGATGGATTTTTAGACAAATACAGTCTACCAAAATAGAGTCATGAAGAAGACACAGAAAACCTAGGTAGGCCAGTAATCAAGACAGATTGAATCAGTAATGAAGATCCTACCAACAAAGAAAACTCCAGTACTGGATGGCTTCACTAATGAATTCTACCAAACTCTGAAAGAAGTACTAATTCCAATTCATTTCAGCTATTCAGAACAATTAAAAGAAATTGACGGGAGCCCTCTCATAACCCTTCTATAAGGCCAGCATCACCTTAGTTCAAGCAAGAAAGATACGGTAAAGAAAAAAAAACTGTAGACCAGGACCTAGTGCAATGGCTCAATTGGCTAATCCTTTCCTTGCTAGTGCCAGGATCCCATATGGGTGCCATTTCATGTCCTGGCTGCTCCACTTCTCATCCAACTCCCTGCTTGTGGCCTGGGAAAGCAGTGAAGGATGGCCCAGGACCTTGGAACTGTGCACCCATGTGGGAGACCCAGAGAAGGTTCCTGGCTCCTGGCTTCAGATCACCTTAACTACAGCCATTGCAGCCATTTGGGGAATGAAATAGCAAATGGAAAAATCTTTCTCTTTATCTCTCTTTCCTCTCTAAATTTGCCTTTCCAATAGAAATAAATAAATCTTAAAAAAAAAATAAAACTCCTACAGACCAGTTACCTTGATGAAAATAGATACAGAAATCCTCAATAGGTGCCAGTTTCATAGACTGGTAGGCTGAGCCTCTTCCTGTGGCATTGGCATTCCATATGGGTACCGGTTAATGTTCTAGCTGCTTCACTTCTGATCCAGAAATTCTCACCAAAATAATAGCTAATAAATCCAACAGCACATCAGAAAGATCTTACCCTTGAACTACAGTGGGATCTGTTTCTGGTACACAATAGGGCTGGTTCAACAAATGCAAACCATTATTGTGATATATCACATTAACAAGTTGAAGAATAAAAGGCATGTTTATTTCAATGGGTATAGAGAAAGCATTTTCTAAAATTCAACATTTTTTTATGATAAAAGCTTTAATAAAATTGGAGATAGAAGGAGCATACCTCAGAACATTCAAGGCAGTACATGACAAACCCACAGCCAGTATCAGACTAAATGGGGAAAAACTGGAAGGATTTCCATTTAGTATTCAATATAGTTCTGGAAGTCTTAGCCAGAGCCAAAAAAAGGAACCAAAGAATACAAATGTGAAAGGAGGAAGTCAGGCTGTTTCTATTTGCAGATGATGTGGTCCTATCCATAGGGGACTCAGAAGACTACACTAGGAGAGTTTGGCAAAGTTGCAGAATATAAAATTAACACACAAAAATTTAATATCCTTTGTACAAACAGTATCATGGCTGAGAAAGAACTTGTAGAATTAGTCCCATTCCCAAAAGATGCAAAAGATTGAAATAATTTGGGTTTAATATAATCATGTATGTGAAAGATATCTACAATGGAAACTAAAACATTAAGGAAAGAAATAGAAAACATGCAGGCAAAGGGTGTATATTGCATGAATTAATATAATCAAATGGCTATCAGAATGTCTGTACCACCCAGACCAATTTACAGAATTCGTGTGATCCGAGTGAAAACACCAAAGATGTTCTTCTCATAATAGGGAGAAGTGACCCTGAAATGGATGTGAAATCACAAGACACCCTAAGACCATTTCTAAACAATAAAAATAAAGCTGGGTCATAAAAATATCTGATTTCAAGGTCTATTACAGGGAAACTATAATCAGAACAGCCATGTAATGTAGCTGTCATGATTTTTCTTGACACTAACTTGTATGTCAAAACTTAAATGGTAGATGTTTTGTAGAGCCCTTCATTTCACTTAAGTTACTATCTGTTATGTAGAACTGAAGAGCATCTTTAGGAACTTTACCAAATGAGGACAAATGGGAGGGATGTGAAAAATCATGTCTAGCTGTGTGAAGTACTTGTTTGTTTTTTTCCCCTACACCTTGAATACACTTTATGTCAGTTTTGACATACTACTTTTTTTCTTACTGCAGCTCTTTGTGTACATATTTTCTCTTTCAGTAAGACTGTAGCAGCTTTAGGATAGGACTTATGTCTTTTTTATTTTCTGTTTGTTAATCATGGATAAGTACAGAATGAGGGAGAGGGAATTTGGAGTCATAAGAGATCTACTTTTGAGCTCAAAAGTATACTTTACTAGCTATGTGAATGGGCTCAATTATTTGCCTGTAAATTAGACCTAAATGGCTGTTTGTCATGAGTAATTATATGAGATCTGAGAAAATACCTCCTAAATCTGAAGATGTGATACCTGTGTAGTTACTACCATCAGCCTTCCATTGTTATTTAGTGAAAGAATAATAAAACAAAATACAATTTTTATAATTTTATTAAACTTAAAACCCATTCATGTGTTTGACACAATTTAGATAAACCAAAATTAAAAGAAGAAGATTCTCAACTCCAAGATGCTATTTCTAAGATGAAACAACTTGATAAAATATTGGCAAAGAGGCGATGTAGAGAAAAAGAAGTTAAGAAGCAAGGTCTAGAAATGAGAATAAAGCTGTGGGAGGATCTCAAGGTAAGAAATGTGTGGCCATATGCCAACATGTAACAGTGAGGTTTCTCTGGGTGAGTAAGTAGAGTCTGGAATGTTCACGTGGTTCACCTTCAGTGACTTCCTGCTGTGGAGGTAGTAGCAGAGGGGGGTGTGCATGTGTATGTGTGTGTGTGTACATACACTCATCAACAGTGATATTTTGTGGGGCTGCAGCAGGTGTTCCTGATTCTGGGCACTGTGCTGGTGGGTTCATTTCCCTGTGAACAGACTCAGCTGACCCCCCCTTAGCACTGTAAGACTGAGGCTTCCTCATTTCTGGAGTAGGAAGGAGTGGGGTCACTACTTTTATCAGTTCTGTAGGTCTGCTCTTTCTTTATGAACAGACAAATACACAAGCATGTAAGACTGTAGTTCAAATTATTACTGGAGTGACAAACAAGTTGAGGAGTTTACTTTGCTGTGTCTGGTTAAGATCTCTTTAGGAAGCCGTAAAGGGTTTGGGCTGGGGGCATGCTGTGTTTGTTTCTGTCTCAACGTGTTTCTCATGCTCAATTAACTGTTCTTGGCCTTCTTGGACCCCTTGTTTTCTGTGGTGTAAGGTCTTGAGCACTGACTTGATGTGCAGTCATTGGCTCAGGTTTGGTTTTTACATCTCAAAGGAGAACACATCTGAGGTAAGGAACCTTGTAATAACACATTGGTTATTTCTGATAAAAGTCCTCTTTGTTCACTTAACTGACTTCAGAGGAAATTTCCAAGGCAGTGACATGAGTTATGAGTGAAGTAAGTAAGAATATGTTTTTACAAGGTTCCCAGGAAGACTGTTGGAAAGTAAAGACAGGCTGGAAAGAAAGCAATATCCACAATGAAGTGCTTTTTACTAGAGAAATAACTTCTGTAAATTTTAGCATATGAAGTTAATCTATCACTTTTTCCTACTGAGTTTCTTTTAAAAAAAGATTTATTTACTTGAAAGTTTTTCTAGAGAGATGGAAATACATACAGAGATAGTCTGCCCACCAGTTAATTCTAGAAATAGCTGTAACAGCTGGAGCTTGATCAGCCCGAGCCAGGAGCTTCTTCCAGGCTTCCCACATGGGTACAGAGGCCCAAGGACTTGGGCCATTCTCTGTTGTCTTCCCAGGCCCACTAGCAGGGAGCTAGATTGGAAATGGAGCAGCCAGGATTTGAAGTAGGCATCATAGGACTTTTATTTCCCTTAAAACAAGAATTATTTGTAGGGATGGTGCTGTGGCATAGTGGGTAAAGCTGCCTTCTGCAAAATTGTCATCTTGTATGGGCACTGGTTTGAATCCTGGACACTCTACTTTTGATCGAGCTCCTTGCTAATGGTCTGGGGAAAGAGGCAGAAAATGACCCAAGTGATTGGGCCCCTGCCAACTTCACAGGAGACTTGGAAGAAACTCCTGGCTGTTGACTTTGGTCTGGTTCCACCCTGGCCACTTAGAGAGTGAGCCCATCAAGGAAAGATCTTTGTCTCTTTCTCTCTGTAGCTGACTTTCAAATGAGCGAATAATTTTTTAAAAAGAATTATTTTGAAATATAAAAAATGCAGCAATGGATAAAATATCCGAAATTTTGATAAGGTCATGTTTCTTAGTTCTATCAACCGGAATGTAAGGTAGTTTAAGAAAGGTAACTATCATACTGATAGGCTTGTACTTCAACTCTAGTTGTGGACAAACTTTTCTAGATTAAACAGGTTACATGAGTTGACTTCCTGATTGGATGAATATAAATGGCCAAACAGTTTTGTTTGCATGTCAATGATTGGGAACCATTTTGGCATTAAAGAAAAAATCCAGTTGCCTTCTTTCCCCAAGTTTAAACGCTAATTTTCATTTCAATAGTCTGCACAAAAAGGTGAAGCATTTCAAAGTAACGAGGAGATTGAAAATACCAAAAAGTTTTTGTCTTTGACGGCTGCGTCTGAAGAAATGGTTGGTGAGTAGACGGAGATCTTTGATTCAGTCATAGAATATCGAGATTAAACCAATGCTCCCACTCTGATCTTCCCTTTCCCTTATCCCTGCTTTTCTTTGTACATTTCCCTGTTGCGTATGTAAAGCGGCTATTTTCATTAGGTAGGAGTGTATGGAACTGCTCTGAGCTTGGGCATGTTTCAGTGTCTTTGAGAGTTTAAATTTCCTTAAGAGTAAGGGGACAAGGAAGGAGAAACTTGGAAAGTAGACTGCCTTTGTTTGTGCCTTCACATGCCATCTCTCAGATTGTTCTGGATGCCGGTTTTGTAGAGTCCCTCCTTCTCAGAATCCTCTCACCACGTATCACCAAGGCCTTGGCAGCCTCTGGCATCAACATTCACTACTGATTTGGCTTATTTCCTGTTCTCTCACAGTCTTTCTTTTTGAGACCAGCCAAATAATTATACATACATATTTCTACTCCCTACTCTCGCCGTATGTGTGTATTTGTGAGTATTATTCTTTTTGGAACAAATATTATTGAGTTGTATAACTTTTAATACACCTAAAAAGAGCTTTTTTTCTTTTATTATTATTATTATTTTTTGATAATAGTTTATGAGGGTACAAAGGGTCAAGGGCTATAGGAAAGTGGCTAAGACCATTGTTTCCACACTGATATCATCATTGTTTTTCCCCTGTATTTGCGTCGGGGAGAAACAAAGGGGGAAGCCCCACCCAGCCTCCCGCCCCAGGTCCCAGATGTGGGGTATGCTCCAAGGGTCCTGCTCAAGCAGTTTTGATAGTTCAACTGTTCTGAATTGCTGCCGATCATGCCGTTCTAAGCATGATGAAATCTATTCAGAATCCACTGGCTGACATAGTCTCTTCATTGTTGGGGGTCTGAGATCAGCAGTTCAATTGGAGGGATCTCCAAAGAAGCTTCGTCTGAGGTGATCCCAGACCTGATTCTTGTGTGTGCTTGCCAGTACAGGGTCCGGCACTGTCCGTTGCCCCAATCAGCTTATACACATGCTGGTTGTTGCCATTGCTGGGTCAGCCCTGTCTTCCACACAAACCAATGGGTGTTGCAGTCCAGCCTGATCCTGCCCACTTCACACACGACCCTCACGCAAATCAGTGGGAGCTGCAGCCTAGTTGGGGCAACTCCCCATAACCCCTACCAGGCCTGCCCCCTACCCTGGTTCCCATGCTTGCCACTAGGTTCCGCAGACTTGTTCAGTCTGTCCCACATCCCATTTAGCTCTTGTATATTGTCAGTGGGCATTGAAGCCTTGTTCAACCCAACCAACCCTACTATCCAGCTCATACACACACTGGTGGGTGCCTTTCTGTCTAGCCACTCCGCCCCTGTCCTGGTTTTCATGCTCTCCAGTGGGAGTGGTAACCCAAGAGGGAGGTGCCCACTATTTCGCTACTAGGGCATTCCCACTCCCAGATTATGCACTCTCCAAGTGGCAGGTGGCTCTGGAGTTTAACTTGACAGTGACAGCCTCTGCTCAAGACTGTCTGCTTTTGCTGTGATCAGGCGATTTTGACCTCTTGGTAGACATTACTTTATTTGATTTTAGGTAGAGCTGTGTTTTCATCTCCTGTTAATGTTCTTTGAAGGAAAGTGCTTCAGCTTTCAGTTGAAACCTCTGTGATTGTCTGTAGCTGATTTGAATACAACAGTCTTGGCACTCACGGAGAGAGGGTTTGCCTTGCCTTAATTTCTCAATCAGAATTGTGTACACTGAAGCAGCTGTTATGTCTGTGGTGTTGACTATGGTTCTGTTGCTCATCATGGCTCCTTTTCAATGAGGGCATGAGCAACTGTGTACCTGTAATAGTGTTACATTGGTACTGTTATTCTAGCATAGAAATTAAGTAGACTTAGTGAACAGAAAACAGAAACTAGAAAGATATGCTCAGAGAATCTGCTCTAAACATTGTTTTACTTTGTAGATTTCACATTCCTAGTTATTATATCTTAAAAGTATATGAAGAGCAGAGTAGATGCAACAGTTGGGTCATTGTAACAGGAGGTGGTAATAAAAGTTAGTGTCAGGTGAATCAATGTCTGTTGTCTTTTGTGCTTGCTGTTTGCAGTCTTGATTAGTTCACAGTTCAGCAGTTCTCCAAAATAGAGACTTTGTTATATTCCTGACTTCTTCAGATTTAATTACTTTTTATGATCACTGTTTTATTTTACAGAAAAGCCAGTTCATTAATGAAATTTTCTGTTGGCTGTTTGCATCATAGACATATGTTTAGTAGTGGCTTATCAATCCACAAAAGTGATTTTCTGAAATCTTAGGGAGAGGCGGGTGTAGTGGCATAGTAGGTAAGCTGCTGCATGCGATGCCTGCATCCCATATCAGAGGCTTGATTCAAGTCCGGTTTTCTCTGCTTCCTGCTAATGTGCCCTTGGAGGAAGCAGGCGATGCTTTTGGTGTTTGGGTCCTTGCCACTGATGTGGAAGATGCAGCTGGAGCTGCAGGCTCCCGGCTTTGTCCTGTCCCAATAGTGGCTATTATAGTCATTTCGAGAGAGAACCAGTGTGTCTCTTTGTATCTGTTGCTCTGATTTTCAAGTAAAAACAAGTAAGTAAAACTTTAAGATCTTGGAAAACAAGAAAGAAAGTAATATTTATTGTTAGGCAACATCATTAATCTAATTTAATATCTTGAATTTTCTACTGCATAATTATTACCTTATTCTAACAGAGGAAACTGGGAATGAGCAGCTTAAGAAAAGCATCATTAGCAGATTATTTTCACAATAAGAATGGAAGAAATGAATAAAAATTTAAGAGTCCAGTTTGACCACATAGCACTGACTTGAAAGTCTCATGTTCTTCCTGGTCTTGTTCAAAATAGCCACATGCAAGTGTTATGATTGAAGCTGCCCCTATTTGTTTCATACTAAGATGAATTTCTTTCCACTTGTTTATAGAACCTCAGATACCAGACTTAATTAGAAGTGCAAACATTTAGAAATGATTTTAATCAACCTTATTTGTATATATAAACTTTTCAGTAAAATATTTCTATATTTCTGTGTTGTGCAAAGTACTTGTAAACTGTCCAGTAGGTGGCAGCATCTGTTTATAATAATGCTATACAAGGCTGCATGCTCTTTGAGTCAGACCTGTTTTGATTTGAACTTGAAACACATGCTACCGATGTATGAAGATCCATATTCCCCCTTTGTTTCCATTGTTTCATTTTAAACAAAGGAAGAAATCCTCAGAATGAATATTTTCTTTGTCTACTCTAATCAATTTTCCTTGATTGCTTACTGAATAGTTAGCTTATACTTTAGGTTGGTGGCTGAATGGTAGTTATCAACCTATTTTCCAGGTCCCCAATGTAAAATCTATCTTAGTCCCTTTAAAAAATGTTTAAAATTATATATATATTACATATAATATGTATATATAATATATGTATGTAATGTATGTGTATGTATGCACATACACACACACACATATATTTAATTGGAAAGGCAGAGATATAGAGAGAAGGAGAGATAGAGAGGCCACAATGGCTGGAGCTGAGCTGATCCCAAGGCAGGAGCTTCCTTCAGGTGCCCCACACGGGTTCAGGGTCTCAAGGCTTTGGGCCATCCTCTACTATTTTCCCAAGCCACAAGCAGGGAGGTAGATGAGTAGTGGAGCAGCTGGGATATGAACTGGAGCCCATATGGGATCCCAGCAAATGCAAGGTGAGGATTTAGCCAGTAGGCTATTGCACTGGGCCCCATTTTTGGCATTTTTTATGTAGTTGAGCGTGATACAAGCCTAAGTTGGCCTCCAGTTAGGGAGGGGAATGTCAAGATATGGAGGAAGGTGGGTGGGACAAATGTTCCAATTTTTTTTTCTGTGTCCTCAGAGCGGGAAAGGGAAGGGGCTGCTCTTTCAGACTACATCAGCACCTGGGATTGGGGTAGGTCATCTGATGCCTTAGAGATCCCAAAATTGAGGAAAAATGTTCTGAGAATGTTAACTTGAGTGGTCTTGATAGTTTTGAGACATTGTTAGCTTCATTGCACCAGGTTTGAGAAAATCTTTCCAAGGTCTGTTGGCTGACTAAGTCTACTTTAGTGCATCTACAGGTCCAGACACATGCTGCAAAGCTTGGCCAGGAGAGTGGTCCTACCTGTTCTGCTTTCCTTCTTATGATTAGGCACTCGACATCCTCTGCTAGCCTAGGTGAGCTGGCTGTCATGACCTCTGTGTGCCTCTGTGCATGCTGTCCACTGCACAGGCATCAGTGACTGAGCAAGCCCAGTCCTGATACATGTACTCCAAGGTTGGACCACATGTCTTATAATTTTCCTTGTGGCTAGGGTTTGAGTCCAGTGATTTAGTTTGGGAATCTCCCAAGAAACCTCACTTGGAGTGACCTCAGACTTGTCTCTCTGTGTGCCAACCAGTGCAGGGTTAGGTTTGGTCTGTCACCTGCAGCAGCCAACACACAGACCAATGGATGCAGCTGCCTGGTCAGTTCTGCCCATGGCTCTTATCTCTCACATGAATTGACAGGTGCTGTTGCCTAGCCCAGCCCAGCTCAGTACAAGCCTGGTCCTCTTGCACAGCAGCAGGGGCCCAGTTGGGGCAATCCATAATAAATCTCACCTGGCCTACCCCCAGACCCAGCCCACACATCTGCCGATGGAGACTGCTGCCCAGTGCAGCCTACTCACCAGTGGGAGCTGCAGCTTGGCAGGGGAATATCCGTATTTCCCCTACCAGGCCTGCTCTCAGCCCAGGATTTTGTGCTTTCCAGGGAGTACTGTGGTCCAGCTTGACATGACTTGACCAAGTCCCAGCACTTGCCAGCTAGTGCTGCTGCCTGAAGCAGCTGGTCTTCACCCATTCTGGTTCTCACATGTACTAGCAGGTATGGCAGCCTAGCACAGCCTGGCCTAATTCTGACCAAGCCCTCATGCTGGCTGATGGGTGCTGCAGCCTTGCTCAGATAAGCCTGACCCCAGGCCCAGATCTCACACCCGCCCATGGAAGCAATGGCCCAGTAGGGGAGTGTGAACAATTCCTCTACCAAACCCACTCTCAGCTGGCAGGTGCTGGGATATCCCAGTCCCTTTTATGTCACAACAGCCAAAACTGTTGGGTTTTGTAATTGGTTTTGTTTGTAGGTGCTGAATACAGATGAGACCTTGATTCTAAGAGAAAAAGGTCAAAATTACATTGAATTTTCTCTTGATTACCAGCATTTGTCTAATGAGTAAAAGTAAAATCCAATATTGTTTGAGATGAAAAAATTTTGGTGATAACAGTTGTTTATCATCTGTGTTTTGGATGGAATTTCTTCTTTTTTGCATTTGTTTCATTTCTCTTCTGTTTTCAGCTCCAAATTTATGAATTTATATATATAAACACAAAACATATCGCAATCTATTAGGTTTTTCATGTTTTTGAATACTTCTTTTATGGTGCTTTTTCTGAGAAATTGAGACATATTATATATCTGCTTTTGACTAACCATTCAAAGAAAATCTGGTAGTCTTTTTGCTCTGGTTTGCAGAGGACTGAGGGGGAAAGGCAAAGGCTTGTACTCACTGATCCAGTTAACAATTCCTGGGTTTTGGCTTGGGTTGAGTTCTCTGTATTGCTTAGTCATCTCTTGCGTTCTCCAAGGTGGACTGTTCTGAACTGTCCCTTTGTGCTTTGCCTTTCATCTTCTGTAAGGTCTTCATTCTGGTGGTTTTACTTACCAGAGAAAATGGGTCCACTAGGTGGGAATCCCTTTCATGTTATTACTTCTGTTTTTTTATTATTATTATTTTGTTTTAAGATTTATTTATTGATTTGAAAGAGAATTACACAGATCTTGCATCTGCTGGTTCACGCCCCAAATAGTTGCAGTGGTTGGGAATGGGCCAGGCTGAAGGGGCTCGAGCACCGGAACAACTTCCCCTGTCATCTCAGGTGCATTAGCAGGGAGTTGGATCAGAAGTGGGGCAGCTGGGACTAGGACTGGTGCCCATATAGGATACCAGCACTGTAGGCGACAGCTTAGACTGATATACACAACATCAACCATTTTAATTCTGTTTTTGTTTCACTCTGTGCTTATCTCTCTCCTATACCCTCACTCTGACTTTAGATAGAAGGAAGGAACTCTTATTCTCCAACGTCCCAGTCCTGTTGCCAGGCTGCTGGCCCAGATCTATCTGTCATTCTATCTTTTATCTAATTCTTCATTCACTCTCTTCTCTGGCTTCAGTGACCATGTTTAAATTTTCTCCTTCTAAAACAGAACCAATGATCAACCAAACATATAAATAAAAATTTTCCTTCAGGGTTTTTTTTTTTTTTTTTTACCTAATTTCCACATGGGTATCCCTTTTTAAAGCTCAGGCTGCTTAAAAGCATAGTTCACACCTGCTGATGCTAACCGGGCATATCCTATTGGTTCTCAACTCTGAAACTACTGCATCAGTAGTTCTCTGAATTTCTAAATATCATGGCATACTTCTAATTTTTTTCTTACTTGACATCTCTGTGGCAGCTTATCAGCCACATTTGAGTGAGAGCATAGTAGAATTTTCACTGGGTTCATTATTTCCTGTTGTTTCTCTTTTGATACTTTCCTCATTCTCCCTATTGTTGAAGTGTCTTCATTTTTTATTAAACATTTTGGGTTTGTGAGGCAGAGATAGAAAGAGAAACTGGGAGGGAATAACAGAAGAGAGGGAGAGAGAGAAAAAAATGCTTCCATGTGGTGGTTCGCTCCCCAAAGGTCTAGGACTGTGCTAAGTCAAAGCTGGGAGCTGGCAATTCAATTCAGATCTCCCATGTAGGTGGCAGGGACCCAGTTACTTGAATCATTACTTTTGTTTCCAAGAATCTGTTTCAGTAGGAACCTGGAGTCAAAAATAGAAGCAAGAAATCGAATACAGATATTCCTGTGTGGCATATGAGCATATTAACAGACATCTTAGCCACTAAATATCTACCTCTGCCTTCTTTTATTTTGATTAATGGTTTCATCATACATCCAATTTTCTAAACTAGAAACCTTTGAGCCATTCTTAGTTCTCCCCCTTCATGTTGACACTTTTCCCAGTGAACGGTTCCTCAAAAGTGTGTTTGTTCTACCTTTTGTGTAGTTGACTTTGGTTTTCATCTCTGTTATCAGTGGTTTGAGCCTAGATTTTAGCATTTCTCTCTTTGGCTATTGAAATAGTTGTCATCCTTGTCATCCTGTCTCGTAGGTGTCTCTTTCTCTGTGCATTTTGTTATTTAAGGCTTGCCAGCGAATTACTGCTAAAACATGGAAATTTAAAACAATGAACATGTATATTCTTACAATTTTTCTTGTAGGGGAGGGTCGGGAATCTGGGAGTGCTTAGCTGGCTGGCTCTGCCTCAGTATCCTTCATGAGGATGCAATCAGATGGGCAGCTGGTGCTATTGTCATCTGAAATTTCAGCTGTACTTCGAAGCTCTGCTTCCTGGATCACTTCCCTGGTTTGAATCTTGCTGAATGATGACAGGATATTTTAGATCTCTTTTTTCTTAATTCTTCTAGAGGTTAGAACCTCACCATAAGACGTCTGTGTGTTCTGTCAACGTGGCAACTTATGTACCTTAAAACATGTAGTCAGAGTCCAGTAAGAGAGCTGTATTAGTATTTCTGTAATGACTGGACATCATCATCAACAACATAGTATCTTGTAAATTATCTTTCATAAATCAAAAATATTTTTGCAACTTTTGTGTATTGAATAATCCATAGGTGTTATGTATCTTTACTGTTATCACCCTGTTTGGTAGTTATGCTGTCATATGTTGTTAATGGTTTATTAAATGATGTAGCTAGAGAAAGGCTAGTGACTTTTTGAGTGTTTACAATTGGACATTTAGGAAAGCATTTCATTAATTTTAATTGTCTTTAATTATTTGCCTTTTGTTAGTCTAGATTATAATAACAGGAAATAATGAGAAACCTTGTTTTTTTTTTCAGTAGCTATTTCCAAGAACTGTAAGACTTAGTGTTGAAATTTATTGAATATATTTCATTATATACTTAAATTATTACAAGTGTTCTCTCTTTACAGCCTTATTCAATGTTTTAAGGTTAACAGATTTAAATAAGTCGTTCTTTTATTTGTGGGCCAATTCTTGGTTATGGGGAATTGCTGTTTTAGTTCCAGATTGAGTGACTGAACTGCTTCAAAATTTTTTCATCTGTGAGTAAGATCAGTTGTGTGTGTGTGTGTGTGTGTGTGTGTGTGTGTGTGTGTGTGATGAAGGTGAAGGTGGAACTTGGGGGAGTATATATGTGTGTGTTTGCCCTGTCAGGTTATGTTAACTTCATGAAATGAATGGGAGTTTTTGCCCACTTATTTACGTGCTTTGAAAACGTTTATATAACATGGGGATTATCTGTTCCTTAAAAATTTGAAAGATTTCACTGGGAAAGCCATCTGGTTCAAATAACATCTTAGAGGCAGTTCCCTGATTCTTTTCCCAGCATCTTTCACAAGTGCCATTCTGCTTCCAAAGTTCTCTAGTTCTTCTGGAATATAGCAATATATCCATGTCACTGAGATTTTAAAGTATGCATTTGAGAAAGATTTAAACTCTTTGTTTATACATTCCATTGTATCTTTCATATTGTTTATATTTTCATTTATCTTTTAATCAGGAGATTTAAACATTTTTTGGAGTTAATTTTTTGTTTTAGTTTTACAGAAAAATTTCAAGGCTAGTATAGAGATTTTCCATATATGTATGTTAAATTTCTTCTATTAGAAACATATCATAATTTATAGAGTAATTTATTACCATTAGTGAACCATTATTGATGCATTATCCTGATTAAAGTTCAGCTCTACTCAGATTTGCTTTACTCAGATTTCCTTAATTTTTTTCTGTTCCAGGGATCCATCTAGGAAACCACACCACGTTTAGTCCTCCTCCTCCTTAGTCATTTTTTTTTTTTTTTGGTTATGTCCCTTCTTCAAGTTTTCCTGGCCATTGATGACCTTAACAGTTTTGAAGCCTACTGGTCAGGTATTTTGTAGATGGCCCAACAATTGGGATTTATCTCAGGCTTTTCTGTTGACTTTAGGGAAGAGTTGGAGAAAAAGGGATAAAGGAGGGAGAGAGAGAATGGTCTTTTTCATCTGCTGGTTCACTCTCCAGATGGCTGCAGTAGCAGGAACTGGGCTGGTCTGAAACAGGAGCCAGGAGCTTCTTCTCTTTCTCTCACATGGGTTCAGGGGCTCAAGGACTTGGCCATCAATTGCTAATTTTCTAGGCTGTTAGCAGGGAGCTGGATTGGAAGTGGAGCAGCTGGGACATAAACCAGCACTCCGTGTGGATGCTGGCACCCTAGGCAGTGGCTTTACCTATTGTACCACAGGGCCAGCTCAAGGCTCATCTTAGAGTAACTGAAATGAGTATATTTTCCCACCCTTCCTTTAGGTGAAGTTGTCTCATCCATGTGTAGTACAGTTAAATGGTTCTGTCATATTTTGCATTTCCTCCTGGGATTCATCAACCTCCTGAATGAATTTTTTTGGGGAAAATTTGCATACATTGAGGTTCATTTTTTTCTTATCTTGAAGGTATATGGATTCTGAAAAATGAAATTTTCTTTGATTCACTAATATAGCATTTTAAAAACAAGATTTAGTTTTATTGGAAAGGCAGATTTTTAGAAAGTAGGAAAGACACAGAGAAAGTAAGATCTTCCATCCAGTTGTTCATTCCCCAAATGGCCTTAATGGCTAGAGCTGAGCTGATTTGAAGCCAGGAGCCAGGAGCTTTCTTGGGGTCTGCTATGTGGGTGCAAGGACCCAAGGAATCGAGCTGTCTGTTTGCCTTTGCTGCTTTCCTGGGTTATAAGCAGGATACTAGATGGAAAGTGGAACAGCCGGGACACAAACTGGCAACCATATGGGATGCTGTTACTGCAGGCAGAGGACTAGCTCGTTAAGCCACTGTGCTCACCCCTACTATTACTGTATTACACAGAATAGTTCTACTAATCTAAGGGTTCTCCCATGTGAGCCCTTATTCAAGCCTACTTCCTTTCCCCAAGTCCCTAGCTATCATTGATTGTTATATGTTTTAAAAGAACATTGTATAATTAGAATTGTATAGCATATAGTATTTTCAGACTTGTTTCTTTCACCTAACTATACATTTGAGAATCATTCATATCTTTTTATGACTGTTGAACTTGTTAAGAAGCTGTCTTACAAAGTTATTGTGCCATTTTGCTTTCACACCAGTGCTAAATGAGGAAGTCTTGTTAATTTTATGCCCTTGTCTGCAATTAGTGTCATCATTTTTTCACCATTCTAATGGATATGCAATGATATGTCATTATTACTTTAATTTGTACTTCCATGATGATAAATGATAAACATCTTTTCATATCCATCGGCATTTAAAACATGTTTTGAAAGTCAGGACAGTGAGGGAGAGACAGAGAGAGAACTTTTTATACATTGGTTTACACCCCACATAGCTGCAAGGACTAGCACTGAACTAGGCCAAAATGAGGAGTCAGGAGTTTCTTCTTATTTTCCATATGGGTGTCTGGCCTAAACACATGGTTCAATCTCTGCTGCTTTTCCTAAACTCCCAAGTTGGATCGGAATTGGAGCAGCTAGTCAAATTGGAATTGTACAGGTGGTATAGCACTCAATGTGATGTCTTCAGATCTGTTGCTCCTGTTTTTATATTGAATGTTTTTCTTACCATTGCCTTTTAACAGTTCTTTGTGTGTTTTGGGTACAGATCTTTTAACAGACATGAATTTTGTAAGTACTTTCTTCCAATCTATGGCCTGTATTTTCATTCTCTTAACAGTGTCTTTTGGTAGGCAAAATGAAGCAGGGTTATAAGGAAAGATGCATTTACTGCACTGAAGAGTGTAATCAAGGCTGCAGGAAAATCAAAGCAATAAGGGATGTCCCACAAACTGGGGGAGTAAATAGTGAGGACATGGTTAAAGGAATGATAAGCAGTGTTGAGGCTGGAAACAGGAATCCGAGCTGAAAATTATGGGAATTCTGGTGAGTTTAATCAGTAAAATTCTTACTGAAACAGTATTCAAAGGGAACTTTTATTACCTGAAGATATTGTATACTTATTAATGCTAAATTAATGATTAAGAACTTACATATAGCCTGCAAGGAATTTTAAACCATGGGAGTTCATTAAAAAAAAAATCTTACAAGCACCTGGGGCAAAATTAGAATAACTTTATTTTGTTTCTCTGTAAAGGAACTAGCAGCTGATTTTTTTTCAGTAGAGAAAAGTACAATAATCAGGAATATTTATTTCCTTTGTAGTTGTTCTTAAAGATTTATTTATTTAACTTGAAAATCATAGTTAATGGACCCAGCATGATGGCTCAATGGCTAAATCCTCACCTTGCAGGTAACAAGATCCCATTTGGTTGCTGTTTGTGTTTTTGTCCAGGCAGCTCCACTTCCATCCAGCTCGCTATTTGAGGCCTGCTAAAACAGAAGAGATGGCCCAAAGCCTTGGAACCCTGCACACATCTGGGAGACCTGGAAGAAGCTCCTGGTTCCTGTCTTCATATTGGCTGGGGTCCAGCCATTGCAGCCATTTGGGGAGTGAACCAATGGGCGGAACATCTTTCCCTGTGTCTCTCCTTCTCTCCATAAATCTGATCTGCTTTTACAATAAAAATAAATAAATATTATAAAGGAAAAAGAAAATCAGAATTACTAAGGTAGACAGGGGATAGAAAGAGAATCAGAGAGAGAGAGAGAGAGAGAGAGAGAGAGAGCGCGCGCGCGCTTTAGTTTCCATTATCTGTTTCACTCCCAGATGTCCTTTAGGGCCAGAACTGTGCTGATCTAAAACCGGGAGACAGGAATTTCATGAAGGGCTCCCATGAGGATACAGGGCTCAATGATTTGGACTATCCTCTGCTGTTTTTCCAGTCCAAGCAGGAAGCTTGATCAAAAGTAGAGTTGGCAGGATATGAACTGACACCCATATTGGATGCCATTGCCATAGGCAGACAATTAGCTTGCTATGCCACATGCAACCCTCTTTGTTATCTTTTATTATTCTTGTTAATAATGCATAAAGGTAACAGTGACATTCTATTATGGCAGAGACTAGATAGTTCACCACTAATACTGATTTTGGAAAAAATTTTGCTTGAAAACATACGTTAGCCAACCAGTAAGTGGATCAAAATTTAGATACAGTGTTAGTAAAGCTGCTATATAAAGGAATTATTAGTTAGTATTGCCACTGTTAAATCATTTAAAAATTGTCATTTCTGAGCAGATTAGTGAAAATAATTGTTATTAATCCAAATAGTAGGATATCAGAAATTACTCAGTAAAAAGAGGTGAGATCTAAAACTCCATATTGCATTAACAAACTTTTTTAGGAGGAAGAAAATCTGAGTGTAGGCAGTGTAATTTCAACTTTCACATGGTAGAGGGACACACATCACTTTTATTTTTGACTTCCTGAGAATAGAAAAACATATTGTTCATTTAATCGACTTCAACTCAAGGTGTAAGCTGCAAATTATTATGGAAGGCTATAATTGGTCATGATCCATATGGGAAAAAGATAGAAAAGAAGAAGCAAAGGAGCATTACACAAATGAAAGGAAGGAATGGAAAGGGAAGAAAAGGGGAGGGAAGGAGGAAGGAAGGGAGGGAGATGGTGGGGGAACAGGGAAAGAGGATGAAAGGCAGGTCAGCCAAGCAGGAAACCAGTTAAGGCCTGGGGGCATACCTGTTAGTTAAGGCAGCGAGTATCCTTGCGAGGATTTATTTATTTTTATTGGAAAGGCAGATTTACAGAGAAGAAGACAGAAATCTTCTGTCTGTTGGGTCTCTCCTCAAATGGCCACAATGACTGGAGCTGAGCCAATCTGAAGCCAGGATTCAGAGTTTCTACTGGGTCTCCTATGTAAGTTTAGGGTCCTAAGGCTTTGGGCCAGCTCTACTGCTTTCCCAGGCCACAAGCAAGGAGCTGGATAGGAAATGAATAAGCTGGGACAAGAACTGGAGTCCATATAGGATCCTGGTACGTGCAAGGTGAGGATTTATCCACTAAGTTATCTCGCCGGACCTGTGAGTATCTATTTTTAAACTAGGCTGTTAAAAGGCACATTTTCATAGTGGTTTCCTTGCAATTCTTTCCATTATCATCCACCTTCCTCCTCCTTTGTCCTTAATTTTAAATCTTACCTCTTGGCTTTATATCAGCTGTCTTATGACATTTTTCTCTAGCATAGCAAATGTCATGTGGTCTTTGTACTAAGTATGTCAAAGAGTATTCAGTGATTTTATAATAAACTCAAAATGTCTGCTTTCCCGCTGATTGCCAGGAGGCTGTTATGTTTCCATTTTCTGTTTCCCCTTCTGTTTCTTTGTCTTTCAGGGAGGTGAAATCCATCCACAGCTGGTGTTTGCCAAGAGTGTACGGTGCATCTGCCTCCAGTCTGTCACTGTCCATCTGCATGCTGGCAGATTGCTGTGGGAGATCATCCTTGGATCTCTGCCTACTTGGCCCATGTAGGAGGTCCTAAGGACATGGCACACTGTCTCCCTGGGGGAACCCCCGGCAATGGTCTTGGCACACAGGGACCTCGACCAGAGCTGATTATTGGCCATACAGGCAAGAGCAGTGTGCTGTACCCTAGTCTTCTTTCTCTGTCCTTGGAAGCTGTACTGGGGCTTTCTTGATAATAAGCTCTGAGAAGTCGGTGAAGTTCCACATTACATGCCAACCATATGTAGTGTCTGTGACTGCAGCAGGACTGGAGGCTCCAGAGAGAGAGAGCTGCCTTCTGGCCAATTACAGTGCCATTGTTTGGTGGGAGGATTGCTGGGAGATGTCCTTCTGCCTTCCCCTTTTTCTTGGGCTACAAAAGATTGTTCTTGCTTTGCAATAAACAGACATGCTTGACCAGGCTGTGTTTGATGGTTTTTTGGTTGCTGCGTTCCCTTAACCTCTGGTTTAAGGGGCAGGACGTGGTGGCCTGCCGTCCTTCTATACCGAGGTCGGTCCTGCTTTTAGAGGTGACATTTGCATGGCCACTGATAGCTCTTTCCTATCCCTTTCTATTAACACAGAGGCCATTTCTCTCAGATTCTGCCAGTAGGTGTTTGTGTAATGGGACTTAAGATTCTACAGTGTGACTTAGATATTCTGGTGTTAGGGCTGTTTTTCCCTATCTGAACTCAGGTTGACTGATGAACCTCCATCTTTGCAGAGGGGGAACCATTGAGGAGAGGTTATTTTTGGTGCAAAACTTAGCCTTTTCCAAGAAAGTTCAGTTTTTCCAAATAAATGCTGAGTTACTCAAAATTTCTTCATCCCTACTAAGGAGGAGGATTGTGGAGCATCCTGCTTCATTGGGGTGCAATCGGGAAGGAAGCACTTCTGGTCCTTGCTCTGCTCTCAGAGGCGTCTTGTCTTGCTTGATCTGTGTCTGTAACCCAGGCTGAGCCCCTGCTGACAATGGTTATTCACATTTAGCCTTTTGTCATCTGCTAGCAAATGCTACTCATGTACATGGGTCCTGGCATCCTCCCTGGCTTTGAGGCTTGCTATCTACCCCATCCTTTCATCATTACCTCAGGGGGCAATGTGGGAAATTCTGTTGCCTTCCATGTCACAGGCTGGCTGTGTGGCGTGGTGTGGCAGGTGTGTGACTACGTCAGACCCTGTCTTCCTGTATGTATGTATGGCCTTGCTGCTTTGCAGCTCTTTGGGGTAGATGGTGAGCAGCTGTGTGCCACGTCTGTTCCCCAAGCTTCAGGAGTTCAGTATAGCACAGCCTAGACTGTTCTGGGTTCCATCATCCTATAGTGAATCTCTTTTCACCTCCGGGAAGCCTCCTCATTTATGTGTTTATACATTTGTTCATGCTCTGATATGTCCTTGTAACATCTCCTCCTTTATCTGGGGTGAGTTTAATTTGTTTCTGAGATGGCAAGAAACATCTTATCATCCTTCTCTTCCACGCTTGATCCTTGATCTCTACAGGGAGATGTTTTTTTTTTCCCCCTCGTATAGATGTTTGTAATGAGGAGACTGAAATTTTTCCTGTTAACATTTTATTTTGATGTAATTTCAGATTTAAAATTGCAAGAAAAGTACACAGGATTCTCAGATATCCTTTATCCAGCTTTTCCAAATGTTAACATTTACTGCATTCTCCCCCCCTTTCTGATTTTTGGACTAATATTGTTTTTTAGCAAGAGATGACTTAAGATAGTGCATTGCATTTAGTTGTTTTTGGTCTTCTTTTATCTTAGGACACTGGTGTTTTGAAGCCGTAAGTCTGTTATATTGTAGTAAGTCCTCCACTTTGGATTTGTTTAGGCGTGGTAGGCTCAGGTTATGCATTTTTTGCAAGAATCCCAGAGAAGTGAGACCGTGTCTTACTTGATAGACTATTACAGGAAATACATGATATTGATTTCCCCATTATTGTGGTATTAATTTTGATCTCTTGGTTAAGATGTTGTCTGCCATTTTTCTTCACTGTAAGGTCATTATGTTTTTCTCTTGAAATTAGTAAATTACCTTGTGGGAAGATACTTTGAAGCTATTATCTTCTTAGTCCTCAAATGTTTATCCACTGATTTCATTATTCATTGATGACTCTTCCCTGCATCAGTTATTACTATGAAGTTTTCCAAATGATTATTTTCTAATTCAGTAACTTCTTCTGGGAAGACTCTCTCATATGAAGTATTGAGACAAACTTTGAGAAAATAAATATATTTATGTTAGCAGTTTCTTGAAAATATGCAGTGTCTAAGTTGCCAATAGAAAAATATAAAAAGAAATAGATTTAAAAGAATTTGGAAAACACAGTGTCCCATTTTCTTTATGGAGATTGGAAGAGAATAAATTGCAAAAGAAAATTAACAGATAGGGGTCTCCTAAAGTTTTCTCTTCCAAACACATTCTTTGATCGTTATGACTGATCATGTATTTGAAATCTCTACCCAGGAGTATCTAAAGTAAGGAAGAGAAACACAATTATAGTTATTCAGCATTGATTCTTGGCCTTTTGGCTAAGATCAGGTGTGTAGTTATTTAGCATGTGTATCTGTGTACTCTAGACATTAGGATTTGAGTACATTATCTCTGCAGAGAAAGAATATTTTATCACACTCTTGTGTCACACTCTTCACATTGAGTTTCTAGAAAAAAGCTTTCTAACCGTACTGATTTCTCTAAGTTGTGTTTGTGATTCATGTGCACAAAAGTGATTATCATTTCTATTTAGAAGTGACATTCACATCATTTAAAAAAATTGTGTGTGGGGATGGTATATATTGGGGAGAATACTAGATCTTACCTCTTTTTAAAATAACTGTAGACCTTAATTATTTAGTGAGTATTGAACAAATAATTTTTTAAATTGCTAGATCCTTCTCATTGTAAGGATGAAGGCGTGTTTTTCTCAGTGTTTCACACTCAAGTCCCTCCAGAAGAATATGAAAAACACATGCAGACTGCTAATCAAGGTATGTTCTACTTCGTGAGATTGTAAATATTGCCACAGGAAATGCTGAATATGTATAGAAATATCCAATTGTCCTCATCAAAATTTATCCCTTAATGTTTAAACCTGTGAAATCTTTGATAATTTGCTATAAATATGCCAATTAAATGGCTTCCTTATTCCTTGTTAGTGTGGTTACTGCACCTAATAGATGTCTAGGTTAGTTACTGATACATTTTTCCCACTTTGGGCTTTAATGTGATGGTTTGTCTTATTTTGTAGATGATCACCATTTGTCATTTGTAAAGAGAGTGTTATTTTTATTTATAAGAACTTTTATATAAGTTTATATGACCTTGATTTTTTTAATTAGAAAATTTTAAAGATTTACTTGTGAGTCAGAGTTATAGACAGAGAGGAAGACATATCTATATATCTATATATATCTTTCATCTGCTGTTTCACTACCTAAATTGTTATAATGGCCAGAATTGAGCTGAACAGAACCAGGAGCTTCCTGTAGGTCTCCCACATGGGTGTAAGGTCCCAAGGCTTTCGCCCATCCTCTAATGCTTTCCCAGGCCATTAGTAGAGAGCAATTGAGTAGCCAGGACTTGAACTGGCTCCCATATGGGATCCCAGCACCATAGGCAGAAGTCAGCCATGGTGCCAGCCCCATGGCCTTTTATAGCGAAACAGTAAAAACAAGGTATTTATTTAAAGGAACAGTGGTCTGCAAGTATTTTTTGAAGATACCTTTGTTATGTATTTATAAGGTAGAGTTATAAAGAAAGAGGGAGAGGAATGGAAGAAGAAGGTAAGAGAAAAAGAGAGAGAGAGAGATAGATATCTTCCAATCACTGATTCATTCCCATATTGCGGCATTGTTGCCAGCAGCTATCACCAGGCCATGAAAACCAGGAGCCTGGAGTTTTCTCTGGGTATCCTATGTGGGGCAGGAACACTGCCTTTGTGCCATCTATTGTTACTTCCCAGATACCTTAGCAGGGAGCTGAATTGAAAGTGGAACAGCTGGAGCATGAATTGGGCCAGCTCATATGGGATTCTGGTGTTATAGGTACAGTTTAATATACCACACAGTAATGCCACCCTCTACAAGTATGTTTTGTATTCTGTAAGGATTTAAGATGAAAGAGAAAGGAGACAGAATGAGATAGAAACAGAACATGAACTCAGAGGCACAGTTTTATTCAGGGACAGATCTGCCAGAAAGGGAAGAGAGCCCCCCCTGCACAGGCTGAGAGTTTACACAGATGAGAGTGGGTAGGCTCTGGGCCTGAATGGAGTTGGAATAACTGAGGAAGAATGCAGGGTGTTGGTATCTGCTCTCAGTATTTTAAGCATGAGACAAAAAGAGACCTAAAGCTTTTGTCCTTGCTCTGCTACTTGCTTGAAGCCCTCAGGATCTGATATTTAAGAGCTTTACTTATGAGCTTCTTCTGAAATGTTGAGAAAAACCAATAATCTGGCATGGACTGTGGGAATGTGTAAGGATGGGAGGTAGGTCCAGGACACTTATTTCTAAACTTCTTCCAAAAGACAAGCTGGAGTTCAAGGTTTATTGTTCAGAAAGGGTGATGCCAAGTTAAAATGATCTTTAAGGGAAAGTTTTATTTCCCATAAAGACTAAAAACCTACATATTGGAGGCTAGCATGATAACTCAATGACTAAATCCTCATCTTGCAATCCCTGGGATCACATATGGGTGCTGGTTCATGTCTTTGCTGATCCAGTTCCAATCCAGCCTGAGAAAGCAGCAGAGAATGGGCCAAAGCCTTGGGATCTTGCACCCATATGGGAGAGCTGGCTCCTGGCTTCAGATTGGCTCGGTTCTAGCCATTGCAGCCATTTGAGGAGTGAACCAGCTCTTTCTCTCTGTAAATCTGATTTGCCTTTCCAATAAATGTAAATAAATCTTAAAAAAAGACCTAAAAGACTTTAGTCTTTGTCACATAGTGACTTATTCTTTCCATATATACTGTCAAGTTCTGTACATATTTCCTGTTATTCATAAGGAATCAGTAGTAGGAAGTTTAATATATGATAACTCAATGTCTAATGAATAATTCAAGGAGTTTTATCAGAACTTCATTGTAAATTATGGTAGCAAACTTACTTTTTTTTTTTAAAAAAGATTTATTTATTTATTGATTTTATTGGAAAAATCAGTTATACAGAGAGGAGGAGAGACAGAGAGGAAGATCTTCCATCTGCTGATTCACTCCCCAAGTGGCCACAACTGCCAGAGCTGAGCTAATCTGAAGCCAGGAACTAGGAGCCTCCTCTGGGTCTCCCATGTGAGTGCAGGGTCCCAAGGCCTTGGGCCATCCTTGACTACCTTCTTAGGCCACAAGCAGGGAGCTGGATGGGAAGCAGGGTGGCCAGGACATGAACCAGCACCCATATGATATCTTGGTGTGTGCAAGGTGAGGACTTTAGCCACTAGGCTACCACGCCGGGCTCAGCTTACTTGCCTGTTAAGAAAAGTATCTCTATACATTAAGTTCCTGGATCTGGAATTTAGACATTAATTCTTTTATGTATGTTTTATTTATATTTCATAAAAAGTTAATAGATGCATAGAGTGAAGTTTTGATAGACTCTAAAATTCTAATTGGGAGAAAAATTTTATGTTAACTTTTTACTATTAACTTTTTGAAAACTAGATTTTACTGATGATATGGAAAGACACGATTCATTGGTCAAAGCTGAAAAGAAACCTTCCTCAAATACAGAAAAGTTGGAGCTCAAGGGTAAACACAACCAGGATTTTATTAAGAGAAACATTGAGGTATGTAACTAGAAAATTGCAAGGTAGAAATAAGGACTAAATTAGTTTTAAAATAGTAATGGTATGTTCAGTGTTTTTAAACACTTTCTGATCATGATAAATCCATGTGAATGACTAAAAGAAAAGTTTTGTAAACCAATGCGTATCTTCATTATTTTCTATTCTGTAATGATTTTTTAAAATTATTTTTTATTCATTTAGTTTAGAGGCAGACACACACACAGAGTGAACAGGGATGACAAGAGCTCTCATCCATCTGCTGTTTCTCGAAGTGATCACAAGGCCTGCCAACATGGGGACGGGGAGCAGGAACTCAGTCCAGGACTCCTATGTGGGGAGAAGGAACCCACCTGCTTGAGCCATTCTGTCCTAGCCTGATATGTTCTATCCTATTCTGATCCCTTTTAAAAGGTACCAACAGGCACCTAGCATTGAATCATCACCCAGAAATCCTTTAATTTTTGCAATCCAAAAGTAATTTATTGAGGTACTAGCTTTGGACAATGTTTCATGGAATATAAGTCACATATTAGCATTAAAAAAAAAAGGCAGCAAGACTGGTTTTATAGCCCATGCCTCTAGAACTCTGAATGGAAAATGCTCCTGGCAGAACAGCAGCAGATGGAGGCTGAGAACCAGGTGTTTGGCTATAACCTGGTGAACCTCCTGGAACTGGTCACTCACTGGCCTTGATTGGCCCCTTGCTTCAGAAGCTCTTCCTTGATCTTGCAGGTCCCACAGGTTGACTTGGTTTGTCTTTGAGGCAAACTCAGACTAATCAGGAGCACAGGGGCTCCCATATTAGATCACATGCTAATTACCTTACAACCAGAATAGACATGGGCTGGGCAGAAGGCTAATGGCAAGTGACCTGAGCAGCTTGTCACTAGAAACTGCATTGGCAGGTGTGAAATGTTAACAAGAGGACAGAGTGAGGCAGTTCCTCATACTTTAGATCTGATGCTGTTTAACAAAATTTGACTATCACTTCCAGGCATAGTAGATTCATGTATCAGCTCGCCACTGCTAGGATTGGCCTCTGGAACTCTTGAGTTTTCTGTGTTCCATCTTCATATGATTTTCTTCAGGAAGCCTTCTATTTGGTCTATTTTTTTTGTACTGGCCACGGCATAGTCATTTAGTTTAGTTTCCAAGTAAAGTGATTTACCCAGTATCCCAAGTTCTTATTCATACAGACAACAGCCTCGCCTTAGAGTTCCCTTTTAATAATAGAAACTTTATTTAATAATAGAATCTTTATTTAAATTCTTTGCATGATATTCTTGACATTTAGCAGCAGTTTCAGGAGTGGCTGTTCTGGTTTCTGTAAGCTGCCACTTGGAATACCTACATCTCATACTGGCTTTCTGGGATGGAGTCCCGCTTCCACTTCTGATCTGGCTTCCTGCTAATGTGCCTGTAACTGAGCAAATGATGGTCTAAGTACTAGGGTTTCTGACACCCACATGGACCCAGATGCAGTTCCCGGCTCCTGGCTTAAATCTGCCTGGCCCATTCCCCTCTGTTGTTGATGTTTTGGGAGTGAACCAGTAGGTGGAAGCTCTCTGTTCCTGTCTTTCTCTGCTACTATGCCTTCAAAGTAAGTAAGTAAGAAATAAATAAAAACGTTAAAAAAAAGCAATTTCACTTACTCAAGATATGCCAGAGAATTGGCAAGATTTCTTACAGATGTCTTAGCAAGTATGTTTTTTGCCTGTGAAATGTATATGTACTTGTATTTTATGTATTTCCTTTTTCCTAGGTATCTTTAGTACTTCAAAAAGCTTATGAAAATGGAGTTAAAATAAGTTTATGTTATTATAGTTTTTTGAAATTCATGCATATGAGAGATCTTGTAAATTTGTATAAAGTGTGTACCATGGAAAAAATATACATGGATTTCACAATTTTTTGCAGCAGAATAAATTTATTTTCTAATTCTATTTTTTATAAACTTCTAGAGATGCTTTTATATTTTTTTGAACACTGCTAAGTTTATTTTAAGAAATGAAATGTTTATTGAAATGGTTAATAAGAGAGGACCTACTTGGTGGGAATATTTTTGTTTGTAAAATGACCCTATACGAATAAGTTGCCACAGAACAAAATTACCTAGCAATTGTAAAATGCCAAATCTCCCAAATGTTACCTTGTGTATTTATATTGTAATAGCCATAAGTTTCATTTTTATTTTTTTGAACTCTAAATTGCTCTAAATGTTTAATATTTTCCATTAATAAATTCTTTAGTTGGCCAAGAACTCAAGAGACCTAGTGGTTATGACTGACAAAGAGAAGAAAAGACTGGTTGAACTTCTGAAGGATTTAGATGACCAAGAATCCGTGCTGCCCTGTTGTGAGGTATGTAGACTTTCATGGGTGACGGCTTCTGCATTTCATAGTTTTGATTTCTTTATTATGTTATTGACCCATTATTACAAATTTACAAGAATTTTTCAGATTATGAGATAATGGTTTCTGGCTTTAAAAATAATCCTGTTTTACACATTTATTTTATAAGCTTTCAAGTATATTGTTTGTCAATTTATTACCTACTCTGAAAGGATTATTTTATGCTTTTAAGAGTTGTTATGATATCTACCACTGTTTTCAAGAAAATAATTCTGTATGTTTATATATATATGTAATGTTAATAAATGAAACAAATATCACAAAGTGTTGAACACTGCTAAGGTAAAAATAAAAATAAAAAAGAGTAACAACACCCTGGATATCATACCTCTGCCTGTGATGGTTTAATACTGATGACACTTGAATGTTTATCTGTGTCCTTTTGGACATCTCTTCTTACTCCTAAATTGACTTCTAGGTGTTTCTGTGTAGTCTTAAGTGACCCTAGAGAGTACCATCTGTCTCCTATCCAGTTGGAGAAGCTCCTATCCTGGAGTTTCTCATTCCCTGGAGAGTCTGGTGAGGGGAGACAAGGACTGAGCTGAAAGTAGGGCAGCATGTAATCTGGGGGACAAAGATATCACATAAGGAGTACAGTTCATATAAGGAGAGCAGTAGCCTGGTATTTGCATGCATTTGCCTTTTAAACATGTAGGAGGATTCTGTACTTTCACAAAGAAGTAGACTCTCCCATCATCCTTGAAGCATTTAGTCACATTGTCTGGATTTAATTCTCCTCTATTGAATGGAGACTTGATGAAGTGAATGAAGTTGGCGTCCTGCCCAGATGCCCTTTAGCTGATGCCTGTTTGAGTCCATCCCCAACCCCATGCTAAGGGCATGCAGCTTCCTCTCTCCCAGTTCCCCCAAACAGGATTCCCCTTTGGTGTGGTTTATGCTGTGGAGTTTCCCCAGGAACCATTTTGAAGCTGGCCTTCAGCCCAGAGCACATCCTGACCTGGCTCTGTGCTCACCTCCTCATGCTCGTGCTTCTAATGGCACGACCCCCATCAGTCTCTTGAGCAAGAATTCTTGTCTCAGCTTCTGCATCCAGGAAGCCCAGCTTAAGACACAGATTTGGAAGACAGTTTCTGCTTTAGCACCCAAGAGTAAGTAGCCAAGTGCAATGGAAGGAAGTGACTGTTCAGTGGCAGCCAGCATTCAACATCAACTGCTTGAATTGTCTAGTTTCTCAAGAGAATCTGGAAACTCAGGTTTTTTTTTTATGAGAAATAGCACATTTTTAAATTGTTAACAGTGAGTTCCATTTAAAGAGGTCATATGGAAACAGAATATTTCCTACCCTTTCCCACACACCACAAGCAAGTCTACATACTGTCACAGATTATAACCTCTGGAATCATATTTGCTGTGATGGGAGGGTCTTGTGCTGGCTGATTGGGAATGGATGAAGGTGTTACTTTGTGTGAAGTAAGGATGAGAGTGGGATGACACATTATTCTGATATAATTTAGGTTGACTTATCTATGGTAATTTTCTTGTTTGATTAAGAAAAGTTTTTGACATTAAGACTAAAAGGGACTTGTTTTTTTTAAATTATTTTTAATGCATTAATTACATTGTATTATGTGACACAGTTTCATAGGTACTTGGGTTCTCCCCACCCCTCCCCAAACCCTCCCACCATGGTGGATTCCTCCACCTTGTTGTATAACCACAGTTCAAGTTCAGTTGAGATTCCCCCATTGCAAGCATATACCAAACATAAAGTCCAGCATCTTATTGTCCAGTCAAGTTCAACGGCTTCTTAGGTATACCCTCTCTGGTCTGAAGACAGAGCCAGCAGAGTATCATCCCGATCAATTAAAAACTCCAACATACCATCAGCAAAAATTTACATCATTATGGAGTTAATTGACATAGTAATGAGTAACCAATATGTTAAAAGTAAATGCGAGTTCTTAACCACCTTCTGTGACTACCTCATTGACATTTCAATTTTAGTTTATACACAACATATAACATACATAACATAACATGTTATGTTGGCAACGCCCGTGTCGCCACGTACCCCGAGCTGAGCGGAGGGACTAGGGTTACAAAAAGGACAACGCAGTGAGACAACACAAGATAACACTGAGTACACAGAATGCCGATCGATGATAGATTGATCTTTATTGAAACTCCAGGCTTTCTTTTATACTCTGCCTAGCTCCTCCCAGTGTTTATCTAGTCCTCAAGTGGCCACCCTAAATCCTTCGAGTTCCTCCCAGTAGTGGCCACCCTAAATCCCTTGAGTTCCTCCCAGTGTTTATCCAATCCTCTAGTGGCCACCCTAAATCCCTTGAGTTCCTCCCAGTGTTTATCCAATCCCTTGGCAGATAACTTGACAAATAGGAAGCAGGAACTTGCGGTTAAGCCAGTGGCTAGATGTATCAGGCCAAAATTGCCAATCCTGTTACGCTCTGAGAAACAAGCTAAGCTGTGGAGTTAATCCTTGGGAGACCGGGGCCTGCAGTGTTACACATAACATCATATCATCTTAAATTAAGGCAAACATGTGGTATCTAACCTTTTGTGATTGGCTCATTTCCCTTAGCATTATGGTTTCCAGTTTGGCCCATTTGGCCACAAAGAACTGCATTTTGTTTTTTTTAATAGCTGAGTAGTATTCCATGGAGTAGATGAACCAGCCCTCTGCTGATGGGCATTTTGGCTGCTTCCATGTTTTTGCAATTACTGATTGTGCTGCTATGAACATAGGAGTGCATGTTGGTTTCTCATAAAACAAGTGTTCTGGATATATTCCTAGGAGTGCTATTGCTGGATCATACGGTATGTTGAATTTGAGTTGTTTGAATGTTCTCCATACTGATTTCCATAGAGGCTGTACCAGCCTGCAGCCCCACCAGCAGTGGAGTAGGGTTCCCTTTTCCCTGCAACCTCATCAACAAGTGTTGTTGGTGCTTTTATTCATGTGGGCCAGTCTTACTGGCGTTAGGTGGTACTTCATTGATGTTTTAATTTGGATTTCCCTTATTGCCAGGGAACTTGAGCATTTTTTGATATGCTTGTTTGCCATTTGGGTTTGTTCCTTTGTGAAGTGTTTGCCCATTTCCCGTGCCCATTTCTTGAGTGGCTTGTTTGTTCTGGTGTTTTGGTTTCTCTGGAGATCTTTGTATATTCTGGAGATTAGCCCTCTATCACCTACGTAGTGCGCGAAGATCTTCTCCCATTCTGTGGGTTGCTTTTTTACTTTGTTGATTATGTCCCTTGCTGTACAGAAGCTTCTTAGTTTGATGAGGTCCCATTTGTTTATTCTGCTCTTGATTTCTATTGCTTTTGTTGTCCTTCTTAGGAAGTAGGGACCTACCCCTAGATCTTGCAGAGTATTTCCAACATTTTCTTCCAAAAGTTTGAAGGTTTCTGGATGTAGGTTTAGATCTTTTATCCATTTAGATTTGATCTTGGTGTATGGTGAGAGATGTGAGTCTATCTTTTTGTTTCTGCAGGCTATTAACCAGTTGTCCCAACAGCATTTATTGAACAGACCTTCCCATTTGCCTGGATTGTTGTTTGTCTTTTTGGCAAAGATTATTTGGCTGTATCTGTGTGGGTTCCCTTCTGGTGTTTCTATTCTGCTCCATTGATCTTCCTCTCTATCTTTGTGCCAGTACCAGGCTGTTTTGATAACCACTGCCCTATAGTATGTCCATAGGTCTGGAACTGTGATTCCCCCTGTTAAGTTCCTGTTCTTCAGGATGATTCTAGCTATCCGTGGTTTTTTGTGTTTCCAGATGAACCTTTGGATCATTGTTTCCAGTTCCATGAAGAATGTTTTGGGCAATTTGATTGGGATTGCGTTGAATGTATATATTGCTTTTGGCAATATAGACATTTTAATGATATTGATTTTACCTATCCAGGAGCATGGGATGTTACTCCATCTTTTGAGGTCTTGTTCAATTTCTTTTTTAAGTAGTTTGTAGTTTTCTTCAAATAGGTCTCCTTCATTTTTGGTTAGATTTATTCCCAGATATTTCATACTTTTCTCTGTTATTTTGAATGGTATCTTGCTGGTTAAATCTTTTTCCATCTTGTGGCTGTTCGCATACACTATGGCTATTGATTTTTGTTCATGAATTTTGTACCCTGCCACTCTACCAAACTCTCGTATAAGTTCTAGCAGTCTCTGTATTGAGTCTCTTGGCTCTTCTACATAAAGAATCATATCATCTGCGTATAGTGAGAGCTTGACTTCTTTGTTTCCCATTTGGATTCCTCTGATTTCTTTTTCTTGTCTTATGGCCTCAGCGAGTACCTCTAGGACTATGTTGAATAGTAGTGGAGAAAGTGGACATCCCTGTCTTGTTCCAGATCTCAGTGGGAAGGGTTCCAGCTTTTCTCCATTCAGTATGATGCTGGTGTTGGGTTTTTCATATATTGCTTTGATTATGTTGTGGATTTTTCCATCTATGCCTACCTTGGTTAGGGTTTTTAGCAGGAAGTGGTGTTGGATTTTGTCGAAAGCTTTTTCTGCATCTATTGATACTATCATGTGATTCTTGTTTTTCAGTTTTTGGATGTAGTGTATCACATTTATGGATTTCCGAATGTTGAACCATCCCTGCATTCCAGGGATGAATCCTACTTGATCTGGATGAATGATCCGTCTGATGTGTTTTTGAATTCTATTGGCTAGGATTTTGTTGAGAATCTTAGCATCAATGTTCATCAAAGAGATAGGTCTGTAGTTTTCTTTCTCTGTTTGTTCTCTGTTTGGTTTTGGGATTAAGGTAATGTTGGCTTCATAGAATGAGTTTGAAAGGGTTGCTTCCTTTTCTATTGTATTGAAGCGTTTGTAGAGGATTGGGGTTAGTTCTGTTCGGAATGTTTTGTAGAATTCTGTAGTGAAGCCGTCTGGGCCTGGGCTTTTCTTTGTTGGGAGGTCTTTAATCACTGATTCAATTTCTGCTTCAGTTATGGGTTTGTTCAGGTCGTTTGTTGCCTCTGGGCTAAGTTTTGGCGGGTGGTAGAAGTCTAAGAACTTTTCCATTTCTTGGTGGTCTTCTGATTTGTTGAAGTACTGTGCTTTGTAGTAATTTCTAATTATGTTCTTAATGGTTGCAGTGTCTGTTGTTATGTTGCCTTTTTGATTTTTGATGCTGTTAATTCTTGCTTTCTCTTGTTTTTTCTTTGTCAGTCGGGCTAGTGGGGTGTCTGTCTTGTTTATCTTCTCAAAAAACCAGCTTTTTGATTCATTGATTTTGTGTATAGTTTTTTTATTTCTATCTGATTAATTTCCTCCCTTGTTTTGATGATTTCTTGTTTCCTATTGTGTGTGGGGCTCTTCTGTTGTTGTTTTTCCAATTCCTGGAGGTGTGTGTTTAGTTCCTGTGTTTGGCGCCTCTCTTGGGCCTTGGCATGAGCTCCAATTGCGATGAGTTTACCCCGTAGCACTGCTTTGGCAGTAAGGGACTTGGTTTTATTATCGATTGTCAGGTTGGACAAGCTGCTACCCACTGCGTCTCTGAGTAACCATGTATGAATGCCTGTCTATGTATTCCAGAAAAAGTTTTACATTTTTCTTGTGAATATTGCCTTTATATATATATATATATATATATATATATATATATACACATACATATATATATATTATTTATTATATTTTGGACAATCTTTACATAATTAATTGGGGTAAAAAGGCTCAAGGTAAAGGGGGATATTGAGGAAGAAGCCCACCCAGTTTCCCACCCACCCCTAGTCCTGGATGTGGGGCATGCTCTGAGATTGCTTTTGCACATTATTTTTGTTAGTATTTATGTCTTGTCCCTTTGCTTTAGTGTCTTTTTATGATAATTTTGAACTCTTTCACAAATATTGTGTAGCTGAATTTCTGTTGCTGATATCTTTTTCTTTTTGATTATTAAATCATTATTTGTACCTTAATGAAGATTTTTAATTTGTCTATATTTATTTCAGCCACTGATAACTTTTGAACTTTTTCTGCAATTGGATTATATATGTGTGTGTGTAGATTTTTTTTTTTCTTCACTTTATGTCATCTTGTAGTTTGGCAATTCAATATCTTATGTCTGATCTTCAACTGTTAACCCTCAGGTTTTTTTTGTTTTTTAGGTTTTTTAAAATTTATTTTCATTGGAAAGTTAAATATAGAGAGAGGTGTAGAGACAGAGAGGGAGATCTTCTGTCCGTTGATTCAGTCCCTAGGTGGAAGCAGCGGCTGGATCTATGCTGATCTGAAGCCAGGAACATGGAGGCTTCTCTGAGTCTTCCATGGGGATGCAGGGTCCCAAGGCTCTGGGCCGTCCTCCACCCATTTCCCATGCCACAAACAGGGAGTTGGTTGGGAAATGGGGGCTGCCGTGACACGAACCGGTGCCCATATAGGATCCTGGCACATGCAAGGCAAGGACTTTAGCCACTAGGCTACTGTGCCAAGCCCAACCTTCAAGTTCTTAACACAGCAAAACATATGTTGTCTTCTCAACTTCAGTGATTACTTTATAAAATTCCATGTATTAACAAGGCTGAATCTTTGATATGTTTTTATTACCCTTTTCTCCTAGTTTCTTTCCTTTGGTATACCTTGAAATCACTAACGAATTACATTTTAGTTCCAGAATACTGTCACTATTTTTTACCTTTAAAATATTGTTTCTTGCACTTTAGGAATTTCAGTGCAAATTTTTAGTCATATAATTAGTTGTCTATTTAAATTCAATTCACCATTTACTTACGTAAGTAATTTTTCTTGAATTATTTTTCTGGGGAAAAATATCACCCCTCAATGGATAATTTTTATGTGAATAAATTTTGGAACATTGTGTATCTAAAATTTCTTTTTTCTTTTTTGAATCTTTGATGGAAACTGAATTCTAGATGATTCTAGATGTGGAATTCTTTCCCTTTGACAGCATGCAGGATTTTCTGTAGTTGGGAGGGTAAACACATTTTATCAGACTATATTTATGTGTGACATTAAAAATGTTTCTCCTATATGCCTGGTAGGCCTTCTCAGTCTGAAGCTTACTGCTTCTTCAGGAAATTCTATTTTTTCCTTTATCACATCTTTTCTCTCCCTTTGGGATATCTGTAGAATGGGATATTATTTGGGCATGTCATTGGCTGCAAGTATCAGGTAACTTTATTAACTGTGGCTTAAACAAATAAGGAGTTAATTTTTGTTTAGTAAGAAGAAATCCAGGAGTAAGTGGCTAATGTTTTCCTGTCTTCTTCCTCCATATTCTTTTTGTGTCTTTTTTGTCTAGGTGTGCAAAAATGCTGCTATACCTGTAGGTATGTTTTCTAGGCAGAAAGAAAGGGTATACAGACCCAAGAGTCACTTCTCTGAGGTTTTGCCTCACCTTCTGAGGAGTGGTGTGTCTCAAGACTTCTACCTGCAACTCCGTGTTAAGCTGTCATGTAATGCTTTGTTTTCTATTTTGCTCCTATATTCTATATTGCTTCTTGTTTTTGTAACAAAGGTAGACAAGGAACAAGGTCACCCTCTTCATGGAGGAGCTCCTGGATCTGTTTTCCAGATCATAGGACATTTTTCTCATAAGATTCACTTTTTGTGTCATTGTTCTCATATGAGCTCATTTTGCGGTTTTTTAAGTTGGGCTCAACATTTTCCTTCTGCTTATTAGTTTTGTCACCCCCCCTTTTAAAAAAATTTCTTTCAATTATTACTGTTTTTAGAACTATCTGCTGAGAGTCCTTTCAGCAAGTGCTCCATATGATAAGGGAGATGAACACAATATGCACAAATTCTCTAACAGTAGCTTGATGATGACACATATTGGCACAGCATTTCCTAGGAAGAAGACACAAAATATAGCAAGAGGAATTTAGGAAGACATGAAAGAAGGAGCTCGTTGACTTGTAATCTCAAACCGCACCAGACTTCTTTGGCATTTTCCAACTTCTCCTTACTCTTTCAAATCTCTGTGTTCTCAGATGTTCCTTTTCCTTTGTCTTTGACAAATGCCTGCACAGCTTAAAAAGGATGACTGAAATGTTAATTTTGTTTAATCTCCAGTCCTTTATCATGACAAATTTGATTTTAAGAATGTTATATCCTCTTGATTCTTAGATGTTTGCTTAGAGTTTTAAAAAGATTTTCCTCTGTGTTGGAAATCCATACTTGAAACTAATGCCTCTAGTGTCATCATTGCCAAGAAGATTGTGCATCAGATCGCTGTTACTCATGCATGTCAGAACTGAAGAGATGAGGCTGTTTTCCGGGCCTTTGTTCAACACTAGCTATAAAGAAGACTAAGTGAAGAGCATTTTGGTTTATGTCTTAGGAAGGCAAGAATTAAAAGATGGAAGTTTCTTACTCATAACAAGTATATGTAAAAGGTGCTAGACAAAAAAATACCTTCTACTACTTACATATAACTTATTTCAGTAATTGCATAGTACATGAAGCATTTGGTTTACTGTTGGATTTAATCTAACGTGTTCTTTTAAACACCAGTGCTATTAAAAACAATTTGATTCAGGTAAGAGTTTAAAATTTGTTAGCCACTAATATTAGTCATTGTCTCAGCAGTGTCTGTGTTCTGAGCTGTAATCACAGCAATGAGTATGTTGGGAGATTTAAGTAGATCACACATTCAGTAGGAAGTCTCCAGAATCAGGTTTGTAAACCAGGTGAAAAATCAAGGTGGCCAGCATTGATGGTGCAGGAACAGCTTAGGTACAGGTTGATTAGGGGCTATTCCTGGTACCACCAGAGACATGCCCTCAGTTGATGCTCACTGCTGCTGATGCTGGATCTCACCGTCACCATTAATCATTGCCTGCATTGTTCTGCATTAGATCTCAGATTACCCTAGTAGTATGGAATGTGTGGATCTGGTTGGTGGGCTGTGCTTGAACCCTAACTATAAAGAAAGCCAATGAAGAACATTTTCTGTTAATGACTTAGGAAGGCAAGACTGAAAAACTAGAGATGTGGTGCCATGACATATCAGGTTAAGCATCTATCTGTGGTGCTAGCATCCCATTTCAGCACAGGGTCAGGTCCTGGATGCTCCACTTATGATGCAGCTCTCAGCTCCTGGTCTGGGAAAGCAACAAAGAAAGGTCCAAGTGCTTGGGACCTTGTACCCAAGTGGGAGACTTGAAAGAAGCTCCTAGCTCCTGGTTTTGAACTAGTCTGGCTGTTAGCCATTTGGAGAGTGAATCAACAGATGGAAGACTTCTCTTTTTGTCTCTCTTTCTTTCTTTTGTAATTTTCCCTTTCAAATAAAAATAAATAAAATTTGAAAAGAAGCTCAAAAATTGAAACAGTCCAGTAAGAAATAGGCAAAGGACATGAACAGGTATTTTGCAAAGAACGAG
Source organism: Ochotona princeps (assembly GCF_030435755.1). Lineage (NCBI taxonomy): Eukaryota > Metazoa > Chordata > Mammalia > Lagomorpha > Ochotonidae > Ochotona > Ochotona princeps. The sequence continues at coordinate 38,373,662 of NC_080837.1, forward strand.
ATACAAGTGACTTACAGACACATGAAAAAAATGCTCAGGATCACTAGCCATCGGAGAAATGCAAATGAAAATCAAAATAGATTTCATTTCATCCAATTTGAATGACTATCATCTAAGAATCAGCAACATAGTAAATGCTGGGGAATATGTGGAGGAAAGGTTCCCCAATATCCTGGAAATATTGATGGGAATGTAAACTCATATAACTGTTATGGAAGACAGTATGTAGATTCCCCTTCTGTCTGTATATCTGTCTGCCTTTGCAATAAAAATAAATAAATTTTTTTAAAGAAGTCTGAAAATACATTTACCATATGACCCAGCCATTCCACTCCTGGGAATTTACTCAAATAAAATGAAGTCAGCTTAGTTAATTGTACCTCCATGTTTATTTTATATCAGTTTACGGTAGCTAAGCTATGAAATAAACCTTGATGTTCATTAACTGCTGTCTGGATATAGAAATTATAATGTACACTATGGAAAACTCCTCAGCCATAAAAGGATGAACACTTGTCTTTCGCACAAAAATGAGTGCAACTGGAAACCATTGTACTTGCTGAAATAAGCCAGTTTCTCTTTTGTCTCTCCTCTCTGTTATTTTTTTTCTGATGTGTAACAGTTAATATAGAATAGAAAAATGTGTAGTAAGTCATCTTGTTATTTGATTGATGTTTTTAGCCCTTGCTTATACTCTTGTGAAACTGTGCCCTTCCTACTTTTTACTTGTTAAATATTATAGTTAATGGCGCATTAAGCTTGTTGCTATAGTGTAGGTTGAAATTATCTTTTTGCAAAAATTAACGAGTGTGGAAAGGGAGGAGATTGAGGGACAGAGAGGGATGGAGGGAAGTACAGTTACGCTAGAATTGTACCTCTGAAATGCATGCAATCTGTTCTCTAACAAAAATATGTGGGGACAAAGGAAAATGGTAGTTTCTGTTATAAAGTAAAACTAATTTGTTTGTATTTAACATATCACAAACTGATTTTTTAAAGTTGGGAAATGAGAAAATTTCAGAATTGAAGCTGTGAGGCTAAGAGATTTATTCCTTAGAGGAAAAAACCCACAAAATGTAAGATACTTTATAAACAGGGTTGGTGGCAATGGACTTATAAAATAATTTCATCTTTTGTTTCACTTTTGTTAATACTAATTATATTTTAAAATATTTACCTGTTTATTCTTATGAAGTTCTGAGTGCTGAAATTGCAGTCTGATAGGTCTGTTTTGGAAAAAAACCCACTGTGAAAATGACCTGGTAATCCTGTCCTCTTAGGGTGATCAGAGTGGCTGGTTGTTTCCCGGAGAAGGATACACACTGGCTCCCACTCAGTATGCACAACTTGCTGAAATCGACACAAAACTCCAAGAACTTTCTGTAGCCTCCTTGACCATGCCCAGCTTGTTTGCAAAACCTGACTGTCAGAATGAACAGGTATGTTTACCCAAGAACACATTGATGGTTTAAGTTTGAATTGGTTAAAACTCGTTTGTGTAATTTTATAGTTAAATGAAGAGGTTTCTTCCAAATTGTTTTTGCCGTGACTGCAACTGTAGTAATGATAATCTGCATAATAATGTGTATTTTTGTCTGATTCCTTCCTCTTAGTAACCTGTTTTTGTTTCATTTGGCAATTCACAAGGATGAGAGTCACTGAGGAAGCATTGATAATGTTGAATCTCTGTGATTTATGTTAGTTCTTGGTTATGACGAAAGAGAAGAAAATTGACATAGCACACATAGTCCATTGAGTGTCTTATTTCTTTTTGTTACCCTGGCGCCACTGATTCTTTACTCTGCCTCATTCTTCTAGCACCTTGAGTTTAACATCAGGTGGGGATGCTCACTGTGTCAATGACATCTCTCCTGTGAAGAGTTTAAAATGAATGTGTTCCTTCTTCTCAAGTCTTATTTCTAAATAAGGAAAGTAGATGCTTTTAATGTTTATTTGTCTATTTGAAAGGCATAGTAGGAGAGAGAGGGAGAGAGAGGCAGAGAGAGGCAGAGAGAGGCAGAGAGAGGGAGAGAGAGGGAGAGAGAGGGAGAGGGAGGGAGAGGGAGGGAGAGGGAGGGAGAGAGAGAGAGAGAGAGAGAGAGAGAGAGAGACAGACTGACCTCTATCTGCTAGTTCTGTCTCTGAAAGGCTGCAACAGCTAGAGTGGACCAGGCTGAAAACAGGAGCCCAGAACTCCATTGTGGTCTTCCATGGGTAGCAGGGACCATCTTCTGCAGTCTTTCCAGGTGTATTAGTGGGAAGCTGGATTGGAGGGTGGAACAACCAGGATTAAAATTAGCACTTGATGCTTGATGCCAGTATTGCAGGTGGTGGCTTAACTCGGCGCAGCACAGCACTGACTCCACCCTCAAATATTATTTTGCAAAGCTGGTTGAGGTGAAGAGGAGTTTAAAGGGTAGTAAAATATAATTCTTTACCTTCTTGTAATCTAGTTCAGGATGACTGTTGGTCTGAAGAGAAAAATGTCTGGTCTTTTGTTATTCTACTAACCCTTTACCAACTTTGTAATTTTCACCAAATCATTTTCTGTGTAGTTGTAGATGGTTGTAGTGTTCTTGGTCCTTCAAAAGATTTAAGTATCAGTAGCCTGTGGGTAATAATGCTGAAAGTGATCCTTGCTACAAGCTCTCAAGTGTATGTAAGGGATCTGATTGTAGGCCAGTTGAAACCACTTCAAGGAGAAAAGAGAAGAGTCAAAATGTCCTAGATAGAGTTGGTGGCTGGCAAGAAAAAAACTCCTTTGGGAAGCATTCTCTGTTCTCTTGGGATATGTTTCTGAGGGCAAGGCACAGCTTCCGACCCCCCTGAGATAACAGAAGTGTTGGTGGTGTTCCCACCATTGATGTTTGGATTAGAATCAGTATTTAAGAAACCAGAATTGGAATATTTTTTTTAAGGTTTATTTATTTTTATTGCAAAGTCAGCTATACAGAGAAGAGGAGAGACAGAGAGGAAGATCTTCCATCCGATGGTTCACTCCCCAAGTGGTCGCAACGGCTGGAGCTAAGCCAATCCGAAGCCAGGAACCAGGAGCTTCTTCTGGGTCTACCATGTGGGTGCAAGGTCCCAAAGCTTTGGGATGTCTTCGACTGCTTTTCCAGGCCACAAGCAGGGAGCTGGATGGGAAGTGGGGCCGCAGGGGTTAGAACTGGTGCCCATATCGGATCCCGGGCGTGCAAGGCGAGGACCTTAATCAATTGCGCCGGGCCCAGAATTGGAATCTCCATGCCCACCCAAGTGTTCCCCATGACTTTGACATGAGTTATACTCATTTGTTTATGTTACTGATTTCTTAAAAGAAAAAAGTCAAGATGGAGTGATGAAATGGTTCAGAGATATGCTTTGTACTGAGAGTTTTTATTGTTGCTAAATTTTTGCAGTAGCTAAGGTTTCACAGCTGAATAATGGTTTTAAAGATAGAAAATGTCTTTTTCATGTCTGTCAAATGTTATTATTGAAAGAGAGTCTGAGAATTTAGAAATTTGTTCAGCCAGTTAGACATTAGAACTTCAAATAAAGCATGCATTTTATCAGATTCTGTCATCATTATTTAAATCATATTTTTGGAATTCAGTTATAGTTCATTTAAAGTATTTGAAAAATAATGAAAGGAAAAAAGAACAGTACATTACTTTGTTGTTACATACTGAGATTATGTATTAGTTCTGTGAAATTATATATATTTACAAAGCTAAGACAGAAATACAGAATGCAGAGATAGAAATGGAACATCATAGATGCTGAAATAATTGATACTTTTTGCATGAAAAAAAAGAATCTCTTGAGCTTCTGCTGAATTTCCATTTGTCATTTTCCAGTTTCTAACTAGCACCAGACATTGCATGCTGAATTTTTAAGACCAAAATGTTAACATGGCAAATTATTTGGTGGATACTATTTTTTGATTGGAGCAGTTTTTGAATAAAGATACTTTAAATAGTATCTTGAATAAATTCTGCCTGTGTACTTAGCTGATAAATGGCTCCAATCTATTGCTGAACTGTAAATAATCATGGTATTTATCCACTTTATTTATGCTTTTCACTGTTCTTCAAATGATTAGAAATTTCTCCCCATGCTCCTCAAAAATAGCTTAAGGTGAATAAAATTTCTGTTCTAAAATAATTAATTCAATGAATATTAATTGAGTTCTCACTGTATATAAAGAATTGAAGGGACCTAAAGATTTAGCACTTTGGAGTTAAACAACTTTGCTTCAAATTGTGGCTCTCCCACTTGCTAGATTTATGGACCTGAATATTAGAAGCACCCTAAACCTCAGTTTCTTCATTTATAAAAGTCATATTTAGATTTCTTAAGATTAGTAGCTAGGTTAATATATTTGGAGTCCTTAACATAATATCTGAGCTAGAACTCAATCAGTGACACTAATATTGTTACAGTAATAAGTGAGTTAAGGAACTTCTTTCCTATGAGTACATGTGCATGATAACATTGGTAAGTGCCAGGGTGTACTGTGGTGGGCAGAGGAGAAAAAGCACATCCAGAAAGGTTATCAAGAAAACTGATTTTCCCATGGGAGGAGAAAGAGGAGGATGAGGAACTAGAGAAGGAAGCAGAGCCCCACAATATTGCAGGAGGTTGGCAACTGGGGACCAACAGAGCAAATTCAACTCACAGATTTCTATTAGCTCACTAAGGGTAAAAAAAAAAAATTAAGATACTATGTAAAATTCAGGCAAATTCATATAAGAATACAAATAACTAGTTTCTCTCGACAGATATGACAAAATATGGCAATATTACGTCTGAACTCTTGCTTTTTAGTTGCTCTGTTAGATGGAGCAGAGTAGCAACTGGTTCTTTCTAAGGGACCCAGACCCTCTGGTTTGCCCCAGTACCTGCCACTCTGTGTTGGAACTGTCAAGAAAACAGTTCTCTGAATAAGGTGAAGCATACAGACGTCCTGACTTTTCCATTGGTGATAACTAAAAGGTGCAAAATTGATGGTCACAGAAGTCTAAGATGATGCGTGCGAAACAGTTTGAGGGACTTAAGAAATGTGGCTCAGAGGTGAATGAATTGTTCATCATTATAGGAGCGACAGCTAAGAAATCTTTTCCTTATGAGTTTGGAGTTTGCTTATCATAATGTTCTCATATAGGTGGCCTGGCCTGCCACTTAACTGTATGGCAGTGTTTTGAAAGCAGCACTTGGCTTTCACGTATCTGATTTCCTTGGCGTGACACAATGCATGCAAGCACAATCAAGAGAAAGAGTGGCATAGTGTTGCTGTCACTGTCATCTAGGTAATGTAAGTTTTTACATCTGCTTTTTATTTTCATTTTGTCTTAGCAAAAGAGAGCTAAATGAAGCATATTCCCCTGTTAGGATCAGTGGTTTAACTGTGCATACGTTCTTGCATCCATGCCCTAACCCTCCAACAAATTAGCTAGTTCTTTCCACATATTGTAAATCCCACCATAAAATTGACTGATGTCCCAATCATCTAGTTTTTCTTATTTATAGATGTATTGGAGTCTGGTTTTTGGCATTTTTTGCAGAAATGTCTAAGATGCAGGAGTTACATAAGCATTCAGTTTCTTAAATCCTTAGCAAATGGATTCAATCATGAACTCTGTTCAATTTGGCTCTGGTAAATAAGTGTATTTTATTCATCTCTCATGTGGTTAGTCTTACCAAATCTAGAATTCCAGATCATGGTTAGGTCGTTTTTTTCTGCTGGTGGAGGGACTTCAGAAACAGCTCTCATTGACAAGAGGCATTTCTTTGTTCTTAAACCAAAAACTTTAATAGAATACAAAAGTCTTGGGCCCAATGACTAAATCCTCACCTTGAATGTACTGGGATCCCAATATGGGTGCCAGTTTTAATCCCAGCAACCCCACTTCCCATCCAGCTCCCCGCTTGTGGCCTGGGAAAGAGTTGATTATGGCTCAAAGCCTTGGGATCCTGCAATCGCTTGGGGGAGGTAGAAGTTCCTGGCTCCTGGCTTCAGATCAGTTCAGCTCTGGCCATTGCGATCATGTGGGGAGTGAATCATCAGATGGAAGATCTTCCTCTCTGTCTCTCTTTGTCTCTGTATATCTGACTTTGTTATAAAAACTAATAAATAAATCTTTAAAAAAAGTTGTTGGGGGCAGTGGGGGGTGGCTCAGCATAATAAATCATCTGCTTGAGGTGCTGGCATCCCATATGGGTGCCAGTTTGTGTTCCAAATGTTTCACTTACAGTCCAAATCTCTGCTTATGGCCTAGGAAAGCAGTGAAGCATGGTCCAAGTCCTTGGACCCTTGCTTCCTCATGGGAGACCTGGAGGAAGTTCCTGGCTTTGGATTGGCTCAACTGCAGCTCTTGTGGCCATTTGGGAGTGAGCCAGCGGTTGGAAGATCTCTCTCTCTCTAGCTATCCTTCTCTCTCTGTAGATTTGCCTTTCAAATAAAAATGAATAAATGAAAGTCTTCATTTATAAAATAAAATGAAGGTCTTCCTTCATTTGATCGTTTTCCTTACAGTATTCAGTTTAATAACTTATAAATTTTTATTAAAATAAATTTTATTTTATAAATTTTATTAAAATTTACAGCAATAATGAACTTTTCTGGGTCTCTTTTGGTCTCAACATTAGATAAAACATAGGAAATACTCCTGAAAGATAGCTGATATTTGAGTCCAGGGATTTGCCCAGTTCCAGTGATGACCATGGAATTTACTTGACCTCAGATATACTTTAGTGTGCTGGCTGAAGACAGGAATCTTGTACTTTTTAAATGTATACTAGTGTCAAGCACAAAACTCTTATTGCCATCTGCTCATTTCCAGAAATATGGAAGCATGCCACAGGTACATGGATTTCTGAACTGGAGAGTAAACAAGAAGTTACTTTCAAGGTCTTTGGTTCCAGTGCCAACCTGTCAGACATTCTCAGTTAAATCCGGGAAATTGCTTTTGCCACCTGTTTTACAGTTTACTTTGAAGTTTGTATTTCTTTGTTTTTGTATGTTAAACCTCTGATGTAGTCAAGGTTTCTTTCATTTCGTGGCAGTATTCCAAGATGATAAAAACAATCTGCCTAAAAGACTTTTCCCTCCTTTGAGTACTGGCAGGCAAATGATCCATCCAGTGACAGGAAACAGCAGTAGCCTGTGGACATGGATAATGTTAACCTGAAAATGCAGGGCAAGGCTGGCTTTGTTTAGCCAGGTTTACACTTTTTAGTCCTTTAACACATGGTTTATTTGCATACCAGTTAACTTATGAACCTGTTAATAATTTTCTCTTTTGAAAATGGATTCTTCTAGCTTCAGAGATCCCTTATTGGTTTTTCTTTCTTTTTTTTTTTTAAAGATTTATTTACTTTTATTACAAAGTCAGATATACAGAGAGCAGAGACAGAGAGGAAGATCTTCTGTCCGATGATTCACTCCCCAAGTGACTGCAACGGCTGGTGCTGCGCCGATCCGAAGCTGGGAACCCGGAACCTCTTCCAGGTCTCTCACGCGGGTGCAGGGTCCCAAATCTTTGGGCTGTCCTTGGCTGCTTTCCCAGACCACAAGCAGGGAGCTGGATGGGAAGTGGAGCTGCTGGGATTAGAACTGGTACCCATATGGGATCCCGGGGTGTTCAAGGTGAGGACTTTAGCTGCTAGGCCATGCTGCTGGGCCCCCCCCTTATTGGTTTTTCTAAGGATGTATTCATAACCTCTTGGCAAACAATTGGTGAAATCAACAAATATCTTTTGTCCTCAGGGACAATTTTCTTTTTGTGGCTCCAAAGACATTCTTTAAGTATTGGGAAGTGCTTTTAATGAATTCTTCCTGCAAGCGTTTTTGTGTGACTCAGAAATATGGAAATAGTATGTTGGCCAATGGAGCTGCTTAAACATTTCTACTGTGTGTGGTACATTTTTTCATGGTGCTGTAATTTGTTGTTGATGTTGTTGTGGCTGTTCTAACTCATACCAGTTGTTGACCTGGTTTCATGGCTTCTCAGTTATGGAAATGTATAGTGATGGAGTACTGGGGTCTACCTTATACAGATGCAGGGGTATAATGGAACATGCGTCCCTGCTTTCAGATGAAAGATAGATTCCCAGTGAAGCTGTTGGACATGTGTAGAGAATGGGATGCTGGACTGTCTGATGTCTGTACCAACAATGTCAAGGTTCACTTAAATAAGAGACTAATAGAACTATGATCCTTATGAAGGACTACACTATTGTAGTAAAATGGGAAAAATCTCGGGGGTGGGATTTTGGGGGGGAATCCCAGCCTATATGAAATTGTACCACATAATTCAAAATTCAAAAAAATATATATATAAAAGATATTTATAAACTTGCTTTATTTTTCTCATTACAACTTTTCTACCTTTCTTCCAAATTTTCCTGTAGTATGATCTGTATCCCCTGTAATCACCTAAAATGTAGTTTTACAAGTATATCATAGATACATATTTTATTAATAACAAATGATATTAATCATATTAGCCATATTTACATATGTGCTTTATATTTCTGTATGTGTATAGCAGGTAATATACCTATTCGTAAATATCTGGACACACATATGTAAATGTACAAAGATGTCAGTTTCATAGGTACTTCAAAGGTACTTCAAAAAGTTATGGGAAATAAAAATAAATGAGAAGAAACAAAATTAAAAGGAAACATTTCTACTGTGTGAAAGTAAAATATTTCTTGATACTCATAAAAGCAAGCAGTACTGGTTGACATTTTGTTGTGAGCCAAAGAAAACACCAAATAACTTCTGATACCACAGATCTTTTGATTATGCAAGTGAGCATGTTTTGCCAGCAACAGTGACTACCTTTTCTTGCTCCTTCTTTGATATTCAAATATTTGAGCTATATGGTTATGCTGTCGGACATCCAGGAATTATAAAAAAAGTAAGAAAAATAAGATAAAATAATTTAGACTTTTGCTATCCAGTTAATTACAATGAAATTTCCAGTCTGTCTGCAGATACACACACAGACACATGCATGTGAACAAGTGTGTACACACAAACATAACTGGTCTAACAGAATACTGGACAGGAAATAGAAGGAACTTTCAGCCTGAGTTATAGAGATAAATTAAGAGCCTATTGTCAATGTGGAAGAAGTAACAAGGGATATTGGGATTCCTGGAGACTAACAGCAGTGGACAGGGTGTTAAAAACTGTTCTAGGAGCCTTAGGAGAGTTGGTGTCATGGTTGAAGAATTGGCCATCTGGGTGCTGGCAAAAGACTTACCGGCCCCTGCCGCTTCAATGTGAGAATTTGAGCTGTAGTTAATTTCTTAACTCTGTTTCTATGGTGATTTGATAAAAGTTGGAATGCTTGCTATGTTAGGAGGCGCCTTTGCTTATGTTAAAAATGTTCCCTGGATTGGGAGAGTTATGAAGATCTGGTGGGGAAACCTTAGTTCGGGCTTTCCTAAGTGCTGTGGTTCCTATGGCTGGGCATGCCTCTTGCTGGATCCCTAAGTGCTCTCTGCCTGTGGTATTTCAGGATTTTAGGATGAGGTAACTTCCTTGCCCCTTATACCTGTTTTGTTTTAGTATGAATGATAATAAACACTCCCATGGCAAAAGGTGTGCCTATTACTACCTTACTGAGTTTCTTGACCTCATATTGCTTAAGTGTGATTTTTGTTAGCTTTGTTATTATGAATATTCAGTTGGATTTCAGAAGATTCTGGCCATTGCAGAGGTATATCACTGCTTGGACTGTGATATCAAAACAAGAAAGGAAAGGAAAAAATTCATCAAGCCATCCAACTTTGCTTCTTCTAATATCTTAGTGACAGCCTTCTTCTCACATTGACTAAACCTAATCAGTGAAAAGAAATCAAAGAGAAAGTCTGATTTCCTGGCCTAGTGTGGTGTTCACCAGTTACCACTGTACTGTCAATGGATGCATGGACTTTTTTCAGTTTTTGGCTCATTGACATTGGACTTGAGTCATATATCTTAGTTTGTAGGACAGGCAAATGTTTAAATTTATAAGAAAGTGTCAGGTTTTCAAAGTGGTTGTATGATTATGTATTCCCATCAACAATTTATAAAAAGTTCTGTTTGTACCATGATTCTCCAATATTTGGTGTTAATGAACTTTTCATTGGATCATTTTAGTGATGGTGTAGAGATACCTTGTTTTACTTATAATATTACATTTCTCCTATGGCTAACACTATTGGCAACTTTCTGTTATATGTCATTTGTGTATCTTTTTGATGAAGTATGTGTTCACATCTTTGTCAAATTCAACTGTTTTTTATTGCTTATTTTATTATTTTTATTTTTGGATTTTAAGAGTTCCTTGTATTGCTTCTGTTCAAGTTCTTGGTCTGATTTGTGTGTTATAAACACTTATCTCAGACCATGATTTGTCTATTTTCTAATGGTGGTTTGGGCAAGCAAAAGTTAAAAATCCTGTAAGTCAAATTATAATTTTTCTTTCCCTGTTTACCTCACATTTCTTTTAAAAATCATAGTTATAAGTTACTAAAGCCATTTTGTTTTTTCTATTTAAAAGTGATTACCATTTAAAAATGAAATCCTGGGTAGCTGTTTTCAAAATACTGTGAATCTCCTTTTCTAGGATTTTCCAAATACTTACTGTCCTATCTGAACTACTCCCTAACATTAGGTTCCCCTTTTCAAAATTCTTTAAGACGTTCAGCTTCTGGAAGCTTTTAGAGATTAACATATCCCTGAAGTAAAACAAAATATCAATATTTTCTTTAAATTGATGCACTCTTTTGGTAGTTTACTGATTAGCATTTTATACAATAAGAATTTCACTGAAATCTGTTATTCATAAGCAAACATCAGTTGTTCTAAAGACTGTGGGTGCTAAAGCAAAGTGTGTTGTACCATGCCTAGGCTTCTTTGGGATTCCAGTTTATGTTGGGATGTAGAATAGGATCAATCATGTCACTGGTTTATGACAGTGTAGTAAGTTCAGTCAAGTAACACATGACAAATATGAGAGGATAACTGGTTATTGCTTGCATGTTAGGGGATATTTTAAAGAGGAACTATGTTTGAGCTAGGCTCAAAATGGATAAGAGTTACCAGAGTTTGAAGACAGAGTCATAGATGAGAGGTGGAAATTAGCAGGAGTAAATATTGCTGGAGTTTTGAGTCTGAGACCCAGGCAATGGATGAGATGAGATGGAGAGTGGCAGGGCCTTGACCCTTATCTGTGGTTTCTCTGCAAAGAGCAACTGGTGACATCAAGATCTATTAGGACCCTCAAGCAATAACTTGAGTCAGTAGTTCTCAAATTCTCGAGTGCTTCTGAATGCAGGTTGGCAGTGCTTAACTCTTGCCCTGCAAATGAGATCTGGAGTCAGCATTTGCTGGGTGGAGCTGTGGCTATGTGTTTATTACCCACAGGCTCTGTAGGTGGTTCTGAAGTGTGCTGGAGTTTGAAAATTACTGGTGAATGGAAGATATCTGAATTAAGGCTGTGAAAGGAAGTAAGTGCCATATTAAAGGAGATGTTAGGAAAAACTAGAATGGTGAGTCTTGTTGATGGCCAACAGTGTGGCAGGAAGAAGGGAACAGGAGAATTCTGGCTTGAGCAACTTTTCAAATTTCATCTCATGCTAGGTACTTAGGTGGCAGTGCAGAGAAAAAAGTCTATGGGAGAGGAGAAAGGAAGCTTACATTAAAATTTAGGATTAACTTGCTATCAGGAAATACCAATTTTTATCACATAAAAGTAACATTAATTGGTGAATAATGATCCTATCAGTATTAATGTTGCTTTCAAAAATGAAGCACTTTTATCAGCATAATGGTCATTTTTTCACATGACATATTCAGTTCACATTTGTTAGATGCTAGGATCTGCTTCATCTGTAGTACATGCTCTAGAGACTTTTGGGCTCCATCTTGTAATTGATATCATTTTACTGATCTTGAAACTGAAACTCAGAGATTGATTTGTGTAAGGCTATCTTTGTTAGGAACCAGGTTGAAACAAGATTTAAAAACTCCTGCCTTTCTTCCCAGTATCGCTCAGCTTCCTCTTATACCCATGGATATGCATAGTTTTTCATATGATTTATATGATGTATGATGAACTTGAAGTCCCAAGAAATTATCAGTTGCTGGGATCCCAAGCTTACATGTATCACACCAGAGACCAGAACATGGATCCTTACTTCTTGGCAGTCCCTTTTTACCACTGTATCTCCCTGCTGTGCAGATGATGCAGAAGTTAAGTTTGTTTCCTGATTCGTGAGGTTGAACATTCACTCTCTCAAACAGGAAGATTTTAAAGCATTGTGAATATTGATTTGAAGAGAAGACACATATTGTATAAGAGGTCAAAGCTCAATTGCTTTGGAGTGGTGAGCAGCAGAAACTGAGTTTTGCCTATGAATTTTTTTTTCAAAAATTTAGGCATGTGGCCTTAATGATGAAAGAAATATGGAAATATCTCCAGGAGAAAAGGTCCTCCGGAACACCAAAGAGGAGCGGGACCAGCAAAATCGACTACGAGAGATAAATGAAAAGCTGAGAAGAATGAAGGAAAACGTGGTAAGTCAAAGTTGAATTGGAGGTAGCAGTTTAATTGGAGGCAGTACTAAGAGATGTTTCAGTCCTTTATTTTAGGGTTGTTCTTAAATGTTAAATAAAACATGGCAATCTGTCAGTAAGAATTTGAGTAACAGCCAAAAAAGGACTTAAAAGCCTTACAGTATTTGTAACTTATGTAATGTAATTAGCCTGAAAAATACTATCTGAAATCAGGGTAATGATTCATAATTCTAATAGGCCCTGTTGGACAGTCATACAAATGTTCTTTTTCATGGGAAACTTTAGTAGTTCTCCAAAACTATCTTTATATATTGAATTTATAGCTTAAATGCTACTTTTATTCAGAATCATGACTATATTGATCATTAATTTTAATATGTACTAAATCTTTTTTTGAGCCTACGTTATATTTTTCATGTCTTTTTAATTTAAAGACATATTGTTACTGACGAGGGAAGAATGTTTGCAACTGAATACTTGACTTTTACCTACAATTAAGCATGGTAGAAATTGAACTTGTGATTCTTCTCACATCTGTCTTCAATGGCTGGTAGCTGCAATTGCTAGCTGTACTATTTGATGTCCCTTACTACATTCTATCACTTGGATGATCATTAAGACGCATCAAGTTTTAACCATTATGGCCCATTGTTGCCATACCCTGCTACAGGTTCCTATGACTCATAAGACTTTTTTTTTGGGGGGGGGGTCCTACTTTTGTCACCGTTCTCAGCACTGTTGCCTCATGCCTAGCTTCTTAGAACCTGGTCCTGCTTCCAGTTACTATGTTATGTTATTATTCAATCTCTATGTTGCTCCATGGCAATAATTAAGGTATGATCCCAAAAAGGTAAGTCAGTCCTGACTGTGGGTTGTTGTATCTCATGGTCATATCCAGCTGAGCTGTTCTTACTACTCACTGGCAATGGATTGCAGCGCTGACTCAGCCCTAATGGAGATGTCAGGCCACCTAACATGAGTAAGTTGGGAGATTGAAAGGGAGTACAAAGTCTTATACTTCTTATTGTAGTTTGTCTTTGTTTGCTTTTCATGGAATTTTGATTTCTGGGGCCTTCTTTCCGTCTGAAGTTTATTGATACGGTAAAGAAATAGAAGAAATGAGAATTCTTAAGAAGTGTAGAAGAGTTTTTGGACAGTAGTTGTAGCAGTTATGATGGACATTGCAAACTTGATATGATAAATAAAATATTTGTGGTTTGACTGGTTTTGAAAACTGTTGGTACTTCCTCTTACCTTAAACCTGCCAATCTAAGGTAGGTAAGACTTGTCATTCGAAAATTTTTTCTGACTGCTATAGCTTGGATGTGTTTATGTCAGCTTAAAATTCTGTTGAAATCCTTACCCCATGGTGGTATGGTGGTATTAAGTGTGTAGGGGAGCATTTGGGAGACTATCAGATTATTCCTGAGGGTGGAGCCCTCATGAATGGGAATGGGAATGATGTGATTAAAATAGTCCTAGGGTACCATCTGTCAGGAAGCCACCCTTTCTCAGATACTGAATTTGCCAGCACTATGTTTCTAGATTCCTACCTTCTATAGCTGTCAGAAATAAAATTTTTGTTACTTTTAAGTTACCATGTTTAAGGAATTTTGTTACAGAAGCCAAAAGAGGCGAAGACATGGCTTATTTATTACATGCCCTGAATATGTGTCTGCTTTCTCTACCATGTTTTTATGGTTTTATTTTTGGCTGAAAATCTGGATTCTATAAGAAATCTTATATATCATCCCAGTGCCTTGTGGTATTTGGCTGCGGACTTAAAGAAATATGATAAATATCAGGAGTTGGTTATTATCCGAGTGGGAAAGAATACGGCAGAAGTGGACAACAGCAATGCTTAAGTACCAGCTCTGGGCCAGATATTATTCCAAGTTCTTTACAAATATTAAATTATTTAATCCTTACAACTGCAGTGAAGGAAAAATGCTCCCATCTTCATTTTGTAGATGAAGCAGTGGAGGCCAAGATATGTTGCAAAACCTCCTCAGGGTTACAAAGCTTGTAAGCGGAGAAGGCTGGATGGAAGTGATTAACTGCTAGTAACTATTCCTGTCCTGGAACTTATTTTTCTTTTCATGATTAATTTTGATTTTTGTTTATTCCAGTTTGAGAGTAATATTCATGAGTAAAATGTTTGCACATTCATGTAAGTTTTACTTTCAGAGTTCTTTGATTTTGAGTCAACACTTTTAGAGGCGATCTGAATAGTAGATGCAGATGGGTATGGATCTGTATTGTTTTTATGTTTACATATGGTTGGTGTTTTATAATTTTGATTTTTATTCATATTGTATACCTGTGTGCTATTTTGAGGGAAGATACTGCATATATTTCAGATTCTCTAAAACTCACTGTGTCTTCTAGATATCTAAGAACTTTTTGATGTGAGAATTCATTGGCTTGAGTCCTTGTTTCAGTTTTACTAGATTCTACTCTTAACTTGCATAAATAAGTTAGTCTCTTAGAGAGTTCATTACTTTGAAATCAAGAAAGCAGTATTAGATAATGTTTATTCTTTTTTTTTCTATGATTCTTAGCAGATTTGCTTTCAGTTAGAAATGGTGTTATTTGTAATAGATGGCATCCTAAATATGTGTTAGTAATTAAATCTGTTGAAATTAGGAAACATAGTAACTTTTTAAAGGAAATTCTTTTAGTTCTCTTTTATAATATTATCTATAAAATCTGTTCTCTTTATATTCCCAATGATTGGAAAAAATCAGTCTATTATCTATCAATCATAGGATATGTTTTTCGAATGATAATTTCTAGAAATGGCTAATTTTGAAATTTTGTCTTATTTTCCTCCCTATAACATAATATCCTTCCAAGATCATTGATTTGGGTAAAAGAGGTAAACTGTGGCCATAGAATTGGTGGTTTAAGGTTCAAATCTATATCTAATATTAGAGATAAAGGAGGAATGAGAAAGCTAAGGAATAACACAGAGATTCTGGGGGCTGCTTCTGGAGATGCCTAATATCAGGATTAGTTTGCCAGTAAAGACTAAAAAAAGACTTAATTCTGTGTTTCACTTCTTAGGCTAAGGCCATTGATGTACTTGTGTCTTGATCAAGATCAGTTGAGGTAGTGGACTTAGTTTAGTCTGTAATGTTTTGGCACTAGTGGATTTAGCTATTAGAAGTTAAGGGAAGTAGACACAACTTTTTAAAACGAAGTCGAATTTCACAAACCTGGTATTAAATTTAGTAGGTATACAGGGACTCTGTAAAATAGATACATGAGTAGAAGAAGAATGAACCATAACTGCTAGAGATAACATGTATGAAACAAATCTTTAGAATACTTAGGGCCTGGCGCGGTGGCCTAGTGGCTAAAGTCCTCGCCTTGAACATGCCAGGATCCCATATGGGTGCTGGTTCTAATCCTGGCAGCCCTACTTTCCATCCAGCTCCATGCTTGTGGCCTGGGAAAGCAGACGAGGACGGCTTAAAGCCTTGGAACCCTGCACCCGTGTGGAAGACCTAGACAAAGTTCCTGGCTCCTGGCTTCGGATTGGCTAAGCTCCAGCTAATGTGGCCACTTGGGGAGTGGATCATCAGACAGAAGATCTTCCTCTCTGTCTCTTCTTCTCTCTGTATATCTGACTTTGCAATAAAAATAAATAAATATTTTTTAAAAAAGAATATGCTTAATATGAGCTAGTATCATAATATTCCTGCTATGGAACACAGTAAGAGACAAATAAAAAGCATAGACTATATTTGGACATTAGAATGGCCAAGATGAGGAAGTGATTTATGTAATTTTATTTTTGAATAAATGCTTATTTATTTATTTGAAAAAATTCAGCCTGCTATAGCCTGAATGCAGGAGCCTGAGCTCTAGCTGGGTTCAATGGCTCAAATACTTGGGGCCATTTTATGCTGCTTTCTCAGGCACACTAATAGGGAGCTGGATCAAAAAACAAGTAGAGAAACTTGAACCAGCACTCGTACGGGATACTGTCATTGCAGATGATGGTTTAACTCACTGCTACAAGATGCCAACCCCTGATGGAGTGATTTAAACCCAAGTTAAATGAAGGGTTGTTTGTGCAGCTGAGCATATGTATTTGGAAGGCAGGTAGTGGTAAAATCACACATGATAACTTTTAAAAGAGATTTAAAGAACTATAGTTTCAAGTACAACTCTTCATACAATATATAGTAAAAATGACCTGGTGATGAGAATCTCAGAGAAATGAGAAGGAATGAAGTTAGGATCATCTCACTAGGAACAGGCTGTCGGGGGCAAAGTATTTAAATTAGACTGAAGTGACAATTGTTGGGTAGCATAGAAAACATGCAAGTATCCCAAGGCTGCCTGGATAACTTTTGAGTTTCCAGCACAACCTGAAGTATTCTGGGAGGGTATGAAGAGGTGATCGACCATAAGCCTTGTCACATGTCAGAGAACATTCCCAACCTCTTACCTGATTGGTTTTGTGAGGTTAGGAATGTTGGCTTTATCCCTGGATAAGAGTTTGTTTGCCAGGCTGACTATTTGTATGGAGGTTATTTGACTTGACATGTTCAAAAGACAGTGGAAATGACCATTTTGAGGAATAGGCACTAAAAGACAACTCTACACACTGTCATTTGCTATACAATGTTCATTGATACTTCTAAACCCTGATTTTTTTTCATATGGCCCAGAGAGTTGCTTTCTGTTGTTTTGAGTATCTTACAGGCTTCTTTGCCCATCTAGTTTCCTAACTCCACTATAGTCTGCATTGCTTCTCTGGGCTTCTCTGAGTCCTTCTATGTAAGATTCTTAGTATAGAATATTGTGGCTTATATCCAATAGCCCAGAGAACTGGAATTTGACTGTGTGACCTTGACTTTCCATGCTTCAGTTCTCACATCTGTAGAATGGAGATAATAGTGATTGACACCCACCTCACAAGATTGTTGACAAATATTACATTGGCTTATATATAAAGTAATTAGAAAAGAGCCTAGGATAATTTAAGGGATATATAGATGTTATTGACATTATTATTTTTAATACAGGTGTTGTTCCCATGATACAGATTTGCATGTGTAGGGGATCATCCTTTCTACTCCCTCTTGCTCTTCCCCCTTTTTGTATGCCCCTCCTATTATTTGTCTCCCAAATTATTACCATGATTTCGCTATTCATTCATTACAGGTTAGCTTTCCGATATAAAGATCTATCATGACATAATCATGTAAGAAAAGGAAGAAAAGGACCTGGTATGATGACTCTGTGGTTATATCCTTGCCTTGCAAGTGCTGGAATTCCATGTAGGCACTGGTTTGTGCCCTGGTTGCTTCATTTCCCATGTACCTCCCTGCTTATGGCATGGGAAAGCCTTTAAAACAGGGTCCAAAGCTTTGGGACCTTTTACCAAGTGGGAGACCCAAAGGAGTCTTCTGGCTCCTGGCTTCAGGTTGGCTCAGCTCTGATCACTGTGGCCATTTGAGGAGTGAACCTGTGGATGGAAGATCTTTTTCTGTGTCTCTCCATAAATCTGATCTGCCTTTTCAGTAAAAGTAAATAAATCTTTAAAAAGAAGAAAATGAAGTAATGTAACATAAAAGTTTAATCTTACTGTCATTCAGGAATAAAGATGCATACTGTATACATTCATTATTTCCCAATATGCCAATCTCACTTGTAGAGTTTGTAGTTTGTGTGTGTATTCTGTGTATTAGTTGTCACAAATCAGAAAACATGTGACATTTGCCTTTTTGGGATTGACTTATTTCACTAAAGATAATGGTTTCCATTTGGGTCCATTTTTGCTGCAAACAGTAAGATTTCATTTTTATGGCTGAATAGTATTCCATGGAATAAATGTACCACTTTTTAAAAAATGATGTTTACATAAGTTGATCAGGGTGGGAAGGATTGAGGGTTAGGGAAAATGGGTATGATCATTGTTCCCAAATTTTCTGTTCTTCCTGAATCTGGGGGAAGAGAAGACATAAGGGGAGAAGCCATACCCAGCCTCCCAGCCACCCAATACCTACAATGACGAGGAAAGGCCACCCAATATCAACCAGGGTCTCTGATATGGCATATGCTCCGAGGATCCTGTCCAAGTGGTTTCACTAGTTTTGGTGTTGTCGATCTTGCTGATCCAAGGGTGAGGAACTACTTCCAGTGTGCATTGGTTGACATAGTTGACTTAGAGTCTGCATTCACCAGATATTTGCTGTCATCATTTGGCTAAGGTAGTTGTATGATTTGTTCTGTCCTCCTTCCTCTGCTATGGTAGTAGATGTCCTCTGCAGGCCTCAGTGGGCTGCCATATCATCTGGTATAGCCATGTACTACTCACCTATGTCATTGCCAGACCCCTGGAAACCTATACACCAAGTCTCCACAAGTGTGCCTCTGGGTGGACAGTGAGCTTCCGCTAGTATCAGTGGTACCCCAGGCTGCCTCACCAGGGCACCTAAGGGCTGCCTACTTCTGGGGCTCATGGGCCCAGCCCCCACTGTGCAGGTGGATCCAAGGACCTGGGCCATGATCCACCAGACTCCCCACCTCCAGGGCTCATGGACTTGGTACCCCCTGAGCAGGCAGGCCCAGGGACCTGTGTAAGGCAACCTAGGTCCCGATAGATCCCCTGCCACCGGTACCTACCAGGTAGGCAGGCCCTAGGACCTGGGTCATGTGACCTGGGCTCTGCCAGACTCCTCACCCCCCTGGGCTCATGGACTTGCCATCCACCACACCTAGATTGGCATGGCTTGTCTCACCTTAGCATTCCTAATGGGAACTGACTGGTGGTGTGGCCTAACCTGGCCTATTCTGCAACCTGTCCTGGTTCTCGGATCTGCCAGTGGATGTGTTAAACTGGCCCAGTCTAGCCTGCCCCTAGACCTGACCCACAAGTATGCCAGTGGGTACTGTAACTCGGCCTGGTCTGAGCTGCTGCTAGTCTTGGTTCTTGTGCTCACCTGCAAAGACTGCATCCTGACAAAGGAGTTCTGCAGACTCCTCTATCAGATCTCCTCCTGGTGTCAGATCTCATGCAAACACTGGTGGGTCCTTGGTCAAAGTTGACTTAGTACATCTCTTGTCTGGGTAGGAACAGTCTTTACCAACTGGCCTACACCTGTTCTGGTTCTTACTGTTGGTTTTACAGTCAAGCCACACTTGGCCCACACCCAGACACAACTCTCATGTGGTTCAATAGATGGGAGCCAAGACCTAGCTCAGCCCGTTCTATACCCACCCTGGCTCTCAAGAGTACCACTGGGTGCTGGAGCTAGCCTAGTTGGGTGCGGTGCAGACCCAGTATACCCATGCTGAAGGAGACTGCAGCCATGTCTAAACCGGACTGCTGCCTCCATTTCATCCTTGTGTTCACTAGTGGGAACCGCTGCCCAGCCAGGGCATCCCCTTAGCTCCCCATCCAGGCCTGATCCCATCCACAGCTCTTGGGTGTGCCAATGGAGATTGCAGCTCACTGAGAATGAGACTCTCAGTGGTGGGCACTGTGATCTAGCTCTGCCAGGTAAGCCCACAGCACTAGCTTTAGTGTGTACCAGCTGGCAGTTTTCAGTGGTGGCTGATGCTAACCATCCCACAAATTTCCCATATTATTTCATTAAATACATTTTTAAACCTGGCTTTTCTTTCTGCACCTTTTGGGAGTTCCATAACTCTTACTTTTGGCCTTTTCATAGTGTCTTTCAATTCTTGAATACTTTTTTTCGCTTGACCCAGCTCTGCTTCCAGCTTTTTGTTTGTTTCCCCCCTGGTAACAGGAAATATCTACCAGTTTAGAGATTCTTTTTTCTTCCTGATTCATTCTATTTTGGAGACTCTCCATTGTGCTTTAATTTGCTCCACTGTATCCTTTATTTCTGATATATCAGCTTTCATTTGAATCATTTCCAGTGTGACATATTCCTTAAATTCCTTGAACTCCTGCTTTATGTGCTTCTCATTGCTGATAAGAAGCTTTATAACAAGAGTTTTGAATTCTGTATCTCCCATTGTCTTAATGCATTCCTCAGTTAACTCTGAGGTTGTCATGAGGTTTTGCTCCTTTGCAGGGGAGTCTTCAGTAGTTTTCATTGTGGCTTTGTCTCTTCTTTTGCTTTTGGTCATTGTACTTCTGGTTACCAGAGTCTTCTTTTTGGGTCAGGGTTCTAAGCTCTGCCTACAATTTGATCTTACTTATTGTGGTTGGTACACGGCTCTTTGTTTGCAGTCACTTGTGCCACTCCCTCCAGCAAGTTCCAGGTCTGGGTTCTTCTGTTAGACTTCCAGCATGGTCTCCATAGCTCCAGCTCTTGGCTTACCACTTTCACCTCCTGTGATACCATCCTGAGGCTGCACCATTGTCTGTACAACCTTTCTCCCACTTCTTGTTGGAGCAGTTTCCAGGATTAGGGAGACACCAGGAGGCCTATATAACTAGATTGTTGGTGGTGCTGATCTTGCCAGGGCCTCTTGGCCATTTGTTCTGGGACCACATGGACCTTTTTTGACCCATATGATGCCAAAGTCAGTATTATTTTCCTGTGGGACCAATGCAATGCACTGATCTCCGTGAATTCTTGCTGAGCTCAGTGCATGAGCAGCTCACTCTTGTCCCTGCAGTCTTAAAGTTTTTCCACACTGACAAAATGGCATCTAATGTGCCACTAGTAGAGTTCTTGATCTGCTGGCCATCAGGTTTGATGGCTACCCAGACCTGTCTTGGGTGGAACCTGTAGGATGCCACATTGTTGCAGTGCATTGAACCCGAAATGAATTCACTCCCAGCTCAGTGCATGTGTAGTACTGTCCCATAGCCTTTGTCTCCCTACACAAAATGCCGCCTTATCCAGCTGTAGGGATCAGGCTGGGCTGAGAAATCCACCCTGTTCCCGCACTGCACATCTGGGACCTGCCACTCTGTCTCTGTTCTTGGTCAGATCAAACAGGATGGGCGAGTCTTTGGGTTCACCTCCTGAGCTCCAGTGATCGTCCCTTCCCACATTGTTGATGGTGGAGTTCCGACTACCGATATAGTTCAGATCACTGTTTGCTGAATGTGGTCACTGCAACACCACACTGTTGTGTCTGCTGCTATCCATGCCTGTCACTCTCCATGTGCCTCTTTGTTGTTGCTCTGTTCTCTCTTATTTCCTGAATGTGCCCTCTGTGCTTCACACTGGCTAGTGTTTCTCTATCTGTTTAAATATGCCCTTACCCTATTCTGCCATCTTGATTCTCCCTTGACTCAGTTTTGTAACTTATTGTACATCCACAAAAGAAAAATCTGTATGCCAGCAAAAGTATGAGGTAACTCTATATATCTTGAGCATGCGTCTGTGTTACAATCTTAAGGAAAAGGAAACTTTTTCAGAAAACACTGATTAGTGTGATTCAGTTTTAATACAAAAAGCCATAGGGACAGACTTTTAATGTAATGGTGAAGATGCCACTTGGAATGCCTGGCTTTGAGTCCTGGCTTATCTTCCAATTCCAGCTTCCTCTTAATATGCATTTTGAGGGGTAGCAGCTGTTGGCTTCAGTCATTGACTCTGTTACCCAAGTGGGACACCTGATTGCTTGGCCTTGCCCTGACACAGTCCTGGCTGTTCTGGGTATTTGGGAAGTGAACTAGCAGATGAAAATCTCTGTGTCCACATTTCAATGAAAATAAATCTTTTTAAGAAGTTATTTATTTATTTATTTATTTATTTATTGGAAAGGTAGATTTATGGAGAGAAGGAAAGAGAGGAAGATCTTCTGCCTGTTGAATTACTACCCAAGTGACCTCAACAGCTGGAACTGAGTTAAAAGTCATAGATAAACCTTGAATAATATGGACTAAACACTTAGCAGTGATTCTATGTTGTGGGGATGTAAGTGTATGGAAAAGTGACCAAAGAAACTTCACTTTTCGTAACATACGCTATTATGGATCATTTTTATATTACTTCTTGTGCTTTATACCCAAGACTTTCTGGAATATACATATATTTTTAAACAAAAAAATAGTGGTTAATACAAAACATACTGATGCACGTGAAAGGTCCCTACTTAATTGTCTATTAATAAGTGGTTTTCATATATTTAGGGAAATCCCATGGTCCATTGCAAAATAATTTTCATTCTTACTATCATTAAGATTTATATTCAAACAACATTTAAGTACAATATATATACACTTTTCTGGTCAGAAAGATAGTGAGAAATGTGTGGTGATAATAATGCATTGGGAAGAATGGCAGTGGGGCCAGCAGTTTGTGAACAGAAATGCTAGCTTTAAGAATTGGTTTCCAAAAATGATACACAGATTCATCTGGAAACACAAAAAACCACGAATAGCCAGAACCACTCTGAAGAACAGGAACTTAACAGGGGGAATCACAGTTCCGGACCTATGGACATACTATAGGGCAGTGGTTATCAAAACAGCCTGGTACTGGCACAAAGATAGAGAGGAAGATCAATGGAGCAGAATAGAAACACCAGAAGGGAACCCACACAGATACAGTCAATTTATCTTTGACAAAAAGACAGACAACAATCCAAGCAAATGGGAAGGTCTGTTCAATAAATGCTGTTGGGACAACTGGTTGATAGCCTGCAGAAACAAAAAGATAGACCCACATCTCTCACCATACACTAAGATCAAATCTAAATGGATAAAAGGCCTAAACCTACATCCAGAAACCTTCAAACTTTTGGAAGAAAATGTTGGAGACACACTGCAACACTTAGGAGTAGGCCCTGACTTCCTAAAAAAGACTCCAAAAGCAGTAGAAATTGAGACCAAAATAAACAATTGGGACCTCATCAAACTAAGAAGCTTCTGTACAGCTAGAGAAACAATCAACAAAGTAAAAAAACAACCTACAGAATTGGAGAAGATCTTTGCACACTACGTAGGCGATAGAGGGCTGATCTCCAGAATATACAAAGATCTCCAGAGAAAACAAAACACCAGAACAAACAAGCCACTCAAGAAATGGGCACGGGAAATGGGCAGACACTTCACAAAGGAACAAACCCAAATGGCAAACAAGCATATGAAAAAATGCTCAAGTTCCCTGGCAATAAGGGAAATCCAAATGAAGACAATAATGAGGTACCACCTGAAGCCAGTAAGGATGGCACACATACATAATACCACCAACACTTGCTGACGAGGATGTGGGGAAAAGGGAACCCTACTCCACTGCTGGTGGGACTGCAGACTTCTACAGCCTCTATGGGAATCAGTTTGGCGAATACTCAAACAACTGGAAATCAACATACCATATGATCCAGCAATAGCACTCCTAGGGATATATCCAAAACATCTCCTACACAAGAAATCAACATGCACGCCTATGTTCATAGCAGCACAATCTACAATCGCAAAAACGTGGAAGCAACCAAAATGCCCATCAATAGAAGACTGGATAAGAAAGCTATGGTTCATCTACTCTATGGAATACTACTCAGCTATTAAAAAAAAGGAATGCAGTTCTTTGTGGTCAAATGGGCCCCAACTGGAAACCATAATGCTAAGAGAAATGAACCAATCCCAAAAGGTTAAATACCACATGTTTACCTTAATCTGAGATGAAAAGATGACAACTTGGAAGATAGTACCTGTATATTGTAATATTAGTGCAACCTCTAACAACCTGTATCCAATGCAATAAGATAATGCGATATAATCTATAAACCAACAATTAATGTCAGAATATTTAAGATCTACATCAAAAAACTGTAAAACCTACTATACCCTCAATATGCTATGTTAATCCGTAATGGGGAGGGAGTGCAGGGAAGTCTTTCAGGACCATAAAAAGAGTGAGGAAAAAGTACAATTTAGCCTATCAAGATCAAATCTGGTAATTCATAGACAACAGACTCAAAGCAGCACTAAACAATAGTAAAACTACTATACCAATGCATGAGGGGGGAATCGGGTGCGATCCTGACAACCTCTTAACAGGAGGTCATGTGCGTGGAGCAGGGGCGCACTCCAGAGTGGAGCAGGTGGTAAGGAGGAAGCTTGGATCCCAACCATGAAGACTCCCAGACCTTCACCACAAACTATTAACACGAGCAACAAGGACTATATCCCAACTGCCAAGGAGGCCACAGGGAATTGGGTGCCCTCGGAGGCCGAGTACTCTAAGGTCACCCACCCCCAACCGGAGTTTCCCCAGGGGATGGAAGAAGTCCAAACACTACCGCGCAGAAACCAACGTCATCGGAAAGACAACCAGAAGCCCTGAGCGGTCTGCAGAAACAGAAGAACAATAAATGTCCTTTGGGACCAGGGAGGAAAGCTTTCTCTGGTCCGAGCCTGGCTCCACCTCTGGACCCCCGCCCTCCCTCGCAATGACCATCGGGATCGCTTCGAAAACCCCTCATAGCAAACAAACAATCATACAAACTAAAAAAACCTAAAATAAATAGACAAACAACAAAAAGTAGAGCTTGCAATCTGACAGGAAAGAGCTGGCGTGGATTGGCTCATGCCTCGCTGGGTGGGACACAAAGATTAGTCACTCCTCACCGTGGTGTCGAGGATTTTCCTGCACACACTCCCCCCAAAAAATGTTCTGCACTTTAATTGTCGACAAATGTCTTGTTAGAGTTACAGGCCAGTCTAGATTATCCTAAAATCTGCCAAGATCAACAAAATTATACTTCAACACAACAAATGGCTAAATACTAAAATGAAATAGACACGAGACAGCTGAATGGTACCTTATAGCCATTTTAAGGTATATAGCAGCCGGTCCTGTATATAAACTAAAATTGAAATGTCAATGAGCTAATCATAGGTTGTGGTAAGAATTTGCTTCTTTTTCTTTTTTTTTTTAACATACTGGTTACTCAAAACCATGTCAATTCCATAATGTTACAAATTGCTGTTAATGTTATATTGGGACTCTTAATTGACTGGGATGATATTCTACCAGCTCTAAGTTCGGACCAGAAATGGTCTCCCCAAGAAACTGTTCAACCCATCTGGACAATAAGTAGCTGAACTCTGTGCTTGGTATATGTTTGCAAGGAAAAAATCTTGATTGAATTTGAACTGTAATACTGCATCAAGGTGGAGGAATCCACCAGGGGGGAGGGGCGTGGGGAGGGGTGGGGGATTCCCAGAGCCTATGAAACTGTCACATAATGCAAAATAATTAATAATAATAAAAAAGAATTGGTTTCCAGGCCCGGCGGCGTGGCCTATCAGTTAAAGTCCTCGCCTTGAGTGCCCCTGGATCCCATATGGCCGCCGGTTCTAGTCCCGGCAGCTCCACTTCCCATCCAGCTCCCTGCTTGTGGCCTGGGAAAGCAGTTGAGGAAGGCCCAAAGCTTTGGGACCCTGCGCCCATGTGGGAGACCTGGAAGAGGTTCCAGGTTCCCGGCTTTGGATTGGTGCAGCACTGGCTGTTGCCGTCACTTGGGGAGTGAATCATCGGATGGAAGATCTTCCTCTCTGTCTCTCCTCCTCTCTGTATATCTGACTTTGTAATAAAAATAAATAAATCTTTAAAAAAAAAAAGAATTGGTTTCCCCTCTGGGAAGCAGTTGGTCAGTAATACAGAATAGTATCTGTAATATTTTTTATAGTTTAATTTATATAACTCCACCTTTAGAAATAGTTCCAAAGCAATAAAATTCAAGCAAAACCAAATTGAAGAAAACTTGAAACAACTTAAATGCCTTGAAATAAGGGAATGACAAAACAGCTTGTAGAATAATAATACTTTAATACCTTCTTAGGATGATAAAAATGACAAATACAAGAACTTTTTCAACATGGGATTTTAAGTTAGAAATGTAGAATATAAAAATAAAAGTTCGAGCTAGATTTTGCCAAATGTAATTAAATAATGTATTTAGGCACATGTGCATATACTAATAACATCTTGAAGAGAAATAGAGTATATGTTAATAGCTTAGTTTACTAGGTTATTATTTTCTTTCTATTAAATTACCTGTATCTGTAAGGAAAAGAAATTATAATGACAATTTTATTATTTCTTGTT
This sequence comes from Ochotona princeps, assembly GCF_030435755.1. Classification (NCBI taxonomy): domain Eukaryota; kingdom Metazoa; phylum Chordata; class Mammalia; order Lagomorpha; family Ochotonidae; genus Ochotona; species Ochotona princeps. The sequence continues at coordinate 38,400,227 of NC_080837.1, forward strand.
TTACTTTGAGATTTTAAAACTTGTTGAGAGACTTTTTAATTAGTTAAAATAAATAGTAATAATTGTGCATGATTTTTTCCTATGTTTGTAAAGTTGTACTAATTGTTCCACAAAGAATTTTGTTTAAAGATAAAGAACATCTTTAACTTATGGGGGGGGAGTGATGTAAAAATATCTTTAATGGAGTCGCATGCAAATTCCACCTTTCACAAATCAAAAGAATTCAGTTTTAGTGTTTGCATTTTCAAAGAATCATCAGTCTATTTTATTTCATTGATCCCTTTAATGATAAAATGTTCTCAAAGCTGTTTTGTTTGGATTGTTAAGAAAACCTTTGCATGGTTCCAATCATTCCAAATGAATTGACCCCACTTTTTTTTAGTCTTTATTGTGTTTCTTTTTGAGTCTCAGTTTGGACTTCATTCACTTTTTTCATCATTTAAAGTCTCTGCTACTTCTTTCCACATTCTTTCTCTTTCCTGTCTCCTGGAAACGGCTGAGCCTGACCTTCTTTCGTGAACTGTTTTGTTCCCAGTGCGTCAAAATGTTGGGCGCTCTCAGCTTGGGTTGCTGAGCTTTTCAGATAAGAATGTGGCTCACAAAGGATGGTAAATCCTTATGTTCTGATTCTTATTTCAAAAAGTCTTGTCATTTAACCTGGTATAAGAAAATATGGACCCCGGTCAGGAGACTGGAGGATTTCTTCTCAGAGAATAGGGTCTACCTTCATTTTCAAATATGTTATAGAAACTGATTTCTAGAATGTGAGAGCTGACAGGCCCTTGGAAGCTGCATGGGACAGTTTTATAGATTAGACACCAAAGTACTGAACAGCTAAGTGGCTTTGAAAAAGCTACAAGCAGTTCATAGTAGGCCTGGGCCGATCCTGAGTTCTGACATCTCCATCTGTGGGGCTTGCAATTGCTACAACCTCTCTGTCACATCTGTGTGGTTTAGCCAATTTTCAGCTAAGATTTTTGGCCACCCACAAATGTGAGTTTCTTTCTAAACCTTTAAACTGTTACCAGTTGGATATACATCTTTTCCAGATTCTAGAAACCTGAGACTTTTTTTTTGTGGTTAATCAGGATTATCTGCCTGTGTGCTTTGGTATTCATACACAACTAAGGCCCGAACTGGAAAAGTAATTATCCTCTCTTTTGGAGTCATTGTTTACAACTGTATAAGTAATTTTAATTTTTCATTGTTAATGACTTTTAGGAAGATAGGTAATAATGTTGACACATGATTGGTATTTTTATAGAATGTACAACATTTGTTCTTTGGATGTGTGTTTTCATCTGTCAGGTGTGTGCAGTAATGATCCAGAATGCTTGCTTGTGAAATTTTGAGAATGAGACTTATGTACTAACATTTAATTAAAACTTTAAAAATTTCTCTTGTATGGTATGTTGAACCAAGTGTTTCATAAAAATGTTTAGAAATTCTTGTGAATGTTTAGAAATTACTTGCAACTGCTTATGATATATAGTGGTTGAGCAACAGTCTGCAGCACAGTTACATGGTATATGATTGATGTTTATGAACTATTTTCAAGCTGGTGATTATTTGAAAGTTTGTGGTTACATATAATATTTGAGTATAATTTTGGATAAATGGAACACATATTTAGCTGGAGTGCTTTCAGAAGATGGTAAGGAAAATTGCATGTTTTTTCATTGACTGCTTCAAACATGGTTGAAGTAGCCCCGAGGTTCCCAGACACTAAGACTATCTTCTGTTGGTCTCCTAAGCTCATTAGCTTGGAGCCTGATTACAAGTGGGCCAACCAGAACTCAGTGCTCATGGGGAGACATGCCTGTTAGTCAGAGGCTTAGCATGTTACACCACCATGCCAGCAGTCTCATCTTTGTCTTTTTAATGGTGTGATTACTCATTTTTTTTAGCTACTGAGAAATATTCAGTTTTATGGCTATACCACATTGACTTTTTTAAAAGGCCATCTTGATTACTTACAAGTTTTGGCTAAGGTAAGTAAAGTAGCCATAAACAGTTGTGGGTTGTTTTGTGAATACATTTTCAGCTTATTTGCTGGATCATTAGTGAGACTATTTTTAATTCTGAAAGAAATTGCTGTACAATCTTCAAAAGGGACTATGTCATTTTGCATTGCCACTGGCTTCGTGTCCTTGCCAGTACCTGGAAGTGTCAGGGTTTTGGACTTTTGCCATTCTAATACAGGTTTGAATTTATAGATACCTAATGACAAATGATATTGAATATATTTTTTACATGTATTTTCCATCTATAGATTTTCTGTAGTAAGATGTTTGTTCATCTTTTGCCCATTTTAAAATTGAGCTTTTTTTTATTGTTGAGGCTTTTTTAAAAAAAGATTTATTTATTTTTCTTTGGAAAAGCAGATTTACAGAGATAAAGAAATACAGAGAGAAAGTTCTGTCCTTTGGTTCACTCTCCAAGTGGCTGAAATGGCTGGCACTAAACCAATTTGAAGCCAGGAGCTTCCTTTGGGTTTCTGAGGCAGGGACAGGGTCCCAGGGCTTTAGGCCAACCCCTACTGCTTTCCTAGGCCACAAGCAGAGAACTGGATGGAAAGTGGAACTGCTTGGACATGAACTGGTGCCCATATGGGATGCTGGGGCAGGCAAGGAGAGTGTTTAGCCAGTGAGCCATTGTGACAGACACTCTTATTGTTAAGTTTTAAGAATTCTTTGAGCATTTGAGATACAAGAACTGTAACAGATATGGGCCTCACAAATATTTTCTGCAAGTCTGTGGCTTCTCTATCATCCTCTTAATGCTTGATAAAATTTTCAATGATTTTCAGGGATTGTATGTATATCTTTGTTACAAAAATTTTTTTTAGAATATGTATATATTCTAAATATTTACTTATTTTTACTGGAAAGCCAGATTTACATAGAGAAGAAAGACAGAGGAAGATCTTCCATATACTGGTTTACTCCTCAATTGGCTGCTTTGGCCAGAGCTAAGACCATCTGAAGCCAGGAACCAAGAGCGTCTTCTGGGTTTCCTACACAGGTGCGGAGTCCCAAGCACTTGGGCCATCCTTGACTGCTTTCCCAGGTCACAAGCAGGGAGCTAGATGGAAAGTGGGGCAGCTGAGACACAAACTGGCACCCATATGGGATGATGGTGCTTGCAAGGTGAGGACGTTAGCCATTAAGCTACAGCATTGGGTCCTGGAAAGGCAAAGGTTACGGAGAAAAGGAGACAGAAAAATCTTTCATTCACAACTGCCAGAGCTGAGCCTATCTGAAGGTACAAGGAGCTCCCTCCAGGTCTCCCACTGGAGTGCAGGGTCCCAAGGCTTTGCGCCATCCTCGACTGCTTTCCCATGGAGCTGGAGTGTAAGTGGAATAGCCAGGACACAAACTGGCACCCATATGGGATCCTGGCACTTGCAAGGTGAGGATTTAGCCACTAAGCCATTGCATTGGGCCCTAGAATATATTATTTTAAAAATGTAAAATACTAGGGCATTAAAAACTAGTTGAGCCATATACAGTTCTTTTCCATAGATCAAAAAATAATAGAATATTGGTAATTTTCTAGAGCTCAACCTAATAGAAATGAAAAATATTTCTCTGTAAATCTCTGCATGTGCACCTCTATCACCAACAAAGCACTACTTTGTGTTTGAGGTAATTTTTAGTGAAAACCAATCCCATGTTGGAATCAAAAGCAGATGGAGAAGTTATAATCACAAAGTCTCAATTTAGAAAAGGTAGCTATGGTTTTAAATGTTCTAGTTATTCCATGACTTCTTCACATTTAAAACTACGTTTTAAATGGGAATTCACTGGAGAGCAGCACAAAAGTCCAGTTTTCTGGTTTTTGGTTTAGGGCATCTCTTTATGCTCCACAGATCAGGAATATTTGTTCTACTGAAGTCTACTGCTGAATTGATGTTGTGGGTTTGGGAGTGTGATAGATTGCATAGTGAATAATGAATGTCTATGTAGAATCTTTTCTCCTTGCTGAAGCCATAAGTCTTCCCTTCAGATGTTTGTAAGTGTTCTCTGGACTTCAGAACAGAAAGCAATGTGGTACTTATAATTTTGAGAGTCACATTTCACAACTCGACTTTGAAAACTATTGAGGTCATTGATGTTGCAAGATAACTTTAATTGTTGTGCCAAATAGAAAAAAGATTTTATTAAATGGGAACAAATATCTGCATGTATAAAACATTGCTATAAGTGATGTATAGTGTCAAGCATTTGATTTGGTTTGAAGGTTTAGGACTGGTCATCAAAAGAAGTAAAATATAAAGCAGAATTAAAGAATGAAGAAGTGCGAAGGAAGTGCTGTATTTGTTTTAAACAGAGAACCTTTATAATTCTGGAAAAGTTTTGCGAAAAATGTTAAGCCTGAGTTGTGTCTTGAGGAATAAGGAGGGTTTCCCTTGATTCGACCCAAGTGGGGATGTAGAAAGAAGACACTGCAGGTTTACTGTTAAAGTTTCAGCCATTTTAGGCAACAGAAAGGTCATCAACATTGTTGAATTAATTATAAAAAGTTTTGCATTCCTGTCCATGTCTCAAAGATATGTAACTTTGAGTTTGGAAACCTGAATCTTGCTGAAGTAAGACTGTGAAATAAGCTTTCTATAGGTCAGTTATCTGAGTCTCTAACATTCAGAGCCAACACAACTCTCCTCTTAGATTGGCATGGCATGGGCCCTCACACTTGTGAGGTATAAAAACTATGTTTTTGTCTTTTTTTTTTTTTTTAACAAAATGTACTGCAGTGGTAATGACTGAAATGCAAAGAGAACAAAAGTAGCATGCTTATTTACAAGAGCACTGTTTCTCATAAATGCAAGAGGAGTTTTGAACATGATATTGGATCACATTGGAGACATAAGTTTAAAATTTTACAGATAGCCTGGCACAAAATTTTTATTTAAAAATATTTATTTTCATGTCATTTCAAAGACGGAGACTGCTTCACTCTTCTGAATGTCTGCAGTAATTATTATTACACAAGGTTGAGGCCAAGAGCCTGGAATAAAGTTCATGTCTCTCATGTGGATGACTGAGATCCTGGTGTTTGAACCATCACCAGCTGCCTCCCAGGGTGTGCATTAGCAGGAAGCTGGGTAGCAAGTGGAGGACTCGGGGTTCAAATACCGGTACTCCAGAATGAGATGTGAGCATCCTAAGCAGTGTCTTGACTGCTGAACCAAGTAGCTGTCCCCAAAAATCCTTCTAATATTGAGGGTCCGCTTTGTAGTGTAGATGGGGGAAACAGAGGGAAATAAAATTATGAAAGCATAAAGGAGTTATATCGGGGTGGATGCAGTTCAGAAGGACGGGAGGAACTAGTATCCTAGACCAGTACTGTGAATACAGCTACGGAAAATCCACATGATTCTGAGTCTTCTAGAAGTCACATGAAAATTGTAAAAAGAAACAGGGTTAAACTAAGCCCAGCATGTCCAAAATCTTATTATTTTAATATGTAATAGATATAAAATTGAATATTATGTATTTCATATGAAGTTTTTAAAATCCATTGTGTATTTTTCACTTAGTGCACATCTTGGTTTGAGTAAGTCATATTTCTAGTGACCTATAGCTGTGGGAGGCTAGTGACTCTCAGGGAAATTTTAGAGAACAAAGTGATTTATTTATTAAAATAATAATACATTTATTTTTTAAAAAGCTATTTCAGGGAAATTATAATTTTCTAGGGTTGTAGAATAAGCAGAATTAGCAACTTCTGGAGAATCTAACAATGAATAAAAAAGTCCCGCAGAATAATCTGTTTTTACAGTGAATATGCTTTACATTATTAGATGTGGTCTAGAACAATGATGGCCGACACATGAAAATTGAAATATAAGAATTATTGAAACCACATGTGTGATCTTGGAAAAGAAAATAATGCTGTCAGTTTTACCTTTTGGTTACACTGTTAAATAGGAAAAATACTTGTGTCTTTTTAAAATTATTCCCTGTCTGTGTAAGATGATGGGAATCAATTGCTTTACCCTTCTGTTGCTTCAAGCTTTTCCCTTCCTTACACTGGGAGAAAAGGGGAAGACAGATATGGAGAACACAAGGCAGGCTGTATCAGTCCATTTTTACTTTGAACTTCACTTCAATTCATTTTGTGTCTCACTCCTGAACCCTGAATATCTCATTGATCTTTTTTTGGGCACTGTTTGTTGGCTAATGTGATTATTACTTATCTCTATTCACTTAATAAATGAACATTCTGGAAGGATGTTGAGTTCATTGTTACAAATCCTATTCAACCAGCATCAAATACATGGTATGGTCTTTTAGATCATGCCTCCACTGGAAGTACTACAAAAAAATTAGAAAGGATTTTATAGACATGCAGCAAGTATTATTGTGTGTTTTTCTTTGGGTGTACTGCAAGCTTTAGTGTATACTTTTCTTTTTTTTTTTTTTTTGGAATACCTAGAGATACTTTGTAATATAAAAAGTTCTGTTTAGCTTACTAAAAATAATAGTATTGCCTCTGCAAATAAGGTAGGAAGATTTCTTGATAGATTTCTCTTTAATTATAGAGTGGTTATACAAACATGGTAATGGATTAAATTTATTTTTGTACTGGACATAGCTTTTTAGCAAACTCAGGTAAGCTAGAAACTTATAAACAAAAACTATCCAAATAGCCATGATTAATATACACTTGAAAATTCTCCTATGTGACATTTTTCTTCCTCACATGTTCCCTATAGGGTTACACTTCCTCCCTGTCTGTCTCATACACATAGAAGCACACACTCGGGCCCGGCGGCGTGGCCTAGCAGCCAAAGTCCTCGCCTTGAGAGCCCCGGGATCCCATATGGGCGCCGGTTCTAGTCTCGGCAGCTCCACTTCCTATCCAGTTCCCTGCTTGTGGCCTGGGAAAGCAGTCGAGGAAGGCCCAAAGCTTTGGGACCCTGCACCCGCGTGGGAGACCTGGAAGAGGTTCCAGGTTCCTGGCTTTGGATCGTCACAGTACATTTATACATTTAGGACACACTCTGTTTATCACATATGGTACAGACTTACGTATTTACAAAATGTGAATTCTACTTACTATCATCCAGTCTGCAAGGTGCTGCTTTTCTTTCTTATTTTCATACGGAGCCATTTTATCAGAAATATGTGTTGGTTGTTGCAGCATAATTTATGTTTCGTGAAGTGATCCGTCAAACATATTTAAATGCTTTCATGTTGAAGCCTTGCCTCATTTTTAGAATATGTTTGTATAAGAATTGTCAAAGAGAAATTATCTTCTAATTAAAAGTGCCTGCTGGGCCCAGCACAGTAGCCCAGTGGCTAAAGTCCTCACCTTGCATGCACCAGCATTCCATATGGGTGCTGGTTCATAAGCCAGCTGCTCCATGTCCCATCCAGCTCCCTGCCTGTGGCCTGGGAAAGCAGCAGTCGAGGATGGCACATGGCTTTGGGACTCCACACCTGCATGGGAGATCTGGAAAAGCTCCTGGCTACTGGTTTTGGATCAGCTCAACGCTGGCCATTGTGGGCACTTGGGGAATGAGCCAGTGGACATAGTATCTTTCTCTCTGTGTCTCCTTCTCTCTTTATGTCTGCCTTTCCAATAAAAATAAATAAATCTTTGAAAAAAGTGCCTGCTAATTGCTTTCAAGTCTACCTTTACTTTTCCTAGCTGCATTTTTTTAGTATCTGAAGCTTAAACAAGCAGTGACAAGAAGAAACACAGAAGAATGCAATTTTTTGAGTGTCTGGTTTAATGTTCAAGTTCTGTATTAATAGAAAAGTAGCAAATCCACCATATTTATTTTTATTTATTCTGTCTATACATGATATATAAACATACGTAATCAGTATCACTGATCTCAGATTATTACACAAAAAAACTTGGTAGTCAGATACTCAATGTCCAATAGTCAATAAACTATTTTCATTTCTATTAAAAAATAGGACTCTCTTTATAATGGAAAGTCCTCCCATTGTCATACTTTTGAGTATGAAAATAACATGATAATTTATGTTTGTTTATTAAAGGTAGTGGCATACTAAACCTGGATTTCTGAAGTTTTAAAGAGGAGACCCAGAGGCCAATAAATATAATAAGAATGTATAAAGTGTAAATTCAAAGTTGTGAAGGATATATTATAAGAGAAAGAATGTATAAGTTTGGAAGTGTTCAGAAAGGATATTTTATGGGTATAACTTAAATTATTACCCAAAAAGGAATGAAGTGAGACAAGCAGAGTAGAAACAGTTGAGCCCTGGAAGCTGAAGGATGCTAGTCAAGGCTGGCAGCCAGTGAGAGCTAGATGGTAGAGAACACCAAGGCTGTGAACAATGTTGTACCTGGATGTAGGGCCATGGACTGTACCCTGGTGAGATGCTAGTACTTTTCTAGAATGGTGGGCATGGCATGGTTATTACATGTAGTTTATGATAATAAATAAAATGCTGACTATATGCAAATAGGATACAAGTACAACCTACATAAAAGCAAGACAGTTCTAGAAACCCTGTGGTTCAGTGATTCTTACTAACTAGGAGAATGTCAATGTCACCGACAGTGCATTACTAATCACAAATTTATGGGAATACAAATGACCTATGAGAAAGAAGTTTGGTAATTCATTATGATCTTTTTCATGGTTTCCAACTGACTTTAGATAAGTTTTTAAACATTTTCACTAATAGCAAAAGTACTTTTAAGTGCTTTTTAGGTGGGTCACAGTATAATTCAAATTTTGCATGAAAGTATGTGTAAAGACATGCCTATAGTAGTCACTGGCAGTTTTGCATTGGATCTCTTAAAACTGACTCTGTTTTATATTGCTTGTAGGTTTTTAGCCATCCATTTTACATTATATATTCCCTTTGGAAAAATTTCATAACTCTTAGAATGTTGACATTCTGATCTTTGTATTCTTGACACTGGATTTGGGAATACCCAGTGATTACTCATGGCAAATGAAATGTGATTTCAAGACCTCCTTGGCTAGGAGGGCCACATGTTGAAAGCCTTAAGTCAAAGTGAAAAAGGAATTGCTTGGTGTTATTTGCAGAACGTGATTGTTCATTTTATTTTTATAGTGTGTAGTAGTTTGCGAAGTGCTTATTTCTGCAGTTTTAAAAAATATTTATTTGGAAAATGATTATTTTATAAATTTATGGAGTACCAGTGGACTTTTCCTTGTATGTACACGTTGTAGAAAGGTTAAACAACATAATTAAAATATCCATCATCTCGCTTCTTTTTTAAATTATTTTTGGTGGTGAGAACATTTAAAATCTGTTCTTTCATATTCTGTCTTTTTGAAATGACATTCCTAAGAACTCTGGAGTTAGGTCGCATAGCCATCATAGCATCTGCTGGTTCAGGTGAATCGCCACGCAGGGTCACCCACTTCTGCCTTCCCTGGGAGTCCTTCAAATGCTTCTGGCTTCTAAAACCATTATTTGATCATAGCTCCTAAATTAGATAATAATGGAAGGTAGGAATCTTGATTTTCTTTTTTATCTGTACCGTTCTAGTTCAGACTTTGCAAAATTGATATTCAAATATTTAAACAAATTTCTTTTCCCAAGTGAAGTAATAATCTAACTCTATCTTGGATGTTATAATACTTTAGTGTTACTCTGGCGAGTGTTTTGAGAAAAAAAAAGCTAGATGTAGCGATGGATCTGCTTGATTGCTTTGCAGAGATTTCTGAGAGCAGTTAACTCTGGAGAGCGAGGCGGGGGCGGGCGAGGCTTTTAATCGGCCGTGATCTTGAAGCATGCCTCGTTCATTAAATGCATCTGCAAGGGCACAAGCAGCGGCCCTTTCAAATCGTTTTGGTGCTGTTTTTGTGGTTTGTATACTTGACTGTTCAGGAGCTACCAGACCATAAAATCCAGCCAGTGAGAGCGCTGGAAGTCACAGAGCTCAAAGGTTTATTAAGTGGTGTGAAATGCTATTGTTTTGTGCGTGTGTTAAATAGTTGCTGTCAGTGCAAGACTGTTAAAAATTCCTGGCTAGTAATAACACGAATAGCACTTAGGGCTTCAAAGGAAACGTCTTAGTCAGCACTTTGACAGTACTCCTGCATCTGTCAGTTCTGTTATTGTGAGGACCTACTTTTGGCAGATGCTCTCCCTTCTGGCAGCAGAGCTCTAATTACCATATAAATTAAGCTGGGAGATGAGTGGAGGGCATGCAGCTTGGCCCCATCTGCTTGTGCCCAGGTTGTAGGGGCTGCAGCGCCAAGTGGGCATCACGTGCCGACACCACAGAGAGGGTTTTGCCTCCCCTTCTGCCCTTTCTTCCCATTCACATCCATTAGAGGAACATTAAGCGGCTTAGCTGCTGTGCAAACACAGGAACCTTTCACCTCCTCCCCCCTCTTTTTACTTTTCCTTTCTTTTTTAGCCCAGGGTTTTGTCCCCAATAGTATTCTAGGAATTAGCTTAATCCATCATGCCTTAATTCATAGGCACTAATTATGTTTCAGTCTACATTCTTACACTCTAAATTATAAGTATCCTTACTTTAATCACTTGTAACCAGTCCTCAAAATGAGAGGCTTGTTTTCCTTTTATAGGGTAACAGGCTTTGGTGTGTTAGGAGATGTGGGATTAAGTCTTTTATTTGGGATGTAGCATTGAAGATGCAGATGATACATTATTAATTTTTTCATCCTGAAGAACTTTGTATTATTGTCTTCTAGTCAGAGTACAATTCAAAACTATACAAGGTCCTTTTAAATTTTGACATCAGTGTCCAAACCTTAGGTGATTGGGAATGTGGGCCCATATAAGCACAGTTTGTAAGACCACATTTTTAGTCCTTAGAGATGAATATTGGTTTGTAATTTATAGTGTAAAGCATTGTTCTCACTTTGGGGATTAGCGTGAGATGGTTCCTGCAGGCCATGCAGGTAGCAGAACTGGTGCTGGGGCCTAAGTCCCCTCTCCTTTCAGGAGCTCTTGCCTTCCACCTCACATGCCTATTGACTGTGTGGTCCCCCTGCCAAAAGGCTTCCACACTTAAGAAGCTTCCTATCAGCTTTCCTCATGCTTTCATTAGATTTTGTGGATAATCATCATCATTTGTGCTTGTGAAGTGAGTCATTTTCAAGCATCCTGCAGACTTCACATTGTATCCATGGCGTGGAATCGGGGAGAGTTCTCTCTCTCTCTCTTTGGCAAATTATTGTTGTTTCACTGTCTTCAGTGATCTGTCCGATGGCCTGCCTCTCCATGTTTCCTCACAGGGTTTTAACCCTTTGGGGACAATTGTACGGAAGCTAGGTCCTGAATATCCCTTGGAGAAGGGATATTCCAGAGTAGGGGGGAGGTTACGAATCACATTCTTTTCTGGTTGGAGCTAGGGAAGAATCAGCTCCATTGGGAGACACCATAACTTCTGGTTCAGAGCTCCAGTGTTCAGAATAAGATTGTGCCCATCAGACTCCCTATCTCCCCCGCAACCCACTGCCATCTTTATCTTAACAAAACCTCTCTTATTTAAGAGAGGAGGCTCTGTAGGAAGGACTATAATTTGCCAAGGGCAGACACCCACCCTGGAGGTTAATGTCTTCTAAAACATTGCTCCCAGTAGCCTCAGGTAGGGCTGTTGGGTTACTGTGCAATGCCCAGAGGTGACTGCCTCAGGGTGAGATGGAACTAAATCCACTGTGGATTTTCTGAGCAGTGCCTGTCAATACTCTGCTTCTTGCACAGATGACTCCAGGCCCATCACGTGGGGTTCCTTTCACCTGGAGAGCAGGAGGGACAACTTTTACCAAGTTCCTCAAAGGCCTCCCACCTGTGAGCACTGCCAGCTGCAGGCATCAACAAAGGCAGTTCCATTACCATCCACCCAGCCACCAGAGCAAGAGAACAAAGTCTTGGCACTTTGTTCTTAAGGTGTATATGGGAAGTCACTCATGTGACCTAAACATTTGACTGGACTCTATTAATTCTACAAGGGCAAGGCAAATAAGTAACCACCATTGAGAGAACAGGGACAGAGAATTGGTAGTCAAAGTCACCACTTCTGGTATCCCTTAGTGTGTGTGTGCTGATTGTACACGGGACCAAGGCACTTCCTGGGAGGAAAGGGAACCCAACTAACCCTATTATTTCTTTGGCTCAGTTTATCTAAAATGTTTCTGATGGATTGATACAGCCCTAGCTGAGGACCATGGGAAGGAAAAATTCCAGGTGACCCAAAGGGAATTTCACCATGGAGGAAGGAGGAGGGTGAACAGGTTGGAGCAGGCTTAGCATCAGAACCTTCTAGTCTTGGGAAGAGGGCTTCTGCCTGAGCCTGGGTCCCTAGCACAGCACTGGTCCTTTAACGGAGCTTGTGAGTTAAGGGGACACAGCAGTCCCCGTGGATCCCAAGTGCGAGGCAACACGGTGAACTCTGTGGAGCTTTGGACACCAGGACTTGGGGCTGACAACCCTAGAGCCTCACCAGGCACCCTGGCAGCAGGACGTGGGTGCCCATCTAGTGCTGTAGAGACAGTTCCAAAGTGCCAGGGACCACACAGGAGGCAGAAACCAACCCTGGAAGTAACAGATTCTAAATCTTTGCCTGGGTCATTCTGGGGAAGGGAGGAAAGGCAGAAATTGACATTGGACAAAAGGCTATTAGGGTGTGGCACAGGTTACAGAGGCAAAGGAGAGATTGTGATTGCCACAGAGAAGTGGTACACACTTAAACTTTGAATAGTACCTGAAGTCAAGGTGGTATTTTGCAAATATACAGAGCTGCTTGTCCCATTTTTGCCAGTTACAAGCACATAACAACATTCCCACTAAACAAAATGCCTTCCCTCATTGAATCTAATGAAGTTACCCCAATCTTGAGAAATTTACTATTGTTTTTGATTGTTGCAAGATAGTGTTTTATATCTGGTTTTAAAAAGTATTTAAAACTGCAACACTTTTTATTTTTATAGAAAATAAATTGTGTTTATAAATTGTGAAGAAAGGGTGTACACTACCTGGTCAGCAGGGTTGTCTCACATGTCCCGCTGCCAGCCGTTGCCTGAGGGAATCTGAGGATACAACTTACTGTTTTTTTTTCTCTCAGACAGTCTTTGCCCAGAGGCATTTTGAAATTATTTCAATTCAGTTACATGCACTGTGAAAACTTCACCTACCAAGTTCCCAAACATGAAAAATCTCAAATCATTTTGAATGGATGCTTTTGTGTGTATGTGTCAGTAAAGAAATTTAGTTGCTAGTGGCCTTTTTCAAAACATTTTGAAAAAAGTGGCATTATATGCAAGATTCCACTTCCAAACACACACCCTATCTATTTCTCATATGTGCTTCTAGAAGACATTTATGACAACTAGGAATGAAAATAAATTTATCCCAATCCTATACTGGAATATTGCATTGCCAAAGACATACAGTTAGAATACCAATTTATACTTAGTTGGGTGAGAAATTCTTCAGTGTCTGAATACCAAAGCATTATATGTAGAAGTTATAGGAAGAATTTTTTATTAAGATATTATCATCTAAATTCGATTTTACCGTTTTTTCCATCTGCTAAAGTGGGGCACCTGTGTTTTGAATTATTCATTCACTACTGGTGCCTTGGCAAAGTTTAGTGAAGGACCAACCATGATTTTAAGATGAAACAGGGTGGAGGCGCCACCTAGTGGTTGCATAGCTGTGTCTGTCCAGTCGGCTCCAGTTTGCCAGTAGTGTAGGTGGTTCTCAGAATCCTCTAAGACGTAAGCGGAAATTTGATTAGCAGATTATTGTCTCTGATAGAATAACACTTTTACCTTTATTTTATGTTCACTAAAATTATTTTGCTTCAAATTCGTCATTTGAAATTAGTTTTATTAGTTGGGCTGTCTTATCTTTTTGGTTAATCAATTTGTTTATTTTTTGGGTGCTGTGAGACACACACACACACACACACACACACACACTATAGCATACTCTTGCCCAATGGGTCACTCTCCAGGTGCCTTCAGTAGCTAGGACACCACAGCAGAGAACCAGGAAACACTAGGTCTCTTAGGTGTTACAGTGACCCAGGTACTTGAGCCATCACTTTTACCTGGGAAGCAGTGCCTGCATTAGCCAGGGTCCGCATTAACAGAAAGCTGCAATCAGGAGCTGGAGCTGGACTCCAACCCAAGCGCCCCAGTGAGGGATGTGGGCATCGTAATCAGTGTCATCATTGCCAGATATACACCTGCTTCTTTGCTAAGAAGTTTAGCTAATTATCTCAGAAAAAAAAGTAGGGTTAAACTTGAAAATCATAGCTTAGTAGTATTACACCGTTTCATTGAAGTATTCTCATGTGTATATATAGAACCATACTGAATATCTGAGGTGGGTCAGGGGACCTCACCAAATCTGGAAGGTGACCATTTGCAATGAAATTTCTTTCAGAGTCTTGTTCTTTCAGGAATAATCTTTCTTTAGTGGAATGTTGTAGAAGAAAATTATTCATGATAAAATTTAGTATTTCTTTTTGCAGGTGAGAAATGTTCAGGAAGCAAAAACTTCATTAAAGAGAGGCAAATACAATAATTTCTTCATCCTTAACCAGACATAATTCAGAATTATGCTAGATATTGAGGTTTTTGAAAATAAACCACAGATGCTAGAGATCTTGGGACTGATCACAATTTCTGGAGGGCACTGTAGACACTATCTCCTCAGGGACAATCAATTTTTTTGAAGTTTCCTTTGCCATCAAAAGGAGAGGGGGTCATCAAAAGGTAGGACAGAACTTTCACTGAGAGAGAAAATGATTTTCCCAAGAAGGGTTGGCACCTTAATGTTACTGTTTTATTGTCTATTTTGAGCAGTATTTTCTTAAAAGTGTTAGCATCTGATGAATTTTTTATTACACATGAATAGTTTTTGTCATGAAATTTCTCATGGTGGAATTAAATAAAACATAGAAATTTCAAGAGGGCTGTTCAGGACAGGACAACACAGACTTGAGCTAACAACCGCTCTCAAAGGTTCTCTCAGTTTCCAAAAGACAGCTCAGAACACAGATCATTTGGGAGCATGCCCAATACTGCGCTAGGGGTTAGTTGCTAAGGCATGGGTTCTGTGCCATAGGTTGCTGGGGCACAGTGTGGGATCACAGAACCTTTCTAGGAGGCAGTGTGGGGGGGAGGCGAAGAGTGGACTCAGATGGTGTGTGTTTGAGTTCTTGCTCTGTCGAGTACCAGCAGTTGTGACCTTGAAAAATTACTTGACCTCCCTGTCAGTTTCTTCTCGGAGAGGCACAATAATAATCTGTCTTGTAGGACGAGTAGGAAGTGCTTTGTTTAGTGCTGAGTGAGGACTGCTACGTGTCAGCTGGTTGCCTCCTTACCCTCTGTGGGAGAGGCCGAGCTGAGTATCCCACACCAGGGAACAGAGCAGTACTGTCTTCCCAGGAGGGACTGTTAAGACCACTTGCTAGGAGAGTCAACAGAAAGAGAAACCATGTGGTGGTAAGGTTTTGGAAAAAAAGTAACAAGAGATAGATATGTTCTTCTAATATTCCAATGCAAAATTTAAACGATTTTTTCCCCATTTGGTTTTAAAACATACACGTCTGTCTTTTCCAGTATGACATTGCCTTGACCACTATAGCTTTATATGAAAATTTGAAATCAAGTCATTTAATTTCTTCAAGTTTTTCTTTGGTCAAAATTGTTTTGTTATTTTGTACTTTCACGTAAATTGCAGAATAAGCAATAGAAAATCATCTTGAGACTTTGACTGATACTATATAAATCTGTTAATCAACTTAATGGGAACCCACATGTTTCTTATATTGAGCCTGCCACTCCATTAACATGACACACCTATTTTTTGTAGTCCGATTTTCTTCAGGGGCATTTTGTTGTCCTCAGCATATAGATCTTATAAATGCTTTTCAAGATATATGTTTAAATATTTATTTTATGGAACGGTTGTAAATGATTTTTTTTATTTCTAAGTATATATTGCTAGATGTAGAAATACGATTAACTTTGGAGCTATATCCTGTTAAGTAGCTGAAGTCATTTATTATTAGTACAAGGAGTTCCCTCCACTCTTAATCCCTTGGGATTTTTCTACATAGCTCATCTTGTTTGTGAATCAGATCACTTTCAGTTACTTCCACTTGTTAGGTCTGGTTTCTTCCCATTTCCCTTTTTTCAGGCTAGCTAGATCTTCCAGTACAACATTAAATAAGTGTGATGAGAGGTGACAGACATTTTTTTCCTTGCTCCTGATTTTAGGGAGAGAAAGTAGATTTTAACAGACTAAAGAAGTTCCCTTGTATTCCTAATTTATTGAGTATTTTTTCTTGTCATAGGTGGATGTTATTTTTTGTCAAAAACTTTTCTATATGAGTTGATTTTTCTCCCCCTTTAAACTACTCATTTGGTACATTACACTGGTTGGCTTTTGAATGCTGACCTGTTTCTTACAGTCCCACGGCAGACTCCACTTGGTGAGGGTTTGAGTCAGGCCTTCAGTGCCAGTCGGGCTTGTCTCATGTTGGCAGCTGTGGAGATCAGAGAGATTGGTGTTTGTGTCTCTGCGGACCTCACCTGCTTCCCAAGAAGCCACTCAGGAGCAGGGAGCTTTGACTGGCAGCGTGCGTTTCCTCCACCCCTCCACCTGGGTGTGTTTATTCATTCACTTTCCTCACTCATGCTGGGCCAGGAACTTTCCTCTATTGTAGTCATCTTTAGACATCCTTTCCATTCATTACACATGAATTTATAGCTAGAGAACTATGGAAGAAGTTGTATTTTAAGAAACAAACACATGTTTAAATGTATGCACATCTGTGATTAGAGTTTACAGTTTACATTTCAGTAATATTAAACAATAGTTTTTCCATTTTTACAAGGCAAAAAAATATTTGGAAGTTTTGTCATATGTAGTCTTCTAATATGTGACTTTAAGTTGTAATTTATTTGGGGAGGTAAGGGGAAAAACCCAGACAGCAATGTAAATGTTTGCTTGTGGTTAAGTTAATTTTCCTGCCTCCCCAGAGGTAAAATTCCAAGGAATCTGGTTCTGTATTTTTGGGTCTAGAGATCCCTGTGAGGTTGAGCTGTCATCTGGGGAGTCTCAGAGTATGTGACCACCTCCCTCACCCTCCTCCTTTGCGGCACTGACAACGCCAGGGATTGTGGCATGAGCTCACGGGGCAGCTTTCTGTGCAAGCATCTTTTCAGTCTCTTTGAGCAAACTGTTAATAGATGTCAAGTGCATGTTACAGGTTTTAGAGCCCAACTAGGGTTAGAAGCAAATGTGTGAGGCTTTATGATTCCGGCTGCCCCCCTGGTGTCCCCCCACCTCTGCCATTTTTTTTCCAAAGTAAAATATGTAGGTTTTGGTTTTCAGCAGGCCACACTTCTAATAAAAACAGTTGGGACAAAATGTGTTTTATAAACACGTAAAAATGTCACAGTGTGATTATTTTAGTGCTGCTTTTTAAAAACCCATTGCTAATATTTAAGACACTAGTATCTGCAGAGAAAGCAATTTATGGAAAGCAAATTACAATATGTCTTTTATATAAAAAAGAAGGCAGCTGGAAACTAACTAGCCACAGCATTGAAATCATTTTATTTGAGATTTTATATAGCATGCTTGCCTTTCAGCTTTCGGTTATCCAGATTTCCCTACAAATTGCTAAACTTCCATACTTGAAATTGGGCCTCAAAATTACAAATTCTGCTTGTGCTTAGAGAGAAAATTTGTAATGTGAAAAAATTCTTCCCTTTGTGTACTCACTAGAGAGAACAGCTCAGTCTGCGCCCAGGTCAACTGCTTCTCTGTGAGCTGCTTGCTTTCTGCCGGTCCACCGGCACCCGGAGCTCCTTTTCCCTCAACTACTAGGAAGGTCAGGAAACTCTGGCTCCTGTCTAAGGCGACCACAGGGTGTTAACCAGTGTGCCCCA
The DNA here is from genome assembly GCF_030435755.1 of Ochotona princeps. NCBI lineage: Eukaryota > Metazoa > Chordata > Mammalia > Lagomorpha > Ochotonidae > Ochotona > Ochotona princeps. The sequence goes on from NC_080837.1 coordinate 38,418,138, forward strand.
CAAGAGTCTGCAACCGTCTGCATCTTCTTTCCTTAACTCTGTTTTTGTTCGCCTTGCTCTTGTCATACTGGAGCTTGTTATGAGCTGCTTTAAATCCTCATTCCTCTTACTGTTGAACTCTTTATTAAGTGGAGCATAAAGACTATGACATCAATTAAAAATATGCTTCTCAAGGAGGGAGGAAGGAAGAGGAAAGGAGGCAAGGAAGGGAGTATTAAGGAAAAAGGGATGGAGGGGAGGAGGAACAGAGAAAGAAGAGAGGAAGAAAGTATGATGTTCTTAGAATTGTATTTATGAGCTACACTGTATTAGTATGACATTAATGTGAGAATTAATGAGAATTATGTTGTACTAATTATCAGGCATTTGTTGTGACTCTGTGCATCTAATCTATTAATAAATTCCTTTAGTAAATCCATATTGGAGAAATGTAGTTGGAGATAGCTTTTATAACAACTCTGATTTCATTTTGGCATTTTTGTTATTTATGAATCTATATGTTAACTTAAATAATAAAATTGCCACCCCCAAAATTAGATTAGACAGACAGGGACCAATAAGGAAAGCTCAAAACAGACAAGAAATGGTCAGCCTGGACTCACATATACCTTACTAGGTAGGACACAAAGATTAGTTACTCCTCTCTGAGGTATTGAAGATTTCTCTGCACACCCCTCCTAAAACTGTTCTGTGCCTCAATTGTTAACATATGCCTTGTTAGAGTTATAAGCCAGTCTGGACTATCCTAAAATCCGCCAAGTTCAGTTAAATCAAGTTTCAATACTATAAGCTGCTAGATATAAAAATGAAAATAGACACAAGACAGCTGAATAGTACCCTATAACCTTTTAGAGTGTGTAACAGCCAGTTGTGTATAAACTAAAATTGAAATGTCAATGAAGTAGTCACAGGATGTGGTTAAGAACTTGCATTTTCTAACATATTGGTCACTCAATACCATGTCAATCAACTCCATAATGTTGTAAATTGTTGTTGAGGTTATGTTGTGGCTTTTCATTGGAGGGGCTGATATTCTGCCAGCTCTGCTTTCAGACCAGAGATGGTCTCCCAAGGAAACTGTTAAAATTATCTGGACAATAAGAGGCTGGACTCTATGCATGGTTCATGCTTGCAAAGAAGGAACCATGACTGGATATGAACTGTAATACTGCAACAATGTGGAGGAATCCAACATTGGGGGAAGGCATGGGAAGCCCAGAGCCTATGAAACCATGTCATAAAATGAAATAAACAAAATTAAATAATAAAATCCCAGGCAGGAAAATGCGTGATTCTCATTATGGCACATTTTTGGAAGTCTTTGTTGCCTTTTTGATGATAAAAGAAAGTCACACTGCATGATTATGGGAATTTTGAACACTATAGAAATAATATAATATAGAAAGTAAAGGTTCTCCATATTTTCTTAAAAAACCCTCGGGACCCTAAAACCAAGAACAAAGACACAAAAACTTGCTCATGATATGACTTCAAGTTGCATTATAGTGGAAAGGTAATGGGAATAATTCATATTTTCCTGAATGAACCTTGTCTGTATAATTTCCTCATTACTGTTCTGTGATTTGATATTTTTCCCTTTATTCTTTGCCATCCTGAAGATAATGTCAGTCTGGTTTGAAGGACACAGCTCAGTGTTCTTGGGACGTTTTGCAGGAGAGATCATGGTTGTTCTGCATTCCAGGCAAATGAAACCTGAGGTGTAGAGGGCTGTGGCCCTGAGACTGGCTGCTGAATCAGCATCGGATAGGTGTGTGTTCAATGCTGTAGTGTGACTTCAGGCAAGACCTCTTTTCCATAAGACTGGATTTCCTTTTATATCTTTTTAAAAAATTAATTATTTTTATTTGAAAGATAGATAGATAGATAGATAGAGAGAGAGAGAGAGAGAGAGAGAGAGAGAGAGAGAGATGTGGGAGCTTGTTGCAGAATTTCACTGCTTTAGAATAATATGCAGTCTTTGGGTACCTGATTATAAACATTCAGAAAGTTACAGGCCTGAAAAAAACTGATGGTTTATTGTCTCATGAATAATGGTTTCGGTACCTTGTGGCTATTTCAAGTATTAGCATTAAAATTTATGTCTGTGACGAATGGGAAGTTATATAGTGAGAGCAGCACCTGTGCAGGCATTGTTAGTACTGACATTATTGCTTTTTTTTTTTATTCTCTAAGAGGTTAATATATTTTTTTTTACCATTGGCTAATCATTAAAATACTTGAGCATAAATATTGCTGTTGGCAGCTGCAGTCTTCTTGCATTTGGTGATAAGGTCACCTGTGATCACGTTATCAGTTCTGCACCATCGCAGACACAACAGAATTCTTGTTTTGAAATCGGGTTCCATGATTGTCTCAGCTGAGCCTATAGCCAGATTTGGGTGTTAACCAGGACAGAAATTCTTTTCCTCATATCAGTTGGCCAGGTCAACAGGTCAGAAAAATGTACAATATTTTTCCAGATCTTTTTGGTTTCTAAAGCCACTTTTAAGGTATTCAATGTTCTTGATTGCTTAGAACTTCCATCTTTTTTTTTTAAATTAATGTAGCTTACCTAAACAGACAACCTCCTAAAATTGCATGAGAAGAAGCTTGACATATTTTAATTAACAAAAGGAATAGCAGACTCAGAGACATGGAACAACATAGTGTGTTAGCCGAGGCTGAAGAGTGAGCCTAGGGATTCAGACAGCTGAACACCCAGATAAAATACACAGTTGCTTTTGGAATGTGTTCTGAGACCTCGAGAGTGGGGGGCTTTTCCCAGGTGAATAATAATTAAAAAGATGACAGAAGTTGTGGAATAATATCCAAAGAATTGGAAAACTAAAATTCTTGTGAATTCTTATCTGTGAATCGAGTCTGTGCTGTTTGTTCTGTTTAGTTTTCACAGCTTTTGTGGCTTGCTGTGGACAGCTTACACAGGAGGCAAACTCCAGCTGTGTGAGTATAGACTGCTTTCCTATAGCAGTGGAATGTCTCCCTCTTGTGAGGCCAGAAGTCTGAGATGGTTAGCATCTTTAGGCAGTGATAATGTCAGACAGCATGAAGGAAGGAAAACCCCAAGTCCTTGATGAGAATTGACAGCAAAATATTATCTTTGGCAAGTAGAATTTGGGGGGAAAAAACCCTGTATTTTTTGGCATTTAGTATTTTAAAATGTTTAGGGTATTGTAAAATCTGTTTCTCTGTTATTCTGAATATGGATGTGTCTATATTTCAAGAACTTTTCACTAATATTTACCTTTCCAATGAGATATTTTACTTGCATGACTATTTTTAAAGTATGTGCTCATTTTGGTGGAGTTGATCTTGGTGGTGTTTAAACTGTATTTACATATTTTCCTCAACCTTGTGAATGTCTCGTTTTTGACTTTTAAGACTAAATAGCATAAGCCTTTTTGTGATTGTTGGATAGTTTGTAAATAGGACACACACACAAATAGAGTATGTTTATTAAATGAATCCATTTGCTTTTCATGTATTAAGTATAATTTTACTATTTTTTTTGCAAAGTTTTAAGTATATTGACTGTTAAGTTCTATTTATTAGTAACATATGTTCATCAGTCTTAATATTCTGGTTTACTTTCTTTCTACAACTTTTCCCCTGTAGATATTATGTAAATATTCTTATGTAAATTTATATAACACATTAAAGCCTAGATGTATAGATATGTTATATATCTATATCTACCTATGTATGTTATGATATGTATATGTTATATATATATATATATCATATTTTGGATAGATCATGTTATAATATGAAAATTTCCCCTTGTTGATTACACTTTGTAAACATGCTTAAAAATTGTTTGAGAGGATGGAGAGGGAAGATAAATTCCCCTTTTCTGGTTCATCTATAAGTTCTTGCAATAGCGCGAAGATGAACATCCCCAAAGTCAGGAGTAGAAAATACAATCCAAGTTTCTCACATGGGTGGCAAGAACTCAAACACAGAAGTCATCAGCTGCCCCCTCCATGGGTGTGCGTTAGCAGGAAGCTGGAGTGTGGATCCAGAACCAGGAACTATGATATGGGATGCAGGCTTGTAAAGAAACCTCATCACAACCTCTCAGTACCATGTACCATTGTATTATAAGCCACACTTCAACTTTTCCCTGTAGTTGAACATTTAGATTTTGTGCTATTGGATACAGTGCTACAGTATACATTCTTATGTATTTATCTATGTCTGATTATTTCCTTAAAATAAATTCCTAAGGAATAGAATTTAAAATTCTTGAAAAAACTTGAAATCCTCTTGCTGCATAATGCCAGGTTCATTCTGTCAGTCAAAAAATATTTGTTAAGTGCCAATGTTGTGTGATGTGTCTGGGATGCAACATTGTATAAGACACAGGCTGTGCTCTCAGCTCACAGTATAGTTGGGGGCAGCTGCCTACATGGTGACATTCAAGCCTGTGCTCTCCACAAATGTGTGTTTTACTCGGCATCAACACTGTCAAAGCACACAGTTTCAAAATGTGTCTATGTGCTCTCCTGAAATGAGTCCCACATGGAATGCTGTTTAGGAAATAAAAAGTAATTTTTAACTTTTTAAATCTAAAACACAGAATCAGTTTCCACATCTTCATTTGTTTGTGTTTTCATTTTTATAATCTTATGGAAGCTTTTTAGCCACATCCTGTTAGTGTCATTATGTTTTATGCTACCAATAACTAGCACACTGCTCCAATACTTAGAATAGTTCATAAATAATACTAATGCTTAAAGTTATTGTATAACTATTTTCTTTTAAAAGGCAAACAACTCTTGTTTTGTAAGTACTCTTTACACGTGTGGGTAAGTCATACAACAGTGGAGCCTAAATACTTACACTAGTGCAAACTCATGGTAATGCCATTATATTTCATTGGCAGTCTTTGCTCTATCTACTAAGCACTGACTTAATTAAAAATTCAGGACAGAAACAGCAGATTTTCCAGTTTTCAAGATGGAGTGATTGGCTGCTTCCACCTATTGAACACCTAACAGCTGGGGAACAATGACAATTGTTTGTCAACAGAATACACTAATGACTTTTAGAAGGGGAAAAAAATCACATTTTGGCTGTTGTCTTAGAGCAGGGAAGGCAAATATGGCTTTCATAGAGCAAAGCATGGCACTGCATTCCCATATCCAGAACACACCGTCCTTGAGAATAATTCTGCTATTCACTGCTCAATAGGTTTCCCACATGTGAAGGCTGCCAAGCTTTCCTGGCTTCTAATTTAGGAGCTAAAGGGATTTCCTTACTGAGCTTAAAAATGATCTTTGAGCAAATGTATGAGCTTCTCCATTCACTCCCACATGGTCACAGATGGACACTGTACTGAGTGTGGAAGATAAATTATGTGACTGAGCGGGTTTCCAGAGCGTGCTTTTCCAGGGTAATGTGCCTAATATATTTCTGGTCCACCAGAGTTTCTCAAGACTGTCTTTATGCCTGAGTGTTTGACATTCCTCTTTGTAAGCAGGCAAACTGTTCTGATAAATAAAGAGAGATGCTGTGATGTCTATCACTGTATTTCATTTGATCTTGGTGAAATACATAATTTTATTTATCAAATAGAAGAAGTATGTTGTATCATAGGAATTTTGGATACTGGTACTTTGAGGATAATTTTTAGTGGCGTAGGGCTAGATTCCTAACTTGATTTCTAATTTAATATGTCCTTGAATTTTAATGTTTGATCTCATCTTTGCTAAAATTATATCTTGATGTTAATTATCTTTTGGGATTTAGTTTTTCAGTTTATGTTATATAGCTAAGATGGAACTATGATTTTGCATGAGCAGTAGTGTATTCTTTTTGGATAGTGTGTAATACTCCATAGTGGGAATATATATTTGTTTCTGCATTTTTTCCACCAGACATTTGTGTTATTTGCAGACTTTTGTTACCAAGAACATTGTAGCCATAGACATACTTGCACACATTCTCTGCTGTGGGTGCACAACAGCTTCTGCCAACACTCCCTGAGGCAACTGAACATGATCAGATGTCCCTGGTTTTAGGGTCATGTTAATATTTTATTTTATTTTAAAAAAGGTTTTATTTATTTTTGTTGAAAAGACAGATTTACATAGAGGGAAAGGCAGAGAGAGATATTTTTCTCTCCATTGGTTTACTCCCCAGATAGCCACAACAGCTGGAGCTGAGCCAATCCAAAGCCAGGAGCCAGGAGCTTCTTCTGGTCTCCCATGCAAATGCAGGGTCCCAAGACCATGCTTGACTGCTTTTCCAGGCTACAAGCAGGGACCTGGAAAGGAAGTGGAGCAGCTGAGACATAAACCCGTGCTTATATGGGTTCCCAGTGCACACAAGAAGATTTAGCCAATGAGCCATCATGCCAGGTCTAGTATTTTATTTTTCAGTAGGCACTTCTGAGTCTTAAAAATATCCTTCTGTTTCAAGCTCAGAAGGAATTTTTAAAAACCGTTTTTAACTAAAATTTTTGAAGTTTTGATTCTGATATTTTAAGCTCTTGATACATCTGGAGTTAATTTTTGCGTGAAATGAAAGAGGTTCATTTTTGTTTTTGTCTCACAAATTTGCTACCCCATGCTATATTAAAGTTCCTCTTCTGTGTGGGATTTTCTTCCCCTAGGCTTTCCCCTGTCCATGGGTCACGTGTCTGTGCCTGTCCAGAGCTGTTATCGCTGTAACCTTCAGAAGGAATCCTGGCTGCCTCCTGCACAGCCGCCTTGCTTTCACAAGGGTCCTGGCCATTCTCTCATGTGGATTGTTTATTTCTCAAGTTCCATGTTTCATAAACAATCCTCTTAGGATTTTGATTAAAATTAAGTAAAAATTTTAAATAGAATAAGTCAGAGAGAATATTATAGGTGTCATTTAATATGTCCTAATATACTTTTAAGTGTTTTCCTGTTTGACTCTTGCAAAGATATTTTTTCAAAGATGTTTTTCCTGGGGCTGGTGCTATGGTAGAGTGGGTAAAGTTGTCACCTACTGTGCTGACATCCCATATGGGCACCGATTCATGTCCTGGCTGTTCCACTTCTAATCCAGCTCTCCGCTTGTCACCTGGGAAAGTAGCAGAGGGTGGCCCAAGGCGTTAGGCCCATGTGCCCATGTGTGAGACCTGGAGGAGGTTCCTGGCTCCTGGCTTCAGATCAGCTCAGCTCTGGCCATTGTGATCATTTGGGGAGTGAACCAGAGGATGTAAGATCTTTCTCTCTCTCTCTGTGACTCCTTCAGATAAGATTAATAAATATTTAATAGTAATAATAATTTACTGACATACTCTTTGGATCTTTATCTGCATAGTTGAAATTTTTATTTCCTTCTTTCCATTGCTTTTGCCTTTTTTGTTTTGTTACTGTTTAAGAACTCCGTGATAAAATTACATTCAAATGGTGATAAGGGCAAAATTTCTTGTTTTTTATTTTAAAAATGGAACTTTCAGTGTTTCCCATCAAGTATTATTTTTTTTTATAGATTAGACAATTAAATGAGGGGAAGGTGGTGTTATCCTGCTAATTGGGTCATGGCTTGGGGCTCCTGCAGCTCATATCTGAATTCCTAGGATCGAGTCCTACTTCTGCTTCCAGTCCAGCTTCCTGCTGATGTGCCTGAGAGTCATCTAACAGGGGCCTAAGTACTTGGTTTTTACCACTTGTGGGAAACCCAGATGGAATTCCTAATTCCAGCTTCAGCCTGGCCCCCAGGCATTTGGAAAGTAAGCTAGCTTCCTGCTGATGTGCCTGAGAGTCATCTAACAGGGGCCGAAGTACTTGGTTTTTACCACTTGTGGGAAACCCAGATGGAATTCCTAATTCCAGCTTCAGCCTGGCCCCCAGGCATTTGGAAAGTAAGCTAGCAGATGGAAGATGTTTCTAAGTGTCTCTCCCAGAGCTCCTCCTAACCCTGTCTCTCTAGCTTTCAAATAAACAAATAAATCCTTAAAAATTTGGTAGAGTTAAAGATGATTTTTTTTTCTTTTACTAATTTACTAAGATTTTTTTAAATCAGGAATTTACACTTAAATTTTATCAAATGCTTTTTCCAAAACATGGGATATGAAATCCTTTCTCTTTCTTAAACTTCTAAATGACTTAAAAATAACTAAAATTAACCATATAATTTAAAGATAGACACATATACTATGGAAGTGTGTATTAAAAGCAAATTGATAATGATTATATGGTTCAAGATAGCAGTTGATGCAAAGGGAATGAAAAAAAAATGTGGTAGGTGAAAATTGCTGTCAGTTTTCAAAGTCTTGGGTCAGATTGGTTAATGACAGTTTTTTTTTTGTTATCTAAAGCATATAAACCTATGCATAAAGACATATATGATCAGTTGCAAATTTAGGTCATGCATGGGCAATTATGGAGAGATAAACACACACATATAACTAAGAATTGGGGTTAAAAAATAAATTTTGTGTTTCTTTTTAAAAAAGATTTATTTGTTTTTATTGAAAAGGCAGATATACAGAATGAAGCAGAGAGAGAAATATGTTCCATCTGCTTATTTACTCCCCAAGTGACCTTAATAGCTGATGCTGAACTGATCTGAAACCAAGAGCCTGGAACCTCTTCCAGGTCTCCCACATGGGTGCAGGGTCCCAAGGCTTGGGACCATCCTGCATTGTTTTCTCAGGCCACAGCAGGGAGCTGGATGGGAAGTGAAGTAGTTGGGACACAAACTGGCACCCAGATGGGATCCCAAGCATGCAAGGTGAAGATTTAGCCACTAGGCCATTGCGCTGTGCCCTTTGCTTTGCTTTTGTAATACTCTATTATATCTGTACCCAGGTTAGTAAGGTGAATCTTTTATAAATGCCTATTTTTTAAAAAAGAAATTTACTTCTTTTTATTGGAAAGACAGATTTACAGAGAAAAGGAGATAGAGAGAGAAAGATCTTGCATCTACTGGTTCATTCCCCAAGTGGCTGTAACAGTTGGAGCTCGGCTGACCTGAAATCAGGAGCCAGAAGGGTTTCTGCTTTCTCTACTGCTTTCTCAGGCATAAGTAGAGAGTTAGACAGGAAGTGGAACAGCCAGGACATATATCAGCACCAGTATGAGATCCTGGTACATGCAAGGGGAGGGTCAGCCAGTTGAGCCATTGCACCAGGTCCCTTATATTTGTTCTTCAGTGTCATTGATTAGGGTCTTTATTGTAGAGACTGTTGGACCAGATTTTTTTTTTTTAAGAATGGATGTCATGGCTTTCTTCGATAAATAGTTTGCAAAATTTTACCTTATTTTGTCAGTTATCTCTTCACTTTGCTTACTTTGTGCAGAACCTTCTTAGTTTGTATATTTCCATTTGTCTGGTCTGATGTTTTTGTTGCCTGTGCTTTTGGGGTCTTATCCAAGGTATCATCACTTGTACCAATATTTTGAGTGTTTCCTTTATGATTTCTTCTAAAATGTTCATCATTTCAGGTCTTATGTTTCAGGTCATCAGCTTGTCATGAATTGGTTTTTGTGAATATCAAGAAGCAGGGAATCTTATTTACGGATGTGTATATTGATTTTTGTCAGAATCTTCTGTTGATGAGATATCAGCTCACTCCAGTTGGAATGGCCATTATTGAAAAACAAAAAGTAGGAACTGGGCATTGTGACACAGTGGTAAAGCTGCCACTTGCGACACTGGCATATTGTTTGGGCACTGGTTCATGTCCTGGTTGCTCTATTTCTGATCCATCTTTCTGCTAATGGCGTAGGAAAAGCAGTGGAAGATGGTCTAAGTGCTGGACCCCTGCCACCACTGTGGGAGACCTGGATGAAGTTCCTGGCTCCTGGCTTCAGCCCGACTCAGCCCTAAAGCAGGTCAGCCCTGGCTGCTGTGGCCATAGGGTAGGGAAGGAGTGAATCAAGTAGATCTCTTTCTTATCCTGTAACTCTTTTTCAAAATAAATTAAAAAAATAAAACAAAAAGAAAATACAACAAATACTCTGAGTTATCCACACCATGTAGAAAGATAATGTTTTATGGGATACACTTAGAAACAGTTTTGTACCCATAAAATGAGAACAAAGACTCAAGAATTTTGCTGAAATGGATGCATCCTGACACGGTTACTTAGCCATCTTGTCTCCTTGCAGATAACCAGTATGCTGCTATTACAGAGGAGAAAGGACACACTGCTTGTATTAAAGGTGATAGAATAAACAGATTTGTTTGTAGGAATATGAGAGAGTGGGCCAGGCTTAGTAAAAACCACAAGAAAACACTGGAGGAAGAAGATGAAAATCAAGTTAACTGAGCCCATTTCATTCGATGTGAATGTAAGATCCACTAAAATAATCCAGTATCTACTTCCTGTTCAAACAGTTACAGTTAAGTGATAGAGGAAACTTGTTCTCAGTGGAGTTTAGGGAGAAAAGAGGAAAAGGTATGAATAGCTGCTCAGCTGAATAATGCTATTGAAAAGGAGTTACTGGAAAGATGGAAACAAGATCCATATGGTTGCGCCTATGGACTCCCCATTCATGGGATTCGCAAGGTGCAGGAACAACAGGAGGCAATGAGTTTTCAAATGATAAGGGAAAAAGCAATGAAGAAAACATGGGGGAAAGAATTTGTAGAAGATGACGAAGTGGATGAGGGAGACCTAAGTGATTCTGAGGATGTGGATAAATGGGTTACCAATAGTGGTAAAGGCCAGAATGGCAAATCCTCCAGCAAAGAGGAAGAAAGAACCTGATTACAACACACAAAGACCATACAAAATGACCCCGTGTAAGAGACAGAATTCAAACAGGAAACAGAGCCCATGCCCAAGGCCCAAACCACTTGACCTTCTTGAGAAAGTCACAAACAGGAGTGAACATGTTGAATTTCTTTTATCTTAAAAACATAAACTTTAAGGTTTTGCTCTTCAAATTATATTTTAGTATAATGTTTGTGTTTTTATTGTTTTTGTTGCCTTATTGAGTGGAGGGTGCCTTAATTTGTGAACAGAGTACTTTTGTAACGGTTGAGCCCATGAGGCTTAACATATCAGTCCTTGAAGCTGGAGTGAAATTGGGAATGTAAATAGTTCTCTAAAATGTTTGATGCTAAATTCCTCACTGTCTTTTTTCTCCTCCCAAACTTTATTTAAGAATGCTAGGATTAGCATTTTTTCTTTTATTGCTCTTTTGTTTTATTTTGGTTTTGCCCACTCCTCTTGGAATAAAATGAAAGAAAAAAGGAAAAAGAAGCTGTAACTTAAAAATGCTTTGCATAAAATGCATTTTGCTTAAACGATTCCATGAATAGGATTATGTGGGTTAGAAAGCAAATCATTTTTGTGTGGGAAGGTAAAAAAATATATTTTAATTGATTTATTTTTATTGGAAAGTCAGATATACAGAGAGGAGGAGAGATAGAGAGATAGAGTGGCTGCAACAGCTGGAGCTGAGCCAATCTAAAGCCAGGAGCCAGAAATTTCCTCTAGGTCTCCCACATGGGTGCAGGGTTCCAAGGCTTTGGGCCATCCTCGTCTGTTTTCCCAGGCTGCAAGCAGGGAGCTGGATGGGAAGTGGAGCTGCTGGGAGTAGAACTGGCATTCACATGGGATCCTGGTGCATTGAAGGTGAGGACTTTAGCTGCTAGGCTACTGTGCTGGGCCTGGAAGGTAAAAATCTTAAGTGCTGCTGTGGGAGCACATCCAGAAGCCTCTGCACTTGTCTGAATCAGCTCACCCATTCGTGTGGTCACAGCTTCAGAGAGTTTTGGCCAGAAGACCCTGAAATGTGAAAACAAACAGGCTTTCCTTTGTTGCTTTCATTATTGTGATCCCCACCTTTCCCCCTTACTCTTGTTACACTTTTCCTTTTACCTTGAATTCTTTATTCTTGGTATCTGTCTCTGACAAGGAAAGCGTAGGTGACGGTAGATCAAAACAGATATTAAAACAGATGTCCTTGTAAACGTCCTGCTGACCTTTCATGCCAGTCACTGCAAAGTAAGTTGGATTTAAGGCTTAACTACCCAAGACTAGAGAGTTAAGATGAAGTTGAATAAACTGATCAGACAGTAGCAACAAAAGCTAGCAAGGAAATGGCAAAAGAGGAGCTTTTATATACTGTTGATGGGATTGTAAATTAGTAAAGATACCATGAAAACAACATGGAGATTCCTTAAATTAAAAACAAAACAGAAATGGGACTGCCACTTGATCCAACCGTTCACAGCTGGGTATATATCTAAACATGAAATCATTGTCAAAATAATACCACTCCACTGTGTTTATTGCAGCACTATTCACAGTTACTGTGAGTAACTGCAATCAACAGGATCAGTCAATGTGTCCATCAACAGGTGACTAGATAAAGAGAAAGTGCCTGGTTTACATAATGGAATATTTTTAAGCTGTAAAAAAAGAGAAATGAAATCCTGTTATTTGCAGCAGAATTGATAGAAGATACTATATTAGGTGAAATAAGCCAGACACCAAAAGACATATATAGAAGTTAAAAAAAAATGTCAATCTGAGGACAGAATAGCAGCTAGTAGAGGCTAGGGGAGATGCTGAGAGGCATAGAGGGTAGTTGGATAATAGGCACCAAATGAAAATGAGTTCCTTGTACTAGATAGCACAATTCAGTGGCATATAACAGATGTTGTATTTTCTGAGCAAATGGAAGAGAGAAGCTATAAGGCTTTAATTAAAAAAAAAAAAAAGAGAAGGAAAGATGAACTACTTCTGAGTTGGTTAGTACATTGTACACATGTATTGAACTATTGCACTTTACCCTATAAGTGTGTACAGTTATTGCCAAAACACTAAAAATGTTTTCCCAAATAAGGTACAGTGAGATAAGCTTGTGCCCACCATGCTGGCATCTGTTCTTAAGAGTGCCAGTTCAAACCATGGCTGCTCCTTTTCTGCTCCAGCTTCCTGAGAAGGCAGCAGAGGATGGCCCAAGAGCTTGGACCCCTGCCACCCATGTGCGAGACTCAGAGAGGAAGGATCTTGACTTTAGCCTGGACCAGCCCTGGCCATTGAGGACACTTAGGGAGTCAGTCAGTGGATAGAAGAGCTTAATTTTGATCGCAATCTCTCTCTGCCTCTCTCTGCCTATGTCTGCCACTCTGCTTTTCAAATAAATAAATAAGTAAAATAAGAAAATACAGTACATAAACAATATTTGAAAATTAAAATAAGTAAAAACCATGTGTTGGTCGAAAACCGACAAAACTAGGAGTCACTCATGGGGCTTCTGTCCACACTTGTAACCACTGTCCTTGCAGATGCTGTTCTCTGGGGAGTCTTCATCTCTTTTTAGTTTTTAGATGCAAAAAGCTAGAAGCTGTAACTGGAAGGATATATCGGAAAGGTGACTCTAGGTTTTGTGTGTGTGTGTGTGTGTGTGTGTGTGTGTGTGTGTGTGTGTGTGTGATTTGTGAAAGCCAGCTGGCTCCCTGCAGAGGCTGGAGAGGCTCTGTAAACTTAGGGGACAGTTTGATCATTTTCCACTGAATAATAATTCTAGAATGATTCAGTAGAGGGAATGGTAGATTTAAGCCTTTTGCACTATTCGCTTTGGGTAAGAAATATTTAGATATGTTGGATTCATGACTGTATTTTAGACTTTTAAGTCAGAAAACTGGGAGATTTATAAAAACCTTTGGAAAATATCTGTAGCATGTTAAAATGAAGTGAGAGCTTAATAAAAAAGTGCATTAATGCAGGAATCCACTGCCCTCACTCTAAGCACAAGAGATCTCTGTTGAACCTTGGGAAAAATAAACTTACTCCCTTGGCTTTTATGGGGGTGGCATAAAAATTTGGTGGTTGTGCCCAGGGGGAGGGTAGTAGCAGAGAATGAAAACAGTCATCAGGAGCCTTGAAGTTCCTTAAAAACATAACCCATTTAAACATTAACATAAGTCTTTGTAGAACAAATCCCTGATTGCTTCATTGCACCCAGTTGATTTTTTTTTTTGAAAAAGAAATCCTACTTAAAAAGACAATTTATCTTTTCTACTTTTATAAGTATTTAATTCACCATTAGGTAAAGGATAAGGGAATAAAATCTTAGGTTTAGTATTTTTCTTTTTCCAGCACATCAAAATAAGGGCACAGGAATTTTAGTCAGAATTATTAAATTGTGTTTTGTGCCCTTTTGTTAGTTCTCTAACAATCCAGTTAATATAAAATGCTTAAAGAACAATCACCATTCATCTTTCAACTTGATAACCTAGCATTTTCATTGCAAATGAAGTATATTCTGTAAATGATTAAATGCTAATAAAACAGGAGTTAACATGATTTGTTTCAACATCTTTGTTTCTCTGCAGGAGGTAACATTTTTCAGTTTGACAAGTGTTACCTTTTCAGTCTCTTTTTGGCCTGAACAGTGATTGTGTATGTTTGGTTTTGAATTCAATGAAGAACATGACTGCATTCCAAAAAATGAAAAGTGATAGCATGCCTTTCAGGTTCTGTTTATAAAAATGTTGTAAGAAGTTTGTGACCCCCTAGAGTTCCAGTGGCATCCCTCAGGATCCAGTTGTTCTCAGTGATTTGAAGAGGTTGGTAATACTTGAGTAGCATGCAGTTCTCTTAGGCTTGCCATGTGAGCAACCTTGGTAAGGTAACAGCTGTCTAGATACTACCAGCTCTGCCTGCCTACAGAGGAAGCTGGTGTTAGCATTCTAAGTTGCACTTAGTTTGGAAATCTTCTGGACGCCATCAAAAAAGCAATAATCTTTAGAACCTCGGAGTTTGGTACTGATATGTCTGAGTTTGCTTGCTGCCCTTGAAGTGTGAAGATCTTTTGACAGAGTTTGTTTCTTGAGTTTCTGTTTCTGTTCACTGGAATAAATCTGCTCACCCTGACAGTTTTGGGGGACAGAGTGGGCACCCAGTAAATAATGTTTGAATGAATACACAGTGGACATTAAATAAAGGAAATCTTTGGCTTCTTTGCATATCTAACTCAGTGCTTGTATATTTAGAAATTTAGAGTGAACATTGCTCTTTATTTCACAACTATTCATGAAATATCTTAAACAGTCTCTACCTGGATGGTTTAAAATTCCAGACTTTAAAAATTGCCTCCAGATTTAGATAAAAGTGAATTTTTGGCATTGGATATAAGCAACAAGAGAAATATATTAATTTCGGGTTTGCAGGACAATTGGAAAAAAGACTTTCCCAGGATAAGCAGAATTCCACTGTGATGGGAGAAGTAAGTTAAGTAATTCTAGTTGCATAAAGCTTGGCACTCACTCATGAGTGCATCTACTCTCCTTTGTTGGTTTTACATACATGCTGATGGCTTGGCTGGCAAAAATGCTGATTGTTAATTTATTGCTGCCAAGCAGCTATAGAACCAGCTTTGTGTAACACATTGCAGACGAGACTGAAAATGGCTGGCTTATTGTATTTAATTTTGTATTCTTTTACATCAGATAATTATATGTGTTCTCATAAGAACTATCCTATTAATGTTCCTATTTTTTTTGACTTCAGAATTTCTGTTTGGAAGCTATAATTAAAACCCTGTGCTGTGTAAGAGTAGCATTATGAATCTTTTGAAAGATAACCTAAAGTAATCCATTATAATAAGAATATTTGTCTTATTGTGATTTTTTTGAAGTATACTTTATGTATTTTTTTGTGATGTTATATAAAGGGCAGTATTCACCTTAAATCTTTAAATATATGATCATGGAAATGGATACACAGAGTAGAGGCTAATAATTCTCTTTTGTAATAGTTACAGGAGTGGTTATTTTTTAAGTTTTATTTATTTTTATTGCAAAGTCAGGTATACAGAGAGGAGGAGAGACAGAGAGGAAGATCTTCCATCCTATGATTCACTCCCCAAGTGACCGCTATGGCTGGTGCTGTGCCGATCCAAAACCAGGAGCCAGGAACTTCCTCTAGGTCTCCCATGAGGGTGCAGGATCCCAAGGCTTTGGGCCGTCCTCAACTGTTTTCCCAGGCTGCAAGCAGGGAACTGGATGGGAAGTGGTGCTGCCGGGATTAGAACTGGCAGCTGTATGGGATCCCGCACTTTCAAGGTGAGTACTTTAGCCTCTGGGCCATAGCGCCGGGCCCATTTCTTCTTCTTCTTCTTCTTCTTCTTCTTCTTCTTCTTCTTCTTCTTCTTCCTCTTCCTCTTCCTCTTCCTCTTCCTCTTCCTCTTCTTCTTCCTTTTCTTCTTCCTCTTCTTCCTCCTCCTCCTCCTCCTTCTCCTCCTCCTCCTTCTCCTCCTCCTCCTCTTCCTCCTTCTCCTCCTCCTTCTCCTTCAACATTCTTGGTCTCTGTTATATAATGATGCATGTAATTCTGAATGCCACTTTCGTTTGTCCTTTTATCTTCAACTTCATAACTTTCTCACTCAGTTGGGTTAAAATTTTAGTGTTTGGGCTCAGCATGATAGCCTAGTGGCTAAAGTCCTCGCTTTGCATTGGCCAGGGTCCCATATGGGCATTACTTCATATCCTGGCTGCTCTACTTACTTCCTAGCTCCCTTCTTGTGTCCTGGGAAAGCAGTTAAGGATGGCCCAAAGCCTTGGGACCTTGCACCCATGTGGGAGACCCGGAAGAGGCTCCTGGCTCCTGGCTTCGGATCAACTCAGCTCTGACCAGTGTGGCCATTTGAAGAGTGAACCAGTAGGTGGAAAATCAAATAAATAAATAAATAAATAAATAAATAAATAAATAAATAAATAAATAGACAAATGTTCTATCTTGGCATATAATCCAATTAATATATATATATTTGCTATATATACACACATATATACTAAAGCATTAGCTAGGACCTCACTTGCATTAAATGTGAAATGAAGCTCTATTTTTAGTCATTAAGAGAACAACTTCAGACCAAGTTACTCAGTAAGCAAGGTCTTAGCATTTTAAACGTGTGGTTAGGTTTTTATGTAGACTAACTATAATACCATCTCAAAGATAAGAAGAACCATAGAGTGTGGCAGTTGCGGTTCTTTAGAAGCACTGCTAAGGTGAAGTTTGGGATGCAGAGTGTTGGGAATCATGACAACAAAAAGGGACAAGGCAAAAGCAAATTTGGGTTAAGGGACCTGCTGGACCCGACGAGAAGGTCTCGAGGCCTTGGCCGAAGCAACAGGGAGTTGTGGAAATAAGGGCTGCTTTCAGTGGGGCCTGTGTCAGAGGACACGGACAGTCTTTTGTTCTGTCACTGAGGGCAGCCCATGCAGGAAAATGGCTCAAAGCGGACAACTACCATGAAGGCTAGCCTGAAGCTGCTGCCACCCTTCCTTCACCTGGGCGTGAGGTCCTTTCTTGAAGGGGTACAGAGTGTCACCTCTCTCTGTGTTTGTCATGTAGACCTGTCCTAATTGTCATCAGTAATAATACTTCTATTCTTACCTCATTGTCTCCGTATGACTAGTAAAAAAAAATGAAATAGGATGTATAAAATCTTGTGACTAATTTCTGGGCAAAGCCAGGAAAAAGCTCGTGCTTCAGTGCTGGATTTTGACAAACTGACACCATACTGTGATGTACAAGCTGCTTTACTTTCAGGTTGTGCTCAGATATACCAGAGACACTCACGAGATCATGGAAAATTTACATATATATATATATGAATAATGTATATCCATATATATATACATACATGGATTTAGATTTTTTTGAATAAAAATAGACTTTTAATTCTGTTACTCCATGTGAGATTCCTCATATGAGAGGAGAAGGAATTATAGCTCTTACAGAGCTAGCCTAAAAAACAAGAAAAAAACAGGTTTAGGTTCCAGCTGATCTGGCCTTCCAGTTCTTGTTTTCTTTGTCTCTGACCAGTCACATCACTTGGTCACTCTGACCTTCAGGATGCTGATATGTCAATAAAAGGAATGTAGTTGTTGTGCTGATTAAATAATAAGAAAAACATGAAGCAATAACTGAACATCACTAGGTATCACAAAAATGCCTATCAAAATCATAGGTGGGCAACCATTTTGCACCTGTCTACTGAAGGTTCACTTCAAATGCATTCTTTTTGTTACAGGCTCAGGAATTCGGTCAGGTTATTCCCTGCCCCTGCTGCTTTAGCAGAGTCCCAAATCCTTTTCTTGACTTTCTGATGCATTTTGTATTATTTCCTGAGCTTGGAATTCCCTTTCCTTTCCATTTACATGTGGTTAACTCTCAATTGATGTAAGCCTTTACTTCTTTTGTGAAAGCTTTTGCTGCTCTACAGACTAGGTAGTGTCTGCTTCCCTAAGGCTCACTCCTGGTACACAGCAGTAGTACCCTGTCTGTCTGGGGACTGCCTGTTTCCCTCCACAGACTACATTCCCACCAGTGCAGACAATCTGTTTTCAGTCAGGATGGTAGCTATAGACCTGGCAGAGTAGAGAATTGGTGAATTTTTCTGAATGGAGGGATTTAAAGGCCCTCCTCTGAGCCTGGGTGCCCATATCGCTGCTTGGGTTCTCTAAGGACACATAGACTATTTTTAGTCTCATGGGCATTAAAGAATACATTTGCTACTACAAGGACTAGGAGCCAAGCTTTGACTCTTGTGACTCACTTGAAAAAGATCTCTTATCTGTGTTTACACTTTTTACTTTTCACAATCTTGCAGTGCATATTTATATCATGTTGAAAAAATCATGGTATCATAGATTTATTTTAAAAAGTTTATTTCCTTAATCAAGTGATTGAGTTACAAGGAATGACAACTTTTAGATATCATTGTTCAAGTTAGTTTCTTTTTCAGGGAGCAGTTTTCCAGTGTGGCAGAGTAGAGTAAGAGTTAAGCACTTCATCCAAGTTTTGTGTAGAAAGTTTCCCCAAATTACTGCTTTTCAATGTTTTATGACAGTAAGGATGGAACTGGAGGATTGAAATTTCTAAAGTTTGTTTATAAGAGCAAATGTAAACCTTGCAACAAATGCCTATCTTGGCTATTTTATGGTAATATGTTTTCAAGGCTATCCTATTTTTAAATGGACATTTTCTATATTTATCGGAAAGTCATGGAATGTCTGGAATTCTGCTTAGAAAAAGGAATCTGTATCCTTCTGT
This sequence comes from Ochotona princeps, assembly GCF_030435755.1. Classification (NCBI taxonomy): domain Eukaryota; kingdom Metazoa; phylum Chordata; class Mammalia; order Lagomorpha; family Ochotonidae; genus Ochotona; species Ochotona princeps. Next base: position 38,437,159 of record NC_080837.1, read on the forward strand.
GCAGCAGTGAAATTAGTTGTGGTCTTAGACTTCGATTCTAAAGGCATCCTAAAAATGGACATGATTTATTCTGAAGTTCTATACTGCACATTTAAGAAAAAATGAGAACACTTAGATGTGGACAAACTGAAAATGAGAGGGGCTACATATATTTAATCTTAAAAATCTGAAATTTATGCTTTGCCAACTTTGACACTGTGACTTAATTGGTTGTTTTGTCTTCATGTTTTATTTTGTAACTATTTAGTTTATAAACCTTTCCATGTAGACAGTTTTGCTTTTAATAAATTGAAACAATTTGTAGTTTAGTTTACTACTTTTATGACATTTCAGTACGTTCTAAATGAATGCAGAAAAAATGGACCAAAGATACTTAATCATTCATACAAATATTAATAATTGAAATAATACTAAGAATGATGTAATTTAGAACTTTTTGTATGTCGCTATTGAAACTGCTTGTGAATTGCATGTTTACAGATATTAATCTTTGCAAATCTTGGCTGTGTCTCTCTGACATATGAGAAGTGGGGCTGGCTGAGTTTTTGCTAAATACAATCATAGGCTGATGTGATTTTTCAGTATAGCATACCACCCTCACAACTGGATTAATCATCGCAGAGACCTGATGAAAAGATCAACAAACTTGCTGAACATCCCTTTCATGAGCTAACCAAAGACTTCAGATAGTTGATACTTAAGTTTACTGGAGTTAATAAGCATGGGATATTCTTCTAAGAGACTCATTTTCCTTATTGTGTATATTTCTCATGGGAAATGTTAGAATTCAAGAAGAAAAGAAAATCAAGTGTTTTTCTTGCATAATCATATCTTGTATGAGCCCATGTAGAAAAGAAGGTATTATTACTCTGAGGGAATTCTTAAAAAATGGGCTTTTGTTTATCTCTGTGTGGCATATTCCAGAAGAAAATGTTTGTTGTTGTTAATAGGATCAACTTGCATTTTACTAATATATTAAAGAATCAATTGATTAATTTGTCAGATGTTTATTTTGCTTTTACCGATGCTCAAAAAAGACATAATCATCTGCTTCCGTAATAACAAACAACCTGAAGCTTAACTATATGAATTTGTGGAAAGTGAAGGAAGACTCTTTGATGTTAGTGAGATTAAGAGTATTTAATTGACTTTGCTACCATAACCTTAGTCTGACTATGGGGGAAAAGTCTGCTTTCAGTTTTCTCATACATAGTTAGACTAACTTTCCATCAAATTAGATGATACTTTGCTTGTCTACTTCAGTGCTGGATGAAAAAAGAAACAAAGAAAACAAATTTTTTGTTATTTATCCGGAATGTATCTTACCGTGTGTTTTTCTGATGTAACAATAGGGAAAGAGTTGCAAAATAATTCACAGAGTGGTTGCACTTTTGCATAGACTCAGTTAAAGAAACATTTTCTGAGCTCGGTGAGGCAGTGATTTAGAATCCAAGAAATAGTAAATAAGGCATCTTATTTATTTTTAAACTTACCAAGTAAATAAAAATTGTGTATTTATTTGGGGGTATGAAGTGATATTTGTTGGTTGTATAGTGCCTAACCAGGATAAATAAATTTATCATGTAAAGCATTTAATATTTCTTTATAGTGAAAGCATCTAGAATCCTATCTTCTATTTTGGAAATAGACAAATGTATAATCCCTTATCATAGTCTTCCTACTGTGCAGTAGAACCCTGAAACTTCCACAGCAATAACATAGTGCTTGTCAATCTTTACCCACCCTCATCTCCCCAGCCTCCCCAGATAACTATCTTAACTTCTGCAAGATCACATATACTTTAGACTCCATAATATGAGTGAGATCATGTAATATTTGAGTTTCTGTGTTTGACTTATTTCACTTAATGTGATTACCTCCAGTTCTGTATACGTTGTTGCAGATAACAAGATTTCATCCTTTTTGACTAATATTCCATTGTATTTATGAACCACATTTTGCTTTTTTAAGATTTATTTATTTTTATTGGAAATGCAGGTTTATAGAGAGAAAGAGATACAAACAGAAAGGTCTTCTCTCTGCTTGTTCACTCCTCAAGTGGCCACAACAGCCAGAGCTATGCTGATCTGGAGCCAGGAGCCATAAGCTCCCTTCAGGTCTCCCATGCAGTTGTGGGGTTCCAAGGTTTTAGACCACGCTCTACTGTTTTCCCAGGCCTTTCATAGGGAGCTGGATGGAAAGTGGAGTATCCAGGACATGAACCAGCACCCATAAGGGATCCCAGCATGTGCAAGGTGAGGATTCAGCCACTGAGCTGTCATGCTGGGCTCTAAGCACCACATTTTCATTATACATTCATTTATGGACAGATAACTAGGTTGTTTCCTTTTCTTGGTTATTTTGAGTGGTGCTGCAGAAAATGTGAGAGTATAGATGCCTCTTCAGCAGATTGATTTCATTTCCTTTGGCTATATATCCAGGAGTAGGGATTACTGAATAATATAATAATTGCATTTTTTAGCTTTTGAGGAACCTCAGTATATTTTGTTTGTCAAGAACATATTAATCTACATTTCATCAAACTGTGAAAAAATTTCCTTTGCTTCATATCCTTGCCAGTACTTGTTGTTTGTTGTCTTCTTCATAATAAATGATATTATTGGAGTAAGATCATATCTCACTGTGAGTTTCATTTGTATTTCTCTGATATTGGTGATGATGTTAAACCTTTTTTTTTATGTTCCTCTTGGCTATATTTACGTCATCCTTTGAGAAGTGTCTGGATTTACTACCCATTTTTAAATTGTGTTATTTGGGTTTTTTGAGCTCTTTATATATTCTGCAATGAACCCCTTGTCATATGTATGGGTTGAAAATATTTTCTCCCATGTGTAAGATTGTCATTTTATTTAATTGTTTCTCTTGCTATACATAAGCTCTTTAGTTTGATGGAGTCCTACTTGTCTACTTTTCCTTTTATTGTTTTTTAAGAATCTGAGTTAGAAAATCTTGATCCATTTCAATATTCTAAAGTATTTTCTTATAGTTTCAAAATTCCAAGTTTAATATTTACATATTCAGTTGATTTTGAATTGAGCTTTGTACATGATGATAGACAGGATTCTAGTTTTGTTTATTATGTGAATATGTGATTATTAATTAAATGCTTCATTATTCAAATCACACAATTATCAAACAATGTAGGTAATAAATATAAATTAATTATTTAAATCACATAATTAAATAATTATGAAATAATTAGTATGTGGATATGTGATTATTAATAAGTCTGTTCTTTATCTAATGCGTGTTTTTAGCATCTTTGTCAAAAGATCAATTGGCTGTGGATGTGTAGGTTATTTCTAGGATGTCTAATCTGTTCCATTGGTCTGTACATTAATCTTTATGCCAATATCATGGTGTTTTAATTACTCCCTTGAAACAGATTTAGGGCATGGTAGTATAATGCTTCTTGCTTTGTTCTTTTTGTTCAAGATTTCTTTGGCTATATAGAATCATTGTGGTTCTATATAGATTTTGTAGTGTTTTTCTGGTTATTTGAAAAATATCACTTGGATTTTGATAGGGTTGGCATTAAATCTGTGCATCACTTTGGGTAGTATGGTTATATAAATGATACTGATTCTTCTAATCTGTGAGCATGGGATGCCTTCCTATTTCTTTGTATTCCCTACAGTTTCTTTCATCAATACTTTATAGTTTTCCTTGTAGAGATTCTTCACTGCTTTGGTTAAACTTATTTCCAAGTATTTTATTGATTATTTTACGTATTAGAAATGGGATTGTATTCAAATTTCTTTTTCAGACAATTCATTATTGAGTGTAACAATGCTGCCAATTTCTGTATATTGACTTTGCATCCTGAAACTTTGTTGAGTTTATTAGTTGTAACGGTTTTTAGTTAGAATCTTTGGGGTTTTCTGTATGTGAAATCATATTGTTTACAAACAGAGACAATTTGACTTTCTCTTTCCTACTTTCTCTTGTCAATTACTCTTGCTAGGGCTTCTAGCAGTGTCTTGAAACTAAGTGGTGAAATTGGGTATCCTGGTTTTGTCCCAGATCTTAGAAAGCCTTCAGCTTTTCAGTTTTTCCCCATTTATTATGTCTTGTTATTTATGGCTGATGTTATGTTGAACTAGAATTCCTCTCTATCTAGTTTGGCCAAACATTTTATCATGAAAAGATGCTGAATTTTATCAAATAAGTTCTCTACATCTATTGAAGTTATCATGATTTTTGTTCTTTGTTCTGTTGGTATGGTATATCACATTTATTGATTTGCCTTTGTTGAAGGTAAATCTTTGCATCCTTGGGATAGCTTTCACTTAATTATAAACTGATCCCTTAATGTTCCATTGGAGTCTACATTCCAGTATTTTGTTAGGGATTTGTCCATTAGTGTTTACAGAGGATATTGGCCAATAGATTTATTTTTCTATTATGCACTTACCTGGTTTTGATATCAAGGTAATGTTGGCCTCATAAAATGAATTCGGAAAATTTTCCTCCTTTTGTATTTTGTAAGTGATTCAAGCAGCTGAGGATTTGTGTTGTGGCACAGTAAAAGGGTAAAGCTGCTACGTGGATGCCAGCATCCCATGTGAGCAGTGGTTTGGGTCCTAACTTCTCCCTTCTAATCCAGCTCCTTGCTTATGAAACTGGCAGTGCAGCAGCTGATGGTCCGAGTGCCCTGCACACATGTTGAAAACCCTGAGGTGTCCACTTACTCCAGGCTTTGTCTGACCTAGCTGCAGCCACTGGTGCCATTTGGGGAATGAGCCAGCAAATGGAGGGCTTCTTTCTGTAACTCTTTCAGATAAATAAAGTGAAATATTAAAAGAAAGGATTTAGATTGTTTCCTCTTAAAAATGTTTGGTGACTGCCAAGAAGACCATGGGGAATTGGACTGCCCTTGTAGGCCAAGAACTCTGAGGTCATCCATTCCCTTTCGGATCTCCCACATGGGATGGAAGATGCCCAGATCCTTCCTCACAGGATATAATGTCATTGGAACAATAGCCGGGAGCAGAAACAGAAGAATAGTAAACTTCCTTCGGGAATTGCGAGGGGAGCTTTCTCTGGTCCTTATTTAGTTCCAACTTTGGATCCACACCCTCTCTTGCAATCACCATCAGGGTCACTCCAGAGGGCCACCCCCCAAAACTTAGATTAGATAGACGGAGACCAATAAGGAAAGCTTAGAACGAGACAGGAAACGGTCAGCTTGGACTCACATATTCCTTATTAGGTAGGACACAAAGGTTAGTTACTCCTCACTAAAGTATTGAGGGTTTCTCTGCACACCCCTCCTAAAACTGTTCTGCACCTCAGTTGTTGACATATGCCATGTTGGAGTTATAAGCCAGTTTAGACTATCCTAAAATCCGCCAAGTTTCTTAAAAATTATACTTCAACACTATAACCTGCTAAATATGAAAATGAAAATAGACACAAGACAGCTGAATAGTACCCTGTAGCCATTTTAAGGAGTATAGCAGCCGGTTGTATATAAACTAAAATTGAAATGTCACAGGGTGTGGTTAAGAACTTGCATTTTCTAACACATTGGTCACTCAATACCATGTCAATTAACTCCATAATGTTGTAAATTGTTGTTGAGGTTATGTTGTGGCTTTTCATTGGAGGGGCTGATATTCTGCCAGCTCTGCTTTCAGACCAGAGATGGTCTCCTTAAGAAACTGTAGAATTTATCTGGACAAAAAAAAAGTGTTTGATAGAATTCATCAATGAGTTTATCTGGTGCTGGGCTTTACTCTGATGGTAGGTTTTCTTACTGCTGTACTTGCTACTCTTAATTGGTCCTTTAGGCATTCTGTGTTGTCTTGTGATTCCATGTGCATAAGGTGTGTAGGTCCAAAGGTTTGTCCATTTCTTCTATGGTTATTGAATTTTTACTATGTAATTGTTTATGGCAACCTTTAACAATCCTTTATATGTCTATGGCATCAGTTGTATGTCTCCATTTTATATCTGCTTCTATTTGAAATCTCTTTCTTGTTTAGTCCCTGCCTAAGGGCTTGTCAATTTTTGTTTGTCTTATCAGTAAAAAGATTCTTCCTTTCCTTTTTTTTTTTTTGTATCTTTAGTCTGTATCATTTATTTGAAATCTGAGTTGTATTATTTCTTTCTTCTTACCAATATTGGATTTAATTTTTTTTAGTTTTCTAGTTCTTGCAAGTACAATGATAGGTTGTTTCAGATACTTTTGTTTTCTTAAAATGCAGACATCAATGGCTATAATCTTGCCTTTTCTTCTTTCGGGTATGTTTGCATTTTCTTTGATTTCAAGAATTCTAAGCATTTTTTTCTTGATTTATTTCTTGAAGCATCGATTTCTTAGGAGTAAGTAATTTTTTGTCCATGTATTTGTGTAGTTGCTGAATACTTATTTCTAATTTTATTTCAAAAGATACTCAGTATGATTTCCATTCTCTCAAATTAGCTGAAACTTGTTTAGTGACACACACATGTGATCGACCCTGGAAGAGGATCCGTGTGCCATAGAGAATAGTATGCATCTTATAGCTGTTGGGTACAAGGTTTGGAGCTATCAGGGTCCGGTTGAGCTAGGGCAGCTGTGGTGTTCTTGTTGATTTTTAGTATAGATGATATTTCCATTTCTGAAAGTGAAACATGAAGGTCTTCTGCCGTTTTTGTGTTGTAATCTATCTTCCTTTAGGGTGAGTGATATTTGCTTCATGTCTTTGGGTGGTCCAATATTTGGTGTATATATTTATATATATTTAGATATTTGTGTGTGGGTGGGGAGCATTTCCTCTTGCTGAATTGAGCCCTTTAACAATCTTGTAGTCTCTTTCTCGCTCTCTGTTTACTGCTTACTATTTTAAAACTATTTTATCTGGTAGAAATATTACTATTCCTGCTTTCTTTTGAGTTCTGTTTGTATGGAATATCTTGCTGCATCCTTTCACTTTAGGCTTGACCGCAGGGTGAAAAGAAATTTCTTACTTTTAATTTTTAAGAAGATTTATCTGTCATCTATCTATCTGTCTACCTATTTATTTAAAATCACAAGATCACTGAGAAAGGGAGAGATTGTCAAAGAGAAAAAGAAAAACAGAAAGAGCAATATCTTCTGTTAGTTGGTTCCCTACCAAATTATTGCAGTAGCTAGAGTTGGGCCAGGCTGAAGCCAGGAGTCAGTTAACTCCTTCCGACTCTCCTATGTAGAATTCCAGGGCCCAAGTACTTGGCCTGTCATCCAGTGCCTTTTCAGGTGTATTAGCAAGAAACTGCATCAGAATTGGAGCCACTGAGACTCAGACTGGCACTCTGATTGAGATAACCGGGGTCAGAGGAGGTGATTTAATTGGCTGTGCCGTAGCCCTAGCCCCAAGGTGGTTTTTTTTGTTTTTTTTTTGGTCCCTGTATGTATTTTGGTTCTGTATTGTGTTTTTTTTCCCCTGTCTTATAAGCTTCATTTTGTTGATAAGTGATTTTCTTTACTAGTGTACTTTGATTCCTTGATGCTGTTTTTGGTAAGTTTGTTTTGTAGTTACTAGTTATCTTACAGGAACTGTATAAGCTCTCTTGTGAAATGATAAAAACTTAACATTGACTTTAAAGAAATGGAAAGAGACAAAGAACTTAGAGATAACAAATCCTGATAAGGAATGCTGTATTTTTCTCCATTTCTCCTGAATTTTTAATTTTGATGCTGCATTTGATCTTTTTCAGTATTGCCTATCTCAGCATTTTTTAAAAAAATATTTATTTTTATTGGAAAGTCAGATATACAGAGAGGAGGAGAGACAGAGAGGAAGATCTTCCGTCTGATGATTCACTTCCCAAACGGCCACAATGGCTGGAGCTGAGCCAATTAAAAGCCAGGAGCCAGGAGCTTCTTCCAGGTCTCCCACACAGGTGCAGGGTCCCAAGACTTTGGGCCATCCTCAACTGCTTTCCCAGGCCACAACCAGGGAGCTGGATGGGAAGTGGCGCTGCTGGGACTGGAACCAGCACCCATATCGGATCCTGGGTGTGTAAGGGGAGGACTTTAACCACTACGCTAACATGCTGGGCCCTATCTCAGCATTTTTAAAAAGGATTTATTTATTTTTATTGAAAAGGCAGATATACAGAGAGGAGGAAAGACAGAGAGGAAGATCTTCTATCTACTGGTTCACTCCCCAAGTGACTGCAATGGCTGAAGCTGAGCCAATCTGAAGCCAGGAGCCAGGAGCCAGGAGCCTCTTCTAGGTCTTGCATGCAGGTGCAGAGTCCTAAGACTTTGGGCCGTCCTTGACTGCTTTTGAGGCCATAGGCAGGGAGATGAACCAGCATCCATATGGATCCTGGCATGTGCAAGGTGAGGACTTTAGCCACTAGGCTACTGCACGAGGCCCCTATCTAAACATTTTAATGTAGCAATTATAATTTTCTGTTTTCATAGAAATGTATAAATTATTTACATACCACTTTTCCAATGTTGGCTGTCATTATTCTTATCAGCAAATTTTCTACTTTCTGATCTTTTTTTTTTTAAAAGCAAACATTTATTAAACTTTAATAAAAACATTCGATCAAATTACAAAACCTGAGCAAGAAAAACAGACGGCACATGCTGAACTGTAGTTGACATTCAAATAAAATTTACATTCTCAAAATATTATACAGTAATTAGAAAATACCAGCCAAAGTAATATTAGGATACTTTTATGTGCGATCTCAACAAATTTGAACAGAAGCAAATTTTAACAAAGGTAAATTTTACAGTGAAACATAGCAGTAGATTAAGGATCTTAACATGTTTATTTTACTGCTACTTGACACTATGATACAAAAATAAGAGGATTTACTTGACATTTTTAATAAATATCTCATGGGCTGTTGAGTGCCTTACTGGTGAAAAGATTTAACTGGCTAATCTCATCAATCCATTTTGTACATTTAGTAAGCATCATCTCTGCCCTACATAACTCTTAATGCAATTCACAGCACACAAATTGTTATCAAATTAAATACATAATCAACTCGGACTTCTCAACAACAAGGAAATTAGTAAACCATCAAATGGATTGCTTACCGTACACTTTCCTCATAACTAAACAACACACAAAAAAATCAAAATAATATTTGTTATCACTCTAAACTATTGCCAGCAACTGACGGAAACTGCCAATTTGCCATATTCATGTTCACAACATGCTAAATATACTCTGCTGTTACTTCATCCATGAAATGCCAACATGCCTAGAACAGAGAATTTTCACCATCTCTTGCTGTGGGACCTGACTTGCAGCAATCTATATTTAGATCAGAACTCCATGAGCACTTGATGAACTCTACCTTTCCATGTTGGCTTTCTTATATGAGAGAGAATATATGGTGTTTATTCTTTTGTGATTGACTCATTTCGCTGAGCATAATAGTTTCTAGTTGGGACCACCTGGTTTTGAATAGAATAATATCGTTCTTCTTGACAGCTGAATAATATTCCATTGAATAGGTGTACCACAGTTTTTTTAACCATTCTTCCTTAGACGCACATCTGGTTTGTTTCCATGACTTTGCTATTGTGGATTGTGCTGCTGTGAATATAGGATGACAGATCCCCTTCTCGTATGCAGATTTCACTTCTGTTGGGTATATTCCTAAGAGTGGGATTGCTGGGTCATATGGCACTCTCCATATGGATTTCCACAATGATTGTACTAGCCTACAGTCCCACCAGCAGTGAAGGAGGGTACCTTTTTCCCCACATCCACGCCAGCATGTGTTGTTTTTCGAATTCTGAATGTAGGCCAGTCTCACAGGAGTTAGGTGGTACCTCAAGGTGGTTTTCATTTGTATCTCTCTGATGGCTAGAGAGCCTGAGCATCTTTTCATATATTTATTAGCTATTTGTATCTGTTCTTTTGAGAAACGTCTGTTCATTTCCTTTGCCCATTTTGCTACAGGGTTTATTTTTTCACTATCCTTGGGTTTCTGAAGCTCTTTGTAGATCCTAGATATTAGTCCCCTGTCACTTGTGTAGAATGCAAAAATTTTTTCCCATTCTGTAGGTTGTTTCTTCACTTTTTTAATTGTTTCTTTTGCTGTAAAGAAACTTTTTAGTTTGATATAGTCCCATTTGTTCATTTTGGATTTGATCGCCGTTGCTTTAGGCGTCTTTTCTAAAAAGTCTTTCCCTGTTCCTATATCTTGGAGTGTGCTTCCTATGTTTTCCTTTAGTAGTTTAATAGTTTCTGGGTGTAAATTTAAGTCCTTGAGCCAATTAGAGCTGATTTTTGTATAGTGCAACAGGTACGGGTCCTGCTTCTTTATTCTGCAAGCTGCTATCCAGTTGTCCCAACATTTTTTATTGAATAGACCAGGTTTTTTACCTGGATTGTTTTCTTGTCAAAGATTAGTTGACTATACATGTGTGGATCCCCTTCTGGTATTTCTATTCTGTTCCACTGATCTTCTTCTCTGTTTCTGTACCAGTACCAGACTGTTTTGATAACCACTGCTCTATAGTATGTCTTGAGGTCTGAAATTGTGATTCCTCCGGTTTGATTTCTATTTTTCAAGACAGCTTTAACTATTCATGGTCTTTTGTGGTTCCAGATGAACTTCTGTATCATCTTTTCTATTTCTGAGAAGAATATTGCTGGGATTTTGATTGGGATTGCGTTGAATCTATATATTGCTTTCAGTAATATGGCCATTTTGATGATGTTGGTCCTGCCAATCCAAGAACATGGTAAGGTTCTCCATTTTTCAAGATCTTCTTCTATTTCTTTTTTAAATGATTAATAGTTTTCATCGTAAAGGTCTTTCACATCTTTAGTTAACTTAATTCCTAGGTATTTAAGATTCTTTTCCTCTATTTTAAAGGGAACTGTACTTACAATTTCTTCCTCAGTGGCGGAATTATTTGTATACACGAATGCCATTGATTTGTGTTCATTAATTTTGTATCCTGCTACTTTGCCAGTTATCATATCTTTTTAAAAACCAAATAATTTCCCTATAATATTTTTCTTGACGTTAATATTTATTGACATAATATTTATTCTTGACATAATATTTATTATTTTCTTGACAGTAACATTTATTCCCTATAATATTTTTCTTACATTAAGTATGGTGGTGATGAATTCTTTCAGCTTTTGTTTTGCTGGGACTATTTTTATCTTTTTCTGATATGTGAATTATGGATCTGGGGGCAGAAGCTGGGAGCTTAACTGGGAGATTCACTGAATTTTTCAGCAGGCCTGACATTGGACTCATCAGCTCTCTCCCAAGCAGGAGGCATATTTTGGTGCTGTGTTCCTTGGGGCTTGAGGAGGGGTGACATGACAGCTTTTTTGTTGCTTCCCTTTCTGGAACTTGTCTGAAGCATGTTAACAAGATGAGGCACTCACCCGTTTCTATAGTTCTTGTGAAGGTGACTTGCTGTTTACATTGGTGTTGGAGCCAACAGTTCTGTAAAGCCCATGTTTTAATTACCTTGTTTTACAGCATGATGTGAAAATCATAGTAAGAATGGTTATAAAAATATTCCTTCTGTGCAGCAGTGGAAGTACAAATGCTATGGGAGCTGAAAAGATGTAGTGATTAATTTTCCCTGCGTGCAGTTGATGTCATACTGTCAGTGGGATTGATAGAAGTGGAATGTTTAATAAAAGGTGTGATTTACAACATAGAATTCAAGAAATGAATGTGTCTGTTTAGGAGCACTCTGCTCTGTGTTAGAGAGCCAGTGTGAGTGACATCTCTGCCCTTACAGAACGTATATTCCAGTGGGAAGAGGCAGCAACATTTTAAAAATAGATAGTATTTTTACAGTAGAACGAAGGAAGGTCATTTACAGCCATCCCTATACCTTCCCCTCTTGCTTGGTTCTTTCATGCTTTGCAGAAGAGCGGAAACACATGGGGTTGGTGTTGGACCCCTGGCAACAGGAGGGAGAGAGAGAGAGAGAAGGTAGGAATTGAAGCCTTGAGGTTTGTTATTTGATGGTGGGGTTTGAGACATAGTTATTTTCTAAAAGCTGTTATTTTTTTCCAACAAAGGGTGCATGAGGGCATCATTAGAGGGTGAGGTCAGGTGTGTGTATTCTTTTGTAGAAAAAAAAGTAAGAAATAATTGCCTGACATGCAGTTAGAAAATCGCAGCTGGATATCTGGGCAGTATTAATTCTCCACTTGATGTTGTAACCATGTGTTTAAAATCAAGTAAGTATTTGTTTATGTGACTTTGTGGCATTTACTTCCTTGGTTACACTGATTTTTTTTTTTAAAAAAAACTTTTTTTGCAAGACGCAGAGAGGAAGAGACAGATATGGAGGAGAAAACGGAAAGGTCCAGGGAGCTCTCTAAAAATCTCTAAATTGCTTGTACCGTCCGTGGCTGGATGAGTGTGAAGCCATGAGCTTGGGCGGGTGGAGGGATGGAAGTAATTGAACCATTGCCTGTTGGCTCCCAGGGTGTGCACACTCAGAGGAAGGTGGAATTGATAGCTGATACAGGATCCAAAGCCAGGTACTCTGAGATGGCATAGAGGCACTCCAAGTGGTCTCTGAACTGCTGTGCCAAATGCCGGACCCAGATTTCTGGGGTGTTTGATGATTGGATGGATCTTTGGTCAATTTTATATAGCTCTGATGGAACCCAAATGTTTATTTTCTAAAATAAATTTCATTTGTTTGAAAGGGAGAGAAAGAGAAAGAGAGAGAGAGAGAATGAGTCTTCCATCTGCTGGTGTACTCCCCAGAAACCACTTTGACTGGGGCTGGGTCAGGCTGAAGCCAAAAGCCAGAACCTTCATCTGGGTCTTCCAAGTGGGTTGCATGGACCCAAGGATTAGGGCCATCTTTTGCAGCTTTCCAAGATACATCAATAAGGAGCTAGATTAGAGGTAGAGTAGTGGGTGTTGTGTAGCATGCCCATATGGAATATTGGTGTTATAAGCGGTGGCTTAACTTGTTATGCCACAACACTGGCCCATATTTATTTGTTTTAAAAATCATTCAAAATATGCTCGTTTAGTTGAAATGATACCAGAGTTTGAAAGATTCGAATTCTTTTGAAGAATGAAGATTTATGCAGGTTGACATTAAACCATGCCTCACCTTTTCAACTGACTTACCCTTTCATTAGCCTTCCTTCCTAACTGGAACAAATTGCACCATATGAAAATATTATTGCTGAATTTTCCATTTTTGAAGATGAATGTAATTTATGTAATGCCATAAATATTCTTCTGTCAGTGCTAAGTGTGAAGGCCTTCCTTGGTCCACTGCTGCCGCTTACTTCATGGACTCTGCTGCCCTTGGCACTTGTTCCTTTTAACAACCCTTTAATGTTTTCAATTCCAAAAGCTGTCAGTCACCATTAAGAATGAATCTGGAGGGGCTCGGCGACGTGGCCTAGTGGCTAAGGTCCTCGCCTTGATCCCATGTGGCTGCTGTTTCTGATCCCGGCAGCTCCACTTCCTCTCTGTCTCTCCTCCTCTCAGTATATCTGACTTTGTAATAAAAATAAAAATAAAATAAATCTTTAAAAAAAAAAAGAATGAATCTGGAATCAGTGACAGAAATTAAGACATAATGCCGTTGAACAATGCTATTACATTTCATTGCAATGTTTCTGTCCCCAGGAAATTCTTTTTTTGCCAGTGAAGTAAAGTTAAAAATAGAGCACAGGATCACTGGATAATGCCTTAAGAAGCATTTTAAAATCCTACTTATCCCTTTGAGACTTTATCCATCCCTCTTTAAATTTCCCCTTGGACAGTATTTTATTCCTGGAAATTAATTTTGGAACCCTTTTTGTTTCGTCCCTCATTTTTCTCAGTACATTGCACATTGTTATTTCTTTCTGCCCAAGTTATCTTCAGTGAAAATGGTATTTTCATTCCTAAACTTATATGATAAGGATGTGTTATCAAAGTGCCAAGACCAGTTCCTAATGTTTTGATTTGAATCTAGCTATTATAGAGGCCTGAGTGAATTTTCATTATCTTTTCTTTACTCTGTGCCAAAATAAAACTTGGATTTAGTTTGAGTTGGATATATTTACTTTAACATTGAATACATAGAAATAGGTGTAGAAATTATTTTTATCTACTTAGATACATGTTAAAATATGTAAATTTATATTCTGTTCTTTGGACAGTGTGTTTTTTTTCTTTCTGATATTAATGATAATATTTTTAGAAGTTTAACATATTAGTGGATCTATAGAGTTTGTGGAAAAACAAGTACAAGTGGGAATAGTAATGTAATCTATTTATTTTCAAGTGGAAAACAGTTGGGTTAAATTTAGTCTCTATTATGTAGTGTTTAGAGGATTTGAAAACTATAGTGTTGGCCTGTAAAGGGTCTTTATTCTGCACATCATGACTCTTTCAAAGATGTGGTAAAGATTAATTAGAATAAAACAGACCTGTTTGCATTTAGTCAGGGTTTTTTCTAATATTATGTTTTTAAAATATGTCATTTATATTTTTGCTGGATAAGTTTTTTTTTGCAGATGATAGAATGTACAGAGTGCATGATGTGTTTGGCTGTGTTTTGATTTGAGGCCTCTTGCTTTGTGAATTTCTGTGTTTGTTTAAACTTATAACTTTGGGGAATTGTTTTCCTAGGGCCTATTTAATAGAGGTAGCACTTTATTATCTTGTCAATTAGTGGACTTAGTAGTGTTTTTATTAAAACTTTTCATTCACATTACAAAAAGTCATTTGTACTGTGTTTTTCTTGTGCCTTAATGGATTTTTAAAACCATGTAACCTAGTGTGAGATAGTCAGGGCATAATTTCAATGGAATTGAGGCAGGGGGACATTGATTTAATTTCCCTGTGCTGTTCAGTGTGGGAGCAGACCTTTCTGCTTGTTAATATACCCACCTTATTATTCTTCACTGAGCACCATTAGGCAGATTAATTGAGAAGAGAGTAGGAGGGTCTGTGACTACACATCCTTTATTTCCAGAACATCTGTTACTTCAAAATGGCTTACATTTTTCCTCCTCATGATCATTCATCTTCGAAAGTATGTGTGTATGCATGCTCAACTTTTAGCTTTTCTGAAGTATATAGTTGAACTCTCACTGTTTTTACTTATAATCTAGAATTATATATATATATATATAATTTGGGGTCTAATTATATTTATTCTAGACATAGTTCATTTAGATTCCTGCTAATTAGTAGAAACTCATTAATGTTTTAAAATAATATAACTGGGCCCAGCGCTGTGGTCTAGTAGCTAAAGTCCTCACCTTGAACACGCCGGGATCCCATATAGGCGCCGGTTCTAGTCTCGGCAGCTCCACTTCCCAGCCAGCTCCCTGCTTGTGGCCTGGGAAGGCAGTTGAGGACAGCACAAGGCTTTGGGATCCTGCACCCTCATGGGAGACCTGGAGGAAGTTCCTGGCTCCTGGCTTTGAATCGGTGCAGCACTGGCCGTTGCGGTCACTTGGGGAGTGAATCATCGGACAGTAGATCTTCTCTGTCTCTCCTCCTCTCTATATATCTGACTTTGCAATAAAAATAAATAAATCTTTTAAAAAAATACAACTGTAGGGGGCTTGTAAAATGGTCAAATGAACCCCACATTTTATGGGATAAGGAAGGTTTAAAAAATGTTTTCTTCTTTCTAGTCACAGAAAGCAGCTCAAGGATATGTGTAGGCCTTGCCTTCGTTTCTTCACAGGCGGTGGGGATGTTCACTGGATGGTTCAGAGCTGAGGACAGCAATGTGCTGCTTTTCACTCAGTATTGCTGTGAAGGCAGAAACTTAGCCCCTTCTCTCCCTGGATTCCAGGGCAGGCCGACCAATCTTGTTTTGTTTTCTTTAAGAGATATTTATTTGAGAGGCAGAGAGAGAGAGAGAGAGAGAGAGAGAGAGAGAGAGAGAGAGAGAGAGAGAGAGAGAGAGAGAGAATCTTCTGTCAGCAGCTGGTTCCCTTCCTAAATGGCTGCAAGGCTGTAATGATCAGGGCTGGGCCAGTGAAAATCCAAGAGCCAGGAATTTCTTTCTGGTCTCCTACATGGGTGCAGAGGCCCAAGTACTTGAGCCATCTGCTGCTTTGGGGAACTGTGTCAGAAGTAGAACAGCTAGGACTTGAACAGCCCCCATTGCTGGTGACGGTTTTCCCGTATGTTACAATGGTGATCCCTGGGCAGTATTCTGTGATAACATAATGTTGACTTATCAGGGGTGCACTCCAAGCATTTATTTTATAAGTAACTAAAAGACTGAATGGAATATGGTACTGTATCATATTATTATTTCCAAAAAGGAATGATAAAATAAGATTTTATTTAATGTCTTTATAAATATTATTTAAGCTTCCTCATAGAAATTTATTACTGAGTTAAGAATGTAGTTTTATTATTCTTCAAGACTACAAGAAATAGAAAAAATAGGCTGAGATTTTTTTTGCTTGAGCATACTATAAAAGAAGTTAACGTATTTTTGTTTCACACTATGTTCTTTTGGTTATAATATTTAATATATTGACCATGTGTATTGAATGAGCTGTGTGTAAAGTTACTTTGTAAGTTGTATCATTGTGTCTTTGCTTTTGTGTGATTTTTTTTCAAGTTGAAGACACAGGTCTTTGGAATGAAATTTATATGTATAGGGAGATCTCTTGATTGATTTTTTTCAAATTGGTGTTTTTGTCATTTATCCAAAATCTCACCCTTCTCTCTACTTTAGATTAAATTTATCATAGAATAAGCATTCTGTAAACTTCTGGACTGAATCTGATGTGAAAACCCAAGTTTCTTATTCCTTGATGGTTTTATTACTAAGATTTTCCCTGGTTGCTTTTTATCATAGCAAATTTAATGTTATAGATTTTTTTTTTTGGCTCTTTTGTACTTCTAATTATTCCTGCAAAGTATGATTTATTTACCTTGAGTATAAGAATTCCTTAAATGTATACTGGGTACTGCTAAATATTGGTAGAATTATGATCATCCATGAAATTTATCCTTTTCTTTGAAGATTTATTTGTTTTTATTGGAAAGTCAGTTATACAGAGAGGAGGAGAGACAGAGGAAAATTTTCCATTCGATGGTTCACTCCCCAAGAGGCCACAAGAGCCAAAGCTGAGCCAGTCTGAAGCCAGGAGCCAGGAGCTCTTTCAGGTCTCCCACATGGGTGCAGGGTCCCAAGACTTTGGGCCTCCTCAACTGCTTTCTCAGGCCAGAACCAGGGAGCTGGATGGGTGCAGGGCTGCTGGGACACAAACTGGTGCCCATATGGGATCCTGGCGCATGCAAGGCAAGGACTTTAACCACTATGCTATTGCCCCGGTCCCGAAGTTTATCCTTTCTTAAGCCTACTTTGTTCTTCCAATATTTGCTGTTTATATTTGAATGTTTCACTACTTGCTCTACCTTTTTTCTTTTCTTTTGGTAACTGGGAAGAGTTAAGAAAATGCATTTTATGCCTAGATCCTCCAATTTCCTGCTGGTATAGTTCCAACAGTCACTGAAACCAAATTTTACCCTCAGCAGTTCTCTCTGCTGATCATCATGTTGGGTTTCAGGAAACCCTTTCTCAGATTTAAGCAACCTTGCCAGTTCTTGAAAAATCTCACCCCATGACAGAGTTTATTAACTTGGACTTTCCATTGAGAAGATCTAAGTTTGAGGAATTACTGTATCAGCCACAGTGCTTGTCCAAGATTAAAGAGGAGACACTGATGAACAAGAAGAGCTTAAGTCATCGTACTGTTACCCTTGGGAATTTGTCCAGTCTGGCCAGATGCACCAAGACCCAGAGTGTGTGAGCTGTGGTATGTGTTTTGCAGCACTCGTACAGGGCTAGTGTTCTGAGTATCAGCATGCATGGATTTTCACAGAATAGGCAAGGCACATTTGGGGCTGGGTCTGTGGAAGGGCTGCCAGGAAAGTGCAAAGCTCAACTTTCAGAAAGCCAGTTTCACCACTGGTAACTTGTCAGAAACATGTTTAATTTAAAAAGCTAGTGATATTGTTGATAATATTTTTGTTTAAATTTAAAAAGACAAACCTTTAAAAGTTAACCTTTACGTGCTAAACAAAGACGTGAATATTTCCAAAAAAAAGCAAGCAGTCTAGTAGTTCATAGGCTCCTGGAAAGGGTCCAGTGATTCAGTCCACAACCACACCAATCAAGGTTGGGACATGCTGAACCCAGACACCAAAAGCCAGAAACTATTTCCAGGTGTCCCATGTGGGTGGCAGGGGTCCAGGCACTTAATCATCATCTCTGTCTTCCCAGGCACCTTAGCAGGGAGCTGAATCGGAAGTAGAACTGCTGGGGCTCAACTTGGTGCCTGTATAGTATGGAGCTTTAACATGTCAGCATACATGTTCTGCAAAATATAAAATGTAGGATGCTACTGATTATAAAATGGTCAAAGTGGGATACAATTAATAAGAAACTGTATAGAAAAAGATTGAGCAGGATTTTTTGTTTGTTTTGAAAGAGTTAAAAAATGAAAGACAGAATGAGATCTTTGGCTGCCAATAGCCAGTGTTGGATCTGGCTGAAGCCACAAGTCTGGAGCTTCATCCTGGTCTTCAGTCTGGGTCAGGGCATCTTCTGCTGCTTTCCAGGTGCGTTAACAGGTAGCTAGTTGGTTTTGTAAGAAAGAGCTTGCAAATCTTAGAAAAGTGTTGGCAAGCCAGGAAGGCAGGGCTTAAAACAAGACTATCTAGGTTGTTATTTTGTTTTGGCATTTAGTTTTATTGGAGCTATAAGCATGAAGATTTTGTACATATTTAGGTAACATTACGATAATAATAATTTAACTTTACCAGCAGCTTTACAGTACTCAAGGCTGAGAAGTGCTGTGTTAAAGCCTTATGCTAGAGAAGTCTTTTCCTTCCTTATGCTCCTGTCTGAACTCTGACCACAAATTACTGGATTTGCAGCCTCCTCTCACTCCCTGCCCCAGGCTAGTCTGTTTGATGTTGACTGAGACTTTTTTTAAGCTGCAAAACTATTCATGCCCTCTCCTCCCCTGTATACAAATGTTCTTACCCAGCATTCAAAGTTTTTAAAAATATGCACAGCTCGCCTTTCCAGTTTCATCTAATCTCTGCTTCTTGTTGGATCATGTAATTCTATGCTGAATTCCCCACCTACACTGTCAGATTAGCCACCCAGTGACTTTGGCACCCTCTTTGTTCCCAGCACTAGACCTTGTTTGTTTAGTCTTCCCCAACCTTCACAGTCAGGTCAAGATCTTTTTTTCTACAGCAAGTTTTACCACATGAAGAGATGAAGAGTATCACTAGTCATTAGGGAAATGAAAATTAGGCCCCAGGCAGAAACAGTGTATCTCTCTTATTTTTTTCTTTAAATGTGGCAAAAGTCACATAGCATAAAATTGACCACTTTAACTATTATTCAGGTCAGTGATATTAAGTATATTCAGATTATTGTACAGCCATCACCACCAGCATCAATCTGTGGCACTTTCTCATCTCCCCAAACTCAATTTCTGTGTTTATCAAACAGTAATTATCCAGTCCTTGCTTGATGCCCCTGGAAACCATACTCAAATTTCTGACACTATGTATTTCACTGTCTCTAGTACTTTATATAGATGGAATTAGACAATTTTTATTCTTTATGCTCTGGCTTATTTCACTTAGTATAATGTTTTTAAGTTTCATTTATTTACAGTGTATGTCAGACCTTCATTATTTTTGAGGCTGAGTACTATCTTGTATTTATGTACCACTTTTTGTTTATACTCTCATCTCTCAGTGGGTTACTTCTGTGTTTGACTATTGCGAATAATGCTGTTAACATGAGACTATAAATATTTGTTTGAATCTTAGCTTTTGATTTTTTGGGTATATTCCAATATTAAAATTTGTGGATCGCATGTTAAAGTTTTGAGGAATTCTTATTCTGTTTTATGGTAGGGGCACCATTTCACATTCTTACCAGCAGTGCATAGAAGTCCTGATTTCTCCATATCTACAATACACTCATTATTTTCTGTTTTTTTTTCTAATTTGCATGTCCTTAGTGATTTGTGGTAACGATCATCTTGTGCTTATCTATGATTTGTATGTTTTCTTTGGAGAAATGTCTACTCAGGTCCTTTGCTTAACTCATGTTGTTTGCTTCTCTGTTGAGTTGTCCCCTATTTTTAAGAATTTATTTGTTTGAAAGGCAGAGAGGCAGAAAGGTGAGATGAAGATCTCCTATCTGCTGATTCAATCTCCAAATGCTGGCAACAGCTGAGGCTAGGCCAGGCTAAAGCCAGGAGTCAGGAATGTAATTTGAATCTTCCATGTGGGTGACAGGGACACTGCCTACCAAGATGTGCATCAGCAGGAAACTGGGTCAAAAGTGAAGCTAGTCGTCTGATCTAAGAACTCTGATATGGGGAATGGGCATCCCAAGCATCGTCTTGCTGCCTAGCCACTGTGTATCTTCCACACCATTTCTTTTGAATATATAGTTTCTGTCACTCTATATCCTCACTTATGTTGATGGTATTTATGTGTTTTCTTTTCTCTCTAGGCTGGCAGAGCTCCTAAAAGATAGCCGTGATTATCTCTTTTTCTAGTAGTACAGAGCGGAGGCGTTATCTTACATATAGTAAACCTCAACTACAATTTGGTAAATGAGTGAAGGCTAGTATAGTCATTCATCCAACAAATACCCGAGAGCTGACTGTTTCAAGGCTTTTTTCTGGGCATTGGGCTCAGCACAGGGAAAGAGAGGACCTGGCTCGATGGTTGGAGGGAAGCATTAGACGAGAGGAGGGGCAGGATCAGTTTGGGCATTGTGGTGTGTAAACCCCCTGTGAAATGGTGCCATTGAAAATACTTCTATGTAATAGCAGAAGCGTGGTTTCATCTTTGAGTTTTCCATAGCTGATTTCTTATTCTCCTAATTTCCATTTTTCCCTCAGCCTCCTTTCCTCTTGTACTATATTTACTTGGGGCGTTACCCGGAAGGTTCAGGTTTTTCATGAGAACATTAGGAGGAACCCTGGTGTAAACCTCCCTTCTCCCTCTTCCTTTTGCAAGGAAACTTAGATATTTTGAGATTCTGTGGTTGTCCTAGCTTTGTGTCCCAGCTTTGTACAAAAGTTTTTATTAATAGAAGCACAAACTTTGAAATGGTATCATTTAGTAGGTACTGCCAAGCTGCTGGCACTCAGGGGTGTGTCAACCTAGGTATAGTTATGATGACATAACCTTGTTGGTTCTGAGTGGTAAATGAGTGTTTACATTGAACTGCTGACTTGTGTACCCTTCTGGATGACACTGTAATTTTAGCTCCAAAAGAGCCACCTATATCCTGATTACTCCTGGGTTTGACTTTCCAGTCAGATCCATTCACTTACATTAACTAAATTTTTGGGTTTTTAGTAGATAACTTATGTATTGTGTCTTGCAATGTCCTCTATGAGACTACACATTTCCATGGCAATAGGCTTTTAAATATTAGGAATGGCAGATATTTGCAAGTGTTCTCAGGTGCTATTAAATTGCTTTAATTAAGTCAGACACAGTTGCATTGTTCTCTAATAAAAACACATTTGCTGCCAATTTTCAGAGTTCAGATTTCTTTGAAAGCAGTTTGCTGAATATACCTTTTAATCATTTGTTACGTTAATTTTTTTATGCGATATGTTCAGATTGTATGCTTTTCTAATGCACAAACCCCCACAAAAATGATGTTGAAGTTCGTTTTCTAGTATGTGCTACAGTGTGTTAAGAAGTATTCTTAGGAACTAAGTGTGTGTTTTATTAATGTTAGCATCTGATGCCTGCAGATTATTTGTAATACATAAAAAAGTTTGCATTGTCTGCTTACATCTTTCCTACTCTCTTGGTCCATCTTATCACCAATTAGTATATTTTGGTGTTTTAAGTAAGTTAACTGTAACCAGAATGGTAGAAGATAAATTTGCTGGGAAATGGAAATAATCCTTCATTCCTGTAAGAACATTTTCTGATGTTTTAGCCCTTTTCAGGTGTTTTAATTTTCTTGCAGCAAATGCTTGTACAGATATGAAAAAGAAAGAACTGGAAGCATTTCAATAATACTCAAGGGAATTGTTTGATTGTTGAAGAAAGCTGGGTTGCTGAAAACTTTTATGTTTCAGACATTTCAATTTTGAGTGTTTCTAAGTTGGGACCCCTGCAAGAAGTAAATGAACCCCCAAGTTGGGTAATTAAGGAGAGTTCAATGAAGAGGTTCAGAGTAAAGTGAAACCAACAAGGTGGTGCAGTGGCCTGGAGTGAAACTTAATTTTTCTTTAAGAAGCTTACAGTCTAGCAGTGGTACTAGATATTGAAAACTCATGTGTTATACAATATTATGGGTTTTAGATCTGAAAAATTAGTTGATGCATTCCAGCTGAAAGTTGTTATACTTTTGAAGTAATCTAATACTTTCTATTTTATGAGGAGAATTTTAGATCAGTCATATTCTCCAATTGAGGAAATTTTGGATTTGACATAGAAGTCAGATTTCTAGCCTACTATCTTTTCCTTTGTGAATGAATATGCAGCCTAATTCCTTCCACCTTTCACTCATAGCTACAACCACCTAAGGTATTCATGATTCCTGGGAATTTTAGGTACTACCATTATTATATTCTCATTCTCTCTCTCTCTCTCTCTCCCTCCCTCCCTCCCTCCCTCCCTCCCTCCCTTCCTCTCTCCTTTTACTGCCTTTTGGACAGAATTCTAACAGCAGTATTGCATCATCAAGAGTCTCTTCATTTTACTCACTGTGTGTAATAGAAATGTCCACCTACTCTACGTATATACAATAGAAATGATTGTTTTCAGCGCCTCAGTGAATGATCCTGTTCTTTGTGCCAGTGGAAACATTTAGAGAAAACCTGCATGAGATTCTGTATCCTATCCTAAATTTTTTTTTCAGAATATATCAAAGTTTTCCTATAGGGCAGCTGGATAAGAAACGTGGGCTTTCTCTAGCTTGGGTCTTAAAAACTAGTCACATTCCCAGAGCCAGTATTTTATAGATGAGAGCACTGAAACTTGAGTGTTCAAGAAAGTTATCTAAGGTTTCAGATTTTGAGTTTTGGAATCAGCATTCTGAGAGTCCATCAAGAAATTATAATACTAAACTTTGTAGTAGGATTCAGTAAATGTTGAATGAATTAATGACTTAATAGATTTTCAGTCTTGTCAGATCAGTGGAAGAATTACTTGGATGCTTGCATCTGAACAAAGAGTTATTTTTTGAGACTTGTTTCTCTGAAAAAATTTGTAGGATAGAAATGCCTGGTTTGGGTCTCTAGTTCAAAACATTTGTCTAGAAGATAGTCTAAGGGAGGACCTTTAGAAAGGTCCCTGCCAGTTTATAAATTTCTCTTCCAGAATGGAACGTTCTCTTGTAATTAATAAAGTCTGTGATATGTCTTGCATCTCTTTATATACAGAATTTCTTCTCACATTGCCAACAAAGAAAAAACAGATATTAGGGAAATTTTAATTTAAAGAACACAAAAGAAATAGAATTTCTTTGAGATTTTCCTCTAAATTTTATCAACTCTTACAGCTCTGTATATTCTGATTGATGAAATTTGCAAGAAAACTGAATACCCATTTCAAGAATATCACACAATTATAAAATTTTGATGTTTTTCACTGATTAATGGAGAAGCCACTTTTTTTTTGTTTAAATCAGGTAGTGGATCTTTTTCCATAAGATAAGTGATTTCAGAATCACCTTTAATTTTTTGGGCAAATTTTGCTATAAAATAGTTTACATGGTTAGAATGTAGGTCAGTTTTGTTTCTTGTCACTCATCACTTCCCATATTTGGAATCCTTGCAATACTGCTTCCTTTTCATGCCATTGGCACATGGGAGTCATTGTTCCCCGATCTTTGAGATTTGTGTGAAGTCCTTACAAACACATGATCCTAGTCAGCTAGTGCTGTCTGAGACTGGAGGAGAAATGAATTCAGCTATTATGTCTGAGAGAATATGTCGTCTTGCCTCCCTTTTCAGACTTCCCTATTTGCTTGGGCAAACTGAGTTGGATGTATTATCTTTCAAAAGGCTCTAGCAGTTTTTTTCCATAGATGATCTATTTCATATTTCTTTCAATTTATATTTCAAAATTCAGTTTCTTCATTTAATATTCTTTTGAAATGTTCTACCTTCAGGGGCAACAAATTTAAGAGAAAGGTTATAGTTTTTAAATTTAACAAGCAACAAGACTGGCCCTCTTGTTTTAACCTTAAACTATATGCCTCTGGTAGGAGTTGTGGGACCCAGAGAACACTTCCTGGGCTTGTGAACTTGTGAAAAGAGAGCTTCTTCGTTCTTGGGCAATTTGGGGACATTGGCTGAAACAGCTAACATGGAGCACATTATCTAGTTACTTACTGCACCAGTGAATTCTGTAATTCAGATAATCATTCCTCCAATGATAGTAACCTTTGGCACTAGTAAAAAATCTTCTGAATATGAACAAGGGTAAAAAGCAGCAGGAAACACATAACTTAAATTTTGTGGGTCATTAAGCACATTCATTCTTGAAATTCTCAAGGATGTACTTGGACTTCTAAAATGTCCTTATCTGTATTCCCACTAACCTAGGGTCTTTCTGCTTTTTATTCAATAAACCTCTTATTTGGTGAAGTATTAAGCCTTTTTTTACTGTAATGTAAATTTAAAATGTGTTATCTCAGAAATTTAAAAAAAAGAAGAAGAGAAGAAGAGAAGGAAAAGGGGTGGGAGAGAGAGGGAAGGGAGGCAGGAATGGAGAAGGAAATATTATGTTAGAAACGTATCTGCAAGTTCATTGAATCTTTTAAAAATTAATTGAAAACTAAAATAAAAGATGAAAAATGTAGCTTGATATGTCTAATAGGTAAGAAATATATTATTAATCTTTTTTTAAAGATTTTTTTTTTTTAATTGAACTGGTGCCCAAATGGATCACGGCGTGTTCAAAGCAAGGACTTTAGCCTCTAGGCCACCGCGCCGGGCCCTATATTATTAATGTTTATCAGAATTTAATTTGGAATAAGTAGGAAATCCCAGCAGCCCCTCTTCCGCTTCAGCTCCCTGCTTGTGGCTTGGGAAAGCAGAGGAGGACAGCCCAAGGCCTTTGGACCCTGTACCCATGTGGGAGACCTGGAAGAGGCTCCTGGCTTTGGATCAGCTCAGCTCCGACCACTGCAGTCACTTGGGGAGTGAATCTTCAGGTAGAAGATTTTCTCTCTGTCTCTCCTCCTCTATGTATATCTGACTTTCCAATAAAAATAAATCTTAAAAACAACAACAACAACAAACGTGTTGAAAAAGTAGTATGAGTTCTTATGTCTGGAATCTGAAATTTATTAAACTACTCAGTAAGCTCCTGGAGGCCAATACACTTATAATTGTGTCATGCCCTTGGTCAGCTCTAGCTTGTTTCTTTTCATGTCAAGCTAATGAGAATGAAACATTTCTGAGCTATTTTGTGTTTCTAGGCTGCAGCCTAAACTACTGTGAATCACTCAGAGTGGGAATGTCAAGGAGCTATATGTCCTTGTTTGTTAATAACTTTTTGAAAAGATTGGTTTATTTTGAAAGTCAGAGTTAGCAAATGAGAGACAGAGAGAGAGAGACAGAGACAGAGAGAGAGAGAGAGAGAGAGAGAGAGAGAGAGAGAGAGACACAGAGAGAGAAGCGTCCATCTGTTGCTTCACTCCCCAGGAGGCCATAATAGCCAATACTGGGCCTGGCTGAAGCCAGGAGCCACAGATATCACTCAGGTCTCCCATTTGGGTGACAAGGACCCAAACACTTTGGCCACTTTCTGTTGCTTTTCCCAGCCATTAGTGGGTAGCTACATTGGAAGTAGAGCAGCTGGGATAAGAACTGTTGCCCACATGGGATATTGGCATTGCAGGCCACATTACTACTACCCTGCAGTACTGGCCCAAGTTAGGTTTTTCTTTCTTTGTTTTTTTCTTTCTCCTGACACAGTTCTAAAGAGGTTAGTATGTGGAACTTTCATTAGTTAATAATTGCTAAATGTTATAATAGCAAAGAGGTATGCTGAAGACTTGAAAAAAGTGAGCAATTTCATAGATAAGGTTACTTTTCCTTTGTTTTCTGGAGGCATTATTAAATCTAATAGAAAGGAAGCTTGATTATATAAATAGGATCCAAAATTAAGAGAAACAAAACAAAACAAACAGATGGGAGGAAAAGTTCAGGTAAATGAACTCTTTTGATTATTTTGATTATCCTCCATGTGTGAAATCTGCAACAACGGATTTTCATGAGTGTTAGTATTCTGTTAATAGAACTTGCTTCTATAAACACTGATGCAAGTTTGAAATATGCAACTAACAATATTAGCTCTGAATGTAGCAAATTTTAGAATTAACTTTTAATCAAAGTATCACTTGAGGCTATCTTAATTATGGAACATTAGAAAATGTTCATCTAAGTAGATTAAGTAGACGTTTTAGTTCTTGCACTTCTTTGTTTTTTTTAGATTTTTGTTTATTTGAAATGCAGAGTTACGGTGGGGTGGGGGGAGACAGAGGCTTAATAGAATCTGTTATGTCCTTTTTGTAATGCTATTACTACTAGTAGTAATCAGAGTAACCATAAGAACAACTATAGTAAAAACAATAATGGCAACAGTAATGTGTCAAGTATTCTGAGCATATTATTTTCTTGAATACTCATGTGGCCATATAAGGTCAATGTTCTTATGTGTCCCACTTTATAGATGAAAAATCTGAGACTTAGAGAACTAGTCCAACACATAACATGGATAACTAAATTTTTAATTCATTAGGTCTTGGGTCAGATGTAATATTTAACTTTGTTTTATATTAATTTATAATGCCATCCAGAGTTTATGAGAGTTATCCCTAAATACTTGCCAATGCTTGCTATTTATTTATCTTCTTGATACTAATCTAATAAGTATGAGATGGCAGCTCAATGTAGTTTTAATTTGCATTTCTCTGATGATAAGATATGTTGAGTATTTTTTGTTGGATATTTATATGTCCTCTTTTGAAAAATGTCTATTCAAGTCATTTGCCCATTTTTACAGCATGTGTTTGAATAGTTTGAATTTCTTGTGCATTTTGAATATTAGCACTTATTCAATATATGACTTACAGTTACTTTCTCCACATCTGTGGGATGTCTTTACACTCCGTTTGTTATTTCCTTTGCTGAAATTTCAGGTCTACTATTTATTCCTCAACACATATTGAATCTATTTATTTATTTTAAATTTTTAATCATGCTTACATAGTTGATCAGATTGGTAAGGATCGAGTGTTAGGGAAAGTGGGCAAGACCTTTGTTTCCAAATCTTTTTTTTCTTCTTCCTGATTCTGGGGGAATGAATTGATGCTTTTGTAAGAGTAAATAATGGTTCGTTTTTATTTCTTAGCATGAGAATATCCATTTTCCCAACAATATTTATTGAGGCTATTTCCTTTCTCTATTGTGTATCCTTGGTATGCTGAGTAAAACCAATTGCATGCAGATATATGGGTCATTGCTGTGCTCCCTGTCATATTCTGTTGGTTAATATTATTTCTTTTTCTGCCACTACCATGTTGCTGACCGTAACTTCGTGATATGTTTTGAAATCTGGAAGTATGATGCTTCTAGCTTTTTATTTTTAGTGAAAATTGCATTAGTTATTTGGAGTCTTTTTTGTGGTTTCATTGAATTCGCACTTTAGATAGCACAGACCTTTTAGCATAAATTTTTTTCCTATTTATTTGTATCATCTTCATTTCTTTCATCAGTGTTTTATAGTTTTTAATACACAAAACTTTCGCTTTTGTGGTTAAGTTTACTCCAGAGCATCTTAGTTTTGCTTGTACTATTGTGAGCCAACTTGTTTTCTTATTTTTTACAGACAGTTTTGGTGTTACTATATAGAAAATTACTAATTGTTGTAAGTTGATTTTGTGTCCTGAAAATTAATTGAATTTGTTTGATCAATTCTTACTTTTGAGTAATTCCTAAGATTTTCTATGTAAAAATTTGTCATCAGCAAACAATTTCACGTCATACTTTCTGATTTTGATGTCTTTTATTTTGCCTAATTGCTCTCAATAAAACTTCCAAAAAAAAGTGGTGCAATTGGGCATCATTGTTTTATTCCTGATTTTAGATGAAAGG
The DNA here is from genome assembly GCF_030435755.1 of Ochotona princeps. Lineage (NCBI taxonomy): Eukaryota > Metazoa > Chordata > Mammalia > Lagomorpha > Ochotonidae > Ochotona > Ochotona princeps. The sequence goes on from NC_080837.1 coordinate 38,465,292, forward strand.
TCTTAAATTTTTCACTATTCAGTGTGCTTAGCTTTGGGATTGTCATATATCACTGTTATTGTGTTAAATATATGTTTATGTAATTTTTTGAAACTTTTTATGAAAGACAAATTTTTCAGGTGGTTTTTCTATATTTGTTGATGTGATCACCTGATTTTATCCTTTATTTTGCTGGTAGTATGAATCATACTTATTGATTTGCATACCAGACATAATTTCTGTTCTATGCTGGTGAATGATCTTTTTATAAATATTAATATGGTTTGCTAATATTTTGTTGAGCATTTCACATCTGTATTCGTAAATGTCAATTGGTCTATAGTGTTCGTGTAGCACCTTTGTTTGCCTTTGGTATTAAGGTAGTACTGGCTTCACAACATGTGTTTTGAGGTAGTTTTTCCTCTTCAATTTTTTCACAGTTTAAGAAGGATTGGTATTAGTTCTTTTTTTTTTTTGACTTTTTTTTTATTAATTATTATGCATTATGTGACAGTTTCATAGGCTCTGGGTATTAGTTCTTTACATGCCTGATAAAATTCAGCCATGAAGCCTCTGATCAGTTTTTTTTTCTATTTTATTTATTTATTTATTTATTTATTTGGTATGTCTAGGGGAGACTTTATTGTGCTAGTTCAGTCTCTATACTCATTATTGGTTTATTCAGAGTTTTGGTTTCTTTGGGATTCAATCTTGGTAGATTCTATTGTTTTAGGAACTTGACCATTTTTCCTAAGTTGTCCAATTGTTGGTGTGTTCATGGTAGTTTTTTTGCATCCTTTGCATTTTGGACTAATCAGTTGTAATAATAATTGTTGATTTTGTTTAAAGCAGTATCTCTTTCCAGTTTGTTTAAGGGTTTGTGCATTTTGTTTTCCCGACAGAAAAAAAATTAGTGTCACTGATCTTTTCTGTTGTTTTCTTAATTTCTATTTATTTGAGGTTATTTTTATGTAGGCATTTGTTTCTCTAACTTTCTCTGTTGGAAGTGCTTTTGTTGCATTCCATAAGTTTTGATGTGTTTCCATTTTATTTTGCTTCAGGATACTTCAAAATTTCCCTTTAAATTAATTTTTTTTTACCTAATAGTTGTTCGGGAACGTATTATTTAATTTCCACATAGTTAAAATTTTTCCTTCTTTCTTTTGTTATTAATTTTTAGTTTTATACCATTGTTGCCAGAAATCTTTATGAATATATTCTAAAATGAAGTGTTATTTATTTATTTGTGAAACCACTAGAGCATAGCTGTTTTTCATAGACTCATGACCATCCTTCCCCTCCTTAAGTGAATTTTTCTGTCTGTGGCCAATGTCCTTTGGGACTCCCTGGGACCACTTACTGGTGTGCATGTTGTAAATTAAAGAACACTGGAAGTGCTACTGCTGCCGTTTCCATGAGTCATTACATCCTCTGTCCAGTAAAACCTTTGTTAAATCCAAATGACAAGTCTGAACTCACAAGAACAATACTTGAAGAAAGAAAATCATAAGAAAATAAACAAGTCATTATTTTGTAAGAATGCAGAGTGCAAGCAGATTCTAAAAATATTTTGGGGATGATGAATTCAGCCTAATATCTTACTATTTTACGTTTATAGCATTGTACAATGAGTACTTATTTAATTTAAAGAATCATAACACTGAGGTGCTGAAAGAAGGGTTATTAGAACTGGAAGGCTTTCCTCATTGTTCAGATGGGAACACTGAAGCCCCAGGAAGGTGGCCTGAATGAGGCTGTTTCCAGATGTAGTGCCACTGCCATTTTGTTATCACCGTCACCAGAAATTTCTTCTTTGTGCTATTTACTAAGGTAGGGACATAATTTAATGAATCCTAAAAAACTGTGGCCAAGTGTTGAGACAATATGTCTCGTTTTAACCTTTTGCTTCTAGTTATAAGGGAGGTAGTGATAAAGGAGAAAGCCCAACTTAATGTTTTGGAATTTTAAAAACACTAAGATGTATAGAAAGGAGGACAGAGGAATAACAAAATAACATCATATAGTCAGGGACTGATTAAGTGGTAGGCCATCTAATACAATTTTGTTGTATGTTTTTAAAACATTTTAAAATTTTGGGTTAATAAATAATACATGGCACATTGTTAAATGCATGCTGCAATATTTCAACACAGAAAGAGAGAATGCATTGACCATAAGTTGTTATTTTTCTGGGTCCTTGAGTGTTGTTAGAGTGTTTATTTTATAACTTCTTGTTTCTTCTTCGTCTTCTTTTTAATGTGGATGCTTATTTCTCTCTGTACTGCTTCTCCTAGATCCTGTGAGTTTTGGATTTTTGTGTTTCCATTTTCATTAGCTTCAAGGACTTTCAAAAATTTTCTTTGGATATTTTAATAACTTTTAGGAGCATGTCCTTCAACTTACATATATTTACATAATTTCTAGAATTTGCTCTCGATTTCTAATTTTATTCAATGTGGGAAGAAAAAATACATGATATAATTTCATTTATTATAAATTTGTTGATTCTATTTTTGAACTAATTTATGGTCTATCTTTGAACACCTTTCAAGTGTTCTTCCACTGTTAGATGGAATGTTCAGTGAATGCTTGTTAGATTCATTTGATCTATAGATAGTTTTTTTAATTTTTTAATTTTTTTTTTAAATAATCTTTCTTAGTTGATTAGGGAACAAAGGGTCAAGGGCTAAAGGGTGAAAGTGGGTAATGCCATTGTTTCCACATCAATATCATTTTACCCTGTATCTGGGGTCAGGGAAAAAAACAAAGGGAAAAGCCCCACCCAACCTCCCACCCATCCCAGATCCCCAGTGGGAGGCGCGCTCTGAGGGTCCTGCTATACAGTTTTGATAGTTCATCAGTTCTGGATTGCTGCCATTCTCTCAGTTCCAATTGCAATGAACCCTATTCAGAATCCACTGGCTGACAGTCTCTTCATGGTTGGGGTTCTAAGATCAGCAGTTCAGTTGGAGGGTTCTCCAAAGAAACTTCATCTGAGATGATCCCAGGCCTGAATCTTGCGCGAGTTTGCTAGTACAGAGTCCGACACTGTCCATCACACCAATCAGCTTATGCTCATGCTGGTCTTTGGGATTGCTGGGTTCGTTCTGTTTCCAGCCCTGTCTTCCTCGTGAACCAACGGGTGTTGTAGTCCAGTTTGATCCTGCCCACTTCATGCTCGGTCCTCACGCAGACCAGTGGGAGCTGCAGCCTGGTTGGGGCGACTCCCCATAACCCCCACCAGTTCTGCCCCCTACCCTGGTTCCCATGCTTGCCAGTACGCACCGCAGGCTTGTCAAGTCTGTCCCACATCCTGTTTAGCTCTTGCACGTGTCAATGGGCATTGAAGCCCAGCTCAACCCAACTAACCTACTATCCAGCCCACACACCTACTGGCAGGTGCCCTTCTGTACAGCCACCCCTGCCCCCAGTCCTGGTGTTCATGCTGTCCAGTGAGAGTGGTAGCCCCGAAGGAGGTGCCCACTATTTCTCTTCTAGGCCACACTCACTCCCAGATTATGCACTCTGCAGGTAGTTCTGGCATTTGACTTGACAGAATTAGCTCCAAGTGCCAGCCTCTGCCAGCTAGTACTGCGGCTAGCCCAACCAACCCTCACCCACTCTAGTTTTTGCTTGCACCAGTCGGAACAGTCAGCCCACCATGGCCCTTCCCTTATCTAGCCCACATGCGGCCCACAGGTGTAACAGCCTTGCCTAGTCTGATCTGCCCCCATCCCGACTCACGCTTTCCAATGGAAGTAGTTGTCCAGCAGGGGAGCCCACATTCCTCTGTCAGCTTTGCCTCCTCCCCCTGGTTATCACATGTGCTGTTTGGGCGCTGCAACCACATCTGGTACGGCTCATCTCACCTTGGCATTCCTTATTGTGTATTAGTATGTGTCGCAACCGAACCTGGCTCGACCCACACTCTGTTCTGGCGCTCGGACTCACCAGCGGGTGATGTGAACAGGTTCAGCCTGGTCTGCCCCCATGCCATGCCATGTGTATACCAGTGGGATAATTTCCATAGCCTGTTCTGGGCTGTTTCCTATTGTGCTTCTTGCGCTTACCTGCAGGGACTGTGTCCTGCCAGAGGAGTTGCCCAGGCTCCTCCATCAGAAACTCTCCCAGTGCCAGGTTTCGCGCATACCAGTGGGTCCATGAGCCAGCCCTGTTCAGTTCACCTCCTGTCCTAGCAGGAACAGTGGTGTTTCCTGACTGTTCTTCAACCCAATCTGGTTCTTATTGTTGGATGTTTCAACCCAGCCATGGCTCTTCCATACCCCTATACAGCTTACACATGGTTCAGTAAGGGATGAGACCTAGCCTAGTCTGTCATACATTCCCCCTAGTCCTGCAGAGCACCAGATGGTGTTGGAGTCTGGCCCGGCTTGGTGCTTCCATTCCCAGTCCACACTTGTGCCAAGTGGGATTACACTCGTATCCTGATCGGAACGCAGCCCCAATTTACAGCCCATGCGCTCATTGGTGGGAAACTCAACCTAGCTAGAGTATCCCTTTAGCTGCCCAACTGGGCCTATTCCCATCCTTAGATCTTGTGAAGGCCAGTGGTTGCTCCGATTCAACTTGGTAGAGCCCCTCTCTTGTCCTGTCCCCTTAGATGCTTTGGCTTAGCATCCCTGTCTTACGCAGATCAGTAGGTGCAAGGACCAACTTGGCATGACCTGTGCTCCAACCTGATTTCTGTTGTTTCTTGTGAGTTGAGGTTTGTTCAGCCCTGCCCATTCTGTCCCCTTCCAATGGCAGCACGGCCCACCCTACATCCTGTTGAAGGATGCACTTTCAGGTGCTGCTGCCTTTACCTGTGCTGTTTTGGGTTCCTGCACCCGTGTGTGATGGCAGGTGACATGGTCACATCTAGCTTAGTCCATCCCAACCCCAGCTTGTGAGCTAACCAGGGGAACTTGTATTTCCACAGGGTTGGGCCCACACAACCCCACAGAATCTACCCCAGACCAAGTTCTCTCGCGTGTTGGATAGAGTCTTGACCCTGCCAAATGTGACCACTCCACCACTCCACCAAACACTTGGGTAATGGTACCCATCACTGCCAAAGAGGCCCCCATCCATAGCATTGGTGTGGGCTGGTGTGTCACAATCAGTGATGTTCTAGGCAAACAAGCCATTTCTGTATTCCGAATTGGGTTGGTGTATGTGACTAACCGTAATTGTCTCCTGGGTACTTCCCTCCAAACCACCAGGTCTCAGTCCCCACGCATGCCTAAAACTTCCATGACCCTGTCACTGGGAATCACCCAAGATTCACTACTCACCTACACTAAAATTGGACTTAGTCATGGGTGTTCCCAGGCAGCAAACATATTTAAAAAAAAAACCCAGAGTTTGCCGCCGGGCGGCCACCAGGCAAAGCATGGCACCGCATGGTGCACTGGCTGCTTGGGGGGAGGCCAAGGACTCGTTCACTGCCTTGCGGCCGTGTCTTTGGCGTGAGCCCCCAGCATTGGGTCCGACCCAGCAGGGGCACCCTCCACAGCCGCCACACTGTGAGGAGTGGCACTTGCCCCCAAACCCAAGGCCTGAACCCCTCCCAAACTCATCCAGCCACAAGATATTAGCAGCTGGGTGGAGCTAGGAATTTTAACCCAGTTTCCAAGTTCCCTCATGGCGCACTTACCCTGAGGAAAGAGCTCTCTTGGGTCCTGGGGGAGGCCGAGGACTCGTTCACTGCCTTGGGGCAGTGTCTTTGGTGTGAACCCCCAGCATTGGGTCCGACCCGGCAGGGGCACCCCCACAGCCACCACACTGCGAGGAGCGGCACTTGCCCCCAAACCCAAGGCCCGAACCCCAGTCTATAGATAGTTTAACCCTAATTTTTTTTGTTAAGATATCTGTGAATTGGGCCTGGCTCTATAGCATAATCGTTAGGGTCCTCGCCTTGCATGCCCCGGGATCCCATATGGGCGCTGGTTCTAACCCTGGCAGCTCCACTTCCCATCCAGCTCCCTGCTTGTAGCCTGGGAAAGCAGTCGAGGATGGCCTGAAGTCTTGGGACCCTGCACCCACATGGGAGACCCGGAAAGAAGTTCCTGACTCCTGGCTTTGGATCAGCGCAGCACCAGCCGTTGCAGTCACTTGGGGAGTGAACCATCAGATGGAGGATCTTCCTCTCTGTCTCTCTTTCTCTCTGTACATCCCCTTTCCAATAAAAATAAATAAATGTTTTTTTAAAAAAGATCTGTGAATTGATGGAAGTGATATGAAAGTCTCCCACTTTTATTATATTAGCACTTATCCATTTCTCTAGATCTAAAAATATTTGCTTTGTAAAAGTGCTTGTCAAGACCAACCTTGGGGCATAAAAGGTAAAATTACTGACTACAACCCACCTCTCTCCCTCAGCATCCCATTTATTCTCCAGTTCATGTCTCCTCTGCTCCACTTGTGTTCTATTTCACTACTAATGTGCCTGAGCAATCAGTGGCAGATGGTCCAGGTAGTTGGCCCTTGACATCCTGCAGAAGACCTGCATGAAGCTCCTGCCCCTGGCTTATGCCTGGTCCAGCCGCAGCTATTACAACCAATATGGGCGTGAAATGGTGGAAAGGAAGTCTCTCTTGTCTGTACCTTTCTTTCCAACTCTGCCTTTCAAATAAAAATAAATCTTACGGAAAAAAAATAAAACAACAGCTTGTCTTGGCATTAGGGGCATATACCTTGACAATCATCACATGTTGTTGATTTGTTCCCTTGGTCATTATGTCATGACTGTCTTTGTCTCTTTTTAGGTTTAAAATATTTTAAAGATTATTTTAAGAAAATGTAACTTAAGGTGGATGTACAGAGAGAGAGAGGAGGAGGAGGAGGAAGAGAGAGAGAGATAGAGAGAGGAGAGAGAGACAAAGACAGAGAAAGACTATCTGTTCATTCTTCAAGTGGGTACAGTTGCCAGAGTTAGGCCAGGCAGAAACTAGGAGTTTGGAATTTCATCCACATCTTTGACATGTAAGGCAGGGATCCTAGCACTTGGGCAATCTTCTTATGCCTTTCCAGCCTTAGCGTGGAAGTAGACTGAAGTGGAGCAGCTAGGACTTGAACTAGTTCCAGCTCATAGGGGATGGGTGACAGCTTAGCCCACTACAGAACAATACCATCCCCAGCTGTTTATGTTAAATTGCATATTGTATGATATCAGTATTACTACTAATGTTTGGCTTTGGTTTCTTTTTAAATGAAATATAAGGTGCCTTCTTCCATCCTTTTTCTCTCACTGTGTGTATCCTCACAGATGAAGTGAATTTCGTATAGACAGACTATCAGTAGGTGTATTTTATTATGCATTCAGCCAGTCTGTGTCTTTTACTTGGGTAATTTAGTCCTTTAAATTCAGTTATTAATGATATAGAATGGTTTAGCCTGTCATTTTTCTTTAATATTTATTTTGTTGATTTTGAATTTCTTTGTTTTTCTCTAATAGTGCTTACGTTTTCAGGTGTTTTCATGATGGTAGTTGTTTTACTTTTGTTATGGAGGACACCCTTAAACATCTTTTGTCAAGCTTGTCTGGTGGTGATGAATTGCTTCAGTTTTCACTTACCTTGGGAAATTGTTTTTTCTCTGTCATTTGTGAAGGGTAGCTTTACTGGATAAAGAAATTGACAGTTCTTTTTCCTGCAGAATTTGTAACATAATATTCACTTTGTTCCTTGCTGTGAGATTTCTCATTAAAAAAATCTACCATTATCCTATTGGGAGTTCCCTTAATGGTGAACTTTTCTGTTGCAAATTTCTAAATTTTGTGTAATACTTTTCTGCTGCAAATGTTTAAATTTTCTCCTTGTGTTGTGCTTCTGAGAGTTTGGTTGGTGTCTTTTCTGTTCACATCTATTGGAGATCCTATGGCCCTTCTGCACTTTGATGTACACATGCATCTCTAGTTTGGGGAAGTTTCCAGCTCTTTTTTCATGTAATAGTTTATCTGTATTTTATTCTCCTGGTCTACCTGTGAATTCCCGTTAGGTGAATGTTAGTTTGCTTAATAGTTTCATGAAGATTACAGAGGCTGTCTTTATTCCCTTTTAAAAAGATTATCTATCTATCTATCTATCTATCTATCTATTTATCTATCTGACTAAAGATAGAGTGACACACAAAGAGGGAGAAGTGAGAGAGCGTGAAGGATAGGAATGTGAGGGATGGGGGAAAGTGAGGGAGAGAAGGGGAGATATATCAGTTCTGTCCACTGGTTCATTCCTCAAATATCTCAGCTTCCAGAACTGAGTCAAGGCAAAGATAGAAGCCTTGGGCTTTGTCTGTGTCTCTCAGACGGGTGACAGGGGCCCAGGCATTTGAAACATCATTGCTTGCCTCCCAGAATGTGTTAGTAGGAAGCTGAACTGGAAGAGGAGTAACCAGAACTCAGACTGGCACTCTGATGTGGGATATTTTAGGTGTTTCAAGTGGTGAGTAGTCCCCTGTGCTTCAACACTCACTCCTATGTTTATTCTTACAAATTTTTCATTATGTTTTCTTTCTTTTCAGAGCTTTATTTAATTTTTATTGGAAACTCAGATATATATAGAGGAGGAGAGACAGAGAGAAGATCTTTGACCCAATGATTTATTCCCTGAGTTCCCGAAACAGCCAGAGCTGAGCCGGTCTAAAGCCAGGAACCCAAAGCCTCTTCCAGGTCTCCCACATGGGTGCAGGGTCCCAAGAGTTTGGGCTATCCTCAACCGCTTTCCCAGGCCACAAGCAGGGAGCTGGATGGGAAGCAGGGCTGCCTGGATTAGCACTAGTGCCCATATCGGATCTCAGGGCGTGCAAGGTGAGGACTGTAGCTACTAGGCTACCGTGCCGGGCCCTCGTTATGTTTTCTTTTGTCTGACTGGATTATGTCAAAAGACCTGTCTTCAAGTTCAGATATTCTGTTTTTCAACTTGATCTAGTCTGTTGAGACTTTCAACTTTTGTTTAAGATTTATTTATTTTTATTGCAAAGTCAGATATACAGACAGGAGGAGAGACAGAGAGGAAGATCTTCCATCTGATGATTTATTCCCTACGTGGCCGCAATGGCTGGAGCTGTGCCAATCCAAAGCCAGGAGCCTGGAAATTCTTTCGGGTCTCCCACACAGGTGCAGGCTCCCAAGGCTTTGGGCCATCCTCGACTGCTTTTCCAGGCCACAAGCAAGGAGCTGGATGGGAAGCAGGTCTGCCAGGATTAGAACCTGCTCACATATGGGATCCCAGTGTAGTCTAGGTGAGGACTTTAGCCACTAGGCCACTGTGCTGGCCCTCAACTGTATTTTTTAATTTGACTTACTGAGTTCTTCTATTAAGATTTCTGCTTCCCTCCACTTCCCCAAGAAGTCTGTTTGCTGAATTATTCATATCATGTACTGACTTTTCAATTTTGTCTCTCTGTACATTTTCTGTTCTCACTTTGAATATCATTATAATCATTGTTTTGAATTCTTTGTCAGGCATTTAGTCAGTATCCCTTGCTGCATACTCTGATACTAGAGTGTTATTGTGTTCCTTTTGGGGTGTTATATTGACTTGTTTTCTCATGTTTCTTGAGTCCATATGTTGATTTTTGTGTTTATTGTTTTTACCACCCTCTTTTTTTATTGGAAAGGAGGATTTTACAGAGAAAGGAGAGACAGAGGGAAAGATCTTCTATCTCCTGGTTCACTCACCATACGGCCACAGTAGCCAGAGCTGAGCTGATCCAAAGTCAGGAGGCAGGAGCTTCTTTTGAGTCTCCCATGTCCCCACAAGGGTACAGAATCCCAAGGTTTTGGGCCATCCTCTGCTGCTCTCCCAGGTCATAATCAGGGAGGTGTATTGGAAGAGGAGCAGCTGGGACATAAACCAGCATCCATAAGTGATTCCAGCACTTGCAGGGAGAGGATTAGCTAATTGACCATCTCACTGGGCCTCTGCCACTTCTTAAAGGTCTGAATCCTTTAACGGATTGAAGATCTGAAGATGTGTCTTCTGTTGTAAGGATGATTGATTGCTCTGGTCTTAGTTTCAGCTGGAATTTGTAGTGTAGTTTCCTTAGATCTTCTGTGTTGTAGTGGCACTAGTAGGACTCCTTGAAGTTGCTTAGGTCCCTTATATGTAGTGCCTCTACGTTGAGTGAAGGTTGAAAGCCATGGGGCAGTCATGGGCATTGGGATGTTTGAGTCTCATAGACTCCTCTGTCATTGCCTTTGAGGACCCAGAACCTTTGGACTGTTTGGGGTGTGCAAGTATTTCCCACCCTCATATATGCACTGTTGTTCCTGGGAGGGCCTAAAGCGTGGGACTCATGTCAATATTGAAATGTGCATCCTGCATGATCCCCTAGCCTCTTTGTGAGTCACAAGGCTCAGGACTTGAATTGATGTTAGGAAGCAGTGAGCATGCACACAAGGCCTCCACCATACAAAGTCCCAAAGCTAGGGAGCCCAAGTTGATATCAGGATGGGTGAAACACGCAACCTCCTGGCACTGTCCTGGTGACAGCCAGGTACAGAAGTAATATTGGCACTACGAGAAGGCTGGGCACCTGCTCAGTTCTAAGAGTGTGCATGGTTCTAAGCAATAGTAAAGAGACCTGCTTTCTGTTCTCTGGGGTTCATGGTGCTGCATGTAAGGATTTAGGTTCACCATTAGATTTGTGAGATTGCAGCCATTTTTTTTTTTACTAGTGTGGTATAGCATCTGGGATGTGTGAGATGAGGATGGGCCCGGGCTCCTGTTCCGAAGGGCAAGGTGGGTTGAGAGTGACTTCTTTCTCAAGATGTTGCTCCACTGCTGCAGCCTGTGTTCTGGGGTGGTGGAGGGCATAATGTCAGTTTTTTCTGTGAATCAAAACAACCAATTTGGGAGCTCAGGCAGCTCTCCTTACCGGGCTGCTTGTCTATAGGGCTTGTGGATTCCTCCTGTAGCTAGGATTGCTGCTAAGGTGATTGTGTAGATGTAGAGATGGGCTGTGCATCTTCACCTCTGAAACAGACTCCCCTGTGCTGTTCCCGGTGGAAAAAAGAAACATTCCCAGAGATAGATAACTTACAGGGTGTTCAACTTAGGAACCTGTAATATTTTTATTATTAAAGTGCATTTGTCCTTTGTAATACTTTTGGATGTGACATTTGGTAAAAATTGTTCTGTCAGGAAGTGTCACCAGCCAGAATTCCTAGCATGTGAGCAACACAGACTTTGCAAGTGTTTTTGGTGTCTTCATATTGCAAAATAATTCATGTGAGTAAGCAGGTAATTTCTCTTTATGCGTTAAATTCCTGATGAAAGCTCACATGACTCTGCATAAGTCTTTTTTTTTAAAGGAGGAATGCTGCATTCATGTTCAAGCAAATGTTTAGATACTTGTTTTCATCGTACAGTTGAGTTATGGGTTGTTTTCTGTCTTCTCTGCCAGGTTCTCTTTCATTCACTCTTAGGATAGACAGATTTCAGTGTTCTTCAAGGTGAGATGTTTTCCAAGATAGTTAGAAAAATCAAACAACGATGCAAAGATAAGAAACATTATAACAATGACTACTGCTGCTTGTTGGATTACATGCCAAAATTATTTCAAGGCATTGTGTTAAAATGCTTGTACTTTTATTCTGTGATTTCTTGAGTCTCTTGTGTCCTTTATAAATCAATTCAAGATGCATCTTTCTTAAGAACACTCCTTGATAGGCCCCAGGCTATCTACTGCAATGTGTGTTCCATCCTTTCCAGTGAACATCACAACTTTACTTTTGTGCACAGACATAACATTTTATTTATATGATTAGTGTTTTATACTCATTGAACTTAGTTTTTCTGGGTTTTTATTTTGTGCCCTTATCTCTTTCTTTTTTGTGAGAAGATAAGTAAAAAAGCAAGAGTACTGTTCTGCATCAATGGTTCTTGGCTGTAGCAAATAGCAATTACCTTTTAAGACATTTTGGCTGCTTTAAGGTTATGACCCAAATTATGGAACTAGTGATACATATCAAATCCAAATTTTTTAAAAAGTTAAAGATGTGATGAGTGATAGAAAACCATGAGCTCTGTGAACACATGGGATTAAAATTACAATTGTATAGGAAATTTCAAAATGCCAGCACACTGTCAAGTCTTTCCTTCCTTTGTATTTATTTTGGTACATTTGAAATAGATTTATTTATTTATTGTTTCATTCAAAGACAAAATGATGGAAGGGTGTGTGTGTATGCATGAGGGAGGGAGTGAGGGCAGGAGGGAGATACACAAAGCCAGGAGACAGGAACCTCACCTTTGTCTCCCATGTGGGTGACAGAGACCCACAGATTTGAGCCATTATTTTCTACTTTCCCATGTGCATTAACAGGAAGTTGGATTGCAATAATAGAAACTGGGACTTGAACTTGTACTCTGATATGGGATGCTGAAATCACAAGTAATGGCTTAATGCCTTATAACATAATTTCAGCTTGTTTTTGTAATAATTTTATACTAGATTCTTGTGAGCATTTAATACTAGTGGCTTATTTATTATTAACTTCAGGGTAAAGGATGGTGCTGTTAAATTCACCTTTAGCTTCCAGACTTACATTGACTCGGTTTTTTTCTTTTTCCTCCTTCTTCTCTTGCTCCTCCTCTTTCTTCTCCCCCTCTTCCTCTTCTTCCTCTTCCTATTTTCTTCTCTTTTTTTTGTTTTTATTAACATACTTGGTCAGTATCTATGTATGCTTATGCAGTAGATACTGTTAGAACATTTAACCATGGATATTTGGGAAAATCTGTCTAAAGGAATATTTTTTTCCTGTGCTTACCCCTATTCTTAGTATGTATGTGTTTTTTGCCTTTAGGTGATCACTTTTTGAATGGGTCTTGTCATATTTTAACTAAATCATTATCCCATGGCCTGAATTGTTAGAAAATACCTAACTCAAGAGTAACACATCAGCTGTGTAATGGGGTAAGAAAGGTGTAGAAAGGGTTGGCATAAATTTCTTCTCAGCAAAGATTGGGCTCATGCAGACCTAGAAGGGCCAGGCAGGGATGGCTGAGCCCTCCCTTTCTGAAGGCAAAACCATTCATTCTGTGTGCAGTAAACTCCAAGTTGTATGCTCACAGGACCTCTTATTCTCCTTTTTACTAGCAGCTTTGTTCTGAAAAGCTTTTAAAAAAATAACTTTTTGGGCCCGGCAGCGTGGCCTAGCGGCTAAAGTCCTCACCTTGAACACGCCAAGATCCCATATGGGCGCCGGTTCTAATCCCGGCAGCTCCACTTCCCATCCAGTTCCCTACTTGTGGCCTGGGAAAGCAGTCGAGGACGGCCCAATGCTTTGGGACCCTGCACCTGCGTGGGAGACCTGGAAGAGGTTCCTGGTTCCCGGCTTCGGATCGGCACGCACTGGCCGGTTGTGGCTCACTTGGGGAGTGAATCATCGGACGGAAGATCTTCCTCTCTGTCTCTCCTCCTCTCTGTATATCTGACTTTGCAATAAAAATAAATCTTAAAAAAAATAACTTCTTGATAATTATTCAGCCCACTGGTGCCTGGAGGAGAAATAGAATTATATCATTTTATATGAGCAATTGGAAAGCTTGAGTTTATTAATTTTTTCTCAACTTTTCAGGAGCATTAGACCTTAATGAAAGAGCTTTCTGAACAATTTGAAGGTAAAAGCAATGTAGTTTTGCCACAAGTTGGAAAAACCCTGTCTGTTCAGTTTTTTCAGTGCTTGCTTGTAAATCACAATGCCGTTTAGAACCTGCAAACATGGTGTCTGGATACTGCTCATGGAAATACTCACACTCCTCACCTTCTGAATTTATAATGACTTTGGCAGAAGTTCACATGAGTTCTTGGAGGCTATAAAGCAAGTCATGAACAATGAAAACAAAGGTCTCTTGTTTATGCCTCAGGTGCACCACCCGAGAAGAATCATGTTGGCAGATTTGATATGGACTATATTTCGGGGGTGCATGGCATGCCACTGGAACAGGACTCTTGACTGGTGGTGGTAACAGAGGGACTGGAGTGGCTTGTCCTCAGGAAATGCAAAGATTGTGTGTTTCCAGTCATTAATCACCCTGAAGCAGCCAGGTTAAATCCTCAAGCCTAATTGAGAGAGACGTGGCACACTCGGCAAGGGGGCTGGGAGAACAGTGCATCTTCCTGTAGTGAAGGGAAGTGTTAGCCTGTGCTCACAAGCGTTTGGCTGTGATGAGCATGAAATCCCAGGGGAGGCTTGAATGTACAAAAGAAAGTTAAGAGACTGAATTTTGAAAGCACTAGAAGCCTGGTGAGAAATCTTCAGGTGCAGCAGAATGTCTTACAGGCCATTTTAGCTTTTAATTTCAGCTAAGGAAAATTACTGTCACCAAGGTTTGCTACTCGTAAACGTCATGACGTTAGATGCTTTGTAGGCTTATAAACCATGTAGCTGCATTTTGCCCCTTTGACTGTTATTTTAATTTATGGCTGGCACACTTTCCTGGCTTTGCAGAATTATCCAGTCATACCAAAGCTGAACTGGGGAGTTAAAAAATGTGAAACAGAATTGTGAAGCTGAGATCCAATTTAAATAACTTGCTTGTGAAAAAATATTTATACTGAAGAGAGAACTGCAGAAACAACTTTGTTAAGTATGTAGTAAGTCACAGGCAAATCCAGAATTAAAGGGCCAGACTATCTGGGTGATGCTGGTTGTTTCTTACAAGATGGAAGAAGCATTAGCAACTGGATGTTTACAGATATAGTCAGAAGTTCCAGAATAAATTCAAGTGAATCTGTGACTCACCAGCCACACCAAGTCTCTATGTCTTATCAGAAATATCGGTATTGTTCATCTGGTTGTGTAATCCTTCGTTTTTTTTTCTCTTTTTCGTTTTTTTGTCTTTTTTTCAGATCACTTCTTTAGGTACTTCAGGACCTTATAAAGTACAAATTAATCTAGTTGCATAGTTTTACTCAGGAATACCATCCAAAAACAGATCTAATCAAAATGTCTGCGTGTGAATGTGTTCCAGCATAAGTCTCAGTAGTTGTTTCTCTCTAATGACTTCAGTTTTGAAATCCATGAAGGAAAATAAAATTCTTGTGATAATGTCATAATTGTCTTATTTGCTTTTCAAAAAAGTTTAATTATTTGGAAGGCAGAGTTGGAGAGACTGGAGAGAGAAATTTTTCAAACACTGGTTCACTCCACAGCGAGCAGCATGGAGGTCACTCACTCTTATGAGTGGTGGGGGCCCAAGCACTTGGGCCATCTACCCATTGCTTTCCCAGGTACATTAATAGAGAGCTGAATTGAACGAGAAGCAGCAGGAACTTGTGCTCATATGGGATGTTGATGTTGCAAGCTGCAGCTTAACTTTTGGAGTTATATAGCAGTCCAGTAACAGTCATATCATATCTTTCTTCTGTCTTTCCCCCTTTATATTGAACTTGGCTCTGCTCTGGCAGTGCCCAAATTGGTATCATTTTTCTGCCACATTTTCAGTCTCAGGTACACAGGACTAATTATACAGCAATAGGATTTTCTCTAAAGGCAGAATCTGAATATGATTTTATGAATCAAAATATCTGGCTACCTCCTAAAAATGAACCATTTGAAATCTAATTATGTGAATAAACTGTCTCCATTAGAAATTTTATTTTCCTTTCTGTAATTCTTTGAAAAATTATAGCAGAAGATTATTTTGGAGACTTGCTTAGTGAAGATTAGCAAACAATGCCAGTAGACAGCTTATTAATAAAGTTACCAAAGAAATAAGCTTATGTGTAATTCCAAATTGAGATTCAACTAGTGAAAATTAATGGATGTTATCCCATGGTACTTTCTGCTACTTGACAGAAATTTGACTCACTTTGAAAGCTGGTGCCATGTCTCCTTTAAGAGAGGATTTTCTTGGGTTTTCTTAGAGATATTTTCCCTAATGAAATGAAAAATGACTATATAACTTTGAACTTGCAAGCTGCATCACAGCAGGCCTGGATAGAAAGCAACTGAACACATATGTGTGCATTCCTACCCATGTAGCATTCTTTATAGATCCCTGTCACTAAAGAATTCAGTGAAATACAAAGACCCTCAGGTAGCGACAGGCAGTTACCACCTCCAAGTCTGTAAGTGAGCTGGAAACTGCCACTTGTGGAAGCCAGGCCTGCTGGAAAGGCCATTATTAAATGCCTGTCACACCAGGATAGGAAATGGATTCTTGGACCACAGCAGGTTAAAAAAAAAAAAAGCAAGAAAGAAGACAGAAGTGGGAAAAGAGCTGGCATCAAGATTCTTCTGTTCAAATTAGTGAACACACTTTGTGCTCTAAGTTACTTTTTACTTTGACATTCTTTGCACTGTGAACACTTGAAATATTATACAATGATGCTATTACTGCAGTATGAGTCATGGATACTATCTAAGGTTCATTTCAGTTTCATGAATTCTGACAAGTACAAAGTTAAAGTGGCAGGCTTCATAGAAAAGTGTCAAATATAAGGTCTAAAAATGAATAATTTCAAAGGTTCCAACCCAAATTTTTATCCTGTGACTGCAGTTTGTATTTTTCGTAGCAACCTATGAATGTGGACTATTTAGAATTTTATGTGATTAATATGGTTTATCACATAATACAGATTACTGTAAACCTAAGGTTGCAGCAGGATTATCTGTGGAGAGTTCTAACGTTTTCCTAATTTACATTTGCTGGTTGCTGCAAAAGCCTCCCAGGATATGAGTGTTTTGGAGCTTGTGTTTTAATTCTGCAATTTTATTATAAGAAGGGGACAAGATTTTGACCATAAATCATATAAGTAGTAAATGGCTGAGAGAGGCTAGAAGCCATGACTGAGAGTTCATTCACTGAGTATCTGAAACATTTCATAAAACAAACCAAGAAAGTACTTTCATTTAGAAAATCAGCTAGAACATCAGATTGAATTTATATCATGTTTGTACATTGTATTTTGTGGCATTAACCATAGTGCCTATTTGCCTTCATATACCATAAACCCTATTCATTATATTCAGTGAAAATCTTTGACGTTTTGTGTTTTGTTTTGGTTACTGTGCATGTTGGGATGAGAGGCAAAGGACAGATGTCCATGGAGGTTGTATGTGTTTACCCATCGGGTGATCTTGACTGTCATCAACCACCCATGATAATTCTGAAATGAGTGCCTGCCTGCTGCCTCAGTGCTTTGGTGCTGGGCAAGGTGCCTCACCCACCCCCCCAACACACACACACAGTTAGACTGCAGACTCGTGGCCTGTGAAGAGCACATCCTGCCTTCCTCTCCCTGGGAAAAGTTGAGAACTCACATATATATTCTAATTTGGATAGGGACTGAGATACATTTTGTATATGTGGTGTATTGTCTTCCTTAAACATTCCTTTCTGTGACTGAAAAATCTTTGTTGCCAAACATTTCCAGGTGATTTTTCTTGATAGAAATGAGTCATTTCTGTTCTTTAGTCGTTTGGGATTAAGCCATTTGGATCAAGTGATGCACACGTGTAATTTAGTGGTCTTTACAGTGGATGATATCCAAGTCATTCTCCATAATACAGGGTGAATAAAGAGTTTTGGAGGACTGCTTTTTACACATTGGCTCTCCTGATTAGCACCAGTTTTTACCACTTCTTAAGGTTCCCTATGTCACCTGTTGTGGGGCTTGAGTAACTGTGGAACCCTATCTTTTTTTTTTTTTTTTTTTTGAAAGATTTATCTTTACTGGAAAGGCAGATTCAAAGAGAGAAAGATCTTGAGTTTGTTGGTTCACTCTCCAAGTGGCTGCAATGGCCAGAACTGAGCCAATCTGCTTCTTCCAGGTCTCTCATGTGGGTGCAGGGTCACAAGGCTTTGGGCCATCTTCCACTGCTTTTACCCAGGCCATAAGCAGAGAGCTGAATGGGAAGTGGAGCCGGGGTATGAACTGGCACCCCTATGGGATCCCAGTGCATGCAAGGCAAGTATTTAAGCCACGAAGCCACTGTGCTGGCCCCAGCCCTATCCTTCTTTAAAGTATGTGGTTCCCATAATTTATTATCAAATGAATTTATAAGGACTTGATAGTATCATTTAGACAATTTATTGATTATTAAGTTTCTTTTAAATACAAGTTTTAAAAACTTTATTTGAAAGGAAGAGGCATATAGAGAGAAGGCAACAGAGAAAAAGGAAGGGAAGAAATGAGAAAGAAAAGGAAGGATAGGAATGTGTGTATGTGTGTGTGTGTATGAGAGAGAGAGAGAAAGAGAGGGAGAAGAGAGAAAGTGGAGTGTATATACCCATATCCCACCTACTGATTCAATCCCCAGATGCTTGTAACGTTGGTTGCTAGGAAATCAATCCAGGTGGCTGTACCCAGTTACCTGAGTCATCACACTGCCTCCTGGAGTGTGCGTTGACAGGAATCCAGAGCCAGGAATGAATCCAGGTACTGTGATGTGGATGTGAGCATCTTAACTGCTAAACTCTAAAGCACCTGCTCCAAGACAAGAGTTTTTCAAGGTTCCATGAACAGTGGACAGACTGCTGATAGGAATTTCCAAAGGCAAGTTATAGTTCTCTTAATATTTTTATGTTTTTGTATGTTATTCTTTTCTTGCCTCTCCACATTTGTTTAACTATTTCTCAAGTGTTTTTATTTAAAACATAAATGTATTTTAGACATGTTATATATACAAATGAAATTAACACTAAGTATTTGTTAAATTATTATTTTGCATGATAAATGTTCATTTGTTCAATCAACAAATCAACATGTACTGAGTTTTGGCCACTCCAAAATCTGCTTGTTGCTAGGATGATGACAATGGGGAAAAAAACAAGCTGGATGCTTTCCCACGTGGCAATTACAAGGGTAACACAATACTATTTTTGTTGTTTTAATTTTTGTGATGAGTTTAAAATGACTGTTTTATAATAAGTAAATTAGGTTGCTCTTTACTTATTTGTGGGCCTCCAATTTTTTTTTCCTTCATGGGTGAATAAGGATTCATATGTAAAAATAGACCATGTGTTGCTCTGTGCTACATTCTTGAGTATCTGGAATATGCTGTTGAATGTTGTACTCTTTACATTGTGTTCTTGTTTGTTTGTGATTTCAAATAGGACAGCGTTCTCCATGTATTGTGTACTTGGATAGGATCAAAAGGACTGCTTGGAGGGATAAACCTGAATTTCCCAAGACTCATAAGAAACCCTGGCATATTAACTGTGCTGTAGAATTCCAATACAAAATGTGGCATATCTAGTTCCTGATTGTAACATTACAGAAAGTGTAATTGTAGAGTTTTATGTATCAGCTTCAAATCCATTTTTATTGTTACTACTTTTACCACCTTAAACTGAACTTGTTAGATTACAGACCAAACTTGTGGTTTCCTAGCTTTCCTTCCCTGTTGGCAAGGGCCTGCAGGATGTATCTTGGGGATCTATGTGGAAACATTTTTAAAAACATAGTTAGCAGAATAGAAAGATGCTCCTTCTTTACCTTGAGGGCTCAGTCATTCCTTTTTACTTCTACAGAACCCCCACATGCCACTTTTCTTTGGCAATGACCACTAGGGCTGCAGTTTCAAAAAAGAGCAAAAATGGTGAATTTAGTCTTTGATGTCCTTTGGGAACCCAGATAATTTGGTAAACTTTTAACCTCTATGTTGAAGTCATTTTAAAAGTTTATATTATTTATTTGGAACACATATATACAAATATAAAATTATAGTCTCATTTCTTTTTTTTCTTCATCTTGCTCTCACCTTTTCACCCTTCTTGTTTTATGTTTGTTTCACCTTTTCTTCTTCTTATGACTCATCCAACCACATATCTGTTACTTTGCTTTTTAGTATCTCATCAAAATATGCACAGTAAAATGGATATAACCTACTCAACCACAAGGAAACAGATAGATAAAAGTCCTTATGTGATGCTGAAATGATTTAAAGCAAGATGAGAGAATAAATCCCTGCTCAAAAAGATAAATAACTGTATTCTCTGTTTTCTTAATATGGAGGAAAAGATGCCTTGATCCTCACCAGTGACAAAGTATCTAAAATCACCAACTACTCCTTTCCAAGTCACATATTGCCTTTTATCCTTTTCCAATTAAATTTCCACTTTCCATTATTTCCCGTGTTAGTTATACTTTGTGGATAACAGATTGCTTTAACATGCTTTGATATAGTGTGCTGCAAGTATGCTTAAAAGGAAGTATAAAATCAAGTTATTGGATTGTTTTTCTCTTCTTTGATGCTCATATCCATTCAAATTGGTAACAAATGTTCTCCGGTAGGTCTTCATGGAATTTTAAGACATTCTTGGGAAAATATTAACAGATAGTTTAAATATTTCTTATGAATCAGCCTTATTGCATACTGAAATAAGGATGAAGGATCAAGAAAATTATTTCCAGATTGCCTAATTTGCATGGTTAAACTTGGGGAATCATTTCCCTTCCTAAAGTTCATTCTATCCACCATGAAATGTTCCTCTTTACACAAATGCCCCAAACTTAGAAATACAATTTCCACAGCATTCTATTAGTATTGGAATTTTCCAGCTTTGATTCACTTACTTTTTTTTTTTTTTTTTTGCAATAATGCTTCCCAGTGTGTAAAGAATGTATTTGTAAGTGCTGTTTGCCCTTTCTTTCCCTGTTTTCTTAGCTTATGGCTTTCCTCGCCACTTCTTTGGGAAATTTCCTGTACTTTGAGTCATAGCAAGATTCAGACCTTGCATTTTACCATAAAATCTGGGGTGTTCCACTAATCAGTTTTCCACATGCCTTTTCCAGTAAGAGATGTGCTAGACCTAGGCCTATGAGGTTTATCTTTTGAATCAAAAGGTGAAAGAGAGAGAATGGAGAATCCACACAATGCGAACAGTAGTGATAGAAGTACCAATTTATTGAGGCAGGTCCAACAGTTGCATATTGCTTCTTATGCATGATATTAGAGCAGTTAGCTCAGCTATTTGAGTAAAAAAATCTAGTGGAATTTTTAGATTCTTTGGCATGAACTTGGTTGTGGTTGAGTATACTCCAATGAGGGAACTCTTGGAAGCTCACTAAAAGTTGAAATTTAAGGATAATGTGCATTTTCCATGAACTTCTTAAATTTTCTAATACTATCTGAGTATTTTGCTATTGCGAAAATTTCTCCAGTATTCTTAATGAATTTCTTTTGTGATTAAAGCAGCCAGTCTCAATTTTATTGTTTTTATCATTAAAAATAATAACCTTGGTAAGAATTGGCACCAGGAATGATTTCAGGAAATAGAGCTTTAAGGAAAAAGGGACAGGGCATAGAGACAGGGGACTGAAGTTGTCCTGGCTTAGTTGGAGCTGAAGGCAATAAAATAATCCAATTCCATAGAGAAGAGGCCCTGGCATACCATAACATCCAGTGACAAATCAGCAAATAAATGGTCTGTTAACTTCTAGAATGAAGTGTTAATTGAAAAAATTGTTTTTGAGCACCAAGTTGGGGCTTCTGTAAAAATAACCGTGAAGGGATAAAGGAATGATGAACTAAGGTGCCTGCTTCTGACAGTGCCACATAGCTTCAAGAAGAAAATTTGAGTTCACATTCCAGTCTAAGCATAGATTTAAAGAGTACCAAGTTTTATTACTATGTTTAAAGAGTTGTTTTTGTAATTCAGGATTGAAAAGATCAGAGGTTGAAAATGGCCATTGTAGATGCTAGTGGCACTGATGTAAGATGTTACAGTTCAGATTGGGCTCCCTGTTGCTAGGGATGATAGGATCTTGATGTTGGAGCTTAAATAGAGGTACTTTACCATCAAAATGCAAGCAAGTGGGTAGCATAGCTACTATAGAGGCAGCAGGGATGGGCAGCAATAATCTTTGTAAATGGCTGTTAATAACGGGATCTTGGTGACTGAAATAAATAGGCATTTACCATTGCTACTTAATTTTTACGACAAAAATCTGATTTAAAGCACTATAATAGCAAGTTGCATCCACTATACAGTTCATAAACCCAGCATCCCTTTCATGGATTCACGTTCAAGCATTTGCTGGCTAGGCCCATGTGAAAGAGACCCAGGTGTATTTACTAGAATAACTAGAAAAAAAAAAGGAAATAACGAGTCCTTATGGAAGTTACCATGAATATGCTCTGTTGAAGATAGTTTCTTTAGTGTGTCAGCTCTACACATGCCTTGCTATTTGCTAGACACTTGTTCGTCTTCAATTTTTTTTCCTCAAGGTAAATAGGCAGAGGCACTCCATTCTGCTTTTAGGAACAGCAAATTTAGGAGTAGATGCACAACAACTGTTATATTTTCTTTTTGGCTCTGTGTTACCGTTGCATGTACAAAGCTGTTGGCAAGCACATGAGACACAATGTTAATTAGGTTATATTGTAAAATCATGCAAATATGATCTTGAGAGTAACATAAAAGAGACTATCTGGGCAATCTTGCAGCTTCTACTCAAGTGAAGCTCCATTCTCTGTCCTCACTATCTACATAATTCTCTTTGTGTTACAGAAGCTTAGTTTTGTTGTGATTAAAACAAACAAACAAACAAACAGACAAACCTGGAAATGTCCTGTGCTATTTCTTGTGGTAAGAAAAGTCAAGGAAGAGGGCCCAGCATGATGACCTAGAGGCTAAAGGCCTCGCCTTGAACGTGCTGGGATCCCATATGGGCACCGGTTCTAATCCTGGCAACTCCACTTCCCATCCAGCTCCCTGCTTGTGGCCTGGGAAAGCAGTTGAGGATGGCCCAAAGCCTTGGGACCCTGCACCCTCATGAAAGACCCAGAGGAAGTTCCTGGCTCCTGGCTTCAGATTGGCGCAGCACCGGCCATTACAGTCACTTGGGGAGTGAATCATCGGATAGAAGATCTTTCTCTCTGTCCCTCTTCCTCTCTGTATATCTCACTTTGCAATAAAATCAAATAAATCTTTTAAAAAAGTCAAGGAAGGGAAAAGTAGTTTAAGATGATTATGGTTTGGAGCCAATAATTGGAGTTACTGTATAAATTGAAATAGAAAGTTGCATTTGGTAATGGGGCTGACCTATGGTTCTATTATATGTTCTGTTCAGGTGTTGTTAAGTGAAATTCTTTTAGACATCAGAAAAGGTAACAAACGTGTGAAATGGTTTGAAGGTAGGATAATAAAAATGAGGATTGCTCTGCTTGAGAAGAGAGTATGCATATTCTTCTAAAAGACATTTAACTTATGATGCTATACTGTCTCAATTAATTGATTTTGAGATAAGGAAAGAAATTTATGGAATTATTTGAGAAAAAAAATTTAAAAAGTTAAATATCCTGATCAATTAGGCGATAAATTTTACCAGAAAACAAGAATGAGGATTGAATTGTGATGTGAGTATATATGTGTGTAACGCTTAGCTCTCTAGGAGGAAAATATTTATTGAACAAACTTTTATGAAGTTCTTACCAAGCCAGAATACATTCCTGGGCTCTGAGAAAAGAGAAGTATAATGATCTAGGTCTTTGATACCATGGAGCTTATATATTCTAGTGGGAGAAAGCAGACAACAAACACATATGTTAATGTTCTAATGTGTAAAAGTTGTGCTTTACCCAGGTAGAGAAAAAGAATGAAGGGTAGGGATACAGAGTGGTGCGGGTGAAAATGTCCAGGGAAGGGCTCAGCAGAAGATGACATTTAAACTCATGTTTGAAAGAGATGAGAAAACATTGTGCTGATGGAAGGATGAAACAATTTTAAGAAGGTAGGCCGCCAGGCAAAAATCCTAAGATCAGAGCATGTCATATTGTAGAAGCAGCAATGTGGCTGGAGGTGGTGGGAGAGGAAAGGAAAAATAGAAGTCTTGAAAGATGATGAGGTGAGAAACTCCTGGAGAAGTTTGGCTGTTACTCCAGAGAACTGGGGACCACTGGAGGATGCCAAGCAGAAAAGCACCTGGTGACAGAACTCAAATTGTAAGGACTACCTAGTTTGGTTTAAGGATGCTCTGTTGGGCTGCAGAGGTAGAAGCAAGAAGAATAATTTGGTGGCCATTTCAGAGAGCTGATGAGGAAAAGGTTGCTGTGGAAGCATGGAAGAAGTGAGAATGAGTTAGAATCTGGATTTTTTTTGAGAGTATTTCCAGACGGATTATGTATCTGCTATGAGAGAAAAAGTAAAAGAGAACCAGGGGTGTCTGCAAGGTTTCTCACTGGAGTGACTTGGTTTGCAATTGCTGTTAACTAAGATGGAGAAGACTGAAAGGGCTATGGTTTCATCAGATTTGATTGTAGACATCTTTTTTATTGTAAGATTTATTTATTTGGAAGTCAAAGTTATCGAGAGAGGGGGAGGCATGCATGTGTTCATGTGCACACACACACACACACATACACGTGCACATATTTCGTCTGCTGCTTCACTTTCCAAATGGTCAAAATGGGTACGGCTAGGCCAAGCTGAAGCCAGGAGCCAGGAACTTCATCCTGGTCTCCCACATGGGTGAGAGGGGCCCCAAAACTTCGCCCATCTTCTGCTGCTTTTGCCAAACCGCTAGCAAGGAGCTGAATGGGAAGTGGAGCAGCTGGGGCACAAACTGTTACCCATATCTAGCATCACAGGCAGCAAGTGGCTTTGTTCGCTACACTACAATGTTAGCCTCTTATTTGGACATGCTAAATTTCAGATGTGTAAATTGCATATGTATGTGGAAATGTTAAATATATAATGGGGAATATGAGTTTAAAGTTGAAGGAGAAGTTCAAGAAAGAGTTATAAACGTGGGAATCATAACTGCATTAAGGCATGTGTTCAACAAAGTAGTGAAAATGCATAAAAAGGAGACGAAATCTAGGTACTGAGCCCTGGGGGATTTCCGCAAGGAGAAAAGGCTGGGACCCAGTGACAAAGGAGAGAATAGAAGCAGCTAGTGAAGAAGGGGAGAAGAGTGATCTGGAAGCAAAATGAAAAGTGATCAGTTGTGTCACATGTTGCCGTAAGTTCTGGGATGATGGGGACTGAGAATTGACTGCTGCTTTCGGAATGAGAAAGGCATCAGTGTTATGGAAATGAGCAATTTCACTGGCGCCATAGACTAAATCCTTCTTGGAGTGGGTTTAAGGAACAATGAAAAAGGAATTTGGTGATGGTAAGACTAACTATTTTAAGAAAATTTATTGTAAAAAAGTATGAGAGAAATGGAGTGTTAATTGCAGAGAAGCATAAGGTCAACAGAGAGGTTTTCTTAAGATGGGAGAATGGGTCGTTCAACGGTGATCTTGGGTAGATAAGAAATTGTGGCCTCCAGGTTACAGATGTAGGGGCTGGCCGGGAGAGGAGCTCGTTATGGGTCCCAGTAGACATAGGGTCAGATTGCTGGGAGAACTTGTGAGAGAACCAGAGACCCATATACAAATTTCCATATTTACGAATTTAGAGATTATGAGAACCTCCAAGATTAGATCTTCCACAAACATCAGTCATTTGTTCTGTTAATCTTTTGCCTTTTTTCTGCATTGTAAGAAATTCTGATGTTTAGCTTCTATCAAGATAATGCAATTGACCTTTAACATTTTAATATCTACAGCTTAAATATGGGATGTATGTTGAAACAGAGCAGTAGCAAGTGAAGGTATCAATTTCCCACAGAATATTTGAATTCCTCATGAATTTTCTTATTCATATATGTATTGAATTAACTGCATCTGAAGCATTCGTCTGCACTAGCTTCGTGGATATATTGCTGGCTTTAATATAGTATGATGAGTGTAATATTATAATCACAACAAGGACTGATAGACTCAGGATAATTTATAATTGTGAAATTCACTTTAGCATATCAGATATGGAAAACTGGCTTAATAAATTCACTTGATAATACATTTTAGTAATTAATAATCTGAGATTGGTTGAGTTAATAAATTGTTTTGTGAAGTTAAAATATGCCTTATGAAGATTTTGGACATTAAAAATAGTACTTATTTTGGAGCACTTATATCCACCAAATGGAAATACCTAACTGAAGATACTCTCTCTGTTTTTGTTTTAATGCACGTTGTATTTCAGTTTATCGTTTTAAAATTAATTCTTGTCATTTGATTTAGAGAAGATAAATTTTATTTTTACTAGGCACACTTGATGTTAACACAGCAACTTAGAAAACTCTTTAAAGCAAACAAAGGCTGTTCATGATTTTGACTTTGATAATACAGTTATTTTCAACATTATATAAAATCAAAGGACATGAAAATTTGGAAGAGTTTCCTCTATTTCTTCAACCAAGATATTTTAATAGGTTCACTTCAGTGGTGCCTCCAACAACTACCACATTGAGCTTCTGTTGCACTGTAGGTATTTATATAATCCCCATTCCATTCTAAATAAGTGACTTAGCACCCTGTGTAGTACAGAGGCTGCAGCTCATAGGACTTCACCATTAGAAATCAAAACAGAAAATGTAAACATGACAAGATTAGAACATGTTGGAAGGAGCCCTGTTTTGGTTTATTTGAAGTATTTATTTACTATAAAGGACCTATTGAGAGGACCTTTACTCTGTAAATAGTTATAAAAAGAAATGTAGGATTTTATTTTTTTTGCCATTTTTGTAAAGCTTTCTATGGTAAGTATGTGAATGGCTTTCCATAACTGATCCTAACCTCAATCCAAGACTTAATAGTATTCAGTTCTATTTTCATGGCAGGCCAAATAAAACCTCTGTGCCAGACTTGGAGTATTATTGTGGCAGTTCCAGAATGTAGGCTTTTTATTGCACTTGGGAATTTTTGTGAATCCAAAGAAAATACTTATGCTTGCTGATGCATATAAAATTTGGGCGATATCTTTGTTAGCACTGCTTTTGCCCATAGGTAGAGGGTGACAAAGAACATACCAGAAATACTCCTTCCTTCAGTCAATTTGTTTACTTATCTACCTTTTCTTGAATCTAAAGTTCCACAAATTGGGGAGTTTCTTAGAAATTAAAGCATTGATTTCTGGTTTGCCAAATAATAAGCAAAGTTTTATTAATTGTTAGACCATTACCTTCCAAAGTTATTTGGCTTCCAGGTCCCAGAGGGAGAGGAGAAGAGTCTGGAATCACTGTTCAACAAGGGGATAGAGTAGAACCCTTGCATTTATGAGGGTTGTGGTAATGTTGGAAAAGTTTCAGGAACACCAGAACACAGTATCTTTTTTGTATGTCTGTCTTGTGCCAAGGCTGTGTGCTAGGCATGAGGACAGAGAGGTTGGAAAGATCTCCTCCCAGCTTTGAGGAATTTAGCATCTAGCATTCACAGCAGGTTTAGAAGGCATTGTGATGGTGTAACCTGGTACTCTGTGTTTTGTGGACATATAGGGTAGCTGCCATCCACTGGAGGGGGCCTCTTGTTTACATATTTTTATCACTTTAGGCTGCTATGCAGTACAACATTTTCAGATGGAAAGGTGAGAGGTGGTGTGGATATATGGTGCTGTGTTGCTTGCCAGGGTATTCCTCCTGGAATGTGGAGCTTCAACTCTTCTAAGTATCTATATGAAGACAGTTATGAGTATGTAAAAGTCCTGGATTTATATTCTGCCTTTGCTTTTTAAAATTAGTTCTGGGCCTTGAACCAAGGTATTCAGTGTTTTCAATACTTAGTTTTCTTGTCTGTTCAGTTTGAAGAATAATTTCCCAATTCTATGATTAGATAGGTTGGACTTTTGAATGGAATATTTCAGCACTCTTCCAAGTGCAACTGACCAATGAAGTGGACTGATCTGGACTCCTGCCTAATATGATACTTAAACTGGGACTATTTCAAGGAAAATGCATACCATGCAAGAACTATAAAATACATATATATATATTTTTCATGAACATTTTGAAGTACCCTTATAAAGGAATTTATGAAAGAAGAGTCAAGGCAATTTCATCTATTAAAGTTTCTAGATTTGTGTAAAAGGGATACTATTTAAGTGCATCTTTTAAAAAAGGAGTCATTTTTATTGCAAAGTAAGATATACAGAGAGGAGGAGAGAAAGAGAGGAAGATCTTCCATCCACTGATTCAATCCTCAAGTAGCTGTAACAGCTGGAGCTGATCCCATCTGAAGCCAAGAACCAGGAGTTTCTTCCAGGTCTCTCACGTGGGTGCGGGGTTCCAAGGCTTTGGGCCATCCTCCATTGCTTTCCCAGGCCACATGCAGGGATCTGATGGGAAGAGGGACTGCCATGAAATGATGCCCATATGGGATCCCAGCGCCTGAAGGTAAGGACTTCAGCCACTAGGATACTGGGCTGGGTACTAAGGGCATCTTTTTGACAGAATGTATAGTTACCTTTTTGCAAAGGATTTATTTATTTGTTTGAAAGTCTGAGTTACAGAGTGAAGGAGAGAGAGAGGGGGGATTTTTCATCCAGTAGTTCACTCCTCAAATAGCCACAACATCCAGGGCTGGGAGAGGCCGAAGCAAAGACCTGAAAAATTCAGGCAGGTCTCCCATGTGGGATGTGAGGGATCAAGTGCTAGACCATATTCTGCTGCTTTCACAGGCACATTAAGAGGGAGCTGGATTGGAAACAGAACAGCTGGAACTCAAACCACTTGTTCATATGAGTTACTGGCATTGCAGGTGGCAGCTGGACTCACTATACCATAATGCTAGATCAATGTGTTCAACTTTTTGTATCCTTATGAATCTGTATCCAATGTACCAAGTAACTTTGTTTTTGGTTTGACATCTATAGAATTTCATGCCTATAATTTGGATGACAATATAACTTAGAGTTCATTTTTCAAATCTTACCTTTTTTTTTCTCAGCAGTACCATGATTTCACTTTTGGATGGCCAAATGGAAAAGGACAGCTCATTGAGCAGTGTATTAATAGCAACATACTGTATATTTACACAATGATGTTGGGCTTTATGTGCTGTTCAGAATGTACAGGTATAATTAGATGTTTCAGATATATGGCTAGACAGGAAAATAACTCTAGGGGCACTTGCTCAACTCTGGGAAAAGCTACAGGTCACCTATATGTGACTAGAAAAAACTCTCCTTGATGAGTACATTAAATGTTAGGGTTGATAGTAAGTTTTTACTGAAGAAACTCAGCTCTGATGAAATTTGATAGAACTGACCATTTGTAGAACTAGACTAGGACTGAGTGGGCCTGATTTAAGGACATTAAAAGGTCTGTCTTCTAGATATCCATACTATCTAGGATTGGAGTCTGAATTCTATTCTTAGAATCACCTCACTGGGTTGGTTCATTCTGATTGAAAGAGGCTCCTATGAACCATGACTTTGTTCCTTGAGAGGGCTATATGCATTGACCCTAGATGGCTTAGTCTTAGGGAGAGTAATGAGGAAGCCGTCTAGGGCAGGTAAGTTTTGATATGTGGGCAATCAGAAAAAGTTAAAGGTTTATACTCCTGAGAAGAGTGTGCCCAGATGCAGAGACCTGCAGGAGCAGTGAGGTGTCTGAATGCTTTGGGGAAGAGGGCAGACAGAGGGAGGGGACTGGTGAAAGGGCCTGTGCATGCAAGAGCATGAAACAAGGGACAAACTAGTTGAACCTCTATGTCCCTGGGCTTCACAGGACTCTCCTATCATTCTAAGCAAGGACAAAAACATTTAGAACCCAGCCTTTTTCTGGCTATGCTAGCCATTTCTGGTACTAAGATCTTAATCCCTGTTGTTACATTCCAAATGAAGCTTGGTGTTGAATATAGTGTTGACTGAAATTTTACCTATTCTGCTTCAGGAATCATGTGAACAGCTTCACACATGGGCCTTGTATTTACTGAAAATTGCTGTTTATTGGTGCTCCTCACAAGTAATTAGGAGGCAACTAGTTGTTGTTTTTCTATTTTACTAATTAGAAATCTGAGGTTTTGGGCCTGGTGAGATAGCCTAGTGTCTAAATCCTCATCTTGCATACAACGGGATCCCATATGGGTACCAATTTGAGTCCCAACTGCTCCGCTTCCCATCCACCTCCCTGCTTGTGGCCTGGGAAAGCAGTAAAAGATGGTTCAAGGCCTTGGAACCCTGCAACTGTGTAGAGACCCAGAGGGAACTCCTGGTTCCTGGTTTTGGATCAGCTCAGCTCTGACTGTTGCAGCAACTTGGGGAGTGAGCAGTGGATGGAAGATCATTCTGTATCTCCTTTCTGTACATCTGCCTTTCCAATAAAAATAAATATTTTAAAAAATCGAGGTTTTAAGACGTCAGGTTATTTACACTACCTTGTAGGTTTTCCATTGTGTCAAAAATTTGTGTACAAGAGTAAGTAACAATTAACTCGAGGGTCTTTCCAGAGTAAAATATGAATGAGAACAAGGTAAAACAACACAGAGCAAAGGATGCTGGAGACTGAGGGCTAAAATGTCAGAGGATAGCACATGTTTATGTGCCTCACCTCTCCCTTGTTTTGATCCGTTGTTGGTTGGTAGGTTTTACTTCTGATGGACTCTCTTTAGAGTCAGGCCTGGTCTTGCACTCTGCCCCCAGAATGAAAGCAGGTCTCGCCTTCTTTACAGTGGGCATGTCTTAGTAATTGAACAACATGCCACAACCACTTTTATATCACAAGCAAGTAATTCTTCTTCTAGTCATCTTGACACTTCAACCTGAACTCTGACCTTGGCTTTCATAACACCATCACAAATGATATTTTATTTCTAGCCATGTTGGTTCTGGCTGTCCTGGGCACTTGTCCTCTCAGGGCTCTGAAGGACTTTCTCTTGGATCTACTGCCAAGGTTCCAGTGATGGCAGTAGGAACCAGTGGTTAATCTCTGAGCCCCAAAGATCCTGAAACATTGTTTTGCTTCTTGTAGTCTCAATCGTATTGGCCATGATTCTGTAGTCCTTGCACCCAGCTAGCCATGCATGTGAATCTTGACTTCTTTGCAGAAACGTTTTAAATTCTAATTCTGTGTACCCAGGTAGTCTGGTATAGGCCAAGTTGCCTTTTTCAGAGACCCAACAGGACTTCAAAACAGTCATCCATTTTTAGTGTCTTACTCTGGAGCAGCAGAGCATGAAGCAAATAAATATATGTTGCTTCCACTTCCCTGGTGAAGAGAAGTGTAATGGAAAAGGTAGTGATTCAAATAGAGAACAAGCATGGCAGCCATGTTGTTTATCTTGCTGCTGTCAGCCAGTATTGCTGATCCTAGGAGATATTACCAAAGAAGTATTCTTTGGAGTAACTGCATTTTAGGATGGTCATCCCAGGGGAAGGTAGTGCTTCCAGGAAGAGGAGTTAAAACTCAATTTCAGTGGATATGACTCATTTATTTATTGGCTACCTTTCACCTTGGTCAGAGTCTGCTCAAGGGAGGCCAATTCTCTTGTACTTTTGGCTTGCACAAGTCTAACAGTGTCCAGCTGACCAGCTTACACCTCATTAACAAATGTAATTCAGCAGTAGTAGAGAAATTGTGGGTGAGAAGCTATGACTGTGAGTGATATTCAAGGCCATGATAGTGGTGTCAGCAGAGCTAGCCAGGTGCATAGTCACAAGAGCAGTATAAACCATGCTAGTTCTATTCTGCCTGGCAATAGACAAATCATGCCAGAAAGTTTCTTGATCATTCAAGGATTGGTTGAATTTTCATTCTCAGTTTCCAGGAATGAATATCCCTCTGAGGAGTCTCTTTGATGTGAATGGAGTTCAGCTAGGTGTTTTCTCCATGGGGTTTCCAGATAATGATAAACCAGTGAGGTGCTCTCTAGAAGAAGCTAAAGCCCATTGATCCTCAATGTGACATTGGTCACACATGATGGGCCTATCTTTCTGGAAGGCAGAAGTACTCATGGTTGTAATTTGGGGTGTTTACCTTTCTATTGACAGCTCTAGGGAACATTTGCTAAGCTATGCCATGTCTCCACTTGTTTCGGCACCCACAATTGTGGCCATGATAGAACTTCTGGCCTGGATATGTGTAGAGATCATGTATATTTCTTAGCACCTGCTGGATATTCTTTGGCTTGGCCTTAAATGAGTTTCCTGTTCAGAGTGATTCTGTACAGACTCTAGCATCATCACCTCCATATCATCCAAGCCCAAAAAACATTCGTTGAAGATCTCATAAACAGAGTTCAGAGGACATCTTTTCAATCATGAAGCTTTGATGATGTCAAACAAAGTACTTAAAGTTGTTTAGAGGCAGCCCCTGAGGGTGTACATAAGTTTCTTAGGTTCCAGTTACATCTAATTTCTCCATCTTGACTCATCCATCATTTGACGTATTGCAAGGGTTGGGCTTAAACTGTGAGATTAAAGCATTTAAATAGCCAATGGCTTGTCTTGATTTCTGATTCCATCCTGACTTCCTTATCTCTACATAATAAAAATAGTCATCATCAAACAGATCATAGAAAGCCTTAATCCATACAAGCGATTTTCATTATAGGCATTAAAGCATAAACTAGTCATCTTGGTGAACACTAGGAGCTGAAGTGACATCTCAGAGCTCCTTTCTAGATTCTTTATGCAAATTTGCACACCTCAACTCGTGGTCAAGCATTTTTTACTGGATATGTGGGACAGAACGAGACTCCCTAGAACTGCATGGCCAAGGACCCATCCTTGTTTCATAAAAAAGAATGATAGACATATGACAAAAGGACCATTCTGGCAACTTGCTCAGGATGATAAGAATGTGATTGAAGTGGACTTACTCTCTCTACTGGTAGAAAGCAGCAATTGATGGCAGCCCTCAAGTGGTAATTGTCTCGTAACATGGGAAAATAAGTCTCTTTTCATATTCTGTTATAAATAAAAAGTGGTGCAGATGTTTTATATAGTTCCCTTCAGAATATATCCATACCCTTCTGACTATGTCACCAATTAAAGCCAAGTTCATGCCCCATTGTGATTATAGGAGTTGAGAATCCCAGCCCTTGCTTCTGCTTCTCACATCCTGGTGTTATACACTGGGGTCCTGCTGCAGGCCACTTCCCTAATGCTGGTAGAACTGCAGAAACAGGAAGCTTGAATTTCTGATGCATGGGACTGTCTCTGGCACCTGAACCACAGGAGAACCATCACAGAATGCCCAGAGATATAGCAGTCCCTCATCAGGAAAACTGATCACGCAAACCTTTTCACACTCTGTCTCACTCAGCTGTTGTGTGAACATAGGTGGCTCAGGTAAGGGTGTCTAGTTCTGCGGTTATTGTCACAAGCCAGTCCCCACATCAAAGTGGGTTTTCAGTATGACCGCAACATTCACGATCTCACTTAGATCTGCTTCCCTTGATCTACTTTACGCTAAGTGTTATTCATTCCACAGATCCTGCTGGCTTCTGACCTGTCAGCCAACTCAGTTTCTAGTTACAGCCTTACCTCAATCCTCATTCCTGATGCTTGATGTAGTTTCTCTGGTAATAACCTCTGGTTCCCTTTTGATTACAGTTCAGATTTTCTTTGGTCCAGACAGCCCCTCCAATTGCTCTGTGTAAAATTGTGCCAGATCTTCGCTATTCCCTGGGATGCCATGTTCTTGCTGTGGCTTGCAAAGAGCAGTGTGGATGCCAGACTTGACTTTATAGGTAGATGGGAATATAAAACAGGGATGGACGGAGCTGAGAGAGGCAAGAAGCCCTTCCTTCTGTGAACCTTTAGCAACATGGATACATGTGTTCAGTGAATAACAGTAATTTTACTCTCATGATTTTTGTATTTGTTTAATCCGTAAGAGCCGAATAAGCATCATGAATCTTTAGCATATATGATCCTTTTGGGAGCACTTTGACTTGTTATTGCTGCTGTATAGTCCAACTCAGTTAAACTCAGTTATAACTCAGTTAACTATTTAAAGAGTGATTTTCAAGCAGTTTTAATGAGACTGGCCAAATTTGAAAATACCTTGTTTGCTAATCTTTCAGTTATCTGCAGGACTTCATTAAGTGGTAGTATTTTTAATGGTTATTTATTTCATAACAGTTGTAGTATAGAATGTGGTATACTTGGGATATAGTTGTCTCTGTCTGGCTGATAGTTTGTGAAATCATCCCAGCTCTCAGCCCTGCCAGAAACATGAACCTGAGTGATCCTGTTTGTATCAGGTGACCCTCAGCATAGATGAATGGACTCATGGTGGGCACTTGAATCCTTTGTAGTAGGCATATCTAATTTGGCAGTAATCACTGAAGTTATCTTGCTAAGCAGTAGTGATTGTGGTCAGTCATTGGTGGCTACTAACCTCTTACCATCATGTTAAATGAGCACCAGAGTCCTTTCATGTTACATATGTATATTGAGGTTGTAACAGAACAGAAACCATCAACAAGCAGAGAAAGCTAATGGATACATCAAATAAATTGTGACTTAAGAAACTGTGAGGCCCCAGAAAGAGTGATGGATCACATGCCTTTGTTTCAGGTGTCTTCTCAAGTCCAAACTCCAAAAGGTGTTTCTCAACTTTATATCCAGCTTGTTTTTATTCACGAGATACAACAACCCTCATCTCCACCACTTCTATTATTGAGATAAGGGTTTCTGTTTCTGACAACCGATGTTTCCGACAGAAAACCTTGACTAGGTTAATGGCTAGGAGTTTCTGGCAGTAGTTTCAACATAGAGTTATAAACTTATATCATGGTGATTAAGCAAAGGGTGTAATGTTTTTTCATTGACTGTTTGAAGTAGAACGAGATATCACTGAAAACTGTTTAGATCCATATCCTTGTTGTTAATCTTTTAGGACATTTGGCTTTCCTCCTTAGGCTCACTTATTACAGGCTGCTAGGCTTAAAGGGTGGGTCATCTAACAATAGCTTACATCAAAGGACAAGATTGCATCTACTGGTTTATAAAGGTGAACTTTCTGTCTGCTTGAACTAGAGACATAACTTTGATTGCGTTGTCAACAAATCTGTTGCCGTATGACCTTGGCCAGATTATTTAATTTCTTGGTGCCCCATTTTTTTTTCTGTAAACCAGGAATAATAACATTGTATATAGCTGCTTGAGAAGATTAATCCCAAGCAGCTATATATAATATTATTATATAAATGTATTATTATATAAATGTATATAATATGCAAATAAATTGAAATCTTTATGGCTGTAAAAACTGACGATGTATAGCATAGGATAGGCGGCTGGGATGAGAATGAGGTAATCCACAGTTTGTATTCCATCTACAGCTATTGCAGTAATAATCAGGTCTAACTCCTGCACCAAGAAGGCCTTTATCTGGATGGAAAAGTATAAAAAGTAGGCACTCTGGGAATGGAGCTGTGAATGTTAGTTTTGAGCCAAAAGAAAGGGCATTGTATAAGGTGCATACTTAAATAAATGGTTATTCAAATTCATACGATGATAAGTTCAGTTATGAAGCTGATTAGTTCAGGAGTTTCAAGAGTATTCTCAATGAAGACTGGGTTCTGGTCCCTTAGCTATCTGGGATGAGTTAGGGATATATGTGTTAAAGCCGTAAAGTTCAATCTTTGTAAATAATGTGTGTTAATTTAGCACTTTACAAAATAGTTCATATATCTTTAATCAATTTGATTCTTGCAAGAGCAATTTAATGAGATTTACTGTTGGCAAAGACTTAGTTGGAAATTGAAGGTTTGAGAAAATGGGTCCTATTGATGTTTCTGATCTATATTATTACCTAGAGATTCTGTGGTTAGACTAATTTAATTTGAAGACTTATTGTATTTGCTTTTACTTATAATGTTTTGAGACGAGAGAATTTTTGGCCATTATTTTATTGTGGAATTAAGTGATTTATCACATTTTTAAAAACGTGTGTGTGAGAGAGAAAAAGAGAGATCAGTGTTTCATCTTCAGTGTTTACAACAGCTGGGGCTGGGTCAGGCTGAAACTGGGAGCCTGGAAATTAATCCTGGTCTCCTGTGTGGGTGACAGGGAGCTTAGTACTTGAGCAATCGCCAGCTGCTCCCCCGCTCCCTGCCCCCTGCCCATGTGCAATAGCAAGAAGCTGAAATCAAAAGCAGAACTAGGAATTGAACCTGACACTCCAGTGTGGGCTTTTGGAGTCTCAACTGCTGTGCCACATGGCTCTCCAATTGTAAGAGTTCCGGATTGAAATTGTGACAAAGTCAAAGCAATACAAATTCTGTTTTCTTTTACATTGTTTTGTTTTTAGAAATTCCATTGTGGTTGAAGTCTTTTGTAAGTAGAAAAGTTTATTCTTTGGCTAATCTTAATTTTGAGTAGTTATTCATAAAATTATTAAGAACTGGAAATTAGTTTGGAGATCATCTTTTTCAATTCCTTGTTTCTGCATGAAGGTTATTGGCCCTTGCTCAGGGAAGCAAAGCCTACACAGAAACCCAAGTTCTAGTGTCCTGTGTTGTCTTTCTTTTTTGGCTGCTTCCTGTAAGAGGACCAGGGAAATTACAGTTCAGCTTATTTCTGTGTACGTGAGCTGGAATGTGTAACGTTTTTGTCTCAGAGTACCCCAAGAAGCTTCTGTGGAACTAGTGTCGCTTCACAAGACCTCTCAATTTTGTGAGCCTTGGGGAGGGGAGCCATGACATCAGAAAGTACTTGATTTTAATTTTGTTGCAGTAATAAAGGAAACATTATGCTACAATGTTTTCAACAAGAATGGCAGCCCTTGCCTCAGTCTTCCCCATGCTTTAATTTATTTCCCAGAATCTGCTTTCAATATTTTTAAGCATATTTTCCTAATATTTACCCCTATATTGTTTCCTAATAGTGTGCTTTCTTTTAAAAAAGACTTCGTAGTTTTGTCTCTTCAAAACACTTTCTTTCTCATTAAATTATCCACGGACTCATAGATCATAAAGTAACATTTTGTTCAGGAAGGTTCTTGATTTTCTTTTTTATTTCTTCAGTGACACATTAGTCATTCAGTAGCATATTATTACATTTATGGCATTTTTAATTTTCTTTTTTTTCTTCTTGTTGTTGATTTAAGTGGCTTTTCATTTAAGGGGATATCCATAACTGTGTAATGGAGACTATCATATCCAGGAGCATGTTATTTAACTTCATGGCATTGTAAATTTCCATTTTTCTTCCTGTTGTTAAAAAAAAAAAATCTCGTTATTTGAAAGTCAGGATTACAGAGAGAGACACAGAGAGAGAGAGATCTTCCACCCACTGGTTCATTTTCCACATGCCTGCAATGGCCAGAACTGAGTCAGGCTGAAGCAAGGAGCCAAGAGCTTTATCTGTTCTCCCATCTGAGTAGCAGGGGCCTATACGCTTAGCTGCCTTCCTCTGCTTTTCTCAGGCTATTGGCTGAAAGTTGGACTGCAGTGGAGCAGCTGCTGGCATCATAGGTGGCAACTTTATCTGTTACACCACAGTGTCAGCCCCAGTGACTTTCTTTTTTTTTTTTTTTTTAAAGATTTTATTATTATTGGAAAGCCGGATATACAGAGAGGAGGAAAGACAGAGAGGAAGATCTTCCATCCGATGTTTCACTCCCCAAGTGAGCCGCAACGGCCAGTGCGTGCCGATCCGAAGCCGGGAACCAGGAACCTCTTCCAGGTCTCCCACGCGGGTGCAGGGTCCCAATGCATTGGGCCGTCCTCTCCTGCTTTCCCAGGCCACAAGCAGGGAGCTGGATGGGAAGTGGAGCTGCCGGGATTAGAACCAGCGCCCATATGGGATCCAGGGGCTTTCAAGGCGAGGACTTTAGCCACTAGGTCACGCTGCCGGGCCCCCCAGTGACTTTCTTACTTAATTCTTACAAAGTGTATATTGAGGTTTCTGTAATAGTAGCTCAGGATTTACCTTTGTTAGTCCAAGCACCACTTCTCTCTTCCCCATGTTTCTATAAGTTCAATTAGTATTTTTTACCTCAGCCATCAGTATTTACATTGTGATACTGTATAAATGTAATTCACAGCAGAAGCAAATTGCATACCTTGGTATCCTTTCTTACATAACGTTCTTTATCCTAGAGCTAATGGTGGTCCTTTTCTTTTACTTGGTTTTCTGTGTATCAATATAATATTTTGCCTTATTTTTTATCCTTTTTGTATAACTTTTTTGGTTTTCCTGCATTGTTCATAATTGCTTTACTTTTACCTTTGCTTTACTTTTTTGTATCCCAACTCAAATACATCATCAGACCTTCCAAGCATCTATCCTATCAATACTATTTTTTGAAGTAATCAAACATATCAACTAATCCACCAGTATTCCCTCTTCCCTCTTCCCCCCAAAGAGATTACCTTTCTGTAATTTTTTTATCCTCCTCCAATATAGACTTAATTTTTTCCTAGTTTCTGAAAATTTTACGATAAATTTTTGGTGAGGACAATTTTTCAGTGGGAAAATTCCTAGGGACAATTCCTAGATATCATCTACTTATTATATGAAATGTTATATAGGCAGATTTTACAAGTACATTTTAAGTATCTATAACATAAACACTGCTTTTATTTTCTGTGTGACTAGGTTTACATAGCAGGATGAAAGGAATATTTTTGATAAGTACCACATCTACCTACCTCAAGTATCTAATGATCAAAAGTAGGCTTTGCTAATTAATTGAACTGCATTTTTAGATTTATCTTATTTATTTGAAAGAATTAGAATAAAAGTGAAAGAGAGTGAGAGAGCAAGCGAGAGAGAGAGTGCAAGAGAGAAAGAGGTATCTTCAAACTGCTGATTCACTCCCCAAATAGTCCCAGCTGCTGGAGCTATGGGCCAATCTGACACCAGGAGCCAGGATTTTCTTCTGGGTCTTCCATGTGGGTGCAGGGGTCCAATCACTTGGGCCATTTTCTGCTGCCTTCCAAGGCACATTAGCACAGAGCTGGATTGGAAGAACAGCTGGGACTTGAACCAGAGTCCCTGTGAGATGCCAGCACTACAGGCAGCAGCTTTATGTGCTATGTCATTGTGGCAGCCTTGAACTTCTATTTCTTGATGTCTAAGTTAAGCTAAGGGTGAATTACCTGAATCTTTTTTTTTTGACTTTTTTTTATTAATTATTATGCATTATGTGACTGTTTCATAGGCTCTGGGAATCTCCCCACCCCTCCCCACGCCCCTCCCCCCTGGTGGATTCCTCCACCTTGGTGCAGTATTACAGTTCAAATTCAATCAAGATTCTTTCCTTGCAAACATATACCAAACATAGAGTCCAGCTACTTATTGTCCAGATGGGTTGAACAGTTTCTTGGGGAGACCATTTCTGGTCTGAACTTAGAGCTGGTAGAATATCATCCCAGTCAATTAAGAGTCCCAATATAACATTAGCAGCAATTTGTAACATTATGGAATTGACATGGTTTTGCGTAACCAGTATGTTAAAAAAAACAAAAAAACAAGTTCTTAACCACAACCTATGATTTGCTCATTGACATTTCAATTTTAGTTTGTATACAGGACCGGCTGCTATATACCTTAAAATGGCTATAAGGTACCATTCAGCTGTCTCGTGTCTATTTCATTTTAGTATTTAGCCATTTGTTGTGTTGAAGTATAATTTTACTGATCTTGGCAGATTTTAGGATAATCTAGACTGGCTTGTAACTCTAACAAGACATTTGTCAACAATTAAGGTGCAGAACATTTTTTTGGGGGTGGGGGAGGTGTGCAGGAAAGTCCCCAACACCACGGTGAAGAGTGACTAATCTTCTGAATCTTAAATTTAAGATAATTGCTATGAATATATTCTGAGACAGTATCTTATGAGTTCTAAACCCATAGTGCTTGTTGTGATGAGAACTACTTTTAATATATGTAAGTTAAATATAATTCTTAAATGTGATATATTTTGAAGTATATTATCTATGTAGTAA
Organism: Ochotona princeps; assembly: GCF_030435755.1. Taxonomy (NCBI): domain Eukaryota; kingdom Metazoa; phylum Chordata; class Mammalia; order Lagomorpha; family Ochotonidae; genus Ochotona; species Ochotona princeps. Next base: position 38,504,956 of record NC_080837.1, read on the forward strand.
CTTATGTTACCTGAGTTGCAAAAATGCATAGTAATGAGAAGTTATTTATATTGGTCTTCCAAAGATTACTTTTCCCCTGTGGTACTCTATATACACAGAACCCTCATTTTTTACTATATAGTTTTCTTTTTTAAAATTTTTATTTTTCATGATATAGTTCCATAAGCTTAGGGATTTCCCATTCCTCTCTCCCCACTCTCCTTCCCCTTACTGTCCTCCTTTATATTATTACAATAGTTTAGTCATCTAACAACAGTCACAAGTACATAATTATGCTATTTAAGTATATCATGACATTGTAGGTATAGACAGTGTTAGAAAGTCCAGCCTCCTATTGTCATATTGTCAAGATATATTTAATAGTTTCATTGGGAGTCCATCTTTTATATGGGAGTAGAGATGCATATTGCAATGTATCTTCCCTTCTCGGTATGCTAGTCCCCATTATAAAGTTCTAGATGAATATATACCTACACATATATTTATATTTGTGTATGAATTGATCTTGTATTTTGCCTGAAGGTTGCCTTATATCTGAGAGAACATCTTTTGGGATTGACTTATTTCACTGAGCTTAATACCCTCTAGTTGGAACCATTTTTTGCAATGGATATTGTGGTTTCTCTTGAGATAGAATACATCTTTTGCCTTTTACTATGTACTTTCAAAGTGCAGTACTAATTAAAACCATTGTAGCACCTGACTAAAGCTTTATTGTAGGAAGTTCTTGAATTTTTTATTTCTCCATAAATGAGAATTAGTGATTAGTGTTTTTCTAGGTAGTGCCACAGTGTAAATCAAGGAAGACACAGATTTTTTAAAGAGGTGATTGTGTGTGTGTGTTTTAATGCATTTTTTTTTTTTTTTAAAGATTTATTCATTTTATTACAGCCAGATATACACAGAGGAGAGACAGAGAGGAAGATCTTCCGTCCGATGATTCACTCCCCAAGTGAGCCACAACGGGCCGATGCGCGCCGATCCGAAGCCGGGAACCTGGAACCTCTTCCAGGTCTCCCACGCGGGTGCAGGGTCCCAATGCATTGGGCCGTCCTCAACTGCTTTCCCAGGCCACAAGCAGGGAGCTGGATGGGAAGTGGAGCTGCCGGGATTAGAACCGGCGCCCATATGGGATCCCGGGGCTTTCAAGGCGAGGACTTTAGCCGCTAGGCCACGCCGCCGGGCCCGTTTTAATGCATTTTAATCCCATTTCTTTTTGAGATTGTTAACTCAAGTGTTCTGCTGTTCAGTTGAGTTCATGTAGAACTTGGGTCAATACTTACATTAGATTTATTTTTATTTATTTTTTGAGAGTATCACTGGAAGAAAAAGCATTTTTTTAATCCCTGAATTCTTGGTTGAAATGCCCAGCCTTGGTTGCTTTTATAGGCAGCAAATAGACATGTGTGATGAAATCCTCCTTCTCAAATGCTCTGGTCCCTGCCAGGGCCTGTAGCTTTGAAGCATCTACACAAATCATGGTGGGCCACCCACGCACCCTTCCTTTACTGTCTTCAGCAGTATTGTCTGAGGAAAGTCGTGGACAGATTTAGGAGTGGTTTATCCCCAGGAGCACAGGGGATGTGGTTCAACAGAGAGGAATGAGCTGGAACATTCCTTAGAGAAACATCTCCTGGTGGCTATGGTAGAGTTTCTGGTGCTTTATCCTAGAGATGCTACTTCCCTGCTTGATGGCTTGTGACATTTTAAAGAAAGAATGATTTTCTGGTATTTCCATTCCAGCTTCAGATCCTTATTCCATGTGTAGAGAAGGGTGATAGTGGTTGATATGTACAGGAAAGGTGCTGTAATTAATTGTCATCAGTGTTACAGAATTTCCCTCCTGGATTATCACGAGCATGATTGACTCTGAAGTTATTTTCTAAGACTGCTGTACAGTTCTGTGATTTGGGATATTGTAAATGTTTCCTATTTGTATGTATTATGTAAGGGCTTTGCTGGCTGTTGGATTTATTTTGTGTTACTGAAAGCTTGCCACAAATAAATGTGTTTAGTTGAGCAATTGACCATGAAGTCTTATTTTGTTTCATCAGTTAGATTCCCCAACACTGCTCTCTGATGAGCAGCTAAAGTGTCTTCTGGATGAATGCACATTCAAACCACAATCCAGCATTGTACTTCCTGATGGCGGAGAAAACAAAAATGTCAAGGATGTTACATCTGAACCACCCCTGCTATCCAAGTCCATCCTTTCTAAGTTGCTAAATGGGTCAGAAACAAAAGCCCAGGAAACTGAGGCAGAAGATGCAGGTGTACTTGAGAATGCCGACTGTGAGCCACCCTCTCAAGGCTACTACCTCGCTAAAGCTTTGACTGGACATCAAATGCCGGAAGCTCTTGTCGCTGAAGTGGAGAATATGAAATGTCTTCTATTTCCTAAGGCTGAGGTTTTCAATGACACCGAAGACTATTTTATGTCAAAGGCTGTTGGTATTGGGAGACTTCGAAGGCCCTCTTTCTTGGATGATCCACTGTATGGTATTAGTGTGAGCCTTTCATCACAGGATGAGCATCTGAAATCCAGCCCTCCTGAGAAAGCAAAAACAGGTGAGGCTTGGAGAACATGTGCTTCAGTGAGTGATTTTTAGGATGATGTCAATACAAGCTTCAAAACATAAAAAAGTGTTTATGAGAATGTCCCAGTGAGTTCAAGGTTATGATTAGTACTCCTATGGAATATGTTATGTTTTATGACAAATAATTCTATTTATGTTTCATAAAAAAGAAATTCATTTGTATAAGGCAAATAATTTGGAATTAATTTGCTTAGTACTTCCCTTGCTTCCATCTTTCCTTGCTTCCCTCCCTCCCTCCTTCCTTCCTTCCTTTTGACCTAGCTCCTCCTGTGATATGATTTTAATAAGTTTTTTATTTCTGTAAAAAATGACATCAGGATTTTGACAGAGATTTCATTGAATCTGCAGATCACTTTGGGTAGTGTTGACTTCTTAACAGTATTTATCCTTCCAGTCTATGAACATGGGATTTTTTTTTTTTCATTTATTTGTGTTTTCTTCATTAGCGTTTTGTCGTTTTCAGCATATAGATTGAACTTGTTTAAATTTATTCCCAAGTTTTATTGGTTTTGGTATTACTATAGATAAGATAGATTTTTCAATTTCCCTTTTAAATATTTTATTGTTATTGTATAGACTCTTGCAGCTTCACTTGATGTTCTTATCAGTTCTAACAGATTTTGATGAAGTTTCCAGGGTTTTATCTGTATGAGATCATGTCATCAGCAAGTGAAAAATTTGAGTTTTTGCTTTCCTATTTGGGAGTCTTTTACTTCTCTTGTGTCATTGCTCTGGCTCGACTTACAGAGAGTGAGCATCCTCATCCTGTCTGTGATCTTTCAGAAAATGCTGTCAATTTTTCATTATTGAGTGTATTAATTACTGATTTACACTATAACTCTATTATTGTTTTGTGTATATTATACCTAATCTGTTAAAGGCTTTTTTTTAAACTATGAAAGAGTGTTGAATTTTGTCAAATATTTTTTTCTGCATGAATAATCTTTGGTTAATGTGATGTCATATTTGAATTCCTGAGTTAAATCCAACTTGACTATAAAGAATGGTTCTCTCAATGTTCTGTTGAGTTTGATTTTTTTTCAGAGATTTTTGCATTGATATTTATCTTGGCTATTGACCAGCAGCAGTTTTCTCTTAATGCCTTTATCTAGTTTTGACATCAGGATAATGCTGGCTCTGTAAAGCAGGTTTGGAATGTTTCCTTCCACCAAAATTTTGAGTTTGCAGAAGATTAGTAGTATTAGCTCTTCATCAAATGTTTCATGGAGTTTAGCTGTGAAGATGTAGGGTCCTGGGCTTTGCTTTGGTGAAGACTTCGGAGCTGATTCATTCTCTTTTTCTTATTAGTTCTTAGATTTTATTCCTCCATGATTCAGTCTTTGTAGGTTGTATATGTCTAGAAATTGATTAAGTTTTTCTAGGTTATCCAATCTGTTGGTGTATAATTGTACATAATAATTTTTTTTAAATTTTGTATTTCTATGGCAACTGAATTCCTCTTTCCTTTATAATTATTATAGTTTTTCCGTTTTTTTCTTCTAGTCTACTAGTGGTTTGCCAATCCTGATTGTCTTTTTATAATGTTTAGTTTTATTGTTTTCTTGTTTTCTTCATTGTTGTTCTAATTTCTATTTCCTTTACTTCTTCTCTCTCTCTCTCCCTCTCTCTCTATATGTTTACTTATATATATATATATTTTTTTTCTCCTTTTGTCAACTTGGGCTGTTTTTGTTATTTTTCTGGCTACTGGAGGTATACTATTAATTTGTTTATTTGGAATCTTTAAAAAAATTCAGAGATTGCATTTTATCTTAACCAAAAGGCTGAGAAATGATAAATGAGAAATGGCACAGATAGTTATGCTCTAAATTTTCCTTTTATACCTACTTTTGTCTGAATCCCATAAGTTTAGGCATGTAGCATTTCTATATTTGTTTTTCTTGAGTTTTTTTTTATTGTTGTAATGACCATGTTGTTTAATATCATATGCAAATTTTATATTTTTAAGTTCTCCAAAATCTCAATAGTGACTTCCAATTTAATGCTATAATTTGGTAAGATACTTGTTATTGTATCAATCCTCCTAAATTTAAGGTTCCTTTTTTTGTCTTACTATATAATCTTTCCTGGAGAATGTTCTAGGCATGATTGAAAAGAACATGTATTTGGTTGCTGGTTGGTGGAATGTTATGTATACATCTATTGGGTCTTTCTGGTCTAGAGTTTAGTTCAAGTTCAGTATTTCCTTATTGATTTTTCTTTTTTTTTTTTTTAAAGATTTATTCATTTTATTACAGACAGATATACAGAGAGGAGGAGAGACAGAGAGGAAGATCTTCCGTCCGATGATTCACTCCCTAAGTGAGCCGCAACGGGCCGATGCGCGCCGATCCGATGCCGGGAACCTGGAACCTCTTCCGGGTCTCCCACGCGGGTGCAGTGTCCCAATGCATTGGGCCGTCCTCAACTGCTTTCCCAGGCCACAAGCAGGGAGCTGGATGGGAAGTGGAGCTGCCGGGATTAGAACCAGCGCCCATATGGGATCCCGGGGCTTTCAAGGCGAGGACTTTAGCCGCTAGGCCACGCTGCCGGGCCCTCCTTATTGATTTTTATGAGATGACCTGTGCATTGTTGAGGTTCGGATATTTAGGTATTTTACTATTTTGCATCATAGTTTACCTCTGCCTTCAGATCATTTGATAAATGTTTAGGTACATATATTTAGGTGTTCTGGTGTTGTGTGCGTATTTATTCACAGTTTTCATACCCTTTTGTTATCCTGTGATGACCTTCTTTGTCTTACATTTCTGAAATCAGTCTATTTTGAGTAGTCCTATCACTTCTCTCCTAAGGTTTCCATTTGCAAGAACTATGTTCTCTGTCCCTTTTCTCAGAGTAGCTAGGTCCTTATCAGTAAAGTGAGTCTCCTATAGTTAGATATAGTAGATCTCATTGTTTGCCTTTGTTTTATTTGCTTTTAAAGCCATCAACCATTCTATGTCTTTCAATTTGAGAATTTACTCAGTTTATATCCAGGGTAATTGCTGAAAGCTAAGATTTGCTACTGCCATTTTGTAATTTAGTTTCTGGTAGTTTTATAGACCTTTTGTTTTTCCTCTCTTGCTGTGTTCCTTTGCAGTCTTACGTTTCTGTATGCTTTGCTTTGAATAGTTTCCTTTAATATTTTGTGCAACTACCATTGCTTTTGTGCTTGCATTTACTGTAAGGCTTATATAGAACTTGTAACAGGCTATTTTAAACTCATAGCAATTTAACTATAATTGCATATCAAAGGTTACACTGGCATTCCTTTTCCCCACCTTTTATGATTTATTTTTTTTTATGATTTATGTTCAATTTTAACACATTCTTGCAGCTTGTATCCCTTAACACTTACTGTTACTCTTGTACATTAGGAGATGAAACTGTTCTACATACCTGTATAATATGAGAGTCTTTTGAATATGTATCCAATTACTTATACATTCAGGATGTTTTTCTTGACTTTGGTATGTCTTATTTTATTAATTAGAGCCTTCTACTTTAAAAATCTCCTTTTTTGGAAGGCATGCCTAATTGTGATGAATTCCTTTAGGTCTTGTCTGGGAAAGGTTTTCTTTCTCCCTTCATGACTCTGTTAGGTGAGTTTTTTTTTTTTTCTTTAACACTTTAAATATATCATTATATTCCTGGCTTGTGAAGATTTTGCTTCGAAATCTACTGAAGGCCATAGAATTTTTTTTTTAATATGACATAAAAAACGAACAAAAATTTTGCTTGGGGTGACACAATGGTCTAGCAAGCTAATCCTCTGCCTGTGGGGCTGGCACCCCAGTGGGTGCCAGTTCATGTTCTGGCTGCTCCATTTCTGATCCAGCTCCTAGCTTATGCCCTGGGAAAGCACTAAAGGATGTCTCTAATTCTTGGGCCCCTGCTCCATGTGGAAGACCTGTCTTCAAACCTACCAAGCTCTGGCCATTGCAGTCATTTGGGGAGTGAACCAGCAGATGGGAGATCCCTTTCTCTCTCTCACTCTGTCTCTCTCTCCTTTACTCCGTCCTCCCTCAGTAATTCTGACTTTCAAGTAAAATATATGAATCTTTAAAACAACAACAAAACCAAACTCTTGCTGCTTTCAAAGGCTTTCTTTGCCTGTGCTTTTTGATAGTTGATTATGCTGTATCTTGTTGAATTCCTCTTTGAGTTGAAATTGAATACTTCTGAATTTTCTGTACCTGGATGTTTTCATCTTTCACCTAATATGACATTTATGACCAATTTAATTTGTGGCACTAAAAATAAGTTTTCAACATTAAATACTGCCTTTTTCATGTTTGTTGTAATCATGTGGTAATGCTATCATTTGTCTTTAAAAAGCCTGATGTTTATTCGGTGTTATGTTTACAAACTATTAGGACTTAGAGTTCCAATAAGTGGCATCCTCATCCTCCCCACCCAAATTAGAACCAATTGTAAGAGAGAGAATTTTGGTGACTGGAGATCAAGGAAGCAGTCTGTATTGAGGATGAAATGTAAAGAATTGCTGTGACATATGGGGAGAGGCAGGTGGAATTTTTTAATACTGTGCCTGCAAGAGAAATGTGCTCAACAATTCACTGGCGGAGGTGGAAAGCCTCAGACCTAACCTGTGACTTGTCTATGTAAAATCAAAGTTAAGGGGCAAAGAAAACACGCTGGGGTGTGAGATAAGGCTGGGTGCTAGCTCATCCGGAGGAAGGAGTAAGCTTTGCCGTCCGTTTCATGCCCCCAAAGTCTTCAGATAACTGGCCTCTCTTCCAAGGAAAGAAAGTCATGACACCTGTACAAGTTGAATCTATTTCCTGTTGAAGTTCTGAGCATTTGGTTGTAACTTGTTCAGGAAGCCTGGCCGCAGTTGGGGAGACTTTTGGAGAAGACCTGGCGGTGGTGGAAGGGGCTGTGTGTACATTGCCATTCTTCATGCCACATGGGCAGTTCCAACGGCGCTGTGACAACATTCTTGTTTTGTGTAGTCCTGCCTGTTTTCAGTGCAGCAGTGAGAGTCACAAGTAGTGACATTTATATTAGCTACTTTATTTTACATCTTCAAAAGTATTTTGGCCTGCATTTAGGGAAGTTTTTAATGTATTTTTGTCTTAACTGAGTTTTGTTTTTTCTCAAACAGTGCATACCTTCAGTCCTCCGAGTTGTTCTTTGTTACATCAATTCCCAAGGCTACTAATATCTTCTCAGGTGTTCTGGTGCTCTTAACAACTTAATCTCCCTTTGTGCAGTCAGACCAACTTAAGAGTATATTTGACCAAAACATCAGAGCTTCTGATCTAAAACTTTCCAGTATTAATTCTTTTCATCTAAATCTTTCGTGATAGTAAGTTTATGTTGTTTGAATTTATTTATTTTTAATCACTTTTTCCTAATTATTTTTTTTCTGAATGTAATTTTTTCCTTGAGGTAACTTTTTTGTAAATATTTGTCATTGATCATTTTCTCTATTTATAAAATATCACTTTACCTGTAATTTTATTTCAGAGTCTAAGATGAATATGTGATGCTTTTAAAGTCTTGGCATTTAATTGTCATAAACTTACTACATCAGTTCTTGAGAACTTTCATTCCATTGCTTTACTTAGATTGGATATTATAAGGAAAAAGCTACTGAAGCTCAGTTGTCAAAACTGTAATTGAGATGTGTGACCATCAGTGTCAGCATCACCTGGGAAGCGTGTCAGGCAGAGTCCCAGGACCTGCTCCAAATTTACTGAGTTGGAATCTGCATATTAACAAGATGCCTTCAGCAGGTGACGCAAGGGCACTTAAGTGTGAGAAGCTCTGGACTAGATGGTTTGCTTATCACCTGCACGTCAGGAGTGTTAAAAATACCAGTGTGTTTAGTGATGGTGAAAAATAATGTCCAGCAGTCTTACTCAACTGCTCAGTCTTTGCTTTCTTCTTACATTTATTTTAAGCAAAGATACTACTTTCTTCAGATTTTCTGATCTCTCCAGCCATCTTTATTATCATAGTTTGGGTAACCTTCCTCTTCTTTCGAAGGACTTAGCTGGAGTTCTTTATTCTTACTGTACAGTGTTGTGTTTGGAGACATAAATAGCCAGCATGAGATTAACAGTTTGCTTTTGCTTTGCAGATCTTCCTAGTTGGCCTCTGCCCCTAGTTAACCTGGCTCTGACACTTGCTACTGCTTTTTACTCTGGCTACATGTTAAAATCAGCTAGTGAGATATAAACTAGATTAATATCTTGATTCCAGCCCGGAGGAATTAAGCTAATTTCCGGGCATTGACTTTGGGCATATATTCTTAAGTCAATTTCTGAGGGCCTCCAGGTGATTCTTTGATGTTTGAAACTACAATTACCATTCTAGGCCCCATCTTATTTATGCATTATCTATTTGCCATCCTACTGATCAGTCACTTACTTGTCCACCAGCCCTCCACATTTCATGAGTTTCTACTGTGTTGTAGATTAAGTTTCAGAACAGTTTTGTTTGTTTCTTTGCTTTTTAACTCTTATGGCACTATCTACATTTTGAGCTGGACATCCCTTTCTCATGAAAGGCTGTCATGTGTATCGGAGGAGGTTTACTATCTATCATCTCTGGTCTCTATTCATTAGATGTCAGTAGCATTTGGCTGGTGTGCGCGTGCGTGTACACACACACACACACACACACATTTCCAGGCATTGCCAAATGTTCACTGGCCTACAGAATCTCCCTTATTGTTCTAGGATATGAGTCTCAGATGGTCAGTTTATAATCACTGTTTTGAAGCGCTCCGTGTTTTATTGATGAAGGCAGACACTTGCAAAGATAATTACAGTTGAATAGAACAAGTATAGGAAGAGTCTTGAAGTTCATGAGCAACACTAGAGAGGGAACGATGAACATTAGAGAAATGGGAGGTGACATTTGTATTGAGCCTCCAAAGATGAGTGGTTCTCCTCAGGACAAGAAAAGGAGTGCTTCATAACAGAGGGAGGAGCTGTTAGGTGTTCTGGTCCCATGATCCCCCATTTCCTGACTGGAAGCTTTCAGTTCACTTCTTTTCTGTGTAACTTCTCACTACATCCTGTTTAATATTTCTTCTCCGTGTTAGCAATATCATTGTATTTCTTAGTTTGCTCTTTGAGACTCCGGATCATCTGTCCCTAATTATTAACTTCTTCTTTTTTTAAAGCAACACTGTTTTGAGATGTAATTTATATACCCTTTGTTAGTGTCCTGTTGTTACCATGATGAATTCCCACAGCAGAAATGTGTATCCCCTTAGAGTTCTGGAGGTGAGAATGTGAAGCCAAGTTATCACCAAGAGCACACACTATCTGGAGGCCTTACAGGAGAACACTTCCTTGGTGCTACTTTCAGTTTTTAATGGCTTGTGTCCTTCCTTGGCTTTCGTACTTCATGGCCACATCTCTCCATCTCGGGCTTCTTCCATCTTCATGTTTCCCCCTCTCTATGTGTGTGTCACTCTGCCTCTAAAGATACTTGCTGCTACATTTAGGGCAGTCTGGGGTAATCCAGAATAATCCCCTCATAGGAAGATCTTGAATGGACTTGCTTCTCTAAAGGACCTTTTCCCAAATGAAGTGGCAGACTCACTGGTTCCAGGGACTAAGATATGGACATAAATTTGAGGGTGGAGGGTACTGTCTAATACCATATCCAAAGCTGCAGTACCATTTTACATTCCCTCCATCAATGCTCAAGAGTCCCAGTTCATCCAGATTATCTTTGATTGTCTTACTTAGTTCCATAGTCAGTTCTGCCTTTTACTAATGACTTTTTCACAACAGGTAGAAAAAGATACCTATTCGAGTTATGTCACAATTTTTCTCACTTTGAAAGAATGAATGCAACCAACTTTTGTCTACTCTATATGTGGCATTGATTTTTGGCTTCACTTTACTTTCCAGAAACTTGGGAATTGTCTCCAAATCTCTATCATTTCAGTTCTCAAAACAAAGTGTTCTCCCTAAGCTGTAAACTTAGTAAGGGCAAGCATTTTATTTTTAGACTTTTCTTGTAAACTTTGTATGTTTGTGGTGGCCATTCAATAAATATCAAATGAGAATATGATTATGGTCTCGTGTACAAGATTTATTGTGTTTTAGGATGACATTTTTCTTACTCATGTACACATTTCTGATCACCTAGTACCTTTGGTTATTGTCTTGTATGCAGATGAACTGGAGACTAGAGGTGTGCGAAAATGTGAGGATTCTAAACAAAGACTTGCTGGGGTATGCTCTTAAGAAAGCTGGTAATTATGTTTAAACTATTTTTGAAAAATTGTTTGAATTCAATGAATGCGTCAGAAACTTTTCCTTAAGAAATGATTTTGACATTTGGATTCACTCCTTGTGGATTACATTTCCTTGATATTTTTGAGACTTTGGGCATACTTTTTCTGTGATTTTTCTTCAGTGCAATTCCTGGGAAAATTGTTTGTAAGTTTATTTACTAACCTTGGATATCAGGGATGTGTAATAAAAGCCAACATTTTAATATGTGTGTATGTTATGTTAAAACTAGCTGAAATGTTATGATTGCTCAGGGATTTTATTTTAGACGTTCTAACTTAGTTGTGACTCAGATTGTGGTTCCTATGAGTTTTTTTGGCTGGTCTTGCTTTTCCTTCCGTCTGTCAACCAACTATTAAGTAAGTGCCATTTGCACTTAGAGGATATAGATTTCCTAAACAACAACAGTGTGCTGTGTTAGTGGTAATGCTTTTCTTAAGTAGGTGTTTGAATTATTTGATATATTACTTTCAGATTGTTTTTTTCATTCAGAGCTTGGGGCCATTTGTAATGCAGCAAATAGAGGTGTGTCCCTTTGTAGAAAAGTTGTAAAGTTTTTTTTATCTATTTTCAAATCAGTAACATAGATTAAGAAATTTTGTTAATATTCTATAAGATGAATTTGTATTAGTACCAGAAGTCTAATTTATTTCCATTTTTTGAAGTGAACTGGCTGTTGCACTGCCTTTAATAAAATTTGGAGCAATGTGTATGTAGCCGTGCTACTGTTTGCTGAGACATGTTCATCCAATACAGGATGACATTGATGACAGCTCACGTTTGATGTACTCAACTTTGCAAAGTGAAGAACTTTACAGTTACTATTTTCACAGTGTTCTTAGGCTTTCTTTCTTTCTTTCTTTCTTTCTTTCTTTCTTTCTTTCTTTCTTTCTTTCTTTCTCTAGTCCTTCTATTTCAGTTGACTGTTCATTTGAAGTAGCAGGGCTTCTTGCTGATGCCAGTTGAGTTATAATGTAATTCATCTTAATGTCATGAGTTTTGCTGTGGGATGCCAAATGAAATGAAAAGCCATGGTTTTGGATTCTCGTAAGAATGAATTATTGAATTCCTTTGTGCTGTCATGTTTGGGTGGGAACATTCAGAGTATAGGTGATTTGGGTGGGAATTTGGTGTGCACCAGAGAGGAGCCGTCATTGCCCATCAGCCTTTCAACGGAGCATGGTTTTCTAAATCCATGCTTTCTTGGCGTTTGATGTGTGGGATGTGTGTCTAGAGACACAGAAGGAGAGGAAGAGGGAAGACAGTAAAAAACAGAGAAATGATTTCTAAACCAGCACTGCAAATGAATTATGTCTTGAGAATGATATCTCTGCAAATAGTATTTGGGAGTGTAGCAAGCCTCACTCACCATTACAGGAGTTCAGTTAAAGGGAAGAAAGCAGAGATTTTATGCAGTGAATCTTGCCATGATAAGAAGTGACACCATTCTACAGCAGGTTAACTGAAGGCAGTTCTAAAAAGGGGTTGTAAACAGAACTGGTCATTTAGCACAAAGACTTCAGATAAAAAAAGAGTCACTCTGATCAAATTATTCTTTCTAAAATTGCTTTTATTTTCACATTCTCTTTATGCCTGGTGTTTGTCCCATAACAAAATACAGAATGAGAAGTATAGAAGAAAGAACTAGCTAATTTGTTTTAGGAAAGAATTTAAGAGCTTAAAATTTGAAGCTTTTCCTCTATCTCTTTCTCACTCTCTCGTTCTCTCACTCTGTGTATGTGTGTGTAAATTCTCCTAAGGCACGAACTTTACTGGCTTTTAATCTAACTCTCCAGAAGCACATGACAGTAAAATCTTACAGGAAAAAAAAAGCTATCATCTCTACTTTACAATTTTAAACAAGCCCCTTATTTCTGTATAACCTGCTGATTTGAAGGCCAGTGTGGGAATGAAAATAGAACATGCCTGGGAAAATAAAGCCCTCTGTCCCAACCACTTTTTCTGTCTCATTTTGGTATTTTCAGTTTTTACTCTACCTCCTAAAATGGATTCTCATTTTTTCTTAGGACTTAATATGTTGAAGTGTTGTGAGAATGAACAATGTTGTCTGTCAAAGTCATTTTGTTAGCTCAGCTTTCTCAACTCCACAAGTATTACCTACACATTCTAGCTCCTCCTTCGGGACCTCTGCATTATAAAATGATTGGGTAATTCTATTGCTATGTGATCTTGCTGCCTAGAAGATGTTTTTATTTAAGAGGGAAAAATCAACAAGGGAGGAGGATTCTCACTCTGCCACTCCTTTCTAGTGTTCCATTGGTCTTAAAGTCACACCTTTAACCTACTCTTAAAATTTCCTCTTTGTTATGTTTTTATTGATTTGGAAGTCAATTGGTGAGTATTCTACTTTCTTGGTTAGTTTATCCACAACTTATATCTGTTTACTGTAATACTTTGGTCTTCTCTTATCAAATTAAGTTGATACGCACACTCACACACACACAAACACACACTCACATACACCCCTGACACAATTTATGCATTCCTTCCATATTTTCTGTTTCTCTGTAGTAATGTTTTTGACCAAAGGAATTTCTCCATCACCAGAATGATCCTGGGTCAGTAAACATGGCTTTAAGTTCCAGGTCTTACTGCCATTTTCCCCTTGCCTTCACTCTTAGAAATGAAATGGACTTTGGAAATGATTCAGTAAATGACATCTCATGACATTAATAACAAGTTAATACCTTTTTGGGCTTTATAACATGGCAGGCTGACTTGCTGTTTTGTTTTTATTCCACAAACCCAGCAAACAAATGTTCTAAGCCTCAGCTTTGGCAACTCAGTCTTTCTAAATTGTATAGGAACCATGAATGCCACTGTTATTTACTATAATTTCATGTTGTGAACCCAGTCTTGGTTTAAGAATGATATGTCCTCATATTCCATAAAGCCAAGGAAGAAATAAACATGGATACAGTAAGTATAAATATAAATTTCTGTATGATTTATTGTTTTCTTTGTATGTAAGAAACAGTAATATACAACTTACACTGTTTCACAATGTAAAATGGATAAAAATGTGTATAAAAAGCCAATTTCTAGAAAATGTATTGGCAAATAGTAAAAATTGGGAGGGGAATATAAAGCAAAAAACAAATAATAAAAAAGAAAAACCAACAATTTTTCAATTCAGTGTGCAAACATTATATAAAAATAGAAATACTAACTCTACAGGCAGTATTTCCTGATAAATTATTTAAATAGCATATCTACACAATCAGATATCTACTTATTCCAATGGCAATGAGAAAATAATTTATAAAAACAAAGCAATGGTATACAAGATGATAGAAAAAAAACACAACTTTCAGAAACTGTATTCAATATTTTAACACAATTTCCTTACTGGGAATACTTTTTGCAAAGAAATTTTATACTATGTACAAACATTGACTTTTTAGGTACTACAGTAGCTTTAAGTTGTTAGACACTTAAACTTTGCTTGATCCAAAAATTCTTTACTCAGTCACACAACAAATGAGGTAATATTTGTATATAAGTTTCACGTTTGTAATTTTTTTCTCTTTTGGAAAAAGTGATGAAAATAGTGTATATGTGTTTTTTCTCCCTGGAAATAGGCATAAGGAATGGGATAAAACAGTATTAAAGAGCTCATGGCTTTTTTTGCAATCTAAAACACTTGCAAAAGGACACAATGGATTCCACTCTACAAAGAACAAAGAAGACAGAGTCTTAGATGTGTCCCTCTAAGCACCATGGGCAGCTGCTTACAGCTAATGTCCCTTGTGCCATTCTTGTAAGCCACTTGCTGATAAATTTCAGTAACCTCTCAAACACCTTTTATATGAAATCTAATTCCAGGTAGAACAGAGTTAATAAATAATCTGTATTTACAATCTTACAGTCGTGAAGACTCCTAGCAAAGATGATATGGACAGTCCTGACACTTCTTCCTGTTCCATGAATCCTCTGTAACAAGTCAAAAATAAATATTTTACATTGTAAAGTGTTTGTTTTTAAGAAAAGAAAGAATTCTACCATCCAAAAGAGAGAACTGGAGAACTCCATGCTAATTTAGGAAGCAAGAGAGAACAGGAATGTTTTAATTAGGTTGATAATTTTGTGCCTTTCTAACCATAAAATAGAAACCCGCTACCCCTCCATTGCAGGGCAGCTGGTGTTCACTGAGATGGTAGGTTTTCCTAGTTTCCTGCTACATCTGCACAAGCTATCTCTGGAAGAAAACTAGCCAAGTTCAATGTGATCGGCAGATGGTAGCCAGCACTGCCTGACACTGGTTTGATTTTGACTTTCTAACTCTGATATGTAACAGCTGGGGATCAGGGAGGGCGTCCAGAAGCCAGTCCTTCCCTTCCTCCCCTGCTTCTCTTTAAGTGCCTATTCACATGGGTTCATCAGCCAACACCAGTCAGCATCATGAGATCCAGCAAAAGTCTTTCGATCCCCTGAAAATGATTTAGTACCAATTGTGTAACAGTTCCCCCATTTTTCTTCATTCAATTATCTCTTAGGTTATGGTCCTCCCCCTTAGTGCTCCGGGCTCCTGCTCCCCACCCCAAGTTCCTGAGGGAGTATGTCAGGCATATTTTTGTTTGCTAATTCTAGTGATTCCTCCCTTCTCTGACCTGCTCACAGATGGCCTCACAATAGCACCCTGCTCTAACCAGAGCAGAGCAGGGCAGGCACCTTTCTAGCTGAAATGAGTAGATGCATTTGCTTTTTGGCAAAAGCACACCATAAGCCATTGTTTCTATTCTTGGAAGGTGTCCTCTCATTCATTGGAGGCCGAAGGCTGAGTCTGTTTTTGAAAAGCACGTTTCCTTGAGGCAGGTCCTGCATTGTAGGAATCCGCATGGATGCAAGCAGAGAAAAAAGGAAGGCAAAGAGAAGTGATCCTGGGGGTTTTCTCAAGCCCGTGGTTCCAGAAGGTGCAACACCAGCATTGGTTTATCATCAGTCTTTCAATCAACAGCTTGATGATTAGGAATCTGTTAAAACAGACAAAAGAATATATGTAAGTACATCACTGAAAAACTAGTTAACAGCGCAGTCATCTTAATGTCAGCTAATCAGCTAGCAATAGTTGTTATTCTATACTGACAGAAGCCATAATTTAAGATTGTTCAAATATATTACTATCTCATTCTGTTGACCAATATTGATGCCAGAGGGGTGACAGAGTACAACTTTCCAAAGTTGTGCTTTCTAAGGCCTTCAATATTAAATGCATAGGGAGTAATTTTTTTTAATTCAGACTTGAAAATTATACCATAATTTAAATAGTTCTTGAGAACAATAGTTCTCACAGGCATTATTTAATTTTTTACCAATATGTCCTTAAAAATTTTTCTCTCTCAAATACTGTTTAAATTGGCCTTTCCCATAATTATCGCCCTATATATCAGTCAAAATTAGAAATGTGAGGTATAATATTGCTCCTACCTCTACATTCATATTTCATGTCGGAGAAGAACACCATTTCTTGGGAGAAGACGAATAATCCTAGCCTGCCACCAGCATAGGTTTTGTCATAAATGGGTCCTGAGTCAGCCATGATTTTCTTCCCTTCATACATTACCACTCTGTGGAAAAAACCAGAAATCTCAGTAACTGCTACTTTTTTATATTCTTGTTTTTTTGTTTGTTTGTTTGTTGTTTTGCCCATCAGTATAAGCTAAGTGCAGCTTAATCAATACAAATCTTACCTAATGTAACCTGTCTTTGGCCTGTGGCTGAGACGCCATCTGTAAGCAGTGAAATCTTTCCAGCCAATGTGACGAGGGTCATGCCACAGGGTACGCACCTTTAGGAAAAGGAAAAGAGATTGGAGCACAGTTGGATCAGGACAAGGTCCACATTTCATTCTTTAACAAACAGTGCTTGATGTCAATGAGCAAATCATAGGTTGTGGTTAAGAACTTGTTTTTTTGTTTTTTTTAACATACTGGTTACGCAAAACCATGTCAATTCCATAATGTTACAAATTGCTGTTAATGTTATATTGGGACTCTTAATTGACTGGGATGATATTCTACCAGCTCTAACTTTGGACCAGAAATGGTCTCCCCAAGAAACTGTTCAACCCATCTGGACAATAAGTAGCTGGACTCTATGCTTGGTATATGTTTGCAAGGAAAGAATCTTGATTGAATTTGAACTGTAATACTGCACCAAGGTGGAGGATTCCACCAGGGGGGAGGGGCGTGGGGAGGGGTGGGGGGGTTCCCAGAGCCTATGAAACAGTCACATAATGCAAAATAATTAATAAAAAAAAAGTCAAAAAAATTAAGAGTATCAAAAACAAAACAAAACAAAACAACAACAAAAAAACAAACAGTGCTTGCCAGGTACCAACTTGTCTCAGATTAGATGGCCGCAGTGGAGGATTCTTCCAACCCCCCCCCCCCCCCCAAGGGCTCTCTTATTTGCTGCATACCACTGAATGCACATAGTAAAGCAGAGAGATGGGAAGGAAGTGTTTTATTTTGAAGATGGTCACACCATCTTCACATTTTAAGCATAATTCTTGGACAGAATGAGCTCCCCTATCAGATTAAGTTTTACAAAGCACAGCTTAGCCAGCAATGCTGGCAAAATCAAATCTAAGATTTCCTATTGGGAAAAGCGAAGCAACCACAGTGCTCATAGAATACCCACTGACTCACTTCCTTCTATGGTGCATTGCTTCTTACCTGGCCAGGAGTGTTTCCTGTGTGCCACAGGGCATTCCGCAGGTGCTCCCCAGGCCCTGTGGTAGAGTTCACAACCTTCACAGACAGGCCTGAGTATCCCTGAGCCCTGGTAGGGTTCGTGTCCCAGTAGGACTGAGTGAGTTGCTTCCACATCACCACGTAGAAGCGGCTGCTAGATTGATAGCCAAACACAAATCCAGCATAGTCATCGTCTCTTTCCGTGTTAATGAAGAAGGTGCCACTGAAGTCCACAGCATTAAACTCAGCAAAACCTGAAAGATGAGGTCAGAGCCAGGTTACAACTGGAAGCCTAGAGGTTCTTCATCATGTTCCCAGACACTTTCAGCACCCACAGACAGGTGCATATGGTGGTTTTTGTGTTTCTTTCCCACATATTAAATATTGGCCTTATGATCCAGGAACATACTCACCTACAGCAAGTCCAGGGTCACAGTTGACAGTCTGGACAAGTTCTTTACCCTGATGGCGTACAACCCAATTTGGGTCATTTTGGGATGTACCCTTGGGGTCTAGAGGAATCATCTGGAATTTGCGGAAGTCAGTTTCACTGATATCAACATTCTCAGGGCAGATGTCAAGGATGTCTGGAATTGTGTCATGATCAAAATCATCTTTGCAAGCGTCACCTCGACCATCACCTATGGTCAAAAAAGGCAAGGGTTTGTGAAATTCTGAAATGCCATTATGGGTATCCAGAATTTATTGTTTTGTCAAAATTAACATTTAGTCCCTTCATCTCACCAAGTGCTTTCAGCTTTTTCTCTTTTCCATAAGACAGCTGTGGTGTCTGCTACTTGTTAAAAAAAGGTGGCTTGACTGACTTACCATCTGAGTCCTTCTGGTCAGGATTGGGCACAAGCCTGCAGTTGTCCCTGTCATCAGGGATGCCATCATTGTCATCATCATGGTCACAGGCATCCCCCTTGCCATCTTTATCATGGTCAGCCTGGTTGGCATTGGGCACATAGGGGCAGTTGTCCAGATTGTTCTGGTGGCCATCGTCATCAATATCCTGATTGTTGTCACAGGTGTCTCCAATGAGATCCGAGTCAGAGTCCAGCTGAGAAAGACATAGACATGGAGACTGAGCCAGAACATAGATTAGCCATGACAAAGAGAACATGAGTGTTCCCACCGCAGGGACAAGTCCCATGTCTGATTTGGCTATTGGGTTTCCTGTATTTTTTCTCTTTTTTTCCTGTCTTTTGGGTTTCCTTGTTTTTATATGAAAAAACTCAGAATACTTTTTGAAAATATAAATTCCCTGAGTACATTTTATAATTTTCTATTGAAAGTTCAAATATGAAATTGTTAACATGTCAACTTGTTCTATGTCATGAAATTATGGAAACATGGCAGTACTTCCTGAGTACAACCTAGGTAATGTACATGATTGTGAACTTTTTTTAAGGTATTTGATTTATTTGTAAATATCCATAAGGACTGTTATTTATTGGCTCAGGCAAAGTCAAACTCTGTATTTCTTTGAATCTGTATTTCTCAGATTACTAACACTGTTCACTATGCACTGGGTACTTAGGACTCTATGCTAACTGGAATTTTTCTTTTCAGTATACATAATCTTTGCTTTTAACATTTTTTGCCTGATTCTTAAATTTTCTCATAGAATTTATCCTAATCTGAGGGGAAAAACTCCTCCATTGAGGTTAAATGACACTGAGATGATTTAATTTATGGCAAAATCAGAAGCAAAGATAGATTGTCTTTAATGTTATTTGATCAGCCACCCATTCCAGATGTTATGCTTCCCATTGTGACTCTGAAACTCTTTATCTTGTCACTTTCTGCTTGATAGAACTTCATATAAGTAAATATCAGGGAGTGGGGGGAGACTCTAACAGTCTCATTTCTTTAGTCTTATAAACTGTTACCATTTAACCAAGGGTGGAGAACTTTTCTTCTGCCAAGGGCTATTTGGATATTTATAACATCATTAATGAGCCATATAAAATTACCAACTTAAAAATTAACCCGCTACAGATTTACTGAGTTTTGAGTCCCACCTGGGTTGCTTTGGCAGGACCAGATCAAATGATTTCATGGGCCTTATATAGCCCATGGGCCAGATATTCCCACCCCTGAAAAGGAAAGCTGTTTTCCAAGCTCTCATAACAATGCAATTTAAGAAAAAAAATGCTGTTTCTTAAGTTCTATCTCTAGATAATAATTGTAGGAAATTACACAGAAAGAAAAATGTTTTCAGCTGAGCCCTGTTCCATGCAGTGTCTTTCTGCAGCATCCCTAATATGGACAAAGAATGACAAAAAAAACATGGTTTTTCAGGTTTGGGGAATACTTCTAGTTTGATGATTTTACAGGACCAGATTACATCATTAGCCATGAAAAAGGTTCAACTGCTTAAAGATTTTTTTTTTTGCAAAACATAATTATAAAATGTATCCAAAGAATACATTTAAAACACTCTTAGTCTTAGACATGATTAATATGATGATAAAATTTTCAGTCTCAAATCTTTGCTCTTCCTAATTTATCTTAACGGTGATAGGCACAGTGATCATCAAGTCAAGTGCACTTGTTCATGGAGAACATGTCTGATAGGATCTTCACATTGAAGACACATGGGGGCTCTGGATAAGGTCACATCAGACAAATTGTTCCCATGAACATACTGCATTTGAGAATACTGAAAGCATTGGTGATGAGTTTTTAAACTCCATTTGACTCATTTTGTAAAGACCTAGAGAGAAGTTCACAGACTTGACTGACAGACTCCTAAAGTAATCACCCTACCTGATCGGGATTGTGTTCCAGGGGACAGTTATCACACTGGTCTCCAACCCCATCCATATCAGTGTCCTCCTGGTCCACGTTGTAGACATACTGACAGTTGTCTCGCTCATTGAGGATACCTGTGAGGAACAGGGGACCCATCAGAGCTCACATCTTCAGTCTTGAATGAAACTACCTAAGCATGTCCAGGACACAGGAGAAATGGATTGAAATCTGAGTGTGTTTCCCATTGCGCATGGGCTGTGGGGCCAGGTAGGGCCTTACCATCTCCGTCAATGTCCACAGCACAGGCGTCTCCTTCCCCATTGCTGTCTGTGTCTGCCTGATCTGGGTTGTGGTTGTAGGGGCAATTGTCACAGCGATCGCCCACGTCATCACGATCATAGTCATACTGGGCTGGGTTGTAATGGAATGGACAGTTGTCCTGCAGAAAGAAGAAAGAGGGAACACATTAGAATGCCTCCAGTGGAACCAGCTTAGGCTTCGGCCCACATGCATGGTAGGCAGAAAATTGCAAAAACTCTTGCAATTGATTATTTCCTATCTAGGGCATATGCTGATTGAGTATCCAGTGTAACATGATCACTATAAAAGTTAAAAGCCAGGGTACATGATGAATTAAAAGTATATTTCTGTTGGTTTCAAATCAGTACAAGTAAAATGTCATTTGAGCATCTCAGCTCCTTATATGTCCCAAGTAAATGTTACTGATTGAGGCAGGACATGTGAAGTAAATCTAGGGGCCCAGGGGTCATTGGTAACTAATTTCTCTCTCATATGGGGGGGAATGTTGTGATGGTTAACAAAACTCCTTTAAAAATTCTCCTGGCAATATGTATGTCTCCTCAAACTACTAAACCGCCATGAAGAATCTGTCATTATCCTACATATCCACTGGCTGTGTTTCTTGCTATAACGCTGTAATTTTTAAATCCTGAAATGTTTCAGGTTGTAGCTAAACTGAAGAGAAAAAAAGGTAGGGCACACATTCTGTTTTTACCCTGTCGTCTGGGATTTTGTCATTGTCATCATCATCATCACAGGCATCACCGATTCCATCCTTGTCATAGTCTTCCTGCCCTGAGTTGGGGAGATTGGGGCAGTTATCCTAGGAAAGAGAAGACATTCATTACAGCTACAGATTGCATTCCCTTTGCACAGCTCACAAATCATACATGGGGTACTAGGACACTTCCAGATCAAAAAAAAAAAAAAGCATGGACTGTCACTCTGCTATGAAGACGAGATGTTTTCTTGGGGGTTGCACAGAGACTATGTCTAATTGTTCATACTTTACACATGCTGTGAACATGCATGTTCTCTGTTTATCTGGCAGAGCAGTCAGCATTCTCTTGGACAAAGGAATCAGCATATACCACAACTGTCCAAAGAACCTGTTCTGTCCATGTTCTTGGCACCAAATAATTTAATATTAATGACATTAATATTAATGTCCTCTTTCCTGGAGATTTCATCTTTCAGTTTCATTTACGAGGTTTAAGTATTTAAAAATCTGTTTGCTGAAGGTAACAGGCACACACAGGAAGATGGCTCTACCTTTTTGCAGTGGTAAGTTGCATTTGCGATGCACACCAGGTCCTCGTTTGGCCAGCCGTCGAGGTCTGTGTCCTCCCCACAGATGATGCCGTTGCCAGCATAGCCAGGCTTGCACTCACACAGGTACATGGGGTCACTGTAGTGGCCCAGGTAGTTGCACTTGGCATTCTTGTTGCAATCGTGGGTCCCATCTGTGCAGGGGTTGCGGGGCTTGCATACCTGGAGGTACACATCCTTTTGTCAACACAGAGCCACCCAGAGTTCCCACACACCACAGAAACAAGAAAAATCCAGATCCCTGTTGGTGTCCTATCATTGCTAAATGGACAGAGGCTGCAGTTGGAGGAACACGGTCAGTTTCCCATTCTGCCCCCAAGGATGGCCAGGCTACATGCAAACTTTGCTTTACACTTATTTATGTTTCTTGAAATTGCTTATCACCTTGGCATTTGAGTTCATACTGCAGAGCAGCATTTTAAGATGGACCTTTTTACCCCTGCGGGGTTTATCATGGATTTTCTACTCGGGCTTCATTTACCCCTTCCCTTCGGGGAAGGCTATGAGATTACAGCTCTTCACTCTCCTGGGTGTTTAGGTCAAGATCAGCTCTTCTCTGCTCTGGAGTATGAGTCTAGCCAATCATACCTGTTTGTTAGCCATGGCATGTTCAACACCCCGGCCGAAAGGCTGTGTGCCAGTGTAGCGTGGAGGGCAGGGCAGGCAGTTATAGCCGGGGTCTGTGTTTCTGCACCTGTGTTCCCCGTTGTGGTTGAAGCAGGCATCAGGTACTTCTTTGCACTGTGGAGGAGAAATTTTGCTTATTGTTTGGAAAACACTGCAGTGAGGACATGGCTGGACATGTCCATGCTGTCCTAGATCTCCGAACCTGAGCCCTCTGGTCCTCACCTCATCAACATCTTTGCACTGGATGCCATTTCCACTGTACCCAGGGGGACAGGTGCCACACTTCCAGCTGCCATCAGGGTAGCTTGTACACTTAACACCCGCAAAACAGGGATTGGACAGGCATCCATCTGAGACAAGGTGAAAGAGACAGGTTAACAGTTGGTCTGGAATGCTCTTTCTCAAGCACAGTGTTAAGTTAGGCGAGGAGGGTGTCCTTGACTGCAAGCCACATGAACACTGACTGTGATAGTCAGCAAACTAGGAAGCTCTGGGGGAGTTTTGTCTTGGACTGTGTGACTCACCAATTGGACAGTCCTGCTTGTTGCAGATCTGGTTTTCTGTCACATCACCGACGCAGTCCTTGCCTCCAAACTGGGGTGCAGGGTTGTTGCAGAGCCGGCTTCGTTTCTGCACCCCTCCTCCGCAGGTGACAGAACAGATGTCCCATGGGGACCAGGGGCCCCAGCCTCCGTTGACTGGAAGAAAACGAATCCCATGCAAAAATTAAGGTCCATTTTCAAATCCTTCACCAGTCCTGGGAGACATTCCTGAACCTATTCAAGAAGCCTCTGCCTCCCTTCCTCCCCTCCCCCTACATATGGAAACAATGTCTGGGGGAGGGTGAGCTTGACAGGGCTTGGTTTCTGTTTTTCATTAAAACAAGCTGCTGAGCCTGCAGGTATTTCCTTCTGTTTGTTCATCTAGCAGGTAACCTTGCCCCTTGGTGACCCACTGAACTGCAGGCTGCAGACACCAAGCACCCAGCTGGGCAGAGCTGTCGCCATCCTGGCCCCCACCCTGCAGCTGAGTGCCCACTTACTGGGGCAGGCATCTTTCCGGCAGGCTTTGGTCTCCCGAGCTTCGCCTTCACATGGTTTCCCGTTCAGCTGGGGGCTGGGAGAGTTGCAGAGCCGGATCCTTGTGATCACACCATCTCCGCATGTCACAGAACAGGAGGACCAGGGGGACCAGTGGCTCCAGCCGCCATCCTGTTTAACTGAAGTACAAAGCTGATGGTCACACAGATGGTATCGGCTGGGTAACCTTTGGCTCATACACAAGTATTTCCAGTGGCAGCCACATCCTGTGTGTGGCAGAAAATGGCGCTTGACCATGTGTCTGTTAATGCTAGCATCGAACGTTTTCTACCAGAGTGCAGATAATATGTAGCTGTCTTTGTGCGTTTGTGCTTACCATGAACAAAGTTCTGTGCTGATTGTTTTATAGGCATCATAGAAATAACATGCTCACAAATAACCTTATCGAGAATGATTACTCTCCCCAAATTACAGATAAGGAAAGAGAAAGAATAAGTCCTACTCAAAAGTGCACAGGCAAGTGGGAGAAGGGGTTCAAACCCAGAGCTTCTAGGACCTGTGCTTCAAAGGTCCTTGCTGTGGAGCTGCTGTGAGTGGTGAGGACAGATTTATCCTCCCCAAGTACAGATGCTTACATCGCTTGTCACACTCCTGGATGTGGCAGGTCCGGGTCTGCACTGAGGAGCCCTCACATCGGTTGTTGAGGCTGTCGCAGGAGCGGCCACGCTGCTGAATTCCATTGCCACATGTCACAGAGCAAGAGGTCCACTCAGACCATGGAGACCAGCCATCATCTGCCGAGTCGCTGGCTGTGGGGAAACATGCTGGTTAGTGTCTGGTGATGGATGTAGACTATTCCTTAGCCCGCTCTGCTCACAGCCCTCTGCTAGCGTGCAAAGCAGTGCATTTCTCTTATCCAAGCTTTACTGAGGGACAACAGATAAAAATCTGTTAAGGTACACAACTGCTGTTTTGGTATGTGTCCCTTTTATCACTGTCAAGCTTGTAGTTCATAAACTTGTCTATGACCTCATAAAGTTAATTCCTTTTTCCATGGTAATGGTTTCAGAAATGTCAAGGGTATAATTTAATATTATAACTATGGTCAGTGTGTTCTACATGGGATCCGGGGAACATAGAATTAAAGGTTACAAGGTGCTGATTAGGCTGGCTGACAAGGGGTTATTCCAGGCTGCTGGGGATGTAGCACTGGCGTGTTAGGATTTTAGGATGTGCCGCCTGGGTCGACACAGCTGAGTCTTCTGCCAGCCTACTTGTTGGTTCCTCTTCTCCTCTCTCATTCCCCGTGATTTTCCTATAATTGACTTACGCTATCTAGACAGGCATTTCCAGTTCCAGGCTTCCAAGAATGCTAGAGTTTCAGGCATCTGGCACTTTAGTTACTCCTGACCATCAGGGAAACCACTGACCACGTGCTTGACAGATGAGCCTGAAGGTAGCTGAGCTGCTGTCAGCTCAGGCTCCAACTCGGTCACCGGGTTAGCCAGTTTGGTGTTCTTCTTAACCTAGTATGTGGGGTATTTTCTGCACATATATGTGTGAGAGAATATGTTTGTTCACCATCTGCCCAAGCACCATGACTACAATCACATCTAGTTATATTAGAGAAAACAGTTTGCTTTCTTTTTTCCTCAGCTGGAAACTTTCCTAGCAGTCCCTGATTCCAGTTCAGAACTCTGCTAACACCCAGCAAAGTGCCAGTGTTGTTTATTCTGAGTCATGGCCGGTGTGTGTGTATGTGTGTGTGTGTGTGTAGGCCAAGTGCTACTTTACTGTCTTCTTCCTTATCTTAGTTGGGATGACTCACTTGGATGATCTATACCCAGTATATTAAACATTGTCCCAGCAAAGCGATCAAAGTACACTGGCAATCCAAAACCAAGGAGAGGATGCCAGGGAACACACAGGGCCTTATCACTCAAACAGATCCTATTCTTGTACTCCTGTCGATATACACACTTCCAGGCCCAGTTCAATCTAATGCTCATCCCATAAGCCTGTGGTAAGCACATTTTTCTTAACTCTTTACCTGTAAGAAAAAAAAGTGCTAAAAGCAGCCAACTTAGAGATATTGCAGCTGCATATTTATCTCCTTTCCTTGAGGTGTGAAATCAGAATTAATAGCCATACCAAGATTCTTACTGCCTATACCATAATATTTAGCTATAAAAGAAGCTTTTGGCTGCACTTGGCAGACAAGCTCTCCGTTACCCAGCTGCTGCAGCAAGAAGCAGAATCAAAGCCTGGAAGGTAGAGGAAGTGATGAGGGTGGGGGCCAGCATGGTGCTCAGCTGTCCAGGGTGTATTAGAACTGGCCTGGAAGAATGGTGCTGCTACTTGGGGAACTTACGCCAACAGCGTGGGCAGCATTCTCCATCAGGAACTGTGGCATTGGAGCAGGGCATGATGGGGCAGGAGACCTTTTTGCAGATAGTAACTGAGTTCTATAAAGCAAGAAAGTAATGAGAAGAGGGTTACTTTGTGTACGGCCAACAGAAGGTAGCATATTCTACCATTTTCATTAGAAGCCAAATGGTAGAATGCAAACATCCTAGTGAAATTATGTGCTATACCTGCAGCCATGCCTAACAGGCAAAGACTTCTGGTGCTAGCTACTTGTCATTTAATTCCTTGGAGGGCCTTTTTAAATTGCTATTCAAAGACAGAAGTTCCAGCATGAGGAACTTCTATAAGGGAACCAGTACGTAGCACCCGTCAAACTCGTGTCTGAAATTGAGCTCACGAAACTCAGCCAGAACTTTTGAAGGTGTTAAATTTTCTTTTTAGTGGGGGAAAATTAGATTCTGTAAGCTTTTTTTTTTAGCATTTGTAGATCTGGATTAATCATATTGGAAAAGAATGGAAATTTAATGAAGTTGGCTTCCAAATTCAGTAACCTGTGATTTGCATTAAAACCTAACTTTGCTTCCTGTGCCAGGAAAATCTCTGAACTCGTCTGCCAGGAGTGTGGGCAAAGCAGCAGCAGGCAGTGCAATCTGAGCTAAGAGTCCAGGGACATCCTAAACAATACGGGCTAAGGGATCTCCACAACAACCTGTATGGTAGTAAAAGAACCACTGTGCCACAGCTGAATACAAACCAGGGCTGGAAAAAAAAGGAGGATTGTTCCAACTAGGTTTTAATCACCTGATATTCAACACTTAGCCTTTGAACTAAAGTAGGTAAGTTATTCAGCTGTCTTCAAGATTTGTTTTCTGAAATGCTTCTAGCCTGGTGTATAATTAAGACTTGAACTAAAACCTTCTGAAAGTTCAAGAAAGAATTTATAGATGCCATCATTGCCTCTGAAAGTAAAAAACAAAACAAAACAAAAAGGCACTGTGGCACCAAGCTTGGGAAAATGGCAAGAACCCGTGTGGTCAACTGAGTATTTTCCCCAGAGCCAGTAGCTTCAAACACCTGGCATCCAGCCCTGTTTTCTCTTAGCATGTTAGAGCCCTCACCTGGCAGCGACACTCCGTGCAGCTGTCGACTGTCCATTCCTCGTTGTTCCTGTACTGGACTCCATTGTGATAGCACAGAGGAGGCTTCCTGAGCTCGTTGGCCAACTCTTTGTTCTCTTCAGTCTGAGAGGAGGAGGGAGATGGTTAGTGTGTGAACCTCTGCTCGGTCCCTGGGGGCTCCCCTGATCAAGGTATCCCAGGCCTCGGTGCGTGCAGGCAGCTGGGCAGGGAGCTGTGGAGGCCACAGGCCACTGACCACTTTGCGGATGCTGTCCTGCAGCGTGGTCACGATGGTGCGCAGACCCCGGAGTTCCAGAAATATGTTGGACAGCTCTTCACAGGAGATGCCACAGATGGCATCCTTTGTCTTGTGACCAACGTAGTCAGTGCGGATGGCAGGGCTGGACCCATTCACCACATTGTTATCAAAGGGGAGAAGGACACCGCTGTCTGCCAGGAGACAAGATGAACAAAGCAATAACTTCAAACGGAGGATCTGACTATCGAGCCCTTCCAGGTCTCAGTTTTAGAAGGCATTTACTACATTTGGAAGGAAGGGTGCAGGTGGAAGAGATGCTTGTGTGTGGAAGACTTTTGGAGGCAGGTCACCTCTTTGTTCCCTGGGGAAAATGTGTTCACGATCAGTAGTGCTTACACTGCTCAGGTGGCTTTTGGTGGAAATCCCACCCCCATCTGAATTTCCCCCAACTGCCCTAAACAGAGAGGGATACTCACTGCTGGAGCAGCCTTTGTTCCTCAGAATGTCTTCTGGAGTGGTTCCAAAGACAAACCTCACGTTCTGCAGCGCCCCCTGTGGGCAGAGGTCACACATTACTCGTGTGGAGCTCTAATCCCAAAGTAGGTCATTTAAAAAGCTTCCAAGGGTCTTGCTTTTAAGATCACCCTATCAAAATAACACCCCAACATAAACTTCCAGACACCTTCAAAATTTTGCTTGTGTCTCTGCCAAGTCTTCAGTGTTTGAAAGAATTCAGCTGATTTGATTACACAGGAAATGGCATTGGATACAAAACCCGGAGGATGCAAGGACATTCTCCAATGTCAAAGAATTAAATGTGGGCGTTCAAAGCCACAGTTACAAAAATGTAGGCGCTAGGGCAAGGAGGGAACTGCAGCAGCCAGTAACACGACCGGCTCGTCCCCGGGAGGAATCCAAGAGCAAAGGGATCCCGGTTCTACCCACGCAAGCGCTCTTGTCAAGCTGTGTTAGTACTGGTAACACACATTGAAAATAAGGTGTTCTTGAGAGCTTCCCATTCAAATCAATTTTTCTCAAAAGCTTAAAAAGTGCCTATGGCTTGACTAGACTATTAAAGGAACATCATCTGTTTCCCTGAGCAGTTTTCACAGTGTGGCTCCCCAGACCACTGCTCTAGCCTCAGCATCACCTGGCACTCATTAAAAATGCAAATTCTCAGGCCCCAGGCCTGGCTGGTAGTGGTGGGGGACAGCAGTGTGCAGGTCCCCTAGCCCTCCAGGAAATCGGATGCTTTGAAAAACAGGAGCTGTCGCCTGGGTCTTCCAGTGTTCCCTGCAGCTTTCCCAAGCCAGGTCAGCTGGTTTGCAAGGAGGAAGCCTCACCTGGAAGTTGTCATTGACGCCTCCCTTTGCAACGCGAAGTCGGGCGACGTTGGCCAGGTCCCTGGTGAAGATGCTCTGGATGCGGACATCCAGCTCAGCGTTCTCCATCTTCTCGCAGTCGATGTACAGCTGGGCCCTGTCTTCCTGCACAAACAGGGTGATGCTCTTCCAGTGGCCGGTCGCCAGAAGAGCATCTTCCACCGACACCACGTGCTGCTTCCCCTGCACGGTCAGGCTCAGGTCCAGGGTGCCCGCCTTGCCGTTGGAGACCACGCTGAAGATCTGGCCCGAGTTGTCTTTGCGTTCCAAGGCCAGCAGCGTGCCGCGGGTCTTCTTCAGCTGCCTCAGGGAGGCCAGGAAGAGGAAACCTTTGTCTGCCCGCACCGCATCCACTAGATCCTGGAACTTGTCATCAGGCACCGGGGGGATCAGGTTGGCATCTTCAATGCGGAAAGCAGGGCTGGACGGGTCGGGGCCCTTGACTAGGCGGCGCCCAGAGCCCCTGCGGGCGGCCCCGGTGAGTTCAAAGATGTCGAACACACTATTGTCTCCCCCGGATTCTGTGGGAGAGGAAAGGCCATAGAGTTTTCTAGGCTGGGGCTGCAGGTGGGGGGCTTAGCCCTGCGGGGAGCGGGGATGGGACCACAGGGCCAGGCAGCCATTGAAAGAGATGGAGAGAGACCCCCATCCAGGGTGGGTGGGGGGCAGTCAGTGCTGAGGGCTCCATCATGGCAGCCAGCACTTCCCTCCCTCCTGCTGCCCACAAGCTGTCCCACAGACTCACCTGGAATGCGGTTGGTGCCACATGCTTGCAACAGGAACAGGACACCGAGTCCCCAGGCCAGCCCCATGGTGGAGCTGTCTGTGCCCAGCCGGGAGCCTGCAGCTGGGAGTAAGAGCCCAGGGTTAGGGACCACTAAGCAGGGGAGGGGAAGGTGGAGCCAAAGCTGAGGGGTGGGGAGGGCGCCTCTGGCATCCCCCTCCGGTCTCGACATTTACTAGAATGAGGACCAATGGGATTTTTCCCCCCAGAGGGAAAACCAAAGTCAGAGGGCACAGGGGCCACCCACCTGGGGGTGGTGGGGGTTTCTCAGGAAGGTGAGAGGGAACAGCAGGGCCACGGGATGTCTGTTAGGGCCAGCAGGGAGGGCTCCGCAAAGTAGCCTCCTCCCCAGAGGACTGCAATGGAGGTTTAGATGGAAAACAGGAAATCTTGGGGTGCTCCAATGAGGTGGTTTGTAAATCTCAAGGTGAAAAAAAAAAGAAGAGCCCTCCACTTAAGCAGCAAAGCAGGACAGGATGAAGGCCGCTAAAGAGGGCAGCTCAGGAGAGCCTGGGAATTCGCGAATGGTGGCGGCCAGCGCAGTGTGGGGTCGGCGGACTGGCCACCCCGGGGCACTTACCTGTGTGGACACGGAGCGGCTCAGCGGCCGGGAGCGGTAGCGAAGACGCAGCAGCAGACAAGGGTGCTGGAGAGGCGCAGGGCCAGGTGGTGCGCCCTGGGCAGCGTGGCCGGAGGCAGTCGGAGACTTGGGCTGCTGAGGGACCCCTTGTTGGAAACCCGAACTTGCCTGCCGGCTCGGGTGCAGTGGCTGGCGAACCGTGGCTGCGCGAGCTTTTAAAGGGGCGCTCACATTCCTGGGGATTCCTCTGGCCAATGGGCTGCGACCGGGCAGGAAGCGCGGGCGAGGGGGGTTGGCGGGGGTGTCTGGGTCGCTCTCTCGGCCCCCCGCCACCCGGTGAGCAACTTTCCAGTTAGAAAGCCGAGGGGGAGGGAGGACTGGGCACAGGGGCGCTGGAACTTCTCAGAAAAATAGGTGCCCGCCCAGAAAGCCTTGGCACACGCAGGCTCAGGACTTGTGCTCTTGCGCCACGCGGCTCCAGGCTCTTGGCGGCAGCGTCCCGAGCTGAGACGGGGCTTAGCAGCCTTCCCCCCACCCCCACCCCTGACCCAGGCAAGCTCTTCCCCTTGAATGCCCGCTCGGGCCACGTCTGAGGGATATACACTTTATTAAAGTAGTGGATCTGATGGGCACACAGGGGACCCACGGTAGAACCAGCCAGTGAAGAAATGCCCCCTCACGTCCCGGGGTTGCTGGCTGGCTGGCTTTTGTGTAGACCGCCCGGGCGAGCAAGCCCATGTCCTCAGTGCCCTCGCCCCGAGCCTGACCTGCAGAGGGCTCAGCCTGCGGCCAGTCTCCTGGACGCTAGCTCCTGGCTGCTACTGCCGCGCTCCCCCGAATGGCCGCTTGGGGGCGGTATGCGTATTCTGATCGCTGAGACCCACGCGGACCACTTGCTTTGCTAGTGGTGGAAGTTTGAAGCAAACGGACTCTTCTCTGGCTCCCTCAAGCCAAATTTGAAATCGTGTCTTGAAAAACAGTCTTTGTGCCCGCTCGTGCTCCTTAACGTGACTACTGGTTGGAGAGTTTGCAGAACCATCTGCTCCAGGGTCCCAACTATTAACGGAACAGACCCATGGAGTAATAAGTTACTCTCTGCCAATTATTTTATTTCCCTTTTTCTTCCCTAAACGTTCCTTTCAATTTATTTTTCAACTCCAGAAACCAAGGCTTGGGTACACACATTGCCGTGGGGCCCATGGTCTGATGCCTCTGTCAATGACGTGGTCTGGTCTCCAGGCCACTGTCCCAAGTCAGCATGACTCCAGCAGCCTGGAATTCCATTCATCTCCTTGGGATGGGATGCCAACAGCCACTGCTAACCCTACTGTGGTCCTGTGCTGGCAGGCTGTCTCGGAGACCAGGGCACAGGTAAAAGTGTCACCAAATAAGGGGACCTCCCTCCCCCTACCTCCCTTCTCAGCAGGGACACCTGGCAGGACTCCCCGCTACCAGGAACACCCATGGCTTGCGCGCATCTGACTTCAATTTCACTTTCCTTGTGTGTCAGTGTTATGTGGCAAGGGGTGCCTGTGTGTGGGTCCACCACAAGTGCCTTTGGCAGAGAACACCTGTTCCTAAGACGCTGTCTTTCGAACGTTGTGAAGCAGGAGTGTAAGTTTGTGTTGGAGGATGAGTCATGTCGGATTCCGGTACTGGAAGTCAGAGGTAGTGACTCATGCACCCAGATCTGAAGAGACTAGCGCTGTGCGTGTCCTCCCCTCCCCTCTCCTCCGCAAGCAACCAGCTTGCTCTTGGCAAGAGGACAGATTTTTTTTTTCCCTTTTTTTTCTCCTTGTGACTAATTCTTCATGACACTGGGCACGTGGGAAACATTTCTGGAAAACTGGCCAGCTGCTGGCATGGGGCACCTTTGGCCCAGTTGATAGCACAGACAGGCCAGATGAGGGCTTGAGGTCCCATGAGACCCACTGAGGCAGGGCGCCCCTTTCACAGAGCCAAGGACCCTCACCTCTGGGATTAGCCACACAGGTGCGGTAGACCCAAGCACTTGTGGCCTGGAGTGGGGACTGTGGAAATGTCTCTGGATTGTCTGGGAACTTGTGGTGGGCTTCCCTACTAGGGCAGGGACATAGGTGTAGTTGGAAAAGACTACCATGTGTTTTGTGGGAGAAAGCAGATAGAGGCATTGGTGCCATTTAGGAAAACACCAGGTCCTCCCCAAACCTGCAGGCAGCACAGTTGTTCTGGTGGAAAGCAGAGAAGCAGGTGTCTGGGCAGTTCTTGGGAACTCTTCCTTGTTCCTCCTGGCCAATGTGTGGTCCATATATTCTCTAGGAAACCTCAAGCATCCTTGGGAAGCGTTGAGGAAAGCAGGAACGGGAGCCTTCCCCCCTTCAGTGCAGGAACATGAACCCTAGTGTGTGTGTGTCTGCTGCATCTAGAAGCCCTGTGAGGTCCGGTCAGAAGACCCGCAGGGACTAAGCAGGGACCTGTCAGGGCAGGCTCTGGGAGAGTCCCTAGCCCCACACTCTTCACTGCTGATGTCCAGGAGGGAGTGTTATGTCTGCACGTGCTGCGCTGTGAGATCCTTCTCCTGGGGAACTAACTTGGAAATGTAGTCCATTGTCTTCCTTATTATTTAAAACAATGAGGCATGTGACATCTCCCCAAGGGTGTTCTTCCTCCAAGTCCCTCTAGCTGGAGATGAGGCTGATCTAATTGCTTTGGCAGTAAATAGCAGGAGGGCACTGGCAGGGACAGCAAGTTTAAACATTGCCTGTATGATGGACCATATCAATCAGTGGACCACCTCATCGAGCGAAACTGGCAGTGACTCATAACTGGAGAACTATTAACTCCACTTGAGCACATATCTCAGAGCATGCCCCACATCCGGGACTTGGGGTGGGCGGGAAACCGGGTGGGGCTTCTCCCTCAATATCCCCTTTTACCTCAGATACATGATGGAAACAATATGGACATAATAGCATTGCCCACCTCCCTATCCCCCTGGACCTTTTTTTTTTTTTTTTTTTTTTTTCCTTCTCTTTCTTGATTTTCCTTCAACTATAGTTAACTATGTAAAGATTGTCAACAACAATACAATAAAATGGATTATATATAAAAAAAAAAAAAATAAAAAAAAAAAAAATAAACATTGCCTGTGACCAAGGATGGCCTGGTGACTGAGGGAAGAAAAAGAAATGACTGATTCTGCAGCAAAGGACGGCCACATGGGGTTTGATGTAGGGATTTGGTTTGATGTAGGGGTTTGATGTAGGGATTTGGAAAATGGGCATTTTCTTAGAAATTTAAAGCAAGCAATAATTGTATCTGATTTGCCCAAAAACTGTGGCATCTCCAAAATGAAGCCATTGGAAATCCGTTCCTTGGGAATATCTCTTCTAAGCCCAAAGTTGTGTTAGTTCAGCTGCCCCAGCCATCTGGGCCACAGGGAAGTTACCTGCAGACTTGGCCCACCTTGCCATCCAGCACGAGGTGCTATTCCTCTTCCTTCTCCCTGAGTCACTCCCCAGGACCTTGGTGATGCCCTGTGACTTCTCTGGGATTTTGAAGGAGGCCTCGATTCTACCTGAGGGCTTGTCACTTCACAGTCTTCGTTATGTAGTTTTTGAAAAATATCAGCTTTTATCTCTTCAAAAGTACCCAAAGTCATGGGCTCCCAAAGAGCCCTTACATTTGTGTTTTTTTCTAATCTCTTTATATTCAAGTCAACTTCAGTTGCACAGTTTAATCTTAACTCTGGGGGTGGTGAGAGTGATTGGCTCCCAGACAGGTTCCTCTGGACACTGACGAGGACTGGTCCTCTGGGCAGGGCCAGTCTCCGTGGGAGGAGCTCCATATTGGTGTGGGGATCTATTTCTCCTTCCCAGATGGTGACCGATTTTGGAAAAGGTAGCTGACTGAGCTCCAGCCACCGAGAGGCTTGCTGTGAGCTTCTGGGAAAACATGTTGCTTCCTTCTAAGAATGAACAGCAGGAAACCAACTTTCTCTTTGTCTTTTGGACACTGAGACTTCTGATCAGCCCTCTGGCTCCATTACCTAGTAGCAGAGCCAAATTTATTCATTTTTTTTATCTATTGATTTTAAAACTTTACTTCGTAAAAAGATTTACTTACTTTCCCCCCATGATACAGATTTATATGAATAGGGGATCAACTCTCTGCTCTCCTTGCCTTTATCTCTCTCGTTATTATTGTCCCCAGGTTACTACAATGGCACGGTCATTCATTTCCACCATTACAAGCTTAACTTTCTGCTATATAACAGTATCATGACATGGCAAGTATAAGAAAAGGAAGAAAATGAAGTAACAGAAGGGAAATCTGGGCCTATGGAACTGTGTCATAAAATAATAATAATAATAATAATAATAAAAGAAGTAAAATAAAAAAAATAATAATGGGAATCTTACTGTTATTTAGGAGTAAAGACTCATGCTGCATTTAGCATTATTTCCAAATATGCTACTTGTGGAATTCATAGTTTTTTTATGTGTGCTCTACATATTAGTTGTCATGTATCAGACAGTATTTGTCTTTTGGAGACTGGCTTGTTTAGGGTAACCAAATTTAGCGCAGAAGCTGGTAACAAAGAAGGAAGGGCAGAGACAGAGAAGGCACCTGTATGTCAGCTTATAACTTTGTACTATGCATTCTACCAGCTCCAAGGACAAACTACCTCCGAGTTCTTTCGAAATGTATTTAGTATTGTTATTGTCTGTGACTTAAGTCACAGACATTGGAGTAGAGAACAGTTCATTCTTTTCCCTTTGAGTTGCCCTTTCACTCACACTTTGCCTGAACCTGGTTATTTCTTCAGAATAAGGGACATAAGGATAGAGTT
The DNA here is from genome assembly GCF_030435755.1 of Ochotona princeps. NCBI lineage: Eukaryota > Metazoa > Chordata > Mammalia > Lagomorpha > Ochotonidae > Ochotona > Ochotona princeps. The sequence continues at coordinate 38,539,928 of NC_080837.1, forward strand.
CTAGGAAGATCTCTCTAAAAGTCTTTTCATCTGCCTAGCATCCACTGCTTGCCAGAAACACTCCTTGCAGTGTCCCTGTCCTCCTGGTGGCATATACCCTGACATTTTGCTGTAGCCTCACACACTGCTTCCTGCTGCTGACCAGGAGTGTTACTCCCCATGTGATTACTTCCTCCTACTCTGTTCTGGAGAACTCTGAGATGCAGTCTGGCAGCTTCACGAAGGGAAGCATAGCCAGTAGGAGCTGCTCATGAATGAAGGAGCTAGGAAGTCAAGAATCTAGGGGCCGGGAGCTAGGAAAAACAGAATGCCAGGAGCTCAACCAGGGCTCAAAAGTGAAAGTGGAGATAATTAGACAGGAGAGCAAGGATACAGAGGACAGGTCCCTAGCATACAATACTGACAAATTCCCAAATGCCATCTTTGGCAAAAGACCTGGTAGCAGTGTGTAATAGTGTCTGGGTGGTTGTGTTTGGGAGCAGGCTTTATCTCTGGACTCATCACTCTTCCTTCTTCTCAACCTTGACCCTTTGTCATTGGGACTAGGTATGTCTCAGTTTGGGAATATTTTCAAGGGCCTCACCACCTCACAAGAAAGCCATGAAAGCCTTGGATGAGAAAAGTGGGAAACTATCCATGTGATGCAATTTGATGAACACCACCCATACCTCCCCCTCCTCAGAGCTGAGTTTTGTTTTTTTCTCCAAAATTAAAACCAAGGACTTGTTAAGCCAGAGTCACCTAGTACATCCACTCAGTGGATTAAGAAGTTGGTCACAAGAAGAGAATCACTTGAAAAAGGTCACAGGTACTGTTGATGGCAGAGGCCCAGAAAAACTTATGGATCCCTATGGATTGTTCTGCTTGTGAGATTCATTTCATACGATTCTGAAGAGGTCTGAGTGTTAGAAGAAGCAGAAATGTCAATTGATTTTCCAGTTAAGAATGGGATAGCTGCCCAAATGGGGAGACGGGAAGAGGTGAGGCAAGGAGGCAAAGTGAAAAGGAAGGCAAAGGCAGCAGAAAGTGAACACAGCATATGAACTGAAGGCCAACCTGCTTTCCCACGCCAATATTTCCCTCAGAGGCCTGGGTCACCCACATTTACCTCCTGGGGCTCCTACTACGTGTTGGCCTGCAGTTGGCATTGTCAACTCCTTTACAAGTATGCTATCATTTCAGATTTTACCCAGCCTTGGATGTGAGGGAGCATTCTTTCAATTCTTGAACACGCTTGATGGAACTGGAGGCAATTTTGGCCTCCCAAGTTTCTAGCCATTGTGAAATGACATTTCTTTGAAGCTAACACAAATCATTTCTTTTGTAGAGTGAGATGTTTAGATGTTCTGGCCACAGCTGAGGGAGCCGTGCAGATGGTTAAAGGCCTGAACAGTGTTGACAGGTTGGTTTGCAGACGAAAAGGATATGAGTTAATTTTGTGCTGTGTTTTGCCCTGTTGAGGTTGTGAAGGTGTTGATGTCACTATTTTCGTAAAAGATGTGTAGTCATAGAAGTAAGTTAGGAGCTTATGAAAGATTTCCTAAAAGTGAGGATCATAGCACAATGGAATGTGCTGAGATTGGTTATGCAATGTTTTCTGGATCTCTTGTCCAATATTATGGATTCGGTGGTTCATGTGGAGTCCTGAGTGAGGTTAGTCTCACTCCATGTCTGTGAGTTTACTGAGTGACCGCCCGAGGTTTCTGACTATCAGGAAGTCTGAGTCTGTAAGGCTATGCAATAGTGTGGTTTCAGAGTTGACTTCTGATATTGATTAAACTCATTCTTCCTAAAGAATTTAACTCTTCCGAGGCTCACCTTGCCTTCAGCCATTGATTTGAGAATTACAGGTTAAAATTTTTCTGAATATATTTTACATGTGCAGTCCAGATGATGTGATAGTTCCATTTTTTTTTGCTTATTTATTTATTTTGGTGCAGAGAATTATGGAGTAAGGTGAGCACACAAAGCAAACCCCACACTCCCTGGAAAGTGTTGATTGTGTGAGAAACTTTGGAGGTTGAGGATGACCTGGAGATTGGCATTCAAGTTAAGTCTGCATGCAAGACTCACATACTGCTGGAGAACGTGGACTGCAACCAGATGGCTGGGTTACTGGGCATTTGTTTAAAGTAACAGCCATCTCTTGGGAGGCTGTTTTTCTCCTTTTTCCTTTTTTCATAGTGAGATCATGACAACTTGTACTGTGCAGAACCAGGCCAAAATAATTGTCACTCTTTCTAATTTAAGAGGATGAGTGAATAGGCATAAAAAAAAAGGCTTTCATTTTACTAGGTCATTGAAGATAAACACTGCTGCTTCCCAGACAAGAGGTGTGTACTGCAGATGTTTTTTCTCTTTGTGCTCCTTCTGCTGTTGGGTCTTGTCCTTCCCTCCTCTCTTCATTTTTTGATAAACTTTTGTCTCCCCTTTCTTTCCTACCCACTCTTGTTGCTTTTGCTTCTCATCTTCTTCCTTTTCCCCCTTTGCTGCCTCTCGTCCTGCTCCTCAGGGTGATAGTGAGGATGAAACACTACAAAGAAAGCACCTGCTTCACTGTCCTCCAGTGTCCTGGAGTTGGTTTACTTGAGTTCAAAGACCCACCTTTCCTCAGAACCCAAGCTACTCTCTTCTACTCTTTGTGCCAGCACTTGAAGGTCAAGATCACCTGCATGACGGCACTATTGATTATTTTTCCCCAGTTTGTCAATCCTTCCCTAAAGTATGGTGCTTGGCGCCTTGAGAGCCATGGTCCTGTTGAACCCAGGTCATGTTGGATTGCCTGGCAGGATGTGGAGAAGGGCAGAGGTGGATTTACCAGCAAGCTAACCCGAAGTTTGAGCTTCAAAGGCCATGGAGTAGTCCTAGTGATTCATTCGCGTCTCCATGTGTTGGGTGAATATTATTTGTAAAAACAAGAGAAGTTAGCTAGAACTGGCAAAGTTCACTATTCTGTCAATTTTTATCTAACCTCTGTCCTATTTCTGCACTACTGTTCATGTTGGACTACATGATTACAGGCATTTTCTTTTAATCTGATGCAGGCTGATCTGATTTGAATCCCTGCTCCCTGGAGAGAGACAAAAAGGAGATGGGAGATAGAGCCAAAGCTAGGGCTAGAGATGGATGGATAGATAGCTAGATAGGGAAGTACAGAACACACACTTGGGGAGTGCTTACTCCTGGGATAGAATTGGGAGTGTAAAGAGAAAATCTTGGCCAGGATGCACAGGCTTTCAGCCTTCTGCTCTTTGCACTCATGTGTGTATGTAACAGGCACTGAAAAAGATGTAGTAGCCAGGATAATGTAGACACAAACACTTCCACATGCGTCAGAGAACAAGTTCAGCCGGAGGGAGAAAAGGAAAGTGTAATTAACTGTGCTAATTATTGTAATACTCTACATGAGTTGTTTACTACAGATGCCGAATTACCAAATAACAGAATAATAATTAGGTGCACCAATTAATGTTTCATATTAAATTGCCTAAATTTTATTTGGTTGTAACCTCACACGTTCTCTAAAGGCAATAATCTTGCAAAAATTTGAAGGGTGAGCTCCAAGAATGAAACTTTAATTAGTCTCAGGTTTCAGTAGCTCAGATGACAGTGCCCTCAGTATGTTTGTGTGTCAACATCCTGTTGTGGAATGCTCCCCTCTATTAAAAATAAGTGGACCCCACATCTTCAGAGGTTATAACTAAGAGTTCCCTTTAGGCTAATTGTCTCTCTTTAGCAGTTTGGAAGATGTGGCCAATTGCATATACTCCACAGAATAAGTCATTGTTTTTCCTTTGTCTTCTGCCATATTTTCCTGTTTTTAATATGTAAACTTTCGTTTATGTGTTCATATTATTTAAATGTATACAATAGCCATTTTCTTTTATGTTTCTTTTTATATTTATGTTCTGAAAATTTCATGAGCTATGTGTCCTGGCTTTTTAGAAATCATCTGTTGAGTGCCTATGATGGCCCGGGTGTCCATGAGCCTTGGGAGGATGCTCCTGCTAAGAGAGGTGCTGTGAAGGTTAAGCACAGGCCGGTGGGGATGTGGAGCAGGGGTGTGGTGGGTCTGTGTGTGGAGTTTTGGAGTAGGGGTATGGTGGGCCTCTGTGTGGAGCTGGGGACAGGGAGGGTCCAGAAGGTTCCTTGTGATAGTTTTGTCTGAGCTGAATCTTCAAAAACTCCATTCAGGAAGGCGTGGACTTTTGGATACAGACGAAAGACCAAGTAACGCTCTAACCTCGTAACCATCCTTTTGGTTTTCACTAAGCCCCGGGTAAAGGGACCTACCTAACCGCAAGGCCAGAGGGAAGCAGCTGTGTTTTTAATTGTCTGGAGTATATTTTGGAAGGATTTTTTTCTGCAATCCTTTCTTGCCTTCTCTTGCCTTCTGCGTTAAGATTGCAGAGCCAGGAAAGCAATTTGACCAAGCTCCTCATTAACTGTTACTTTGGATGGACGTAATGAATTGGGGCTTCCTGGCTGATGAAATCTACTGTGGAGTACTCTGCTCAAGATCTCTTTGGTTGGCAGTTTTGCCAGCTACCTGGATGCCACTTTGCTTGAGCTTTAATTAGTCCAAGATTTCAGCAGCTTAAGTCATGTGCCTTCAATGGCTCTGTGTGCCAACTCTGTGCTCCTGAGTACACATGGCTCCTTGCTTCTGTCCTTTTCTCGGCACAGTGTTGGTTGACTTCTGAGAATGAAGGAGTGGGGGATTGAATGAAAGCATAACTGGGATAAACCTTATCAACATGAGTAAGCCTTGACGAATGACCTAGAAGAGTTTAATTAGTTTCTTTTTCCCTGTGATCTGCTTATATGTAAGTCTCCCTCCTCTCTCCACAACAAAATGAACCAAAAACCCAAATTACTACAGAGCACTTTAAATTGTAAAGCAAGGGGATTCTGGGAAGAGTTCTTAGTCAGTTTTTATGTCTATAGGAGATTTAATGCTAATTCTTTGTGAAAAAAAAAAAAAACCACACATTTAATTTGGAAGATAATGCCATGTTAAGGTCTGATATTGATACATATTTCCTTTGAACAGCTTCGGTTTAAAAACACATATAAAATTCAAACAGAAAATAAAACACCAACAAAATTCCCACCACAGATATGGCTGAATGTCAAACCCAGAGGAGAGAATTCTCCCTGATGACATCCATGGCCAAGTAGCAGTGCTGTCCCTGGCTAATGTGGCGCATGAGCAGGGAAGACCTGGGGCTGGGTTCGGAGAGGAGAGGCCCTTCCTTCTCAGTTCCCCACAAGGGTGACTTCCTCCACTACCTAGAAAGATGTGGCTCTAAATCCTGGCTAAGTCGTGACACAGAGATGACACAGAGCAAGATGTGTCATAACCAACCCTCTGTGGTTGATGGCTGAGGCGGTGGCGTTGCTGCCCAGGTGATGGGCTGCTCAAGGGGCATGGCTTGGCTCTAGTGTGTCTGCTGGAGAGACCTAGCTGTGCTCAGTTTTCTGGTACTTTTTCTACTTTATAGTATTCATCCGAACAGAAATAGGAAATTGTTTTCTCCTGAATTACTTGCCCCGCCCCATAGGGACAATTGAATATAATAGTGTATTCACCTTTCAGGCTAATAAGCTTAGATTTAGAAATTTAACCTGCATAAAAATAACCCATAAGCTGAGGACCATTTTTCAGAGTGGGTGCTAGAGACTATTTAAACGTCCTTTGTTGAGTAGGAGTGAGATCAGGTGTGACACAGCATGCTATTTCTTCTCTGGGACCCTGTTTCTTTACCTAGACCTGACATTGGCAGTAGTACCTCCTGGTTCTCCCTGCTTTGTGAGGGTCCCTGTTCTCCCTGCTTTGGGTGCTGATGTGGCTAAATGTAGGTGGTCCAATTGGTCAACCAGTGGTATAGTGGTTGTGGGAGAGAGGATTCCATTATACCATTGTGTACTTTGTGAAAATTCAAGGAATGACATCTACTGGTTTGGATGTAAGGAAGTGAATGCTGGGTAGCTTAAACCTCCAAGGAATTTATTATAACAATGATCTGTAAGGGGCCTTGTAGAATCTGCAGGAGATAAACAGCCATTGAAACAGTGAAATATGGTAAAACTTCACATAAAGCTGTTGTTCCCATAGGGTCACTACTCAATCGATGGGTATCTAGACCTTTCATTGTCGTTTCATTGTCGTCCTCTCATGTGTACATTCTCTGTCAAGGCAATTGGCTACACCTTAGGCTTACAGCAGTCCTACTCGTGATATCACACCATAATGTTGAAATCACTAAAGGGCTGTTGAGACAGCATAAGGTAAAACTTGACTCTGTGAAGCCCAACTCCAGCACGGAAGTCAGAAAACCGGCTGTATTAGTGCACAATCAGTGTCCATTAGCAATGAGGCATGTGTACAGTGACAAACCTCTATTTTAGAGACTAAATAGGAAAATGACTCTGTGACACGTGTAAGGCCCAAGTTTTATGTAATTTAAATGTTGGTTTTCATTTTCTTAACTTTTTTAAAAGATTTATTTTTTTTTTATTGGAAAGGTGGATATACAGACAGGAGGAGAAAGAGAGAGGAAGCTCTTCTGTCCAAAGGTTCACTCTCCAAGTGACCACAAAGGCTGTATTTGAGCCAATCTGAAGCCAGGAGTCAGGAGCTTCTTCCAAGGTCTCCCATGCGGGTGCAGGGTCCCAAAACTTTGGGCCATTCTCGACTGCATTCCAGGCCACAGACAAAGAGCTGGATGGGAAGTGGGGCTGCCAGGATTAGAACTGTTGCCTTTATGGGATCCTGGTGCGTTCAAGGCGAGGACTTTATAGCTGCTATGCTATCGTGCTGGGCCCATTTTCTTAACTTTTAAATCAAATTATCTTTTCAGCTAACATGCTTTATTTTCATTATCTTCAGAGTACAGCTGTACAAAATATATGCTGCAAAGTGCTCCAAAAATAGATCCGTGGTTAAACTTCCGGAAAGGTTTTATTTATTTATTTAGAAAGTCAGAGATATAAAGAAAGAGGGAGAGACATGGAGAGAACTTTTATCTACTGCTTCACTCCCCATATGGCCACAATGGTCAATGCTTATCCAGGCTGAAGCCAGTGGCTGCAAGCTCCTTTTGGATTTTCTATGTTTGTGCAGGGACCCAAGCACCTAGGGTCATCATCTGCTGCTTTTCCAGATGCGTTATCAGAGCTGGATTGGATATGGATCAACTAGGTCTTGAACTTCTGCCCATAAAGGATGTAGGCATTACAGGCTGTGGCTTTACCTGATATGCTACAGTGCTGGCCCCAATTTTCTTTTAAATTGTTAAGCGCCCCCCTTCCTTCTTGTATACTCAGACCCTGTTATCATCATTGTAAAGGCCCATCTTCTTTATGTTTAGCATGGCATTACCCACATTACCACAGATCATTTTCCCTTTCCAAACACCTGTTAACATCTAGGGAAACTGTCCCACGGAGCACTCTGTCAACTCTGTGGTTGTAGAGGGGAGGCCATGCCTATGATTAGATTTGCTTTTGTTTTATTTGTTTCCACCATGTATATCGTGGAGTACTACTTTTCACTATTCAACCATGCAAATTGAGGCAGGGAATAATATAAAATCTGTATGAACCAAGTAATTGCCTGAGCTGCTCATATGTCATCTCCTTAGATTCAGGAGTTTATTCTTTGAGTGGCCAGAAGTGTGTAAGTATCTCCTTGTTGGTGGATCAGAACCTGGGAAGATATCCCTGCAGAGCATGCTGTTGGGAGTTTTCTTGAGTCCAGTTTGTCATGTTTTTCAAATGATAATTCCACGCTCTGTGTGTTTCAATTCCTTGCTTTTATTCTCTGTCAGTGCTGATTCTCTTAATCCCTGTTGTTTCCTAATATTCAGAAGAAGTATAGCAAAAAGGCCTAAGATGGCACAGAATAGACATTTCTGTACACAGGTTATAGCCAGCCAGCGCAGTGAAGGAAACAGATTAACAGAGGCATGCCTTTGGAATTGCAAGTGCCTTTGAAGACAGAACACCTTTTCAGGATTGAGAAACTTCTGAGCTAGTGAAGGCTGGTTGGATTTGGAATGAGGGGTATGCTGCAAGGGAGAGCCAAGAACAGTCATTTCTGGACAATGTCATGGCTAAGGCTCCAGTAAATCATGCATAAGGGGTGTCCACTGAAGAGGGTATGGTGCTAGATTTTCCTTTAGCTTGATGTGCCTTATTTTAATGCACCAAAATATTAACTAAATTTCCTCCTTATGCAACTTTCTGCTATAAAACTTTGAGTAAACTTTTTAGACTTTACCATCGTTTGACGAAATAAAGGTCAAAACAATTTCTGCTTCATAGTTTAGATGTATGAGGTTTAAATGGAAAGTAGTATCTAGTACTTAGCAAAGTACCTGGGTCAAGGAACATTCTCACCAAATGTTGGTATCATTTCTACTACCACCACCTTTAATACCAAAGAGAATTTCTGCCAGGGATTCTAATGTCAGTAGATGAAACTTGGGCAAACATTCAGCACACGAGTTAAGATGCTGTTTGGATTACCTGAATCTTATAATGGGATGCCTAATTTCAAGTCCTGACTCTGTTTCCAGTTGCAGCTTCCTACTAACGTAGATCTGAAAGCTGCAGGTTTCTAGCTCACGTACCTGTGAGACCCCAGTTGAATTTCAGACTCTTTGCTTTGACTTGGCCTAACCATGGCTGTGTACAGAAGTTTGGAATGATAGTAAATCAGCAGATGGAAGATTTTCTCTGTTTTTAAAATAAATAAGTAAATGCACAAACAGAAATGTAATACATAGGAATAGGCACTGTGTACAGCACTTGGGATACCCAGAGTGCAGGATCAAGTCCCATCTCCACTTCTGATCAGCTGCCTGCTGATGTGCATGTGGGGAGACAGCAGTGAAGGCTCAAGTGCTCGGATCCCTGCCACCACATAGTACACCCAACAGTTCCAGCCTCCTGCCTGCAACTTGACCCAGCCCAAGTTGTTGTGGACGTGTTCAAAAGAAGATTTATTAAGTTTATTTGAAATAGTTACAGAGGGAGAAGGAGAGACAAAGAGAGAAATGTTCCATCTGCTGGTTAACATCCCCAGACTCCCCCATCAAATGGCCACAATGGCCAGAGCTAGGCTGGTCTGAAGCCAGGAGCCAGGCGCTTATTCTAGACCCCCCCCCCCACATGTGTGCAAGGTCCCAAGGACTTGGGCTATCCTCCGCTGCTTTTCCAGGCCATTAGAACAGAGCTGAATCAGAAGAGGAGCAGCAACGACTCCAACAGGCACCCAGATGGGATATTGACACCACAGGTAGAGGATTAGCTAGCAACACCACCACACCAGCCACTATTGGACATTTGGGGAGTGAGTCAGAGGGAAGAAGATCTCTTTTTCTCTCCGTGTTTCTGTCTCTTTTTATTTCCTTTTCTTTGATTGTGTGTGTGTGTGTGTGTAAGCCTGCCTTTCAAATGAATAAAGATGTGTCTTTATAAAATTAAAATGTCTCTTGAGAAATATATGCTTTAAAATATATGATTTTTTCCTGTGTTAGCTAGGCACTACATACTTTAATTATTTATTTGCAGATTTGTTCACTGACATTTTGGGGATACATGAGAGGATTTCTATAACTGAATTTATAGGTGAAAAATGCTAAATCTGTATAAAGTATGACAACTATAAAATGGAATCCCTTCTCCTAAATTGCTAGTTTTTCACTGGGGAGTAGTAACTAACTCAGATACTGACTTCATAGAAAGTTGCTTGTTTGAAGATTAGAAGCGTTCCTCTATGAGGATGAACATCAATTGGAGAATTCAGAAAATACTCTGAATTCTATTCATCACACATTTTTATTAAAAGCTAAGAATTGTGAGGCTCAAGAAATTCCAAGAGCCCAATCCCGAAGTCTCATGAGAGCAGCAAACCCTCAAAGGAGCTCCCACTTCTGGAACAATCTGTGTGGAGCATCACAAGCTGTCTTGAGAAGTTCCAAGGCCATGAGCTTGTAAACACAAAACCTATACATTTTTTTCATTTTTAGTTGACAAGTAATAATTGCATACATTCATTGCATGAAGTATCATATCCCAACACATTATACAAAGTTCAATGACCAAATCAGGGTCATTCTCTTTTCTAGCTGTTTTGAAATATTCATAATATTGTTGTTAATTATACTCACTCTGCTGGGCTGTAGGGCACTGGAACATAACCTTCCTTGCTATCTGTACTTGTTGTTTTAACAGCAGTCTTCCTTGTCCTAGAAGGCAAGTTTGTGTTGCTAACAAAGGTGATTTTCAGATGTCCTTCGAGAATAGTGGTGAATAGCTTTGGATTATGCTTTGTGGATAGATAGTGTCAACAAAGCTAACAGTAAATGTACCTAGTAATCATTTTGTTTTGTCAGTGAAAGCACACAATCTTGTAAAACATTGCATTTTATTCAGGTGATTTTCATCTTGCATTGCCAAACAGTGATTTTGAATATTTTTTATGTTAAGTCAACTGATTTTCTAAGTGGATTTGGTTGAATACATATTTTATTATTTATCTATCCAGCTATTGATAGAAGCTGGTAAGTAAATTGTAGGACATGTCTCCTCAACAGCCTGCCTCAGACTGTATGTGCATGAAGCTTGGTGTTGCATACTTTTTTAAAGGCACGTGGAGAATGAAGAAGCCTTCTTTATTCTGACATATTTAGAAATGGCGTACAGGTAAACTCCCCTGTCAGGATAATCTGTTCTCATTCACAAATCAGGAGATGCAACTGTAGCACAGCAGCTGTAACGTTTGTTGACAGCATTGTTCCATGTTCATAATCAGTGGTGCAAAAATTAATCAGTATATAAAAGAAATTTCCTGTCTTCTCATTCCTGAGAGTTAAAAGCCAAGATACAAGAGCACAGGAGTGAGATTTTTACACACTGCAGAGAAGTGCTCCGTCTCTTAAAGGCCCTTCCCATTCAGAGTTCATTCCTTTTGATTTCATGTCTTAGGCATAGCAGTCACAAGTACCCGATGGAGACCGTCATAGTGGAAAAGCCTACTCTAGTTGGATTTTTTTTACTATCAAGCAGTTGTCATATAGAATGTGTTAGAACTTTTTAGAGGATATAAACAATAAGACATATTGATATATAAAAGGGGGTTAATGATAGGAAGTGGCTCAGGAGATTGTAGAGGCTGGCAAGTTCCCTCAGAGGCCATCTGCAGTCAGGAGACCCCGGGATGCTGGTGTGGCGATTTTGGGTTCAGAGGCTGAGAATCAGACGAACAGGGTGTAACTCTCAACCTGAACTTGTAGACTAAGAACCTGAGGGCTGCTGAGGAGGGTCCTTTGGTCATTCAAGAACCCAGCATTAGTATATCTGAGGGAAGAAAGAGGTGGATATCTAGGCCAGAAGACAGAGTAAATCTGTCTTTCTTGTGATGCTTTTGTGTATCCAGACCTCAAAAAAGCTGGACGATGCCAACTTACACTTGACAGCATCTGCTGCTTCAGATGCTAAATTCTTCCAGAAATAATCTCCTCACTCATACTCCAAAGAAGTTTTCTCAGCTCTATGGGCATCTGATATTTAATCCAGTGTAGTTGGAGTCACATGTAAGAATGCAACAAACCTCAAATGAGAAAGCACTAAGAAATATCTTTGGCTGAAAATGTTATTATTTGTTTGAGAGAGGGTGGGGGAGAGTTTCCATCAGCCTACAATGGGTGGGGCTGAGCTAGGCTGAAACCAGGAGGTTGGAACTAAATCAGATCTCCCACGAGGGTGGCAGGAACCCAATGACTTGAGCCATCAGCTGCTTCTTCCCAGGGTCTGCATAGGCAGGAATCAGAGTCAGGAGCCAGGGATGAGAACTGAACCTGGGTACCGCTCTGTGATACACAGGCCAAACGCTCCATTTGTGGCTTTTGACATGCTTGGAAAAGGTTTCAGACTTGATTATTTAGTAATTTGCTGGTGTTTATTTTATTTGTGGCCATCTTTGTCATTTACTGTCCCAAGGAAATTTCTTAGCACATGATGACCCAAATTTTTTGAAAAAGTAAGAGTTTATAAAAAATTTTGGCCTCTTTGGGATTATTTGCCTTTATAATGATTAACTTATAGTATGTGATTATGAATCTAAAACTTAGGGGAAAGGAATCATTATTGCCCCCAACAATTCATAGACTTAATTCTTTCTGGGAAGTGAATGATATTGGGCTAGAGAACCTTGTTAGAAATCTCCTAGCTAATCTATACAGTTAACCTAGATCACAAGTGTGTTCTCCAGAAGTCTGAGATATTTTAAAAGCGTGTTACCAAGAGTGAAGGAATCCATCCTTGTATGTTTTGAGTGCACTAATGGATATGTATGTTGTACAGTGATATCATAGTTTGTTGATGCTGCTACCCAGATTTTCAAGTTGTGTAAAAACTCACCATTGGAATAGAGCTAGTAATAAAAAAATTTATGATGCTTGTAATATACTGAGCTCTGAATTTGTTCATATTTTATAATAATGGAGAAACTTATCCTGTGCCCTTGCTAAAACAAAGCAATAAAATTCTGTGTTTTCTAGGAATTTTATCTCAAAGGGACACATGCTTTAATACAGAAGGTTTATTTTACATTACAGGAATGTTAGTAATCAGGGTCTGTGATTCAATGCTATTCCCCTTGTCTCCCCCCCTTATTTTATTAAGAAGTTTTTCATTAAAGCATAGTAATTGTACATGTTATGGGCTACAGTACAGTATGTCAACACATCAGTACAATGAAGACTGATCAGAGCAGACAACTAGCCTTTCTGTTTCTCTTTGTGTCCCCATGTCCATTTTGCTTTTGTGTTTGGAACCTAACAGATCCTTTGTTTCTGTTTTTTATATGGTGAGCTTTAGTCTTCCTAATGTTTGGGGAAATGCTAGATCTTGTTGCTACTGGATGTCTTTTTGGTACTCCTGATTCAACCTCCCTGTAACCCCTTATCCAACCTCCCTTTAACCCCTTATCCATCCCTTTCCCCACCTCTGGTAATCATTCTAACATAGGAAAAGAACATATGTTGCTTGTCTTTCTATCTAAACAATCTCACTTGACATAATAATCCTCAATTCTATCGATTTTGCTATAGATGACAAGATCTAATTCTTTTTTTAAGATTTATTTTATTTTTACTGCAAAGTCAGATTTACAGAGAGGAGGAAAGATAGAGAGGAAGATTTTCTGTCTGTTGATTCATTCCCCAATTGACCACAACAGCTGGAGCCATGCTGATTCAAAACCAGGAGCCAGGAGCTTTTCCAGGTCTCCCACATGGATGCAGGGTCCCAAGGCTTTGGGCTGTCCTCTACTGCTTTCCCAGGCTACAAGCAGGGAGCTGGATGGGAAGTAGGTTTGCCGTGATTAGAACTGGTGCCCATATGAGATCCCAGCGCATGTAAGGCAAAAGGCTTTTGCAGCTAGGTACCATGCCGGACCCAATATCTCATTTTTTTTGATGGTTAAATAATATTCTGTGGATATTGGAAAAATCTCAACAATACAATACTGTAGACTGTAACATCATTCAGGGGTTTCCTATCTTCTCCATTTCTCATGCAGGAGGCTGGGTGTGATGGGAAATCCTTCCCTGGGAAATCCCCATGCTGGCTGTGCAGAGCCCTCCTCTCATCCTGTCTGCTTTCTGCAGAATCAGGTCTGGGGTCACATCCACCTGAAATTATTGGCAGCAGCATTGGCAGCAGCTGTCACAAGCGGTGGGCATTTAATGGATGGTGAGATATGGTGGGAAGAGGGCCCTCATAAACTCACTGGAGCATGTTCTTTGCTTTTTTGCTATTTATTCATTTATGCATAAGATCAGATGTTCTGTGATTGAATTTCATTTTGATTCAACATCCCAACAGCTTCTCAGTTTGCCCAGGAGATATAAATCATAACAGCTTATCTCGAGTTAGCAAGAATCATCTGTTAGTGCTGGGAATGCTTAGGTTGGGCCTTTTTGGAATCTGATTTCATGATTGTTTCTCCTTCTGTTCTGTAACTCCTTTGTTCTTGTTTGCCCCAAAGAAATTTTTTTTTCAGATTATTTCTGCGAAAGGGAGGGAGACAGAGAAACAGAGACCACAGGCGCGTAGAGTAATTTGTCTGCTGGTTGTTTTTCCAAGTGCCTGCAGTGGTCAGGAACTTGTCAGACTGAATCCAGGAGCTGAAACACATTCTGGGGTCTCTTACATGAATGGCAGGGACCTAGGCACATGCACCATTACTTCTGCCTTCCAGGGTGCACATTAGCAGGAAACTGGAACTAGACTCAAGCCAGGCACCCTGATATGGTTGGGGATGTGCCAAGCAGTGTTTTGACTGCTGTGTCAAATGCTTGCCTCAAAGATGCCCCTTAGCCACTGACTTCACTGCGTGTTTTGCTTGCTTCTGATCCTTGTCTTACTTGGGGTCATGGTGGCAAGAGCAACTTCAAAGGTATAATCATCCCCATGAGAAACGTCAAGCAAGGATTAGTGAACAAAGAGCAATGAGTAAGTGAAGTAACTATGTGGAGTTCTTGCCTAGGGATGTTGAACTGGCATTTTGGGTCTTCTGTAAAGTTTTTTAAAAACACTTATTTATTTTTATTGGAAAGTCAGATTTACAGAGAGAAGGAGAGACAAAGAGAAAGATCTTCCATCTATTGTTGTTCAAGTGGCCACAATGGCCAAAAATGAGCTGATCCAAAGCCAGGATCCAGGAGCTTCTTCTGGATCTCCCACATAGATTCAGGGATCCAAGGCCTTGGGCCATCCTCTGTTGCTTTCCTAGGCCACAAGCAAGAAGCTTGTGGAAGGGAAGTGGAGCAGTCAGGGCACGAACTAATGTCCCTATGGAATTCAACATGTGCAAGGCAAGGACTTTAGCCAGTAGTCTATCATGCTGGGCCTTTATGTATGTAAGTATGTATGTATGTATGTATGTATGTATGTATGTATTTATATTGGAGAGGCAGATCCGATTTATGGAGAGAAGAGAGACAGAAAGGAAAACCTTCCATCTGCTGATTCACCCCAAATGGCTGAAACGGCCAGAGCTAAGACAATCTAAAGCCAGGAAACAGGAACTTCTTCTGGGTCTCCCATGCAGCTGCAATGTTCCAAGGCTATGGGCCATCCTATACTTTTTCCCAAGCTTGGAGCTGGAAGGGAAGTGGAGCGCCATTGGGCCATTGTGTCAGGCCTGGGGCTTCTCAAGTTTTTACCTCTGTTCTCTTATTGCTTCTCTAGCATCCATTGAGCATTGCTAAATGAGTTCCTCTGAATGCACACTACAGACTATTTTACTGATGAGGAAATGGAGTAGAGAGAGTTAAGCAGGCTGCTGCTTCTCCCATTGGAAGGGTTAGATCAGAATTTACAAAATGACTTGCTAGCCCAGGGTTGCCACTCATCCGCTCTCTATTGTTTCAAGCATTCTATCTCCTCTCTCTTTTATTTATAAAAGGTGAATGCATCTCATGTATTTCACAATATAGATTAGGAATAGAGTGAAACTTCCCATCCTACCCTTCCAGCCATGTTCTCATTCCCCTTCCTTATTTTTTAAATCATTTTTTTTTTAACAATGATGGACTTTCAGTTCACTTCACAATTACAGGTGTAAGTGTTTGATCATTGTAGCATTTTTTCAATTCCTTCTACCTGAATCTTGATATAGTGGCATGAGCTTGACTTCCTGGAATTCACAAGCATCAGAATTTGTGTGAAGCATTTCTTTTTCTTTCTTTCTTTTTAATTTGAAAGGCAGAGTTACAAAGACAGGAGGAAGAGGAGGAGGTGAAGAAGGAGAGAGAGAGAGAGAGAGAGAGAGAGAGAGAGAGAGAGAGAGAGAGAGAATCTTCTATCCACTGATTTGTTTCCCAAATGACTGCAATGTCAGAGCTGGGCCGGTCTGAAGCCAGAAACCTTGAAGTTCTTCTAGGTGTTCCATGTGTGTGCAAGGGTAAAAGCACTTGGGCCATCTTTTCCTGGGTGCATTAAAAGGGAGATGGATTGGAGTGGAGCAATGGGGACTCAAAATGATGTCTATATGAGATGTCCAAAGCAGGGGCTTAACCTGCTACATCATGCTACCAGTCTCATGTAGCATTTCTAAAAAAAAAAATAAGATGACTTCCAAATAAGGAAATTTCTTCTGTCTCTGGCTCTGTAGTGTGCCACAGGAACAAAGAGTTGGTGGGAACCACTGCAAACACCAAGAAAGGTGTGCTGATTGGCAGGGCCACACTAAAATGGCTGTGTGCTGGTACCCTCCAGCAAGGCTCTCCAGAATAGACAGAAAGGTAGAACAGATGTTGGAAGGAAATGGGGGAACGAAATGGAGAGAGAGCATTCTTAAAGGGATCAGTGACTAAGCAACATAGGGAAAGATTGTGGTTTCCGAAGCATCCAGATGCAGATACAGATGAGTACACCCAGTGGGTGTGTGTTTTCATGGAGCTGCTCAACCCCTGTAAGCTGTTAGTCTGATACCATCTTTATGAATTTGCCATTACTGTCAAGTGGAACAAGGATGTGTCTAAAATGGGCCTAGATCCATAGCAGCACTCAGCAAGCAGATGGTGGCTAGTACTCTGCCCAGAGAAGATGCTGAGGCTGTCTACATCTGCTAAAATCTTGTGTTTGATCCAGGGCCAAGAGGCTATTCTGTTTGGGCCATCATATCTCTGTGTCATGTTTTCACTAATACTGGGAGTACTGGCACACAGAAAAAAACACCAAAAGGCCTGAAACCTCAGTGAGAAGGGAAACCTGCCATTCAATGGAAAGGCCACTGTTTCTGCCTCACAGGTCTCCAGGAAATCACACTTTCAAGTGGGCAGCACACAAATTGCCCTGCCATCCCTTAATTGGTTGTGAGTCCATCAATGGGAATGTGTTCCACATGGGTCCCGGCCAAAGAGAGCAGTCAGAGAAAGATTAAAATTTTGAGACACTTCCTAAAATCCTGCTGTCTCTCTTTAAGAGGCACCCCATCTTCCGGATTCTTCTCAGGAGGTGCTTTCCCGTTTTTTCTTCTTTTCCTGTTCACCTGTTCACTTTACAAATGAAACTTCTCCGTCTGCAGCTGATTCTCGGCTTTTTCTTTTCTTTTTTTTTTTTTAAAGATTTATTTATTTTATTACAGAGTCAGATATACAGAGAGGAGGAGAGACAGAGAGGAAGATCTTCCGTCCGATGATTCACTCCCCAAGTGAGCCGCAACGGCCAGTGCTGTGCCAATCCGAAGCTGGGAACCTGGAACCTCTTCCGGGTCTCCCATGAGGGTGCAGGGTCCCAATGCATTGGGCTGTCCTCGACTGCTTTCCCAGACCACAAGCAGGTAGCTGGATGGGAAGTGGAGCATCTGGGATTAGAACCAGCGCCCATATGGGATCCCGGGGTGTTCAAGGCGAGGACTTTAGCCGCTAGGCCACGCCGCCGGGCCCAGTCGGCTTTTTATTTCTATACTAAGCTGAGGAAAGAACCCACAGAGCTTTTCTGGTAACAGATGCTGGTAGCAAGATTCCTTTCCCTGCCATGACCACACACCCAGCCCACCCTTATTCTTTGTGGGTCAGGCTGTTGCTGAGGTGTGGACACTCTTCTGGCATGGGCTAATTGCATGTGCTGACCCTAGCGTGGCAGTGGTTGGGGAAAGAAATCTTTAAGTGATTTATTTCGTTAGTAGAAGTTTATTGTAACACCGTTTATAGGAAGAAACTCTTTGTAGCTGTTGAACAGCTAACTGAGCACCTTTGCTTTTGTCTTGGTGGATCTGGAGGTGGAGGCTGGTGGGTGGGAAGGCATGGGCCATGGCTGGCTGCCTGGCTCCTCCAAAGCCACCCCACCCCCAGAGTTCTGTCTACTACTAACTCTTTAGAAAGTGCAGACGTTTTTGTGTCTTGAATGTCCTTTTGCTCCTGGAGCATAAGGACTGCCAGCAAATTTTCATCCCGCCAGATAGTTTGCCTTATTATGTGTAGTCTATTTTCTGGTGCTTCTCCCAGAAGTTTAGACTTTGAGGGATCATACCTCTCCTTTTGCCAGCACCTCTCTTTGCAAGTCTTTTTTGATTTCTTTCAGGGATCTTTTGTTCTCTCTTCCAGTTTGCTCAGGAGTCAGCAAGTCCTGACCTCGAGGCAACCTGCTGAGCGCCTTTGCTTCTTGTTGGCAGCCTGCCACAGAGCCTCACCCTCCCACCATCAGCTTTCCTTGGTGTTAATCTTGTGACTTGCTGTCTCTGCCAGTTTGAACCATATAAGCAATTAAGATTTCGTGAGCAGCCCTACAAAGTGCTGTGCCTCAAGTCCAAAAAGGCAACAGAATCTGCTCTGTTTCTTTGTTCTTCTGTTATGGTTGCTCCTCTGAAAACAAGTTCTTGTCTAGTTTGGCATTCTTTGTCCTTAAGAAAAACTTGCTACTTTTTACTTCAGAGATTCCAAGAAACTTGATGTATTTGCAAGTCATAGTTTTACCTATAACTATTTTTATGTTGACAATTGCAGACCAATACTTGCCTGATAGTTTCAGGACAAATGACTGGACATTCTCAGTTTCTCTTGCCCCCTGTCCTTTGCTTGCCAATGAATTTTGTACTATAAAGAAACCTTTCATTGGTACCTTACCTGCATCTTTGAACAAACCAACTACTTATTACCTGGCCCTTTTGATCTGTAAGTATTCGAGTTAACCAAATATTGCTTTTTTTGTTTTGTTTTGTTTTTGTTAATTTCCATCAGTGTTAGTTGTAGGATCTTGGAAGCAGTATCACAGTGTCCTCTTTTATTTATCCATGGAAGGAAATGTTTATGTGAGAGTTGTGGCTTTTAGCTAGGGCTGGACTTTAGAGTTCATGGACAAGTCTTAAAAATAAAGGTGCAAGGCACCCCAACTCTACTAAAGCAGAATACTTCTGAAAGACCTGTGGACCCCAGGATTGCAGTGGCTAGACTGCAACCTCCCCTGCCTCGGTGGGCCCTTGAGCCCTAGCTCCTGGACTCTGCTTCTGGCCTCTTGTAGCCCTCCATGATTGTACGGGTCCAGGCAAGTTGGAACTTGCACATGTGCAGGGGGTGGTTGGACACATGTGGAAGGAGGACTTTGTAGGTCAGAGGGGAGCAGGATGAACAGCACAGAGGCAGGACCACCCAAGTTCCTCACACTGTGAGCTGGAGTCTAGTCCAGGCCAGCTGGGAGAGGGCAGCCAGAGTTCTGGGCAGATGTGGTCCTTGAACTCTACAGGTTAGTCCTGAGGGATCGCCAAGCAATGACTTGCACATCTTAAGAATGTCACCTCTTTAAAGCAAAGTTCTATTTTTCTTCTTTTGGTTGTTTTAAGAACAGATTAGAAAACAAACACTTTACAAATGCATATTTATTTTAAATTTTTAAAATATTTATTCTCTTTTCTAGAAATGCAGATTTACAGAGGAGAGAGAGAGAGAAAGATCTTCCATCCACTGGTTCACTCCCTAAATGGCCTCAGTGGCTGAAGCTGAGCTGATGCAAAGCCAGGAGCCAGGAGCTTTCTTCCTGGTCTTCCACACAGGTACTGGGTCCCAAGGACTTGGGCCATTTTCCGCTACTTTCCCAGGCCATAAGAAAGAAACTGGTAGGGGAGTGGAGCAGCCGGAACATGAACTGTGCCTATATGGGATGCCAGCACTTGAAGGTGGAGGATTACCCTGTGAGCCACAGTGCCAGCCCCTACAAATATTTATTTATTATCTTCTTGAAAAAACAGTGATGAGGCTGGTATTATGGCATGGTAGGTAAAGCTACCATCTATGATACTAGCATCCCATGTGGGCACTGGTTTGTGTTTTGGCTGCTTTACTTTTTTTAAGAGATTTTTAAAAATTTTTATTTTTATTGCAAAGTCAGATATATAGAGAGAGGAGGAGAGACAGAGAGGAAGATCTTCTGTCCGGTGATTCACTCCCCAAGTGACTGCAATGGCCAGGAGCCAGGAACTTCCTCTGGGTCTTCCATGCAGGTGCAGGAACTCACAAGCAGGGAGCTGGATGGGAAGCGGGGCTGCCAGGATTAGAACCAGCACCCATATGGGATTCCGGCTCATTCAAGGCGAGAACTTTAGCCTCTAGGCCATGGCGCTGGGCCCAGCTGCTCTACTGCTAGTCCAATTCCTTGTTCATGGTCAAGGGAAAGCAGAAGGTGGCCCAAGTGTTTGGGTACCTGCCACCAACAGGGGATATTTGGAAGAAGTTGCTGGCTTCTGGCTTCAGCCTGACTCAGCCCTTTTCATTGAAGCCATCTGGGAGTGAACCAGTGGTTGAGAGATTACCCCTTTCCTCTGGTCTCTTCCTTTCTCTTGGTAACTCTTTCAAAACAAATAAATATTTTAAAAAATGCAGTGTGTGTGTGTGTGTGTGTGTGAGAGAGAGAGAGAGAGAGGGCGGATAGGGGGAGGGAAGGGAGAGAAAGTCCCTCACCGAAGGGACTGCCAAACAAAGGAAAGTGAAGATGGATTCCCTCTCTCCAGGAGGCTTAGCTGTATCCTTCTCCCATGGCACAAGCCAAGTAGTCATGTGAGTTGGGAGGAGTGGTTGAAGATGGCAGATCTTCCTTTAATTTCATTTCTTAATGCCTTCAAATGATCTCTTCCAGGTGTTGAAATGACTTGGGTGAGGGTGAAGAATTAGGAAAATAAGCATTTGATTTTTATTCAGAACTAGAAAATGTCAGGGTCTTGGCAATGGGAAGGGGTCAGATTCTTCAAACTGTTTTGGTGTGGTTGAGCTCCGCCTGAAGTGAGAAATTATGCACATGGGAATATTTAAACATGGAACATAGCTTAACATCACCATTCATTTTTTCTGAATATAAAATCATGCTTTTAAAACACTCTCCCCTTGCCTTCATGCCAGGGTGGAGCCGCACTTTCTTATTGCTTAGAGTACATCTTAGTATCATCTTTGGTGAGTTTTTTTTTTTGTTATTATTTGAATTCTTTCCTGCAATGCTTGTGATAGAGGTCTGTGGGTTATGGGGTTTTGAGTGGGAATGATTAAGCAGATTCCTTCTTACCGAGTTGTCAGAGTAAACCCAAGAAATCAAATGTCTTGAAGAGTTAAGTTGCTAATGAAGAAAAAAAAAATGAAAGCAAAGCAAATCAAAGAAAAGCAAGGGAGAACAGACCACAACCACACCCTGTGAAGACACCCAGCCTGGAATAGAATTACATTGGTGGAGATGGTACCTTAAAATTTGAAAATTAATACATAAATTTATATCAAGCTTGCCAAGTGTCATTTGTGGTATTCTTGAAATACCCAATACTGAAGGATTCGTTATCTTCATTTTATCTAAAAATAGATCTGGCCTTTAGAATTTTACTTACACAAAATTTCACCTTTTGGACTTTCTTCATACATGTAGCACTGAATTCATCAAATTTCTCTTAATCATGGCTGTTCAGTAGTACTCATATGTACAATTTACAGTTGTATCATTTTATGTCCTGATGTTTTCATTAAAAAGATTGAAATTCTACCATTTGTAACAAAATGGTCCCAACTGGAAATCATTATGTTCAGTGAAATAAGCCAATCACAAAAGGACAAATCCCATATGTTCTCTCTGATATAAGGCAATCTTCATGCAAAATACAATACAAAGAGATATATAGGTGAACATGTATATACATATATTCTCCTGGATGAACTGTATAGTGTTCATTAGCAACCCAGGAAGTGAAGAAGCATTGCAGTAGGTATCTCTACTCCTGAATAAAAGGCGGACTCCCAATGAAACTGTTAAATATAACTTGACAATATGATACCAGATTTCCTACCATTGCTTATTGTTATAGTGCCATGATACACTTAAATAATAGAATGATGGACTTACGACTGTTGTTGAGGACCATGCTATTGTAATAATATGGGGGAAAACAGTGAGGGGGTAGAATGTGGAAGGAGTTGGAGGGGAGAATCCCTATACCTAAAAAAAATGCCATGGAAAATAATACTAAAAAAATAAAATCACACTCTAAATCATTTCTGAATCAGTATTCTTAGAAAGTATGAATTGAAATGGCTGCCAAGAATTCCATACCTTTGTTTTATTTGTCTTCTTATGGACTGTTTATAGGCTCTTTGTAGCAAAAATTAGCCATACAACAGACAACTGAAAACTCTGATTTTATCATTATTTTCTCAGACTGTCTTAGATGTGAGACTGTGGGGTTGCACTACTGCTAACCAGTTTGTTGTCAGTGTATACATACACACCTGATTTTGAATAATAGTTTTGTAGCCTGCAAACTTACTAAATTTGTCTGTTCTAATAGATTCTTGGGTGGACATTTGTGGGGAGCGGCTGACCCCATGTGTATGTTAGGTGGTCACAAGATGGCGGCTCGCCGAGGGCCAGGAGGTGGGATTTGTCTCGCCAGCAGGTAAACAGGATAGGCTAGTTCCCCTGCTGCGATTGCTGGCCTATCAGATAGCCCCGTGGACCACGGGCAGTCGTGACTGGTGGAAAAATGATATAAAAGTAGCCGGTAAAAGCTGGATTCGGACGGACTGACGGACGAAGACGGGGGACAGGGCACAACTGGAACGGGTGGACAATAGAAGACAGGGGGATGATGCAGAGAGTACTAGGGGGCGACGAGGAGACTGGGGAGCGACGAGGAGACTAGGGAATGAAGCAGAGAGTACGGGAAGAAATGTGGGAAGAAGGGTGGCAGAAAACGGGAGGAAGGGTGGCAGAAGAAGCGGGTAGGAAAGCTTAGACAAACGGGGACAGGAGCAACGGAGAAAAAGTTTTTAAACACAGCCACTTTTGCCAGTTTTTCCCGGACCTCCAAGAGTATGACCCGGCATTTTTAGTGTTGCCGCTGCTGAGCGGCAGCGACATTTAGTTTTCTACATATATAAGATCATACTTTCCTTTTTCCTTTGCTGGTTTGATGCTTTTTAGTTTTTATTCCTGCCCAGCTCTTCTGCCTACAACCTTTAGCACTGTGTTGAATGGAAGGAATGAGAGTGAGTAACTTTGTCTTGTTCCTGATATCTCATCATTGAGTATGTTAGTGGGAGCTTGTGTCTTTCGTGGCTGTTAAGATGTTGAGGTACATTTGTTATATACCCAGTTTATGGAACAGTTTTCTTTTTAATCATGAAAAGACATTGAAGTTTTCAAAGTATGCTTTCTGTATTTGTTTAAATAACATGCTTTTTATCTCTTATTCTTTTAATGTGTAATTAAAAAAATTATTTCAAAGGAAGGGGGAAAGATATATATATATATATATATATATATATATAGAGAGAGAGAGAGAGAGAGAGAGAGAGAGAGAGAGAGACTGATTTTGTACCTATTGGCTCAGTCCCCAGTGACCACAACCACTGGAGTTGGGCTAGAAGCTGGAAATCAGAAACTCTATCCAGGTCTCCCTTGTGTCTAGCAGATGCCCAAGTACTTGGTGCATTAGCAGAGACATAGGTTGGAAGTGAAACAGCCAGTACTCCACCCAGCATTCCTATCTGGGATATCAACATCACAAGTGGTGATTCAACACACTGAGTCCAAGTGAGGACCCTGGTATATAACTTTCATTTGTTTACATATGTTGAATCATCTTTCTGCCTATGGACAATCTCACTTTATCATGGCTTCAGACCCTTTGAATGTGTTGTTAAATTTGGTTTATCAGTGTTGAGTACTTTTGCATCTATTTGTATATTTATCAGGGATATTAACCTTACTTTTTTGGTTTAGTTTTTTTTTTTTTCTCGTGGTGTTCTTAACTCATTTCAGTATCAAGATAATGTTGGTCTTGTAAACTGAGTTTGGAAATGTTTTTGACATCTCAATTTTTTAGAATAGTTTGGGAAAAGATTAGTGTTGATTCTTCAAAAGTTTGATAGAGTTAATCAGGAAAGCCATATGGGCCAGGGCTTTTGTACTTATTAAGAGGTTTTAAATTGAGGCCAGTGTCATGACTTAATAGGTTAATCCTCTACCTGCAAGTGTTGGCAATCCATATGGGTACTGGTTCGTGTCATGGATGTTCTGCTTCCAATCCAGCTCTCTCCTTGTGGCCTGGGAAAGCAACAAAGGATCACCAAAGTCCTCAAGGCCCTGCACCCATGTGGGAGACTTGGAGGAGACTCCTGGCTTCAGATCAGATCAGTTGTGGCCATTGTGCCCATTTGGGAAATGAGCCAGTGGATAAAAGGTCTTTTTGTCTCTCCTTCTCTATAGAAATCTGTCTTTCTGATAAGAAAAAATAATATTTTTTCTTAAAAGTGGTTTTTTTATAATTGATTATATCTCCTTGAATGTTATAGGTATGTTCAGATTTCCTATTTCTTCATAATTCATTTTAGGAAGATTATATATTCAGGGACTATATCCATTTCTTCTAGGTTGGTATATAATTGTACGCAGTAGTCTCTTGGTCCTTTACACTTGTGTGTTATTAACTTTAATATATTTTTCATTTATAATTTTATTTTTAAGTATTTCTTCCTGATTATTATAACTAAGCATCATGAAGTTTATCTTTTTCAAAAAAATACAGCTCTAAGTTATACTGGTATAACTTACTTATATGATCTCTATTCCTTATTATGTCCCTTTATTATCTGGCCCCGATGTCCTCCATCTAACAAGGCAGCATGATGTTGCTTCAGATTCCCAGCTATTGATGTGGTTTGGACTCTACATCCAACAGTTCTCAAACAGTTGAGCTATTGCCTTTCCTTCAGTGTGTGATTCTTTGAGTAAAAGACTGGGGGATCTTTTAGGGAAGGACTCAGGCAATCATGACCTTATTTACCTGCTGTGTCATTCATTGAAGGGTAGCTGTTCTGACAGAGTGGCCTTTCCTTAATTTAATAGATGGAAGGTCTAAAACTGGCTTAGTCCCGGAACTTTGGCAAGGGATCACAACTGCCTAATTTTCGCAAGTAGCCCACCCTACAGTGGACATTTATCACAGTGTTCTTACTGCTGCTGTTGCTCTCCCGGGGCATCTCTCATCACGCTGTGCTCCTGCCCTGCCTTAGAGCATAATATGCTCATAGCTTTTTCAGCTTCCAGTTTATGTTCACATTTCAAAGCTATGCCTTTTTTTTTGAAAGAGTTACACACAGAGAGAAAAATAGAAATCTTCCATTTGTTGATTCATTGCCAAATGCTGTAATGGCCAGGGCTGGGCAGGCTAAAGCTAGCAGCAAGGAACTTTATTTGGGCTTCCCACATCATCTGAAGGTAATTAAGGAACTCAGTTGCAAACTACTAGAAGTCATGACGTTCTTCCTTGATGTCCTCAGGCCCTGTGATGTCCACATTCCAATTCCTGGGATCCTTCAACTATGTTAGGTTACACAGCAAAAGAGAATTCAGTTGCAGATGGAACCAAAATGGAGAGGATCCTGGATTATCCAGGTGGATCCAACACAAATTACTAGGATCCTTAAAAATGAAGTAGGGATGAGAGCAAAGAGAGCAAGACAGCAAGCAAAAGAGAGAGAGAAAAATAATGCTGAGTTGTGAGAACTACTTGAGTTCAAAGATGGAATGGGGTCATAATCCAAGAAATGTAGGCAATTTTAATATCTGAAAAAGGTGTGTGTGTGTGTGTGTGTGTGTGTGTGTATGCCTCTCACCAAATAAATTTAGTTCATCCATTTTAGCCCCTTGAGACCCATTTTATATTTTTGTGTCCAGAACAATAGGGTAAAACATTTGTTTGAGACATTTTTAATATTTGCTTAAAATAAATCACAAGGTTTGTGGTAATTTGTTGCAGCTTCTGTGAGAGACCAATACAGCAGGCTATACTCTTGCAACCAGGAAAATGGTTCTCTTAGTTCTGAAGGGAAGGTGGGTTCACAAAGCATCCACACTATTCAAACTGTACCATTTTGTTTCTCTGGCTATATGGGTGAGTGATACCACTATCAGCACAGAGCACCATTTGTGTCTATAATTATTTGGTCTTCCTTAATCAACATGCCTCTGATATGCCAATGTTGAACTCCATTTCAGCCAGTCCTGCTGAAACCTTTTGAGATCAAGTTTCCCATTCAGTTTTGGAATCTGTCTTCTATTGCCCCACATCCTCACATTGTGATGTAGACAGTGTCTTAGCATTGCTTTTGCTTGCCTTTAAGTTATTTCGTCATATGATTTACAGACCACCTGTCCTGTTGTGCCATTTTGCCAAACCTCTTGTACTTTGAAGTTGTTCTGTGTGATTTTTTTCCTGTTAGTTAAAGCCTCAGGGTCAGTTCATTTAGTCTCCCAGTGTTGTGAGACATGTTCCCCTCTTAGACAGGGACTATAAATTTAGTGTCTGAAACCAAGATCAGACATACAAAAGTTGCTTTCAATTCCATTTGATTACCCAGTCTTTTGCTTTTCCTTTCTTTCTTTTTGACCACTACCTCCAGTCTTCCATTGGAAGAATCAAGGAGAAAAGCCATTGATTCTCCCATGCCCTTTACTTTTCTAGTTGTCTCTGGAGACTGTATCTCAAGCTTCTTCTGTTGCTGTTCTTTATCATGCAGAGAAAGGGGAGGAGAAATCTCTGTGTTCCAGGTGCAGTGCTTAGCACTATCCATGCTATCTCATAGTCCCTAGTGAAGTCCATAGTCAATTTGGGAGGCAACAAACATAGTTATCCTTGTTGCACAAAGAAAAGTTGTGTCTATATGGCTCCAAAGTTGCATCCATTAGCACAAACACTTGAGCACATCTGATAGTTGACTATAGTAAACATTTTGCTAAATTGGGGTCACCTCCTCGTTGTTGCTCAAAGGATGATGTACCTCCTTACTGCCTGTCCATGTTATTTGTGGGGCCACTTCCAGCCCCTCCATGGGGAGATCCACTGCCAAACCTCACTGAGACCTACAGTAGATAATTTATGCTACAGTTCCATTTCAGTGGATCACATGGTTTCTCTAGAAAGACCAGAGCCAGATTGTAATGGATGAGGCTCTGGCCAGGAGAGCAGCCATCTTCCTTTTCCTCCCTCCCATTTAGGCCCTGTTATTCCATTCATTATGGTCTTATCTCTGCTTTTGATTTTTCTTTATTTTCTCAAATGCTTCCTGTTTTTTTTTCCTATAGCATACGAACTGAATCTTCCACCTCTACAATAAATCCGAAAGAACAGAGATCTTCAACCCTTTGATCTTCTAAAGTGTGATCTTTCTCTTTCTCTCACAAACACCCTTCCTCCATCTCTACAAAGTCCTTGTGGAAATAAACAACACACCAGCGGGCAGGTGGCTAAGGCACTGCTCTGCTCCTCTACCCTTTGCCTGGGTTTGGCTTCCCAAATCAAATTGCCATCCTCCATAGCTCTCATTGACACTGCCCTTGGCTAGTTTCCCCACTGCAGTAGCAGGTTACTTTTGGCATATGTGCTGTCCACTCCAACCTTTAATTGCCAGGGGCACCCATAAGTCATTTTTAACCTTTCTTTTTATTCCATTCCTGGTACCTCCCTCCTTTGGGCCATGTACTGCTATTTGGAAATTCTTGGAAAATTACTGCCAGTCAGCTCGTTCCTCCAAACAGCTATTGGCTTCTTGTCTACCCAGTAAATAGAAAACTTGGAAGCTTGTTAGAGAATATTTCACCTTTCCTACCTTCCAGCCTTTGTAGCAAGGCCAATATAGGATTCCACTGCAGAATCTGAACACAGGAAATAGGCCTAGGAACCACCTAGGTCTGTTGGTTCCTGGGCATTCTTGGGAGTGGGTCGTGTTTCTGTCTGGCCAAAAAATGCTTAGCTGGCTGTAGGCCTTGCAGGGCAAAGCAAGGACAGCCCTCAAGACAGAGGCAAAACTGTACCCTGTGTTCCGAGTCTGCCTTTAAAACAAAACAGGAAAAGGCATGCATGGTTCAGGCCCTGTGTCTAAAAGGGAAGTGCTCTAAAGGCCACACATTCATGAAGGAACTTTTTCCATGAGCTGCCAAGCTTCTTGCGGTTGCCTTTCTGTTGGGGAAGTTAAAGTTCACTCTCTGGGATATTTGGGTGACCATTCAGTCCAATAATGCAGAGCCTTTGTTCTTTTCCTGTATGTTTCACCCTGTGGCCTTTAACCCAAGGCAGGGCAATGCTCTTCTCTTTCTGAGGTCACACCATACCTGGTTTTGCCAAAATGGCAGTTGCATTTCTCTCTGGGAAAACATGGTTTTCTCAGTTTTGCTTCTGGGATACAAAAATATTGAAGAATGCTGAATTTTATTCTGAATTTTATTCTACAACTCTTTTTGGAGCTTTTTAGAACCTTTTTTTAGAATCCAGTACACACTGAATCAATGATTTTTCTAGAAGAAATAGCATGGTGCCCTGTAAACCTATTAGAGAATAGTTTACTAGAGAAGACAATAGCTAAAAAGGGAGAATGTTGATTCTCTCCTGCTTAGAGGGCATTTTTTTTCCTGTAAGCTTTTGAACTAAGCCTTAAGAATCTGGAATGCAGTGGATTTAGCCCAAACCCTGGACAAACCCTCATGAAAAATGTCTCCTGAGAGTTCTCATCTTCATGTACATGAGACAGGGCCATGGGCCTCTGTGCCTTCTCCTCAAGTCTTCACTGGTGTCATGATGGTGTGATGAAGTTGAAGAGGAAGCCCTGTGTGTCTGACTTACAAAGAGGGAAGGAGATAGTTGGGGCGGAGACTCACATTCTCAGAGGATCTGAGTACTGCCATCTGATATGGGCACCAATTCCTGTCCTGGTGCCTCACTTCTGATCTAGCTCCCTGCTAATATGCCTGGGAAAGCAATGGAGGGTGACCCAAATGCTTGGATTCTTGCACCCATGTGGGAGACTTGGAAGAGACTTGGAAGAGAGGCTTTCTCAGGCCACATGCAGAGAGCTGGATGGAAAGTGGAGTAGCCAGGCACAAACCAGAGCCTGGGATCCCAGATTAACCACTGAGCCATTGCACTGGGCCCAACACTCATTTTTTTCTACAGTACTAGGTTTCTTTCCATGACTGTGTTATAAGCTCTCTGAAAATTGAGCTGTGTCATCTTCAGAATCTCTCATAGAATGTTAAGACATTTGTGCTGAAATATGATCTTCTTACTTGCAGACCCTATACTTACCAGTTTCTGCTGAGGGAAAGTAAAACTTCTCAAAGGAGTCATGTTTTAAATGATTCTTATTAATTGTAGAAACCTTATTCCAGATTAAGGCTGCTAAGATGCAATCAAGAGACTGTCTCCATTGGAGTCAGCTAGTCAACTGTGGAAACATGTAGAATCCAGCCTGGTCTTTACTGCGGGCCATGCTAGCTCAGAATGTCCAGAGTTAAACACAGGAACTTATACTTTAACAAACTTTCTAGTAAGTTTTATGTGTATAGTGCATATGAAAAATTTAATTAAACACCTATTTGATCCTGCAATTGGCATGTGACTCAAAGCCTTTATATCTCTGGAGTTTGCTGTGGAGTGACCTCATCATGGTGTGTCAGGTGGCTCTGCTCTCACTTCCAAGGAGGGTTCCCTTTTCCGAGTGTAGCCTCTTCATTCTGCTCCCTCATCTCTGTTCCCACATCTGGCCTCATCCATACTTTCTGGGGGAGAGGGGCCCACCATGTTCTGGAATATATGTCAGTTCCTCCCAGGAGTATTGAGCTACAGTATTACCAGGTGCATTCTCACCATCACTTCCCTTCCAGTGCAAAAGGGAGGGAGTCATGCAGCAGACAGCAAGGGAATGGAAAATGGGCTGAAGTTTCCATAGCTTCCATCACAAGCTGGGAAAAGGTCCTCTTCCATTTCCAAATCAGGGGGTTGGGATTGGAGGTGGGGGGACTAGGAAGCCAGCAGCCTAGCTGATGAGCAGGAGAGTGGAGGAACAGAATATCTGCTCCTGACATTTTCCTGCTTGGTGTTGTAATTCTAAAAGGATGATAAAATGCAAAGATTATAAAAATACAAGGCAAGCTTTATAAAGATGGTCCTGTTAGGCGAGGGCCTTTACAAGCTTTCATCTCAACCATATTTTAACACAGGAAGCAGGACGCCAGGGAGGTCTGGACTTCTCTGGGGGCTTCTGCCCAGACCTGGCTCAGCCATGGGGTCAGAGGTGGGGACATGCCTCAGTGCTGCTTGCAGCAGGGAGAATGGAGCCTTCCTGCTGATAATCGTGCCGCCTGTGTGGGTGGACATTGCTCATGCTCTGGCTGGGGGAGCACGTGTCTCAATGCATCGCTTGTTCTTCCCTTCTTGCGTCGAATGCGGCTTGGCAAGCAAAGGGATTACGAGGAAGCCTGTTGGCTGAGATCCTGGTAGAATTCCATGGCTGAGATATTCACCCCTGAGTGATAGCTTTGGGGCTTCATTAGGGTCATTATCAAATCCAAAGATAATGTTCTGTAGTGTGTGGGCCCCTTCTTTACATACCTGTTCCTCAATTGCAGGAAAGCACAGAAGGAATTAAGAACCCTCTCAAAAGGAACTTCTGAGAATTAGCTCCTTGCCTAAATCCTTTGCTCTGTGCTTTGTCAGGTACTTGTTTTCCAGGGGCTGCCAATTAAGACAAAACAATTGCATGTGTTCAGACAAGTTTGGACAAAAAGGCCCGTGGGGTCAAGAGGCCATTGATGGTGAAGGAGCTTGAGAGTAGGAAGGTCGCTCAGGCTGAGTTAAACCCAGCTTCTCAGAATGTGGTAGTTGGCTCACTTGAGGCAAGGATTACAGGACATCTGTGACATAGCCTCAGGAAGAAAATGACCTTGGCTTTGCATGCCATGTGGAATGTACCATGACTCTTCCATGTGTTTAGTGTTCTGAACATATATGTCCAAATATACATCATTGCCTTTTTATAATCCTTTTGGTTCGTTAATTAGCATAGAACCATGCTTCCTTTGTTTGATTAATTCGCTTTTGGAAACCATGAAAGAGTCACGTTGAGTCAGAGGTACCCTAAGGATAAGATTTCTCAAAAGGATATTTCCTTCAGGTTCATGGCCATATGTTTCTGTGCACAAAATAAATGAATGAATGAGTGTACATGAGAGAATACCAGTTCTTTATAGAGTCCCACCTAGTTCTTTAAAAGCTGCCCTCTTTCAAAAACCAGGTTGCTTGTTTAGTAAGCAGCAAGTACCCATTTTCCTCTGCAAAGCAAGCCTTACAAAAGTAGCTAGCTTAATTCTTCCCCTTTCATGTTAGGAAGGTAAGAACTTCAACTTGAGCAGCTCTGGTTGTTCACTCACCTGCTGTTGTGTATCAGGGTAAGATCAGATTTTACACTTGGAGTATTGGGCATCATTAGTGGCTTAAATTAGTGTTGAGATCCCCAGGAAAGAGGGCATAGGAAAAATAGATCATAAGACCAGGGGTACCATAATTGTTGTTTTATTGTGTTTCTGGATTTCATTGTGTATCCAGGATATTAGTCCCCTATCTGTTGTACAGTGTGCAAATATTTTCTCCCACTCTGTTGGTTGCTTTTTTACTTTGTTGATTGTTTTCTTTGCTGTGCAAAAGCTTCTTAGTTTGATGTAGCCCCATTTTTTTTTTTTAATTTTGGTCTTGGCTGCCTGTACTTTTGATGATTTTTCTGGGAACTTTTTGCCTTTGCCTATATCTTGTAGAGTATTTTTTATGTTTTCTTCTAATAGTTTGATGGTTTCTGAGTGTAGATTTAGATACTTTATCCATTTGGATTTGATCTTTGTGAACAGTGAAAGGTGAAGGTCTTATTTCATACTTCTGTCAGCTGCTATCTAATTGTCCCAACAGCATTGTTGAAGAGACCAACTTTTTCCTTGGATTGTTGAAGATTAGATGGCTGTATATAGGTGGACTCTCTTCTGGTGTTTCTTCTCTGCTCCATTGATCTTCCTCTCTGTTCCTGTACCAATACCTGGCTGTTTTGATTACTACTGCCATATAATATATCCTAAAGTCTGGAATTGTGATCCTACCAGCTGGATTTTTATTCTTCAAGATAGTTTTGGCTATTCATGGTATCTTGCATTTCCAGATGAACTTTTGTGTCATTTTTCTTCCAGCTCTGTAAAGAATATTCTTGGGATTTTAATTGAGATCGTGTTGAATCTGTGTATTAATTTTTGTAATATGGACATTTTGATTATGTTGATTCTGCCTATCCAGGAATATGGTATATTTCTCCACTTTTTAAAGTCTTTTTCTATTTCTTTTTATGATGTTTTGTAATTTTCTTCATAGATATCTTCTATGTCTTTACTTAGGTTTATTCCAAGGTATTTACGTGTCTTCTCTGCTATTTTGAAAGGGACCATACTGACTAGTTCTTTTTCAGCCCTGGAGTTGTGTATACTAGGGCCATTGATTTGTGTTCATTTCTTTTGTACCGTTCTACCTTACCAAGCTCTGAGTTCTAGCAGTCTCTTTATTGAGTATTTTGGTTCTCCTATATATAGAATCATGTCATCTGCAAATAGAGACAGTTTGATTTCCTCTTTTCCAATTTTAATTCCTTTAATTTGTTTTTCTTGCCTAATAGCTCCAGTGAGGATTTCCAATACTATGTTAAATAGCAGTGGTGATACTGGACATCCTTGTCTAGTTCCAGATCTTAGTGAGAAAGCTTCCAATTTTTCCCCATTCAGCATGATGCTGGCATCCCCCATCCCATAAATTGCTTTGATTATGTTGTAGAATGTTCCTTCTATGCCTGTCTTGCTTAAGGTTTTTAGCATGAAGTGGTGTTGGATTTTATCAAATGAAATGCTTTCTCTGCATCTATTGAAACTATCATATGGTTTATGTTTTTTTTTTTGTTGGCAACTGAACCTCTAGGTCTTAGTGCTAGCTGATGCAAATGTGTCTGGGTTCTTATTGTGCTTTACTGTAGGATTAGTGCAGCTGAGCCAGATCCAGTTTCTGCCCCTTCCCCCATGCCCTTCTCCCCACCCCCCCACCCCCAGGATCCAGCATCTTCCTCTCAGTTGGTTCTGGTATCTCTCTGGGGGGTTTATAGTACAAACCCTCTGAGAGTGGGATGAACTCTACTTTCATTCCCCGAGTCCCTCACTCAGCTGCCTCGTTCGTTCTCCAGAGGCTTGCTCCCTAATGGCTCACTCCCCAGTGATGTGGCTATCCCAGTCTCGTGTACATTCGATTGGGAGCCTGTGGGCTTCCACTCAGCTTTCCCTCCCTTCACTAGTGTTTTGTCTTATGGCTTTTTGCCTCATGCTATCTCTTTGGGGAGGCTTCCGCTGGGAATCTGCTTGTTCCTGTTCCCTTGGTGCTGGCTCCAAATTCATTACACTTTTTTTGTGGGTTAGGGTACCTTGCTGTAGCATGCCTCCACTCACCTTCCTCTTAGACTGCTGGCTGTAACCCTGGGCATTTTCAGAAGATGTTCTTTGTCTGCACACTCCTGTTTCCCTGTGGTGGCCTCTAGGGAGCTTCACTCACCCTGCCTGGTGATTTCTCTTTTCCAGCTCTGTGCTCCACCTGATTTTGTCTCATGGCTCTCTATGCATTCTCTGCCACACTTCCTACCTTGATCGGCCATCTTGTCTCTCCCTGCAAATGGCATCTTAACTGTAGCGCCAAACACCTGCTCACAGATGTTATTTGTAAGTAAATCAAACTACTCACTACAGTGTAAGCCTATTTACCTTATCAAGATTTAAGCCTACTTATGTCTAACAATATGAGAAGATCCTAGTCAGGCAGTCCATTCCAGAAATGAGGACTCCTATGGCCCAGGAATAGCTTTACACCCTGAGAACTGGGGACTGGGTGTTCCAGCCTTTCTTGTTGGGCTTAGAGGTGATGTAAGAAGAGTTTCCTTGGATAGCTTCCCTGGGCTTATTCCTCCGTGGATGATGGTATCTATTCCTGCCTCCCACCAGTCACTGGTGTCATTCTTGGAGGGGACCCAGATGAGAGTAATACCAATGTGATTAGAGCTTGCTCCTTTCCTTCAAAGCAGATCACCTACTGGGCCTTGATCCAAAGGGAGGAAAGGGCTTAACTTCAGCCATAAGGAGTTACAGATTTGTAGCCAGGGACAACAGTACGTACTTCAAGCAAATTATCTGTTTGAATCATCATGCACATTTTCCTTCCATCCACATGTTAAAGGACAAGCCCTAGCTGTGTCCCCTGAGGTGCTACCAGGCTGAGGCTGAGATCCTCCAGTTCCTGGGAGGGACCTGTATCTGCCACTCCCTTCCTCTTAGACTTCCCACTTCCATGGAAGATGGAAACTCACACTGGGGACTCCTGAGAATTAGCAGCACCAGGCACTGATTTAAAATCTGTGCATAATCTCATGGATGATGATGAGAGGTTTTCGTTGTTTTAGGTGATAACAGGAGTTTGAATGAATAATGGACTACTCTGAGACCATGCTTCCTAATACTCATTCCTGGAGAGGCTTAAAACCCCTCATGTTTCGGCACACCTGTGCAGTGACCTTAGCACTTGGGGAGGTAGCGCCCAGGCATCATTATTTTTTTTAAAGATTTATTTATTTTTATTGGAAAGTTAGATATACAGAGAGGAGAGACAGGAAGATCTTCCATCTGATGGTTCACTCCCCAAGCTGCCACAACAGCTGGAGCTGAGCCAATCCGAAACCAGGAGCCAGGAACTCTTCTGGGGCTCCCATGTGTATACAGGGTCCCAAGGTCTTGGGCCGTCCTTGACTGCTTTCCTAGGCCACAAGCAGGGAGCTGGATGGGAAGCAGGGCCACCGGCGCCCATATGGGATCCCGGTTCGTGCAAGGTGAGGACTTTAACCACTATGCTATCGCGCTGGGTCCGTCATTATTTTTTTAAAAACTCTCTGGGTTGATTCCACTTTAGCCAAATTTGATAAGTCTGTAAAGCAGCACTTCTCAAATGTATTCTATACAGTTGTCTGCAGTCTCTTGGAAACATGGATTCTGAGAGTCTGCTGCTTCTAACAGGTTATCCAGGTGATCCAAAGGCAAGGAACCCAAAGACCTTGATTTGAGATTTAATTAGCAAGGTGCTAGAAATGCTAAAGGGCCATGGGAGCCAAAGGAGAGATTGAGGTGGGAAGAGCCCTGAGGATGGGGTAGTGCTCTGGGCAGCACTCACTTGCTGAGCCCGGAGGAAGGGCAGACCCCCAGCTGAATCACGGAGAGAGTAAAGGCTCCATGTGTTCCTGTTCAGGCTGAGTTTTTAGAGACCTTGGGCCACCCAATGGTCCACTCAGCAGAAAATGCAAAGAAATTCAGTGGATGATGGCAACCCCGTCATCCAGGAGTGATGATGGCATTCACTCCAGCCCTTCCACTACAGGAGAAAACACTGGGTTGGCTCAGCATGCGTCTGTGCCTGGTCACAGGGGCCTCTCAGCCTGGGACTCGGGCTTCTAGGAACCAGCAGGCTGCCTGCATAGCCACACCTGCATCCTCCGGTCCTGGTGTCCTGGCATTAGCTGCTCTGTAGTTGGAGATTTGCCCTGGGGGCCTTGCTCACAGCAGGCTGGCAGGAGTCCCATTTCTGCAAGGATTAGCTCCCTGTTGTATTCTGACCCTGTGCTCAGGTCGTATTAATTTTCTATAACCCTGAAGCAGCTTGCCCATTCTTTCAATTTCTAGGTCTCAGTTTCTGCCTTGAAAGGTAGCAGAATGTAAGATAAGCTGCAAAATATGGAAAGAAAGAAAGCCAAGAGAAGATTTCTCCTCCATATTTCTCTTTAAAAAGGCAAAGGGATGATCATTCAGAGAGAACTTTCTGAATGTGCAAACTTCTCTTACTGCAAGACTGCCTGTTCACATGGAATAAAGAGTAAGTATGGGATGGGGATGGTTTGTGACTGGAGGTACAGGTGAGCTCTGCCATGTAGAAACCTCTGTGCTCACTGGCTGGACCCTGGGCATTTGTCTGGTGTGTGTGTTCTCTCTTACAATGTGTGCACTGCCCAGGGTGGTGGAGAACACCTGTCGGCCATCCTCTCTGTACCCCCACAATGCTAGGCCTCATGGGCCTAGGGGTCACAAGATCTCACTCTCTGGTATGAGTGGGGGAAACTTATAAATATAAGAGCACTCACACCGAGATGTAATATTGGATACTAGGAGTATCTTTGGGCACCAGGGCAGTCTGAAAACTTGGGGATTGGCCCATCTTCTGTGGTTCTTTACCCCCAGCCCTCTGATTTCCTGCCATTTCCCTTTCCTTTCCTCCTATTTTGGCCCTTCTCTCTTCCTCCTCCCCCTGATTATCTCCTGGTAGCAACAGGCATATAGACATTTATGCTGGGAGACAAATGTACTGACTGCACAGGGAATCCCCTCTGCTCTACAGATCCCCATGCTGTCTACTAGAAAAACCCAATGGCTGTAGCATGGTGGGAGAGACACTACAGCTGCTGACCTTGAACAAGTGACCTGAACAAGGTGCAAAGTCTGCAATGAGACGCCCTGCTTTTGTGGTGAGTGCCCCTGGATACTGACTTTTGACTTGAGTATGGAGGCGAGGGTTGCCTTGTGGCTCTTTTGGCTCACTTGTCCCTTGGCTCCCAGCTGCTTTCCCATAAGTGGTGCAGTGGCGGCTGGAGAACACAGTGCCAAGGCATGCACAGTCGTTGCAGGCCCTAAGGGCTCTCTGAAATCTGGTGCGGGCCCCACCCTTGGATCCTGATGTTATCACTTCTCCAAAACTATTTCTTGCTTAGAACTTGTGCTGACAGAAAGCTCCCTTTCAGACTGACTGAAGAAAGTCATTCAGAGAATGTGTCCAGTGCTTGTATAGGGCTGGTTCATCATGCTAGGATTGGGTTCTGAACGGGGAGTGCAAGATGAATGGGGGATGGCTAATCACAGAAGCAGGAGGAAGGCCACAGTGGACTTGGGGTGTCCCTGGAAGGTGCTTGGGGAAGGGAAGGGCTGGAGGAGCTGGCCAGCATGGTCATTGCCACATAGCTAAGACTTTAGCTAGGGTCTCAGTCATACTCAAAGGATCTTCTCATCCACAATGAAATCCAGCCCAACACCTATGCAGATGTTCTCAGTCCCAGTGTTTGTCTCTTTCCTTTTTCTTTCTCTCATTTCTCTCTTTCTTCTTTCCTCCCATAATATAATTTAAAACATTTATTTATTTATTTGAAAGAGTTACAGAAAAAAACGTAGAAATGGGGAGAGAGAGAGAGAGAGAGAAAGAGATCTTCCATTCTTTGATTCATTTCTTGAGTGGCTGTGACAGCCAGAGGTAGGCCAGGCTGAAGTCAGGAGCTTCATTTGGATCACCCATGTGAATGGCAGGGGCCCAAGCACTCAGGCCACTTTCTACTGCTTTTCCCAGGCAACCAGCAGGGAGCTGGATCAGAAGTGGAGCAGCCAAGACTTGAACTGGCAATAACTGTTGATTGCCACTTTACCTGCTATGCTATAACACCAGCCCAATTTTTTTTTCTATTTAAAATTTTAATTTATTTCTTAGTCTTAAATTTGCTTTTGAAACACTGAAATATTTTGTATTAACAGTAATTAAACATATTTATGGAGGGTAACAGTTTGGTAGATGTGTACAATACACACAGATAAAATCAGGGTAGTTAGTACCCCCCACCTTGTCATTACTGTTGGATTAGAGCATTGGAAGTCCTCTCCTTTAAAAGCTCAGAAAACATATAGTGGGTGACTGTGTGTGATAGTCATCCCACTACTCTGTAACACTCGGAATAGATTCCTTATCTCTAATTCTGACTTGGTACTCACTATCCCTCAGCCCCTAACCCCACCTCTTCTAATGTCTGGAAATTACTACTCTGCATTCAGATTGAATTTTTCAGTTTCCACATATGAAGGAGCATGTACTGTGCTTGTCTTTTTGTGTTTGGTTATTTCACTTGCCATGATGTCTTCCATTTCAGTCAATTTTGATACAAATATTAGGATTGTATTCATTCTTTTCTGTGGATTAATAATACTATGTCATATATGTATAATATTCCTTTTATTACTATATATTTTATTAATATATATTCTTAATACATATATTCTTATTCTATTCTTATATTCCACCACCCCTCCATTTCCCTTGAGAAACTAAAGCAGTCTTCTAAAATCTGTTGGTCAGCTTTCCTGGCAGTACCTGGTGCTCTTTGTTTGTTTTTTAAAGATTTATTTTTTATTTATTTGAAAGGCAGAGTTAGAGAAGAGAGAAGAGAAGAGGAGAGAATGAATTCTCCATCTGCTGGTTCACTCCCTAAATGGCCACAGCAGCCAGCACTGAGCCAAGCTGAAGCCAGGAGCCTAGAACTCCATCCTGATATCATATGTGGGTGCAGGATCTCAAGTATTTGGGCCATCTGCTGCTGCTTCCCCAGGTGTGTTAGCAAAGAGTTGAGATGAAGCAGCTGGGACTTGAATGAAACCCATATGGGGTGCGAAGCAGGAGAGGCTTAACCTATTATGCCATAACACTAGCCTCTGGGTGCTCTTGATAATGAACAGAAACATCTCCCTGCAGCTGATTGAAAGGGGGAGTGGTTAGAGACTAACTGCTTTCAGATATGTTGAGCTGAGTCATGTAGGAAAGGCCAGATAGGTTTCCCCTTCCATTCTGAGGAGAATTTATGGTTTCAGATCTCACCATAAAGAATAAATGTATTTATCCTTGTCTTGGCTCCAAATGCATTTCCACTTAGTCCAGGTTTTTCCTTGATCAGGTCAGGTTCTGCTGTATGTAAACCCAGCTGACAGGACCACAGGCTGGCAGGCCTAGAGCTCTATTTGCCCCCATTGCTGAAGTGATACCTCTCCAACTTTCAGCAGCCCATGTAAGGCATCCTGTACCAGTGTGACATACACCAGACTACCTTTCATAACAGATACTTAAGCTTTCTATCAAAGCCAAGAGGATGTTTCAGTTAGCCAATGGGGTACAGAGAGTGTGCTCACCAAGCACGATTGCCATCCAAGAGCCCATAAGCTGACCTGTTTAGGGGATGTCCTGGGTCAGGCATCATTCCAGTGTGGACTTTGGAAGTTCTCTCCCAGAGCATGGTTGCCAGATGCTGGGTGTCCTGCACAGTAAATGACTGTGCAATTCCATCTGCCCATCCAAGGTGGCATTTGTTCTGCTGGAGCCCAGCTTCTTCTATGCCGGTCTGGATTTAAGCTGCTATTAGACCTTTCTACTGAACTTTGCTGGAGGAAAAGATATTATGACAGATGCTTGGTGGGGACGATGAAGCTGGAGTGAATAGGAATTCAGAAAAACAGATTTGGCCTTACAGGATGTATAATCCACCATGGACCCTCTTTTGTTACCCTCAAACCTCAGGGTGAGATTTTATTGAAGCTGAACTGAGGTTCCTAGATGATGTGATTAGCTCAGGATCACAGAATAGATAGAGGCAGAGTTTAGTTGGGTCTTATTTAGAGAAGAAACAAGATGAGACAAGAGTTTGTTGACTGAGAGTCAATAGCTTTTCAAATTGCTGATATTATTCCTATACCAAAGCAAGCCTGTTTTTGTTTCCTCCAGTCCCACATGGTTCAGGATCTTGCACCACCTGAACTTAACCTGCCTACCCTCTCCTGTATTGCTTCAATATATTTGCTCCATGTTCTTTGGGTGAAGCTGTATTTCTCTGTGCTTTCTACTGCTGTTTCCCAGTTTCTTGTATTGGTAGAAATCTTCTGGAGAGCCTGTGTAATGAGATTCCCCAGCCTACATACAGCTGTGGACACCTGTTACCAGAAATCTAAAGTTTTAACAGAAATCTTCTGTGACTCTGGAGCCAGAAATCCTGCTTTGGGAATCATTGCTTCACAATTTGTCACTGCTGTTTGGGAAGTTTTTTTGTTTATGTAATTGAGGACTTTGGAATCCTTATACTTTCAATCACTCGCTAAGAGAAATATGTCACATGAAATCATTTTATTGCTCTTAACCTGATTTCATATCTGAATATATTTCTATATTCTAGAGATGTTGTAAAGGATTAGAAAAAATGTTCAGAGTAGTCAGTGGCAACTCTGACCAGTTGGGTATCCATAGAGAATAAAGTGGAAAGTTTTCTTCCTTTGGGTAGGTACCTATAACTTACAAAAGCAATCTGCAGAATATCCAAAAGCTCTCCAAAGTTTATGGGAAACAAAGGTAAGTATCAGGAAGTGTGGAGAGAAAAAGGTAAGATGCTGTTCAAGGCCTGACACAACCTTCATGGATCTGGAGGACTGGGATCCAAGAGGGACCCAAACCAGGTGACCTAGAGCAAGCCGCATGGGCTGTCTGAAGCTCAACAAATCTCAACTATATAAGGGATATGATAATAACAATTTTGTCCCTAGCTATGGTTGGGAGGCTGCATTGCTGATCAAATTCAACACATGTTAAGGTTTTTTGCTAGTTACCAAATGTGTTTGATATGCTAAGTAAGTCATTTTTACACTAAAAGGCAGCTATCTTAATCCACTAGTTTTTTTCTCCCAGGATCAGAATTAAGTGACCAGTTGAAAAAGCAGCCTGAGTCAGTGAAAACACAACTGAATCAGATCTGTCTCAGGTGGTCAGGAAAAGTGTTAAATTACTGTTTCTTTTATGTGCCTGCCTGGGTGTTGTGTTGCTGGCTTATCATGTGGCCAAGGCTTTGGGATTTTTATCCTATTTATTAGTAGCAGCTATACAACTTCTAATCCCTTCTATTTTTTCCCGAATTGATGACCATATCAAATTCAGATGCTGGGGATCTGAAGGTAAAGTCTACGGGAAAAAACCAAACCAAACAAGCATCCAACAAAGAAAAAAAGAGGACAAAGAAAGAAAATATTCCCCTGTGATATTTGTATTCATGCCTTCACTTGCTCCTTTGCCTTTCCCTCCCAAAGCTAGCCTTCATGAATTCTTTCATCCTGCTTAACTGATCTGTTTTTTTTTCTCTCTACTTTGTGCTTGCCAACAACTGCCTTTGTTCAAATCATCACACTCTTGCCTTCTCCACTGTGCTGCCTTGTTTGTTCCTCTGTTTTATTCAAGAGCACAAGGCTTCCTCCATAAACCTTCCTGGCACTTTCCCTCTTTGGAAGATGTGTTCCTGTACCTATATCTCGCATGCACAGGCTGCTTGCATAGTTGCTTTTATTTGCATAGTTGCATAACTGCTTTTATTTCTTAGGAACAATTTTGAAATAGTGGTCTCCTTTGATAAGAAAGAATAAACAGGGATGAGTACTAACTTAAAAAGCAAGTGAATGTATGACATGCATGGACTGGGAGGAATATTTATGTGTGTGCACTTTGAAGTCAGATTGTAAGCTCACTTATATTTTAACATTTATTTATTTGAACGTAAGAGGGGCTGAAGGAGAAGTACATGGGTGGAGGGAATGAGGGAGAGAAGCAGAAACAAAAAGAGAGAGAGAGGAAGAGAGAGGGAGAGAACCGCTGGTTTACTCTTCAAATGGCCCCGATAGTGAGGGCCTGGGCCAGGCCAAAGCCAAGAGGCAGGAACTCCCTCACAGTCCCCTAACTAGGTGGCAGGGATTCAGGTACTTGCGGCATTATTTGTTGGTTCCCAGCCATATTAGTGGAGAGGTGGATTAGATGTGGAATGGCTCATACTTGAATAGTGCTCCAATGTGAAAGGTAAAAGTAGGTAATGGTGACTTAGTCTTTGATGCCACAGTGACCTCCCCTGCAGGTTCATTTCTTGCCTGAGCATAAAGTAAAAACATTTCTAAAAGTGAATACCCATCTCCCTGACAATAGCATTTCTCACTGAGTGACTTAACATTGACATGTCACATTCCCTGCCTCATGAAACAAAATGTCTCTTCATTCAATTTGAAAGTAGACATAGAACTGAATATTGAACCTGTTTAAATGGTTTTGGAACAGAAAATATTTTGCTAAATAAATATCAAAGCCTAGAGATGCTGTTTCTTCAAAATGTGCATCTGTCTTGAAGAAAATCTGTGTTTTTTTCTTCACTCACATTGAAATCATTTAATGAAATCAAGGAGATTACATTTGAGTCAAACTCCAACCACTCAGGCAATGTGATGGTGAGTTTTGCAAGTACAGCCTCATTTCTGAGTTATTTGAGGCTCTTGTTATAAATAGTCATGGACTCAAAAACAAATTCATTGATGATATGAACTTATAAATAGTCCCTCTATAATTTAATTACAAGTTAGCAACAAATTGCAATATTTTGTACCTTAAAACATTAGAGATACATTGAGGGGACAGACTTGCATACACATAACTCACATGCAATTGTTGAGAACCCTTGCCATTCTTTATTTGATATTGTTGCCAAACATGCCTTGTTTTAGGAGAACTTTGTGAGGGGTGAGAGAAAGAGTACAGTGCTGCTATGACCATATTCACATTCCCCACCCATCAGGGACAGGACACCTGACATGAGTTCTGACTGCTGTTGGTTGGATGGTAGAAGGTTCTGCAGAGAGACACCTACCTGGCATTCATGCTATCCCAGTGATGAAATAAGTCTAGTACAGATCCAGATGTGGGGGAAAAAGCACTCACAGTATGATGAAGCCTAATTTAAGTATTAGGCCCCGTAGTTCTTCAACACTCTTGAGTTCCTAACCACCATACTTGTGATTGGCCAGCTGAAGATGATTGGGGACAAGAGAAGTTGAGCAAAGGTAAACTGCTCTTGGTGGGAGGCGAATACCTTGTCCCTGGAGCCACATTTCCGTACATCCTCTAAACAGAGCAAGATTAAATTTTATTCCTCTGCAAATGACAAGCCCCTAAAAACAGTTCACTCATGGGAGTGAGTCATGAATAATTTACTTCTTGAAGTCTGACTTTGTAAACATGATGCTCAAGAATTTACTGTGGCTTTAAGGAAAACTTGGCTTGGAGTCTTAACTCTGCAGTGGATTGATACCTTAAGGAACACCTTGGATTATCATCAAATTCCATGTGTGCCTCACTTTCTCCATCTGTATACTGAGTGCTTCAGGCCTTGCAGAGTATGGCTCATTTGGCAAAATGATACTGCCCTTGAACACTTCTACCAGTGGTTTAAGTTCTTGGTTTTGGCTCTATTCTGGGACCTACCCTTTCTAAGGCATCATGCAATAGATCAAACCTTGTATATAAGCACTATTTAGACAACAACCCTCAAAGGTTCTAAATCTAACAGCCTGTGAGAAATCAAGCAGCCTGTGCATGTGGAAGGTATTTTGATTCTTCCAAAACACATTTCAGAAAAAACAGTGCTTCTCTGTGTTTCCTTCTGTTCCTCCCACCTGGCCATGGGTGTTTTGCATTCTACACCATGCTCCTTTCAGGAAACTGAAAAACAATGGGGGAGAAATTCAGTGACAGCTCTGCGAAGAGCTGGGGTTGCACCAAAGTCATCTTGAACTTGGACCTGAAGAGCAAGAGTTTTTAGAGCCAGCAATCGTTGGGCAGGAGCTGGCGAGATCAGTGTTGTTGGAATATTTCTGTGTTAGTTCTAAGGCTTCCTCTCTTATTTTCTTCCCTTCAGCAAAGGAATGCAACAGGAGAGAGCAAATTTATTTGTTGTCCTGACATTCCTTCATCTGCAGAGCATTAGCTGCCCGATTGTTATGGTCCTGGCTTGCTACTGAACCAAAAGGGAGGAAATTGGAGGTATAGGCAGAGCGATTATTTGGTCTGAAAACACAACAGTGTAGCCTCATAAAGTCCACAAGTAAAGTCTCTGGCTGGCACTTATTGGACAAGACTTTGTAAACAGGGACTTGCATCACCTGGATGATAATGTGAGACTGTTCTTCCGTCCTCATTCTGAAATGCACGTATAACTGAATAAAAGACATTGTCACTCCTTGCTATGCATGTCTCTTAGTGGCCACTCATTGCAGTTTTGGCTTGTGAAGGATCCCTGATTCTCCCTGATTCTTGGACCCTCTTTCTGAACTGAGGTTAGTGAGAGAAGTAGTGAGTGTTAATCTTGTATTCCAAAGCAAATGGAGCTTAGGTCAACTCTTGAGCTCATCCAAGGGAGTCAATATTGCTATGTTTGTGACATTTTCTGTGTGAATTTGCCAAGCTAATATCAAGTGTCTTCTAATAGGATGGATGTTCATAAATGGCAGGAAACATGTCCCCATAGAAAGTACAATTCTCTCTAGACAGGTTGCCTCTCCTTGCTTTAGTACATATACTAACTGGAGTAGCCAGTTTCTTAGG
Organism: Ochotona princeps; assembly: GCF_030435755.1. Classification (NCBI taxonomy): domain Eukaryota; kingdom Metazoa; phylum Chordata; class Mammalia; order Lagomorpha; family Ochotonidae; genus Ochotona; species Ochotona princeps. The sequence goes on from NC_080837.1 coordinate 38,584,101, forward strand.
CTGCCATATAATCAGACATGGCATGGTTTCTATCCTAGTTGTCATATTGGGGTAGCTGTTAAGACTTAATTGATTTGGTGCCAAGACCCTGTTGTTACCAGAAATGCCCGGTGGGTTCTTTTCTCAGCTTAAAATAGAAATAAAAGGCCGGGAATCTGTTACAGACAGAAAAGTTTATTTGCGAAGGGACCAGGTGAGCAGGAAAGGGAGAGGAAAGGGAAAAGCACCTCCGGAGAGAAAGCCAGGAGGTGGGGTGCCTCTGGAAAGAGGAGGGAGGGAGAGAGACACCAAAGTGGTCTTTGGAAGTGTCTTGGGATTTTAAGCATTCCCTGACCCCTCCTTGTTGGGCAGGAACCTACAGGTAAGATGTTCCCCATTGGTGGTCTCCTAATCAGCTAAGAAATGGGTAGGCAGTGCTGGTGCCGCCCACCTGAGGGTGTGGCCAAGACCTCAGCAGGCCTGGACAATCTCACCTGTCAGCAGAAATTTTAGCTAGAGTCTCTGTTAGCTTTGCTACTGTACAAAATTATTTTTAGTGGCCATGAAATAGATCGGTTATTAGGTTAGAGGTGGTTTTTATTTTGAACTTTTAGAGGGGGCAGGTATCTTCACAGGTCATTTTACCCAAGGAGATTTCCTTACCTCCCTAGTCAGAAATGCTTTAAGATCCTAAATATATATATATATATATATATATATATATATATATATATATATATATATATATATTGATTCTGTGTCATATTAGAGATCCTCCAGTTTTTATACAAGGTTGCAGTTATACTACCTAAAGAAGACAAATGTATATATGTGCCTGGGATTGCCTTGTATGTGGTGGGGTTAGATCTCTGATAGATCTATCTCTTTTCTTCTTAACACTATATTCTTTTAACTAAGGAGGAGGACAATACTGAAATGAACAAAGAATTCAGGAGCAGGAGCTTAGAGCTTCTGCTCACTTTATAAAAAGAAAGTGTAATTACCTTGAAAACTCTCCCTGAGACTCAGGGCAAATCCCAGCCTTAAGTAATGCTCTTGTTGACTAAGCAACATGGCAGTACGTAAAAGTACAGATATGCTTCAAGGAATACCAGCTTGGTGCTCTCAAGATCTGGCTTCTTGGAATGAGGCTGTCCCTTATCAGCTGTATGACTAGTAAATCCAATCTCACCGTGGCTCTGTTTCCTCCTTTGTCAGGTGTGGATAATATGGATAATAATCCTTGCTCTGATATTGTTCTGATATTGCTCGTGATATTGTTCTGAAAATGCGAGGACAAGTTTTGTCTTACATGGACTTTCAAGCCAGTACCTGTGATGAAGACTAGGTATGGCAAAATTATCTTTATGAAAACTAAAATTCTGGGCAGAAGATAAATATTCTGTCTCTTAATAAGTCAAGTGCAACGAGTTTTTTTTTTCAGTCCTGGGATAAGTCATTGCTGCTCAGTTGAGTATAAGGTGAAGCACTTGATTTGCACTGAGAGGTATGAGTTTCATTTTAAAGGGTGAGAGTCTCCTATAATGACAGATGAGCAAGGGAACCAGCTCAGGGGAAAGCACAGACACACCACACATCTTAGATCCCTGGAAGGAGATGACAGATGGAACCACCTGCACTATGCGTGGTTCCTCTTTTTCTTGGGACTACTTCTCTTTATTGCCTCCTGTGTGTAAGCATGAATTCTTTTTAAGTCAAGTGCATTCATGTGACTGTGCAGTGGTAAAATGTTTAGAAAAAAATAAAAGGCCAAGGAAAGATGAAGTAAAGGTAAAAAGTATGAAGAAGAGGGGCTACCCAGGTACGTGAGTGAGAATCATCATGCTAAGTCCAGATGCTGCTGTATTAGGAAGAACAAGTCAGGGAGTGAATGATGAGGCTACAGTGAGTGGCCAGTGACTAATACCAGGAGCCCAGCAAAAGATGTACACCCCCAACCCCAATACTATATATATATATATATCTATATATATATATATATATACATACACACATATACATATTAAAGGGGCATTGCAGATACACAACAAACAGCTTATGTGTAAAGTGTGCACTATAATGAGATTTGGCAAATGTGCATTCATGAAAAATCATTGGCATGATCAAATAGCAAGCGTTTTCATCAGCTCCAGAAATCTCCACTTATCCTTTTATTATACACTCCTTTCTCTACCCTCATTTCCTGGTGACTAATGATCGATCTGCTTTTCGCCACTACATATTACTTTGCAGTCAGTTCCAATTCCAGCTCTTTACTCACCAGCTTTGTTGTTTCGGGGGAAGTGATACAATATCAGTTGGCTTCATTTTCCTCATCTGTAAAACAAAACACATCAGATGCTGATAGGAAAGTAGGAAAGGGCACACACAACCTTTAAGAGGCACTTATTATATCTCTGGGACAAAATAAATGCTGCAAACAGTTCTTGGATATCCTTTCTGTTCCCTCCATTTCTTCCATATATTTCTAAGCATCACTTTCTTCTGAAGACCAGGGAACAGGTTTGAAGTGGGGTCTCTGAAGAGTGAACCATGCCTCACTGTGAGTAAGTTTTCAATTCATCTTGCTGTGTGCAATTTTACTGAAGCCAAAGAGAGCTAACCTGTGTTCACATGTCAACTCTGTGTTCCAACTTTAGAAAAGTTCTTACGCCTGTGGGTAGTTGTTGGGTGATGGAGCTGGATGGCAGCTAGCAGGAAGTCCACCCAAGCCTAGCTGTGAACTGTTGGGAAAATGTCTACTGCACTTGAAGGCCAGATTGTCTCTGCAGAGCTGCCTTGTAATGGCAGCCCTGCCACAGTTAGGCCAGCACTGCAAAACTAAGCTAATGTCATCCAAGTCTAGGATTTCTTTAGGCCTTGTCATTAAAATGCCATATGCAATAGAAAGATGATATGAAAATGTGGGTCAGTTCTAAATGTTCATTTTTAAATGAGCTAAATATTGCAGACATTAAAAAAATTGCCTGCGAATCTGCACACTTGAATCCACCATTTGCTTTTCCTAAAAGCACAACAAGCATATTGTACCCATTGCTACATTTTATTTGCAGAAGTTACAGTATGGGGAAGGGCACCCAGGGAGTGTAACAACTGTTGAACAAACTCCATGCAACACCTAGGCCTCAGGAGTTCAGATTTCCCCAATAGGGAAAAAACCCAAGGTGAAATTTCCAACTCTCCCGATGACCTTATTTATTTGTTTATTTATTTATTTATTTTAGAAGAGCTTGTTTTTTGTAGTATCGTATCTAGGTAGTGGCAGTAGTAGGTAGTACCTTTGTAGTGGCAGTATCTAGATAGATTAGGAGGGATGCCTATTAACAGAAAACCTCTGGTGAGTTAATGGCTGAGTTTTCTTTGGCTTTTTTTCCATTGGCCCCACCAGATCTAGTCTACCTCTCTGTGGAAGCTGATTTGCAAGGGCTTCATCAGTGGACCTTGGATTTAGCCATAGGTGGCACAAGTGAGAGAATAGAGGGTGGGAGGGTGGGATGAGGGGCGTGGTATTTAAATCCTCCCATCTGTCCTCCTTTACTGCACTGAAGATTTGGACCTCCTGAAGCGCTTTCCCTCACTAGTGGCTCTCACGGACCACGTGAGGTGGTTCCACTGCTTGATCCTTTAGGTCTGTGGGAAGTGGCACTTTTTAGCCGTGGCTTGTTCTGGGAGATTTCTCCATCCCCAACCTGTGTTTTCTCTTAATCTTGCCTGTGTATGACTCCTTCAGGAAGGTCTCCTCAATTAGAACACACCATCTGTTTCCCACCAGGACAATGACTGATACAGTGGCTAAAATAAACTTGTTTGTGGGCAGTATTGAGGAAGGCAGAAAATACAGACACAGATGATAACACTGTGCACTTACTGCAGGCTTTGGAAGTACTTTGCATGCACTCAATAAATATTTACTTAGTGCTGTCTGTGGGCTAAACACCGGTGTGTAAAACAGTCTCTGCCCTCAAACAGATGACACAGTTGAATCCTCCTGACAGCCCTGCTATAGTTATCACTACTTCAGGGCTGAGTCCCAGAGGGTCAAGTTCCTTTCCCAGGAATAGCAGTGAGTGGGTACAGCACAAGGATTGGAACCCTCACCATCTGATTCTAAAGTCTATGCCTCAAGTGACCCCTCCAGCCTGCACCTGGGGGATTTCCTGGGAATGATTGGCTTGGTGATGAGGAGAGTGTAGGGGAGAAGGTCAAGCAGCTGAACTTGCCCAGGCCTACCACATCATGGATGGCTGTGTGGAGGGTCCTGGCACAAGAAGGTAGTGCAAACCCTGGGCAGGCTAAGAATGAGGTATTCAGGTTCTCATCCATGGCCCTTTCCAGTTCTGCCATGAGCTGTTTGAGATGACTGTTTTGTTCAAGTCAGGCATTATCTTCTGCCCTGGCTCAGGTGTTTTTGTGCCATGAGGAGACTGTGTTCCCCACAGGCAGGAGCCTTCACCAACACATCACTTCGCTCCATAGTTTCCTAAAGGATACACTTAGCCTTAAGAGGAAAATTACATTTGTTGCTTTTGGTGTCCGGATTCAGTCCTTGGCACTTCTCTGTCCTTCTGAGAACTGTTCATCAAATCCTGAAGAGACTGGCTTTGGCCTGAGCCAGCTTCCTGAAGGGACACTGCTGAGCGCTGTCCTCACGCCCACAGCTCAAGCTCCAGGGATTTCTTGGAGTGGTTACTTCAGTGGTGCAGTCTGTGACTCACAGACATTTGGGTCCTTGGGGTGGAGCCTGGATGTGACCCAGTTCTCTGTAGTCATGAGGCTCCCTGGACCAGGACACAAGTCAGAGACAGAGAGCTGGACACCTTCATAATTTTCTCTTTTTCTGAAGAATATTTCATCATTTTCAAAGCTCATTTATAAAATGCAATTAACTTCTGGCTAGCCCCAGTTTTCTTCTATTCATTTAATGCCTTTTTCCCTCACTTACTTCCTTCCACCTTCCTTTCCTTCCTGTTTCCTATACCATGTGTCTTTTTTCCATTTCTTTCTCTCTCTCATGCTCTCCTGTGTCTTTGTCTCCTTTCTTTCCCTGCAGAGTCATCTTGGTCAACTTAAGGCGTTAGCCAACATGCTAGAATTCAAAGGTTGAAGAGAATCCACTTGAAGGTTCATTTTTTATGGCACCACATGCATTTTTTTAGGGTCTCTGACACCTCACCTGTCCTCAGACAGATAAACAAAAAGCTCTTGACACAGAAAGAATAAATGGGGCAATTGCAAACGGTTGAAACATGGGTATCTGAGTAGAACGTTTTCTTTTGCGGGAGCCAACGAAGCACACTAATGCTTACGCGCATCTGCTATCTGTGATGAGAAAGCAGGGCACAGTGAGGCTAACTGTACCTGCAACTGGATGACAACAACAAAAAGCTTATTGTTTTTCATGAAATTAGGATGAGGGTAGATTTTGAACTCTGCCTCTTGGCTTTGCAAAAAGTAGGGTGGGTAGCAGGGGAGGTCATGTTAGGCGTCAGCTTGTCCAACTCATTGCGCAGGTTTCTCTCCTGTTCTTCTCTCCTTGTAGTAAGCCCATCAGCATTTATTTATCTTTCTGATTCTTTCCTCCTGTATGGCTGATAACACAAGATTTTCCATGATCCAGAGAATAATAGTTGATGATAGAAGTGAGAGGCTATTGCCAGGAATTTTTACTTGTAGAGAAATCTCTAGAGGAGCTCTTCCTCATTCCCATCCCACCCCAGTATCTCTCCCATTATGATTGGCCCAACTTCCATAAAACCCAGTCCAAGAAAATGGGTGAGTCTGTCCCCCAAAGGCCTTATAACTGAAAATGAGACAAAGTCTAGAGCCGAATGTCCATCTCCCACGCTGCCATCTGGTATGGATGCCTGATGTCCCGTGAATGAAGCACCTGCAGAATGCTCAGAGTGCCAGCTCAATAACCCTGACATCACCTGGCACAAATATGGAGCTGGGTTCCCTGGAGCTGTGAGCTCATCCTCCAGGGCGGAAAGAGGTAGCTTATGTGTGTTTTCTGTCCAAAGATGGTTGCTCTGGGCCTGACCTTGTGGAGATTTTTTGGCTTAGCAGGAGGTGATCTCATTCAGCACTTCCTGCAGCTGCTCCTGAGGAGCTGTCCCCTATCCCAAGGCCCAGAGAGGAGCTGCAGTTGAGAGCCAGAGCATGCGGGCTTCAGGCTCTTAAATGTGACTCTGACTGTGGCAATGGAAGAAAAGTGCTACTCAGCATAGCAAGTGACTTGACCTTGGTGGCCTGGTTGAGAGAGCTACATCAGGCAGCCCTGAAGCATCCTCACATCTCCTTCCCACACCCTCTTGGATGTGGTCCACATTGGCCAAGCCCAAACTTTCTTTGTGTCCATGTGGTCTACACATATCTACTGAGTTATTCTTCAATCAAAAGGTCAAGGGCTCTGAATACACCCACTGGGTTAGTTCTAAAATTGTTGCTTTAAAAAATATCTTATTATCAACAGCAACTAATCAAGAACTGATAGTCTAGGGCACATTTTTCCCAACTGGTTAATCTGGGTCTGCATAACAATTAATGTTTATTTAAAAAAACCAACAAACTCAAACAGAAATGCATGCAGATTTAAGAAGAAGCCATCTTTGGACTGAAAACACAGACACCTATTTTCTTTCTTCCACCATAAATGACTCCTTCTCTTAAAACTTCATCCCCCTCTTTGTTGCTCTTTTAAATCAATCAATCAGTTTTAAACAGAACTTTAAAATCTTCCACTACATGCACAACTTAAGTGTCCTGATCAAAACACAATGTAGAAAGGTATCAGAATATCACACCACACCACATAAAGATGTGCAATTATTATTTGCCGACTTTTAAAATGTTTAGATACATTATAGTGCAGCTCAAACTTTTTAAAGAATGTGCCCTAGACTAAAGCTCCTCTCTTATTGAGTTTGTGGGGAAGGCAGTTCCCGTGATCTTTCTCCTCAGGGAGTGGTACAGAGTCATAGGTTATCAAAAGCTCTCTCCCAAATCCTTCATCATCTCATCCTCAATAACTCTTGGCCAGTTTATAGTCTCACAGTGAGTGATGGGTTAAGAATGATTATATAAGTGACTTCAGAACACCTTTGTTGATTATTTCCAATAATGTTTGGAATGTTCTGTCTGTGGCTTCAGTATCTCATTCAAAATTTCCATTAGTCTTAACAGTAATTCCAGCTTGGCTGTTTGTCTCCAGCTATTGCTTTATCTCTCCTCTTTATCACTGAAATCAGCAACCTGCAATGCTCTCCCTCTCCTCTTTCCTGATTGGAATTCACTCACTCATTGTTGAGATCTCAAATGTCCCTAATTCTATACCTCTCTGCCTCCTCCCTGCCCCCTTGGAACACCCAATAATTTCATTCTTCCACTCATTTTACAAGTATATATTGAGTGTTTATTACATGCTATGGCAACATTTGGGGCAGCTTCTACACATTTCACTGATCCTCAGGGCAAGTCTTTGTGCTGGGCACTGATCACCTGTACTTAACAGGTGAGGAAACCAAAGTACAGAGATCCTGAATGACTTATCCAAAGCACCTGGGTAATGAACTCTGTGCTTTCAAAGTTCATTCCTGGTCTGTCTACCACTGGATCTCTTATCTTTTTATTACATTGTCTTCCTGATAATATATTATCTGTTATAAATGGATAGAGTAACAAATCCACAAAGTGAGCTATTAATTCTTATGTTAGAAATACAAAAACTAGGAGATATCTAGTAGAACACTATTTTGCATATTGGCATATACACATTGATTGGATTCAAATAACCAATTCAGCTTGAAAATTTCAACTTGACTGATGAAGTTACATCTCACAACTTTAATTTTCACAAAGACATCAGTTTTTATTTCCCCCAAAGTGGGGTAGCCTGATATATTTTGGTGTTTTTACCTATTAGGAATCTGGTTCTAAAAAAGATTTTTTAAAATTGTTTTCAGGCCCATGAGAATTTATAATAACTGTGTACCTACTCTTCCATAAAAGACACAATTGATTTTGCGATTATTTTAGAATCTTTTTTGAACTGTATAGAATTCAAGTTAAGTGTTCCTATTCTTATTGAAAGTCTCAGAATGCAATGGTTTGACAGTGACTGAGTATGAAGCTTATAGCAGAGTACATAATTGAGCATTGAAAGTGTGTTAAGAGAATGGTGCACTTTATTAAAGAGTCAGAATTTTAAAGTGACAGATTTTCAGCTCTCATTTCATCCAAGGGTTTCAAACATTAGGTTGAATGCTGAATTAAGAGATCTTTAGGATTTGTGTTTAGCTGCTCCTAGCTCTAAAATTCTGTGAAAATGCTAAAAAATCTTTTACTGTGAATACATGTTTCCCTGCTATATCAGCTTAATGTAAGGCCTTCTTCACCTCTGTTTAACCTAGGCTGAGATTTCCTTTTATAAGAAGCTTCAGTCATCCTTTACCATCTGCAGTTCTTGTGGTTGCAACTGTGGTGATACAGGATGCTCATTTTCTTGGTGAAAATTAATGACTGCACTTTATCATATCTCAAAGCAAGTCATTCTGAGTTTATCAGAAGTCCTGGAAAACACAGAAACCACCTGGCTTTTATCTAGGATATAGATGAATCAGACCTGCTAATGTGTGAACCTGCACAGCTTTGACACATCTCTGGACAGTATGAACCTTCTTGGATGAACTCTGTTGAAACTCATGGGTGTGGAACATATGTCACAGCTGAGTGGAAGTGCTTTCCCTTAGGCATGGAATTTCTGTATATGTTTTATTATTTTTTTAATCACATTTAATATCCACATCCGTTCACTTCCCTTAAAGACATTGCCAATGCCATCTGACCCATGAGGATGCTGGGACTTGAGAAGTCGTTTAACTTGCCCTAAATCCACACTGCTGAGTGGCAGAATGAGGGCTCAGGTTCAGGCCTACCGGTCCAATACTCCTGCAGGGTCCTTCTTCTTCTTCTTTTTTTTTTTTTTGCTGTCAGGAAACACAGACACTCTCTTCAGAGATACAGGGAAAGTGCTGTCCCCGGGTCACTTGCATAGACTCAGTTCTCTTCCTGACACCAGCCAGCTGTGTGGCCTTGGGCTAGTTACCTTGTCTTTCTGGGTCTGTTTCCTCCTCTGCAAAATGAGGCTTTTGAGTAGCATCCACTTAATAGTGCAGCTGTGTGCATGACTGATCTACTCCCTATAACCCGCTGAGAATACTACAGACACATGCTAAACCCGGAGAAGACACTAACTATTATTTACTTACTGACCTTCTCTGTCCACTTCGTCTGAGCTTCCATTTTGCTACAAGGCGAGGCTCGATTCTCTGGAGTGAGGATGTGAGAAATGCTTTGATATTTAGTACAATCAACTTGCATGGGGTGTTGGGAGAGCATGCAGCAGGGGTAGACTGTGGCCTAATTAATCACAGATGTGTGTGTGTGTGTGTATGCACATGTAGGGATTTTTGAATGCTTTCACGTTAATATTCTTTCCATCTTACATTTGATTTGGATAAACAAAAAGAAAAATTAGCCTGCTTTTCTTCATTACCTCTTGCTGACAACAGGGGCCAGACTGGCTGAGGGTCTACTTTAGTTTGTTTATTTATTTATCCTTCATTTTTACCAACCCGGTGGCTGTTTTTCATCTTTTCATGTAGGTGGTCAGCATTTATAGTGGGTCCACTGAACGATTCACCATCTGTTCTGCTTTCTGGACTATGAGGTGCCTGAGGACAAGTTCTGTGACCATTTTATTTGTCTGTGATGCCCCTGGCTGAAGGGGGGCGGGGCTGGCACCTGGTGAGAAACCAAGGGAGATTTGTGGGGCTAAAGAGTGGATGGCTGAACTCACATTCAGAGCATCCCCAACTTGGTTCTCCAGAAGGGGTTGACTCAAAACAGAGAAAGGCTCTTTGCATGCTTAGCATTTGATTACTTCCCCCAAAGCAAGAATTTTGAAGGAGAGAAGGCAAACAATCTCTGATCTCAGAGCTTACTCAGCTCATCACTAGTGATTTTTGAAAGAAGCCCAGTGGGTTAGCCTGGACAATGTGCCCCATGAGCCTCTGGCCTCAGTGTGATTGTTTTTGTGGCTGGTAGGCTCTAGAGCTGTCTTTTCCCCACCGTGCCATTTCACAGCTGGTGTTACTATCTGACCCAAACAACTGGCAGGTTACCTTCTATCCTGTTACATCATCGTGACTCATTTTTTTCTTGATAAAAGTTGCTTGCCTCAAGCATGTGTTAACTGGTTTGGGCTTGTAAGGGCCTTGTGTTAGATTAAGCTGATGATGCTGTTATTTATATTACTTTCTGGAGAGTGCTTATTTAGTTTAGGCTTTCTTTGGGGGGAAAAGGATGGGTGAGTTATCTGGAACATTTTGTTTTCAAATAGGAATTATACAGACACAGCTTATCTTAGCAGGAACTATATATTTGTGACAGTATAAGCCAGATTCTCATACTATGCAAATTTATTGGAATTCTGCACAGTTCCTGCAATAATTTAATGCAGATTTATTTGTTTCTTCCAATAATGATGTTTTAAGCCTCCTTTTCAAGTTCGGATGCTGGCAAAATAGCAGAGGGTAAAGATTCAACTAGATTTGGAAAAACCCAGAAAGTGACTTTAGAATACGATGACACATGTTGCCAAGTCTACAAATTGAGTTCACTAAGACCACTTGGATGGGAATTATATTTAGCTATTTTATTTTTTTTAAAAATTCTTTAATTATAAATTTTAAAAATTTATGATTTGTCTATTTGTTTGAAAGGCAGAGAGACATATAGCAGGTTGAGGGATTTCTCATCCACTGATTTGCAACAGCAGAGGCTGGGCTAGAGCAAAGCCTAGTGCCTGGAACTCAGTCCAGATCTCTCATGTGAGTGCCCACTACCCAAGCAATATGACTAGACACTATTAAGGATGTGGGCATCCAAATTACTGTGCCAAATGCCTACCCCTTAAATTACTCTAAACAGTTTTGATTAAAATGCAATTCCTGTGAATTTTTATGGAGTATCATGCAGTACTTCAACCACCACATACATGGCATAAACCAATAAAACCAGGCTAGTAGCCTTTCGATTTCCTTTTGTGTTTACAGTCTACCAGCTTACTTCTTCCAGTTCTTTATAGAATATTTGATATATTATTGGGATGTACAACTGTGCTAAGGTGCTAAGTGGATAGCATTGATAACATGAGAATGCTCACCAAGAGTGGTCTGTGATGGAAGAGACAGGAATCTGACAACTGGCCACATGCAATACAGAAGAGAGACATACAAATCCCCTGCTTGAAGCCATGTGACCAGGCTTATCATCACATCACCTGTCACCGTTGACTCACCCTTCAAACCAATGCATGGACAGCCTTGCCCTACTTTTAAAATGTCTCAGGTATATACACTGCCTTAATTAGCACTATTGTAGCCTCAGGCAAGAACTCTATGTCTCCCTTTGGTAATAGCTCAGTGCTCCCTGGCTATAGTGTGGTCTCTAATTTGCAACATCAGCATCACTTGGAATCTTACTAGAAATGTAAATTCTTGGTCTTAGTTACAGAGCTACTGAATTAGAAGTTCAGACAAGGTGAGGCTCAGCCACCTGAGCTTGAACCAGCCCCATCTACCTGATTGTACTGATGCTCAGCTTCATGACTCCGGGCTCTCTCCCTGTAACCACAGTGTTTAGTCCTGACCACCTATTAGAGTCATCTGGTACCACTCAACATTCTAGACCAATTAAGCCTATTGAATCTAGGCATGAAATTAAACTATAAACCTCCCAGGTGATTCAGCAGTTAGAACAAAGAACCAATGTAAAACTGTCATCATAATCTTCTTAAGTATGCATGCATTACACACTGCTGAGACTGTTTTCAGAATCTGGATGGTTTCTGATTTTCTACTGTTTCTCAAGTTTTCTGAAGTCCTCTCAAAGATGGATGAAAGTATAAACTGCTTATATCTGGTACCTGCTTCCGTCAGGAGGTCATCCCCTTGGATCCACTCCCAGGGGAAGCCACGCCTGCCTGGGCTGCTGCTGTTTTCATTAGTCACCTCCTTGACCTCTTTCCCTTCCCCAGGACCACAGTGTGCACATCCATCCACAGTGATCTGTGTAAGCAGCCAAGTCCAGCTGACTCTGCTGCTGGTTATGAACCCTAAGGCCAGGCCCAAGAGGGGGCAAAAGAGAACTTGGGATTTCAACACAGTGTGAATTGGGCAGACTCTTTAACCCAATCAAATACCAGAGAAGTTCACCGAAGCCAGAGCAGCACAGCAATGCTCAGGCCAAGCCACGGGGTCCGACAGAGCTTCCCACCCTGTATTTCTGGAATTGCCAGGTGACCTGGACTTAAATATTTATGTATGGGTTTCTTGGGCACTGGCAGGAGCACGGTACCAGAAGAACTAGCTCTTGCTGAGGTATGAGTGAATGGTGCATGTGTCCCAGCCTAGTTCATGGCCCCTCAAGAAGACATTCCTAGGTTATAGCCTGAGGCCCAGAGAACACCACCATTCTGCTCCTTGAGCACACTTTGAACCATGAAAATCAACTTATTTTACAGTTGTAGTTTGGGTTTTGCTTTAAAAATAAAATCTAAGACTAAAAAAGCTGCTAATCAGGCAGAGTAAATTGACACTTTTCTAGAAATTTCAATGGCTCAAGTTACAAATTCAGGCTCTTTGTTCATAAGCTTGATGTTCAAAGGAAAAAAACTATATAACCTTTTGTGCTTGGTGTTTTATAATCCTCACAAAAATCAATTGGGAAAATGTTAATCCTTAGGAAAACGTAATTTTACCCATCGAGACCCCGCAGTTAGAGAAGGCAAATTATTCACCATTTTAGAAAATTCAGAGTGGGCTTTGAGCCCTAAACTTGTTAAGGAAACATTTTGCAGGATTTGTGAGCTGCCCCTGTACTACTGGTCTACCTCTTACCTAGAGTGTTTTTAGAATGAGGAAGTATGTAACTGAAAAACTGATATAAGGATTAAAACATTTTAGAATTCCATTATAACCCAAGGTTTTCAATGAGCTTTGGCGTAATAATCTTATTCTTTGCACCTGAGTCACTGTAGTCCCCAGTGGAGGAGACTAAAATACCTGTATTATAGGAAGCTCCAGAAGTGACTTGCACGAGGGTGAAGAGTAGGCTCAGATCTCACCAGCAGCCTCTGCTTCATTGTGTCTCTTTCTCCTGTCATTGAGGGAAAGTCTCTCCTTCCCTAAAACAAAGATCATCCAGAAATTTGCAAAAACTGGCCATCAAGGAAGCCTTCCCCTCCAGCTCAGTGAACTTTGCCTCAGGCCTTTGCTGCTTTCCTAGGAGGAGGTGGAGTCTTTCTCCCCAATCATTGCATCCAGCTGCTTTTGCGACCAACTGTGAGCTATCCATTGTGAATACTGTGAGGTTTGGAGTGCTCATAAACCCAGGCCTTAACTAGGTCTTGAAGCTTTCACTTTATTTCTTTCTTGGAACCCAGCCTCCACAAAAAGAAGTCCAGGCAATTCCAGAGACGGAGAGGTCACACAGAAGAGACAGAGGCATCCCGTCCTATAACCAGCACCAAGTCCTCAGACATGTGAGTACAACCGTGTTAGATCACTCCAGGCACAGTTGAGTTACATTGGTCAACTCCACATGGGGCATGGAGGACCTGTTTTTGCTGAGTCTTTGGAAATTCCTAACTTCCCAGAAGTGCCTGTGATAAGGTGGTGTCATTTGTACCCAGTGTGGGTTTTGTCACACGGGAGTTAATAACAGATACACATGGACATGAATACTATGATATTCTGGAGAGACTACAACTTCAACTCTTTTAAGCATGTGCACTTATGTTCTAATCTCGCTATTAGTATGTAAGGACTTAAGGCAGGGGAGGTAAAAATGGAGATTGAGATGCATTTGGGGAAGTTGTTACTTTACATTCCTGGACTGTTTTGCTAATCCTCTCCCTAGTCCAAACCATAGCAATTGCTCCAACAATATCTTTAGCTGAAACCCTGCTTCTCTTTTTCCTATCCAACTGAGGTGATTTTTCTTAAATGACTGTACTTAGAGAAGCCATGAATCAAACAAGATACTTTGTACCTTCACCTCTGGATACTTTGTAAGATCTATGCATCCTGGACTTGTGGGGGAGGAATGGAGTCTGGGGAGGGGAAAAGAAATGCTAAATTAACCTCCTACTTAACTGCCGGTGTGTTCTCAGACAAGACTCGTTGCTGTGCATTAATCCCTGAATGCCCAATCAAGAAAACCAGTAGTAGCGTTAGACATGCTCATTTCTAAGTCCAAGGTAGAAGCTCTGGAAGAGTCATCCCATCTTGTTCTAGAGCCTGGTGATTCTGAAAAACTCCACCGTCAAACAAACAAAAAACCCCAAAGATTCTTCCAGGTTACCTGGTTATCCCAGGTCTTGGGTGCTCCCTGGTTGCCTCATCTTGAGCACAGGGAACTTGTCTCAAGCGGGAGCGGGACTGTTTCAAGGGAAGATATTTGAAATGTTGATTCAGAAGGAATTAGAATTTCTCAAAAATGTGTGCTGCAGCCCAGCACAGCCTGAGTACAGCCACATGTAACAAAGCTGAAATCCATGCTTCCTTCCCTGCCAGTCACACAGGGAGCATGGAGGCCCCTCTCTCCTTCCTCCAGGGGAAATTCCTGGACTCAAACTCCATTGTTTTGGAATGCCAGTATTTGTGAGTTATTTCGTTCCTTGGACCCTTCAGGGTGGCCTGAGATGGCTTCTTACTAAGGACCCTGGGGTTTCTGCCAAATTGGTCCTTGGCACTTACTGGAAATTGAAATTGGAGCCCCCTGGGGCCTTTCCTCCATGATCCATCTTTTAGCTTTATTCCTGGCTCAGTCACATACTACTACCTCCTTTTCAGAGTCTGGGCCAACACATGACTCCTACTTTACAAGATGTATGCTGTTGGAACCTTCAGAAAAGATTTTATTTGAAAATAAGTCCTTGCAGTTTTTCTCAGATGTTATCAAAACTAATAACCTCACCTGCTTAGCAGTTTTCTTGAGGCTGATTAAGTTGCAAGGTGAGTCAGTCTATTATGAAGTGTTCAGGAATGGTGGTGCACAAGTTAGATTCACTTGTTTTCTTTGTTGCCCACAGTGGCTTTAAGAGCTTGTCTTCTGGGAATGGGAGTTAGAAATTTCATTTAGATTGATTAAAACAAAGCAAAACAAAACAACAAGCTATATTTTCCCAGATCTAGGGTTAAAAGCACCATTGCTTCCACAATGGATCCTATGAAAGTACAGCTAGCGGGTCAAGTTGTTGTGGATATTTTCTCCGTGTGGGAGATATCTGTACAGAATTTGTACAGCTTAGTGGGAGATATTTGTACAGATTCTGGCATGTAGAGTGGGACATTTCAGACTTCCATAGCACGTGGTACCGTTTTCTAAAAACCATCAGTGCTCTTCCTCAAGTTCAGAAGTTGAGCCCAACTCACAGTTTAGGAGAAATACTGGTGCTACCTATTGCTTCATCCTTACTTCCCACTAACTCTGGCTGCAGTGCTGCCAGGGAAGGTTGGTGGCAGTGATGATGATAATGTAAGTAGGCTTCTGTGACAGTTACAACCACCCAACTCTACATCCAGTCTCTATGGCCCGGTCCTAACAATGGAGCATTTCTTCAGTACTGGAGGGTCCCTGATCCTGGGATGCTATTTTTGGCTTGCTCCTGAGGTGTGCTGCGGTCAGCAGGGCATGGACACCCAGTGGTATTTTACCTGCCAACTTGATGGCCCAGGACATGCCAGAGGCTCCCTGCCTGGCAGCATCTTGGCAGTATGGAAAGTTTTTCTGCCATGGTTTGCTGCCTGCTGCCTGTTGAACAGTTCTCCCATGATCTGCAGTTGTGCCTGCTACATAGATAGACATGGAGGTTTTGGGGTTTCCCTCCCACATTGTTTCTTTGGGTTTGCTCTCTTAGATCTGAGGAATCCTCTACTGCTTTCATTCCTTTTAGTATCTAATCACACACATTTTTATACTAAGCCTTCCCTAAGCTATGTGGTTTCTGCCTCCTCCTTGAACCATGACTGCAAGGCCCTTTTACCAAGATTACCTCAGTGAATTCTAACAAGGTGCTTAGGAGTGGGCATTATCACTAGCAGGTGAGTAAGATGAGGGCTATGTGCTGTGTCTAAGATTCCTAATATCCGACTTCAGAGCAGGTGACCTGGAGATAAACACAGATTTCTTACCCAAATTCACAAATAAGTTCTTGGATCCCTAATCTGGTCCTTTTCTTATGGGCTTCTTATTTCTTTATAAAATTACCACTTTTGTCCCCACATACCTCTTAAGAACCTTTGAGAAACTTTGAAGGAGAGGATTGCAAATGTTATTCATAATTTTGTTCTTGAGCTTGAATATGATAAATGCTTGCAGGCTGAGACACCAGGCCTGGCCTGTTTTTCTTTCTTTTTCTCATACGTGGTGAGCTTGAGCTTTTGGTGTCTGTTCTCATGACACAACCTCTGGCCAAGCAGACATTTACGTCTGCGAATGGAAGGGCCTCCTGTGTGAAAGCCTCATGCTATGATCTGGGAGTCAGTCCTTGTGTTTCTCACCCTAGCTTCATGCTTTCTCACTTGAAGTTGTGGGAACTGCTGGTTTAACTACTGAGCTGAGTGGAGCAGAGAGCGTGCCCGCTAGAGCTACTTCATCCCCATCTGAAGTTGCAGAGTTAGGGTTAGTCCACTGAGAATCATTGGAGGGAGCTGTATGTCACTTGGGAAAGGACGTTAAAAGGGGGCATGGGATGTTGGCTAAATCTTTTCATTAGACATTGATTTTTTAAAAAGAAATTAAGTTTTCTTTAGAAGAAATAAAGAGAAAATTCTCACTAGAAAGGCATTTGGAAACTTAGGATTTATGTTTTGTTTTTCTGCAGAGGGTGGAAGAGTCTGAAATATTGTTAGACTAGAGCCATTAAAATACCTTTTATCACATAATATGGAATTTGAAAATGTCCTGAGCTGGTCTTTTGAATGTAGAGGTCAAGGGGCAAACATCTTCTCACTGGGTGTTCTCCCATAGTCTGGCTCCTGGGTGAGACTCCTGCCAGGGCATGGCCGGAGCAGAGGGCTGGAATCTTGGGAATCTGTGTGTCATGGTCCAAGATTGACCTGCTGGGCACTGCCTTGGAGCAGACAAGAGACTTGACTTCCAATTTTTGCTCTGTCATTGCTAACTGACATAATTATTTCCTATCTTTTTAAAAAAGACTTACTATGTTTATTGGAAAGGTGGATATGCAGAGAGGAGGAGAGACAGAGAGGAAGATCTTCCATCCAATGGTTCACTCCCCAAGCTGCCTCAACAGCTGGAGCTGAGCCAATCCGAAGCCAGGAGCCAGGAGCTCTTCCAGGTCTCCCAAATGGGTGCAGGGTCACAAGGTCCTGGGCCATCCTCGACTGCTTTCCCAGGCCACAGGCAGGGAGCTGGATGGGAAGCGGGGCTGCTGGGATTAGAACCGGTGCCCATGTGGGATTCTGGCGCATGCAAGGCGAGTTCTTAACCACTATGCTATTGCACCGGGCCCAATTATTTCCTATCTGTAGTATCAAATTCCTCATGCATGAGGGGACTTCCAAAAGTTCATGATAAACATGAAATTAAGAGATCCACTTATTTTGGTGCAAAATTTTTTGAAATCCAATCATCTTTTTCAGGATGCACATTTTCTTGAGCTGCTGAAAGATCCCTTGTATGAATAAATTTCAAAAATAAGCTTATCTGGTAATTTCAGTTTTTAAAATCTGTTTTCCTTTACTATTATTATTATCATGGTATTATCATTTTATGATACAGTTCCATAGACCCTGGGATTTCCCTTGCCCCCTCAAGTCCTCTCTCCTCTCCACTGATTATTATTATTACTATAGTATATTTGGCTCTACTTGGAGTTTGGGCTGTGAAATCCACGCTGTTCCCACATCACCTGTTTGGGATCTGCTGCTCTGTCTCTGTTCCTGGTCAAACCAAACAAACCAGCAGGATGGGCAGTGCTTTTCCTGAATTCCCAGTGAACTCCCCTTTTT
This sequence comes from Ochotona princeps, assembly GCF_030435755.1. NCBI lineage: Eukaryota > Metazoa > Chordata > Mammalia > Lagomorpha > Ochotonidae > Ochotona > Ochotona princeps. Next base: position 38,602,199 of record NC_080837.1, read on the forward strand.
GCCTGGTTGCTGGTGGAGTTCTGGCCACTGGTGGAGTTCAGGTTGCTACTTCCTGAATGCCGCTGGCATGTCGGGTCACAGCAGCAGCACACTGTTGCCTCCACTAGTTTCCTGTGACCATCAGTCTCCAGGTGCCCCTCTGCTGTCGATCTGTCCTCTCCAATTTAAATGTGTCCTCACCCTATTCCACCATCTTGATTCTCGGTAATTCCAGTTCTAGGAACTTTGTTGACATGCTTTCTTAATGTCAATCTTGTAGAGTTATGTGGGCATTCAGTTAGATAACTGTCATCCTGAATGGTACCTCATGGGTGTTCTACAAGCAACAGTCCCTTTGCTGGGTGTTTCTTTGAACTTCTCTTAGGCTTGTCTTAAATGAGGTTAAGGGTAGAGCTTTAAGTAGCAATGCTTACTAATTATAGAGGGGATGACTTTATGTCATTGGAAGAAGTAATTTTGGATTTATTTATCAGCATGAGACAAAGCCCATAAGCATTAGTCTCACAATTTTAGGTTATATACTCATCTTATTGCTTATAATTCCTCAATAGAAAGGAGCTAATATTTTCCAAAAAATAATCCATTTACCATTATAGAAATAATAATAAACTATTATGGTAGGTCATATAGTTCCTGGGATTTCAGTCTACTGATATTGGCACAATACATGCAGGTTGCAGTAAAGTTATGTTGAAAAACCTTACAGGTGTAATTTCAGGCTTTTGTTGAAGTGTTTAAAACCAATTTTCACCATGGCAAACACTCGTTGAAGTTGTGAAACTTGGAGTATGCAAGTGACTAACAGCAACAGTAAATGAAAAACACAAGAAAACTTAATAGTCACAAGTCTTGTGTAGCCAGACTTCAAAAATTTCATTTAATGTTATATTTGGGGATTTAAACAACTCTTCTAGAATGCACTTGGTAGGAATTTGAAAGGATCTGACACACAAAGGCAGTGATAAAAGTGAGAGAGATGTCTCATTTACTACATGCAGAGTGAATCAGGAGGCTGTGCAGTTCCTAGAGATGACATTAGTAGTTCAGATGCGATTGGCCCTAGTTTTTTTCAGTGTAGTCAAATTGCTTTTACCTAAGGATTTGTACATATGTAAGATGGTTTTCTCTGATTAAGGGAAAGTTGAAATCAAACTAAAATTCCAGTCTGTCTGGTATCAGATTTACTCTTGTTCTGGGAAATGTCACTGAAATGGAGGCAATGTTACTGCACTAAGAATAGTTGTTAGAAACTAGGAGTCATGTCCAGTCCTTCTGGAGATTTGGCTCCAAAAGCCCACTGTGATATCTGGGGACAAGTTCATTTGAGGTGCAAATGATAAAAGTGTCATTTAGAGGTGGAAACCAGTAACTGTGTAATCCAGGCCACTTGCTAATTACCTTTTGTTTTTTGATCTCTGTGTCTATAACTGCTTGAAGAGGCCAATCTTGAAAATCAGATTTTTTTCGTTTGAAAATGTTCGTGAAGGTTGAGATGGAATTGTGGATGCCTGTGATTAAAGTTTGAAGTTACACAAATCTGATTTTATATGTGAGCATTTGGATTTTGGTGACATTCATTCACGCTGGTGTATTTTGGACATTTGCTGTTACACATTGAGCTCTTTGAAAGAAACTCAAAGCGAAATTGTTAAAATGTTCAGAAGGCAACAGATTCGCCCTGTTCCCCCACACACTCAAATAAACATAAATATACATTGGGCACATTGATATTGAGGGCCACAGATATTTGAAGAGTTAATTTGTAATGGGTGTATCTTCAAATTTTTTATTTACAAAAAGGAAACAAATTTTATTTATAATCCTTGTGGATATTCCTGGGTGTATCTTTAATATTGATTTGTTTTTAAAGATTTTCTAGAGGGTGATGAGACATGACTACAGAGAAGTGTATATTCTATTGTTTTTTTCTACTACCTATTTTTGGAAATCTATTTCCAACCAGATTTGAAAAAATGCTGATTACATTTAAATGATTTGTTAAAAATAGTTTAAAAAATCTTTTCTGTACCCCCAAATAAAAGGCAGTTTGAAAAGGATCAAACTTATTGTTCAGAGGTTAATTAATTGTTGTCATAGTAGGTATTAAGATCACTGAGGACAGAAATAAGCCTGTCATGTTCTCTGCCTTCTTGAGTTTCCAGGATAGCACAGATCACAGGCAGATTTTGAATGAATACTTGAGTCTATGAATGGAGTCTGTGGACAAGGGTTGTGATGTGGCACTGTAGAGGACAGTTTGAATAAGAACCTCTAGAGTAGCATAGTTGGAGTAGAAGTCAATGAGCAGGGCGTGGTTAGTAGCATCGTAAAGCCAGAGGAAGCTTAGGCCACAGGGAATATATACTTTATCGGATAGACAAGAGAGCTATTGAGTTTTAAAGTAGGAAAACAATGATGAGTGCTTGCAAATATATGCAAAAATGAGTTGGAGAATACAGAGTAGCTGGTAACGTTCACTGTGAGGTCATGAGGCATAGACCTAGGAGGTGTTTCCATGTCTTCATGTGGCACAGCACTTAAGGGTACATGCAAATGCCCTATACTGGAGTGAGTATTAATTTCAGATTTCTGATAATGCACACGCTGGAGGTACTTGGGTCCTTGCATGCACATGGGGAACTCAACTTGTGTTCCAGGCTCCTGGCTTCAGCCTTGCCTAACACTAATTGTTGCAGGCATTTAGGAAGTAAATCAGCACTTGAAAGGGCTCTATCCCTTCTTCCTCTTTTCCTATCCTGTCTAGGACCTTGTCTGTGCATTTTGAGTAAGTGTAAACAAGTTTGCAAAACTAAAAACCTTTGATGTTGAAGCAGACATAAAAGATTTTCAGGAAGATAATTGCTATGGCCTCATGACAAGGGCTGAGGGACAAGTGGGAAGTAGAATCTGAGTGGAGGTGGCATGGAATGGGAGACGGCCAATAGGAAGTTTGGCTGTGTGAGAAGTTAGGGAAACAAAGATAACTGTCTTAGCTCATGCTTAACGCCATGACAGGACAGCCTGTGTATGTAGCTGGATTTATTATACAAGCTGAAAGAGGTGAGAGGTCAGGGATATGTTTGTAGATTCAAGGGACATTAACAGTGATGGTGACAGACCAGGTCATGGAGGATGGAGAATGTGCAAAAGGTAGAGTTGCCACAAATGAAGGCAGCTGCTGCACAGGGGTGGAACTCACTGGATGAACCGCTGGAGAATACGGAGCACTCCCTATTTGTCTCTGTGTCTTCAGCAGGAAGTAACAGGACTCACTTAGAGGAAGATACACTACTTTTCCAGAATGTAATTCCTGTCTGCTTCATAGTTAACCTATGCCAATCTAAAAACTCAAGAGAACAAGCAACTCAAATCCTAAACGGGGGATATTATAATATTAGAGTATGAACACAATTTTCCTTTTAGTTCTATTGATGATCTGTCAGAGCTCTTCTCTGAATGCCACATCTTCATGTTATGTGAAAAAGAGTAAGAAAGGTGTTAGCTTAGCATACCTTTGATGTGTTATGTGCTTTTGGAGTTAAAGAACAAGTTATAGTTAACAATTATTGTATTTCATTGATGTTTGTTGAAGAAGTTGATCTCAGATATTTGAATTAAATTGTAGTTTTAGGTGATGAAAGCATTAATTAGCTTGATGCTGGTGTTTGCTTTACAATGTGTGCCTGTATCAAAACACTAAGTTGTACAATTTAAATGTATACAACTTTTATTCATCAATTACACCTCAATAAAGCTGAATAAGAAGGTTTGCAAATAATTGCCATCTATTTGTTGGAACAATACAAACCCAAAGGCAGATTTGCTAAGAGTTTCTCTCTGTAACTTTGCCTTTCAAATAAATAGACCTTTACAATAAAAAAAAATGCCAGCACCATGCTGTTGCAGGTAAAGCCACCATCTGTGGTGCCAGTATTGCGTATGGGCACTGGTTCAAGTCCTGGCTACTCCTCTCCCAATGCAGCTTCCTGTTGATAGGTCTGAGAAAGCAGCAGAGGGTGACTAAGTACCTGGGCCCTTGCACCATGTGGGAAATCTGGAGGCAACTTTATGCTTCTGGCTTCAGCTTGGCACAGTCCTGGCCGTTGCAGCCACATGGGGAATGAACCAGCAGATGGAAGATTCATTCTCTCTGCTCTGCTCTTCTCTTTCTCAGTAACTCTGTTGTTGAAACAAACAAATAAATCTTTAAAAAGAACCAGAAAGCCTTGCTAAAAGTATACAGTGTTCTTGGTGCTGTGTGGATCTTAAAGAAACTCAGTTTCATCCTAAATTTACAGTCCATGTGACAGGCAGTATCTGAAAGCCGTAGGCTGCATTGTTCTCTCTCTTTTGTTGTTATTGTTTTTCCTCCATGGTGCATCAATATCACTTCAAGCAAACCAGTGTTTCTGCTTTGTAGCTCTCAGGACTGCTGGTCCATAAGTGTAAGTGTGAGAACAGCATCAAATGTGCAGCAGCCTGGCTTCAACAGACCAGACTCCTCCGTGCATCCAGTTTATACTGAATTTTAAAAACCATGGGACAGTTCAAACACATTTGCATTTAGGCAAACACTTTATTAAGTCTATACATCCTGGAAAGTGGGTGTTGGCAATGTCTTTGCTTGTGGAATTCCTAAAATCTAAAAGGTACCAGAATATATCCTTTGTTTTTTCTTCCTTCCTTCTTCCTTCCCCTCAAAGGGGAGCCCCTGAGTGTGTGTTTTGTACAACAGCCATCTTGGGTGGATGTAAATTTTTAAATAGCCTCTTTCTTTGCAGGTAAGCTGGCAGACAGACTACTGCTGGCAAAATGAATAATTTCAGACTCCAAACCTGGGCCAGGAAAGCCCATTTTGAATTGCGTATTCATTCCACCTTCCAGGGCTGGTGTCTCAACATTCCAATCAGCACCTAGTGAGTTGTAAGGTTTTATTTGCTGCTTCTTGAACAGTTTCTTTGTGAAAAGGCAAAATCAAGTTTATTTTTTATTTTGCTTTTATCTTCTCTCTCTCTTTTTTCTTTGAAAGAGTAGATTCAGAACCCAAAGCCTCTTCACTTGGACTTGGCATCTCTCCTTAGGGTCTGGGTGTTCTGTTTCCCTCTGTATGTATGCATTGTGGATACCCTGACTGCTTTCACACAAACAACATATGCTGCTTTCAGTTGAGACTCAGTTGCATGCCGCGAGAGGCCCTGGTGCTCAGAGGCTGTGCTAAGAAGTATGCTAGAGAACTGAAAGGATGCTTCTTTGGGCTAGGCTTCTCTTTGCACATTGAACATCATTCCCCTTTTCCTTGTTCCTTTCCAAATGCGTAGGAAGGACATCACTGGAGTATATGTTTGTGTAATGTAGTGTCTTTAAATTGGGGCATGAGTTTGTGACACTGAATACCCTGTATGTTGCAGGCTTAGGAGAAGACAAGCTTCCTTTGTTAATTCTGATTTGGAGAATGAGTGAAGTAAGGGAATGATGGAAGGTATATTTGGATGGTCTTGGATTCATTCAATACACATTTACTGAGTGCCCATTGCTGGCCATCCATTATGGCTTTAGCAGTGAAACTGATTTCATGGCATAGAAGACTAAGGTTTAAACCATTGCTTTAGAAAAACTAGAAGGCCTAGATTTGATTCTAAACGCTGTGACTCACTGGATAGGGTAAATTGGCTAAGAGCAACTGACAGGGGCAAAGACTAATGATGGGTTAGTTTGGCATGGGATGGTTGGGAAAGCAAATATAATTCTGTATTTGAACTTAAAGATTTATTTATTTTCATTGTTTTTATTTTCATTGTTTAGATTTACAGAGAGGAGAAACACAGAGAAAGATATTCTGTCTGCTGGTTCATTCCCCAATTGGCCGTAATTTCCGGGTCTTTCATGTGGTGCAGGGTCTGAAACCGTTGGACCATCCTCCAGTGCTTTCCTGGGCTACAAGCAGGGAGCTGGATGGGAAGTGGAGCAGTTGGGGCATGAACCAGCACCAATATGGGATCCTGGCACATGCAAGGCAAGGATTTAGCCATTAGACTGTTTCACTAGGTCCTGAACTAGTTTTTAAAGAATGATCAAGAGCTTGTCAGTTGGATGAGGTAAGATGGTAATTGATTCCAGAAAACTGGGTAGTGATAGGAAAATCATCTCTAATGAAGGTGTACAGCATCTTCAGGGACCAGTGAATTTCCTACATGGGCCAAAGCCACTAGCTTTGGGGGAAAATTGTTGAAGATACTCTTGGCAAAGTGGATTGGTATTGTGCTATGAAGGCACTGAAATTGTTTGTGAAGCAGTTGAGACTTCAGTTTGCTGCTAGGTGTGTGTAACTTGAATTTTTTATTTAAATCAGATTGCTGAAAGGTCAGATTGTTCTGAAGTAAATTAGAAGGATTTGGTCTGGATAAATGGGAGGGAAGATTAAAGAGATTTTTTTCCTATTTTAGGTAAGAAATGAAATACTGTTTTTCACGTTTATTTCCATGAAGGACCACTGATACGTCTGTTAAAAAGGTAGAATTAGTGTACATACATAGTTAGGTAGTAGCAGACCATCCATAGAATGTAGGCGACAACTGGCTGGTATTTGGGTATGTCATTGTGACTGAAAGTCCCAAAGGAGCAGACTGGAGCAAGAGCTTGTACAAGATGACAAAGAGCTCGATGGTGACGATCCAGCCATTTTTCCAAGACCAGCATGCTAGCCCCTTGAGGCAGTCTCTTGACCCAGATAGCATAACAGAATACTGTAAGCCTTTAAACTTCTTTGAAGTCAAGAGATTTTCCTTCTTCTGTGAAGTGCTAGTCCTCATTAAAGTGCTTTTGTCATTAGACCCCATGGGGTATATATTCTTGGCACAAACCTTAAGTCAAATTTGGCTGGAAGCCACTGTTGCTACAGTTGTTGCACACAGCTGGTGCTCTGTCGAGCTCAAAGAATAAAAGTAGTGATAACCATGATGTCAATCATGGCTAGTTGATGGAGAAATAATATTATTCCTTGTGAAATCAAAGGAAAGGATGATTGGTCCAGCCATTGTGATGTGGTGATGAAGTGGATGTCTGTTGTAGGCTTGTGTAGGGATTGAATGGCGTCACTACGGAGCGTGAACGGTTATATTGTGACTGGATGGGAAAAGGAACAAAGCAGCTATAGTCTACCACAAATCCATGGATTTTTATTTATGTGAGGGAAATGTCTAACAGAAAGTAATACTGTTAGGAAATATACTTTTTGTTATTGACCTGTTGAGTGGGTCATATCCCAACTGACATTTAAGGAGAATGGTCTCTATTCCTTCTCTGTTGACAAAAATGAATGTTATGTGAATGCACAACACCAAATACACCCCCAAGCATACACATATATGTGCTTTTCTTCTTTCCACTTATGTGAATCCATATCTGCATGTGGGTTACTGCCAGTTTCATGACCACAGAAATGGGGTGACCTTTACCTAATTTCATTGAACATCAGAGGCTCATAGAAGGTTATGGTAGTTACATCAGAAGCTGTTTGGAGTGCACATATTCTGTGACTGCAGACTCATCATATCTTCCAAAATGGAGAATGGTTTCTTTTTTTTTAAGATTTATTTATTTTCATTACAAAGTCAGATATACAGAGAGGAGGAGAGACAGAGAGGAAGATCTTCCCTCCGATGTTTCACTCCCTAAGTGAGCCTCAACGGCCGGTGCACGCCGATCCAAAGCCGGGAACCAGGAACCTCTTCCAGGTCTCCCACGCGGGTGCAGGGTCCCAAAGCTTTGGGCTGTCCTCAACTGCTTTCCCAGGCCACAAGCAGGGAGCTGGATGGGAAGTGGAGCATCTGGGATTAGAACCAGCGCCCATATGGGATCCTGGGGCGTTCAAGGCGAGGACTCTAGCTGCTAGGCCACTGCTCCGGGCCCGAGAATGGTTTCTTAAGAAATCCATGTGAGACATATGTGAGATTAATTCATATTGGAATTAAATACAAAGGCATGGATTCTTTAGGTTATCTCTGAAAACTAACATTCCATTCCATTGCTGATTCTGAACTTACCAAGTCAGTGTCTTCCATGCCTACAGGCCATGGTTCAAAGTTCCTGATGTGGCACACAAGGCCATTCATGGCAAGATCCCAGTCTTCCTGCCACTCTCAGCTATTTCACCAATTTTATTTTCACCCTTAGTCTTCCAGCCTAAGAAACTTATAGTTTGCCAAATGTGCCAGGAATTTCATCATCTTCACATGCATGAAATGTTCTCCTACCAAGTCTACCTCAGTGAAGCCTCCCTTGCTTCTGCTCCATTCCAAAGTATGAGAACTCCCTCTTGTTTGCTTCCATTTCAGCTGGTGCATACCTTTTGAAGGGCAGTTCCCACCTCCCTGACTTTAATCATTTGCATGTTTGTCCCTGAACCTCAAGCTCTGAGGCTGAGAGCCCACCTGTAGAAATTGGCTGTATCCCATCTCATTTGTAATTAAGTCATCAAAATGAAAACTTGCTTTTTATCCTATGATAGTACCTACTCCACATCTTTTTTTATTGGCACCAGACAACTCTGAGAAATTTAACTGTCTTCAGGAATTGATGGTGTGTATCTCTATATTTAATTTTCTTTTGATGTTTCCTTACTGTTTCATGTACATTTTATGTTAGATAGTCATCCTCAAGTAAGTTGAGGAGTGATTTATAGTTCACATTAAAAGACTATTTCATTCTTCAAGTTTCCTCTGACTTGAAAAATTTGGCTGCATTTTTCAAATATGGAGCATTTGACATGCTCCCCTAGTTTAGTTTTCTTTTCTCTTTTTTAAATGACTTGTCATGGTCATATCAAAATGGATTTTTAAAGAGTTATCTATTTTTATTACAAAGTCAGATATATAGAGAGGGGGAGAGACAGACAGATCTTCTATCTGATTCACTCCCCCAAGCAGTTGCAATGGCCAGGGCTGAGCCGATCCAAAGCCAGGATCCTGGAACCTAGAGCTTCGTCCGGATCTCCCACGCAGGTGCAGGGTCCCAAGGCTTTGGGCCGTCCTCGACTGCTTTCCCAGACCACAAGCAGAGAGCTGGATGGGAAGCGGGGCTGCTGGAATTAGGACCAGCACCTATATGGTTCAACAGCATGTTCAAGGCAAGGACTTTTAGCCACTAGGCTATTGTGCTAGACCCCTAACAATAATAGATAACAGTATGGCTAATCTGTACAAAGTCTGTAATTTAAATTTTCAAGAATATTTACAGGTTTATGAAATAATGGCCATAATACATCATTATTTTCCATTCACCCCCTCTCAACACCCTCAGGACCTCCAGAGAATTGTTAGACCCCAGATATACTCACTTGTACTTTCTCCTCTCACTATTGCTGCTGTTTCAAATAAATAAATAAATAAACCTTAAAAACATATAGTAGATGTGGCTTTATAGCACAGCAGGTTAAATCACTGCTTGAAATGCTGGCATCCTATATTTGGTATTGGTTCATGTCCCAGCTGCTGTGCTTTCAAAACACGTTCTTTATGTGATGGCCCATGTGTTTCGGCCACTGCACCCACATGGCACTCTTGGCTCTGCTGGTCCAGCCCTAGACATTAGAGCCTTTTGGAGGATGTGCTAGATTGGAAGATCTTTTTCTCTCTGTCTTCTTGTCTCTCATGCACTATCTCCACCCTGCATCTAGCTTTTAAATATAAAAACAAGCAAGTCTTAAAAGTTTGCCTGGCGGGCTCGGCAGCGTGGCCTGGTGGCTAACGTCCTCGCCTTGATCCCATATGGCCGCTGGTTCTTATCCCGGCAGCTCCACTTCCTCTCTATCTCTCCTCCTCTCAGTATATCTGACTTTGTAATAAAAATAAAATAAATCTTAAAAAAAAAGTCTACCTGGCTTTTTATTAGTAAACTATTTGAATAGAAGTTTCTCCAAATCGGTGCCAGTATTTAGTGTTCCCGCTGTTCCATTTTTTAAATCCAGCTCCCTGTTTATGACCTGGGGAAACAACAGAGGATGGCCCAAGCCCTTGGGTCCCTGCACCCATGTGGGTGATCTGGAACGAGCTTCTGACTCCTGGCTTTGGATTAGTTCTGCTCTGGCTGCCATGGCCACTTGGGAGTGAATTAATGAATGGAAAATTTCTCTCTCTCTCTAAATATGCCTTTCCAATAAAAATAAATAGATGGTTTTTTTTTTACAAGTGCCTCCAAAGAAGAAAGAAGAATGGCTAATGAGTGCATGATAAGATGTTCAATATCATTAGTCATTAGGAACTTTCGTGATGCAAATGGAAAATGCTACAACGAATTTGTGTCTGGCAACTTTCACACTACATTTTTAATATTTATCCATGATGTTTCAAGTGTAAATGGTTTGTTCATTTTCGTTACTGGGTTGAATTAAATAAATATAAAACTGAATTCTATAAAATCTCTTTCCAGGGAAACTATACATAAATTAGCTGTACTTTATAGATAAAAAAATTGATAAAAATTTCATAGTGTTCTTTCCTTCCTTCCTTGCTTGCTATCTTTGGTCTAACATGTAAGGGAAGCTTTTGGAGCTTGGAGGAGGAGTAATGGCATGAGAAACTTATCTTCAAATTCCACTCCACATATCTTGTTAGGTACATACCTGGTCTCCATTACAGTGCAAAACACAGTGGTTTAAGAAACAAAGGTATACTGTTGCGTTCTACCTCAATCACTAAGTGAACTTCGTGCCATTTTTCTGGATCTTTTTCTGCTCTCTGCTGACTTGTTCTTCTATCTCTAATACACTAGTCTGTTATGGTTAATTTTTATCAAAGCATTAATTTGTTTATGAAACATTGAAGAGTAGCAAAAATAGTTCTAACTAGGCTTTGTTGTAATGGTAGCCATCCTTCCAAAAGAAAAACAAGAAGTGGGGAAGTAATTCAGGAATCCTAATTTTACGCACTCAACAGTTATGCAGAGGATTTGGCCTAAAAATGTAAGGAAAACTATTGGTTTCCCAAAATTCTCTTCAATAAAAGAACAGGAAGGCTTGCAGCCTGTCAGGAAAACCAGAAACCAAGTGACTTGATGAAAGAATTAAGACTTAATATTTGATGTGACTTGCAGATTTGAAAGTTGCAATGATTCCTTAGTAGAATTTATGCTAAAATAGGAATGAATAAAAACTTTGGTGCAAAAGTAAGGAAAAAGGCAGTGAACATGACTGGTTCTGATCCACATGCTAGTGTGGATCTTCTACAAAAGACATGCTCCCAGTTTAATCCTTATTCCTGTTGAGCTCTAGTTGCATCTGTGTGAACAGAGGTTAAACCAGATGGAACTGTGCATATAGAGTACCTTTCACTTGTAACAGGTGACATCTATGCACATCATCTGCAACCTTGCCAACAACTGTAAGAGAAACCAGGAGGTGCAACAGCCAGCTGAGGAGCAGCACATAGAACCAGTTATAGCCATTGTGAATAATCCACACAGTAGAGTGTTGAGTTGGGGGTGACTGATTAATAAGATGGGAGAATGTCCATGATATGTTAGTGTTTTATTTTCTAATGGGTAGTTACTTAAAATGGCAGAGCATCTGCAAGAGAGACAAAGAAAGGTAGGTGTAAGTAGATAGCTAACTAGCTAGATCCTCATTCACTAGTTCACTTCCCAAATGGTTGCAATAGTGAAATCAGGAGCCAGGGACTCAATACACGCCTCCTGCCTGTGTGACAGAAGCTCAAGTGCTTGGGCTTCCTCCATTGCTTTCCCAGGAATGTTAGCATGGAATAGTTTTGGAAGGGAAGCACCCAGGACTTGAATTGGTGTTTGTAAATGGGATGCAGGCATTTCAAGCTGCTGGTCACCATGACATTGAACAAATGAAAAACTAGAACACAAAACATTACAGCATGGGCCCAATTTTAAAAACATGTGCATTTGTATTACATATGTACAAAGACCAAATTCTAGGAAAATAGGTCCACAAATTAAATTACTTCTGAGTGGTAAATAGGTTAATGGACTCTTAAATTTTTCACTCAACATAAATAAAAATGCAAACTTAAGAAGAAACATTTTTGTGCATTATGCTCCTGTATTAGTATTCAAATGGCCTTCTATTAGACCTGAGAGGTAAAGAGAAGGCTTTATTATATACAAAGCATCAGAGGATAGCAAAGGTGTGGACATGCACTGGCACCATTTCCCTAGTGCAGGCAGGTGGGTCTTACCACTCATTCAGAGAGAATGGTGTTGCTTTAATAGAAGCATGTCCCAAACACTTACACGATTGGTGCAGTAGCAAGCTAGCTAAACCAGGTTCCTCATGTTACAAATATAAATCAATTACAAAATGTTCAGAAGAATTAAAGTGTTAAGTTCGAGTCTCACCACTAGTTACTGACATAACTTGAATTTAGAATCCAGATCTGTGAATTCTCTAGGCTATGGCTATCCTCCATAACCCTGTAACTTGGTGGAGGAGGAAAAAGAGCCCAGCGCCAACTAAAATGTATCCAAAAAGACAAAGACCCAGTTATATTAAATTGATTATGACCAGAAAATAGTCTACTGTACTCTGCATTTTAACCCAGAATATTGTCCCCAGTAATAGGTATCACTTTATAGAGATTTTGGCAACTTCAGTACCTAAAGGTGTAAAAGCTACACTGAAATAAAGATCTCTTGAGTAGGGTCGGGTGGCAGGGGATACAGTGTGTGAATTCAAATGGTGAAAGCAGGGGTTATAGAAGTCACGTTGATGGAACATGAATGAAGCTTTCAGAAAAGCCATTTTTTTTCTCTCACTCTTTTTTTTATTATTATTTTTAATTCATTAATTACATTGTATTATGTAACACAGTTTCATAGGTACTTGGATTCTCCCCACCCCTCCCCAAACCCTCCCACCATGGTGGATTCCTCCACCTTGTTGCATAACCACAGTTCAAGTTCAGTTGAGATTCCCCCATTGAGTCCATCATCTTATTGTCCAGTCAAGTTCAACGGCTTCGTAGGTATACCCTCTCTGGTCTGAAGACAGAGCCAGCAGAGTATCATTCCGATCAATTAAAAACTCCAACATACCATCAGCACAAATTTACATCATTATGGAATTAATTGACACAGTAATGAGTAACCAATATGTTAAAAGTAAATGCGAGTTCTTAACCACCTTCTGTGACCATCTCATTGACATTTCAATTTTAGTTTATACACAACATATAACAAACCTAACATAACATGTTGTACATAACATCGTGTCATCTTAAATTAAGGCAAACATGTGGTATTTAACCTTTTGGGATTGGCTCATTTCCCTTAGCATTATGGTTTCCAGTTTGGCCCATTTGGCCACAAAGAACTGCATTTTGTTTTTTTTAATAGCTGAGTAGTATTCCATGGAGTAGATGAATCATAGCTTTCTTATCCAATCGTCTGCTGATGGGCATTTTGTCTGCTTCCATGTTTTTGCAATTACTGATTGTGCTGCTATGAACATAGGAGTGCATGTTGGTTTCTCATAAAACAAGTGTTCTGGATATATTCCTAGGAGTGCTATTGCCGGATCATACGGTATGTTGAATTTGAGTTGTTTGAATATTCTCCATACTGATTTCCATAGAGGCTGTACCAGCCTGCAGCCCCACCAGCAGTGGAGTAGGGTTCCCTTTTCCCCGCAACCTCGCCAACAAGTGTTGTTGTTGCTTTTATTCATGTGGGCCAGTCTTACTGGCACCAGGTGGTACCTCATTGATGTTTTAATTTGGATTTCCCTTATTGCCAGGGAACTTGAGCATTTTTTCATATGTTTATTTGCCATTTGGGTTTGTTCTTTTGTGAAGTGTTTGCCCATTTCCCGTGCCCATTTCTTGAGTGGCTTGTTTGTTTTGACATTTTGGTTGTTTAGTAGCTCTTTGTATATTCTGGAGATTAGCCCTCTGTCACCTATGTCGTGCACAAAGATCTTCTCCCATTCTGTGGGTTGCCTTTTTACTTTGTTGATTGTTTCTCTAGCTGTACAGAAGCTTCTTAGTTTGATGAGGTCCCAATTGTTTATTTTGGTCTCAATTTCTACTGCTTCTGGAGTCTTTTTTAGGAAGTGAGGGCCTACCCCTAAGTGTTCCAGTGTGTTTCCAACATTTTCTTCCAAAAGTTTGAAGGTTTCTGGATGTAGGTTTAGATCTGTTATCCATTTAGATCTGATCTTAGTGTATGGTGAGAGATGTGGATCTATCTTTTTGTTTCTGCAGGCTATTAACCAGTTGTCCCAACAGCATTTATTGAACAGACCTTCCCATTTGCCTGGATTGTTGTTTGTCTTTTTGGCAAAGATTATTTGGCTGTATTTGTGTGGGTTCCCATCTGGTGTTTCTATTCTGCTCCATTGATCTTCTTCTCTATTTTTTTTTGCCAGTACCAGGCAGTTTTGATAACCACTGCCCTATCGTATGTCCAGAGGTCCAGAACTGTGATTCCCCCTGCTAACTTCCTGTTCTTCAGGATAGTTCTAGCTATCCGTGGTTTTTTGTGTTTCCAGATGAACCTTTGAATCATTGTTTCCAGATCTGTGAAGAATGTTTTGGGCAATTTGATTGGGATTGCGTTGAATGTATATATTGCTTTTGGCAGTATAGACATTTTAATGATATTGATTTTACCTATCCAGGAGCATGGGATGCTACTCCATCTTTTGAGGTCTTGTTCAATTTCTTTTTTAAGTAGTTTGTAGTTTTCTTCAAATAGGTCTCCTACATTTTTTGTTAGGTTTATTCCCAGATACTTCATACTTTTCTCAGTTATTTTGAATGGTATCTTGTTGGTTAGGTCTTTTTCCATCTTTGGGCTATTTGCATACACTATGGCTGTTGATTTTTGTTCATTAATTTTGTACCCTGCCACTCTTCCAAACTCTCGTATAAAATCTAGCAGTCTCTGTATTGAGTCTCTTGGGTCTTCTATGTAGAGAATCATGTCATCTGCGTATAGTGAAAGCTTGACTTCTTTGATTCCCATTTGGATTCCTTTGATTTCTTTTTCTTGTCTTATGGCCTCAGCGAGTACCTCTAGGACTATGTTGAACAGCAGCGGAGAAACCGGACATCCTTGTCTTGTTCCAGATTTCAGTGGGAAGGGTTCCAGTTTTTCTCCATTCAGTATGATGCTGGCATTGGGCTTTTCATATATTGCTTTGATTATTTTGTGGATTTTTCCATCTATGCCTACCTTGGTTAGGGTTTTTAGCAGGAAGTGGTGTTGGATTTTGTCGAAAGCTTTTTCTGCATCTATTGATACTATCATGTGGTTCTTGTTTTGCAATGTTTGGATGTGGTGTATCACATTTATGGATTTCCGGATGTTGAACCATCCCTGCATTCCAGGGATGAATCCTACTTGATCTGGATGAAAGATCTGTCAGATGATTTTTTGAATTCTATTGGCTAGGATTTTGTTGAGAATCTTAGCATCGATGTTCATCAGAGAAATAGGTCTGTAGTTTTCCTTCTCAGTTGGGTCTCTGTCGGGTTTTGGGATTAAGGTGATGTTAGCTTCATAGAATGAGTTTGGAAGAGTTGCCTCTTTTTCTATTGTATTGAAGAGTTTGTAGAGGATTGGGGTCAGTTCTGTTCAGAATGTTTTGTAGAATTCTGCAGTGAAGCCGTCTGGGCCTGGGCTTTTCTTTGTTGGGAGATCTTTAATCACTGTTTCAATCTCTGCTTCAGTTATGGGTTTGTTCAGGTCGTTTGTTGCCTCTGGGCTAAGTTTTGGCAGGTGGTAGAAGTCTAAGAACTTTTCCATTTCTTGGTGATCTTCTGATTTTTTGGAGTATAGTGCTTTGTAGTAATTTCTGATTATGTTCTTAATGGTTGCAGTGTCTGTTGTTATGTTGCCTTTTTCATCTTTGATGCTGTTAATTCTTGCTTTCTCTTGTTTTTTCTTTGTCAGTTGGGCCAGTGGGGTGTCTATTTTGTTTATTTTTTCAAAAAACCAGCTTTTTGATTCATTGATTTTGTGTATAGTTTTTTTTGTTTCTATCTAATTTCCTCCCTTGTTTTGATTATTTCTTGTTTCCTGATGTATGTGGGGCTCTTCTGCTGCTGTTTTTCCAAGTCCTGGAGGTGTGTGCTTAGTTCCTGTATTTGACGCCTCTCTTGGGCCTTGACATGGGCTCCAATTGCGATGAATTTACCCTGCAGCACTGCTTTGACCATGTCCCATAAGATTTGGAATGTTGTGTCAGAGTTTTCATTGGTTTCCATAAATTTTTTGATCTCATCTTTAATTTCTTCTCTGATCCATTGTTCGTTTAATAGCATATTGTTCAGCCTCCAAGAGTTTCTGTATTTCCTGGGGCATTTTGAATTGCTGATTTCCAATTTCATTCCATGGTGGTCTGAGAGGGTACATGGTATGATTCCTATCTTTTTGAAGTTATTTAGGTTTGCTTTGTGTCCTATCATGTGGTCAATCCTGGAGAAGGTGCCATGTACTGCTGAAAAAAATGTATACTCTGTGACCTTGGGGTAAAAAGTTCTATAAATGTCTACCAAGTCCAGTTGTTCTATTGTTTGTATGAGCTCTGCTGTTTCTTTGTTGAGTTTTTGTTTTGTTGATCTGTCTGTTGTTGTTAGCGGGGTGTTAAGGTCACCCACTATTATTGTGTGCATATCAGTGTCTCCTCCTAAGTCTGTAAGTAATTGCTTCACGTAGCTAGGCGCGTTGGAATTTGGTGCATATATATTCACAATGGTGATTACTTCCTGATGTATCAGTCCCCTCACCAATATATAGCGACCTTCCCTGTCTTTTTTGATGTCTGTCAGCTTGAAGTCTATATCATCTGAAATTAGAATAGCTACCCCAGCCTTTTTTTCTCGTCCATTGGCATGAAATATCTTTTTCCATCCCTTTACTTTCAGTTTCTTAGAGGCTTCAGAAAAGCCATTTTGAATCAATCTAAGGAACACATTCCTCATAATTTCTTGTGCTCAACATTCTTGTCATTGAAGAATTTACAGAGGTGAATGCTAATCAATATTGAGGAAAGACTTCCTGTGTGGGATGTGGGGACTTGAAGGACATAAGCCTTACTCTCCCTGCCAACCATGAGAAATCATGACTTAAGTGAGGTCACAGAATGAGCAAAGCCTTCTAAGAGAAGGTCAGAAATACTACACTTCAGTGTCAGGAGAAAGAAAAGATTACAATGCAGGTTAGTGAATATAGCAAGAGACAAGCAAAAATGAAGTGTCTTGGTCTTGATTTCCTGGTGGTTTTATGAGGATTTCTCTTCCTGTCACTGGTATACAGATTAATTCTCCCTTTTTCACAAAAAAAGGGAAAATACATATGGCCTAACAGGATACATTCTGAAAATAGCTTAGTATAGCTGACAGGATAAACCACTATTCTGTCTGTTTGTGAAATGTGCTTGATCTTTTGGGCTCTAGGAAGATCAGTGATCAATCATTGAACATTCTGTCCGTGTTTTTCAAGCATATAGCTTGCAGACCTGGTCAGCTAAAACTCGCTCAGGTAGAAGCAAGAGGAACAGATTTACTTGCAAGGGATGTTGTTGCAACTGTTATACTTCTCTCAGACATTAACACTCAGAGTTTTGCTATTCTCAAGTTACATAAGGGGTTCACGTTCATGTGTATTGATGTCAGTGTTTCTATGGCTTCAAACCTGACCACTTGATTGGCCATTAGCACTAGTGAATAGAAAAAAACAAAGGAATGTCAGATCTTTATTAGATGTAAATTTCAACTTGTATTTAAAAATTCCCCATTGATTAACAAGAAAAATTAGTAGATATATTACCTCTAAACCACACTGAGCTAGTCATTGTTAATAAACCATCATAATAATTACTGTGAGACTTTATTAAGAATGGTGCAGGAATTCTATGCTGGCTGAGTACCTCTGCCCTCAGGGAGTTACCTCAACTCTCAATTTAGAAGATAGTTCTGCAAAAATGTTCACCACTCTAAAGACAAGCATAAAGTTCAGTGAAACAGGTGTTTAAATATCATGTGCCAGAACTAAAGCTAATATAAACAAAATGTCTTAGGAAAGACAAAAGCTCAAAAAACCAAATAATCAACCCCAACCTGTATTGCTGTTGTGTATGAAGATACTCCTGACCCAAGAAACCATGAGTAGATAGGTTCAAATATTTTGCTCTTACATAGTCTCTCTCATAAATGTCATATGATTGGAATTTGGATAATACAAGTGATGGGAAGAAGGCAAAATTCAATGATCCATCAGAACTAGTGTTGTGTCTGTAAGGACTACCAGTTTATTTTTGGTGAACTGGTAGAACTTTAGAATCTATTTTTGGGACCAAGTTGTTACCCAGGAAGAAGGATTTGTTTTCTTCTGCAGCAGGAACAACATACACATCTATGGGTTTAGTGAGTCACAATTTTCCTTGCTGAAGGCTGTTTTAGAGCTTCCCCTAGGGACCTCTGCCCAGACCGGTTAACCATTACAGGAAAATTCAGCTTCATGAGTTCCTTGTTATTTCCCTGTTCTCCTTCCCATCAGGAGTTGGCAGTAGAAAAAGAGATGATGTAGGTAATGGTAGTGGTGGTGACAGTGATCCATTATTACTAGTAATAGCTATCGTGTTGATGGGTTGGTAAGTGTCAAGGATTGATCAAGGAAAAATAGTTTGTAAAATGAAGAGCTTAGCTCTGAGTTCCTATCTTGTACCCATGACAATTAATGATGGCCTGATTTTCCATTACAAGCTTTCATCAGATTGTTATTTTCATGCATCATGCTGAAAACTTCCCAAGTTTCCATGTTTAAGCTCAGGTGAGACTCCAATAGTTGTGCTACCAGAACATCTCCTTGTCTTTTTTTTTTTCTTCAGTGAATAGCATTTAAAAAAGTATTTAAGGTTTGGCCCCTGCAGTCTAGGCCCCTAGGTGGTGCCATTTCTAGACAGAAAGAGATGATGATGAGGATTCAGATAGCTTCAAAGGGGAGCCCCAGGTATTGTGGAGACAAGGCAGCCCTAGTCTACTTCCAAGGTGGCTCTGCTAGACCTCAACAACTGAACTGGAAAGGTAGCAAAACCTGTCACAGCCAGAAGAAACTAGAACGAAGTCTGGGCTTTCTCCGTGACTTTGGAAAGCAGGTGGATGGGCAGACCTGGAACCTACTTTGATGGCAAAGACATAATGGATAACAGCACTGCCTTTGACTTGAGATCCCAATGAATGTCTAGTCCTGAAGTTCTTCCTTAATAGGAGTCTAATGCCTCTACTTCATGCTGGTTTTTAGACTAAAGGGAATTTGATGGATTGTTTACTGCCTAGATCTTTACCTCATGGACTTGCTCAGTTTGTATGGGTCTTAGCTATTGATGCTTTTTCAGAAGGACTTTTCATTGCCTGCTCTGAAAAACAGATTCCTTCCAGCTGTATATAATGTTCTGGTATTATATTCTGTGTTAGTTTTCTTTAATGTTGCAGGGAATTTGACTCAAAAGATGACAGCAACCTCGCTTCTTATCTCACAGGAAAGAATTTTCACATGAAATAAAGAAAAAAAATTAGAATTAAAAAAAGAATTTTCACATGGACAATTTCAGTGTGCCAAGCAAGTTTTATTTAAGAAAATGATCTCCTGCCATAGTGATAAGAGGGGTCTCCAAGAGAGGAAAGACCCAAGAAAATGGTGGAAGTGGTTTCTTTCATGTACCATCTCAGAGGAGGACCAAAGAGTCAAAGGAGAGAGAGGAGAACTCACTCACAATGGGCAGGCTAGTCCCTTGTCAGAAGGTTGTGATTGTCTGCCCCCTCCTCCCATTCTCCTGATGAACTGAACTCTTGGGCATCAACTCTGCTTTCTCAGGATAAAAATTCAGACATAAAAAGACACTTTGATCTGGTCAAAGATCAGTGGAACATCTTGACCCCCCCCCCTTTTTTTAAGATTTATTTTTATTGGAAAGTCAGACTTACAGAGAGAAGGATAGACAGAAAAATCCTCCCTTCACTGATTCATTGCCCAAGTGGCTACAACAGCCGGAGCTGAGCTGATCCAAAGCTAGGAGCCGGAAGTTTCCTCTGGGACATGCTGGTGTAGTGTTCCAAGGCCTTGGGCTGTCCTCTACTGCCTTCCCAGGCCACAAGCAGGGAGCTGAAAGGGAAGTGGAGCAGCCAGGAACAGGAACTGGTACCTGTATGGAAACCCACAGCATTCAAGGCTAGGACTTTAGCCACTAGGATGTCACATCAATCTGTTTCTAAATTTTAGATAAAACTGGTACTCAGGGAGATAGAATTCACATCCCAATAAGGGCTCCACCCAGCAGCCAAGACATTATTTTAATGGTAAAACGAGAAACCTGGAGGCAACCCCTTTCCAAAGGAAATAAAAACAGGGGGGAAGTAAGATTTTATATGTTCAAAAAGTAACTTCACCAGGGACCAGGGACCCTAACCATCTATTGATCCATCTGAGTCCTCAAAATTGTATTTATCTTATCCAAAACAAATATTTTTGTGTGTGTTCATTTTTGTTGTTGTTTCTTTCTTGCCAGAATGTATGCTTCACGAAGGCTAGGGTATTTAGTTTTGCGTTCTGTAGTATCCTTAGATTTGTGGAATGAGCAATTGCATACCAGATGTCTGATACATATGTTGGAAGACTAAATGGATGAATGATATATAAATGAGGTGTTAAAATACTTTTCGCATAATGGATCAAACTTTGTTAATGGGACACTGAGTTTAAAGCTAATATCCCTTAGAAGAATGATCTAGAAGAATAATCTTTTCCTACTTGGACTATATGAAATGTGAAGGGCCTAATGGCTGGCAGTCAATGTAGCATCAACTAGGGAAGTTCATCAGGCCTGCACTGGTTCAGGGTCTCGCTAATTGGGAGGTCACTTTGGCCAAGGCAACATTGATTGTCTTTTAAATATACAGTATCTGTTCCCACTTAACCTGCTACTATACAGGTAGGAAATGACATTTATTTGATTCTTCTATTTGGTCTTACACCTGTATAATACATACACATGCAAGTATATATAATAGACTGAATGAATCAGCTTCAATTGGACTTCTACACAGTTCACAGTTTCAATTACTAAAGTCTCTGTTATTACAACTTCCTCAGCAAGACTGTTCTTACCTAATCTTTTAAAAATAGTCCCAGCACCTTAGTCTGCTTTGGTTTTCTTCAGAGAATTTATTTTCACTAAAAATATGTTCTTATGTTTGCTTTAATTTTTTTGTTTTTTTCCCCTCACTATAATGAAAGCTTCATGAGTGCTAAGACTGTTTAACTTGCATTTCTGTTGTATTCTTAGCTTGTGGGAAGTGCCAGCAAGCAGTAAATGCACAATAAATGTGAACCCTGGCTTCTATACTTAATATCATAATCTCAAGAACTCTTTAGAGTGCTTATTTATGTCCAGGGAACAATGTGAGCCTCTTCCACTTTATCCTACATACCCAATTCAAATGTTAGTCCTTGTGTTAGGGTCCTCTGAAACCGATATCTGATATTAAAGACTCATGAGATGCACTAGGGGAAATGTCTGTGGAAGAACACAGGAAGAGAGCAGGAGATGATTAGCTTAGTGGTTAAGTCACCCTTGCCGCCTGACCCTGAGTGAGGTTGGGATTGAGAGTAGTCTAAACAGAAGCATGCTGGGCAGTGATGCTGTGCAAGAAACCTTCCTCAGTGCTTGTGGAGGACCCACGCCAGAGTCAGTCAATGCAGGAATGTGGTGTCTCTCAGGATGGAGCCTCCCCACCATACTTTAGAGTCAGCCGAGAGCAGCCCCAGTGAGTTTGTGGTCAAGCATGAAAATGTTCTTAAAAGTATAGCAGTTGAGATGTTGGACCAATTTTTCCAGCTCCAGAAAAAAATCTCTGAGGTATGTTCTCATGACTGCTACCTGCCATGCACTAGGGAAGTTCCATAATGTCTCCTGAAGCTGGTGTTTGGCCAGGCAGTACTAGGCTTTCAAGGAACAGAGCTAGTATCAGCGATGTCTCCCAGGAAAATGCAATAAATGTGTTGATCAAGACAAGATGATAGAAGCAGGGATGCAGTCCCTTGTCCCAACAGCTGCAGGAACCATGTGGTTCTCCCTGGTACCCAGACTCGGGAATGCATGCAGCACTTAAGAGCTACCTTGTGTTCCCTTACTTTTCTCTGAACTTTTTTTCTCTAGGACAAAAGCTACACTCTATCTAATTGGGTGAAGCCATGTCCTGCTAGCACACTCTCAAACAATCAGAGCTACTATTCTTCTCTGTGGTCCATCTTGGTTCTCAGGCCGGCCCACTGGCCAAGTCTCTCTGTCTAACAGATTTATTTCTTTATTTATTGAAAAGTCAGATTTACAGAGAGAAGGAGAGACAGAAAGATCTTCTGTTCGCTGATTCACTCCCCAAGTGACTGCAATGGCTGGAGCTGAGCTAATCTGGAGCCAGGAGCCAGGAGCTTCCTCTGGGTCTCCATGTGGGTACAGGGTCCTAATGCTTTGGACCATCCTCTACTATTTTCCCAGGCTACAAACTGGGAGCTGGATGAGAAGTGGAGCAGCTGGGGCATGAACCGGCCCCCAAAGGGGATCCAGATGCATGCAAGGTGAGGATTTAGCCACTAGGCTATCATACCAGGCACTCCCCAGTGTCTTGCTATTCATCATGTTTCCTCCTAAAGGGGCCAATAACAGCCTTTGTCATGGTCTTCCAGCTCTATAGTTTCTACTAACAATCTGTCATCCCTGTCTTGTGAGTCACTGAGCTCCTTATAAAATGTCCTTTCCCTTTCCCTAGCACCTTAGCAATCACCTCGTAGTGATTTTACTTCCAAAGAACATGCTTCCCTGCATCTCTAGTATCTTCACAAGCTGGAAATGAGAGCAGTTGAGGTAACTGCTCTGATGAATACTTTCCATAGTCTGTAGAGAATAATCAATACTTGGAGGGAAAGTGCCTTGGCAACTGTGAACATTCCATTTGCTGAAGCATTCTTGTGTATTTAACTTTTTAAGCTCATATCTCCTCAGCTATTTCTCAACCATGGTTGAATTTGAGTTCTACGAATGGAGAGGTGCTTCTTGGGTAGATGATTTCCGCTAAGTTCCTTCTGTTTTAGAGTTTTAGTATAATGGACCTAGGTCTAATGAGCGAGTCAAGTAAATGGCTGAATTTGGTCCCTGGAGCCCTCCTCAGCAGTGGAACATTTACTGTCTGCTTTGTGCAGGGAAGGACACAGCTGTTAGTAGGCAGCCTGGGGACCCCAACGCCAATGAGGAGAAGGATTCCTGTGAACCTCAGAACACATGCTGGAGCGGGGGGAAGTGGGGCGGGGAGTCGGAGCTTTGTTTTTTCACACTGTTAGAGCTTGTTGCTTCCAACCAAATGTCTCTAAATGGAGATGAAGGGACACAACTTGTGACTAATTTCTCTAGGGAGCCTAAATATCTACCCTCCTGACCCTACCATGTTGCTTCCCCCCACCTTCCCTTTGTAAGACTCATTGCAGCTTGATGACAAGGTCGGTGTTTGTGATCTGTTCAGGATGGGGACAAATCCCGGCCTCCCAGCAGTGGCATTCTTTCCATGACGGGGCTGACACTCGGCTAGTAGGATTCCAGTGAGCTAAGGGAAGAGTGAGCTAAGGGAACAAGCCATGTGTCGGGTTGATTCAGCTGAGGAAGTCATGGCCTTGCTTTAGCCATATAAGGCAGTAGTTCCGGTGCATAGAAGGCTGTTTTAGCTCGAAAGCTCAAAGCTCTGAGCATTCCCAGATGACATCTGTGATTTCTCCAACACACATTTGGCCTCCTTGGTTCCCTGCAGCTCTTTGGTTGTGCAATCACAGCTTGGCACGTTCTTTGTCCTGTGTAATCTGTACATTTTCAGTTCTGACATCTTGGGAATAATCACTGGAGCCTTTTTGTCAGGGTAGTTTATCGTAAGGCAGATGCACGCTTACCAATGCTTCCTGTAACCAGTACTAGGACGAATAACTTAGGAGGGAGGAAGGAATAGCAGAAGGAGGGGCAGTCTGGAACTGAACTGGCCGTGGTTCTAGTCCTGGTGTCCTTTATATTATTAGTTTTTTCACTTATAAAACATTAAGCTCTGAGGGGCTTAGCCTAATCTATAAAGTGGAGGAAGCTGTATGCCATTTTTGAGGATTAGATATTATGTATGCTAAGGATTAGGTTAATAGTATAAATGAACTCAGTGAATTTCATATAAACATATGGATGGAATGTATACATGAATGGTGTTTAGTGATGAACCTCGTAAACAGGTGGAAGTAGTTACATGTTGATTGTATACATAAGCAATATAAACTTTTTTTAACCCTTACTGACTCTCTCTCTCTCTCTCTCTCTCTCTCTCACACACACACACACACACACACAGATTCTTTGGAAAAGTTTATTTCACTTTTGATCAATACTCTGTTGCTGAGTTTCATCCACAACTCCATGTCTGGGGATGTCTGTTTCTTATGATCTCTGTAGAGACTAGGCTGAGGCTTTTCCTTTTCAGTCATCAGCTGGTCGCAGGCACAGTTGAGAGGTGTTGCTCTAATATTTGGCAATATCTAAAATCTGAAGGTAGAGATCATTCTGAATTTTTGCTTTAAAAGTTTTGGAGAGAAAGTTTTCTTCAACCTTTTGAATTCTTCAATATCAGTACAACATTCATGCTTCCAATTAGAAATTAAAAAAAATAAATTTCTTTTTATTTGAAAGTTGGCCTACTGCACCACATGGTGCCACGTCCTCCAAATAGAATTTTCAAAAAGCATTTATTTATTTTTATCTTCTTGAGATGAAGGATGAAGACAGAGGTGGGGGGAGAGAGAGAGAGAACACATTTTTTATCTGCTTTTATCTGCTGATCTGTTGGTTTACTCTGTGAATACCTGCAGCAATCTAGGCTGGATCTGACCACACTCAAGAACCTAGAACTAAGCAATGATCCATCAATTCTGTGTCTCAGAAGACTGTAGTAGCAAGTTCCTGGATCAGAAGTGGAATAGCGAGGACTCGAACCAGCACTCTGATATGGGATGCTGATGTTGTAACTAGTGGCTTAACGCACAATGCCACAAAGCCACCTTCTCCAAATAGAGCTTATGCCAGACTTTGTTTGGCAAGTGAAAAAGGACATAGTCTTCCTTACAAAGTCTCTGTGATAAAGACTTTATATAGCTGTGAAGCATATTTAACAAAATATTTGCTGTCTCATAAAATGGAAAACAATCCAAATATTAAAATAGAATGAAATAAAAACTCTTGTCTGGGGCAAACTTTGTAAACTTGCATTGTAACATTGCTTAGTTATTGATGTGTTCATTTTCATTTTGAAACAGTGAAATGTATAGGAAGGATATTCAGTAAGTTTGGGGGAGTTCAGAACTTTACTTCAGAAAGATAAAAATGAGAGTAAGGTTGATAATGGAGTGGAGTACCTAAATTGAAATTTGACAAGATATCTTATGTTCATTTTCATAATCAGTGAAAGAAATGATAACCTCAGCTTTGACAGAATAGAAAGGTGTAGCATGTTTAAAGTATTATTTATCAGATAAAAACATCAGGACTTGGAAATGTTGGATAACCAGAGTAAAAAGATCAAAGAAAACAAGGATTATGGCCGAATTTTAAACTTCAGCAGCGAATACTGTTTTTAAATGCAAGGAAAGAATGCTTAAGGGCCAAGGTAACTTCCATTTGGGGTTGTTGCACTTGAGATGGTCTTTGAAATAAACTGAAGATATTGAATATATAGTTGAGTATCCAGATCTGAAACTGCAGAAACACCAGGCAAGAAAATATGAATTTGGAAATTGTCAATATACAGTTAATAATTTAAGCTTGGGGGCTCACCTAACAAAATGGCATAGAATGAGAAATGGACTAAGATTTCTGAATGCAACATGTCAGAACTGGGCAGAGGGAGAGAGACAGTAAGGAGGTAGAAGGAGCAGCCAAAGAAGGAGAAGAATGAGGAAAGGCACTTTCTGACAATGTAAAGGGCATACTTTCAGGGAAATTGTGGTAAGATGGGTCTAATGTAAAGTAGAGGTCAAGTAGGGTAGTCTGAAAGCTCACACATGGAGATTCTTGCTTATCTTGTCCATAATGGTTCAAGTAGAGGTGGGCGTTGTTATGCAGTTTAAGCTGCTTTCTGGGACTCTCACATCCCATGGTCAAGCATGTGAGCTCAAGTCGTGCTGCTTCTACCTCTGGCCCAGCTTCCATTCAGTGAGCACCCCAGGAGGCTGCAGATTATGGTTCAAGTACTTGGATCCCTGCTACCAAGATGTGACACCTAAAAGAAGCTCTGACTTTGATCTAGTCCAGCCCAGGCTATTGAAGGCATGTGGAGTGAACTGAAGGACAGAAGATCTTTCTCTGAATCGCTCTATGTCACCTTTCCTTTCAAAAAAAAAATAATAAAAAAGAAGAAGAAGAAGAAGAAAGAAAAAAGAAAGAGAGTTTAGTGAGGGCAAAGATAGAGGCTGTGTATTTGTGGGCTGGTAAGGGAGGGATTGGGGGAGGGCAGAAGATGACCAGGCAGGCAAGTTTGTGAGGTTGATGAGATACAGCAGTAGCTGGAATGGACATGGGAGACGGCAGGTTTAGAGTTCTTTTTTCTTATTCTATCACTTTTTTTTTAAGTTAGGAGAAGCTTGAGAGTATAAATGGTACAGGAAGCTCTTTTCTGTTTGCATGAGGGAGGGTAATAGACGAAGGAAGTCTCCTGAGAGATGGGTCAACAGGGTCCAGGTCATCAGTGGGAGATGCCCGTCAGAAGGGCACCTTTTCCACTGGAGGGGAAAAAAAAAAAGGAGGAAGAGTACATGTAAGCCAGCAATTTTTTGGTGGCTGAAAACTAAACTTCCACTCCCTCTCACAAATCACAGCCCCATGTCTTTATATATATTTGTATTTATATATTATTTATAAAAGTAGTAACTTGTTTGCTTGGGCATTTTCGTTTATTTTGGGTCATCAGTTGTGATCTTTGATTCAACTGAAAGTTCTGGTTGCTTGGGAACCTGTTTTCTGATCACCCTGGGTTTTTTTGTTTGTTTTGTTTTGTTTTGTTGCAAAGTGTCTTGGTGGTATGGATGGTCCTTGTCCTTCGGGAGGCCAGTGATGAGTCTTTCTGAGCATATTTGCCTGTGTTATATGGGTAGCCAGATAGGGCTAGCTATGGATCACTATGAGGGCGTAGCTCATGACTGCAAAACAAAATGAAATAAGGTTAGAGCTACCCAACCCTGGTTCATTTAGTGTTCTAAGTGGTGATGGAAATCAGTCATAGACACTCATCCACACCTTACGCAAGTTGGAGCTTTATCTCATTTTTGAAAAAGTGTTTGAAGAACTATTTCCGTATCTTAAGAAAAGCTTAAGGGAAGCTTAGCTTTGATGACTTTTTCATTGTGTAAGCAGCTTATCTTCCTTGGAACACTTTTGATATATTTGGTTGGTATGACTCTCAGTAGATAGGACCATGCCAGACTCAATTGGCAGTAGAACAAATAAATTGCCTCTGTTCCCTATTTAAATACAGTTTATACTGTATGTTTAGTTAGGCTACAGTGAATACTAACGGTAACTCTGGATGATGGGAATGATGGCCATATTGAAGCCTTGGTCAGTTCCTAGGGGAGATGTGGAGAATAAATTCCAAGTTCTTTAGGTGACTTTTCAACAAATTTCAGATTTCTGTTCCTTTTTCAGATTTTTTTTGTTAAGATTTATTTCATTTAATATTTCATTGACTACATCATTAAACCCAGCTTCTCTTTCTGTGCCTTCTGGAATTCCCATGACTCTTACATTTGGACTTTTAATAGTGTCCCTTAATTCTTGAATACTTTTTTTTTACTTGAGTCAGATTCATTTCCAACTTTTTAATTGTTTCCCCATTGTGGCAAGAAACATCTTCCAATTCTGAAATTCTTTCTTCTGCTTTGCTCATTCTATTATTGAGGCTTTCCACTGATTTTTAATTTGCTCCATTGTGTTCTTAATTTCTAACATCAGCTTTTATTTGATTCATTACTACTATTGCCTATATAACATATTCCTTAAATTCCTTGAACTCTTGTGTGTGCTTCTCTTTGTCATTGTTGATAAGCTTTAACACAAGTTTTTAAAATTCTTTATCCCCCATTTTCTCTATCTTCCTCAGTTAACTCTGAGGTTGACAAAGGCTTTTGCTCCTTTGCGGGGGAAGCATCAGTAATATGCATTGTGCCTCTGTCTCTTCTTTTGCTCTTAGTCATTGCTGTTCTGGTTAGCAGATTCCTTAGGGCTGCTTTCTAAGCTGTTTGCCCACTGGTCTACAGGTTGATTTTATTAATTGCATTTAGTACCCAGTTCCTCGTTTGCAATCAGTTGTGTCACTCCCTCCAGCAAGTTTCAGTTTATGGACTCTTGTGCCAGGCTTCCACCATGGTCTCCATAGCCCTAGCTCTGTCTCACCACTCTCCACTCGCTGTGATTTTGCATTGTGGTCACACTCTACCCTGCAAAGTCTTTCTCCCACTCCCAGCTCCAGCGATGCCAAGATTAGGGAAGGGGCAGCTGCCCTAAATCATTGGGTGCTAATCTTGCCAGAACCTATGGTCTTTAGGTCTGAGGCCACCCAGACCTATTTTGGTTGAAATCCATAGGATGCCAAGTTAGTACTGATTCCCTTTTTGGACCAATGCAATCACTGAGTCAGAATTGATTTTGCCTCTGGATTAGCACATGCACAGCTCATTGTTGTCCCTCTGGTCCCTCAGCTTTTGCCACAGTGCACACAATGGTGCCTCATGTGGCTCTGGTGAGATTCTGGGTCTGTTGGACACTATGTCCGAGGGCCACTTGGACATATTTTGGTTGCCACCTGGGCATACTTTGGTTGGAACCGTAGGATGTCAAATCAGTACTGATTTTCCTGTGAGATCAGTGCAGTGTGCTGAGCCAGAATAGATTTTGCTATCGGCGTAATAATGGCACCTAATTGCTCCTTGCTTAACACATGCACAACTTGCTGCCACCTTTGCCATGGTACACAAAATTATGCCTGATATCGCACTGGTGAGTGTTGGCCTATGAAATCCACCTTGTTCCTGAACTGCAATTTGGGGTCTGTTGCTCTGTCTCTGCCTGTGATCACATCAAACAAATCAGCAGGACAGGCAGTTCTTTGCCTTGGTTTACCTCTTGATCTGGTGAACTCCCTTTCCCACCTGGTCGTCACCAGTAGAGCTCTGATCATCGTTTGCCAAGAGCTGACTGCTGCTGGGGTATCTGGTCACTGCAACACTGTTCCATTCTCTCTGCTGCTTCCTTATGTCCTTGGGTCTCCAGGTGCCCCTTTGCCAATGGCCTGTCCTATTTTCTGGAATCTGTCCCTCTGCTTCACCTTGGCTAATTATTCTGTGTCAGTTTAAACCTGTTCTCATCCTTTACCACCATCTTGCCAAATGAAAACAAGTTACATAAAAAGAGAAGGAGGAAACGAGGGAGGGAGGTAGAGACAGAGGGAATGAGGGAGGGAGGGAAGGAGAGGGAGAAGGAGAGAGATAGCAAAAGGAAGAGAGAGTGAGAGAGAATATCTTCCATTCACTCTCCAAATAGCCATAAAAGCCAGGGATGGGCCAGGTCAAAGCCAGGAGCTAGGAGTTTCTTCTGGGTCTTCTGTGTCAGTATAGGGTCTCAAGCATTTGAAGCATTCTTTGTGGCTTTCCTGGGTGCATTAGCAGGGAGTTGGATCTGAAGTGGGGTGTGGTTCTGCAAGTGGCTCTTGACCCACTGCACCACAATACTGGCTGATTTCTACCTCCCCTTTCCCCTTAAGTATCTGGGTGTCACCTAAAATGCACAGCTCAGTTGAACACTGATTGTCCAGACCTTGAGGGTATCTTGGGCCCTAGGAATATGTAACCAGGAGGAAAGATTATTTGTGTTGTTTCTTGGGTCGGGGGGCAGCTGTGCTTTGATGTACTCTCAGTGATTTATCAGCTTTTTGAGATCTCAGTGGGACCAGGTTCTAGTTCTCAAACTTGGCTTGCTGAGATCACCTAGAGAGTGAAAGCAAAAATATTAATGTCTGCATCTCACAATTTGTGATTTAAATGGTCTAGACTGTGCTCAAAACCCTTACATTAAAATAAGATCTATCAAGATGACTGCAATGTAAAGCTACTTCTAAGAACCACTGCTCTAGATTACTGGACATTTTAGAGATTGACTAGGGTGGGGATCATAGGATACAAGTAGACCATGGATAAGCGATGAATTCTTACAAGTACATTTATCATTTGCTGGTGTTGATGCCATGGCATTGCATCTTAAGCCTGCACAGGCTTGAACCCATATGGCTGATGGTTCAAGTCCAGTCTGTTTCACTTCTGATCTGGCTTCCTGCTAATAGTTTAGGAAACCAGCAAAAATGGCCCCTGCACCTGGAAGAAGTTCTGGTCTCCCAGCTTCAGACCAGCCTTGTGCTGGCCATCACAGCTATGAGGGGAGTGAACCAGCACATGGAAGATTTCTCTCTCCTCTTCTTTCTCTGTATTTCTGCCTTTCAGTTAAAGAAATGAATAAATCTTCAAAAATGTACTTTTTGATTTATAGGCAAATGCAATATGATACAGTGAACTTCTGTACTTTTTTTTTTTTTTACTTTTTATTATTATTTTGTGATACAGTTCCATAGGCCCTGGGATTTCCCTTATCTCCTCCCCAACTCCCACCCCCCTCACTGAGTTCCCCTATATCATTACTATAGTGTAGTTCTCTGTACATTTTTTTAAAAAGAAGCAAATTCTTTGTTTCCTGGGAATCCTTCAGAATGAAGGACTGACTTATAGTTTGCAGCATTTAGGGTTCCACCACCCAGGTATTTTTATCAGTGTGATATTTGCACAAAAGAAATGAGATTGTGAAGGAAACGAGCTGTTTTATATAAGAAGGCCTTTTGGAGAAGATAGAAACCAAGGAAATGTACTACTCTGAGGAATCTGAATTTCATTTCTGTAATGCTTGATTATATGTTGTTCAAAGGTGAATTTAGAAATTATTTCCTTTTAAGTGCAGAGTTAATGAGTTCTATTTCTCCTGCCACTACTCTCTACATGCAAATTAAATGAGTTAAGACTATTAAAATGCTATTAAGGTCAGTGCCATGATATTTTCACAGGTAAAAGGGGCAGAATTGATGGTTCTTTACAGGAAAGCTTTCATTTATGCAGAACAGTTTTCCTTGGTGAACAGCTCCTGCTGTGTTAAGTTGCGGACCATTTATTTGATCTGATTTACTTTTTCTTCCTTGGCATGTTGATAGTTGATTTTGTAATTTTCTCCCCTTATTCAAGACCCCACAATAGCACTTTAAAAAGTTATGAGATCATTTTGCAACTCTTCTCAACCTTATGCGCTAGAAATTAGTCCATCCCTCAACTATTGTTTGACACTCTCACACAGTGGTTCAGTAATTGTCTACTGTCCAGTCTCAGCTTCTTTGGGAGCCTTGGGCTGAGTGTGGTGTGGACCACTGCATCTGTGGATGTGGTCACCTGCATGGCCACCTATGATCTGAAGGGGAGTGGGATTGTGCACAAGTACAGGCTGTTGTCATCTCATGGTTTAATTGGTGATGTATCCTGGCAGCCTTTCAGTGTTAGGAATTTCTGCAGGAGAAAATGATATCAACACCAGTCTTCCAACTTATTGAGCAAGACACTTAGGATATTTGGACTGACAGGCGGTCTTCTCCTTTTTCGTAGCAGAGGTCCAGCGGCTAGGGTGCAAAATGAAGTCTGAGTTACAGAGAAACTGTGGGACTAAGCAGAAGTTTGGTTACAAGAAACTCATAATTCCAGGCCAAAAGGGAACTTGCAGTAACATCGACTGACACTGACCTGATGAACTCTTGAACTTCTCTCATCTTCCCGTTAGAACACATTTGGACTTAGAATCTAGCCTACCCCCAAACACACATATTCTATCAGAGGATTAAGTGGTCTGGTAGTAAAAATCAGAAGATAACTGAATTGGCTTATTACTGTAATTGGAAAAATCAATCTATCTATCTATCTTTCTTTCTTTCTTTCTTTCTTTCTTTCTTTCTTTCTTTCTTTCTTTCTTTCTTTCTTTCTTTCATGCTATGGAGCCTTTGACAGTTGGAGATGTCTAAGAGTCATCTTTTGAAAAATATTTTAATGGGCCCAGCATCACACCTTAGCAGGAAGTTGTATCAAAATAGAGCAACCCAGGGGCTAGCACGGTTACATAGCAAGCTAACATCCATCTGCAGCACTGGCAAACCATATAGGCACCAGTTTGTGTCCTGGTTGCTCCACTTCAAATCTAGCTCCATACTTATGCTCTGGGAAAGCAGCAGGAGATGACCCAAGTCCTTGGGCCCCTGTACCCACATGGGAAACTGATCTGAAGCTCATAGCTCCCAGCTTCAGATCAGTTAATCTCTGGCTATTGTAGCCATTTGGGGAGTAAAGCAGCAGATGGAAGATGTCTCTGTCTCTCCTCTCTGTGAACCTGCCTTTTAAATTAAAATATTTAAAAAGTATTGTAATCCTTACCTCTGAGTGACTGTGACATCTTAGAAAAAAAAGAGAGAAAAAATATTTTAATGACACCAAGTTGTAGGGAAAAGGCACCCCAATTCACTGTTGATGGGAAGGTAAGTAGTACAACCCATATGGAGGATCATATGGAGATTTCTTAGAGATTTGAAAATAGATTGTCCATAGGTTACAGCTTTCCCACTCTTGGGAATTTACCCAAATGGAATGAAATCAGCAAATGAGTGAGAGATTTTCATACCTATGCTTATTGTTGCTCAACTCACAATAGATAAATATGGAATCAACCCAGGTGTCTATCAGAAAATATAAATAAATATATATATATATGGTGGAATATTACTCAGCTGTGAAAAGAATGAAATTTTGCCTTTTTCAACAAAATGGATCAACTAGAAACCATCATGCTTAGTGAAAATAGGCCAGCCCCCAAAAGATAAATATGTTTTCTCTGAGATGTGGCAACTACTACACAGAATCAAAAATTATCTATAGAAGTGAGAGGGGCAT
The DNA here is from genome assembly GCF_030435755.1 of Ochotona princeps. Taxonomy (NCBI): domain Eukaryota; kingdom Metazoa; phylum Chordata; class Mammalia; order Lagomorpha; family Ochotonidae; genus Ochotona; species Ochotona princeps. Next base: position 38,635,304 of record NC_080837.1, read on the forward strand.
CTTGAGATCTGGTTATTGTTTACAGCCTGTGTTCATACTCTTGAGGAATGCTAAGTTTTACCTTCTGGTTATTTCTTGAAATCTTTATTCAATGGAGTTTTAACGCTTGAATGCTAAATGAAATGAAAACATGCCATTGTAACAGTTAAAGAATAAGAAAGGATGAGGTAGGTAGGAAACATGAGCAGGAGGAAAGATAAGGTGGGAAGTATCACTATGCTCCTAAAATTTTATAAAAATATATTTCAATAAATATTTCAGATAAAAATGTAGAATTGCAGACAAAAATACTTTTGTTGATATTTGTTTTATTGAAATAAAAATATGAAGTAGAAATACGCATACCTCTCAATGTATTTGATAACAGGATATATCAGGGGATGTAGTAACTTTGTAATGTCAAAATACTGATGCATAGGCATGATATTCTGTGATTCCTTTGGCAACTCTGATGTGATGTATAAATGCCAGAAAAGGTGCTTTGATGCTGCTGAGGTGTACATTTACATCATAAATGCTCAATCCATGTTTAACATTAGGCAGATAAAAATGTATAATTTTTAAAAATCGAAGTTTGGAGTTTTCTTTAACTGTATCCATGGATTCCATGGAATCAGAGGCTAGACATCCATGCCCCCTAAGAGGGATAGCCAGCTGATTGCCCAGTTTGCACCGTGTGTACTGTGTAAGAACTTTCAAGGAAAGGAGAGTGAAAGCTGGCTGCTGTGCTCTGGGTCACTTCACCAGAAGGGAGGCTTAGAGAACAGAACAAGAGCAGTGTTGGGAGTGCGGCTGGGCCGGTTTGGCTGTCTTGCCTGACACTTGTTTTGGTGCTTGCAATGCTACTTTTATCAACTCATTTCTTTATAATCTGAAGGGTTTTTAGCCTTTAAAGATTCTGCATTTGTATTCAGTGTTGATGTAGATCAGCGTCTTAATTCTTTCTTAATGGGTAATATGGATCAGGTAGTTCTGGAGACCCGGACAGAGAGACCTGGGGTCAGGGAAGCAGGTAAAAGGGCCTCAAAAAAGGGGAACTGAGCAGCTGAATTTAGAGTTTGTGCTTGAGCAATATCTCTTTCTTCTGTGAACCATATGCTTTAATTAGAGCTGGCATCCTTGGCATTCCTAGGGTAGTTTCCTAGCTTCCTTTCTCAGGGATGAATGATTCCAGTTTGTGCTCAGAGACTGTAGGTTTCTTTCTGGTGATCTCTCAACACAGCAGCTTAGACTTGAGAGACTTTGCTCTCAAGACCAGTTCTGGAACAGAGAAAGTGAGGCCCCTGAAGGCTGTGCACCTGCTCTAAGCCTGCAGCAGAACCCCAGCTGAGATGGCAATGCAGCCTGTCCAGATCATGGCCTGGGTTATCACTGTAGCCATAGCTCAGAGGATCTATGAGGTCGGAAGTCTGAGCAGAACTGTGGTCACTCTGCAGCTGTGAGATTGTAGAGGTCTGATGGCCCTAGGCCAGGGCCTCCGAAGTACAGTTGCAGGCCTCTGGGCAGCGGTGCAGGCAGTCCGAGCCAACAAGTTGTTTTGGTTGTTGTGTGAGTGCTTGAGAATTTTGGTAGTTTCGTGCATTGCCATTTGTCATTTAGTTTATAAATCTGGGGAGGGATTCTTTGGCTTATGGCTTAATTCAAAAAAGATATTTATAAAAGATTTTAAAAAATGAAAACTAAGTCCTTTTCCACTGGCAACTAAGTGAAGTTGTTGTTCTCCCTGGAGAAAATCTGTCTGGGTGGATGCAGAGTTGAGGATGCGAATTCCTCTTGCAGTTGAGAGGGAGCCTAGGAGCATCATGCAAATTACACGCATGACTTCTCTGGACCCTGCTCATTGAAAGCACAGGGAGGCAGGAAGAACTTTAGAAAAACAGCTTGAGTCCTCGGAGGCTTTACATGGTTCACCGAGACATGAAATGCACACATGTTAACCAAAGGAGAAAGCAAGACCAAGGGGTTTAACATAACAAAGAGGGATTTTGTTTACGTGAAGTTCACATGATTGTATTTTGAAGAGAAAAGAAATGATAGGAGGAGAAGCAATAGAAATGTACTATCCAAGCCGTGCCTAGAAGCAGATGTGAAAATAATCAAGAAGGGGAGGCATCCAGGGTCAGAAAAAAAGGGTTCCAGAGCCTGTAAATCCAACCTCCTCACCCTACAGGAGGAAGTTAAGCACCAGATAGGGAAAGGGAGACTCCCCAGGTCTCCAGGTGGTATGGAAATCATCTCTGAAGCTCAAGCAGGGCTCATGTTCATGACATACTTTTACTTCTGTGTTTACTGGGATAGTTGTGGTGAATACAGTTGAATGGTATGGTGATTTGGCAAAAAATCTGTGGACATATTTTTTTCTACTTTTTCCTTCTATGGATTCCTCCCCTTAAATGCGTGATAACGCAATGACTGGCCTCTGTGGGAGTGACGTGTATGTATCAGATGCTGGTTCACAAAATAGCATTGTCTCTCCCTCCTCTCTCTCCCTCTTCTTCTCCCGCTCCCTCACCTCCTTCTTTTTTCTCCAACCCCCATAAGTTGCTCTAGAGATGGCCAGCTGACTTACGACGAGGATACCCTGGAGAGGCCCATGTGGTCAGATGAAGACCACCTGAAAACAGCTCTTTGAATGAGTCATTTTGGAAGCAGATCCTCCCACCGTTGTTAAGCCTCCAAGAGACTAGCTCTAGTCGGCCTCTTTATAGCAATCTCATGAGAGTCTGTTCATCAGAATGAGCTGGCTAGATTGCTCTTGGACTCCTGAACCATAGAAAACTGTCAGGGAAGAGAAATGTTCTTCAGGGTGCTAAATGTGTATGTGTGTGTGTTGGGGGATAGCGTGTTACACAGCAAGTGTATCTAACACAGGGGCCTAAAGGGAAGGTAAAATAGATAGAGACATGAAAGCTAGCCTATAGGAGCTGGGGAAACACTGAAGGTTTCCAATTAAGATATTGTGGAAGGCTAGGAGGATAAATAAGGTTACAAATATATTTGGGAAGAAAATAATTGCACAGAGGAACTGACTTGGATTCCATAATAATGTTTTCTGAATTCACAGCAAACAGATTGGGTAGTTGAGCAGTTGTACAAAAGGGTAGAACAAAGGAGCACAGAGCCTAGGGAAAGATAGTCTGTGGAATATGAGGTGAACATGCCCTCCTGGGGGGCTGGCAATCTGGGGCACTATCCAGGCTCTCTCTCGAGTGTCTGTGTTTGATTTAGTCTGTCTGTGCTGTACCATAGACTGGGTTATTTTTAAAGGACTGTGACTTACTCTCTCATCGTTCTTGAGCCTGAGAAGTCCAGGGCCGAGGGGTCAGTGTTTACTGTAGCCTGGCCAGGGCTGTCCTCTGCTTCCGTGGCAATGCTTCTTGCAGTACCTTCTAGAGAGTATGGATTGCAGGATCTGCCCGTGGTGAGTGGCAAAGGGGCAAGCAAGCCAAGCACTGAATCCCAATTTTAATGGGAGTAACTCTCATGGACTGTTCATCTCTGAAAAGCCCACCTCTGTAGGACCATGACATTCTTTCAGTGCCTAATGTCTGTAGGGGATGGATTTAACCACAACAGTGTCCTCAGCTTTGCCATTTGTATAAAGGGGAGATAATACTACTTAATACATCATGTTTATAAGGATTAAGAATTGGTTGAGGGCCCAGCACGGTAGCCTAGCGAGCGGCTAAAGTCCTCGCCTTTCATGAGCCAGGATCCCATATGGACACTGGTTCTGATCCTGGCAGCCCTGCTTCCCATCCAGCTCCCTGCTTTTGGCCTGGGAAAGCAGTCAAGGACAGCCCAAAGCTTTGGGACCCTGCACCCGTGTGGGAGACCTGGAAGAGGCTCCTGGCTCCTGGTTTCGGTTCAGCGCAGCTCCAGCCATTGTGGCTGCTTGAGGAGTGAATCAACAACAGAGGGAAGATCTTCCTCTCTGTCTCTGCTCCTCTGTATATCTGGCTTTCCAATAAAAATTTTAAAAATCTTAAAAAAAGAGTTGGTTGGTCATCTTAAAGATCAGGAAGCATGCTTGTACATGAAAAGTGCTGTTTAGTACACATCTTCTCGGTCACGTTTGGTAAATTAAAACAGTATAAAGTCATTATATAACGTGTTGAGGTTCGTACACATTATGGAATGCCTAAATCAAGCGACTTAATATATTCACTGTGATATATACTTACAAATCTATTTGTTTTGTAGTAAAAATTCTTAAACTCTCAATAATTGTCATATATATCAGAAATTACTGTTAAGTGTAGTCACTGTAATATATCATAAAACTCATGATTTTATTCTTCTAACCAGCTGAAATTTTGTTTGACTAACATCTTCCCAAATCCTATCCCCTAGTGTCTGATTTCCCACTTTGTTACGCTAGGTTTTTATGAGTTTGACTTTTTTAGATTCCGTGTAAGTGAGATCATATGGTATTTGTCTTTCTGTGTCTGGCTTCTCCTCTTAACACAGTGTCTTCCTGTTACATTCACATATTGTGAATGACAGAATTGCCTATTGTTTAATTATGTGTGAATATCTCATATTGTCTTTCTCTTCCATTCATCTGCTGCTGCACATATCTTGGCTACTATGAATAAAACTGCAGTGAACGTGGGGATGCAGACAATTCTTAGATCTACTCCATATAATTTGGCTCTATACTAACTAGGGTTGGGATTGTTGGTGTTTTTGAAGACTTGATTCTTTTTTAAAAATGATTTATTTATTTCTATTAGAAATATAGATCAGATTTATAGAGAGGAGAGACAGAAAGATCTTGAATCCACTGGTTCACTCTTCAAGTGGAACAATGGTTAGAGCTGAGCTGATCTGAAGGCAGGAGCCAGGAGCTTCTTCTAAGACCCCGCATGGGTGCAGAGTCTCAAGGCTTTGGACCACTGTCTGCTGTTTTTCCATACTATAGCAGGGAGCTGGTTTGGAAGTGGAGTAGCTGGGACATGAACACCCATCCAAATGGGATCCTGGCACTTGCAAGGAAAGGACTTAGCCATTGGGCCATCGTACCAGGGCCTGAAGATTAGACTGTTACAGCTTTAGCTTTTCCATAAGCTACAAGATTGATATTATGGGCTGAATTGCGTCTGCAACTTCATGTGTTTAAATCTTAACCATCATTACCTCAGGATTTTATTCTATTTGGAGAAAGGGACTTTCAGGGATAAAGTAAGGTGAGATCCTTGAATAAGCCTTAATCGATGTGCCTGAAATCCTCTTAATAAAGAGAAGATGACAACACAGGCACATACAGGCAAGAGGATGTGATGACACTGGAGGGTGACAGCTATGTACAAGCCTAGGAAAGAGGTTTGTTGAAATAAAGAAATTTTTGAAATAAATACTTTGATCTTAGACTTCTGGTCTCCAGAATTGTGATAAAGTAATTTCTAATGCTTAAGCTACACAGTAAATGATATATGTGACTGTTCTAAAATAATAATAGAGTTAATGGAATAATTCCAATATTTTGATTTAAGTAAGCAGCCGCTGTTCCTCAGCCTGGCAGAGAAGGGCACTTATAGAGATGCCTCCTGCTCATCAGAGCCATGACTCTGTTTTGGGCAACAGTTTATACTGGAGTCTCTGCATGGACTTTGAATAGTTTTTCCTTCCTTCCTACCTACCTACCTACTTTCCTTCCTTCCTTCCTTCCTGTCATGTGTTGTATCATACACAATATCTTCTTTTTTTTCTGAAAGGAGTCAGATATTTCAGAGAGTCATCAACACCTTTGAAAATCTTGAAGATTTGAAATCATCATTTTAGAATTGGTCCTAAAATCTAGGGCTCCAGCTGTACATAGAATGTACCATATGACTGTTGACCCTTTCTGCAGCTGAAATGCTCAGTGTCTTCAGCTCTTACATGTGGGACTTTTCAAATGCTCTGAGAAATATGAGAAATCAGAGGACAAATTGAAGACATTCATGTAGGTGTAAGTTGAATATAAGGTATGGTGATACATATAGAGGATTATAGGAAAATACTCCTACCTTCATGTTGTGGGAGAGCCACCTGTAGATATTTAGTCTTATGACTCATGCTGGATCGTGGCTCTTTGTGGCTGAGGTCAGATAGCTCTGATATGCTTGAGCCAATGAGCTGCCATATTATTGCCAAGTCAGTGATCTCCTTGTGGGTCTAAGGAACACCTTCATTTTCCCAGGAGTATTTTTGGATAAGAAACTTCATATTGAGGCTGGTCTTCAGGTAAATGTTGGAGAGAAACCAAAGGAAAAAATGCTGACAACTCGAACTCTTCTGTGTTGCTGATGGAAATCTGAAATGATACAACTATTTTGATATATCATTTTGATAGTTTCTTACAAAATTAGACATACTCTTACCATATAATCCGTCAGTCTCACTGTTAGGGAGAAAATAAAAATAGATTTCTGTTTCACATGTGTGAAAATACTTATGGAAGCATTTACTCACAAGCTCTCAAAAATGTAAAACCACTCAATGTTCTTTAACTCATATGTGGGTAAACAAATTGTAGTAACTGTGTTCCATTCATACAGTGGAGCACTACCCAACAGTAAAAAGATGAAATGCTCATGTAAAAATATCATGGGGGATTCTACTGTTTATTGTTAAATGACCAAAAGCCAGACTCAAAAGGCATTTAACTGTACAATTCTGCCTATATAATAATCTGTAACAGGCAAAATTATAGAGAAGGAAAACCATTGGTGATTGGCAGGGATTAATCATGAGGGAAGGATTCTTCTATAAATGGACACTGTAGGGATTGTGTGTGTTTGTGTGTGCGCATGTGTGCAGAGGGACCTTTCTGGATCCTTACTGTGGCAGCAATTAAATGAGCTTGGACATTTGTCAAAACTCACCCATCTGCACTAGAAAGAGTTGGTTTTACTGTACTCAAATTTAAAATAATACTAAAAACCAAAAGCAAAAAAACAAAACAAAACAAAAAAAAGCTCTTAATTACATCAGAGCTTCTTTTAGCGCCAAGAAAGGAGCTCAAGGTCACAAGAGCACATTCCATTCACTGCTGCATGTTCCACTGGCTGCAGCCAAATCCATGCTGTAGACAGCCAGTGGGAACAACATGGCCATTTTCAGTGTAGAGCAGTCCAGCAATTTGACTTGGGAAACTAGAAATAGAGATAAATCTTCAGAAAGGACAGTTGTGTTGAAGTGGACAAATTGGTCTTCAGAATGATGATGGGAACAAGTAATCTGGCATTATTTCCTTGGGAGCAAATAATGTAATTCAGGGCTCATGGTACTTGGCCAAGAGATCTGAAAGGTTACTGGAAAACTTCCAAAGCTTGGGCCATTCTCTGTGTCTTTCTTTGCTAGCAATTGGTGAGCAAAGACTTTGTCAAGGGAGGCCAACTCTTTGGCGGTATCAGACTTTATAGCAACATATTTAAGGTGTTTATATGACTTGATGGGTTCTGCTTTTCCTCTCAAATGTTAGGCAGACAGGAAACATGTTATGGTGGGTAAGAACAAAGGATTTAGCTTTAACTACATTTAGGTTATGATAGGTGTGTGATCTTCCTCCAGTTCGTTATCTTCTTCAAGCATCCATTCCTTTTTCTGAGGCATAGCTGTTGGGATGATCAGAGGTGGGGGAAGAATGAACTCCTTCCTTTCACATCCAAACCCTGAACATCCGGTAAACATTCCAGAGGGCTAGAAAGTTTACCCTTAGAGTGTTTTTCAGAGGAAGATCAAGATCAAAGTTAATATTCATAGAACAAGTATCTTTCCCTTATATGGGATTGAAATACTGTTGAATGGTGTTTTCAGAGAAATTTGGTGCCAACGTTAGGGAAGCAGCATGCTTAGTAGGTAACTAAAGGGTAGAAATGGTGGGACCACTGCCAGGAATGACAACCTCTGCCACCCCTCATTTCCAGAACTGGAGTCTACCCCTTGACTTGGATGTGACAAGAGTGAGGCGAGTCAACCTCTTAACTTTGGATATGACAAGAGTTAGGCCAAGAGGAATGTCGAGAAAAAGAGAAGGGAGCCTCTATTAGCCTCCTGGACAAGCTAAGGGATTAAAACCAGACTCTAAGTGGAGGGGACTCACAAGTTAAAGATTGAATGAGTGAGTTAAATATGTAAGAGGTGGAATTCAGGAGAGGAAAGGAGAAGATCTTTTTTCTTTTTCAAGATACTTATTTATTTGAAAGGCAGAGTTACAGAGGAAAGGGGATAGAGAAATGGAAGGGGTGAGAGAGTGAGCAAGAGAAAGTGAGGCGAGCGAGAGAAAGTGAGGAAAGAGAAGAAAGAAAAGGTAGGAAAGAAAGAGGTCTTCAATCAGCTGGTTCACTCCACAAATTTCAATGATGGGGGCTGGACCAGGCCAAAGCCTGGGACCAGGAGCTTCTTCCAGGTCTCACATGTAAGTAGCAGGGGCACAAGTTATCTTCCACTGCCTCCCAGATGCATTATCAGGGAACCAGGTCTGAAGTGGACCAGTCAGGACTTGAACTGGTTACCCTGTCGGTGCTGGGATTGCAGTCAATGGCTTTACCCAACACGCTACATATTAGCAGACCTATTTTAATCCTCTTATTTGCTAGGAGTTGATACTTTTGTTTTAGAGACAAAGCTTGAGAAGCATAGAAGAATTAAGTATCTTAGCCTTGTTCATATCAGAAAATTTAAACCTGTTCAATGTGTATCTCAGTCTCATAATCACGATCATAAACACAGAGAACCCCCATCCACCCTTATCTTCAGATGAGAAACTGAAAATATTCGTTCTTAGAAAGATACCCAAAGATTATCAAGGAACTCCATTTTTCTCCAAGGTCATTGGGGTGGGTGAAGCAATAGTTGATGGTTTAAAAAGGGTACCTAGCACCGTGTCTGTGTTGGAATCTTTAGCTCTGTGCTTTAGAGGGAAGATGATGTCGTCTTTACTCTGATGTTATTTTTGTGTTGTGTCTATGGCTTTAGCTTAATGAACTATGCTTAGTTTCTGATACTTTAGGTAAAACTTTCATTAAAGAAATTTATTTGGCTTTGGGGAAGGTGAACATTTGGTTTAGCAATCAAGACATTGACATTCCATGTTGGTGTGCCTGGGTTTGATACCCAACTCCTAACTTCAGCTTCTTGCTAAAGTAGACTCCAGGAGGCATTGGTGAGAGTTTAAACAATTTGGGTCCTATTATCTATTTGGGAGACCTGTATTGAGCACAACCCTTGCTGTTGAAAACCTTTGTGCAGTAAACCAGTGTGTGGGGGAATGCTCCATCTGTCTCTATCTTGATGTATCTATCCCTCAAATAAGCAAATTTCAAGATTAAAAGCAAAAATGGAATGAGTTTTTTGTTTTTGTATTGGTAATTAGTGCTATAGGCTAAATATTTATTCCACATCCCCACCCCTCCCACCAGCAAATTCATATCTTAAAATCTAACCCCCCAATGTGATAGTTGCTGAGGCAGGGTCTTTGAGGTGCTAGGCAGTGAGGTCATGACACTTGAAGATGAGGTTAGTGTTCTTATAAAAAGATGGTCCTTCTGCTACTTGAGGACACAATGAAACAGTGCCATCAGTGAACCAAGAACATCCCTCAGCCGATACCAAATCTATCACCATCCCAACCTTAGACTTTCTAGCCTCCAGGACTGAGAAATAAATTTCTGTGTTTATAATCCACCCAGCTTATGATACTGTATTATCAAAAGCCCAACTGGATCAAATTGCTAGACACACAGGTTCCACACTCAGTTGTAATGATTACCAATCACATAGAGTGAAAATTTTGAGTGTCTACTTCCATGGAACAAAATTCATCAGTAGTGGTTCTTAACACTGTGGCATAGCTCTGCTTTTCAGCTAACTAGGTTGTCTTGTGAACTTGTGTTTATAAGCTATATGTCTCAGTCTGTGAATGGAAGGCCAGCAGGGAAGATCAGACCCTATTCTCTGCCAGGAAAACCAAGCAAGCAAGCAAGTGATCTAAACCAACCTGACAGCAAGAGAATAACGCCAAATTCTTCCACTATGGCTATAGAATGGTGCTCTTTTAAATAAGAAGCAAGGATTTGTTATTAACTTCACCTTCAAAATATGGAGACATATTTGTTTATCTAGTCAAATCTAGACTCCATTCTTGACATGAGATTTTTGAAGTTCTTCATAATGATAGTTGGCTTTGCCTGTAATTTCAGCCCCTTCCCCATCATCTCAATCTCTGTCTTTGAAACTTTTTCCCCTACTCACAGATGCTGCCATCTGCTTGCCTTCACTGAATGTGTAATCACTGTAGAGGTATGCTTGCCTCTGCTTTTCTCCTCATGCTTGTGCTTGTATGTGTGTACATGTGTTCATGTGCCTGCTCCTTGAATGGGATGAGCGTGACAGTCTGGTGACAACACCAATCTAAAAGATTCAGTACAGCTTTCCAGAAGGCTGCCTTAGAGCTTTTATTTCATAGTAAATGCTTGAGTTCAGGAGAGCTTTGTTCTGAGTTCCATCATACCATTGGACCAAGACCAAAAATGTCTTTCATCAAATGAAGTTTATGACGTGTTTAGGGAGTTTATGGGAATTTGCAAACAAAAGAATTAAATTAAAGGAATGTGTTTTGTCTACTTTTGCCAATGAGCCAAATCCTTTTTTTTTTTTGCATTTGTTTATAATTTGTATGTGTGTGTGTGTTTCCAAAAGAAAGGTGTAATGAGGGATATATGCATAGATGGTGTTTCTAGCTTTTAAATGAGCTCATTTAGATGTCCCCTGAGATATGTACATATTATTCTGAATAGTATAGAAAATATTAATGTATACAGTGATGGGCTTCCCACAAGGGTGGCTCTGGCAGGGCCACACTGTTAGGAAATGTACAAGGTTTCAGGGAGCTATAAAGCTTGACAGTCCCCATAGTACATTCTGTACTTTGCAAAGGGAGGGAGACAAGATGTTTGGTCCAATTTCAGTTAAGAGGTATTTTTTTCAGATCTATACACTGAACCACATGCCTTTTTTCGTAACTAAGATCCCACATGTTACTAATTTTATTTTGGAGGGCTGCAAACACCAAAAATGGTGTGAGTCAGCACAGTTTATGTGCAGATAATAAGTTGTTTTTAGTCACTGGGCTCGTTGGTGTTTCCTGCTGTTCATCCTGATCATCAGACATGAGATGACCTGCTGTATTTATAATGAAGATGTTGGCATTTCTGCATATAAGTAAGTGCTAGGACATCAAGCCTGATCTTCTATCTGTTTTTTTAAAGTACTTTGGTATTTGTTAGAATGTCATACTGAGAAACATCCTTCTACTTGTTAGGAGAAAGGCTTGCTTTTCTAAATGAAGTTTGAGATACATAACTTAAGCTTATTCAAGAAACATTAGGACATTCAAAGGTTGTAAAATGAACTTGAATTCCTCATTGTTCTTCAAGATGTATGATTAACTCGGCTTTGGTGGAACTAGGAAAGACTGTGGAGGTTACATTTCAGTTGGGTCTTAAAGAATGAGTAGCATTTTACACTTCAACCCAAAAGATTATTTTGTATTATTGAAGATAAAGTAAATTGACAGAACAGAATCTAACTTATTTGTCAGAAGCTCAAGAATAAAATCTGGAGAGTTTCAATTTAGTGGTCAAATACAAATTACTCTCTGCTTTGGAATTATAGGCAAATATTGATAGGACACAGTATTTGTTTTTCTACCCCAGAATTCTCCACCAATGAAGTAGTAACGTAGTCATAAGATACTTCAGGGCCCATTAAAAAGCTGCTAGCACATTATTTCACAATATTGTCGTCGTCGCTTTGAGCAGTTGTAGTGTGGATTTCAATTACCATGGTTTAGTTAAGTAAAACTAGTCCCCAAAAATGTGGCTGAAATTTCAATCATCTTGGTGTGTTAGTCATGGATAATTGCATATAACACGAGGTTGGAGCCTCTTCTGACCACAACTTACAGACTAAATAACAGGTATGCTTCATCACCAGTGGTTAATGTTTTTACCCTTTGATAACTAACAGCAAATCCTGATGAAATTTTGCAAAAAACGAGAAAAATTAAAAATTCAGAAAGGAACAAAATTTGCTAGTGCTGGAAGTATTAAAATGGATTTGCAGCTATAGAGGCATTCATGCTGCCATTACTTGAGATACTCTAGAATCGCACCAGGAAACCATGTAAAGATGGATTTATCAACGTAAAGGAAGACAGTGACCCTGACAAAAAAGATGAAAATGTCCTAGAGGAAATGACAGCAGCAAAAAATCCTGCCACTCTTGGAGATATTTCACAATGTTGAAAGCTAGAGGGACAAAATGTTGGGAACTGACTCAAAAGAAGTTTGACAATTTGCAAAGACACAGAAAAGATGCTTACTCCATAGATACACCATGAGAAAAGAAAGCAAGCCCTATTCAAAAAATTCTTCACAAATTTTTTTTTTTACCAAGGAATAAAATTTCAATTCTTCATGTTTCTAGAGTTTATGTTCCAGTGTACTTTTCCCCTTTACCTACTCACTTGTAATCAATATTAAGAGGGTAGTTAATGTTTTGACAAAATTTTATTTTTGTAAAGATTTATTTGTATGAAAGGCAGAGTTTTATACACACAGGTACACACTGGCACACACACACACACACACACAGAGAGAGAGAGAGAGAGAGAGAGAGACGTTTCCATTTGCTGATTCATTTCCCAAATGGCAATAAAGATTAGGGCTGGGGCAGACCAAAAACAGAAATACCTTCCAGATCTCCCATGTGGATGCAGGAGTCAAGGACTTGGGCTATTTTTTCTTTCTTTCTGTTTTTTAAAAGCTTTTCTAGAGAGCGAGATCACAAGTGGAACAGCCAGGACTGGAACCAGTGCTCATATGACTTCACTCGCTATGTTACTATGCTGGTCCACTTGACAATTTTTTTTTAGAGGCTGAGGAACAACTAATTTTCCCTGTTGATTATTGGGATCAGTTTGCATGAATTTAGCCTGCACAGTCATCTTGATGGTTTCATGCTGTCTGGGAACGTCATATATTTAAAAAATTCCCAATGATATTAAGTGCCAACCTGATTACAAGACATGCTAAAGGGACCATCATTTTTCCACAATGTGTTAAGCTGCTGTCTATGATGCCAGCATCCCATATCAGCACACTGGTTTACTTCTGACTGCTCACTTCCCATCCAGCTCCCTGCCAATGTGTGTGGGAGGCAGTGGATGATAGTTTAAGTACTCAGGCCCTGCTGTCCATGTGAGAAATCCAGCTTTTGACCTCAGTTTGGCTAGCACTGGCTATTAAATTACCTGAGGTGTGAGCCAGCAGGTGAAAGATCTCTCTGTGGCTCTCTGATGCTAGGAAGAAAAAAACCATATTAAAAATAAGAAATATTAAGCAGTAGCTCTTGAAAAGTAAAGAAATACACTAGCAAGGAAGGAGAAAATATCAGAAGGTATAAAACTCAGTGGTAAGAGTATAAATCACAAGTTTATTGTGAAGACTACAAAAGTTGTAATTAGACACTGAATATTAAAGGACAGGCAAATGGGAAGAGGTCATATGATCCAGCAATAATTAAAAATGGGAGAAATGGATGGCAAATTTAGAGTGATTTATTAGGGGCCCAGTGTGGTAGCCTAGCAGTTAAGGTCCTCGCCTTGCAAGCGCAAAGATCCCATATCGGCATCGATTCTAATCCTGGTGACCCTGCTTCCCATCCAGCTCCCTGCTTGTGCCCTGGGAAAGCAGTTGAGGATGGTCCAAAGCCCTAGGATGCTGCATCTGCATGGGGGACCTGGAGGAGGCTCCTGGCTCTTGACTTCATATTGGCTCAGCTCCATTATGGCTTTTAGGGAGAGAATCAATGGACGGAAGAGCTTTCTCTCTGTTTCTCCTCCTCTCTATACCTGACTTCCAGTAAAAATAAATATTTAGAGTAAGATATTAGGATTGTTGTCTTTTTTTGCCTTGTCTCTATTTTTATAATCAGTGTTGAATTTTATAATTTCAAGATATTTTGTTATAGCACCACTTAAATTTCATGGTAGCCACATGAATGCACACACACACGTACATATATAAAATTGGCAAAAATTATAAACAGATTTGAGATACAATGTTAGATAAAACCACTTAACCACAAATGAAGACTGTAATTCTGTAATTTAGGGACAAAGAAAATAACTATGGTAACCATACAGAGTATGTAGCAAAATGGCAGTCATAAGATGTTACCTATTAATAATTATCTTACACATTAATGTACTAAAATATGCAAATAAGAGTAACTGAATGGCTTAGAAATTAGAACCAAACTATACGCTGCTAACTTGAAACTCATTTCACTTGAAGGAAAACGCATATGCTGAAAGTGAAAGGATCTGGTAAAATAATCAAAAATTGGTAGAAGGAAAGATTTAGGGACAAAAGATAAATATTAAAATTCAATTAAAATAACAATCGATTCTTTGAAAAGATAAACAAAATAAAAAAAACTTAACCCCACTAAGAAAGAGTTCCAAATATGTATAATTATTGATGAGACTGGATACATCACCATTGATAACAGTAATCTAAAAAATTGTAGAAATTGTTGTGAAAAAAGAAATGGAGGAATTCTTGGATCTATAGATCTTTTCTGGATTGAATCATGAGGAAGACATTCTGCTTGGTGTACCAAGAATAAGTGGCCATTTAGAACAGCAGTAACAATCTACCAGCAAATCCCTGGACTAGATGGCTTTATTGTCGAATTATTCCAAATATTTGAAGAAATAATACCAAGATTTCTTTTTATTAAGTAGTAGTTTTGCTTTTTTTAGATTTATTTATTTTTTATTGGAAAGTCAGATGTACAGAGAGGAGGAGAGACAGAGAGGAAGATCTTATGTCTGCTGATTCACTCCCCACATAGCTACAATAGCCGGAGCTGAGCTGATCCGAAGCCAGGAGCCCGGAACCTCTTCCAGGTCTCCCATGCAGATGCAGGGTCCCAAGGTTTTGGATCCTCGACTGCTTTCCCAGGACACAAGCAGGGAGCTGGATGGGAAGCAGGGCTGCCAGGATTAGAACTGCTGTCCATATGGGATCCTGGTGTGTGCAAGGCGAGGACTTCAGCTGTTAGACTACCACACTGGGCCTTTGTAAACTATAGTATTAATAATCTCTGACTACCTTAAAATTTACTGTATTTGAGTGAAGTTGAACATCTTTTAATTTGGGTTTTGTTTTTTACTTTGCCCTATATTCATGCAGAACTATGATCTTTTTGTTTTTTACTTGTTCAATGCTTTATTTAATGGGACATTATGTATTTGATTATAATGTAAACTGATACTGTGTTATTTCAAAAATCATTATTTACTTGGAAAGAATTTTTAAATCCTGCCACAGGAGTAAATTATGTTGCTTGTGGTATACATACCGTGTAGCTGGTACTGCTCTAGGTTCTTTAGGTAGATTAACCTGGAAGCCAGCCAGAATACTCTATCCTTTTGAGCTCCTAATCCAGTAAATGAAGACCTAAATGGAACTTTGCTTAGCCATCATTGTTTTGACCCAGGGATTACTGAGAGTAGATTAGATAAAATACAAATGATATAGATCAAGTTTTGAGATGTTGACATTTTGTCTCCGATCAAAATCAATCCCAAAGTATTAATAGCATTTAGAAGTTTAACTACTTTTCACATTTTTGGTTTTTCCATTTATTTTTCATTTCCTCATTTGTAGTGGAAGAAAAGAATGTCTAGACAGGGTGAATTTAGACTACTACCAAGAGAGTCAACAGTGACTAAGTGGCCAAGTCCCTTTGTACTCTAGTTGCTCAATGAGCCTGAAGTGATGGATGTTTGTGATCTGTGGCTGGATTTCTCAATAGAAGATGGGAGAGTGTCTGCCTTTGAAAGGAGGGAAACTCCTCTCCAACTTCTTGGATGAAGAGAAATACTGTGGAAATTAACATTCAGAAGGCACTTTCTGCATGAATTTCATGATATTAAAGGTCAAGGGATGGATTGTATGCCATTCAGTGTGAATGATAGCATTCCTAACTGTGTCTAATCAATTATCTAAGTTTGAATACCAACAACTTTCTTTTATTAAAGTAGAATAAAATTAATCTTTAAAGATATAATTTTGTAAACCATGCATTTCTTTATAAAGTCATGTTATTTAAACACCATTCTATAAAAATGATGAAATCTGATATAATTCACATCCAATGGGAAGTCCACGGGTACCTTGAATTTACCTCCAGGTTTGCCAGTCACTGGCTATTTGATAGGAAGTGTACCCTTTGTATGATATGGGTTTCTGAAACCCCCATGTCATATGGATTGAAACAAAACTTTATACTCTCATGACAGTCATGTTAAATAAATAAATAATAGATGACAAAATTTTTACAAAGTGCTCATAAAATGCAAGGTGTCAGGCATAAGTGCTTGGCCTGAGGGTTACAGTATCTATGCCCCCTATGAGAGTGCTTGTGTTCAATTTCTGGCTCTCATTTCAGCTTCCTGCTGATGCAGACCTTGGGGGACATTAGTGTAAGCTTATGAGGTTGGGTTTCTGTTGTCCTCATGAAAGAGCTCCTAGCTACTGGCTGTGTTCCTGCTCTACCGCTTGCCTTTGAAGCATCTGGGGATTGGACCAGAGAATGAAAGCGTGTGTTTCTCTCTGTGTGCCTCTCAAAAACGTAAACAGACAAAATGACTATTGCTGTAAACACAACGGAATTCAATATGAGTGTAGTTTGCTATAGACATACTCAAAGGATCCAAGGTTGCCTAGAATAAAGTGAACCTTCTACAGTTTTCAGTTTATGTGAAGGGTAATTTTTCAACTTGTTCAATGGAACTTTGAAAGTTTTGTTCTCATGCAGTAAAATAATCAAACCCACTAGTATTAATCTTTGATTTTTATTCAGCTTATCTATCTGAGTTTCTTATAGGATGTCAACAACTGCTAAAGGAATAATCTGGTGGATTTGTTCAGATGTTTATTTTTTATAATTTAAAAACTGTTATTCTGCTTGATGCAGTTTTGTAGGTATAGGAATTCACCCCTTTTGCTCCTCTTTCTCCATCCCCATTCTCTGTCTCCTGTTTTCCCCCATATTATTACAGTAGTATAGTCCTTCAGCAACAGTCACAAGTCCAACATTCTCTATTGAAGTATATCATGGAATTGTAGATCTAGGTGATTGTGGAAAATATAGCACTGTATTACCAGGGTATAATATATATAAAGCTCAGTTTCAGTGAATTTTTTATATATATATTTTTTTATTAATTATTTTGCATTATGTGACAGTTTCATAGACTGGGAATCCCCCAGTTTCAGTGAATTTTGTGATCTCTCGTGTACCTAGTACTCTTTCTGGACTCTGTTCTATTGCTTTTTTATTTTATTCCACACCACTATCAACCTTTTAATTCCTGTGGATTTAGCATTTGATCTCTGGTAACTCTTAATATCATTCTTGGCTACCTCTGTGTCAGCCTATACTCTGCTCTCACCACTGTTTAAGTTGTCTGTGCGTCCCTCCCCTCCTCCCTGCCCCTTTTTTTTTAACCTGAGTTCTTTTAAATTTACTGAGAATTACCTTATGATTGCATGGTTTTTGTGTGTGCATGTCTCAGCCCAATTCTCCTTTCAGCACTGAATCTGTCACCTACTGCTCTGATCTACTGCCGGCTTTTCAGACAAACTCATCCCTTAATCCCAAATTCCTTTTGATTTCAAAACTTGCAACAGTAACTGGTAATGAAAAAGAGACTGCTGGTGATTCTGGAGTATCAATTTCCCCCTTTTCCCATGGTTTTAAATCCTCTGATTTTTCACTGGACTAATTGTCTTCAGAATAATGATTCCATTTTCTGGACTGCCTTAGTCTTATTTTGGCTAGAGGACAAGTTCACTTGGCTGTACTCAGAGATTCGTTATGAAAGAGTCTGAACTTTTTTTTTTAAAGATTTATTTATTTTTATTGCAAAGTCAGATATACAAAGAGGAGGAGAGACAGAGAGGAAGATGTTCCATTCGATGAGTCACTCCCCAGGACTGTGCTGTGCCGATCCTCGACTGCTTTCCCAGGCCACAAGCATGGAGCTGGATGGGAGGTAGGGCTGCCAGGATTAGAACCAGCACCCATATGAGATCCTGGCACGTTCAAGGCGAGGACTTTAGCCACTAGGCCACCGTTCCAGGCCCCAAATCTGAACTTCTTGAAGCAATAGTGTAAGATACCTCTCGACTCTACCTGTTTATTATCCTTCTTCCAACCTGCTGCCTGTACCAACTGTCATCTTTTTTTTTTAAAGATTTATTTATTTTATTACAAAGTCAGATATACAGAGAGGAGAGACAGAGAGGAAGATCTTCCATCCGATGATTCACTCCCCAAGTGAGTGCGATAGCCAGTGCTGAGCCGATCCAAAGCCGGAACCTGGAACCTCTTCCAGGTCTCCCACATGGGTGCAGGGTCCCAAAGCTTTGGGCCATCCTCAACTGCTTTCCCAGGCCACAAGCAGGGAGCTGGATGGGAAGTGGAGCTGCCGGGATTAGACCTGGAGCCCATATGGGATCCCGGGGCATTCAAGGCGAAGACTTTAGCAGCTAGGCCATGCCGCCAGGCCCCCAACTGTCATCTTTGACCATGAATTTGAAGCCATCCAGTGAAGCAATAACACAGAGGAGGCCTGGATCTCTGATTTTATGAAGAATCAGATAAGTCCTGAACTCTGATCCTGTGACATTAATTGACTTTTGTTTTCTCTAAGAATCTGGTATTTAGGGTTTTTCTGTTATTTGTAGGCAACTGCATCTGAACTAACATAAAAATGAGATGAAGACTGCAGGGCCAGAGGAAGATCTTAGTTCGAGCTGTGATTAGAATTTGCTGTCCTAGTTTATTTGAGAAGTTTAGGTATATTCCAGAAACATTTTGTATGACCTAATATGATCCTTTTGGGATTTGGGTGGGTCATTTTATAAATCAAATCAGATCAAATCAGAAAGCTAAGAAAGAGCCATCCAGAACTTACCATAGGCAAGAAGCTTAAAAATGCACTTTGAATTGAGTGTTTCACAGGATTCAAACAGTTTTTCACCTGAATTTTTGACAAATGAGAAGGAAAAAAAGTGTGCCCTGACTACATGATTACAAAGTGTTCTGCTCGGTGAGACTTGGAGAGAAGTGCTATTACAAACTTCTGTTGAAGGACATACAACCTGGTTTATTAGGAAATAGCTAAAAATACATTGTTTAGGATCATTTTATGCTCATAAAGGTAGTATTTTAAGTGTTTATGATTTATCTCAGAAATGATTGTTCTCATTGAGCTATGGAGTTTGGCTCCCGGTGAGTCAGCGTGTGCTGATGTAAGCATTACACTTAAGATTTGGGAAACTTCTGACAGGTGTGACGAGCTTTGCTTAGTGATGGAATGCCATCTCTGGCTCTAGAGACAGAGGCTTATGTCTGTACTTTGGAGCATGCAAATATTTATATGGACTTACCCAAGAGCCTTCATTTCCCATGTACCTGTAGTTTTGGTTACACAGAGGTTCCAGGAAACAAGAGCTAAATATTTTCCTCTTTACATAATGAAATTCAGAGTGAAAATATTGGAGGCCATGGGGAAAGAAAGGCCAAAGCTTCACAGCTCTGGGCTCAATGAAGAATTTATTTAGATATCAAAGTTATTCAGGTTATAGCTAGAGAAGAAAATAATGCAAGGTTCAGGGACACTAGATTAGTTACAGCACCGACTGGAGATGAAACCACAAAAAATAAACCCAAACAACACATTGTCATGATGATTATTTGGTTCATTTTCTTTTGAAGATTTAGTGGGATAAGAAGGAAGAAATCCCAGCATAATAGGACAGACTTTGCAGGTGAGGACAACACGAAAATCCCAGCTGTTTCTGATCCAGCTGTACCTCAACCACTGTTCAGACCCCTGCCCTAGAGATTTCAGGTTAACTTTTCTAAAACATCCTGTTTAGAGGTAGCTGGCTAGTTTATGAGTTAAGTCCTTATTAAAGTAGAAACAAGACAGGAACATTCTTTTTTTAAAAAAAATTTATATATTTTTATTGTAAAGTCAGATATACAGAGAGCAAGAGAGACAGAGAGAAAGATCTTCTGTCCGATGGGAAGCGGGGCTGCTGGGATTAGAACTGGCACCCATGTGGGATCCCAGTGCATTCAAGAGGAGGACTTTAGCTGCTAGGTCACCACGCTGGGCCTGACAGGAACATTCTTACAGATGTTTAGGCCTAGGCTATTTCTGGGTTAGACCAGAAGGAAACCAAGGTGGCGCCTCCTGCGTAAGCATGGATTCAAGGGTGGCGTGAATAGTAAGGCAGTAAAACGAGATGAGAAGTATGGAGGGTAGCAAGGTGCACCTTCCTCAACACTTCGAAGAGAAAGCCTCTCATTTACCAGTGTTTACCTTTAAATGATGAATTTTGGTAATAATGAATACCCAGAATCTGTTTTTTTTTCTCTTATCAAATTTAGGTTCAGAGCTTTAAAAGTCAGGTAAGTGAACTCATACAACTACTGTGAAAGTGAGGAGGTTCCCCAGAAATCTAAAAATGGCATCGCACTCCTGGGAATTTATCCAAATGAAGTGAAATTGGTATATGAGAGTTGTTCTTACTTACCCCCCATGTTTATTACACCTCAATTCATGATAACTAAGATATGGAATCAACCCAGATGTCTGCTAATTGGTTTCTGGGTAAAGAAAATGTGGTATGTATACACCATGGAATGCTACTCAGCCATTAAAAAAAATGAAGTCCTATGTTTTGCAACAAAATGGGTATAACTGAAAACTGTTATGATTAGTTAAATAAGTTAGTCCTTAAAAGACAAATAGCATGTTTCCTTTTTTATGTGATAGTTAATATAGAATAGGAAATATGCAGGAATGAAACAGACATTGGGTTTGAAGTTTTTAGTCCATATATATAGTACTGTGGAACTATAGTCTTTCTGCTTTTTACTTATTGAATACTATGGTTAATGTGAATTAGCCTGAGAATTATAGAGTGCATGAAAATTATGTTTTCAGAAAAGTTAAAAGAAGAGGTATGGAGAAGGAGCATGAATGGAGGTTGGGAAGGAAGTATGGTTACCCACTCATGAAATCTGTTCCATTTATAGTAATAAAAATAATGAAAAGGCATAACACAGGTAAAAAGCAGGAGAACTGGAGGTGTTTGCTTATATATTTGTGTATATGAGAAGGTATCAGTTTGATCTTAAACAATGTTCACTTCTTATTTTTTCAAAGAGATTTATTTTGTTTGAAGGACAGAGTCTCAAAGAGGCAGGTTGATACAGAGAAAGAAGGGGATTTTCCATCTACTGATTCACTCTTGAAATAGCTGCAATGATCTGGGCTGAGTCAGGCTGGAGCCAGGACTCGGGGATCCCATCCTGGCCTCCCACATGGGTGGCAAGGACCAATTGAGTCATTATCTACTGCCTTCTCAGGTGCATTCGCAGGAAGCTGGACTGAAAGCAGAGCAGCCAGGAATAGAACTAGCTGTCCATGTGGGATACCATACCAGTGTTGAAAATGGCAACTTAACCTGCGCTGTGTCCTATATTCGTATCTTAAAGATATGTCAGGACTCCTGGTAGGGCAGAACATGCAAAAGTTAAGTTGGGTGTTGGGTGAGCTTTCTATGAGCAAAAACTTATCCTAAGGTAGAAGGAGCTCACGTAGGGGCACCTGATCTGAAGAATGAGACTGAATCTGTTGTGATTCAGAAGGAAGGTAGAATCGTCTATATCTTAATACTACACATACTGGACTTCTTCCTTTCACCTTTCCCATGAAATACTGTCTCAATCCCAAAAGAATGTTGGACAAAAATGGAATTCTTGATTAAACCATCTGTAACACATGCTTATACAGTGGTGTTGTGCTGGTTTTCAGCTGGGCAAGTACAGTTCATGAAAGAGTGGATCCCACTTCCGGGAGGAACAACATGTGACTTTTGTGAGATGAAGTCCCCAGCAGATACTGCTGTAGAAACATGAGCATGATGGCTTAGTGGTCCAAATAGTGCTCAGGGGGAAGAGACGGTCGCTGTGTTAGTGGCTGAAGTGATCAATGGAAACCCTGGTGCTGCTAAGAGAACACACAAGAGCCACAGAGATGGGGCCAGAGTAGAAGGGAAGTACTAGAGTAGTATACAACATATGACGGATGGCCTGTCTTGTTTTGGAACAGGAAAAGATCTTGGGTTCTGTATTTTTGATGGGAGGGCTTTCAGTTATGCTGGAGTGATGCAGAGAAGAGGGAAGTATTGTGTGTGTGTGTGTGTGTGTGTGTGTGTTAGGAAGGAGGAGAGATTTTCTTATTTTTTTAGTCTGATAATTGATCATGCTTTCTACTCGAGCACACTTTCACGAGTTGCAGTTGCTTGTCATGACAGTGATTGCCTAACTATATCCAGTAGGCAGTGATGGGAGACTTGATCCTTGCAAGATAGTGTTTTCAACTCTCTAGCAGGGTATATGTGCCCCAGTGGTCAGACAGCTACAAAGATACTTCAGTTAAGCTTCTGTGTGTGTGTGTGTGTGTGTGTGTGTGTGTGAGAGAGAGAGAGAGAGAGAGAGAGCGTGCGAGAGAGACACCTCATTGATAATGTTGCTAAAAGCTAAAAGTATTTGAGATTCTTCTCAATCCACAGATTTCCAGGACTGAAGAGTTATACAACTCGTTAGCACAGACACAGATCCTAAGAAACTACTACTCATAATGTCTGTCTGGTGGATTCTTGATGGCATAAAACGCTAATGGGACCAAGAACATGGGTTCAATTCTTTAATGGCCTAATTAGGTGTAACTTTCACAATAGATTTCATGCTTGAATCCTTACAACTAGTTGCTGTTGTTGCAAAGAGACCCAGTGAAAATGGTTGTTTTGGGGAGTGTGGGTATCTGATGTAACCGCTCTACCTCTGGGACCTGTGGTGCCTACTTAACAGATGGATTTTTTTAATACAAATAGGACATGTCATCATTAATAAATCCAGTGCACAATTACCCTGAGCTTAGTATGTAAATACTTTACACAAATTATTTAATTAGCTCCTTACAACTATATTAGATAGATACTAGTATTTTCATTTTACTGATGAAATAGTAGCTTAAAGTGGTTAAATAAATTGTCTCAAAATGCTTATGTTTCAGTATATGAGATATGTGCAAATGAGCCCATACTTCATTTGTAGATAATTTAATTCAAGACCTGAGGCTTGGTAAAATCATATGTTTAAACTTGATTCTTTAATGCTCTCTTGTTTTAACAGTGACTTTTAAAAATGTAACATATTTTTTCTTGTGAAGTAAAGCATTAGCAAGTCAATATAAATATTTATTTATGAAGGAAGACAAATATTTTTTAAAAGATGTATTATTTTTATTGGAAATGCATGTCAGATTCATGGAGAGAAAGAGAGACAGAAATATCTTCCATCGATGATTCACTCCCCAAATGGCAACAATGGCCAGAGCTGAGCTGATCCAAGGCAGGAACCAGGAGCTTCTTCCAGGTCTCACACATGGGTGGAGGGCCCAGGGCTTTGAGCCATCCTCTATTGCTTTCCCAGACCACAAGCAGGGAGCTGGAAGGGAAGTGGAGCAGCCAGGACACAAACCTGTGCCCATATGGGATCCTGGTTCATGAAAAGTGAAGATAGCCATTGAGCCATCATGCTGTGCCCAAGACAACACTTTTTAAAAATACACAGACTCTTTTCTGTGTGCATATGTGTGTGTTCCAATGTGTGTTGGTGAAATTTTTTATGATTCACTTTGATTTATAAATGGATTAGCCAGAGTACAAGGATGACATGAAGGGATGAACTAAAGTCACCCTCCGAAGTGATTCAAGGACAGGACCAGCACACAGGACCTCTTGGTTGTTCACTACTGAGGAAATTGGATCAGACAGATAAACTACAGGGAGCTGATTTTGGGGTCCTTTAGACCACAGAAAAGAACAGAAGACAGTAGGAATCAGAGTCATCTGCATCCTTCAGAGATTTCTAGGGAGGCGAGCCTGTTTTGGACTTTTGAAGGGGATAAAGTACTTTGGTTTGGGGACCTCAGGAGGGGGCTATTTACCAAGAAGTTCTCATCCCAGGCGATGCCACTTTCTCCTGTGCTGTTTACTATTTGTTGAAAGCTACTTTTCTGCATCGCCATCACAAAGTTTTGTTCCTGGGTTCTTTTAAACGGATTTTACTCTTGCCTCATTTCAGTCTAGGCTTTGAATTGGGGGAATTTCAAGTACACAGCTGTCTGTCCCATTCTTTATTTCTTGGGAGAAATTTTAAGAGAAACTAAACCCAAATGATTAAATGACACCAGCTTTGCCATTCCCTTCAGTGCCTCAGTAGGGTGGAAAGAGTTAGAACCAAGATGTTTTGCTCTGGTTTGTTTTCATCTCGTACAAAACCATTGCTCTAGTAAGACATGTTGAAGAGCAGGCAGGAATGTGAATTCAGGGTGAATCAAAATAAAGGAAGGAGTGGAAAATGTGTGCAGGTATGAGGGTTCTGCCTTGGAAGAGTTTTCCTAGAGCAGATGGGCATTAGTTTCCCCAGTTTCATTAATCTCACTAAAAGTTACTTTGGTTGCGTCACTGCTATGGGTAGCCATGTGTAGCAGGCTAGGCCTGGGTATCACTGAGGAAGGGAAGGAAGACAGAATGGAGTCACAGAGGACTAGTTAAGTTTGTTCCTATCCAACACTTTCCCTTGAATCTGAATGCTGTTGGCTTTGATGACCACTAATTCAGAACCCCTGGACCCTTGTGTTTTTCAGCCTTGATGTTCTTATGGACACATTATGGTCATGATGTAACAGGCCTATACTCTCACGCATGGGGATTCAAGGGAACTGTGAGGTTTCCATTTTTCTTTCTTTCTAATACTTAGCATTAGCCCCATGTGCTCAAGGCAGTTTCCTAGAAACTCTCTGAGATGGGAGTTTAAGCCCGAGATTAGAATCTGCACCTAAATTTAGATT
Organism: Ochotona princeps; assembly: GCF_030435755.1. NCBI lineage: Eukaryota > Metazoa > Chordata > Mammalia > Lagomorpha > Ochotonidae > Ochotona > Ochotona princeps. The sequence goes on from NC_080837.1 coordinate 38,660,367, forward strand.
TATCTGGAGACTCCTGGTTTCCATCCTTTTTTTAACTTGATGACATCAACATCATTTTGAAGAAATGCTTAGTTATTAAAAATTATATATGGATAAACGTCACAGAGACACTTGATTTCATTCCTCTGCTTCATTCCTTCCTTCCTTCCTGCCTCCTTCTTTGTCTTTCTCCATTGCACTTTCAGAAGCCATGCTATTGACTGCTAACTCCTAACAGTGTCATTATCTTGGGTTTGTATAAGGGAAGCAATGCCAATTTTATCAGGAATGAAATCATTTTTAAAGGGGAATATCCCTAAATCAGCTGAAAGAAATGTAAAAATAGGTGAAAATATACTGTCTCAATATTAGGAAATCAAGTAGGTCTTATATACCTAGTATAAAACGTTAACACTAAATGTGGTAGGTTCTGATTGTCTCAATCCCCTTTCTCATTTGTGTTTAGAATATGCAGGAGAACTGAGACTTTCGGGTTTCTTGAGAATTTTACTAATCATACAAAAAATCTTGAAGATACACAATTCATTCTCTCTCTCTCTCTCCCTCTCACACACACACACACAAGTAGATTTGCAGATTTATCCGTCTTGTTCATCACTCTGTAAATATACTTAAACTTCCTTTAAATGACAAAATCACCTTGCTGGGTAAGTATTTGGATTCTCCATTCTCCTTTTAGGATCTCCGGCTCTTCATGCTAGGCTACTTTGCATTCTTCATGATTTGTCTTCCTTATAATAGATAGCTTGCCCACTCAAACATTCCTGAGCTTTATTTTGCAGTGTGAGATACATATTTTATCAGAGTTCATTGGTGGTTGTTGGCTGCTGTGTAGGACATACCATAGAACAGAGATTCCGTCTATCAGGATAAAGGGTACTGGGCTGGGAATCCAGAGATTACATTCCAGGCAGAACGCTGCTGCATGTCTGTGGTGCCAGCCTGAGCAAGTTTGTTCCTCTCCATGGGGCTTAGTGTGCTTTGGGACACTGGGCTGGGAGTCCAGAGACCACATCCCAGGCAGGATGCTGCCGCGAGTCTGTGGTGCCAGCCTGAGCAAGTATGTTCCTCTCCTTGAGGCTTAGTGTCCAGAGCCTTTTCCTCCCGTTGGCTTCTAGACAGCTGTCAAGGGCTTTTCCAAAACACAACAGAAATCACATGGCATCTTTGCTTCAGACGCTACTCAGAGTCCACAACAGTGACTTTGGAACCCTGGTTGTGAGCTTAAGGCAATTGTGAAACAGACCCCAACTTGTCAGCGTGAATTATGTGCATGACAATTCTCTCAAAGAAAACCTATTTTAGACCCCTGGATCACTGCTTCCTAAAGATGCTCAAATATCTCAGTCTGACCACAGATTCCCATTCCAGCTTGCTATCCTGTTCCCTGTGGAGCAGCACCTGAGTTCAGCATCCTGCTTGTTCCTGCAAAGTCATTGCACAGAGTCCCCACATGCTTGTGCCTCACCAGCCCCCTCCAGTGAACCCCACCATGGCTCCCCAGACCTGCAGGCTGGGGAAGCCTGTCCTGCTCCTTCACAGAACTTTATTTTCATAATTCGATTGTAAGTTGTATTGCACTTTATCAAGCTTCTTTTTTCTTCTTTTCTTTTTTTGATTTACTTCCCTTAAAAGAATGGGACCTCCTTGAAAATCAACCGATATCTTGTACCCTTTGTCAGCATCACATAGTTTTGTAGATTGTAACATGTGTAAATCTTCCTTCATGGCATTGCTGTGTTTAATTTTTTAGTTATCTAATGTGTGTGTGGGTGTGTCCGTGTATGTAAGATATATATATATATTTTAAAGATTTATTTTCTTTTTTATTGGAAAGTCAGATATACAGAGAAGAGGAGAAATAGAAAGATCTTCTGTCCGTTGATTCACTCCCCAACCAGCCACAATGGCTGGAGATGAGCCAGTCTGAAGCCAGGAGTCTGGACCCTCTTCCTGGTCCCCCACACGGGTGCAGCGTCCCAAGGCTCTGGGCCATCCTGGACTGATTTTCCAGGCCACAGGCAGGGAGCTGGCTGGGAAGTGGAACATCTGGGGTTAGACCTGGCACCCATATGGAATCCTGGTATGTGCCAGAGGAGGATTTTAGCTGCTAGGCTATCGTGCCAGGCCCTCTAATATATATTTTTACAGATAAAATTCCTATTATTTTAAAAATTCAACAAAAGGAAGTAGAGAGAGATGGATACAAGAATTCCTCACTTTTGAGTTAGTGGACAAGCAAATACTGAACCATTAACCCTGCCACATAAACAGAGCAGGACAGGAGGACTCAAGACCCCCTTGCTAATTTTGGGCAGGACCTACAAGAGAAAAAGCTGAAAATAAAGCATATCTTAGGCTATTCTTCCAGTGTTCCCAGACAGGTCAATTATGTTTTTCTTTCTGTATGCTGAAAAAACACTGTACATCTATACCTGAGTATTGATTTGATTTTATTTTTTTTCCTGAGAGATGTTGATGTCTATAGATCATTATTTTAAAGAAAAAGCTTATTTGTTTTCCTCTTTTGTATTTTTCTGTTTCAGTTTTTGAGATAATACATTTTTAACTTAGTCAAAGGCATCATGCTCCACTACGTAGAGTTTAGCAATTAAAAAGTAAGAAGACCATAACTGAAGAGGAACATGGGCAAAGGCTATTCAACTACACCTGTGGATTATTTTTAATGCTTTCAAAAAATGTTTCTTAGGCTATTTATTTATTTAAGGCAATATAGAGAATGCTCCCACTGATTCACTTCCCAAATGCCTGCAATGGTAGAGACTGGGGAGCCTGGAGGTAGAAGTCAGGAGTTCAATCCAGGTTTCCCACAGGAACTCCATTCCTTAAACCAGCACTGCCATTGCCCAGAGTCTGTATTGAAACAAGTTGGAGCACCAAGGCACACCAGTATGCCCTAATCAGGATTTTAGCTGCTACGTCAAATGCCTATCCCAGCTCCTGCAGACGTAAGCTAACTTTTGATTTTTGTATATCCGATAATGTTTGCTTTCATTTTTACTGCAAACAGTAGTTTATCTGAATATACAACTTTGGATTGGCATTGATTTATTCTCAGTCTTTTGAAGATAATTGTTTCTTTGCAGAATTGCATTTATTCTGATGAGATTTTTAGATTAATGTTAGAATGACTATCATCATTCTTTTGTATCTAAATTTTGTTGGCCATTATTTTGGCCTCTAAAAAGTTTGTACTTGCTTGTTTATCTAATTCAATAAAGATGTGATCCAATATAGAATTAAAATATATATTATGGATGTGATTCTGCCAACAGAGGAAACATTCTCATACATGTCTACAGGAATAATTATTTTTCTCATGCTTCTGCAGCAATATATGGAGTTTTCAGTTATAAAAACTAAGTTTACCACCACAAGCAACAAAGGACAATTGAAAATAGCAATAGCTAAAATAATTTAATGAAGTTTGGATAGAATAGTAAAACAGTTATAGATTAGTTTATAAATAATAGGGTGGATTTTAGTATTCAGTTTTTGCATCACAATTTTCTTTATTTTCTTTAGCAATATATTTTTCTTTGTTAAAAATAGATGCTTTGCATTTCCTGATTAATTTATTTGTAACTGATATACCTTTATTTTTCTTCATAGATTTTAAAGTTTTTTATTATTAATTTGAAAAATTTTATTTGAGAGTGGAGCTGGGGTAGGGGGGCAGGGGAGAATTAACACTCTCTCATCTACTGTGCTCATAGCAAAGGGAACTGGGCCATTTTGAAGCCAGGAGCCTAGCGTGCCATCTAGTTTTCTGACGTGGGTAGCAAGGGCCCAGATGCTCGAGCTTCTGCCTGTAGGACCAAGCGCTTGAGTCATCACACATTACCTCCTGGTTCATGTTGGTAAGAAGCTGGAATAGAAATGAAGTAGGAAGCACTCTGGTACAGGATGTGGGCATCCTCTGTGGTGATGGGCAACAATGCCTGCCCCCTTGCCACCATTTTAGCATTCAGTATGAAATTGATTATTGATTTTCAATACAAAATACTCTTCATCCTTTCAGGAGTGGAACCTTTCTTCCTGTCATGTACCATGTGGATATTTCTCTTCTTTTGTAAGATTTATTTTATTTTCATTGAAAAGTCAGATGTATAGAAAGGAGAAGAGACAGAGAGAAAGATGTTCCATCCGATGATTTACTCCCCAAGTGGCCACAATGGCCGGAGCTGAGCCAATCTGAAGTCAGGAGCCAGGAGCCTCTTCTGAGTCTGTCACACAGGTACAGGGAACCAAGGCTCTGGGCTGTCCTCTACTGCCTTCCCAAGCTAAAAGCAGGGAGTTGGATGGGAAGTGGGGCTGCCAGAAGTAGAACTGGTACCCATATGGGATCCTGGTGCATGCAAGGCGAGGACTTTAGCTGCTTTGCTACCGTGCCGGGCCCCATGTAGATATTTCTAACATTCTCAAGCCATATAAAATTAGTAGCTTAAACATTAACCTGGTACAGATGTATTGAATTTTAAATCCATTTAATTTTACATGACATTTTCTAATACATTAATACTTTTGAATATGCTGCAAAAGATTGTGTGCAATATTTTTTATAAATATATTTTAAAAAATTATTTGAGAGGCAGAAATGGAGGTAGTTCCCATGCACTGGTTCACTCCCCTAGTGCCTGTAATTGCCAGCAGACTGAAGCTGGGAAACAAAAACTCAATCCAGGTTTCCCACGTGGTAATAGAAATCCAGCTGCTTGAGTCTGCCTCCCAGGGTCTGCATTAACAAGAAGCTGGATTCAGGAGCTGGAGCCAGAACAGAAGCCCAGGTACTCCACTATGGGATGTGGATGTCTTAATCAGTATCTTAGCTGCCAAACTAATGCCTGGAACACAATGTGATAAGTCTAGTTATAGTTTTATCTATTTTCTTTCTCAAAGTTATTTATTACTGTTTTCTCCCATCCCTACGTATCTTGTGTAATTCTTTCTTACTGAAACATTTGAGGGATTTTTAAAGTTATAGTTTGATCTAAATAAACATTGGTTGCACATTATACCATCTTAAAAATTAGTTTTTTTTTTAACAGATTCCATATGGTTTGTAGTTATAATCCTGAACATATAGTGATGTTCTTTTTTGATACATAGTTTGTCTCTATCATTTTTTTTTTCTAAAATGTTTGAAACTGCAAACTTGGTTTCCTTTTTGGCTCGGGTTATTCAGGAAAGTGTCTTCATCAGCTGCTTTCTGACAGTGACCCTCTTCCTGTGGTGAGATGACGGACTAAGAACATGCATATTAATAGAAGCAATGATGGAGGGAATTTTTTTTTGTCCTCCTTTATTGTGTTTTTTAACTGCGCTATTTGTAATTTCAAGATATGTGTGTGTGTGTGTGTGTATATATATGTATATATATGTATGTATATATATATATACATATATATATATTTTTTTATTTACTTGAAAGGCAAAATGGGGCCTGGCATGACAACGTAGCAGTTAAGGTCCTCAACTTGAATGCGCCGGGATCCCATATGGGCGCCAGGTCTAATCCTGGCGGCTCCACTTCTCATCCAGCTCCCTGCCTTTGGCTTGGGAATGCAGTCGAGGACGGCCCAAAGCTTTGGGACTCTGCACCCATGTGAGAGAACCGGAAAGAGCTCCTGGCTCCTGGCTTCGAATTGGCTAAGTTCCAGCCGTTGCACTCACTTGGGGGTGAACCATCAGACAGAAGACCTTCCTCTCTGTCTCCTCCTCTCTGTGTATCTGCCTTTCCAATAAAAATGAATAAATATTAAAAAGGCAAAATGACAGAAAGTTAAACTGGGACAGATAGATAAAGTAACTCTTGAATCCAATGCTTCACTCCCCAGATAGCTGCAATGGCTTGTGGCTGGCCAAGCCAAAGCCAGGAGACAGAAACTCCTATCCTGGTCTTCCATGTGGTGGCAGGGCCCAAGAACCTGGACCGATCTTTGCTTTTTCCCAGATGCGTTAGCTTGGAGCTAGATTGCCAAGTGGGACAACCAGGACTTGAACCAGTGCTGATATGGAGTGACATGGTGCTGGTCCCTGCTTTCAACTCTCACTCAGAAGGGCAGGATAAAGTCACATTGGTATATCTTGGTTTGATGGCTTACTTGGGAGGAGTTGTAGTTTCTTTGACCTCAGGTTCTTTTTTCAATTTATTTGCCTAGATTTATTTTATTTTATTTTTACTTCATAGCCTTCATTATTATTATTATCATTTTATGATACAGTTCCATAGTCCCTGGGATTTCCCACACCCCTTCCCTAACTCCCTCCCCCTCACTGAGTTCCCCAGTATTATTACTATACTATAGTTATTTATAAACAGTCATATGTCCATCATTGAGGGCATGGACAATGGCAGAGTCCAGCTTCCTATTGTCAAGATATGATAGACAGTTTCATTGTAAGTCTATCTTTGGTCTGGAAGTAGAGATGCATACTGCATTGTGTCCTCACATCTCAATATGACAGTTTTCATTACACAGTTGCTATACATCCCCTTAAATGAAAAATCACATACAAAATCAGCAACAGGAAGAAAAGTAGAAATTTACAATGCCATGAAGTTAAATAACATGCTACTAGATATGATAGTCTTCATTACACAGTTATTATATATCCCATTAAATGAAAAGCCACAAAACAAATTCAACAATAGGAAGAAAAAAATTAACAATGCCATGAAGTTCAATTACATGCTGCTGAATGAATAATGTGTCGCTGAAGAAATGAAAAAGAAAATCAAGAACCTTCTTGAAGAAAATGATGCTACTGTATGATCTGTTTGAAGAGATTAAACTTTAAAAAAAAATCAAAATCGGGCCCAGCGGCGTGGCCTAGCTGCTAAAGTCCTCGCCTTGAATGCGCCAGGATCCCACATGGGTGCCGGTTCTAATTCTGGCAGCTCCACTTCCCATCCAGCTCCCTGCTTGTGGCCTGGGAAAGCAGTAGAGGACGGCCCAAAGCTTTAGGACCCTGCACCCGCATGGGAGACCCGGAAGAGGTTCCTGGTTCCTGGCTTCGGATCAGCACAGCACTGGCCATTGCAGTCACTTGGGGAGTGAATCATCAGACAGAAGATCTTCCTTTCTGTCTCTCCTCCTCTCTGTATATCTGACTTTTTAATAAAAATAAATCTTAAAAAAAAATCACTGCTATTAAAAATTCAAAATCCATGAGATACAGTTTCTGCTCATCTTTGTTGGTGAGATATGTCTCCTGTAGGCAATAAATAGATGTTTTTTTTTTTTTAAATGCAGTTCACATTGTGGGTTGCTCCGACTAGGCTGCAGCTCCCACTGGTTTATGCGAGGGCCAAGTGTGTGCTGGGCAGAATCAGGCCAGACTGCAACACCCATTGATTCCAGCAGAAGACAGGGCCGGAAACAGAACCAACCAAGCAACCACAACCACCAGCTGATTGGGGTGATGGACTACCAGGCCCCGCACTTGCAAGCACAGACAAGAACCTGGTCTGGGTTCATCCCAGACTAAGTCTCCTTACGGATCCCCTCAATCAAACTGCCGAACTCAGATCCCTAACCACGAAAAGAGAGAGGACAAAACAAATCAATTAGTCATCCCAGCCATATGTTGACAGCGGAAAAACAGGGCAAATGGAGACTCCAAGATGGACCATGTCAACCAGTGGATTCTATAGCAATTTGTTTGTGTTTGGAATGGCAAGACTGGCAGCAATTCACCACTGTCGAACCACCAAAACCACTTGAGCAAGACCCCTGGAGCACGCCCCACAACGGGGACCTGGGATGGGTGGGAGACTGGGTGGGGCCTGTTCCCTCACCTCCCGCTTTACCCTAGATAAAGGAAAAAAATGCAGAAACAATAGTCCCACCCACCCTCCTGCAGCCCCCAAACCGCTGTGCTCCAATTAACTGTGTAAACATTATAAACAAACAAAATTTAAAAAATGGAAAAAAAATCCAGTTCACTAATCTATGACATTTGATTGATGAGTTTAAGCCATTTACATTCAGTGTTAATATGAATGGGTAGTAGTTTGGTCCTGTCATTTTAGTAATGGGTTGTTCATTGGTTTAGTCTTCTGTTATTTCACTGGGATGTTCTTCACATTTGCCTTTTCTCTGTGGACAACATCTTTAAGTATCATTTGTAGGGCAGGTTTGGAAGAGGCATTATCTTTTAACTTTATTGTGGAAGAATTTTATTTCATTTTCAAAGACAAAGGAAAGTTTTGTTTGGTACATTATCCTGGGCCGACAATTTTTTGCCTTTAGAATGTGGAATGTGTCACTCCATTCTCTTCTGGCCTGTACAGTTTCCTGTGAGAAGTCTCCTGTGAGTTTAATTGGCAGTCCTTTATATGTCAGTTGATTTTTTTCCTGTGCACATCTAAGGATCTTTTCCTTATGTTCAGTTGAAGAGAGCTTGATTATCATGTGTCATGGTGAAGATCGCTTTTGATCAAGCCTGTTGGGAGTTCTATGCCCCTCCTGGATCTTGTTTCCCAATTCTTTCTCTGAATTAGGGAAAATTTTCCTTATTATTTCATTGAATACACCCTTCATCCCAGTTTCTCTTTCTGCACCTTCTGGGACTCCCATAACTCTTATATTTGGCCTCTTAATAGTGTCTTTCAATTCTTGAATACTTTTTTTTGGCCTGATCCAGTTCTGCTTCCAGCTTTTTGTTTGCTTCCCCCTGGTGATAGGAAATATCTTCTAATTCTGAGATTCTTTCTTCTGCTTGCTTCATTATTCAGCTGTCTCGTGTCTATTTTCATTATAGTATTTAGCATTTTATAGCGTTGAAGTATAATTTTGCTGAACCTGGCTTTTTTTCAGGTAGTCTAGACTGGCTTATAGGACGGGCAGTTCTTTGAGTTTAGCTCCTGAGCTCCCGGTAAATGTCCCTTCCCACTTTGCTGCTGGTGAAGTTCCAGCTGCCAGTGGAGTTTAGATCATGGCTCGCTGAATGCCACTGGGGTATCAGTGATTGCGACACCACACCGTTGCATCTGCTGCTTTCCTGTGTCTGTCAGTTAGTGAATGTATTCAAAGATACAGGATTGTAAGGATATGGTTATGGTCATCCTAGGATGCTGCTCAAATTAGCCAGGAGCTTTCGTGAGCCATAAACACAAGACATAACAAGTTATCTTAGGAGGTTTATTCCAGTGGCGCAGGAATGGGATGGAGGTGGTGGGAGATCAGTGGGGAGAAAAGGGAAGGATGAGGTAGCGGGGAGGCCGGAAGAAGAGGATGGAGGGAATCTTAACCCGGGCAGCACTGATGGAGGCCACGTGGGTGAAGTGCTTGATGAACAGGCTGGTGATTTCTTTAAGAAGAGTACAGAAAAGAGGGCAAAATGTGCTGAAATGGGAATGAATCAAGAGAACCTCAAATGCAAAGCAAGGACAGGCCTCTGTTCTCACTTCCTTATATATGGTGGTTGATGGGTGTAGCTCTTTTCTCAGTTTGGCAATTTCTCTGAATTTAGCAGGTGCTGAATTCTAGGGGCTCATCAGGAATCCCAAGGTTATATTTCCTCAGAGTGTGTGGTACCTACTTGGGATACCAGCTTGAAAAGCAAGTTGTATACATTACTGGGATGGAGACCTTAGCTGCACCTTGCTTTCATACCCATGGGATTTTCTGAAAGGAAACATGTAAGGAGCTTCCTGTAAGAGGCAATATGTAGAAAAGCTGGATAACAGATTTCTTTCTCATACTTGGATGGCAGTAATATCACCAATTTTTGAAAAGATTTACTCATTTTTATTGCAAAGTCAGATATACAGAGAGAAGAGACGAAGATCTTCTGTCTGATAATTCACTCCCCAAGTGACTTCAATGGCTGGAGCTGAGCTGATCCAAAGCCAGGAGCCAGAAACTTCTTGCAGGTCTCCGACGTGGGTGCAGGGTCCTAAGATTTGGGTTGTCCTTGACTGCTTTCTCAGGCCGCAAGCAGGGAACTGGATGGGAAGTAGGGCTACCAGGATTAGAACTTGTGCCCAATATGGGATCCAGCACATTCAAGGCGAAGACTTTAGTAGTTAGGTCACCGCACAGGGCCCCCACCAATGTCTTTTGCCACAATTGATAGAGCAACTCTGACAAAAAGGTTAGTTTTGGATCCTGTTTTTACATCTTTTCTTTTTGTGGTAGATGCTAAGTAATGTCTCTGTAAATTTGACAAGTAAACCTTCAAAATGACCTGTGGTAACTTGAAAGAGGCATGAGATGAGTGGAATGTGGGGTCAACAGGTAATTTCTTGTCACAGATGGCGGATCTTTTTTTTTTTTTTTTTTTTTAAATTTGTCTGGGACAGATTTTCATGGTGAGGGGAGTGTCTTTTCCAACCTCTTTCCTGTTGTGTTTGTTTTTTTGGTTGGACAGGGCCCTCAGAATTTCAGCTAAATCACAGAATTTCAGAATTTCAGATAAATCACACCATGTGTGGATGGCTTTGGAAGTGAGCTTTCCAGTTCTATCTTGTGCTGTTATTCCTGTGCTACATTCTCATAGCAGAACATCACATGTTAGCTGGCAGCACACACCAAACCAGGCTAAATAGTAGTAGTAAAACCAACCGGGGAGGCTATGAATATTACAATAAACTCCTTGGGGAATAGTGCTGTTTGCAGGTGTTTGATGTTTGAGGAAGTGCATGATCAGGCTTATTCAATTATTTAAAAGAAATTTTCTCCAGATCTGATGGCGCTTCCTTTGTCGTTTTTAGAGAATATTTTGTTTCTTCTCCCAGTTTAGATCCGCTCTCAAGAAGTAATTTGTAAATCCATGCTTCTCAAGAATCTATCCTTCATTTTGTGAAAGAGTAATGGCTGCCTCCTGATTCCATTGCTTCAAGCACGAGGGTCCTTGAGTTTCGTCTGTGCTCACGACTACCTGAATAAAAGGAGGCATTTCCCAGCCTCACTTGTAGGTGCCTTTGCCCATGTGACCAACTTCAGGTCTCTGCTGTCCCTTACTTGCAACCACCTCCCACCCCACTGAACTACATTCTAGTGTACTGGAGACCCCCTCAGGTTACACAAAGGATGACAGCAGTTGTGAATGACAGAACAACATCACCAAATTAGTCTGGGTCTTGACATTGTGGGATTTAATGAATTCAGCATGTTTAAGCTCTTTGGTTTCTATTTTCTTCCAAGAGTTGAGTCTAATATTAATGAAAGATGGGATGTGGTGAGCTGTGTTGATTTGTACAGCAGCACTTGCTCTGTCAAAGGGAACTAGTCGAGTCAGGTTCTGACTTTTTCTTACTACTCCAGAGTATTATCATGTATTTGATCACAGCTAGATACAATCACCTAATTCATAGTACACAAAGACAGTCTTTCCATGTGAGCTTTCCAGTTTCTCATCCTTTAAGATTTACCAAAATGCGATAGGTAGACAGGAGGAGGTTCACCATTATCCTTGGCAAAAAAATTTTGAAAAATATAGCTGTCACTTAAGACTGTTATATGGGGCTTGGCACGATGGCTCAGAGGCTAAATTCTTGCCTTAGCATGCTCTAGGATCCCATGTGGGTGCCAGTTTGTGTTCTGGTTGCTTCTCTTCCCATCCACCTCCTTGCTGAGGCCTGGGAAAGCAGTAGAAGATGGTCCCAAACCTTGTTACCCTGTACCCGCATGGGAGACCGGGAGGGAGATTCTGGCTCCTAATTTCAGATTGGCTCAGTTCAGGCTGTTGCAGGCACTTAGGGAGTGAACCAGCAGACAAAGGATTTTTCTGTCTCTCCTCTCTGTAAATCTGCATTTCTAATAAAAAATAAATAACTCTTGAAAACTGCATGTTAATTTTAGAATTCACATTAAACCCATTTCTTCTAGTATGAAATTGTATTGTCTGTGTTTCTATAAAAAGAATTAATGCTACACAGAAATATCAAGTGTGTCTGATTTCGTGGGTAAAGATACATAACCAGAGACTACTTTTTGGAAGTAAGTTGCATGGAACAGCTCAGGGTGGATGTTGGCAAATCATGCATTGCTATTAAGTGTCAGAAAATCAATGTTGTAGCCTTGGCAAGATAAAATCTCATATCTCTCGTGATAGAGAGCATAAGCAGCCAAAGACAATGTGTGAATGAATGATTGTGGTGGCTCCTAATAAAAGTTATACAAGCATAAAGCAAACTGGATTTGATCTATGGGCTATATTTTGCTGACCCCAGGCTTTGAACTTTTCAAAACTATGGACTTTGTAAGGAGGTTGTCTACAAAATATTTTAAAGGAATAATTTGTTCACAGAAAAATCAGAAGCTTTTATTGACAAACACATCAATAATAGTCTTAGTTACATTTCAGTTGGTTCTTTGCTTAAGCTTTGCTTTTAGTAATTAGAACAACTGTTTATTGATAGAGAAATTAATAGTGGTAACCACTTGATACAATCATTGATAAACTATCAAGGGAAGGGTAGAAACTTGGTTTTAACTCCTGAGTGTTCGGGAACGTTATGGTAGAAAGTTGATTTATTCAATACAACAAACCTGAATAAAAGGTTTAGTTCTTTTTCTTACATCTCTGGATTTGTCCATTTTTAATCTTACACCTAGAGTTGCATCGAAGATAATATTGAGGATGGGAAAGAATTGGAATATTTGTGGATCTTTTTGCATTTATAGCAAAAAAAAATTAGTATCAGCTTTCCAAAGGGGGCACTTGAAGCTTGTTTTCATTCTTTTTCCCACAAGGGAAGAACCAGCCTTGGTTGGGCATTTTCATGCTTTCATTTATACTTGGTAAATCCTGACCGGAACAAGGCACGCCCACTGAGAATTTAGCAAAACTGGAGAATTGTGCTGTAACATTGAAGGGTTTGTGTTTATGCTTCCAAGGAACTTTTGTAGTGAAGTGTTCCCATGGCTTTGGAATGGGGAATGAGATGTTTATTTCCTCTTGGAAACATGAGGCTGTGCTTTGATTTTGGTTCCTCTATGTTCAGTAAGTCTTTATTGAATACCTCCTGTGTGCTCCTTCCATGTTGGTTAAAGAGAGAAAGAATAAGCAAGAGATCCGAAAACTTCCTCAGAGAAGGGGGGCCCCTGGGTTTTGGTTTGATGTCTTATTCCCATTGTTTGTGAGAATAAGCCTCCCAGCATGGAATTACTATTACACATCCCTCTGCTGATATACAACTCTTTTGGTCCTTCATTCCATCCAAGATGACTGGAGACTCTTCCAGGTGTCCCTCTTTCTCCAGATTTGTATTGGGAGCATATTGAATTTTGCTTTTAAATTAACTTTGCCCCCTCAGTAAGTATTGCTGTGGTGCTGAGAGGAATACCAGTTGACTTTCTGGAGCTCCTGCTTCAGACGCAGGGAAAACAGAATATGTGGACACAAGATAACCCTCTGCAAAGAGCACAGCCTTTGAACATGAGCACAGCAAACAACCACAGTGCTTTCCTTCGCGCTTTTCCATTCCTCAGCCATGTATGGCTGTAAGACAAAGAGGAATAGCCTGACCTCTAGCAAAAGGGATTCTTTGATGTCATAGACTGAGCTGGACTGCTTGCAGCCTGTTGTGGGAGGGGATTTAAAGTTCATGGAGAAAGCTGTAATCTTCATATCATGCTGAGATGTGACCTTCAGAGTTTGCCAAGTCCACAAGGGAACATAAATTGCTCTTGGAAGGCTTCTCAGTATCCCCTCCATGGCCTTAAGCCCCAGGTCCTGGTGAGGAACTCTCTGATGTGATCTGACAGGTCAACCCAGTCAGCAGTGCTCTGTGCTATCTTTACAGGAGGCTAACCAGAGGCATCTTCCAAGTGGAGACTTGGTAACTGAAGCTTAGTTGCAAAACTTTTGCCAAATTCCTTAACCACTTAACTCTGTTAATTGGCATCTTTTCCACCAATAAAGGAGAAAGATGAGTTTGGTTTTCAAGTTGTACTCCTACAGAACTCACTAATGCAAGGTGAATTATCTTCTCCTACTGCATTTACAAACTTTAAGCCCATCCTCGAACCCTGTCATGTATCTCAAAATGTGTCCTGCTGATCTCAAAAATGACTATGGATTTCTCTGACCCAAATTGTTGTTTATTTAATATTTTTTTAAATGTGGGGAGTGTTGCCAAGCCATAGTTTTTGTTTGATTTTATGTGTTGTGTTCTCCCAGGGACACGAGTAACATCAGTTTTAAAAGAAGCCGTGTTTATAGTTATTGTCTAGTCATTTAGTCTTCTTTTTATTTCTCAGACACTAGCCTAAGAGTGTTGTGTTTGAGTTCCCAACACTACCAAGAATGTTGACATTATGAAGTTCCTCCTCAACATTCTCTGTTTCTTGGTCTCCATCTCCCCCTTCTCATGCACGCATTCATCTAACTAAGAAAAACAGGAAAAAAAGACTTATTTCATGAGCAAAAAAGAGATTTAGTTTTATCTTGCATTTGGGTCACTATCATAAAGCATTTTAAACTAAAAGTTATGTTTTGGAACCTGAAATTATGATGACATGATATTGGTCTATCCAAATGCCCAGGAGAAATTTTGGCCCAACAGTCAACATGGTCTTTTAATTTTGTTCTTTGCTAGGTTTTCTGAGTTTGGACAGAGGTTAGAAGTTTTCTCAGTCTCAGTCTCATTTATCTCGAAGTTTCAAGGGCAAATCTGAGACTTAGAAATCAGATTTACAATCATATTTTCACTTTTATTGTAGTTGTGTGAGCTTGGAACATTACTTGATTTCTCAAAAATCTTCATGTGCCAATGCAGATAAAACTTACTTCTGTTATATGTTAACATGAATTGTGTTAGTATTACAAAGTGACTGGTGACTGGGCACAAGAGACATTTCTTTTTTCTCTCCCTTGCCTATCTGTTGGCTGTGTGAGCCACTTGTGTGAGCATACAGAATTTAACCATACCAGCCCAGTGTTCTACATGAGTTCCCATGAGGTAGAGGGAATTGTTTCGACCTGGTACCTCAGGCTGTATGTTCAACTGAGGTGTACAGAGAGAAAATTCTTTCTGGATGTGCTGAAATGATAGAAGAAAACTCACTCTCATTGAGATCTCTACTCTGTCAAACACCCTAGGGCATTCATTAGGAATCTGTAGGGAGACTGACTACAAAGGAGGCATTAACTACATGGTGTGGTGGGTGATGCGAGTCTCCTCACATAGAACAACAATGGAAGACTTATGTCTGATGGTATGCTGATTTACACAGGATAGGATGTACACGGAAGGTCACCTCTCTGAGGGGCCAGCTCTTGTCTTTGGCCTTTGTTTGAGAGATAATTGATATGACACCACACAAGATGTCCTCTAGAAGAGGAAAGTTATTTCACTGGTTCCTTCTGAACATGCAACATGATCATTTTTGAAGACAGGGCTTGTGAAAGAATAGAATCTTCAGTGCTTTTGCACAATACTGAGCTCATTATTGGTATTAAAAATTGAATTGTATTTAATAAAAGGAAAATACCCCTGTGTGCTGATGGCCCTTCCAAACTCTATTGTAAATTGGCATATTTTCTTTTCCTCTTTGACCTCACTCCTTCATAGTTTAAGGAGATTATCTAGTAAAGCGTTGACCATTATATGACATGACATTCTCAGGAAGGCATTTCGGATTTGGCCCACATTTGCCCAACTCAGTGGATTTTCTCTAAACTCTTTGATTGCTTCTTAACATTTAGACTATAACCCAAATGATTTTATGCACTGAACAAAATAATCTCAGCTTGCTTTTTACATGGAAGCGTAGCTAACAATACAAAGCATTCCAGACCCATGTCTCAAAACAAGAGAGACATTTAAAAGAAATTAAACCAGAATCAACTGAAGACACATTAAAAATTAAAAGGCTAAACACCAGCAGCATGTTCATTAATGCTGCTGACAATCAAGGCTCTTGGCTGCTCATTGATTTGACATTGATATATGAATGCTGATGAAGCCAGCAGAGCTATTTTGTAATTCAGGATGCTATTACACTGCTCCACTGAGCTGCTAGAAGATGCTCAGAGTTCTGACCCTGACAGTCTTGTAATGCAGATGTAACATGAAATGCCTTGCTTTTTATTTATGTGGATACTTATGGTGGACACTGGAGATGTTTTCTGACCAGGAATATACAGACATTCAAAAGAATCTGGCAGAGAACACCATATGGAGGAAGTGCCACATGCACTCATCTTCTTAGCGATGGAACCTCATGGAAGGGTAATTAGTATAAAATTGTACGTGAAGATATTTCAAAAGTTCATGCAAAAATATTTCACTTTGGTGCAGAAGTTCTTTGGAATTCATGCATAATTTTTTCATAATGTCTGTTTTCTATACATTCTTGCAGTTACCTAATACACTCTATAAAAGGGTGAACTAGACTCCTGAACCAGACTCTGGTTCATTCTGACAATATATACATTTTTAAATAACAAATTCTTTCAAATAGTTAAATGAATTTCAGATTTTCTGAAATGAACACAAAGTACTTTTAAAAATATACACAATGCTTTCAAGCAGTTGGCTTCTAGATTTCTTTTTCCTTTGCTCATCAAAGCTATGTGGAATAAGACTTAGGATCGTATTCAGGTATGCCACATGGCAAAAGCAATGGGTTTCATGCTAGGGCTCTTGAAACCTCTGGGCCTTACTGACCCTGTCTGAATAATTATTAGCTCTTGAATGTTCTTCCCTCTGTGTTTCTTCCTTTCTTAACAGAACCCAAATAAGCTCATGAAATAATTTATTCAAAACATGTTTTGTTCAACTATTCTTCAGGCAAGATATCAGACACTTGAATATTAGATGAAAGAGGCCCAAATAATCTCTGCATTCGAGGAGCTTACAATCTGGCCAGGGAGACAACCTTGTTAGCTTAATAGTAAGTATATGCATTATTTTTGTTGTGTAATAGTGTTGCTTTAAAATGCAATTATGCCAATTATAAGCTAATTTACACAAAGCTTAACGACTAATGAATTGGAGTAGTCATTCTCCAAACAGCCATGCACACGTCATCATATAATTGTAATGCTGACAAGAATTGAACTGGCAATGTAGGGTATGGTGTGAATATATAATGGCATCCTACCCTTGTCCATGGAGCCAGGGGAACATTTCCTCAAGAACTGGCACTTAGAATAAGATTTAGGAATAAGTAAAAGTTAACTAGGAGAAGAGAAAGTAGACTAGGAGTAGTCTAGGCTGAGGCAATATTATAAGCAAAGGGCCTGGAGCCTTGGAAATAAAATGCCTGCCTGGGTTTGTATTCCCTTTTTGGAATGTTCTAGACTAGTTGCTTTATACTTAATAGAAAGAGACTTCAAAGTATTTGTATATATGTTATTAATTTGTTTTAGTCCTATTCCCCTCACCCTGCCCTGCTCCTTTGCTCCTTTTTTTTTTTTTTTTTTTTTTGCTTCATCTCCTCTGATCGTAAAGTTTAGTCACACAAAATAACCCACCTGTTGACCTTTCTTGCCTCTGGTCAGCAGAGCTTTGTGGAAGACATATGTGTCTAGACAAAAGATTGGTTGGTTAGCCTTGGTAGGAGAGTACATCTTCCAGGTCTGACTCAATCTGACCAAGAGCCAAGAAAGAGATGATAAGGTTGATGGAAAAGATTTCCCTAATGAAAGGCAGTAAAAAACAGCCCAAAGGTGAAGGCAAGAGGCAGTCTTGGTGTTTCCCAAGGCTGCTGACCCCAGACAGGCTCTTGAAAGCACTTAAGGATAAGAGGCAGGGAGTCTATTTCATTTCCTCCAGACTTATTTGTATTTTAACACTTTGCTTTTTTTCATGTTAATCTCTATCCTTTACAGCTCATGCTCTAAACAGACAGCCTTTGTTTTGTTTTATGGAAAAATATTAAGTGGTATAAAATATCCTACATGACACAGTTTGTAGGAATGAGAATTACTCAAGACAGGCATTGCTATGTGTCCTCTGCCTTGTTCACCCTTCCAACTTTAGTGTATTTATGTAAAAAGATTGGAAACTTGACCCTATGATGTCACCATGAGTGCTGAAAGTTTAAGCAACAGATTGGAAACTGTATGGAAAATTGGACGATAAAGGGAAATTTTTCCTTTGTTTTCCCTGACATCTCTGGGTATTCACTACCCATGATAGGAATTAGTAACCTTATGTGTACTTAAGGGACCTCCCCTCAGGGGTAATCCTTGTAGTAGTAACCTCATACATGCTACTTATTTTTTCTTATCAGAAATAACAGATTTAAAAAAAAAGGCTTCAGTTAGCCAGGAGGTATAGCTTGCTCTTGATTTTAGTAAAAATTCAAAAAACCACATGTAACCTTTAAAACACACTGTTAAGTACTAAGCTGTTTTAATTATTCTTTTTATAATGATACTTGTGAGGTAAATTGTAAGGTATTTACAGAAGAGAAATCTGAGGTTCAAGGAGATTAACTCCCTGGATCAAGACTACATAACTAGAGAATAGCAAGACTGGGGTTGAGAGGTGTTTTGGTTGCAGGCTCAGTAAACTCTGCACTATACTTACTGTCTCACTTGTGGAATGTGTGCAGTTTGGATGCTTAAAGTAAGTAAAGGTCCCAAGAACCTCATATTTCTAGAGTTATGTAGTAGTGCAATCAATGGAGGGTACTGCTAAGATTCACTATGGTGTCCCTATATTTTGCAAAATAGCAGTATCCTATATATAGTATACATAATTGTGTGTATGTATGTATATATGCATGCATATATATGTATTTATACATCTGTGTGTGTTTATGAGAGAGAGTGTCCGTGTGGTAACTTAAATTTTAATAAGGAGAATCCTGAGCTTCATTCATGGGCTGAAAATTTGGTGGATTCCTTTGACTTCCTAAAAGTGTGTGAACCAGAACTTGCTTTCCAGTTCTGTGTCTAGTGTGGCAAGAGTCAGATGTGTTGGACAGCCAAGAGAAGTATTAAGTACAGAGGCCAGAAGGTTTAGGCTCCTCATGTGGAGATCTAGCATCAGCATCTTGCAGCATTCTCTGAATGGCTAGGGGCACTTCTGAATGTTTTAAAATCTGTGTTCAAGCTGAGGAATTGAGACTTGGAGAGAAGCTTTGCGTGGAGTTTAGAGATTCAAAGTTCTGGTCTGTCTGTCTTGACTTACAGTGCTGCAAGGTGAAGCATGGTAGAGTAGTTTTGGAGTCAGAAAATGGTAGAAATTCATTCTCTAACTGAAGTTTTCCTGAGAGTCTTGCCTCCCTTGCAGGGTTTCCTTGAAGATGAATGAGCAAGGAAGGATCCCATGTACTCCATGTTGGTCCTTGGCACTTGGACTCCTGTTACAGCACTTCTTAGTAGGTGATCACTTGTTTGTTTTCTCATATGGTTATTTGGAATTTAAGACCCAGAAGGATAGTTGCATCATCTTTGGTGCCCTGCATGCCACCTGGAACATGGTAGATATGAATAAATATCCATTTAATATTACTAAAATACATTGATGGATGTTAAAACAGATATGAACACTCAAAAGCTTTAAGGGAGTTCAACCTTTTAAAATCTGGCACACACTAAAGCTGTTAGTGAGGGCCAATGGTTTGCCTAGTGGTTAAGATGCTGGTTGGAAAACTCTCATCCTGTACCAAAGCACCTGGATTCAATCCCCTGCTCTGCTGTAGATGCTGTCTGAGGTAACTGCGATGTTGCCACCCAGGTAGGAGTTGTAGTTTCCAGCTGTAAGCATTGGCCTGGTTCAACCCTTGTTAATTGGGATCATTGGAGGAATGAAACAGAAGATAGGAGGATAGAAAGGGAGAGCTCCCATCAGTTAAAGTATAAGTAGAAGGAAAAATAAAATTAGAAGCCATGGTGGAGACATAGCAATCACAGGCTACTGTGGCCTGTGCTGTGCTGCCCTCACTCTTTGCAGAGATGAGATATTAGGGCATTGTGGAATCTGGTGTGGAGTCCTATATTGTGCTGGCTCGTTCTGTGGGAGCTGATGCTCTAAAGCCCAGGGCTACTCTTGGAACTGAGGTACAGGGAGTCAGGCTGACCGTGAAAGAAAAGGAAAAGTGACTCTTGTACCAACACACAGAGGATCCATCCTTTTGCTTCTGAGTCTCCTATGTCCATGCACTCTGAATATAGAACTTGAGATCAAGTTCTGGTCTAATTGCTTTTCCAATCTTAAGAGCATCCACCAATGTCAGGCACTCTTGATAGAACTTGAATTGCCTCTCTAATACTGGAGGAAAACAGAAACCTTAATCTTTCAATACTTCAATTTTCTGAAACATCTGGAGATGCTGTGGTGAGTCAGCAACACCCTTCTCCAATGGAACTGATGCTTCAGAAGTTTGAGTTCTCGGGAATCGCCAGGCCCCCACAGCCCTTAGGTAGGAAGTCATTATAGCAGAGAGACAATCAAGTTTGAAATCAGTCATGGAAAGAGTCATATCTCCTTATTTGAAAGGCAGGAAGAAAGGATAAACATGCCGATTGATGGGTAGAGAGCTGCTTCCACCCCCGACTCTCTTCGGGCTTCTGGGGAAGTCCATATGAGCTTCAAAAAACCTTAATCCTCTTAAACAGTTTGAGTTAGAGGACAAGTATTAGTGGAACAGGAAGCACAAGCATTCCCCAGAAAGCATGCTGCAGATTCACTTTGTCAAAGGTGGTGATCCATGTCAGGGCTGTGATAACACACGCGGCAGGCTTTCTTGTTGCTTAAACATTGCTGGAGGATTGGTTAACCACAGAAAGCCAGGGTGGGTGCCAGTCCTCCTGCTTCTCACACTCCCTGCCTAGATGATTCACGGTGGTCCTGAGTTCAGCATCAAAAGAGCAGATCTCTCCTTTCTACCTGATGCCAAAGGATAGGAATCATTTGTCAACAGTCATGGACAGTGACTGCAGTGGCCAGACAGAGGTGGGGCCCTGGAGAACTGGAGACAGCTGCCATAGCCACATGCAAAAACTTCATGATAGAGCTCTATTGCTGATGGTACAGAGAGGCATATGGTTGACAGATGCTATTTGTAACCAGGATTCAACAATTCAAAGAAAAGAACTCACGTAGAACAGTCAGGAACAAATAAATCAAGAAACCAAGGACAACCATGCCTGTGTCATGTGTGTGTGTGTGTGTGTGTGTGTGTGTGTGTGTGTGTGTGTTGGTGGGGACTTTACTACTTCTTATAGGTTGGCTAGGATGAGAAATGTGAGCTTTGTATTACTTTGACATTGCTTGAGTTGATTTGAGCAACACTTACACCAGTTATTACACTGCCTATGCCCCCTTTTAAATGGTGGGGTGCTGGAAGGCAAGAGCCTTCTGAATCCATTTTAAATGTCTTTAATCTGTCCCATTGCACAGACTTAATGCCTGACCCCACTTTGGGTGTTTTAGGCACTTGGTGAATGTTTGCTGGAATGAAGTACAAAGTTTTGTTTGTTTTTGCTTCTCTTTTGTTGTCTCTATTATGTATAGGCTGGGTTTTTTGTGTTGTGTGTGTGTGTGTGTGTGTGTGTGTGTGAATTTTTCTTCTCTCCTGTGTGTTGTCACAGAGCACTAAGCTGGATTTCTATCCAAGGTTTCCACGCTTACTATTAGGAAGTAGTTTCATAAGAAAAAAAATTTTTGATGCAAGTCATGAAGAGTGACAAGAGTCGGGCCCAGCACAGTGGCCTAGCGGCTAGAGTCCTCGCCTTGAACGCCCCAGGATCCCATATGGACGCCGGTTCTAATCCCGGAAGCTCCACTTCCCATCCAACTCCCTGCTTGTGGCCTGGGAAAGCAGTCGAGGACGGCCCAATGCTTTGGGACCCTGCACCCGCGCAGGAGACCCGGAAGAGGTTCCAGGTTCCCGGCTTCAGATCGGCTCGCACTGGCCCGTTGTGGCTCACTTGGGGAATGAATCATCAGATGGAAGATCTTCCTCTCTGTCTCTCCTCCTCTCTCTGTATATCTGACTTTGTAATAAGAATAAATAAATCTTAAAAAAAAAAAGAGTGACAAGAGTCAGGACAGAGTGACTAGTGGTCCTTAACGTAGATGCTGTCTGCAGTGGTTCCTCTCTGATCTAGCAGCATCTTTGGTAGGCCCATCAACCTGCAGGCATGGAAACAGCAGGACTGTGTTCAGTCCACCCAGGTCTCAGGAGGGACTCTGTCTTTGTAATTTCATGTGTGTCCCATCACATCACTGAGTTTTGATGTATTTGTCTATGAAAATAAGACATGTATTTGATGATCAAGATTATTTTTCTTAGCTTTCTCAGTGCAGATACTGAGTCTACTATCTCCAAATCCCATGCTTTTTTCCTTCTCTCATGAGTGACTGCCTTTTGCTTGGCATGGTGACTCCCTCATGAACAACTGTGAAGACTTGTAGAATTGTCTGGCAAATAACCATTGCTTTTTGTCTTTTGGGCATTGGCCAAATGTATTAGTGTAGGGCTACTGTTGAGAGAAGATCTGTAGAGTGCAAAGAGGAACTTGCATAGCATGATTTGTTCTTTCTACAAGAAAAGATGTTCACTCAGAAAAAAAGTTTCGAGTTTTCAGAAACACTCTCTTACGTTGAGTGTAGAAGTGTAGAATCTGGTTAGGCAGGTTGATGTACCACATGCCAATTTATAGCAACAGAAAGATAGGGACTGAACTCAAATGCCTGTTTACTCTTAATAGGTTTAGAGGGAATCAGAAGTCCATTGGGTTTGGAAATAATACGGCCCTACAGACTCTGACATTCTGAATGACCCTGATTCACAAATCTGCCAGTGTATTCCCCAGAGTGCACAGGCATTCATGGCTTCCCAAGGGGCTGAACAGTTAACCCCAAGCTCTCCTCCTTCATACTTGCTCTACCTTCCTTCAAGTGAGACACAAGTGAGAGTAATGACCCCAGGAAAGGGAGCTTTTCTTTTCCCTTAACTTCATTCTATTCACCTGGGTAAAAGGGAAAACAAAATCCCTTTCTTTAAAAATGTTTGTTTATGAATAGTTTATCCAAAGCCTTGAAAGTAGTTGCCTTCGACTCAATGATTTAGTTTGCCCATTTGGAATGCAAAAGACCACTGCCAAGTAGCATTGGTATTTCTGAAATATTTCAGTGCCAATGCAGAATGATTTATCAGAAAACCTGAGATTACAGGAGATTGTTGTGTCCCCATGTGCAGAAAGACTAAATATACCCCCTTCCGCTTCTCCAGAAGCTTTCTGGCTTTGCAGAAACAGAATGTACAGTGTCGTTGAAAAGTCAATAATGGCATGTGTGTGCATTGTAGGCTCTGTTCAATGTGGGGGCTGTTCCAGGGAACTCTGGCTTTCTGAAGTGAGTGCCACAAAGCTTGGCTTTGGATTCAGACTTCTCTTTTTTCCAGTGTAACACCTGGCAGAGAAAGAGATTGATTATCTCATTTGGAGTTTATTAATTCCGTAAGCCTCTATTTATAAGTGGCTGCAATAAAGAACAGGCATAAACAATGAGTCTTTACAGATGGGGCATTAATTCTTTGATGTTTCCCTTGGATCAAACAGAAAAATCCTTGTGAGCAACTTTCTAAATTAACCCAACCAGGTTTGTGGAACAGGGGGCTTGGGCCTTTATAGGGAATATGTAGGCCTGTTTTCCAGGCCACTATCAAGGCCAAACTCTGTATTTCAACTCTGTAGACCTGTTGGAAAACTCAGATGTAGCAAACTTTCAGACTCTGGTGGAAGACAAGATCGGATTTGTGGTGGTTTATGAAATACTGTTTATAGAGATTAGAAACTGTTTAACTCCATACACACACACACACACACACACACAAACACGTACACACAGAGTGTGGAGACCATGTCTGAATTGGCAGCTTGCTGTATTGTCTGTGAGGCATGGTTTGCCTCCATACATGGAAGGTTTTACCTTTTTTATTTTTTCAGAGAATTATCAGCAAGTGTTTGGAATCATTATTTTTTCATTATTTTTGAGACTTTATTTTCCCTCATAGAATATAATTTTCCTGACAAACAATGCCCTTACTCTGTCTTCGCCATGGAGCTAAGCATTATACTTCACGAAAATGGCCAAGAAGTGATAGCTGTTGAATGCACACATAACCTACCTGCTGTTGCTTAGTATGCCAATGAGTCTAAGTATTTGCTCAAACGGATACCTAGGAGACATCTTTGATAGCTTATGTCAGTTGAAAATCTTGGGAACGATATGCTGAAATGGAAGAAACAAGACTTGGAAGAAAAAAAATTTCTTCTGAGACCCAAGCAGATTTCAAATTTGTGAAAGAAGGGAGAAGAGGGGAGAGGAGTCCCAAACCAAAATGTGGATATGAATGTTTTGTGGAATCCAAAGAGAACTCTAGAGAAAACATTCACAGCTTTCTGCCTTAGGCAGAGATCCACAGTCTTGTGTGTGGTCAAGAACTGAAGGCTGGGAGATGCCTGGGAAAAGTATAGTTTTAGCACCAGAGATGAGGCAGGTCTTAAAGGTGCTAATCCCTGGCGATTGTCAAGTACTTGTACTACTTTTGTCTGAATAGCAGGTGCCTTCTGGAAGGCGTACACATGGCAGACATTCATGCTTCCTGTCTAGTATTTCTCCACCTTGTTCCTTTGTCGATTCATACAGCACATCCCTAACCAACAGGCATTGTCACTGTCATCTCCAATCTATTTCATGTTGATTCATTTGTGTACATCTCCTACACTGGCTCAAGATGCCCTCCTGTCTGCTCTGGACTCATGGCCAACTTCGTGAACATGTGACCAATGTTGTCATATGGAATCCTACAATCCAGACAGCTATCTAGCAGTCTCTTTCCTGGTGACTCTTCCAGGAGCACCCCTGAACCAAAGGGAAATAATGGCCCACCCTTCTGGATCCTGATAGGGTGAATCTGAAGTATATTTTCAGGGTCCTCTAAAGGTCCCAGCAGCTCACAATGTAAATCTGTTCATTAATTCCCCATTATTATATTCCCTTCCTGCTTCTCCTTCATTGAGCTCTTTGAAGATAGCCCCTAATTGAATTTCTGAACTCAACCTTCATCACAGCACTTTTTTTTTTCTCTAGAAGAACATGAATTCCCATCTGGCTCCATCCACCATCCTCTAGTTTCTTCCCACTCTATTACCTTTTTGATGTTCCACTGTTTCTTGACTATGCCATTCTGTTTTCCATCATGGCCTCTGTGTATGTTGCCTTTTCTCTTAAACCATTTCCCATTCCATCCACCATCCCAATTCCCCATTCTTGGTTAACTCCTGACTTAGCTTGAAAACCTCCTTCAGGGAAGAAAATTTTTATTTCAAAGTCATAGATAATTTCTTTGAGTACTCATTTTCAGAGCCTGTTTCTTATGCATCTGATGACTTAGCTCAGTTTATAAGTATATGTTAATTATTATAATTTGATAATTATCTATGATATCTAGTAGACTGTTAGTTTTCTTGGATGTATGGCCATAATTCTTACTGATTTTGACATTGTTTTCAAAGCTGTTAATAAACCTTTCTCATTACTGCTGCCAAACAAATATTTGTTAAAAGTTGAAACTAAAGATTATTTTTATATTGTTATAAAAGTCACTCACAACACAAAGGAATTCTGAGTCATTTAATTTATATGAAATTGGGCAAGATCCTTGAATTTTCTGAACCTCAATTTAATAATATGGTAGTATTAGCACCTACCTTTTAGGACTCTTCTAAGAATTAAATAAGAGTACATATAAAAGTATGTGGCAGAGTATCTGACACATTGTAAGTGGTAATTCAAGTGTTAGGTCTGTTTCTTTCTAGAAAGTTTGTGGTTGGAACAGGGATTCTACAGGATGGTTATGAAGCAGAAAACAGAACCTATAAGAAAATGTAAAAGTGATGACATTAGTGTATTTGGGTAAAAAGGAGAAAAGATCATGAAATGCCACATCAAGGATAAAAAGCATCCCTGGAATATTTGATTAGCTCTTTCTTCTTTAAACATGGATGTGAGAAACCTAGACAAATTTCAGCATGTCAGATATGTTAGCTGCGAAATAAAATTTTGAAGAGGGCCCCAATTTTGATGCCACGTATTTTTCTCTATTAAACTTTTTAAACAATTTTTTTATTGGAAAGGCAGATTTATAGAGAGACGGAGATACAGAGAGAAAGATTCTCCATCCACTGGTTTACTCTAAGTGGCTGTGATAGTTGGAACTGAACCAATTCTAAGACAGGAGCCAGGAGCTTCTGTGGGTCTCCCATGCGGGTCAAGGTCCTTAAGGCTTTGTGTCATCTGCTTTTCCAGGTCACAAGCAGGGAGCTGGATGGGAAGTGGAGTAGTTCGGATATGAACCGGCACCCAGATTGGATTCCAGCACATACAAGGTGAGATTAATCACTGAACCATTGTGATGAGCCCTCTATTATTAAACATCTGCATGATAACTTAGTCATTGTTAGTTTGAATTTTGTGTCACAATGCTAAAAGAGTTTGGTAGTGTGTCACTCTTAGTTGAATTATGTATCTTAACTTCTCTTCATTCACAGCTCATAGTACACTCTGTCTTTGCTTCTTTTACATGTGGTTTCCAGATGAGCAATTAGCATATAAAAGTTCATTTTGTCTTTCTAAAATGAAGAAATATTGTGAGATAGTGGAACATACTTGTGACATGATTCCTTGAAGTCATTAATAACTGAAGTGGGTGAACTCTTGCTTAAGACTTAAATCTCTATATCCTGAACTTGTTTCTATTTTTCCTTTCTTTTGGTGTAATCACTTAATTGATACTGTGTTTACTTTTATATTTAGGTACTTGTTTTATATTTCCATTGTGTCCTGTGTGTATCTAAAAGCATTTAGCCATGAGGCAAATATTTAATAATCACTCACTGAGATGAATGGGGGTATTTCTTGCTCTAGAGTGATATAATCTGATAGCAAAGCCGTTAGTACATAGAATAGATAGTTCCTCATTTGGTTATCAAATACCCTTTAGTTCTTCCTATTTTGCAGACTTGTTCTAACTTCTCTTAGTACAGCCTGGGAACAATGAAGTAGGTTTTTACTGTCTTAGAGTCCATGGTCTGTAATTCCTGATTATAGTGATAAAGCTCATAAATGAGAAATTGCAAGACATCCTGAAAATTTAGAAAGGGAAAAGCGCAGTGACATCCAGGAAGCTTTCAAGATGGACTATAAATTCCAGCATTTTTATAGAGATTTGGGAAGGACAACTCCGAGTGTGTTTGGAGTGTAGAGTGTGAGTGTGTGTGTGCTTACCTTTTCTCTGACACTATCAGGCCTGAGCTTTCCCAGAGTGTCTCTTCAGGGTTCTTTGTCTTACAGTGCTCCCAAGAAGGAAGCAGGAAAACCTTTGGTTCCAAACCAAGCACTTTTACCAATATCCAGTGGGAAGTTAGGCAGACCTTTTCACTTCTCTACATCCCTGCTTTAGCTCATTGAGAATGAGTAAACAAAATTCCACGAAACATTTCATGTTCAAAATAAGCTGTGACCCGAGAGATTGCATTTCAGCTCTTGGTTCTCTTTTAGTTCATTGTCCATGTCTGTTATGATCAGACCTTTGACTATAGCAGAATAAACAGACATTCTGTGACTTGTTGTTCCAAGAGTCTGCTATTGAGCCTGGATGCAAGTCTTAGTGTTTAATAAGTCCTTTCCAAATACTCCCTCAGGCTCTGGGCTAAACCAGCCCTGGGAGTGTGGAGCAAGTTACAAGATGCCAGGGCAAAAAAAAAAAAAAAAAAAAATCCATCTACTAGGCAGTCAGCTTTTAAAAATTTTTGTCTCTCCAATTACATGATTGATATATGGGCTTAGAAACAACTCAGTCTGCTTACAAATTTCTTAAACCCAACCTATACAAATTAGATGTTTCCCAGAAGCCTGGAAGTAGGCAATTAAAAGATATGTATGAGGCAGACATTATAAAACGCTGATTAAGATGTGTGCATTCCTACTTCAGAGTATCTGAATTTAGTACCTGGCTCTAACTCTTGACTATAGTTTCCTGTTAATGCAAATTCAAGAAAGAGGTAATTGGGTTTCTGCCACCTTCATGGGAGATCTGGGTTTAGTTCCTGCCTCCTGGCTGGCCCAGACCCAATCACCACAGGCATTTGTGGAGTGATCAACCAGATAGGAGCTCTCTCTCTCTCCTGTTCACTTTTCCTTTCAAATAATTTTTTTTTAAATGAAGTATATAAATTGTTCTTAGGGAGATTTCATTTTAGAGGTAGAAGATAGAAAATAAAAAATAAATTTTTCAGGCAATAGTAAGTGGCAAAAATTAAAATAGTAGAAGAAAGGGTAATTGAGGAGGTTTTACTCTTAGATAGGGTGACCAGGGAAGATATTGCCAGGAAGTGGTACATGAGACATGATCTGAAGGCAGTGGGAGAGCAGATGTCACACTCAACAGGGATGAGCAGTCTAGGTACAGATTCTGGAATGGAGTGTTGAGGCTCAATCTGAATAGCCTGAATAGGCTAAGGAACATCTTGTGTTGCTCTCAGACAAGAACAGGTGCTTAGCTCACCTGCATGTCTGTTTTTTCTTTTTCCATTTCCAACTCAAAAATATGCAAAAATATGATTCCCCCTACAATTCACTGGAAATGTTGGATTGTACTTCTTTGTCAATTTCCAGAAGAGGAGAAATTCAGAGAGAACGTTGAATGGTGTGTCACTAAACTTATTGGGATGCAAGCTGCAGCAGATGGATGTGGGCCCGAGGATAATAGAAATGGTGACTAATGGGTGTTTGAGAACTATGGTTTCCGCTGACAGATCTTGACTATAGAACACCATGAGGTTTTGTAGACTCCTCTTGATCCAGAAACTCAGCTTGTTCTGCAATGTGATCCACATGGCTCCAAGTTATGTGATGTTTAATTTCTTTCTACATATGGACCATATCTTTATTTATTTGATATTCCATACTGTATAGGGCGTGAAACTAGGCAAACCATTTACACATGTTCATTGTTTATTAAATGGATGTGTTGTAATTGAATCTTAGATTCAGGAATCTGGGGAAACTTCATGCCTTTTCCCTTGCTTATGAAAGTATGAGCTTATGTTAGGGTCAATATGGAAAGTATCTTGTTGACTCATATCAGGATGAACTTAACAATCACAAACTAATGACTTACCATTAAGTTGTCAGTGGGAAATACTGTCCTTAAAGAAATCTGTTGCCAAAGTCACAGGATCCTGGTCTCATTTATAGTAACTTAAAAGATTTTTTTTATCAATACAAAGAGAATAGATTTCATGGACACAATTCAAAAGAAATAACCATTATTTGATGACAATATTTCAAAGATATCTGTACTCTTTCCAATATTGAAAAACACATTAGAGAACATTATTTACTCTATGATTATAGACCCTGTCAGCTCTTACTGTCTTATGGGCTTTTCCAGCTTTCATCAATTATATCTGTGTATTCCACATTTATCTCTTTCTTTTGGAAAAAGCTCAAGAGAATAAGATCCACAAAATCACTTGCAAGTATCCAAGAAAATGCTAGCTTCTCTTTATATCCTTTTATTCCTGCTGGCATTATTCCTGTTATTCCTACAACTATTTAGATTTTTACTTTTTAATGATCTTTTTAAATCACCCATATACATTACTGAATACATGACTCCATAAGTAAGTTGAATAATTTATGATTTTATTTTATAGGAAGACTAATGATTAAAATTTTTTTGGTGGGAGTGACCATTGAGAGATATGGAACTGATACTTTCATTTTGTTATTTTGGAAAAATAACATTGATTTGTTTTCTGTTATCTGAAATCTTTTGTGTGTGTGTGTGTGTGTGTGTGTGTGTATGTGTGTGTGTGTTCTTGGGTATATTAGTTAGCTTAGAGGAACCTTATTTTCATCCTTTTTAAAAGTGGGAGCATATAGTAACCATATCCTATCAGGGGGTGTTTAAGGTACCTGAAATTACACCCATCCACACATACACACAACCCTGTGCCTGATATAAAGTTAGAGTTCAATAAGCAAGAACTGGAAGCAATAGCTGTAATAGTTAATAGAACTAGAAAAAAACAAATATAAAGCATAGTGCATCAGCATTTTAAACACATTGGTTAAGTCTGAATAATTTCCAAAAGCTTCAAGGTAGATTAGGATCTTAAGAAAAAGAATTGATCTTTACCTGTTTGAACCAGTGTAGGTTAAGTGGTCTAAACACTCCTCACATTGTGGTTACACATTTATTCTTTCTTTAGCATTATCATCCATAATATTAAATTTTAAAAGTTTGCAAAAAAACAAGGTGACCTCTGTTAACCACGGTTAAAGGGTTTTCTGAATAATCTAGGGATCTTACTCAGTTATGAGATTCCATAAGCCCAGCCCTTTTTAGGTACCATTGGTTGGTATATTAAATCATAACAATTGTACCTATTTTATACAAGATCATACTGACGTGACATAAGAGCTATTCTCTCACAGCACATATTAATTAAGCAGTATTCATGTCTAGATTTACCTGACAAAAATGTCATCTCATTACTACTGTGTTATATTTGCCCTGCCCTACCAATGGAAATTGTAAAACCCTCAAAACTCCTCAATATTATTTTATTTCAAAATATCAATTTAGTATTATCTTTAAAAAGAGATATTTTAATTAAAATAATTCATACATTATCTGGTATGAACATAGCATAGACAAATAATGTAAAATTTTCTCCGTGATATGCTCTGTAATTACTTTAGGTCCAATTTATAATCAGAAGTTGTAAGCTCAAAAGATGAAGCATTTCAGGTTCACATTGTCATATACTGACATGGTATTGATCATATTGATATTGATCATGATATTGATCATACTGATCATGTTAAGAAATGTTTAACTTCTATTGTGTTGGCAATTGTCGATACATGGATGGGTATATAATAGTTCTAAGTAGTATTACTCTTAGAACTGTTCTTTTTGTTTAGTTCTTTAGTACTGGTAATTGGTCTCACCATGAATAATTGTCACTAGAATTGAGGTTTTTTTCATGGTTACCATCATCACACTCACTCGGTAGTTCTTTTGTCCAGGAAAGTTGTCTTGTCCTTGATCTTGCCACCACCCCCCAGCCCCCCAACCCCCGGCAGCTCTGGACAGTACCTAACACTTCAAACTGCTTGGTCTCCTACCCTGTTTGAAACATGCCTGGTTTCAGAAACTCACTTTTTCAGATATAATGTCAGCCTCTGAATTTATTTCAGAAAACTAAAGTCACAATATCAGGTTGAAGTTAATCCTAAAGAACTAATTGATTAGTTCCTAGAAACTGAAGTGGCCTGAGGGATAAGGTAGGGAGGAAAGTAGCCCTCTGAGAGTCTGGGTTGTTCTACTCTGGGGTGGTGGCCGAGTCAGAGAGCAGCAGAGTCAAAGGTCGCCTTGTATCCTGACCCCTGGATGTTCAAGGGCAGCAGGGTGCAAACAGACCAAGCATCTCCTTGATCCTTCTGGATAAGTGTTCTGTCACCTATCACCCCACCTTGCCCACAGTCTACCAGACATGGGAGAAGTTTCTCCAGAAAGTTCTAGAGCAGTGTCAGGTATGGTGGACTGTCAGGTATGAAGGCCTCCAGTCTTTCTCCAATCACTGCCATAAAAGACCTTCCATCTGTTTCCTGTCTTCTGAAATTCCTTTAACATATGTCTTTAATTGTAGACTAAGACATTAAAGGCTTAAATATGCAAAAATAGTAAACATGAGTCTTTTGTTGGACTTGGGAAAAGTTGTAGAAAACGGACTTTGAAGATACAGGAACAAATGCCTGACTTTCACAGTTTTCCTGGGACTACCACCATCTGCTTTTATCTTAGCAAAAACCACTGTGAAACAGCTTTTTTTCCAACTGCATATTATATGTTAAAATTATATAAAAATAATTTAATTTATCTGATCATTCACACATTTTAAAAACAACCATTCAGAATCTGTTTTGAACAAGAAATTGTACTTGGTGCTGGAATCACAGAAAAATGTGGCTCCTGTTTGTTTCAGGTGATATCCTGGACTCAGGGACAGAAGTTTTTTTTTTTTTTTTTTCTGCCATGACTGTTTGAATATTTATGACATCATTTGTAGACCAAAATTATAGACCTAATTTTTTTTTAATTTGCATGATGTAGACTTGGGAGTTTCAAGTTCTGCCTGCAGTTGCTTTGGCAAGGCCAGATGAACAGCTCTGTGGACTTTCTCGGCGCACAGGCTGGATGATCCGCATCCGTAGCAGAAGTGTAGCTAAAATGGTCCATGAGTTCTTCTGGTATAGACCTCTTTATTTTGCATATTAGAAGATGCAAGCCAGACCTGAGGGAAACTGCCCTTTGGGAAGCTGGTTACTGACAGACAGGATTGCAACTTGATTCTTCCAACTCAGCCCAATGATTTGGTTAAACCAATTGAGTGAACTAACACAGGTCCATAAGCAATTATGGTTGCGGTCCTCCATCTGTGGTCTGAGTTCATGCCCTTTATCAAGGGCCAGGGATGTCCAGAAAATGTCTCAGACATTGAGGTCAGTTTGCTCATGGCCTTAAATTGGGGTCTGTTCAGATATTCTGAGGAAATAGTGATGAGGTGTTGTTCACTCTGGAGGCAAGTTGTCGCCGTGTCTATTCCTCAGTGCATCCCTCAGACTGCCATAGCAAAAGAGTGGAGTGAACTGCAGGATTGGATTTTTATCAAGAGAGAAAATGAGAGAAGAAAGAGAGGGGGGGCACTCAGGACAGGAGGACATTACACTGTAAGTTACAGTATAACTTAACATTTACAACATTTACAAGGGTCAATACTTGCGCAGGATACTGAGTTCTTTCTGCCTTATGTTATTATTAACAGAAGAAAGCTTGTGAAGCAGCTGAATCTGAAATCCATAAAGGGCTATTCTCAGTCTGTGGATTTGCTGCCTTCTTGCTTATAAAACCAGATGTTAGAATAGCAGGTAGGTAGATGGGAGTTTTGAATCTTTATTGTATTTACTGCTGTTCTTTGCAAGACTTTTGCAGGCAACATTTTTTTTGTAGATTAGTTTTTTGGGTTTGTTTGTTTGTTTGTTTGTTTGTTTCATTTGAAAGGCAGAGTTAGAGGAGAGAGAGACAGAGCAAGAGAGCTAGAGCGGGTTTCCATCTACTGGTTTACTCTCCCACTCCCCCATCACTTCTAGGGCCTTTTGGCTAACATCAAAGTGTGGTTTACTCCCCCAAGTGGCCAGGAGGCTGGAACAGGCCAAGGCCCAAAGCCTGGAACAGCATTTGGGTCTTCCACTGGAATCCAAGCACTTGGGTCATCTTCTGTGGCTTGCTCAGATGCATTAGCACGGAACTGAATTGGAAGTGGAGTAGCCAGAACACCAGCTGGTACTCATATAGGATGCTGGCATCAAAGGTCGTGGCTTAACACATTGTGCCACAGTGGTGACTCCTGAGGGCAAACTTTTACTTGCTTTCAGTTTTGCTTCTTGAGGAAATCCATCCATATTTCTGGAATTTTCCAGGAAGTGGAAGTTTTAGTTTGTTGGGAGTTTTAGATTTGTTTCATGTGGTTTAAAACTATCCATTAATTTCATTATTTTTCCATGTACTTTTAAAAATATATATATTTGTTTTTATTGGAAAGGCAGATCTACAGAGAGAAGGAGAGATAGAAAGACTCCATCCACTGTTTTACTCCCCAAGTGAGCCCATCCGAAATCAGGCAGCAGAAGTTCCCATCAGATCTCCCACAGGGGTGCAAGGTCCCAAGACCTTGGGCCATCCTCAACTGCTTTCCTAGGTCACAAGCAAAGAGCTGAATTGGAAATGAAGCTGCTATTGGACATCAACTAGCACTGACATGGGATCCTGGCATGTGCAAAGCAAGGACTTTAGTCACTAGCCTACCACACCAGGCCCCTCCACGTGCTTTTTTTAAAAAAAGATGTATTTTATTTTAAAGAAATAGTTAAATATACTGAGGAAGAGAGATCTTCTCTCTACTGATTAACTCCCCAAATGGCTGCAATGGCTGGAGCTGGGCTGATATAAAGCCAAGTTTCAGGAACTTCTTTTGAGCCTCCCATGTAGGTCCAGGGACCCAAGGACTTGGGACATCCTTTGATGCTTTTGTAGGTACACCCACATGGAACTGGCTCAAAAGTGGAGTGGTCAGAATTTGAATTGGTACCCATATGGGATGCCATTGCTTCAGGTAGAGGAGTAACTCGCTATACCACAGGAATACATTTTTATATTAGAAACATCTTTATTTGTTGCTGCAGGTCTCCTAATAGTCACCTGGCAGGAGTGCCTTGCCCCCTAGTCCACCATGTCTCCCAGCCTGTTTCTTTGATAGCCTGTGTCTGTGCCTGTTGCCCATCATTGTGGGCATTACCAGACTCTGGTTACCATTTTCTCCTTTCTTTCCCTCTCAGGGAAAAAATACCATGTTTGCAAGATCTTCATTCTGCCCTAGACTTTTCTTTCTGGTGTTTTCTATGGGAATTCATGGAACTAATGATCTATATCACAGAACTTGGGAACAAGCAAAGAAACAAAACTGGGTGACAATGATAATATCTCAGGGATAACCTTGCAACAGTTGAAGTTAGGAGAGCAAAGTGTGTAATTCTCAAAATACTGGATTCTGATCTTTTTCTTCTGTGTTCAGCATTGGAGTTGAAGAGACTGCATAAGTAAACACCAGATGTGTCAGGATCCTACCTTTAACTTGGCTGAATGAGGAGCAGAAGCCCAAGGTGAGCTTTCCAAGTGGAGGTTGATGTCCTTTTCTTCCCCAGGCTTGTTTCAGGCAGGGCAAGCCTTGGCACAGCAGGGCCTTCTAAACTATGCATATTTGTTGGTGCCTCATTTCTCATCAGCATGAGAGGGAGAGCGACAAGAAGATAGTCACTCAGTAAGTTAGTCATGCTGGAAATTTATCTGGTTCATACACTGGTTCCTGTTAGCAAGGGGTGGCAAATGTGTGGTCCAGATTGGAACTAACACTATTTCCAGTACTATCACTGATACTAGTTGCGTGCTATTTCAAGCTTGTCATTTGTCTGTGGGCTTGCAAAACTCCCATCTAAGAGGGTAACAGTATTGCTGCTTTCTTGAGAATTTCCTCCTGACATTCTTTGCTGATTACCTCTGAAGCAGTTGTAATCACTTCTTTACATGGTCAGACCATTGATGGAGCAGAGACAGGCTGGCCGCATCTGGTCCCAGCCACATGCCTGTGGGTTCAGTTCAAGGCTACAGGGTCATGGCCTGTATCCCAGGAAGGGTGCATTTAACAAAGTAAATTTTGGAAATGTGTTGATCTGGAGGCATTCTGACAGACTGAACTGATAGAATCAGAAATTATTTTGTTCATATCCTAATCTGTATAGGAATAAATCCAAGCGAACGTAGATACTAATATAGGCTCTTTGAGATGAAGATGGAATAATCTGCTTCTTCGCATTTTGGTAGCCGTATTAATGTTTCCTGGAAACGAACAAACATTTATAAATTAATAAATTATTACAGACACGGTTTACTATTACTATTAGGCATCGTGCTGGAGCATGCGGTCAGAGAATACAAAAATATGTAACACTTTGCCTCAAAGTCTATTAGATGTGAAGGAAAATCTATTAAATATATACACAGTGCACATACTAAGAACCGTCTAAGTCCTAGCCCTAAGCTGAGATCATCATGGGGGTGTGGCTTTATGAAGGAGGTGCATCTTCACCTGGGTGTTAATGATGATGTGCTGCTTCAAAGTGCCTTTTACTTATAACCATCATGATAATTCAACAAGGGAGGTAGAGGAGGAGGTAGAAACAGAGAACAATAATCCCCTTGCCGAAGGTCACACGGCTAGCTACTGATGGGTTCAAATCCAGTTCTTACCCACCAGTTAGGCTGCCTTTGGATAAGATTTTTCAGCGTGTGCTGAGAAAAGCAAAGGCGTTCCTGTGGCAGAGAGCCTGGTCGGCACAGGGTGGTGGTTGCACTGTTTAAATCAATGCAAGAGGCCTGGCTGTGTAATGATTGGCACAGTGCCTGGAGTAGAGTAAGTGCTTGTCTGTTTCATTGTTGGAATTTGAGTTCCTGACCACATGGCTAGAGAGAGAGAGTGCTGGAGATGAGGGCTGTTCTCAGATCATATAGGGTTTTGAGTTACAGTCTAAGTGGTTTAAATCTGGTACTGTGTATGATCTCTTCTTTACAAAGCTTGAATTTCTGCAGAAGGCAACATAACTAGTTCATAAACATGCTATCCTAGATGGTTATCTTGGATTTTTTTTCTTTTTCAATACTTCCTATGTAATGAGTAGAAAAAAAAAGGTTCGAACCATGTTAATTAAACCTATTACAGAAAGCAAATTTTTATTGAGAATGATCTAATGTATGCTGAAAGTCCACCTTTGTTTGGCATGTCCAGAGTGCCTTTTAAGTGTATGTTAGTGGGCAACCCTTTAGGTTGCTAATTTTTGATGGTATATCCCCACTGTACCTGGCCACAGGTATCTGGACTTCTAATGAGTATTGTGGCATTATGATGTATTGAATTTGGAAATATGAAGAGCATGAAGTATTTCATCAGTGGGTGTAGGGATGGAAATATCATACTTGAGAAATATGGCAAAGAGAGGGCAAAATATACAGAAATTACAGAGGAGAAGAAATTGTACATAAGTGTGAGCTATCATGAAGTGAGAATTTATTTTCTTTCTTTCTTCAGTCTGAATCATCTGATGGCAAATTCAATTTGAATATTTCTGAAATATTTCCCCTAGCAAGGTGAAAACCTTACACCCTTTACCTCATTTTTTCTCTTTGACTTTCTTGCTGCACTTTACATAACTGCTTATTCACTCTTTTTAAAAATTCTACTGAAATGTGATTATTTTTCTGGGTCCTCCCATTATTTTACCATTTCTATTCACTTCTTCACCTCTTCTTTCTTTATGCCCAAAGCTTTTCAGAATAACCTGTCTTTTCTCCTTTTTTTTCTACGTAATTTTACCCATTTAATTACTTTGCACACAGTACCCTAAAGTATGCATACAATTTGGACATTTTTTTTTTGTCTCTGAGAGGGTTCCAATTCTAGCTGTTTCTTTTATAAGGTAACAGAAATTTTAAATGAAATTGATGTCTGTTTTATCTAAAGTTTTCATAATGCCTAGTTTGTAATTCTATTATGTTGAGATCATTGAACATTTATATCATTTTCCCAGTGCTATTGCTTATTCCTACTTGACTGTTGGAAAAATGTTAAAGCACCTGTGTGTGGCCTGCTTGCTCCAGGACCATGCCTGTCTTGGCTCTGGATTGCAGGACTCAGGTGTGAGCCAAGCTGCCAATACTCAGTTTGTCAGCTGCTTTCATGTGAGGTAGGGTCAGCTGGGAGGTTTAGCATGAAACCAAGACCTTCTTTCCAAGCCTTGGGAATGTACTTCAGGTAAGCTTATTTCTTTGCATTCTAATTGCTCTCTGACAGTTTTGGCCCCTGGCCCCAGGAGCACAATCTCTGCTTCATCTGCATGGCGATGGAAGTGATTGCAGCCTGTGTTCATTCTGGGGTGATCCATTGTCTTCCATCACCTGTGCAATTAAATCCATTTTATTTAAAGTGCAAATGGTTTTTACTTCTCCAAGATGATGATGGTGGATGCACTTCCTAATTTTCAGAGCAGATTAAATCTTCCTTAATGCACATGGTTCAGTGATTTGCATGCAGGCACCGAATAAATATTTACTGAATAAATATCTAGGAATAATAATGGAACTTTATAAAATGATGGAAAACTTTAAGAGACACTAACTGTATTAGTGACCAATGGGAAATACCCAAAATGCAAAGGTTAAAGAAAACTTTCTCATCAAAATTAGAAGAACTACAAGAAAATTTTAAAAGGGCATTGAAATTTGCATTTGAAAATTTAGTGACTAGAGAATATGTACATAACATATTGCTTTTTCATTTTTCCTTCCCCTGATCTTCAAGGAATGCTCATAAAATTAAAGGGCTCAAATTGCTACTAAAATTAGGTATCCAATCATTTCTTTCCAATTCCCCAAATGTCAGTATTCTCCATCTTGGCTCTAGGAGGTGTCAAGAAAAAGATGTCAACATGTTTAGTGTTACATTTGAATGTTACATTTATTCTGAACTTTTTTTTCTCCCTAGTTCCTTGTACCCACAGAACTCACATATTCTCTGAGTCACTGCCTCTGTGTTCCTTGGGGTTCCCATTCCTGAGAGTTGCAATGACATGGGTGAGCACGTGGCAGTATGTGGGACACATCTGGAGTGATGAGTCGGCACTTTGAGAACCCTCCTTAATACAGAGGAAAGTGGATCTGTGGTTTAGGTTCCTGATGGAACTTCCTGTTCTGCCTTTGGATTTACTCAGGGCCTTAAAATGTTTCTTTCAGCCTTCATTAAGAAGCACAAATGA
Organism: Ochotona princeps; assembly: GCF_030435755.1. Classification (NCBI taxonomy): domain Eukaryota; kingdom Metazoa; phylum Chordata; class Mammalia; order Lagomorpha; family Ochotonidae; genus Ochotona; species Ochotona princeps. The sequence continues at coordinate 38,698,804 of NC_080837.1, forward strand.
CAGAAAGGATTCTGTGAAGATGTAACCTGATAATGTGCAAGATAAGCTGGGAGAGGGAGGGACTCAAGCAATGGTAGAGGAAAACTGCCACGCTAACTTATCATGAGAGGTAATGCTTTGGGTGAATTTGGAGAAAAATGTTAGTTTGTTCAGTCAGCAGTTATTAATTGGGGTGTCTGCTATGTTACGGAGCAATGACTCTGCTTGACCAAAACCTTAGTCATGCTCCTCTGTGTCTTCTTATTGAGTAGGCCTGACTCTGAGCTTCCTTCTTTGTTCTTGTAGAATCCACATTGAGCAAGAATTCTGCTATGTCAGGTCTGTTTGGTTTCTGATGACCCTTGATGTCCTACCAACCAGGTTTAACTTCAGCAATAATCCTTTCCAGTTGGTTCTACCAGAAATCCCCCTAATACTCTTGACGTTTTCCATGTGCCATGCCCTATTGACCCAGATCCATGGCTGTGACTTCCCCTTTGTTCTCGTTGGAGTCAAAGTAAGGCCAAATCTCTCCCTATTACTTCAAGATCTTATTGTAGTGGTTCTTCTGTCTATCACCATAATCCTACCCCTAGAACAAGGTCAGCTCCAAGTGTTAAATAAAGTTAGGGAAGGCCACTGAGTGTGATAGAACTCCTGAACTTGGTCCCAAAAGTTCAATCCAAAATGGAGGCACTCATGCCAAGGTCTATGCCACCAAACAAGTGCAAGTTCTCAAATACCCAGATAATCGGCGATCAAAGTCTCAGTCTGCCTAAACTGGTGTGGTGAAGAAGTCCCTCTGTTTAGGCCTGTACACAGCAAGCGGTGTAAAGCAACCTGGTATTAATCAGTGCATTTTTGCATTTGGCTTTTCTGGTGTTTGCCTTCAAGCTACCTTACTAAAACCAATTGTTCTGCCATACCTAGGGGAGCTGGGAGCTCTTGTCTACTATGTAGATTAGAAGCAGCTTAGTTCAATAGTAGAAATCAGATATTTTGAAAAATGAAATTACTTTAAAATTTTCTTTTTTGATAAGGGTCATGAATGATTTTTTCTTTAACATCAGTAGTGTGGACAGTACTAAGAGTTTAATAGGAGTTACCAAGGAGCTTCTGCTTTTATTAGAAGAATATAACATCACTCTTGGTTTTCTGCTGCTCATCTTTACAGCACAGATGGCTGTTCACTCAGATTTTAAAGTTAAAATCAATGGAGGGAAAAGATACAGTTTTCCAGTTCAAGTATGTAGTTTTTACTTTGCATAGAAATATGGCCAACCTTTTATCCTTGCAAATAAGCATATTTTTAAAAATTCTTTAAAGTTGCATTGATAGTAAACTTAACTTTAAAAAATGTGTCTGTTTCAGCTTGGGAAGAAGGTGCTAAAGGTATGAATTTAAGGCTTTTATGTGTCAGTAAAATGTTCATTGATGAGTGTGTTGGGATGTCAGTTAAGGATTTAATTTTAGGGCCTGGTGGCGTGGCCTAGTGGCTAAGGTCCTCGCCTTGAATGTGCCAGGATCCCATATGGTCGCTGGTTCTAATCCCGGCAGCTCCACTTCCTCTCTATCTCTCCTCCTCTCTGTATATCTGACTTTGTAATAAAAATAAAATAAATCTTTAAAAAAAAGGATTTAATTTTAATGATTTTTTTTTTGCAAAAGGAGACTGTGCCTGTGGTTATTTGTCTTAAAGGGAAGGGATGTGATTTTGATATTAGATAACTGAGAACAAATTCTTCCCCTCAGCTGAGAAACCTTAGCTGGCTTTATCATCCTGAGAATAGGAAGCTCAACTCAGCTGCCAGCGACCTCACACCTTGCTTGAAGTCTCTGCTCTTTTCTAGTAATCTTGGGGTACCTTTGATTTCCTATCTAGAACAAGATAGAGTTTGCATGTGTTATGCAAATTTGTTTGGTGGTCACTGGATTGTCATGGCAGACCCAGCTTGTGTGACAAGACTGTGAGTCGCCCATTGTCAATGCACAGCTTGACTTTTATTGAAATACTTTTATTGGCATTTATTGAAATATTGCTTTTTAAGATTCTATTATAAACCATATCAGGCTTCTGTTAGACAAGTTGTATGAAATCCAAGGAATTGTGACTGTAACATATACTGCTGTTAAATTCTTCTCAAGTTATCTTGTTGTTGTTAGTATGAGCTACAGATGATGAACCTAGAATCCTAGGGTGAATTTTCTGGGGATAGAAGGCAGGTAACCCCCATCTGAGAGAGGGTGCATATGCTACTATTGCCATACTCTTTTCTCAAATTGTCTCCCCTAAGCTGCTTAATTTGTTGGAGTATTTTTCCCAATTTCCTTTTCAGGCAATAAAGATATTTTAGTGTAGATTTTTTGATAACTTATTCATTCAGTTTATTACAATAACATGTCAAGCCATTTTTTTTTTTCATTTTAATCATATCCTGATGCCCTCAGCTTTTCTTTCTGAACTTGCAGAAGTTTTTTCTTTCCAATCAAATGACTCTTCTTCTCATGTGCTCCTGCTTTCTCCCTTGTGAGGGAGTGGCAAATGAGATGCGGGGACTAGGAAGGGCTTCTCAAACTCCAAGCAGAAAGGAAGAGAATTTAAAATTCATGGTGTTCACTTCATTCACAGAGAGGCAAGGACACTGGTAGTCGGCTATCTGTGAGATGTGTACTGCACAGTGTGTTGAAAGCAGGCTATGGTGGAAGGGTTAGCAGCAGCCTCAAGGCTATAATTACAGTTGGAGAAAATGGAATTGCTGTTTGGGTCAGTACAACGCTGTCACCTCTGGTAGAAGCAGATAGTGTGTGTGTGTGTGTGTGTGTGTGTGTGTGTGTGTGTATGTATGTACTAGAGAAAATGAGAAAGAGGGAGAACAGAAAAAGTGTAAGATGCTAAGATGGCTGTTCTGTGACTAATCTACTTGAGGCATCCATGAAGAATAACTCTTCCAGTGAAAATTTCAAAATAGATAAAAAGAACTTTTTATCTAAAGTTAAGAGGTAACTCTGAAACAGTTGTACCTTGTAACCCCTCCCAAATATTCCTTTAAGTCTCTGAGAATTGAGAATGCTTGAATATTTTCAGGATTGAAAGTGGTAAGGACCATTCTGAGTGGTCTCAACTCTCCTGGGTTTAGCTAAGTGAGACCCTTTAGGGGATGTTGTCTGAGTCTAGTACATTGACACAAGGAAGGCTGCCATTTTGCAGGCCAACTCCATGGCATACTCCAAACTAAGACTGTTACCTATGTGTTTCATTATCCCTCTTATTACATTCCTGGAGTGTTACTAACCATGACTTATGGATGAAGAAGCTCAAGTTCAGCATGATTAAGTAGCCTGCCCAAGATGTAAACTAAAGGCTTGGGGTACATTGCTATTTCTATCCTTTAGTATCTTAATTACTCCTTGGCCTGTGATTTCACTTGAATGAATGGGTTTCTAGTAAGATTCTCTTTATGTGCTAGTAAAAAAGATCATAGTCTTGAGATCTTAGAACTGGTGGCTCTAATATGACACAGAGTACTCCACTTCTGGGTGCTCTATCTCCTTGCGTGCTAGAATGCTTTAGTCAGTTCTGTGGTGCAATATGCAAGTGAGCACATCTTCCCCTCAGTGAGCACAAGGGAAGACACCCTGTTATCAATGACAGCATAGGAGGCAGTGAAGAAAGTTGGGAGCTGCCCTAGACTGTGAAACTATGATGTTACTTAATGGAAGGATTAAGAGGAAATTCTACTGATCTTGCTGTAGGAGCAGTTGGTTTTGTTAATTTTTGTTTCCCAGATAACTCTAAATTCTGCATACAGAAGTTTCTATTTCGTGCAGAACTTGTATATCTTCTCAATTCCTGAATTGCATACTTGAGTGATTATACTGATTACACTGAGTTTTATACTCCATAAAACAGTGAGAATCAACCCATGTTCAAACAACATTGAAATTACACCTGCTGTCTTTGTTATTCAGTTATGTGCTGGTTTTTATTCTAGTATGGCATGTTTATTTTTCTTTGAGCTGTACATCTGGAGTACTGTTCACAATATAACAATAATAGCAGTCGCAAAAAGGGTGAATTCTGTCTCATCCCATTCTTCTCAATTACTGTGTCCATCATTAGTTTATCCATACCAGTTGTAGGAGTCTCCATAGACACTCCGTTTAAGACTCTGTTTCAGTGTTTCAGCATTGATCTAGCCTTGGTTTCCCCACCTTGATGTTTTATATTGGAATAAAATAACAACATATGATAATTATGCCTCACCAATTGCATGACAGCTACACACCCAACACAAACAGAATTACACCCACATGATGTATTTGAAACAATTGTAATGAAGAAGTAATGCATAGTAGGGTAAAGGACATTGAGATACCCAGGCACTAGTGAAAGTTAGAAGGCATTGACTAGAGGAGTGAAGGATGAGGAAATTGTGTTCCTGAATTTCAGAGAGGGTAGAAGCAATGCCAAATGCAGTATCAGACAGAGAGCTTGTCAGACATAACTCAAAGAAGAAACATGGAGGGTTCAGGAGGAGGACTACCCCAAGCTATTCTTCCTGTCCTTTCAAGCTTTCCACAGATGCCATCTATTTTGTGGAAAGCAAGAGACAAGAAAACATTAGCAAAGCAGTGGGAGTTGGGCTCCTGGAGCACAGGAGAGAGCTGAAAAGAGATGAGAATGAGTTTCATGTGCAGACCATGTGGACATAGCAAGTGGAGAGTGACCAGCATAATGTTTTGTGTATAGAGTGACTAGCATGGTACCTATCACTGGGTAAAAACTAACCTATCCTTTGAAAACCAATCTGAAAGAGATCTCAGAATTTAGATTTTACAGCTGAATAAAGAATTGAGAGAGAGCAAGGTGATTTGCTGAAGGCCATTTGAGCAGCTGTTGGCTAAGTGCCCATGCAGCAGTATTCTGGATTCCATATGCAGTGTTCCCGCCACCACCCACTGCCTGTGGTGCTGATCTATCTTCTTCCCTTCATCTCTTGTTGTATTATATTTATTCTAGGCTTTTTAGTTTGGTGATTCTTCTTTTTCTTACTTTTACACCTAGAGAAGTTTTCCTCTTCTGTCTCTTTGCAGCCACCTGTATTACCAAGCATCTGTGATGTGCCAAATATCACACCATGCATTAGACATACAGTGTAATACCCTGTGGATTTTCATGTCCATGAGTACTAACAATTCTTTATTCTTTCAATGTTAATGATTTCTGTGACCTGGCCAACTCCTGTCCACCACTGATGGCTCATCTCCAGGGCAGCCTCTTGTAAAAGTAGCCTTATTGTTCTGTCATTGTAATCACAGTTTTGCTATTACTATACATATGTGTACCTACTTCCTGAAAGAAGAACATTAAAATTCTAGCATAATTACTGTCCTCATTTGAAAAGTGAGGAAACAGAGCTGCAAAGTAAATGGACTCACCCAGGGACCCATGGCCAGTCAGTTTGTGCTGAGATTTGAATCCAAGGTTACATGCAATAAATCTTTTAAAAATTGAGATTTTAACTATTTTCACATTTATAAGACCATAAAAAGCTGCTTACTCTATGTGTATAAAATACCAAAAGCAACTTAAGAAAATGTAAAATCTTGCATTTACTGCACTTTTTTCAAAGTCTTAGACAAGGCCATTGTGATCATTTAGGTTCCACAAAAAAATACAGTGAAAATAAACCTGTTGCATGTACAGTAAGAGAGGTGAGTGTGAGATGGAAGAAATAAACATTCCTCATATAACAATTTAGTGTATAATTTCAATTTCATTTTTTAACAAATGAACATATGTATAATCATGAAATGCAACGATGCGTTGTGGTTATTAAAATCAGTGAGGCTATCCCTCCTTGGACACACTTCACTTTTGATCATTTTGAGATGGAAAAAAACTTTTAAAATCAAGAGAGCTAAGGCCCTGTGGTGGAAGCAGAAAGGCAGGCCACCTATGAGCAATTTGGGTGGCAACAGCTGCCTTTATTGTGAAGTGATGACATAGGCTCAGCTTAAAAAAAGGGGTCTGTGTATCTCACTTTTCATCTGTTTTCTTAGTAACACCCAATGGGTTATTGGTGTCAGTTTCCACCTTTGCTCTCACCTCTCCCTCTTTTTTTGTGTCCACAGAAGCTGTGCAGGGATTTCCCCAAAACAAAAACCTCAGACCATCTAAGTCTTAGTGAAATGACCTAGGTTGGCTTGGGCTTGAAAGAGGGAGCGAGAGGGGGAGGTGGCCTCATGAAATGTGGTACTGCCAGAAGGAACAACAGAGCAGATACAAGTTAATTTAAATGATTCGTTCTTAGCATGATTCAGGGTATATTCAGAAGACTACTTAGAGATAAAGGATCTTGCTGGAACTTGCCCTGGCATATTCTGTGACTTGGGTTACATAATTTTGAACAAAGCAAAGGAATTCTTCAGGTCTTCAGGTGTGTCTATCCACAGGACAGAAAGGGAAAGTGAAGGCAGAGGGAAGAATCTCTATTAATGAGTACCTCATTGGCCCCTAACATCGAGGAATTGTGCAGTCATTTGGGTGAGTCTGGCCATTGATGCTGTCAGAACCAGGTCAGCTGCTGTTGCCTGAGAGTTATTGTACCTGGGAGAAATACCAGAAGAATTCCCAGCTGTACCTCTGGAGAGGTGGACCCTTGGGAATGGTTGCCATGTGGGGAGCAGAATGAAGTCTGTGTTCCTTGAGGCTGTAGGGGCTGGGGCAGGGAACACTTGACAAACATCACTGGCTTGTGACCTTATTGTGCTCTCTGTGTGTGCACATAGGTGCATGCAAGGGTACAGAGGTATGTGTGGGCTTTGTGGTTTCCCTAGGAATGTTTTAAATGATCTCTTTCATGGATTTTGTCCTTGAAACTGCCAGTCCCTAAACGTAAGTTTTCCACTTGAACTGCACTTGAGATTAATGAGTACTTGACCGTCATAATGATATGGTGTTGGCATTTCTTGGCTGCTGAACCTGGCAACTTTCCTAATCTGTTTACAAGTCTGTCCTTCATTGATTTGGGGTTTTTTTCTTTATTTTTGTCATTGCTTCAACAGTTGTGTGCAAGGTTCAGATATACTGTTAGGAAGCATCCTAAGAGGAACAGGGAACCTCACTCTTAGTCTGTTGTCACATGTTAAGTATCCTTCCTGTGTCATCACACAGTAGTGGTGCCCAAAGGCAGAGATAATTACTCAAATCAAAGACAAACACAGGTTTGTGGGCTAGATAATTTTTTGTAACATTACCACTCTGTTACATCCTTTTCTGGTCTCCAGGTTCCTGGAATAAAAGCAGAGACCATTTCTCCATTAAAGAAAAAAGATAATCAGGACCTGGTGCAATGGTTCAATGGCAAAATCCCCACTTTGCAAGCATTGGGATCCGATGTGGACACTGGTTCGTGTCCCAGCTGCTCCACTTCCCATCCAGCTCCCTGCTTGTGGTCTGGGAAAGCTATAGAAGATGGCCAAATGCCTTGGGAACCTGCATCTGCCTGGGAGACCCAGAAAAGGCTCCTGGCTCCTGGCTTCAGATCAGCTTAGCTTCAGAAATTGTGACTGTTAGAGAGATCTTCCACCCATTAGTTCATATCTCAATCTCTCCATCCCTCTGTAAATCTGATCTTCCTTTTCAATAACAACAAAAATCAATCAAAGAAAAAGAAATGAAACCCTTCAGAGTGATGTTTGTTCTGTTTCAGTTTTGCAGGTTAGAGGCAGATTCTCACCAATAAAGATTAGCCCATTTTCCCAACCAGCAAATGGAATATACGTTTGTACAATATACGCTCCTATGTGAATATCACATTTCAATATTTGAAAACATGAATGTTAGACACATAAGTCAGGCTTCTTCATGGACCTATACAACCCACAGATTGAAATGCAACATTCATTCAAAGGATAGTTTTGTGCAATGCAAGCAGTTTCCCTCTGATTCTCCACATTTTCTGAAGAGATAAATTCTGTGCATGTCCTCAGTGACCTCCAGTGTCGTGGGAGTCATCTTACAGTAAAGATGAGGTGACACCATGTCAGTGCCTGCTGTGCCTCAAGTGACACCTTGACAGGTAACTTAAGCTTGCAGGTCAGAGAAACCTGTTTCTTACTGTCCAAACCTCTTAAAATTTCATTTCTTAATTTTCACAAAAATGTCTTCAAAATGTATGAAAATCAGAAAGAAATTGAGAGAAAGAAAAAGGAGAGTAAGAGCAAATATGCTTCCCGACTAGTTCACTACCAAAAGGCCCATAACAGACTGGACTATGCTAGGATAATGTTGGAAGCTGGAAGCTCAATCCAGGGCCCCCATATGGGTGGCAGGAACCCAGTTACTTCTTCCCAGGGCATACATTAGTAGGAAGTGGGAGTCAGAATCTGGAGTAATCAAACCCAGACACTCTGATATGAGATGCAGATGTCTCACTTGGTAGGCTAAGTGCCCACCACAATTCTCAGGATTTCAGGAAGCAAATTGTTTTAGGGACTTGGTAACTCTGTTCATTCATCTCCTTTTCTGCAAATATTCAATGAACAACCTAATGCACAAGGCACTTTGAAATGGAGCAATGAATAAGATCATCCTTTCATTCTGTTCTCCTAGAGTTTACATTCTAGAATGAGAAACCGGTATTAACAAAGTGAGATGCTTATTTCTTACATTCACAATGCAGTTGTCTTGAAGGTGGAGCAGTTGGTGCTAGGAGAAAGTATCAACAGAATCATAAGGTCAGAGGAGAGTTTAGTGGGCACAACATAGAGTGGGGTGATTTGAGACTGATGCGTGGCTGGTAGAGAAACGATGGATGTTTTAAATGAGCAGAGGAATATTGCAGTCAGATACATGTTTCAAGTAGAGTGGCTACTGGCAGGATGTGGGTCAAAAGAGTGAAGGAGATGGCATGGATGTGTTGCTGTTTTGTTTTGTGGATGGTTTCTGAATGTATCAGGCCATTGAAGGGTTTGGTGTTCAGTCCTCTAGACCAATGATATTCTTCTAATTTGGCTTGTACTTAAGTATGGTGTGTGTACTATACTGTGTGGCTTTAAGGCTTTACCAACCTGCATAATTGCAAACAGATGCTTCAGCGAGCTCTGCCTTTTATAATAAGTAATGAAGATTTAATGAACACTCCATCTCTGGCTGTCCACATTCTTGCTCTTATTATTATTTTTTTTGACAGCTAGCGTGCCACGCTGTTGGAAGCGCCTTGTGTGTGAAGCAATACCAGGGTGACTAAGGCAGTTAGGATTCCCCACACTAGGGAAACACTCTCATCTTGCAGGGAACATGTCCGTGTTAGGATTCCACATCCCTGATCCTGCAGCTCACGTGGCCCATCTTCTTGCTCATGCATAGATTCTTTTCCTAAGGATGTAAGTCATAGAGCATTGCTAGCAAAAGCTGTAGATAATACAGCTGTATACACAGTGGTGATCTAATGCAGGGGGACAAGCCTTTTCACTTAGTTGCTTATTATCCTATTTTGTATTTGGTTACCTTTTGATTAGTTGTACGAAGCCTTAAATAGAGGAGATACCATGAACTTTGAAGGCATGCACATCTTAATTGCCCCAAGTAAAGCTCTGTAACCTTAGGTACATTATTGCACTTCTGTGATTCTGATTTTTTTCGCTTACGCCAAGGAGATGATTATGATGAAATCACTTTTGGGATTTCTATGAGGAAGAAATGTGATGATGTACATGAAGTACTCCCCATCACGCACACTGGATCACACTGGAGACAGACAATAACTGTGCGTTTCCTTCCCTACGCTATTGCCGTAATAACTGCTTCCCTGATGTCAATCATTGGACCCAGAATCGTTCTGCGGTTATGATCATTGCCACATCCTCATATTTTGTAGCTGATTTGGGGTGAGTGGGAATTTCACTTTTCTGCGCTGCTTCTCCTTTTTGATTACATGTACAATGGGATTTTTAGTAGAAGGCTGAAGCAGATGATACTGTAAGTTCTGAGGGTATCTTACTCTGTTAGACTCTCAGACACTTAATGCAGTCTGGCATTTGGTTTCTGACAAATGCATGAAAAGATATGATGTTGCTCTCAATTATTAAAGAGAGTGGGCTCCTCCTCTATGAACTTACTGAAAATTAATTTGTTCCTTTGACAACATCCTGCCACGTCTTTGGGTTACTAGGTACATGAATGTATAAAACACATTTAAAAGAAGGGATATTTCATTGCACCTAAATTTATCTCTTCACTATCTTAAGTGATACTGCAGGAGTCCAGTATTTTCTTGAGCAGGGAAGTAACTTCTTACCTCCCCAAGCTTTCAGTTTGGCGGTTGATTATTTAGATATGAGCTTAGAACGTTGGCACAGAGTCTTGTTTTTGTCACTTGTTTCCTTGATAGAGTTCATTTCTTTGAGCCTTGATCTCCTGCCATGTGAAGTGATAGTGCTCATTCTACCAATTTTACTCCTTTTCTTTATTGGAAACGTGGATATACAGACAGGAGGAGAGGCAGAGAGGAAGCTCTTCCTTCCGATGGTTCACTCCCCAAGTGAGAGCAACGGTTGGAACTTAGCCAATCCAAAGCCAGGAGCCAGGAGCTCTTCCGGGTCTCCCACACAGGTGCAGGGTCCCAAGGCTTCAGGCCATCCTTGACTGCTTCCGCAGGCCACAAACAGGGAGCTGAATGGGAAGCCAGGAGGCCAGGATTAGAACCGGCGACCATATGGGATCCTGGCTTGTGCAAGGCGAGGACTTTAACCACTACGCTATTGTACCGGGCCCTACCCCTTTTCTACATTGGTTGTGAACATCAAAGGATGGGGCTGAACATTTGTCTATTGTAAGGCATGATTTTCATTGCATACTCAGGTAACCATGGAGAAGAAAGGTAATTCTGAATCAGGTTCTCCCTCCAGTGCTACTGAATCATAGTCTCTAGTGATTGGTCCCAGAAACTTCTGTGTTAAAACAAACAAAACCCTGGGCTTGGCGGCGTGGCCTAGTGGCTAAGGTCCTTGCCTTGATCCCATGTGGCCGCTGGTTCTAATCCCGGCAGCTCCACTTCCTCTCTCTGTCTCTCCTCTCAGTGTATCTGACTTTGTAATAAAAATGGAATAAATCTTTAAAAAAACAAAAAACAAAACCCTGAGTGATTCTGATATGCAGTGAAGGTTTACTGCCCTATAAAAGTATAGAATGGGGCCCGGCGGCGTGGCCTAGTGGCTAAAAGTCCTCGCCTTGAAAGCCCCAGGATCCCATATGGGAGCCAGTTCTAATCCCGGCAGCTCCACTTCCCATCCAGCTCCCTGCTTGTGGCCTGGGAATGCAGTCGAGGACGGCCCAATGCATTGGGACCCTGCACCCATGTGGGAGACCCGTAAGAGTTTCCTGGTTCCCGGCTTCGGATCGGCATGCACCAGCCCGTAGCGGCTCACTTGGGGAGTGAAACATCGACGGAAGATCTTCCTTTCTGTCTCTCCTCCTCTCTGTATATCCAGCTTTCCAATAATAATTTTAAAAAATCTTTTAAAAAAAAGTATAGAATGATGTTGGGACCTATACAATAACTAAACTGGCTAATCATCCAGCTTGAGGTCCTGCACCCATATGGGTGTGGGTTCATGTTCCAGCTGCTCCACTTCTCCTCCATCTCCCAGCTTGTGGCCTGGGAAACCAGCAGAGGATGGCCCAAAGCCTGGGAACCCTGTCTCTGAATGGGAGAACTGGAAGAGGTTCCTGGGCTTCTGGCTTCGGAACAGTTCAGCTTCAGCCAAGGCGGCCATTTGTGGAGTGAATTAGTGGATATAGGCTGTTCCTGTCTCTCCTGCTCTCTGTAAATCTGACTTTCTAATAAAAAAATATTTTCTTAAAAAAAGAATGAGTGGTATTACTATATATAATAAAGTTGGCTTCATTTGTCTTAGAAGATGAAATTGAATGCATACGCAACGGCGTCTCTTCATACCTCACCTCTGTGATTATTTTCAGAGTCTTCATTCTCGTCTCCACTGTCATGTTTCTACAAATCAATTTTGCAGTCAAATCAGTGTGGTTGTCACTTACTGAAAGTCTTATTTAGCTTGTGATTTTTCAGCTTGGTGATTCCTTGGAAAAATGTTTTTACTGTGGTGCAGAGATCTGGTCTTCCAGATCTGACCCTCTCAGATCAAAGGCACAGACATAGAAAAGTAGGAAAAGATCTTGTAACTAACTCAATGTATCTTTTGCTTTATAAAAGGCAAATTGCCAGACTCAAAAAAAATCAGTGAGTCTCCTATGGTCACACAGCCAGATGATGATAGATTCAGCATTAGAACTCGGGCTTCTTCACTGATAGTCCAGTGCTCTTTATAGCGTACGCCCTTCTTTAGTATCCGTTTAGCATCTTCTATGTATTGGTGACATGTAGTTGTCCTATAGATGCACAAACTGATTTCATGTCTTAGGCATGCCAAATACTTGTCTGTAGTGCTTATAAAGTTTTTAAAGACTTATTTAAATTTTTTAATGTGGAAACTCAGATATACAGAGAGGAGGAGAGACAGAGAGGAAGATCTTTTATCTGCTAATTCATTCCCCAAGTGGATGCAGTGGCTGGAGCTGTGCTAATCCAAAGGCAGGAGCCTGAAGCCTCTTCCAGGTCTCCCACCCGGGTGCAGGGTCCCAAAGCATTTGGGCTGTCTTCAATTGCCTTCCCAGGCCACAGGCAGGGAGCTGGATGGAAAGTGAGGTCACTGGGATAGGAACCAGCGCCCATATGTGATCCCAGTGAGTTCAAGAGAAGGACTTTATCCACCAGGCTACCGCACCAAGCCTAGCACTTATAAATTTTAAAATGATCTCTTTTCATGTGCATTTTAAATGTTTCATTTTAGAATAACTTTACAAAGCAGAAGTTGTGAGGCTGTAATCAAGAGATCCCATATACCACTCATCCATTTCCCCTATTAAAATCTCCTGTAACTATTTTTGTCACAACATAAGTAATCTGTCTTTGGATCTCTTTAGGACATTATATACTTTTTCTTCTAGTACATTCTTCTGCCACTCATAGCCCCTGCACACCTGCCTTGCGCTGTACAGGTGACCTAACTTACATGAGAGCAGCAACTTCCCAGCAGAGACTGCAGCCATGTTCCTTCCTGAGGCTCAATCATGAGAGGAGGCAGAGCTGTGTTTTCTCATTGTCCCACATTGAGAGCTCATGTTTGTCAGCCTCACCGTCGCTGCCTTGGGCTTTCTGGATGTTTTTGGATGGGTGCTTAAATATGTCTGCTGAGCTGACAGAATTTCTGCAGGACGGTCAATTATTTGGAGATTGTTGTCAGTGTTTCACCTTGGAAAAATGTGATGCAAAAGTTTTGTTACAAAGCATGAAGTATGTACAGTGACCCACATATTTGGCCTAATCTACAAAGTTTCTCTTTTGCAGTCATGCAATCAGGCTGACTTTTACCCAGCTTACATCGCACGTGAAAATGCCAGCTGATTACATGGCTTGAGAGTGTAGTGCAGTAAGCACAGGACGCTCATTTATCTTCTCGATCCTGTTCAAATTTACTTATGAATGTAGAGATGTAAGGGTTAAAACAGAGTTCTTTCTGGAAAGAAAAAATGACCCATACTTCTCTGTTTCGCAATCTACCGTCTCTAGGACTGCATCAAGTAACGTGAACAAAGCTCATTGTCCTTTCAACATTTCCTCTGTGTTTCTGCGTTCCGGATGCCCTTTATTTCCAGCACATCAGCAGAATGATTTTAAAAAATGAACACTGGTGATAGATCAGTACTACATTTCCTAAGATCAAAAACTGACTAATGTCTACAGAGCAGAAGAAAAAGTAGCAAGCGTGTGGCCTTGCTTGTTGTTATTGCCAGAACCTACCATGTGCTGTGGATAATAAACCTCTTTATTAAACCCATCAGAACTCAGAAAGAAATAATTACAAGTTTGAAATTTCCCAAGATTCGTGTGTCCTTCTGGAGGGTCAGAATTGATCAAATATTAAGTTCTGACATAAACGGTACAACCTTTCTAACTCTGTTATTTGCCCTTTGTTCTTCAAGGAAAAGATACCTAAATACAGTTCTTCTATGGACATTAGTTGAAACTCTAGCTTTGGTCACATTTTTCCTATAATTTTTTTGTGTCTTTTCATAATCATTTTCTTTCAGGTTAAAAATATTTTTATATTCTAAATTATTGGTATAAAGTGAACCACTTTCATGTATATCACAATGTAGGCACAGTAGCATAGCAATACTTGCCACCCCAACTGCCCTCCTACCCACGTTCCCACCCTCCTGCAGTGGCTAGAGATGGTTCCCAGAAGCCAGGAACCGGGTGCAGGGTGGGTACAGAGTATACTCTTGGACATAATGATGAACTGCAAGCATCATGGTGATAAGGACAGGAAATGGTTATACTTCCATTTGATGGAGAGAGCATGGAAGGCAGTTAACATCAGTTTTTTTTTCCTGCATACTTGAAAATGTGCTAGTAACTAAATTGTTTTATTTTCAACATTTATTTAAAAACAACTTTGACATAAAAACTGTACATCTTAGTGGGATATTTTCTGATGTTTTGTTACATGTATACAGTGTGTAATACCCAAATCAAGGAATGTAGTTACCCTTTCAAGCATTTAACATTTCTTTATAAAGCATCCAAAGTCTTATCTTCCAGATTTTCAAAATAGAACAATATTATATGATGCAATAGTATTGTTTGTAGTTACTCTATTGTGCAATATAACCCCAAAACTGAGTCCAGTTCTAAGACAGAACACACAGTCAATCATGACAGAGATAGGTGTATTCTGGAAGCATGTGGTTAGAGAATATTCTTCTTCCAAGTCTCGCCCTGTAACTGCACTCTATCACTCCACTCAGTAGACAGCCTGTCTAGTGCAACTCTGGAGACTCAACCGATGCCCTACGATTCTGTGGTCTTTTCTGGGAGCACAGGGAAAAGTCAGTTTAATATACATCTGAACATAAGTTTATCAATCCTAGAATGAAGGTCTAATAACATGTAGTCTACATCGTCCTTCATTTACTTAATCAGTTATTTATAATTTTGTTGTAGAGTTAGCTCACGTTTTTAAGTGAAATCTAAAATCTGAGGTGTTTTTTTTTAAGCGAAGTAGCACTTTTTCCCTGGATTTCTTTTATAGTTGATTCTCTGTTAGTGTGCACCAGTGCTACTTCTTTTTTACACTGAGTTTGTGTAATGCCATGTCGTTGGGATAGAATTTTGATGATTTTCTCTATATAAAATCATGTAATCTGCAACCCCAAGTCCCCAGAGCTCATTGGAGGGCGGCCAGTAGGTGGAGGTTTCGGTTCACATGCCTGGCCTGAGCTAAGATGGAGCTGGCTGCTTCTTAGGCAGTTGAGCCAGGCTGCAATCCCTGCCCCTCAGCAACAAGCGCCGATGGAGAGGGGGTTCCAGTTCGCATGCCTGGCCCCCATTTTTCTTTTGCTTCCTACTGAAATTGTTGATGTGGTATTAGCAAGACCTTATTAGTAAGACTTTCATTGTTTGGAATAAAGATGACTTGTGTAAAAACAATAATTGTTTCTGTGAAATTCAATTTTTTAGAAATATTTTCTTTGAAGTACTTGATTCTTACTGTCTGCCAAACAAGCAGCATATCTTTACTTCAGTTTCTTGTGTATATACACTGGAAGTAATAATATCTATTATAGGGCTAGGGAGAATAAATGAATTCCTCAATCTGAATCATTTAGAGCAATACCCTATATATTTTAAATGTTAATATGAGTTTCATAGAAAAACAAATCTCGATTGTTGCTGTACATGCTATTAAAAATTGTGATGTTGATTACTAGCACAGCTTGCATTTAAGCGTATTTCTTGAAGTGCAGCTTTACAGGTAAAGATCAGATAAATATTGCAGTAGAAAATAATTATTTCAGGGACATTTTCTCCTGAGAGCTCAAAGCATGGTGGCATACTTCAGTAACTCCCAGAAAATGGTGTATCAGAATACACAACATTTACAAGGTTTTCCTAAATTTTGAAGTTGCTTCTTACTACACTTTTGTGTTCTAATCACTGGGAAGACACTCTGTGTCACAGCATTAAATCCTACTTTATCCCCTACACAACACTTCTTAGGAGCTTATGTTTTTCTGTGTTACCATCTGGATCTCGTTTTTTGCAATGCTGTGTGCCCCATTTTCTGCTTTATCCGTAGGACCTCAAACAGTAACAGATACAGAGCCGACTTCAATTGTTGCATGAATATATTAATGAAAATACTTGGAAAATGATAGCAACTAGTGGATTGGTTTGGATGGGATTATTAAACTTGGTAGACATCAAAGATCTTGCTAATGATAGTGCACATCTCAAGCTGTCCCCGAGTTCAGAGTAATACCCAACTGAAGCAGCCTGGCATTGTAATAGCTGCTCTATTATTTAGCTTGCTAACATAGACTTGTATTTTCTTGAAGTTGATATTTGCTGAGGATGGCGCTAGACACGGTGCCAGCTACCTCAAACACTGGAGCAACCTGGCAAAGGGGGTAACATTTATTGAGTACTCACAGTGTGCCATGAATACATGTGTGGATTTATCTTCTCTGTATTTTATTGATTGAATATTATATAATTCATCTATTTTGGTGGACAGTGTGGTTGTTTCAACTTTTATTGTTGATACTGTGAACATCTTAACATGTGTTTCCTGATGGAAATATTTCTGCAGGGCCTTGGTTCTCAACTTGTGTTCCTGAACAAAGAACATAGACTTCACAATACCTACTGATCAAAATTGCTGTAGATGCACATAGCAAGCCCTCCAAGGGGTTTGATGTACATTAGAATCATCTCAGAACAATTAAATCAAGATTCCTTTGGATAGGGTACTGTGGTTCTATTTTCTTGCCAGAAATGAGAACTATGGCTGTCATCAGTGTAAGTAGGAGTTAAATTTTCAAATATTTTTTAAATTTTATTTTTATTGGAAAGGCAGATTAACAGAAAGAAGGAGACACAGAAAGATCTTTCATCCACTGCTTCCCTGCAACCAAGTGGCTGCAAAGACAGGAGCTGAGCTGATCCAAAACCAGGAGCCAGGAGCTTCTACCTGGTCTCCCATGTGGGTGTAGGGTGGCAAGGTTTTGGACCATCCTCTGCTGCTTTCCCATGTCTTAAGGATGGGAAATGGAGCAGCGGGGGTACAAACCAGTGCCAGTATGAGATCCTGATGGTTAAAAGGTAAGAATTTAGCTTTTGAACCATTGTTCCAGGCCCAAGATTTCCAAATTTATAGGTTAAAATTTTAGTTGAGTTGCTTTTCCAAAATGGTTGATTTATTTTGCTACCAGTTCTTTATGAGTATTTCTGTGAAACATTAAATTGCTGTTACAATGTTGAATTGTATTTATTAGATTAACAAATGGGTCAGGCATTTAAAAATGTATTTTATTTTTAAAATCTTGCTTTTTTATTAGAAAGAAGGAGAAGGGCAGAGTTACTGAAAGAAGGAGGCAGAAAGATCTTCCATCTGCTAGTTCATGCTCCAGATGGCCACAATGGCCAGAGCTGAGCTGATTCTAAGCCTGGAAACAGACACTTTTTCCAGGTCTCCCATGCGAGTGCAGGGTCCCAAGGCTTTGGGTCATCCTCTGCTGTTTTCCTAGGCCTCAAGCTGGGAGCTGGATGGGTAGTAGAGCCGCAAGCAGTTGGGACATGGAATGGTATCCTATGGGATTGCAGAGCTTGGAGGTGTTTTTAATTTATTACTTGTTTTAAATGCATAGTAAGAGAGAAAGAGAGAGACCAGTCTCCACACAAAGATTCATTCCTTAAAGGCTCACAACAACAAATTTAGTTTGGGCAAAGTCAGTCAAAGTTGGGAATGAGGAGGTCTGTTCACATCTCCCATGAGGAGACCAGGGTATAAGCATTTAAGCCATCGTCTGTTGACTTCCAAGATGTCCATAAGCAGTAAACTTTATCAAAAGCAGAGAAGCTGGACCTCAAACCAGGCACTCTGAGATGGGATGTAAGTGTTTTATCTTCTACTCATGTTTTCTGTCATATTGCACTACTGCGTATTTTAAATTTGTGTAAATTCTTTATATATTCAGGATATAATCCCTTTTAAGTTATATATGAAAAAACCACCTTGTTTCTCCTAGGTTTTGGTTTCTCTCTTTCTCTGAACAGAGTATTGTGATTTTTTTTCTGTTAGTTCTGTGGGGGTGGGGGTGTGCACGCTATTGAAAAATCTTTCCTCCCTGTAGTCTCAAAGATGTTTTTCTATACATATTCAAGTACTTAATTCCTGTGGAATCTTATTTTTTTAAACTATGTTCTAAAGTAATCAGTCATTTTCATTTATTTTCCTTTTTGATAACTAATTTACTAATTAACCTGTGATTTCCCCACTAACCTGTCTTGCCAGTTATGTTCAAATATCTCTTTTAGATAAATGCATTAGCCTGCTTCTGAGCTATCTAGCTGTAAATTTGCTTATCCAGGAGCAGTACTTCACAGGTTTAATTATTATAGATTGTAATCAGTGCCGATCCATAGTAAGATAATTCCTTTATTTGTTTTTTCTCCAAGATCATCTTAGCTGTTCTTGCTGATTTGCACTTTAGTGACTTAATAACCAGGTTTTTTACTATCATGAAAATACTGTCAGAATTCTTATTAGAAAGGTTGGATAGTTAGGTCAATTTAGTCATAACTATGAATATAATATCTATTACTTTCTAATACAAAAAAGAACAGATACAATGTAGTTCTTAGATGGAATTTTTTCAAGATTTATTTATTTTTATTGAAAAGGCGGATATACAGACAGGAGGAGAAACAAAGAGGAAGATCTTCCATCCTATGGTTCCCTCCCCAAGTGAGTGCAATAGCTGGAACTTAACCAATCCAAAGCCAGGAGCCAGAAGCTCTGCCTGGTCTCCCACACAGGTAAAGGTCCCAAGGCTTTGGGCTGTGCTAGACTGCTTTCCCAGGCCACAAGCAGGGAGCTGGATGGGAAGCATGGCTACTGGGACACAAACTGGCGCCCATATGGGATCCTGGCACATGCAAAGTGAGGACTTTAACCACTATACTATCGTGCCAGTCACATAGATGAAATTTTAAGGATATGATGAGTGTCAGCTTTAAACATTCTGAACAATTAATACACATAATGTCTCCATTCATTTAGGATTTCTTCAGTGTCTTTCAAAAGCTTTTCATATGTTTCTACATAACACTATTACAATATTTTGTTGAATTTTTTTGTCTGGAACATCACATTTTTGTTGTTAATACACGGTACCATTACATTTTTTAGTTGAAATTTCTAGTTGATGTTTCTAGAGGGGAAGGAAGCTGCATGTTAGTCTTATGTTTGGCAATCTATAGAAATTGTTTTGTTAATTCTAGTAAGATTTCCTATATTATTCGGACTATTCCAGAAACAGTGTAATTTGTAAATACTATTTCTGTGTATGTGTGTATATATGTGTTTGTGTGTATGTATGTACTTTATTACTACTGATTAAGATGCTAAGTGGGGCCCGGCGGCGTGGCCTAGCGGCTAAAGTCCTCGCCTTGAACGCACTGGGATCCCATATGGGCGCCAGTTCTAATCCCGGCAGCTCCACTTCCCATCCAGCTCCCTGCTTGTGGCCTGGGAATGCAGTCGAGGACGGCCCAAAGCATTGAGACACTGCACCCATGTGGGAGACTCGGAAGAGGTTCCTGGTTCCCAGCTTCGGATCAGCGCAGCACCGGCCGTTGCTGCTCACTTGGGGAGTGAATCATCGGATGGAAGATCTTCCTCTCTGCCTCTCCTCCTCTCTGTATATCTGGCTTTCCAATAAAAATGAATAAATCTTTTAAAAAATGTTAAGTGGACACCTTTGTTCTGCTCCTCAGTTTGTAAAAGTATTGATGTTCTAAACATTGTGTCTTGGTAATATACTTAGGTTAGGGATCTCTGTATTAAAAGAAAAAAAAAAAATTTGCTTGAGCAGCATAAGAAAGTCCCCTTCTTTTCCTAGTTAGCTAGAATATTTGAGAGTTTTGAATTTTATCCTGTTATTTTTATCTGCACTGAGGTGATTATTCGTTTCCCCTGCCTTTATTGGTCAATTCTATTCCGTCTTCAGATGTCAGTTCAGCTTTGTATTACTAGTATACTTCCCACCTGGTCATGCTTCATTTTCTCTTGCATTCAGCGTTTGGTTTTAAATGTTTTAGTGCAGAGTATTTTTATACAGGTTAGATGAGCATGTTATTTCCCTTCTTTTGCTGTCCCTGCTTATGTTTGTATTGAGATTCACTCCAGAAGATAAATTGAGGTAGTAGGCCCTCTTTGCCTTCCCTGAAATGTTGTTTGTATAAGGTGGGAATTGTTCTTTAGTTTACCATTACGCTCCTCTGAAGCATTGAGGGCCCAGGATTTTGGTTTTGCGTGTTTTACCCAAGTACAGTGTGCATTGGAAAAGTATGAAGCTTGATGAATTAGCTTAACACTCCTTTAAACTGTCATGTCACTCATAAAATCAACTATTTCCATGCCCTCGCAGTCATTCCTCCTCCAGCAAGATGTTAAGGGTTAGAAGCACCTGTGACCATTAACAGCATTTATTGTTAGTGTTGCCTCTTCTTACACTTTATATAAGTGAAATTCTAAAGAAGTGTAAGTCAAGAGGCTATAGGATTGCATATATTGCTTTAATAGAGTTATTTCTGCTTCACTCTTTCTTTATGTTCTTTTGACTGAATATTTTTTTCCTAAAATATTTTTTGTTCATATGTTCTCAAGTTTGTGAGCATCTTTTTAATATTTTAATCATTGCAGTATTGTTGATTATGTTTTCATTTTATTTCTGCTCTTTTTTTTTGCTAGATTATTCTTGTTAAAGATTTGCCAAGTGGCTAAAACAGCCACCGCATGATTCTGCTGAGAACACTTCAGAATATAGGTTTTATATTATATGTATAAGGATGCTTTAAAAGGACATGTGAATGTGCCCATCACTGTGATGGGGGATCTGAGCCCACTTTGGTAGCAACTGGTAATGTGGACCCAGAAAATGGGCAGGTCTGCTAGTCATTAGTGCTCACCACTGATCCTGATTTTCTTCATTCATAGCGTATGATAGGAACATAGGCTCCTTCCTCTTAAAGTCTGGTATGTTTTCTGGCCAAATAATGTGCTTGGGCCATTACAATATGAAATGAAGCTAACAAATACTGCCTCCAGGGAAAAACATGGAGGCACCAGTGTGAGACATGGCACCAGTCCTTGCTGTGACTGTGAGAGGCAGAGTTTGGATCGCAGGTCAGCCTGTTTCCTCAGGGAAGATGACATGGGGCTGAGCCAAGACGACATGGGGTTGTTTTTTTTTATTATTATTATTATTTTTAATTCATTAATTACATTGTATTATGTAACACAGTTTCATAGGTACTTGGATTCTCCCCACCCCTCCCCAAACCCTCCCACCATGGTGGATTCCTCCACCTTGTTGCATAACCACAGTTCAAGTTCAGTTGAGATTCCCCCATTGCAAGCATATACCAAACATAAAGTCCATCATCTTATTGTCCAGTCAAGTTCAACGGCTTCTTAGGTATACCCTCTCTGGTCTGAGGACAGAGCCAGCAGAGTATCATTCCGATCAATTAAAAACTCCAACATACCATCAGCACAAATTTACATCATTATGGAATTAATTGACATAGTAATGAGTAACCAATATGGTAAAAGTAAATGCGAGTTCTTAACCACCTTCTGTGACCATCTCATTGACATTTCAATTTTAGTTTATACACAACATATAACAAACCTAACATAACATGTTATACATAACATCATATCATCTTAAATTAAGGCAAACATGTGGTATTTAACCTTTTGGGATTGGCTCATTTCCCTTAGCATTATGGTCTCCAGTTTGGCCCATTTGGTCACAAAGAACTGCATTTTGTTTTTTTTTAATAGCTGAGTAGTATTCCATGGAGTAGATGAACCATAGCTTTCTTATCCAATCGTCTGCTGATGGGCATTTTGTCTGCTTCCATGTTTTTGCAATTACTGATTGTGCTGCTATGAACATAGGAGTGCATGTTGGTTTCTCATAAAACAAGTGTTCTGGATATTGTTTTTCACTTCAGCATAGTCCAACAGTTCCCTATCCCAGGAAAATAGATAGCAATTCAGCAATACAACGAGGAAGCTAAATCTAGAGGATATATTTAAAGCATGGTACCCAACAGCTAGAAAATAGACATGCAAATCAGTCAGACATCAACCATTGATAAAATCTGGATACATCCTAGATCACAGCAAGTTTGAAAATATTCAAAGAATTAGATCATTCAGGCCACACATGATTTAGAAATTAAAATGAATTGACAGTTCTTTTGAGAAATGTTTTAATAGATAACACATCAAAAAACATACAGTGAAGTTGGGGGAGAAGCACAGAACTAAGTTACAAAAATATTACTTAATAAAACTTTAGGGAGACAGGTAAAATAATGCATAGAAGCATCATTATTTTAAGATGATCACTAAACACATAAGAAGATGGTTCAAAAACTAACACTGTAAACAATATTTGTTTTTAAAGTAATGATAATCACAAGAAAGTAAAAGAAAATATAAAAAAGAAATGAAGAAAAAAGAGTCCAAATCTGCATTTTTGAAAAGCAGGAGCCAGGAATTTTTTTCCAGGTGTCCCATGTGAGTACAGGGGCCTGGTGACTCAGGTCACCTTCCGCTGCTTTCCCTCCATTAG
Source organism: Ochotona princeps (assembly GCF_030435755.1). Classification (NCBI taxonomy): domain Eukaryota; kingdom Metazoa; phylum Chordata; class Mammalia; order Lagomorpha; family Ochotonidae; genus Ochotona; species Ochotona princeps. Next base: position 38,721,581 of record NC_080837.1, read on the forward strand.
CAGGGAGCTGGAAAGGAAGTAGAACATCTGGGACTTGAACCAGCACCCATATGAGATGCCAGAGTCACACCTTGACCATTATGCCAGGGGAATGGATCACCTCATGAACTTCTGAAGAACCCTATGTATTCATTAGAGCTCTTGAACTAGGCATTTCTTCAATTCTGGAAAGTTATTAGTCATTATATATTTGAATATTTATCCTTTCCTCATTTTTTTTGCCTTGTTTTTCTTCTCTGAAAGTCACTTTGGTTATTTGGAAGACTGCTGACTGCCATTTATCTTCACTTTCCTTTGTATTTTCTACCTTTTTGTTTTAGTTGCCTTCTGGGTTATTTCTCATATCTGTCATCCAGTTCAATAAATCCCTACTTGTATCCCCTGAATAGGACTTATAAACATTTTTAAACATTTTTAAACAGTTGCTGTAAAAAATACTCCCTGAGCTCATCCTGGCTTATCCTGTATTATTTCTTTCACGTCCTTTCTGTGGTATATCTCCCCTTGAATCCAACAATGCTAATGTTCATGCCAATTTCTTTCTAACATTAACAGTATGTTAGGATTACTCAGATGGTACAATTCAATATTCATTGGTAAGATTAAAATTTCCTTGTCTACTTCTGTTCCAGTTCATAAAATTGCCAATGACAGTTTATCTGAAATAGGCATTTCTCTTAGTTTCTACATGAACTTTCTTTGTTGTTCTAGTCTTTGGAATGTATATTTTCCCTGATATTAGACGATTGTAGAATGTGAAATTTTGGTTTGCTCTCGTGGGTTTCCCACATGGGTTCAGGGGTCTAGGCACTTGAAATGGGTATGGAAGTGCAGTAGCCAGGATTTGAATTTGTGCCTCTATGAGATGCCAGCACTGAGTGTGGAATACCACAACACAGACCCCTATAATTTTTTTCTCTATATTTTCTCCATCTTTTATGTCCAACTGCCTACTTAATTATTATAGCAGAACATCAGATCATGCTAATCAACTGTAAAAGAGAAGGTTACCAAAATGACATCTGTTCATTTAGTCTAGAAATCTTATATTTCTTAAAGTCTTACTTTCCTGAAAAGAAAAAAAAAAACAAAAGACAAACCTTAAATAAATGATCATAATCACCTATCCTTAGGTTATTTAATTGAAATCAGTTACCTTTAAAAGTTCCTATTATTTTCTGTGAACTGTAAAATCAGTAGAAAAGTAAATTCTGTTGTTTAGTTAACTCTGTTTTTTTAGTTTAAAAATTCTGTTTTTGAGTTACTTCCAAACATTTTAAATCTCTTCCAACTTAGCTTATTTTAAAAATCCATATGCATTTTACATTGCAAAACTAGCTGTATTCTCAGAAGCATGTCCAATTTGTAGGAGATTCTTACAGAGAACTGTGCTTTGTGCCACATAATCTATTTTTCTACTTCCTACTTGAATATTTTATTTAGTGGAGGATAAAGCAAACATTAAATGGAAAAAGAAAGGAAGGAAGGAAGTGGGAGGGATGAATTGAGAGTGAGAAATCTTTTTGTGCCTCAGACTGTATATTTGAAATGCATAAAATTTGTTCAAAAGAAAAGTCAGCTTAAATTGTATCTGCACTTGAATAGGTGCAGTATAGGTGGAGTATAAATCACGCAATCTGAGTGCAGGAAAGAGCATTGTCAATTTTGAGTCAGTGAACACACAATATCTTAGCATTTGCTGTGTAGCTGGAAGTAAGGACCATAAAAGATGAATGAGACAGCTTTTAAAGAAACTGTGCTAGTATTTTTTTTTTTAAAGATTTATTCATTTTATTACAGCCAGATATACAGAGAGGAGGAGAGACAGAGAGGAAGATCTTCCGTCCGATGATTCACTCCCCAAGTGAGCCACAACGGGCCGATGCGCGCCGATCCGATGCCGGGAACCTGGAACCTCTTCCGGGTCTCCCACGCGGGTGCAGTGTCCCAATGCATTGGGCCGTCCTAGACTGCTTTCCCAGGCCACAAGCAGGGAGCTGGATGGGAAGTGGAGCTGCCGGGATTAGAACCGGCGCCCATATGGGATCCCGGGGCTTTCAAGGCGAGGACTTTAGCCGCTAGGCCACGCCGCCGGGCCCACTGTGCTAGTATTTTGCGCTATTAGAAAATACTATCTTCAACTGAGAATAACTTCAGTTTTAAAGATTATTTTTTTTTGCTTGAAATCCAGATTTACAGAGAGGACAGACAGGATTCTGTCTGCTAGTTCTCTCCCCAAATGGCCCCAACAGTCTGAAGCCAGGAGCCAGGAGCTGCTTCTGGTTCTCCAACATGGGTGCAGGGCTTAGAGGTTGAGCCATCCTTTGCTGATTTCCTAGGCTATAGCAGCAAGCTGGATTGGAAGTGGAACAGCCAGCCAAAAGTAGAGGGATGCTGGCACTTGTGGGTAGAGAATTAACCTATTGATCTACCATCTCAGCCCATGACTCTTGTTTTTTTTTTTAATTTTTAAATTTTTCTAATTAAAAAATTTTAGATGTATTCATTTTTATTGGAAAGCCAGACTTATAGTCGGAAGGACAGACAGAGAGAAGGGCTTTCATTCACTGATTCACTCCCCAAATGACCTCAATGGCCAGAGCTGAACTGTTCTAAAGCCAGGAATCAGAAACTTCTGAGTCTCCAACTTGGGTACAGGGAACTATATGGGAAGTGGAGCAGGCAGGACATGAACCAGTGCCCATATAGCGTGCCATTGCTGGCAGGTAGAGTATTAGCCAGTTTAGCCATTGCACTAGCCCCATGACTCTTATGTGCATGTGTGTTTGTGTGTGTGCGCTATTACTTTTCATGATATGGTTCCATAGGCACAGGGATTCCCTTCTCCTCCAAGCTCCTCCCACTGTTTTCCCCTGTATTGTTATAATAATATAGTCCTTCAACAGTCAAAAGTGCAACATTCTACTATTTAGTGTATCATGTTATTGTGGGTATAAACATTGGAAAATAGACTAGTATCGTATTGTCAAGGTACATTTAACAGTTTCATTAGTAGTCTTCCTTTTATTTGGGAGTAGAGATGCATAGTGCAACTTAATCTTCACTTCCCAGTTTGCTAGTCTCCGTTATAATACAACCCTATATTTATAGTAGCACAATCCAAAATAACGAAGAAATGTAAACATTTCAGGTGCCCATCGCAAGAGGAATAGATAAAGAAACTCTGGTACTTCCTTTCCATGGAATACTACTCAGTCATTTAAAAGAATGAAAATCTACCATTTGCAACAAAGTGTTCCCAACTAGGGACTGTTATGCTCAGTGAAATAATTCAATCCCCCAAAGGTAATATTACCATTGATATGCTTGTCATCAATGCTGCTTTTGGCTACTTGCAATGTGGTTACCATTTTCACAGAAGCATGTTTGAAGTTGCTTTGGTAACAGAATGGACAAGGATAGAAGTTATGTACATAGTCCTGCTAACCTTAGGAAGCTCTCAAGATAACACAGCCTGATGAAAGTTTTGTTGATTTGTTTCTGTGAAGTGTCCCAAATATCAAATCTAACTGAAGCTTAGAATTTCTTAAATAATTCTTCTAAATAAGGTAGCACAGAAGTTTTCTTTAGTGATTCCTAAAGTATGAGCACAACAGTCACTTGCAGAATTCCCCATTACATGTGAAGGCAAAAAAATATTTTTAAAAGCTCTTAAATGGACCATTTTGGGATTTGCTACCCGCTTTCAGAATCCAGTAACAGTATAGTTTCATTTCCTCTGTGAGTCACAATGTGCATGCTGTACTGTCTACTTCCAACAGGAAAAAACTACTTTTTTTACACATGCAATTTGACAATAATAACCAGTTTCATTTGTGTCTGAGTCCTAGAACTGGAATTTCCTGCACTATGGTTGGTATTCCATGTTCTAATAGCCAGTTTGCCTTTCACCCTATTGGGAAATAACACTCCAGTGAATTGTCATAACATCCTATAAGTTCTAAGTGTGGGGTGGGTGCTGGGCACAGTGATTGAGACACCACCTGGAATGCCTGTATCCCATATAATACTCCATACCTTTATCTTTTATTTCTCCTCCTGATTCTGGCTTCTTGCTAGTGCATATCCTGGGAGGCAGGAGAGGATGGCTCACTTAATTGAGTCTTTGCCACTCACATAGGAGACCTGGGTTCTGGCTTTGGTCTGAACTAGCCCTGTGTGTTGCATGTATTTTTGTGGGCTTTTTGGGGGGCGGGGCAGTGAACCAGTGGTTAGGGGAATCTCTGTATCCATCTCCATGTTTTTGCCTTTCAAAAAAATATTAACTTCTAAGTCAGTGAGTTGAACTGATTTTTTGAAAGATGAGCATTCTTGGTGAATATCTGTAGATGTGCTTGACATAAAAGTTGTATATTTTTAACATTTAAAAAAAGGAATATGGAAGAGATAAGGGAAACATCTAAATTTTTGTAACTTGGCATACATGATGATGGTATCAGTAAAAAGGGAGCAATGTCACATATACCCAGCTAATTTATTTGGGGAGTGAACAAGTGGATGGAAGATATTTCTCTCTTTCAAATGTATTAAAGTTTTTTTAAAGCACTGAATAACAAATGATATTTAATCAAAGGATAATGAAAAATGGACCCCCCCACCATGGCTGTCTTCATTAGCTCAGCCTTGACTTCTCTGAGCCTGCAGTTAGTGTTGGTGTAAGAAACAATTGTGCTGCCATGTGACTTTGCATCTGTGTTTGTGATAAAAAATGTTGAAGATTTTTCACATTATGTCATCTAAAGGCATGTAAGAGTACACATGATTTCTACAATGGTTGTTCTTCATTCAAGAACTAATGAACTTCCTTCTATCAGATTAAGATTAAATAGGCTTCCAATTTCTTTTTATGCCTGACTCCCGATGTTCAGTTGCAAGAGACTGTCATTGGAGTGGAGCTATTGTGTCTACTATTTTCATCTTTGGCTTTCTCTCTCTCTCTTTGTTATTATATGATTGTTTTCTATATAACTTAGTTTTACCAAACTTTATCTTTGAATGTTTAATGTTTCCCATTACCAAGGAAAGTTTGAATTTTGGGATTTGATATAAATGGCCCCATATCTGTAACACCCCCTACCTGCAGATAATTCTCATTTCCTAATCCTACTCTTGATATACTCTTTTTTTAATTGAACTGTTTAATTCTCTTGATATATACTACTTATTTTCTTGCCATTGTGTATTTGTTCATGCTGTACTCACTCTTTTTTTTTTTAAAGATTTATTCATTTTATTACAGCCAGATATACAGAGAGGAGGAGAGACAGAGAGGAAGATCTTCCGTCTGATGATTCACTCCCCAAGTGAGCCGCAACGGGCCGGTACACACCGATCCGATGCCGGGAACCTGGAACCTCTTCCAGGTCTCCCACGCGGGTGCAGTGTCCCAATGCATTGGGCCGTCCTAGACTGCTTTCCCAGGCCACAAGCAGGGAGCTGGATGGGAAGTGGAGCTGCCGGGATTAGAACTGGCGCCCATATGGGATCCCGGGGCTTTCAAGGCGAGGACTTTAGCCGCTAGGCCACGCCCCCGGGCCCTGTACTCACTATCTTAATACTTGAAGCATTTATTAATAGCTACAATGGAAAGTAGAAGAGGAAATTTATTAGCCAAAGAATAAAAAGATTGTCCTCTAGAATATTTGGAACCCATCGGAAGAGAAAATATAATACACTGTGTCCTCCTTTGTTTTGAATGCTCTGGCCTACTGCTGTTATGTTTCTCATGTGGGAAGACCTGTCCCTGGAAATTCATCTTTTAGATGAGTAGAGACTTTCTTTCCTGGGATGTGAGAGAAAGGGAGTGGAATGAAGGGCAGAAAACATACAGTTCAAGTGTTGGGCACTGGCTTGCAAAAGCCATCTGCTTCTCTGAGTAGTCATTCAAAAATCTCTTAGGCATTTGTTACTGCAGCCCCACCTCCCAAAACCAAAATCTTGAGCCTATGCACCAAGGAATAGGATCCCAGGAATTGAACTCATGTTTAAAATCCTGCAATCTTCTTGAATAGGGAGGAGAGAATGAAAAGCCACTAGAGTTATTCTCAAATTTTACTGTGTATTTGGGGTCTGGACATTTTGTGAAGTCATGAGAGAAAAATGTAAAAGGAGAAAATACTGATGTATGGGGCAATGTCCACAGCTCTTCCCTCCCTCCCTTTTCCTCCCCCCTTCCCCCCCCCCCCATATTCCCTTCTTTCTTCCTCATTTTTTGGCTTTCTTGTTCATTTTGGAGGATGGGCTCTTGGCTCTAGTTCAAGTACATTGCAGAGGCATGGTGAAAATGGATTGTGGTTAGTTAGGTTATCCAGAAAGACAACAAAGAAATCGAATACTCGACTTGGCTGTGGCCCAGATGTCTTCCACGGAATAATGGTCTGCAATGAGCACAAAGACCCATGCACAGAGGCTTGGAAATGTTGTGAGGCAGATTTAGTTTTTAGCATAGGGGGAAATTAGAAACAGAGGTCTGGATTGCCTCTGAGAGACATTTTTGAGTTAGTTCATCAAGTGAGAGAAGCCAGTGGCAGCGGTAGAGTCAGGTTGGCTTGCATTAGGGCTTCCAGTGATTGTCGTGGTATGCCTGTGGTGTGCATAGTGACAGTGCTGCTTGCTTGCCTCAGCACACCCACGTTCAAGGATCCAAGATTCAGACTTCCCCACTCCCTATACCCAATGCTGACATTGATGGTTAGAAACTGCTTTGCAAGTAGTTGTACAGTAATAATTGTTAGCAAGATGAATATGTACAGTGGTTAATTGTGATTATGGTAGTTGGAAAAAATGGTGTTAGAGAAAAGTTACAAACCAACTTGAAATAATGAGAAAAGAGGTTATTATACTGAGATGAATCTTAAACTTGGCTTGTAAGAATTGGCAGGTTCATTATAGATAGTGCATCTCAATCAGCTTTGAGCCAGTGGTACCTAGCTTACTGATAACATCACCAAATGAATGAGGCACATCTGATCCATCTCTTTGACTATAAATATCCTTACAGAATGTGTTACCTGATGTTCAATATCTGAACTGTCTCTGTGAGAGATTATTTTATAACCAATGCAGTAACTTCTGCTGTTAATTTTTATACTTAAAGCATGTATTTTGCATTCCTGTTTTATAAAACTTCAGTTGTTGAAAACCTTTGTTTTTTTTTAAATCTATTTTATTGTATTGTTGTTGACAATCTTTACATAGTTAATTACAGTTAAAGAAAGAAAAAGAAAAAAAAAGGTTCAGGGGGACAGGGAAGTGGGTAATACTATTATGTCCATATTGTTTCCATCATGTATCTGAGGTAAAGGGGGATACTGAGGGAGAAGCCCCACCCGGTTTCCCGCCCACTCCGAGTCCTGGATGTGGGGCATGCTCTGAGATATGTGCTCGAGTGGTGTTAATAGTTCTCCGGTTATGAATCGCTGCCAGTTTCGCTCAATGAGGTCATCCACTGATTGATATGGCCCATTATAAAGTCTCCGTTTGCCCCATATTTCGCTGCCAACATATAGCTGAGATGAATGATTGATCTGCTCTGTCTTCTGTCTTTTCTTGATTAGAGTTCTGAGTCCAGCAGTTCGATTGGGGAGATCTCCAAAGAAACTTTGAGGTATTCCCAGACTAGTTTCTTGTATGTTCTAGCAAGCACAGGGCCCGGCACAGTCCATCACCCCGATCAGCTGGTGGTTTCAATTGCTGGGTTGGTTCTGTTTTCAGTCCCGAGTTGCACTGGAACCAATGGGTGTTGCAGTCCAGTCTGGTTTGGCCCTCACACAAACCAGTGGGAGCTGCAGCCTAGTCGGGGCGACCCACAATAACCCCCACCAGGCCCGCCCCCTACCCTGGTTTGCCAGTATGTGTAGCAGAAAACCAGTCTGTCCCCCATCCCATTTGGCTCTGGTACTTGTCAATGGGTATTAAAGCTTAGTTCTGTCTAACCAACTCAACCATCCAGCCCTCACGGGTGTTGTTGAGTGCCTCTCTATCTAGCCATCCCAGCTCCCGTCCTAGTTTTCATGCCCTCCCACGGGAATAGTGACCCAAGAAGGGGGCACCCACTTGTTCCCTCTCAGGTCTCTCTCAGTCCCGGTTTATGCACTCTTCAGGTGGTTCTGTGATTTGACTTGACAGAATTAGTCCCCAGTGCCAGCTTCTGCGGCTATGCCCATACATCCCTCACCCACTCCAATTTATGCTTGCACCAGCAGGAATAATCAGCCCAGCCTGGCTTTTCCCTAATCTATTCCACATGCAGCACACAGGTGATGTAGCCTTGCTTAGTCTGGTCTGTCTCTGTCCCAGCCCACGCTCTCCAGTGGGAGTAGCTGTCCAGCGAGGGAACCAGCCCCTTAATCCCCCTGCCGGTTCTGCCCCTCCCTTCTTGGATCTCACGTGTGCTGGTTGGGTGCTGCATTCATATCCAGTACAGGCAACCATGCCCTGGCATTCCATAATGTGTACTTGTTTTGTCGCGACCAAACCCGGCTCATCCCACACTCTGTTCTGGTGATCGGATTTGCCAGTGGGTGACATGAACTGATTCAGCCTGGTCTGCTCCTGACCCATGCTGAATGTGTGCCAGTGGGAAACTTTCCATGACCTATTCTGGGCTGTTTCCTATCATGCTTTTGCGCTAACCTGCAGGGACTGTGTCCTGCCAGAGGAGTTGCCCAGGCTCCTCCATCAGAACCCTTCCCAATGGCAGATTTTGCGCATGCCAGGGGGTCCTTGAGCCAACCCTACCCAGTTCACCTCCTGTCCTAGCAGGAACAGTGGCTTTTCCTGGCTGGCTTTCACCCCGTTCTGGTTCTTGTTGTTGGATATTTCAGCCCGGCCATGGCTCGTCCATACCCACATAGAGCTCACGCGTGGCTCAAGAGGGGATTGAGACCCAGCCTAATCAGTCCCACATCTACCCTGGTTCTCCATAACACCAGATGGTGTTAGGATCTGAACTGGCCTGGTGCATCCAATCCCAGCCCACACTAGTGCCTCGGGTGACTACAACTGTTTCCTAGATAGAATGCAGCCCCCATTCCAGCACACGCACCCCTTGGTGGGAACCTCAACCCAGTTAAGGTGTCCCCATGTCTCCCCAACTGGGCCTGTTCCTAGCCGTAGATCATGCGCCTGCCAGTGGTTGCTCTGACTCAGCTTATCTCAGTCCCTCACTTGTCCTGGTCTCTGCCTTAGACAGTGTGACTTAGCGTCCTTGACTCAACTAGCTACCTAAGCAGCGAATCAGACAACCAATACCCCAGAGCTCCCTGGCCGGGGGCCAGCAGGCAAAGCCTGGCACCACATGGTGCACTGGCCACCCTGGGGGAGGCCGAGGACTCGTTCACTGCCTTGCGGCAGTGTCTTTGGCGTGAGCCCCCAGCATTGGGTCCGACCCGGCAGGGGCACCCCCCACAGCCGCCACACTGTGAGGAGCGGCACTTGCCCCCGAATCCCAAGGCCCGAACCCCTCCCAAACTCACCCTGCCACAAGATATTAGCAGCTGGGTGGAGTTAGGAATTTTAACCCAGTTCCCAAGTTCCCTCATGGCATACTTACCCTGAGGGAAGAGCTCTCTTGGGTCCTGTGAGAGGCCGAGGACTCGTTCACTGCCTTGCGGCAGTGTCTTTGGTGTGAGTCCCCAGCATTGGTTCTGACCCGGCAGGGGCACCCCCACAGCCGCCACACTGTGAGGAGCGGCACTTGCCCCCGAATCCCAAGGCCCGAACTGAAAACCTTTGTTTTGTTTGCTTTAAACTGTAAAATTATATAATGCTCTCCTTGATAAGTGAATGGTCCAAGTCAGTGAGTAAATTGCTCAAATTGTGATAAGACTCACCTCACATAACAGATCACACACACACACACACACACACAATCTCATCACATTCCGGAGAGACAGCAGTGAGAATGATTCATGTGGCTCTCTGGATATTTCCTTGGACCATAATATTATTCCTACTTTTTCTGATAGTCTGGCTCTAAACATAAACAATTTTCTTAATTTGGAACCTTTAGGCCTAGAAGAAATGAGATTCTTAGGTACTCAAATCAGTATTTATTTATTTTTCTTTGTTGCTTTGTGTGTGTGTGTTCTCGACCCTTTCTTCCCATTATTTCTCCCCCTAAGAAGACAATTTTCTATTGATTCAACCTATGAAAAATTATAAGCATATATTGACTATGTATCTGTTTATACAGTGTGGTCAGAAACTATTGTAAAATCTCAGAATTTTTTTACCCCTCCATCATGAACCAGTGTTTTTCCTCTAATTTTTCTGTACGTATGAGAATAAATTAGAGACATTGTGCCTCTTTTCCTCAAATATTTAGGCTTTGTTTGCTAAGAACAAGGGCTGCCCCTTATATAATCAGATTACATCTATCAAGATGTGGAAACTTAATGGGGATAGAATATCATTATATAACCCACAGTTTGTATTGAAATTTTGTCAATTAGGACAAGAAGGGCCTTTGAAACCTGTCTTTTTTCCACCAGGCATCATAGGAATTTAATCCATGATTACAGATGGCATTTGTTCATGACGTCAGTTCAGTGTCTTTTATTGGAGAATAATTCCTTAGTCTTTTAAAAAACTACAGGTTATTTTGTAGACTGCCCCTCAATTTGGGTTTGTCTGAAATGTTTTCTGCATTCCATTCAGGTTGGGGTTTTTGGCAGAAATGGTGCAAAAGTGATGTTATGTCTTTCTCAAGTGTATCGGGAGACACATGATGTCAGGGTCCCCCATTACAGAAATGTTAACTTTGATCTTGTGCTTAAGAGAGTGCATGCAAGTTTTTCCCACTGCAAAGTTACTGGTTTCTCCTTGTGATTCATCAGTACTTAGTGAAAAAATATGTTGATATCTGTATATGTCCTCTTTCTCATAAAACTCTCCCCTCTCACCATTTGTTGTTAGTATTCATGAATGATTTTTAACTATATTATCCTTTTGAAAGCTTTTAGTTGGAATTCCACTCCAATAAGCTTTCTGTACCCATTTATTTAGCTATCTCTATTATCTATTACTCATGAATTCTAATTTCATTCATCAAGTCATAACCTATTGCTATTATTCATTTTGGAGCACAAGTTGTGCCAAATTTGGGACCCCATTCAAGTTTGTGTCCTTTGCTGATATATTGTGAATTCAACATCCTCGTGAGTACCTAAGATGTCTCTTGAGCATACTCTCCCTTTGCCGACTTCCAAAATGGTGGGAGGCATTGGATTCAGTAGATGAGAGTATGTCATTGGTAATAAGGTAACCATCCACATTTGCATCTGCTTATTCATTGACAAAATGTGGCTACTAATATTCACTGATACTTAACTGCGTTGTTACATGGTATTAAGTAAAATATTTCAGAGCAGTAAAGATGCCTGCCTTCCACACCAGAGTGCTTGGGTTTGAGTCTTTCCTCTGGCTCATGGTCCCAGATTCCTAACAATGTAGACTTTGGGAGGCAGTGGCGATAGTTCATATAGGTAGGACCCTGTCATCTACATGAGGGATCTAAAGTGTGTCCCAACTCCCAGCTTTGGACCTAGTTGTTGCAGGCATTTTGGGAGTGAAACAACAGATGAGGGTATGTTCACATCCTCTTTCTTTCTCTTTTTCTCTACCTCCCTCCCAATCTCTTACTTTTAAGTAAGTAAAGAAAAAAAAAAGCAAAATATCACTGAAGAAATCCTAGACAAGTTAACAAATTTGAATCCTTGGTGGGAGTCATTAAAATGATCACTAAATTAGGCTTTTGTGATGTTAGTAAAACAGCATTATTTTACTTTGCCTTTGATAAAATGTATTTCTGCTTCTGGGATATTTTGTTTGGTACCATCTGAAATATGCTCGTATCATTATCACCACAAAAGCATGATTGACTGCAAATGAGCCATATATAGAACTGGAATTTGGCACCCCTAGTGTGTAATTCTCTGTAAAAGCATTGGCAGCAACACACTGAAAATCCTTCTCATATACTGGTAATGTCTCCAGTAGGACAGGTTTGTTCAGACAAGCCTCCCCTTCACCGAGAAGGCCATTTTTTCGTTGTTGTTTTTCTCACTGTGGCCCTTCCTTTGCAGCCTCAGAGAACCCTTGGCATTTGTGGAGCTCTGGGGAATAGGAATTTATTTCTCTAAAGAAATTTATTTCTCTAAAGAAAAGATTTCTCTGGAGGATTCTTTAGTTAATTTGTTTATAAGGAAGAATCACCAGCAAGGAAGGAGAGAGATAAAGAGGATGGGAAGAAGAGATTGATTGATCTTCCATCTGATGATTTGCTCGCCAGATACCCATAGCAGCCATGGCTGGGCCAGGCAGAAACTAGTAGCCAGGACCTCTGTCTGGGTCTCCCACATGGGTGATCAGGACCCAAAAGCACCTGAGTCATCATTTCCTACCTGTAAGGGTGTATTAACAAGAAGCTGGATGGAAAGCCTAGAGGCAGGATTCAAACTATGCTCTCTGATAGAGGATGCCAGAGTATCAAGCAGCAGCAATTTAACCATGGTGCCACAATGCCCGTCTCTTGAGCTAACTTATTATCCAACAACAAACAGAACTGTTCTTTACATTGGGTGCAAACAGTTACCCAGTGCCCAAGGAAAAGAAAATCTGACAAGTGATACCTTGTTGCTGCTTAGAGTCTTAATTGGACTGGAAATATCTTTCCTGTTATGTGTGGTGAAATTCAAGTTCTGGACATTGCTTGAAAACAAAAAGGCAAATATCCATTCTAGAGTCATAGTTTCTTTGGCTGTGAGAAGCATCTTGCTAGGCCTCTAGGTTTTGGGTTTCAGTTGGAGAGACCTGAGGATTTTTAAGTCAAATCTCTCCTTCTCAGTATTTGTACTAATCCAGCATTAGTCCCACAGATAGTTTTAAATCATGATATGTCATAGAAGTAACAAGTAGGAAGAAATCAGCCTATCTTGGAAAATTTCTGACCTCTGCTTGCACTGCATCGCTTAGCAATGCCATTTGGTAGTTGGTTGGTGGGGAGCTTATGGAGCTGTGGCTGCATATCCCAATCTTAGTCACCATCCTAAGTGGTTCCTATATCTGTCAGAACTCTGGGGGATACCAGGAAATGTGAGACACAGCTCCAGCCATCAAGGGAATTTTAGTCCAGCCTCTTACTTTTCTGCGTCTACCATGAATTAGATCTGATCTAGGCCATTTGAGAATTTGGAGCCTGTAAGGCCATGGAATAACTCCCTGAGGATAGGAAATTTCCTGCTAGTATCTTGAGTATACTTGAAGGAAACACCAATATCTTCATGTTTTCTTCAGGTCCTCAGTCTTGTCCAGGATTGAGAATATCTGAGAAATGATTATGGAAAGTAGAAAAAAGGGGGCCTTGAATCTTCAGGTCAGTTTCTTTCTCCACTACACAGGAGTACAAGTTAGAGTTATGGTCAATGGAAAAGCAACAACACCTATCTATAGTTTTCAGTTTCCTGCACTGTATCTGAGTACATTTCTCTGCTCCTTGAGTTTGGGTTGCTTGTATGATTTGTCTTGCCAACTAGGACTGTAGTATCTTGATGCAAGCAGAGACTTGTAAAGAGTTGGCACTTTGAACTTTGCTCTGTTGCTGCCTTGGGAGCCCTGTCATTATCACCAGGTAAACAAGCTGGTGCGGGTCTGCCGAGTAGAACAGAGAGGTGGTGAAGTTATCCACCTCACCACAGCCAACCAAGCCCTGGAAGCAGACACCTGGCCCACTAGTAGCTGACTGCAAAGACATGAATTATCAGGACTAAGATCAGATTAAAAAACTATTCAGTTGATCTCAACTCAAACTACTAACTTAGTAGAAAGGTGTGCTGAATAATTAAATTATTACTACTTAAAGATGCTAATTTTCAAAAATGTAATTTTGCTCTTAGAAACTATAAATATAAAAGAGTCTCATGTATGCTTCTTCCAGGTCTCATGATAAGTAGCATCTTGTACTCATATAATTGGAGACCAATATCAAAATCAAGAAACTGACAGAGGTATGTTATTAAGTTACACTAGGGACTTTAGTTTTCATTATGTTGAGACACACATTACTCTGTGTGTGACTCAATGCAGTTCTTACTCCATGTTTTCATTAGTATGACAAAACTTTCCTCAGTGAAAGAGTGTCTTATGCTACATCTTTGCATTTGCTTCTAGACCCCACTATACTATTGTTCCTGTCCCCTAGACATCACTTATCCATCTTCAGTTTCTGTAGTCTTGTCATTTGAAGAACGTTGTGTCTGTGGGATCATTTAATATGAATGAACTTGAACATCCATCCAAAGTTTTGTGTGAATCAGCACTTGACTCCTTTTTGTAATTAAGTAGTGTCGCCCTGTAGGAATTCAGCAGGTTAATTTTAAATAATAGGTGTTTTTTTTTTTTTTTTGCCAGTTATGTGGCTTACAAATATTTTCTACCAATTTAACTCTTCAGTTCATCCTGTGAGGAGCTGCTTTTACAGTGCAGATGTTTTAAATTTGATGATCTCAATTTATTCGTTTTTCATTTATGGATTGTACTTTTGGTGCCATGTAAGAATGTTTATGTAGACCTTTGACCTGAAGATTTTATTCTGTTTTCTTTTAAAAATCTTGTTTTACATTTAAATCTATGAATCTTCTTAGGTAGCCGTTGTATATCACATGAAGTTTAGTTTGAGCTTCACTTTTTAGTTGATAAATGTTATGTTAATATGCATAACATTGTTAGGATACTTTGTTCCAGCACAATTTGTTTAGAAGACTATTCAGTCTCTACTGAAGTGTATTTGAATCTCTGTAAAAAAATAAATTGGGCTTATGTCAATTAATTCCATAATGATGTAAATTTTTGCTGATGGTATGTTGGAGCTTTCAATTGACTGGGATGATACTCTGCTGGCTCTGTCTAAGAAGCCGTTGAACTTGACTGGACAATAAGATGCTGGACTCTATGTTTGGTATACGCTTGCAATGGGGGAATCTCAACTGAACTTGAGCTGTGGTTATGCAACAAGGTGGAGGAATCCACCATGGTGGGAGGGTTTGGGGAGGGGTGGGGAGAACCCAAGTATCTATGTAACTGTGTCACATAATACAATGTAATTAATGAAGTTAAATAATAAATAAATAAATAAATAAATAAATAAATAAATAAATAAATAAATAGGGCGGGGAAAGCCAGCACTTTGATACAGAATATTAAGTCACTACTTGGACACTGTATCTCATATTGGAGTGCTGGCTTACTAGCTGGCTATTCTGCTTATCCAGTTTTCTACTAATGTATCTGAGAAGGCAGCAGAAAATTACTGGAGTAATTGGGTCCCTGCAACCCATCTAGGAAAGCAGAGTTCCTAGCTCCTGGCTTCAGCCCAGTCCAGCCCTGGTTGTTGGCCAGTAGACATTTGGGAAGTGAAGCCATGGGTGGAAGAGCTCTCTGTTTTTCTGTTTCTCCTGCTCTTTGTATTGCTCTGCCATTCAATAAATCTTTAAAAGATAAATTGAGGTTTGTTTTGTTTTTAAGGTTTTGTTTTTCCATTCATCTATATGTCATTTCACCAATAACAACTAGTATGTATATATGTATAGTTGTATGACTACAGCTATATTTAAATAACAGTAGTATTTGGCTTGTTTCTGACACCTAATTATCACTTAATTGCTTCCACTTAATTATTCAAATATTGTCTTAGCGTTCTAAACTCTGCTTTTTCTCATATAAATTTTATAATGAAGTCTCTTATGTCAACAGTGATGTTGATAGAAAATGCCTTAAACCTATAATTTGAAGTACATCTTTATTATATCATGTATTTTAACATATATGCATAGTACCTCATTCCATTTTAAGATCTGTGATTTATTTCAGCTATATTTTGTAATTGTATATTTATAAATCCTGGCAAGTTTTATTAAATACCCTCCTAAATATAGGATGATTTTCCATGCAAAAATCAATGACTGACACTGTGTCCTTTAGAAGATTACAAGTAGTAAACACTTAAGCTCTGTTGATCAATATTTGTTAGTCTCATGGTGAGTGAACTATAGGAACAGTGAGAATAGATGTAAGTTACATGTGTGGTGGTGGAGAGGGTCAATGTGTCCTGCCCACTGAAGGATCAAATGTAGAGTCTTACAGACGGTTTCCAGGGAAGAGGCAAGGTGCAATTTTTTATATATTTTTTTTTATTGCATTTCATTTTATAACAACGTTACATAGGCTCTGGTGTTCCCCCATCCCCTCCCTGTGCCCTCCCCCAATGGTGGATTGTTCCACCTTGTTGCAGTATTACAGTTCAAATCCAGTCTTGTTTCTTTCATTGCAAGCATGTGCCATGCATAGAGTCCAGTATCTCATTACCCAGCTGAATTCAACAGGTGCAATTTGTAAACCCAACGTTAGTCTAGAACTTTTACACTGGAAATTGGACATACCCTGTGGTAACATCTGGGCATTGAAATGTGTCTTGAGACTTTAAGATAATGAGCACAGACAGAAACAGAAAGGAATGGAAAGATAAACCTATGTTTATTATTTTTATCAGGACAGTGTTTGATTTTGCAGTGAAGCTGCCAACTGGGAACCTATAGCGAGATGCCTGGTTTCAAATCTTGACTCTGACACCTGACTCTAGCTTTGTGCTAATATGTACCCTTGGAGACAGCAGGCAATGGTTCAAGTAGTCAAGTTCCTGCCACTGGCATGGGAGACTTGGACTTGACTCACAGCTCTTGATTTCACTCTGACCTGGCCCCTGCCCTCACAGGTATTTCAAGGAGTAAACCAGCAAGTAGATACATCTATAAATAAATAAATATTAAAATAAATAAATAAGTAAATAAATAAATAAATATTAAAATATAAACATTCAAGGGCAAGAGGATAATACGCAATGATCTGGAACCAATAGAAGCCTACAGTGGTGAAGAGAGGCTTGATGCAGTTGGTTCAGGAGAAACACACATACATACTATACACAGTCCATCAATCAATGAATCAGATCTTCAAAGATCAGTTGGTGAGGAAATCATTGTTCATCCCACAAACTGTGTAACAATATAGTAATGCTTCCTGGATAAATTGTGGGGAACCGTTTTTTCTGTCAAAGGCCATTTGACCATTTATAAACAACATCACTCACGGGCCATACATAGTGAACTACTTACACATTAGTCTCCTAAAGATTTATTGAATTTCAAGTCTTGCCTGTAGTTGCCTTGCTGGAGACAGACCAGATGACTTTGTGGGCCTTATGTGGCCTAAAGGCTGATGCCCCCCATCCATGCTCTAGCTACTAGTGGTAAATTGAGCATGAAGATATTCTTCCTACTACCCCTCAGATGATGGGTCCTCGCTGTTCCGGGATGGAGAAAAGATATGCATTATCAACCAGAGCCTTAATTGAGGCACTACCAGTGGTGTCTGGGAATAAAACAGTACCTTTTGGTGAGGTGACACAAAGAATGCCAGTGTAAGTAAGACAAGCAATCCTATCATCACACAACAGGGAGGGGAATCTACTAAAAAAATAAAACTCCCAAACAAGATGAACATTCAGACAAAAATGACAATACAAAGAAATTTTCTCTTATGATGATAGTCAGCAGACCCAAGAATCTTTATACTTCACATATGAGGAACTGGAAGTAGTATTGCAATATTAAAAATATGTTTAAAAGGTTCTTCGAAGAGCTGCTTTCTCTACTGAACGTTGTGTGATATTAGTTCTATAGTCTGATAAGTAAAACACCTTCCCCTTTCCATGGCAGGCCAGTAATAAGAGTAGAGGCAGAAAGGATTGAAAACACTTCAGTTATAGCAGCAAAGACCTAAAGCAAGGTACAAACGTTACTCAGGAATTTTTAGTTAGAAATAAGTAAAAGAGAAAATGAGTAAAGAACAGGAAACAAAATCTTAAAACATTGGAAATGGAAAGCATACTCACAGAAAGAAAAAAAAATGCAACCAGTAGATGAACAGACATCTATTCCCAGATTGGGATGAGGAAAGGAAGTAAAACTGAAAGACATTGCTGTCAGTTGCCCACCATGATCTTGTACAAGGATGAACCTCATCCTTGTCCAAGCTCTACTAGACATGACAGAGAAGAAAATGATGAATTATAAGAAAAAGCTGAAGGAATGACTGGGAAAGCAATTAAAAAAGACTGAAAATATCATCCCATTCAATTGGAAGCCCCAGCACAACATCAACAACAATTTACAACATTATGGAATTAATTGGCATGGTAATGAGTAATCAATACATTGTAGCAGTGCAAGTTCTTTTTTTTTTTTATTGTTAATTATTTTGCATTATGTGACAGTTTCATAGGCTCTGGGAATCCCCCCTCCCTCCCCCTCCCCTCCCCCCAGTGGATTCCTCCACCTTGATGCAGTATTACAGTTCAAATTCAATCAAGATTCTTTCTTTGCAAACATATACCAAGCATAGAGTCCAGCTACTTATTGTCCAGATGGGTTGAATAGTTTCTTGGGGAGACCTTTTCTGGTCTGAAGTTTGAGCTGGCAGAATATCATCACAGTCAATTAAGAGTCCCAATATAACATCAACAGCAATTTGCAATGTTATGGAATTGACATGGTTTTGAGTAACCAGTGTATTAAAAAGAAAAAAAAAAGGAAAACAAGTCCTAGCCACCACCTATGATTAGCTCATTGACATTTCAATTTTAGTTCATATACAGGACCGGCTGCTCTATACCTTAAAATGGCCATAAGGCACCATTCAGCTGTTTCGTGTCCATTTCATCTTAGTATTTAGCCAGTTGTTGTGTTGAAGTAAAATTTTGCTGATCTTGGCAGATTTTAGGATAATCCAGACTGGCTTGTAACTCTAACAAGATATATGTCAACATTTTAGGTGCAGAACATTTTTTTTTTTTTGGGGGGGGGGGTGCAGGAAAATCCTCAACACCATGGTGAGGAGTAACTAATCTTTGTGACCCACCCAGCGAGGCATGAGCCAATCCATGCCAGCTCTTTCCTGTCAGATTTCAAGCTCTACTTTCTGTTGTTTGTCTATTTATTTTAGCGTTTTTTTTTTTTTTTTTTTAGTTTGTATGATTGTTTGTTTGCTGTGAGGGGTTTTCGAAGCGATCCCGATGGTCATTGCGAGGGAGGGGGGGGTCCAGAGGTGGAGCCAGGCTCAGACCAGAGAAAGCTCTCCTCCCTGGTCCCAAAGGACATTTATTGTTCTTCTGTTTCTGCAGACCACTCAGGGCTTCTGGTTGTCTTTCCGATGACGTTGGTTTCTGCGCGGTAGTGTTTGGACTTCTTCCATCCCCTGTGGAAGCTCCGGTTGGGGGTGGGTGACCTCAGAGTACTCGGCCTCCGAGGGCATCCAATTCCCTGTGGCCTCCTTGGCAGTTGGGATATAGTCCTTGTTGCTCGTGTTAATAGTTTGTGGTGAAGGTCTGGGAGTCTTCATGGTTGGGATCCAAGCTTCCTCCTTACCACCTGCTCCACTCTGGAGTGCCCCCCTGCTCCACGCACATGACCTCCTGTTAAGAGGTTGTCAGGATCGCACCCGATTCCCCCCTCATGCATTGGTATAGTAGTTTTATTGTTGTTTAGTGCCGCTTTGAGTCTGTTATCTATGAATTACCAGATTTGATCTTGATAGGCTATATTGTACTTTTTTCACACTCTTTATGGTCCTGAAAGATTTCCCTGCACTCCCCCCCATTACAGGTTAACATAGCGTATTGAGGGTATAGTAGGTTTTACAGTTTTTCGATGTAGATCTTAAGTATTCTGACATTAATTGTTGGTTTATAGATTATATCGCGTTATCTTATTGCATTGGATACAGGTTATAAGAGATTGCACTAATATTACAATATACAGGTACTATTTTCCAAGTTGTTCTCTTTTCATCTCAGATTAAGGCAAACGTGGTATTTAACCTTTTGGGATTGGTTCATTTCTCTTAGCATGATGGATTCCAGTCGGGCCCATTTGACCACAAAGAACTGCATTTCGTTTTTTTTAATAGCTGAGTAGTATTCCATGGAGTAGATGAACCATAGCTTTCTTAGCCAGTCTTCCGCTGATGGGCATTTTGGCTGCTTCCAGGTTTTTGCGATTGTAGATTGTGCTGCTATGAACATAGGCGTGCATGTTGGTTTCTTGAGTAGAAGATGTTTTGGATATATCCCAAGGAGTGCTATTGCTGGATCATATGGTATGTTGATTTTCAGTTGTTTGAGTATTCGCCAAACTGATTCCCATAGAGGCTGTACAAGTCTGCACTCCCACCAGCAGTGGAGAAGGGTTCCCTTTTCCCCACATCCTCGCCAGCAAGTGTTGGTGGTATTATGTATGTGTGCCATCCTTACTGGAGTTAGGTGGTATCTCATAGTTGTCTTCATTTGGATTTCCCTTATTGCCAGGGAACTTGAGCATTTTTTCATATGCTTGTTTGCCATTTGGGTTTGTTCTTTTGTGAAGTGTTTGCCCATTTCCCGTGCCCATTTCTTGAGCAGTTTGTTTGTTCTGGTGTTTTGGTTTCTCTGGAGATCTTTGTATATTCTGGAGATTAGCCCTCTATCACCTATGTCATGTGCGAAGATCTTCTCCCATTCTGTGGGTTGCCTTTTTACTTTATTGATTGTTTCTCTAGCTGTACAGAAGCTTTTTAGTTTGATGAGGTCCCAATTGTTTATTTTGGTCTCGATTTCTACTGCATTTGGAGTCTTTTTTAGGAAGTGAGGGCCTACCCCTAAGTGTTGCAGTGTGTTTCCAACATTTTCTTCCAAAAGTTTGAAGGTTTCTGGATGTAGGTTTAGGTCTTTTATCCATTTAGATTCGATCTTGGTGTATGGTGAGAGATGTGGGTCTATCTTTTTGTTTCTGCAGGCTATTAACCAGTTGTCCCAACAGCATTTATTGAACAGACCTTTCCATTTGCTTGGGTTGTTGTCTGTCTTTTTGTCGAAGATTAATTGACTGTATCTGTGTGGGTTTCCATCTGTTGTTTCTATTCTGCTCCACTGATCTTCCTCTCTATCTTTGTGCCAGTACCAGGCTGTTTTGATGACCACTGCCCTATAGTATGTCCATAGATCCGGTACTGTGATTCCCCCTGTTAAGTGCCTGTTCTTCAGAGTGGTTCTGGCTATTCGTGGTTTTTTGTGTTCCAGATGAATCTGTGTATCATTTTTTCCAGTTCGATGAAGAATGCTGTGCGTAATTTGATTGGGATTGCATTGAATGTATATATTGCTTTTGGTAGTATAGACATTTTGATGATATTAATTTTGCCTATCCAGGAGCATGGGATGTTGTTCCATCTTTCGAGGTCTTGTTCTATTTGTTTTTTGAGTGTTTTGTAATTTTCTTCATAAAGGTCATCTACGCTTTTGGTTAAATTTATTCCCAGATATTTCATGCTTTTTTCTGTTATTTTGAATGGTAGCTTGTTGGTTAGATCTTCTTCCATCTTGTGGCCATTTGCATACACCATGGCTATTGATTTTTGTTCATTTATCTTGTATCCTGCCACTCTGCCAAATTCTCGTATGAGTTCTAGGAGTCTTTGTATTGAGTTTTTTGGTTCTTCTATGTAGAGAATCATGTCGTCTGCGAATAGTGAAAGCTTGACTTCTTCATTTCCAATTTGGATTCCTTTGATTTCTTTGTCTTGTCTTATGGCTTCTGCAAGTACCTCTAGGACTATATTGAATAGCAATGGTAATAGTGGGCAGCCTTGTCTTGTTCCAGATCTCAATGGGAAGGGATCCAGTTTTTCTCCATTTAGTATGATGCTGGCATTGGGTTTTTCATATATTGCTTTGATTATGTTGTGGATTGTTCCTTCTATCCCCACCCTGGTTAGGGTTTTTAACATGAAGGGGTGTTGAATTTTGTCGAAGGCTTTTTCTGCATCTATTGATACTATTATATGGTTTTTGTTTTTCAGTTTTTGGATGTGATGTATCACATTTATGGATTTTCTTATGTTGAACCATCCCTGCATTCCCTGGATGAAACCTACTTGGTCTGGATGGATGATCTGTCTGATTTTTTTTGTATTCTATTGGCTAGGATTTTGTTGATTTCCAGTTTCACTCCGTGATGGTCTGAGAAGGTACATGGTATGATTCTGATATTTTTGTAATTAGTTAAACTTGCTTTGTGTCCTATTATGTGGTCTATCCTTTAGGATGAAATATTCTATAGACGTCTACTAGGTCCAGTTGTTCTATTGTGTGTGTGAGATCTGTGGCGTCTCTGTTGAGCTTTTGCTGCGTTGATCTATCTATTGGTGTTAGTGGGGTGTTCAGGTCTCCCAGAATTATCGTATGTTCATCTATGTCTCCCTTTAAGTCCAAAAGTAGTTGTTTCACGTAGCTGGGTGCATCCGGACTAGGAGCATAAATGTTAAGAATGGCGATTGGTTCTTGTTGGATCCTCCCTTTCAAGAAGATGTAGCGCCCTTCCCTATCCTTTTTGACATTTGTTACTTTGAAGTCCGTATCATCTGAGAATAGGACTGCCACACCAGCCTTTTTTTCTCGTCCATTGGCATGGAATATTTGTTTCCACCCTTTCACTTTAAGTTTCCTGAAGTTCCTTCTGGTTAGATGTGTTTCTTGCAAGCAGCATATAGTTGGGTCCTGATTTTTAACCCAGTCTGCTAATCGGTGCCTTTTGAGTGATGAATTTAAGCCATTTGTGTTGAGGGTTAATATTGAGAAATTATAATTTTGCCGTGACATATACCTGTGTTTTTGAGGTTGTTGGTAATTGATTGTCGTTTCTGTGGATGGACTTTATTGAGATCTCCCTGATTGCCATCCTTGCTTATGGCTTGCTTCCTTTTTCTCTGGGAGTAGCGCATTTCTAAGGAGATTTTGTAGAGTTGGTTTTGTGTTGGCATATTCTTCTAATTTCTCTTTGCTGTGGAAGTATCTAGTTTCGTTCTCGTATAAAAATGAAATCTTTGCTGGGTAGAGTATTCTTAGTTGACAGTTGTTCTCTTTCAGTACTTGAAAGATTTTGTTCCACTCTCTTCTTGCCTGGAGCGTCTGTTCTGAGAAGTCGGCAGTGATTCTGATGGTCCTGCCCCTAAATGTAAGCTTCTCTTTGGTTCTTGCTAACCTTAGGATTCTTTCTTTGTATTCATTGGAGGGTAGCTTGATTACCACGTGTCTTGGGGAGGATCGTTTTGGGTCCACCCTGTGGGGAGTCCTCTGGCCTTCCTGAATTTGGATTGGGTTCATGTTCCAGGTATTTTGGAAGTTCTCCTGCATAATTTCCTCAAGTACTGGTTGTATGCCTGTCTCTCTTTCCACTCCTTCTGGGAGCCCCATTATTCTGATATTTGACTTCTTGATGTTGTCGTTCATCTCTTGGATCGTCTTGGTTGCCTTGTGTAGTTGTGCCTCTAGTTGGTTAATAATCTGCCTGTTTTCATTCTGGGAATCTTCCAAGTCGGATATCCTGTCTTCTGCTGCTGTAATTCTGTTGGCTAAGCTCTCAACTTTGTTCTTCAAGTCTAGGATCTCGTTTTTGAGCGATTTTGTTTCTGTGATTATGTGGTTTTTGAAATCTTTGAGCTCGTCCCATCGCTTTTCATTGTCTCTGAAGAGTTTTATAATTATTTTTCTGAACTCCTTATCAGAGACGTCTTCAATTTCTTCATCTGTAATCTCTGCGATTGACCAGGCTTTATGGTGGCTTTTTGGGGTGGAGCAAGCTGTGTCTACGTCACTAACTCTCTTATTTCTTCCCATATTTGTGGCCCAAGGTGTTGCTGGATTCTCACCCTAGTTTAGTGTTTGTTTTTGAGAGACCCAGGCACCAGCTTGCTGAGGGGTCTCCAAGCGCTATCCTGTAGAGATCCGAGCGTGCAGGCGTGGAGTAGCAGGGTGCGGGAATTTTCAAGGCACTTTTGGTGCGTCTCCAGTACACTGGGCCACAGGGCGCCACTTCCAAGGCCCAGCAGATTCAAAGCGCACTCTCAGCTCGTCCCCTACACGTATGCGACCACAGGACGTGGGGGAATGAAGGCACTCTGTGTGCGCCCCCTTTGCGCAGGAACACAGGGCACAGAGGATTCTAGGTGCTTTCTCAGTGTGTCCCCAGTGTCAGGGACTGCAGGACATGGAGGTTAAAGGCGCTCTCTGGGAACGCCTCCTGCACGCGGGTCCGCAGTGCCCTCCTGGTGTGTTTTCCAAGCACAGGACTGTAGGGCGTGGGTTGTTCCAGGTGCTCTCTAGAGGCACCTCCTGCGCAGGTCCGCCCACCCCAGCAGCACGGGACCGCCCACCCGAGTGCAGGGGACCGCCCGCCCCAACGCTTGCACAGGACCGCCCAGTCCAGAGGCACACCCGGGTCTGCACAGTCCAGAGGTGTGGGTTCCTGTGGGTCAGTACCGCCTAGCTGTGTGCCAGTCTGCAAGGCACGGGGGAGTATTCAGTGTGCCTTCTGCCTTTCTCCTCAGCGCACAGGACCGCTGTGCGTCAACTCCAAGACAGTTTTGGCAGATTTAAGGCACTTGCCTTGTGTCCCCAGAGGCTGGAGTCGCCGGGGGTGGGGGGGGGGAGCGGGTGGAGGGGTGGGGAGATGAGTACCAAGGATGTTCAGGGTCTGTGCCTGCCGCTGGAGAGTTAACTCCCGGAGCCTCCGACCCACTGCTGCCCCGACCCAGCTCCCTCAAACCTCAAGTTCTTGCAGTCTGCCTCTGCCTCTGGTGAGGACTTTCGCCGTGGGTGCTGCTCCTGGCGGCTGCGGCGGGTCAGGGTCTGTGGCGGGTATGGCGGCTGCCGGAGGTTTCTGTGGCTGCTGTGTCTCCTGCGGCTCCCGGCGCGGCTCCCAGCGGCGCGGCTCCCAGCGGCTGTGACTCAGCAGGTCTGGAGCGGAACACCGTCTTCCCTGCCTTGTCTCGTTTGTTTTCCTGGTTGCTCTTCCGAATTTTGTGGATTTTTTTGGCTCCACACTGTCCTGGTAACTTCACACTCCTCTCCCTGCAGGTGTATGCTGCTCCACTTACGCTTTTGTCACGTTCTATCCCTCTCTGTCTGTGAGCTCCCTCACATCCATCTTCCTATGTCGGCCATCTTGCGAGTCCTCCAGCAGTGCAAGTTCTTAACCACATCCTGTGACTACTTCATTGACCCTTCAATTTTTGTTTGTACACAGAACCGGCTGCTATACACCTTAAAGTGGCTATAGGGTACTATTCTCTTTTCATTTTAGTGTTTAGCAGTTTATTGTGTTGATGCATAATTTTGCTGTACTTGGTAGATTTTAGGATAGTCTAGACTGGCTGATAAATCTAACAAGGCCTTTGTCAACAGTTGAGGTGCAGAACAGATTTAGGAGGGGTGATATTCTGCCAGCTCTACCTTCAGACCAGAGAAGGTCTCCCCCAAGAAACTGTTGAAATTATCTGGACAATAAGATGCTGGACTCTATGCTTGGTATATGGTTGCAATGAAAGAATCTTGACTTAATTTGAACTGTAATACTGCAGTAGGTGGAGGAATCCACTATGGGGGGAGGGTTTGGGGAGGGAATGGGGGAATCCCAGAACCTAATTAATTAATTAAAAAAAGACTGAAAATACAAAAAGAGTAGTGAATAGACATAAGGGAAAGATCCTAAATACTTGTGTATCTTGAGTCCAGGAAAGAGAGTGGAATGATTAAGGAGAAATAAAATTGAAATATAAGGTAAAAAGTTTCCAGAATTAAAGCAAGATAGTAACTGTTCAATTGAAAAAATCTTAATAAATATGTTTTTATATAATTTATCAGTCATTGCTAAAGAAGATGAACGACCTAGATTCCCAGTTGTCTATTGCTCCTGGCTAGCTTCATGAGTTAAATAAACCGTTTCTACCCTCAAGGCATTGAAATATTAACCAGATTTGTGGATGGCACAGAGAGATTGTGTCCTTAGTTGTATTTGACTTGGAAATAATGTAAAGTCTGTTTCCATTCTCAGCAGCTTCAAAGTAACAGGTTCTATAGTAATGTGCATTTCTTATTACTCTTGGAAGGGAAGGGAATATACTGTTTGGAG
Source organism: Ochotona princeps (assembly GCF_030435755.1). Classification (NCBI taxonomy): domain Eukaryota; kingdom Metazoa; phylum Chordata; class Mammalia; order Lagomorpha; family Ochotonidae; genus Ochotona; species Ochotona princeps. The sequence goes on from NC_080837.1 coordinate 38,747,656, forward strand.
TTTGGAGTTAGGTTGGATACACCTGCAAATCTTACCTCCTAGCTACTGTATTTTAAATGTTTCCAGCTCCTTGTGGTTCCAGGCTTGGCTTTGACCTTTTCCTGCCAAGGGGTACCTGTTACGCTTTTCAGACTGCAGCACTAATAACACACATATTTCAATAGAGAGAGCAGAGAGAGTGTAGAGAGAGTCCCTGAAGATGTTTGCTTTTCTTTGCTGCTTATTACAACTAGATATGTAGCCATAGCCCAGAGCTTGCCCATTTGGACCTAGTCCATGAGCCCAAGTAAAGAGATGGATCATTGCTTATTTCTATGCTCTCTTTAGTCCTTGGCCCTTGTGAAATTAGAAATGGGTGCCAAGGTGACCTCCTAATTTTAATGGACTCTATATTTGGCACATGGGCAATTGAGTAAACAGAAGTACAAGTGCTAAACAACTTTGGGGGGACGGTGAAATCCCTTAGCTGGAGAACCGAGTGAATTTTGAATAAACAATTTGATTTAGCTTTGAAAAGCTCTTTGTTTATTTCTAGGTAATTAAAAAGTTGTAGGATTGAAGGTAAAAAAGAGTGCTTTGAGAATTACTCATTTTATGTTTTTAAATCGGGAGTTTGGCATCTGTTACTGAGTGACTAATTTCTTTTGTGGTGAGTGTCTGTGTGCAGATAACACACCAATCAAAATAATCCAGTGACTGCAGTCAAAACATGTCTGGAAAGAACTTGAGATTGTTTCACTATGAATTGTGGCTCAGCAGATGCTAGGTAAAAATCTAACTGAAAGGCCACTGAGGACTGGGTAGGTGTGCACGTGTGGGTCTTAGCTGGAGGGAACGACAAAGAGTCAATAAGATGAAGAGTATAAGAAGAGAAAACAAGATGAAAAAGAGACAAAAAAAGAAATCTTGAGAGTCTAAAGATTAAAAAACTGAACTAGATGAGGGAATGATTTACTGATTATCATCAAAGCGCAAAATGAAGATGTAAAATAAATATCATTTCTTATGTCCTATATCCATTGTAGAAAGTAACAATATATGAAGATATGACCCTGTTTTGAGCAAGATGAGTGGGATGTTGAGGCAATAAGGTTTGCTATAGTTTCTCACATGGCAGTGCAGGATGACATTGTGACCAATTTGCCCAGTTAGATTTCACTACCTTACTGAAGCAGTCTATGGTGGGGAGAGTATTGTGGCACAGCGGGCTAAACCACGCTGTGGTATGTCCACTTGCCATATCAAAGGACCTGTGATTGATTCTTACCCACATCTAGGGACTTGATTTCCTGCCACTTACCTGGGCGACCTGGATATGGTTTCTGGCTCCTGGCACAGCCCCAGATATTGTGGGCGTTTAATCTCCCTCCACCTGCCCACATTTCAAATAAACAAATACTTAAAAAAAAGAAATCTAGAGTACTAATTGTGTGTGGCTTCAGTAAATAACATCTTGATGCAGTGGTGTGGTCTAAGGAGCCTCAACAAAATTAGAGATAAGCATCTATTAATGTTCATCTTCCTAACTCTTCGTATTTCCGATAGGAAATACATGGGCATTAATTAAGGGATACATTTATTTTGGACTCAGTCAATACAATACTTAATTCAGTAATTAGAATAAAGCTGTTATGTTTCATCAGTTGCTTTCACTTAAAGTATCCTGTTCCATCTGTCAGACATGTCTGTGCTGTGGAGATGTTATCATCTTGCAGCAAGCAACCTGATGCACAGAGATATAACATTAGTTGCCCAAAGCCACAAAGTTAGAAAAATGGCCAAGTGGGGCTTGCATCCAAGTTCAATATTCTTCCACTGATTGCCTGCCCTGAAATGCCATCTGTGGTTCTATGTTTTGTTCATATTCCTATTGCAATTGTGTTGACAAACGAATTCTAGAGTCCAGATGTGCATAAAATTTCCATATCCACATTCTTCTGGATGTTAATGGAAGTCTGTGATTTCTTTTTCTGTTGTAACTTTTTCAGAGTGTTAAGAGCAAAGTATTTTGGAGGAATTTTCTCAGTTGAATGGGTAAATTCTTAAGGTTCAATGATACATGTGAAAAGCCATCACTATGTTAGTCATTTAAACTTAGTAGACTTCAGGGAGGCTTTCTCTGAGTTCCACTTAAGACAGTTTCTCATTGGGTTCGTGAGAAAATAGTGACCAGTTTATGACCAAACATAGCATAATCAGAATGCGTTTTGGTTTGTGCTTGGCTTGTTGATCTACTGTAGGACCATGGCTGAGAGAAGCATGTGAGAAAAACACATCACTTGTTCTCCTTCAAGTAAGTTAGTTTGAAGATTATGGAGTCTCTTTCCATTTCGTACTATTTTTCTGAAAAGTACATAGTCATTTTATTTATTTGGAAAGCAGAGAGACACAGAGTAAGTACAAGATCTCCTATTTGCTGGTTTACTTGCCAAATGCCACCCCTCCCCCCCCCCCCAATCAAAGCCAGGAACCTCAGATTCAATACAAGTAACCTATAGGATCAGCAGGGACCCAACCACGTGGACAATCACCTGTTGACTTTGAGGGTTCACAGTAGCAGGAAACTGGAGTTAGAAGCCAGGATCCAAACCTGTGTATGGTTTAATGACTGTTCTACATGCCTGCTATAATTTTACATTTTCTGATTCAACAATGTCAGTATTTAATTCATGACTGAAATCATTTCAACAAAGATTTTTGAGGATTAGAAGTTTAAAGGGGACATACTACCTTTCAATTTTGGCCTGTATTAAACATCTTGAAGATGTAAAGAATAGGATAAGGGACAAATAAATTATGATGTTGGCCTTTTATTTAACATTGCTAATTAGATTCCACATGCATTTCTCTGATGTCCTTTGTTTCATAATGAGGGATACTGATGGCAAATGAAATTTGAGCATTTTTTTTTCTTGATTTAAGCAGCTTAATTCTGGTCAAGTTGCTTTCAGAGAAATAGACAAAATCTATATTACTTGCCCATACTTCCTGTGGGTAAGGGTTTGGAATTGAAGTTCCTTAAAATTATTTTGCTTGCTATTAGATACTTCTTACAGTTTAGACTTTCAGAGGGCTGTATTGGTTCCCTGTATATCAGCAGTCTATACCCATATTTTCCATAGATCTGTACGAATGTTAAGGCATCTTGGGACTTTCTTTCCAGAAAATTGAATAAATACACATTTTTTTTCAACTCAATAGGCACAAATTCAGTATCATTTAAGTAACTGGAATGGTCCTGTTGCTTCAACTTCACAGAGTGAGAACAAGGAAACTCAGAGATGAGTAGTTTGCCGATAGCTTATGAGTGACAAAGGCAGGATTCAAACCCAGCCACTGGAGCTGACTCCTCTCAACTCCTTCCTGCACCCCTAAAGATCAAGTGTTAGGGAACAATGAATGGTCTGGTGGCAAAGAAGTTCTAAATCATTAGACAGTCTGTTTTAATGCCCAAATTATGTTTCTTGGAAGCTGTAGAAGTATCTCTACAATTTGACAATCATGACATACTGGCTTTCTAAAAAGCTTCTGATGCAAAGCCTGGGAAAGCTCTTTCACTTCATTGCTAGGAGGAGGGAGAGAATTGAAGTCACTGCCAAGCATGATTTCAAGTGCACCAGAAGGGATGCTCCTAGGGGTGGGGGAGAGATGGAGTGGGTAGGTTATCTGACTTATTCAGGGTGGGTGTGAATTGAGAGGCATTTTAAAAACCATGTGTAAATGACTGTGTAATTCATTTAGTCAAATACAGGAAAATCAGTTCATGTGTTTTCAAGGAAGATGGGGCAAGAAAAGTAAGTGTAGAACTGAAGGTGACGAGGTGATGTTTGAGTTCCTGATGTTTTCAGCCTTGCATAAATTTGTGTGGACTATGAGGAGGCTTTGTGAAGAAACCTTCAGCCCCCACAAATAAAAGGCCTAGTCCCTGGGTGACACAGGAGAACCAGTCTGTTTTAACTTTTAATACTCAAGGATGTTCCATCCTTATCAAAAAACTGGTTAAATATGTTTGCTCATTTCTTTTTTTTAATTTAAAAATATTATTCAAATATTATTATTTATCATGATATAGTTTTGTAGGTATAGAGATTCTTCTCTCCCACTCCTTCCCATTGTCTCCTCCTGCCATTTTCCCCCAGAATTATCACAATAGTATAGTCCCTTAGTACGAGTTACAATATTAACTTTCTGCTTCTTAAATGTATCATGGCATGGTAGATATAGGCAAAGGTAGAACACCTAGGATCATACTGTACAGGTATATATTCATGTTTCTATAGGAGCTGTGACCTGAGATCTTACACATTTTTTTCCAGATGGGAATTTGAAGCCAGCAGCAGTCAGCCCTGTGTTACTGAATGTGCTACCTCTGTGCTCACAGGTCTCTTTCCTTAGCTGTGGGGTCAAGATGAGCTCGCAAAGATCTTTATCATTCTTTCCAGCCTCACTGTCTATGATAGCAGAAATGAAGACTTTGTATTTCTGCCAGCCAGCCCCTGTGGTTGAGGGCTTTACAGCTTCTTTTGGGGACTACACCCCAGTACTGGTTGTTCCCAACCAACTTGAAGAGAGGGATTTTTCCGGGTGACTCCAGGCAAGGCATGTTGTGGAGCTGGAGCTGGGTATCTATTGTAAATGTGATTACCACTGGAGGGAAGCTTAGATCTCAGTAGGCTGACATCTGGGGTGAACATTTCTGAACAACAAGTTTCATTATCAGGGAAGAGAGGTGGATACTGTTCCCATGTGGTCACCCATGTGTCCATCTGAGTGATTGAGTGGTCCAACCTGCAGGAGGTGTGATCACAGATAACAGCAATGAAAAATACTGAAGCCTGAGGTTCACATTTGTGGTAAAAAGCAAAGCTTTTCCAGATTTTGTTGTCAAAACAGGAGCTAACTGAGGCTTTGGAGTGCTTTCCCTACCTAGCTGAACATCTATCTGGTAGCTTTTCTGCCCAACTGATCTGCAGCCTGGATGCCACCACAGCTCAGAGCACTGACCTGAGGATTTGGTATCTAGGACCTTGATGCCGTCCTGACCCCAAATCATGTGCCTTTCTTTATTTGAATTTTAGAGTATGTTCTATTGCAAAATTCTATGACCTGAGTTCTTGGATAATAAAGACTCTGGTCAGTCCTAGCATTGATTTTCTACCTGGACTTCAGAGCTGATGTTTTGGTTTGTGGGATCATGCCTTGGTGGTGGGAGAAGATGGATGGAAACCAGGGAAGCCTGAGTGGGATACCCCTAGCTGCTGCTCTAGACCCAGCCAGTGTGGCCAAAGGCTCCATTCAACTGTCCTTGGTGTTTTTCACACCTACTCCCATTTTCCTACCCTTATTTCCTCTATGTCTCACTAGAACTGAAAAGCTACAGTGGCTTCTTCTAAGCTACATAGCTTAGAACTCTGGGAACACAGAGAGAATGGGTATATCAATGACACAGCAAAGAGGCTACAATGACAGGAAGGAGGGGGAGATGATGGGAATGTGTGGTGGGAATGTGTGTGGTGTGAATGTGTTCCCCCCAAATTCCTATGTTGAAACTGAATCTGCAATGTGGTAGTATTAAGGCTGTAAGCTTTAGGAGGGCAGCGTCCTCATGAATGGGATTAGCAACCTTAGAAACAGGGAGACAACCTGAGAGACTGGAGGAACAATCTTGGACCTCTTCCTTCTGCCCGCTATATGAGAGCATTATATCCTGTCACCTAGTGGAATGGGCATTCACAAGAGAGGCAACCTTCTGGCACTTTGGTCTTGGACTTCCCAGTCTCTAGAACTATAGGAATTTGTGTTGCTTTTACATTGCCCCGCGTCCGGTATTGTACAAATGGACAAAGACAGAGAGGAAGATGTTGACTTTGGCTTAAGAAGATAATGTTGGGCTTAAATTGGTGATCAAACATGTCAGAGGAAATGTATGGTTTGTAGTTGGAGAGTGCAAGCAAACAAGCAGAGAAACAAGTCAAATGCTAGACACAAGTATTGGAGATGGCCTGTTAGAACATGCTTGGAGATATTCATTTGGAGTAATTGGCCAATTAATGATGGTAGAATACGTCAGACTGAGCTCTCTGAGAAAGGAAAACAAGACCATTAAATGAACTAGACGGTTCAGGATCATCCTGGAAATTACCCACATTGTTCTCCCAGTCAGTGGGGTCCGGACTCACTATTGCTGCTTAACTTCTTGCTCCCAGGTGTCTGGAGTGAGTTCTTCCCCTGACGGCTCCAGCCTCATTCCCAGAATCTTCCAAGGGTGCCCAACCTGTGTTGGGGCGTTAGTTCTTACCCAGAAGTAACTGAGCCTCAAATAGTGTTTCCCAATCTCTTATTCGCAGTACTAGCAGTTTTGTTCCACAATCACTTAGCTATCCCTAGGATCCTTCCTCTGATCCTCAGGAGAACCAGAATCACAACAGTCTGTGAATTATTTTATTCTCCCCCCTTTATTTCTCTACTGAGCAGAATTTGGAGAAAAGCTACCATGTATGGTGATCTCACATAATCAGGAACGAGTTTTGAAGGATTTTGTATATTGCTTTTGGACTGTATTATCATCACAAAATTCTTACATGGTTATCACAATGAGATGACAATCTAATTTGAGGGCCCAGTTGTACTAAAAAGAAATCAATCTTCCAAAATAAAAACAAAGACAGTCATTATACAAGTAAGAACTGTTATGTTTTAGATTTTTCTTTGAGAGAAGGTATAATTCTTCTGTTATATTTTTTTCAGAAAGTTTCAGCCTTTAATAGTACAATGACATGGCATTAATAGGAAATATCATTTGTCAGTTTTATTTATAGAAAAATATTTTTGAGTAATGTATGCTTATGAACCAAAATATAAATAAAGAGCCTATAATGAAATATGTCTCCTTATATCCATCCTTCAGGTATGTAGACCCCTGGATGCCCCATCTTTCTTGCACAGATGGTCCTTGTATGCAATCATACAGACACATAGCTAAACACATATCACCTCTTTTTTTACTTCAAATAGTTGTATATTAATTAACCTGCTTTGTTTTTTTCCACTTTCTAGGATGTGAAAGCTATAAACTAAGAGTGTTGCCTTTTTTTAGTTGAAAATTGTCCTGTTTATTAAATACACTGTTTATTTAAGTTCCTATTAGTAAATAAAACTCTGTTTATTAATTTATTGAAGATAACCTATATTGTTTACAACCAGTGTAATAAAATAATGTTGCAATTACTATTTACATTCTCATTAAGATGGCCAGGGGAAAATGAAAGTTGTGTACCAATGCAAGCACAATCATAAAATAAATTCTCAAAAGTTTGATGTCTGGGCATGCATACTGGTAAATTGCTCTTCATGTTTATTTCATCAGTTCCTACTGATGTATTATGTATGATTTATGGCTTTGCACCACTGGCCAATTTTACAACACAAAGAAACTTAAGAGCAAAGTTTCTGTATAGACAGAGAATGAACACTCAATTAGTATTGTCAAATAGCAGAATATTTCTATTTGAAAATGTTTAGCATTTGATTTAAGGCATAGAATTAGCCCTTGGTGTAGTAAACAACATTTTATAGTACGATTTCAGAGGCACTGATGGTCTAGTTGGTAATTTTTCATAATATCTTCTTGATATTATAGTCTAATAATAGTGATGTTTCTAAGTTAATAAAATTGAGTTCATCTATGTCATGTTGTCCACTAATAGCCAATGCCTTTGCTCCAGATGAAGCACCTGAAGCTTCAGTGTTGGTTGGTGTGTTGAAGACTCCTGGAAATATCCCTCCTGTTTCTGTGTACTGTGTCCTTTCCACGATTCCTGTTTCTTCATAGGCCAGAGTTGCCTCAGATCTAACAAAGGAAGTAAAATATCCATTCCTTGTTCTTTCCTTGTCCTTTTCTCTAAGTTGTAACTTCAAAAGATAGTCTCTTAAGATGTTTTATTATATAAAACATCGTCATAAAAAGTTGATAGCAGGGCCCGGTGCCGTAGTCTAGCAGCTGGGGTCCTCACCTGGCACCAGCCAGCATCCCATATGGGTGTCGTTTCTAATCCTGGCAGTCCCATTTCCCATCCAGCTCCCTGCTTGTGGCCTGAGAAAGTAGTCTAGGACAGCCCAAAGCCTTGGGCCCCTGCACCCATGTGGGAGACCTGGAAGAATCTCCTGGCTCCTGGCTTGGGATTGCCTCAACTTGGACCATTTCAACCAGCTGGGGAGTGAATCAACAGACAGAAGATCTTCCTCTCTGTCTCTCCTCCTCTCTCTGTATCTGACTTTCCAATACAAATAAATCTTTTTTTTACAAAGTTGATAGCAGTACAAATTTTATGAATAAACAAAAGGATAAATATATCAGGGATGTTCATTTGTCTAAACCAGAACTTTAAAAATACTTCAGAAGAGATGTTTTACAAGGCAAAACACAGCATTTCCTGCATATGATTTTCTTTGGAGACTATATGATGCATTAATGGAATCTTTCATTCAGTTTAACACAGTGGTTAGGAAAGAATCATATTAAATGATGAGGGAAAAAATTACATCATTTGTTACAATAGAGATTTCTTAATTGCTTAAATTTTGTTAGTCATGAAAAGATTGAGCTAGATTGATACCATTTACAATGTTATCTTGCTTTGCTTGGGGTTATATTATTCAAGTCAAGATAAACATTTTTACTATTTGTTTTCAACAATATATTGATATTTATGTGTACCATGTCATGCAATCCTTGCTTAAATGTTAGGAGAAGACTGAGATCAACTGGTACCATTTATAATACTATCTTACTTTGCTTTGGGTTTTGTTGTTCAGGCCTATATATATATATATAGATAGATAGATTTTACCATTTGTTTTCCACAGTATATTGACATTCATGTAAAATAATAAAAAATGAATAGCAGTATGACAACACCACATTTGTGTGTTTTAAGATTATGTTTGGGGTTTTTCCAGATTACTCTATACTCTGGTATTATGAAAAGGTGCTGACACTAATGCTCTTTTAGCAAGAATTTCTCTCATAGTGGAGAGTATGTATGATGGAAATGGAAAGCAAATGTTGCTTAAATATTTACATCATTGTAGAATTTCTACTAAGCTACACATTGTCTTTCTGGTTAATTTAGCTTAAGAGTAGGGCTTCTTAATTTTGAGAACAAAGAAATCAGAATAACTTTGTGCTAGAAGCTCTTTGTCATGGTCTAGGTATCTATTGAATTGTCACAGTCATAAAAATTCATCTTGGCTGAATCATTAGTAAATTCTGGTTATTACCAAAAGAGGCAGTTAAAGCTCTGGAATTCAGGAAAAATTTAAACATAGGTTCTGGACATGAAGAAAAAAGTTAGACAATAATATCAACTACAGAGACTTGGCCTCACGCTGTGACCTTTGGCAATGAACTTAACAGATTTGCTCATGAAAAAAGTTGAAAGTTGTTTGTGACCAGCCATCATGCTGCTGGGATCACCTTCTGTTGCCTTAACTAACTGGAAGGGGTTTTACTGGCCCTGGATTCCTTTGTAGGTACATGCTGGTTATTCCCTACCTGTCAAACCTTAGGTTTTAGAACAGGGATGGACTTACTTTTCCTGTAAAGGACTGCACAACAAATAATTAAAGGTTCTAGAGCAGAGGATTTCTGCTGCACTCACTCTGCAAGCAGCATTTGATTCTGAGAGACAATATGCAAACAAACAGTCTGTGTCTAATACACAGTTGCTTACACACCTACAGGATGAGCTGGATTTGGCCCAGAGGCTGAAGTTTGCCAACTCCTGTTTTAAAGGTAATTTTCCATTTATTATTAATTTATTTACTAATTCAACAAGTGTTTAATGGGCACTTATTAACTGTCAAGTACTGTGTGTAATCATGTTATGAACCTTCCTTTGTTTTAACAGAGTAATAGCTTTAACTGAATAATAGCTTCCATTTAAGCTGAACTGGGTTCTTTAACTCCAAGTGTAAGATAATACTACATATCGGCAGAGTATCATTAGTATTTAAGGTCTTCTATTTATTTAAGGTCTGCTTGAAGGTAGTAGAACAAGATGAAATACTATGTGTGTATCTCATGTTATGCAAAGGCTTGTATACTTGTCAGAGGAGTTAATAATACAGCAATGTTAGATGACTGGAATGAAGGATAAATTTGTACTTTTAATCTCATATAGTAAGAATAAAGCATGCTCATAGACAACTACATAAATAATATGCAAATGAAGATTATAATGCAAAACTGGTAAGCACATTACTTAATTGAGCTTTTGAAGGGCATTCAGGGCCCTGAAGTTGGTATTTTCTCAACCTATTTATCTTCTTATAGTTCAGTGTGTCCCCTTTCCACAGTAAAATGTGTATGGGGAAAGAAAAGAGAGGAACATTTGCTCTCAGTGTAATGGACAGGGTAGGATCACAAAATTTTCAGAGTAGAAAACCCAGAACCTTTGTCAACATTTCAAATAATGTTGTGGGTTTTTTTTTCCCAAAATGCTTAAAAGGAGGAGAAAGAAGTGAGGAAAGAGACAAAGAAATAAAAATAGAGAGGATGTAGTAGATTGAGAAAGGTGGAGAGAGATCTTCCAGTTACAGGTGTACTGCCTGAATGCCTATGACAAGCCGTGCTGGATCAGACAAAAACTGGGACTAGGAACACATCTTGGATGGTAGACCCAAATACTTGAATCATCATTTGGGTGAAGAAGTGAAACTGAGGGGCAGGTGCAATGGATCATTTAGTTGATTCTCTGCCTGCAAGCATTGGCATCCCATATGCGTCATGGTTTGTGTCCCAGCTGTTCCACTTCTGATACAGCTCCCTGTTTATGGACTGGGAAATCAGTGGAGGACAGTCCAAAATCTTGGACTCCTATACCTGCATGGGAGACCTGGAAGGAGCTCCTGGCTTCTAGCTTTAGATCGGCTCAGGTTTGATTTCTGTGGCTATTAATGGAGTGAACTAGCAGATGGAAGATCTTTCTCCCTCTGTCTCTCCCTCTCTCAGTAAATCTGATTTGCCTTTCCAATAAAAATAAATGAATAATTTTTTAAAAAGTGGAACAGAAGCCTAAGTCTAGGTACTCTGATATGAGATGTGCAGAGCTCAGTGGCATCTTAACTGCTATTTCAGATGTCCAATCCCTGTATCAATATAATAATAATAATAAATCTTAACACCAAAACTGCACAAACATGCTAAGAAAAATTTCATAGGCCAACATCTTTCATCACCATAGACATAAAAGATTCAAACTGAATGACAGCAAAGTGAATCCAGTGCCATTTGAAAATTACTTTATAATACAAATGACTTGAATTTATTTTAGGAAGACAGGGTTGGTTTAACATTTGTAAACTGATATAATTGACTACATCAGCACTATAAAGGAGAAAAAAACATGATCCTGTAATGGATGGAAAATGTGATGAAATTAATAGCCATTCTTGGCTACAATGAAAGCACTACTCAACTTTTTAAAAAAGGCTCATGAGAAACACTAATTATGAAATATAAAAAGGCATTCCATCTGGCATTGGGGATGAAGCAATAACCTTGGTTGGTAGCACTTCAAGTAAGTATTGTTCTAGAAGTAACCAATGAAAGAAGGCAATAAAAATTTAAGGAGTGAGAATGAAAAATAAGATGCTATATGTGTGTGTAATGAACTTAAACACATGCAGATAAATATTGAAATGAATAGGGAGATTAATTAGGTCACTGAATATAAGAAGAATATTAAGAAACTATATTTTGCAATAAGTAGCTGGAATTTGAGATATAACATTATTAAAAGAGTATACAAAAAGTAATTATGCAAGAGCAAATGCAATAAGAGAAAGTCCAGAATCCCTAAGCAGAGTATTTTTACAAGAAAGATGACCCTTTGTACTGTGGTTAAGACACTGCTGGGGACACCCCAGGATGTCAGAGTGCCTGGGTTCAAGTCCAATCTCTGCTTCTGATTCAGCTTTCTGTTAATATATAGGCTGCAGGCAACAGGTAATGGATCAAGCAGTTGGGTCTCCAACATCCATGTGGGAGGCCATATTTAATTTCTAGTTCCTGGCTTTGGCCTGGTCTAGCCTTGGCTATTTTAGGCATGTGAGGAGTGAATCAGCTGGTGGAAGATCCACTTCTCTGTCCCTAACTTTGTGTCTGTCCAGCAAATAAAACAAAATTGAAAATTGAAAAAAAGGAATTAAGGTCTAAGTGAATGGAAAAAAATCCTTTGTTCATGCACTGAGGGACTTCTTTTGTTCTTACTTTTTTTCGTAATAATATATATCTCCTTTGAGGTGAAGGAAAGAAGTAAATATTTATTTTTAAAAAAGTAGATGTGGGAAAAGATACCTCAAGCTTGACTTATATCATTATAATGATACCAGTTCAAAATAATAATTACTAATTCAATATATCTTGGGAGTTTACAAATGAATGTGACATAATCCATGTGCTTGATAAGCTCAAGTGTATGTGTGTGTATGTAAGCTATTATTCGCAAATTCAATACCACAATGCAAAGGAATTAGTAATTCCAAATAAAATATATGCAAAGCTATGGAAACAGTGAGAGTCTGGCTCATTTACCAGTGGAAGGAGTGGGAGAAGATAAGGTAGTGATTATATGTTCCAGTCTTGAGTGGATGAATCTGAATTTTCTAAGTGGATAGTGCTAGTATGCATGTGTGTGCATGTGTAAGAGTGTGTTGACTGTATGACTGGGTATGGGGTGTTGGGTTCCCCAGCAGAAGGATTTGCATGAGAAATGGCACAGAGAGTGAAACTTTCTAACTTGTTCCTAAAATGCGTCTGTGTAAAGCTTAAGGCTGGGGTTTTAAAAATAGTGGCAGATGAGATTAGGCAGGGAGGCTGGGACCTGTCAGAGGGGCATTCAGCCCTCTAAATTTAATGTTTCGTCCACGGGCTGCTCTTGAAATTGGAGCGTGCATAAGAGTTCTTCTAAAATGATTTTAAAATGAAGACTCCAGTATCCCATTTTCAGAAGTTCTGATTGGTCAGATCTAAAGGTTCACGAAGCTTGAGAACTCTTGAATGACAATTTGGGAACTACTTTTGCAAACAGTTTCCAAGAAGCTATTTTATAAATGCTCCTCACCAGGAATGGAGGATGAATTAGAGATAAGATAAGGGAATCCGAGAGTAGGAAAGACTCAAGGCAGCTAGAAAAACAAGGAAAGAACAACTTTGAAGAAAGACTTATCTTCCCACTCTCTGCCTGGGTGGACTTTCCGCCCCATCTCTGCTTGCAGCTCTCACCTGCATGATGCCTGTGACCTGTCACTAGGGCTTCTGTGCAAGTGAGAATCATGGCCTACCTGGGACAGCCTTTTGGAGGCATGTGAATTTTGCTGTTCTGCATTCTGTAGTCTTCCTTCATTTTTTTTCTTCCATGTTGTATTTGGTGACAGCATTTTTAAGGTAACAGAGTCCCCAGATGTCCCTAACCTTGTACCAAGTAGACTCTGCCCCAGCTTGTCCCGTTCTGTGTTAATTCATCTCTCTCTCTGTGTCATCTTCTGAAGTCTTCTTCTAGGTATTCTCTTCAGTTACCACTTGTATAACACTTACAAATAGATTAATGTTAATGGAAGAATTTATTATAATCAGCCCCCTTTTAAAACAAAATACAAAGATTCAATAAGGATTAAAGAATAAATCAATCCAAAACATTCTGATGTATGTCTTTGAATGTATCCTCAGTGTGCAGTTAGAGAACTCGCGATTGAATATATAACCAAGCAAATGAATTTGAGGGCAGAGAAGTAGGCCTTTAAACATGTTGACTGTCTTTCTGGCAAACTAGCAGAAAGTCTTCCTAGAACCCAGTGAATTTTAGCAGCAAGGCTACCAGCACCTTCAGCCGAAGGGAGTCAGGTCAGCTGCTGCTAGCCTAGTAGATCTGAATGCCAGGGCAGAGGGCATTCATTGCAGACTGTTCTCTGGCCATGCACAGCTTCCTGACTTTTGGAAATGACAACTTGTGTTTGAGGCTGGATATGATTCATTTGTACAGATTAGTTGGGTTGAGTCTCTCAGACGTTTCTTAAGATTTAGGTTTCCAACATTTTTGTTCGGATTTTAAGATGAAATAATGAAGTTACAATGCAGAACAAAGCTCTGCATTGGGGGCAAAGTAGCAAGTCTTGGAGATGGCAAGGGCTGAGTGCAGACAAAGCCAGCTTGGCACCAGAGGGTATGAGAGCCGCCAGAGAAACCTGGGTAGGATCCCAGCACCCACAGACCTCGACGGAGCCGGGAGCTGATGGAGAGCCCTCAGGGCTACATCTCTACATTCGCTATGGCAAATTCAGAAAAGGGATTAGGTGAGAGTCTCTTCCTCTTCTTCTTGCTCCCTAATTGAGACATCGATATGGTAAAACAATCATTTGAAATGAGAGCCCCTTAATGAATATTTAACATACTGTGTTTCACCACAAATTATTTTAACATTCCTTGGAACTTTAACCCCCTTCTTATTTTAAGAACTTTCACATTTTAATGTCAAAACAACTCCAAGAAGGAGGAACAGTATGCCCATGGAACCTGGCTCTAGGCAGCTAACCTATTTCACAGTAGGACTCCTGTGGTTGGGGTGTTCAGGGTCAGGTTTGCTGCACTGTGTCTTGCATCAGCAGGGGCTGCATTTTCCATTATGGGGAACAGTCCCAGTTTTACATAGGTTTGTGTTACTGACCTTTGGTACTACTTTGCTTTTCCCTGGCAAGTTATTTGTCGTCTTTTGATTCTTACTTGTGAACCTGGATTGTTTCTCAACTGTCTTAAGCCTCAGTTTCGTTACCTGTAAAATGTAGATATTGTTGCTGTTTTCCTAGTTGACTTAGTTTAAGGACCAAATTAAGCCTATATATTTAAAGCACTGAACATATGACCTACAAATAGAAGTTCCCCAGTAAGCTTAATTATCAACTTTGCTTATTCCTAACTGTTAGGATCAGTGAACTGGCACAGTGCTAAATGCACAAGAGCATTGGTCTGTCTTTCTTTTTTTTTTTTTACATTTTATTGTCATTTTATGATACAATTCCATAGGCTCCTGGCATTTCCCCAATTCCCTCCCCAATTCTCTCGCCCCCACATAGTTCCTCTATATCATTACTAAAATATAGTTCTTCATACACAATCATATGTCCATCATTGTGGGCATGGACAATGGCAGAGAGTCCAGCATCCTATTGTCAGGATATAGTGAACAGTTTCATCGTAAGTCCATCTTTGTCTGGAAGTAGAAATGCATACTGCATTGTATCCTCACATCTGGATGTTAGTCTCCATTTCACAGCTACTGTACATCCCCTTAAATGAAAAATCGTAATACAAAATCAACAATAGAAAGCAAAATAGAAATTTACATTGCCATGAAGTTAAATGACATGTTACTAGATATGACAGTCTGCATTACACAGCTACTATACATCCTCTTACATGAAAAGCCACAAAACAAAATCAACATCAGGGAGAAAAAAGAAATTAACAACACCATGAAGTTAAATAACATGCTACTAACTGACTAACGTGTAGCTGATTAAATGAAAATCAAGAACCTTCTTGAAGAAAATGATGCTACTGTATGATCTAGAAGTCATTGAATGATTTAATTAGAAGAAAGTGTTTTGAAGAGATGAAGCTAACAGAAAACAACAAAACCCATGCAATATAGTTTCCGCTGATTTTTGTTGAAGTGTGTCTCTTCTAGACAATAAATAGATGGTTTTTTTAATCCAGTCTACTAATCTATGAGGTTTGATTAAGCTTCAACCATTTACATTCAGAGTTTAATATGTATGGATGGTGCTTCGGTCCTGTCATTTTAGGAATGGGTTGTTCATTGGTTTAGTCTTCTGTTGTCATTTTACTGGGATGTTCTTCCCATTTGCCTTTGATTTTGTTTGGTGCTATTCCTCTTCTCTGTCAAGAGAACATCTTGAAGTATCATTTGTAGGGCAGGTTTGGAAGAGACAAATTCTTTTAACTTTTCTTTACTGTGGAAGAATTTTATTTCATTTTCAAAGACAAAAGAAAGCTTTGCTGGGTATGTTATCCTAGGCCGACAATTTTTTTCTTTTAGAATCTGAAATATGTCACTCCATTCTCTTCTTGCCTATAGAGTTTCCTGTGAGAGATCTCCTGTGAGTTTAATTGGCATTCTTTTATGTGTCAATTTATTTTTTTCACGTGCACATTTCAGGATCTTTTCCTTCTGTTCAATTGAAGAGAGCCTGATGATCATGTGTCTTGGTGAAGATCGCTTTTGATCAAGCCTGTTGGGAGTTCTGTGCCCCTTCTGGATCTTGTTTCCCAATTCTTTCTCTGAATTAGGGAAAATTTCCTTTATTATTTCATTAAATATATTTGCAAACTCAGCTTTCTGCACCTTCTGGGACTCCCATAACTCTTATATTTGGCCTCTTAATAGTGTCTTTCAATTCTTGAATACTTTTTTTGGCCTGATCCAGCTCTGCTTCCAGCTTTTTGTTTGCTTCCTCCTGGTGACAGGAAATATCTTCCAATTCTGAGATTCTTTCTTCTGCTTGCTTCATTCTATTTTGGAGACTCTCCATTGTACTTTTAATTTTCTCTACTGTGTTCTTAATTTCTGATATATCAGCCTTGATTTGCTTTATTGCTTCCTTAAATTCTTTGAACTCTTGTATGTGTTTCTCCTTTTTGATCAGAAGCTTTAAAATGAGTTTTATGAATTCTGTATGCTCCATTTTCTCAAAGTCTTTCTCAGTTAGCTCTGAGGTTGGCATAGGGTTTTGTTCCTTTGCAGGGGAGTTTTCAGTAATATTCATTGTGCCTTTGTCTCTTCTTTTGCTCTTAGTCATTGTACTTCTGGTTAGCAGAGTCGTCTTCTTGGGGCAGGTTTCTAAACTGTGTCACCCACAGGTCTACAATGCGATTTTACTTATTGCGGTTGGTACACAACACTTTGCTTGCAGCCAATTGTGCCACTTCCTCCAGCGCGTTCCAGGTCTGAGTTCTTATGTTAGATTTCCACCATGGTCACTGTATCCCCAGCTCCTGGCTCACCACTCTTCACCTCCTGTGATACCGTGCTGAGGCTGCACCGTTGTCTCTGCAACTTTTCTCCCACTTCCGGTTGGAGCAGGTCCCAGGATTAGGGAGACACCAGGTGTCCTATATAGTTAGGTTGTTGGTGGCGCTGATCTTGTTGGAACCTGTTGGACATTCACACGGACCTATTTTGACCCGTATGATGCCACAGTCTGTATTATTTTCCTGCAGGAACATTGCACTCCACTGAGCTCAGTGAGTTCTCGGGAGCTCAGCACATGCGCAGTTCACTGTTGTCCCCTGCAGTCCTAAAGCTATTGCCACAGTGTACAAAATGGCGCCTGACGTACTCCTTCTAGAGTTCTTGATCTGCTGGCCGTCAGGTCTCAGGGCTACCCAGACATGTTTTGGGTGGTACTGTAGAATGCCACGTTGCTGCAGTTCACTGAATCAGAAACTAGTTCACCCCCAGTTCAGCATATGCTCAGTTCTTTCCCTTGCCATTGACTCCTTAAGTAAAATGGCACCCAATTCAGCTCTAGGGGGCTGACTGGGCTGTGAAATCCACGCTCTTCTCGCACTGCCTGGCTGGGATCAGCTGCTCTGTCTCTGCTCCTGGTCAAATCAAACGGACCAGCAGGACAGACAGTTGTTTGTCTGGGCTCACCTCCCAAGCTCCCAGTGAAAGTCCCTTCCCACCTGGTTGCTGGTGGAGTTCTGGCTGCTGGTGGAGTTCAGATCGCTGTTTGCTGAATGCGGCTGGAATATCAGTCACTGCAACACCACACCGTTGTTTTCGCTGCTTTCCTGTGTCTGTCAGTCTCCAGGTACCCCTCTGCTGTTGTTCTGTCCTTTCCTGTTTCCTGGAATATGTCCTCTCTACTTCATCCTGATTAAATGTTTTTCCGTCCATTTAAACGTGTCCTTACCCTATTCCACCATCTTGATTCTCCTAATATGCCTGAGCATTGGTCTTTCATGAGGAATTAAATTATACAAGGTTGTATTTTGTGTCTTCAAAGCTTGTGCCTCATTGTATTATACTTAGTTGCAAAAATGGGTGTTTATGACTCTTCACCTAGTGTGTCCTTGTTGGACACCATCATTTTATAAATTCTGGAGGCGAGAATGTATCATTGAGCCAAGACATAGTCATATCTAACAACAACTGGGTTATAAGAAAAAGGGAAGAATAAGACAAGTTTGGGGTTCAGCTCTGGCCTGTACATTCCATAATGAGGTACCCCTCTGAATATTTGTGTCCTTATTTGTTAAAGGAAGTCAACATTACTGACCTCTCTGTTGTTCAGAACATTAAACAAGCAACAAGTACCATTATGTAGTCAAGCACTTGACTCTTAACATTTTGCTAGATAAATTACAGTGTATCAGGAAGGAGTTGGGCCTTCTTTGTCCACTATATAACTACTGCATTTTCTTCGATACAAAGAACTTCTCAGACCCTTGTCTGAGGGCAGGGAACTGTTTCTTCCTAGGATGAGATATATTAGCCCCAAGTAACATGGTGTCCACAGAGGATCATGGGGGTTCTAGATAGACCATTGAAATGTCTTTCAGCAGCATCTTACCTCTGGCCCAGCCATTCTCAAGGTGCCAGTCAGTATGGTTTTTTTAAAATGTTGATGTGACAATGTTACCCAGATTCCCTAAACCTTTAAATAGAGTCCTCTCATTCTTGGAGTAGGCAGAACTTCTTAAATCCCCACAATACACCTGACACTAATACCGTTCTCTCTCTCAGGTTTTTTTTTACTCCTGCCCATCTGCAGCAGTGTTCTTCACATTCTTACCACCACAGGACATTTGCACATGTTTTTCCGTCTCCTCAGAATGTTTCATTCCCTCATTGACTTTTTAACACCTAACCATCCTTCAAATCTTAGCCTGAATCTTACTTTCTCAGAAAAGTTTTGCTTGATAAAATTGACACGGCCATGTATATCATATTGGATCCTCTGTCTGCAATGAATATGTTTATTTGTACTATGTTTTATAGCCCCTGTTTTATGTTTGATAAATTTTACCTAAATCTGGATCTTCCATTTGTTAGTGTGATTATTTTATTACTATGTGTATTTTTGAGTTCATTTGAGAGTGACAGAAGAGGGAGAGACGAACTGAAAATGAGATCTTCCGTCTGTATATAGGTCTGTAATTTTATATGCATGTATTTGTGTAAGTGGATATAAAATTGTCTTGGAGGATATAAATCAAACTTCTGCCATGATGACCTTTTTCTGCATGCTTCTGTACTGTTGAAACTTTTGAAAAATGACTTGTTCATTTGTTGTGCAACCATTCTAATGAACAATTATTTACTTGAGGGACAGAAATATAATGGTAAAGGGACACAGAGAGCTTCTATCTGCTGGTTGCCTCCTCAAATGCTCACCATAGCAAAGGCTGATCCTGCGAAGCAAGGGACCAAAGACTCCATCCATCTCCCCCAAGTGGACAGCAGGGACACAAGGACTTGGACCATCACCTGCTACTTTGCAGGGTACATATTATAAGAAAGCTGCATGGGAAGCAGAGGTGGCCTTCAATCCAAGGCATTCCAATATGGGATGTAGGTATCCCAAGCAGTGACTTAACCTAGCATGCTGTAAACTTCTTTCTATCTTTTGAATTGACTACAGGATTTAGGAGATGAAAAGTTCTCTTTCCATTTTGCATATAAGTGTGTCAAAGGTTAATATTCGACTCTTATACTAGCATGGCCCTGTTGGTTATTAGTTGAAACAATTCCATAAGACTAGAAAGTAACTCACCGTGAGTGCCTCTCCGCCACCTCTGCAGCAGCTCCTGTTCATCTGGAAATCCTGGCTATGCCCCAATCCAGTGGAGCCCTTCAACACCCTACTCTAGCACCCTGGTCAGTGCTTTGCCATGCCTATGTCCTGCCCACTCTGAGCAAATCCCATGGTAAGTGCTTCATAAACATTTAATGACAGTCACTGAAAGGGGACATAGGTGACCACAGACAAGAATCAACTTGGCCTACAGCTGTGGTTTAGGCTAAAACCCTGGACATTTATTCTGCAAGACTCCAGGAAATGTTATCTATGCACTACCTCCTTGTAGCTGGGTGGTGAGGCCAGAAACTCAACCCAAAAAACGAGGCAACTAGAGAGAAAAAGGGGTGAAAAAAAAAGCCTCCAAATAAGTTCAGTTCCTTCCTCTCCTCCAAACCCTAAATGTTTGCTTCATGATAAATGAGTTGATTTAAATAAGAAGAAATACAGTTGGGAAAAGTACACATGAGACCTTCTACAACTAGGGTAGGCTATTTCTTTTTTTCTTCTGCATGTAACAATTAAGTGTTGAGATAGTTTAGCGTAATTTTTTTTCTTTCTTGGGTCA
This sequence comes from Ochotona princeps, assembly GCF_030435755.1. NCBI lineage: Eukaryota > Metazoa > Chordata > Mammalia > Lagomorpha > Ochotonidae > Ochotona > Ochotona princeps. Next base: position 38,768,105 of record NC_080837.1, read on the forward strand.
GGAAACAAGGCAAACCCAGAGCCATAGCTTCCCAGGGATTGTGGAATGGAGAGCGAAATAATGTACAGTGTTGGGCGCAGACTGGAAACATATGCTCATTATGAAGGTGAAGACAGAGTGCAGGGAAGGAATTCAGGTTGTACTTCAAAGGAATCTCTCTTTCACAATTCTGTGGGGCAAACGACCTGTACCTGAGCCCTGCTGGCGTGCATGGCACTCGGGAATTCTCAGTGATAAGGCTGGTATTAAGGTAAAGAGGTGGCTACGCCTACTTCCCAGGACTTTGCCCATGGTTGGTAGTTGGGTTGGAAGGCAGCACTGTGATGCGGGGAAGCTTTCACAAGTGAAACAACAGCGGTATGCCATCAGGTCCTAACTAGCTTGAATCTTACTACTCATTCTTCAAGTAAGAATAAAAGGTGAATGCCAGACAGTCCAACCCTTAAAGCCATTTTAGTTTAGAAGGGAAAATAACATGTTCAGAAATAGTAACCATGTCAGGTAAAATAGGGAAGTGAAGATGTTGGGGAATTTAAGGGAAAAAAAATAGTTGCCCTAGGGTAGACCATATTTTATGTGGAAGTAAGCATTTGGGGTTTTGAAGGAGTATAAGACTTGGACAAATGGATATGGACAAGAAGTCATTTGTTACAGGTGTTCATCAGAGAAATATGTTAGAGCTGTGATGATAGTATGCTGGATTAGGTGGGGAGAATGTACAGCACAGGGAAGCAGTCATACAAGTACAGTGATCATCAGGATGAAGAATTTCCAACTCCCCAACTGCTGTGCATCCAAGGAGATTGTTTTATTTGGATGAGGCTAAAAAAAATATGACCCTATTGGGCTGTATTAATGCCCCAAAACAGCAAAACGAATTGCAGCTTTGAGGAAACCTGGACAAACCTTTCTGATTTAGAACGTTGAAGCCATGGGGGATGAGAACAGGCTCCATTAATATCCGATGTCCTTCATTTGATGTACATGGCACCTTTTTGCAAAGTGGACCCAAAACATGAGATTCGCATTTGATGGGACCTTAAAACAGGTGGCCCTCAGCCCAAGTAGAGGTCCAAGTCCATATACCATTAAGTTTTATTTAAATTGGTGCAAATAGTCATTGGCTCTCCTACCTTCTCCATGGGCAGTGTCTTTTGCGACAATCTTTGTCAAAAGTATGTGGTGAGGCATACACTAAAAACTGCTGATTTAGTATTTAGCTCTGAAATAGGCTGTACAGGAGACTCAATGAGATAAAATAAGTACTTTTTAAAAAGGAGTTAGAATTCAATAATGAGATGGAGGTGAATAGGTTTGACATGCCATGAGCAACAAAGAATGGCTATAGAAGCTGCCTGTAGTGAGGCATCAAGTACATGTTTTAGCAACTCAAAAGCTAGGCCAGCTGAGTGGGAGTGGGAGAAGTCCCTGAGGAGTCAGGTAGCAGGTGTGCTTTTGCTGGGTCTTAACAGAGAAGAGTGAATGTGGGAAAACTCACATCTCTTGTAGAATGGAGCCCAGAATCACCTTTCTCACTTTGCTCTTGCTTTTGTTAGTAAACTGTGGTGGGAGAAGAGACAACAGCACCTCTACTCCAAAGCAGCTCCCAGAGGCAAGCTTCAGAAAAAAAAATATCTGCACTTATGGCTGTGTCTTTCCCTGAATTCTTACAGCCAGGCCACATGATATAGTTCCTCCCCATAGGCTCATGTCCCAACTTCTGTGTTTGGTCTAGTGTGGCTGACAGGAAGAAATATTAGAAATGAAGAACCCTAGGAAGATTTCACTCAAGGGGCTGTTTAAGCTACACCATCATTTCCTCTGTTTCTGACATTATGCATTCTGTTTTTATCTATGCTGAGAACCTGGCATGTAGTGGATGTTTGTTGAATGAACAAATGACCAATTGAATGAGCATATGGAACTACTATGGAGTGCTTTTTTGAAGCACTTCATAACAGACATAGCCTTGTCTTGGCAGTCCTTATCACAACAAATCATAAGCATAGAGGGCAATCCAATATTTTAGTCATTCAGTGGCCCATGTACACCTTTCCCACATTCCCTCCAGAGTTAAGTATAGCTATGTGAGGGCAAACCATGACAGAATGAGTCTGATGGACGTGCTTTTATATAGCTCTCTGGTGGAGTTAAAGTGACTGTGGGTTCTAGGAATGGAGTCTTGTCTTCACTGCTGCCTGCCACTGGGGAAAGATCTTAGAAGTTCAGAGCCCTTTCTGTTCACTGTAACAGTTGCCTCACTGCTGCATTATACCCCTGTCTGGAATTGCAGAGAAGAGATGTTGGGACTTGAAGAGTTGCATATGCTGACACTTCTAGGGTTATGTTATCACTTGCTGGAAAGGTTTGTGTTGTCCTTAACATTCATGAATAATCATGTTTTCACCAGCTCATGGGACCCCTGCCAAGTATTTGGTAAATTTCTGTCTGAGTCTGTCTGTAGGCTTTTCATGGAAAAAAGTATATGCTTCACACCCTCATCACTGCTAGATCTGCCTCATGAGGGGATTTCAGCTTAAATATACACATATACACATATAGACACTAGCACATCACACATAGAAACATACAGACCACATAAGGACAGAGCTGTTTAGGGGATAGACACACAGAGACCCACATACTTCACAGGGAGAGAAACGTGCAAGGGACAAACAAGTACACACATAGATACACAGAGACACACATATGAGTAAACAGACATATCACAAATATACAGTTGATGGGAATAGAACATTCCTTGACAGAGACATAAAAACATTGTGATAAGATCTTCTTATGCAGAAAAATAACTCCTAAAATGGACAAGTGACAAACACAAATAACTGGAGAAATGATTTTGACCAGGCCAGTTCTGATGTAGCCAAGGAGAACTTCCAGTTGATTCTGGATGGTTTTAACCTCCATTCATGAGGCATGTACATTTCAGCTTATGAACCTTTACTTCTGCCATAAACCAGAAGACTAGAAAACTCTGGACCTAATTTGATGAGTGGGCTCAGGCCATATGTGGAAAACACTGAGTTTGTGTCCAAGTTTTGCCATGTGTATAGCGTCCATCCTAGACAGTTAACAGATAGGTCTCATCCTATTATCCTGGAGCTACCACTGAGGTGACACTGAGGCCAGGCTGTATTACTCCTCAGGAAACGAAGCTACTTGTTTAATAGAAAGATCCTATCTATTACTCTCCCATATCTGCTATGATGAGGATTAGGCTGGGACTTATCCAGTTCTCTTTGGCAGGTGGCTAGAACTCAGCTCCTGGAGTCATCGCTGGGGCCTCCCAGGTTCTGTATTAGCAGGAAGCTGGGGTCAGCCAGAGCTGGGACTCACATTCAGGTACTCAAGTGTGAGATGCAGGTATCTTAACGATGAGTCTATACACATACTTCTTTCCACTAGTTATTAAGAATGTATTCATTCCAACAAATGGAACTTCTGATAGAACAAAACTGAAAATACATCCAGTGCCTGAAGGCATCTACGTAAGAGATAATCATAGCTATGAAAGTTAATCCTTCTCTTTATCATCCTTAGACTGGAGCGGAAATGGTCCAAACAATGCCTCTGAAGGTTGCCAGACCAAAAGGATGAGTCTTTTCCATTGTTAAGGGAAACATCCTCCCTGTCTGGATGTCTGTTTTTATTAGGAGCCATATATTTTTCTTCCATGAACTTGTGACCTGAAAATAAACTACCTGGCTATCAAATCAATATCATATCCTAAATCTTTCATCCAGGCCATCAGTGGATAGGTGTGCTTCTGCTAGTAAGCCAACCCCATGCTTGCCCTTTGAATTCTGCTTTGGATCTTTGTTACCAGTCAATGTGTGGGTGTTGAGGAACAGAGAGATCATGTTCCCTGCTGTTCCCAGCAGGCTTGGTTCTCCTCTGGTTGGAAGATGTGTGCCTTGAGAGTTCATCTAGGGAGGCACAACATGAGGGTGATCTGAGCTGGGCACAAATTCTGGTTTGTTCAGGGCCAGAAACTGATCTGTGATTCACAAAGAAACCTTTGTGGACCCTAAAGCTTGTGGGCGTCAAGTACATTGAACATCAGTTTCCTTTCTAGCTTAGTCCACTTTTAGGCCATGCTTTGTACTGGTCAAGTACTCACATCAGTGAAGTTCAAATTTTGGACATCTTTGGTTGGACTTGTGGAGATCTGAAGGCTTCTTGCACTCTTTCCTGTGTCTGGAGCAACCCTGGCAGCTGTTCCTCTCATAACTGGGATCTTTTCCTTCAGATCTCTTTTTCCTCTTTTTCCTTCTCTGACTAAGCAGCTGTCACACTATTGGCAATATTCTATCAGAGCACTCTGCTTATTTTCCACAGAACATTTAACACAATTAATTAAGATATACATGTATACTTACTAATTGTCCCCTCAAATAGAGAGTAAATGATATAAAGAACAAATATAAAATGGGTATTGTTCCGTACTTCACATCTAACATTTAACTTGTAGTGGATTGTCAAAAAACAAATAAATAAACAAATCCACTTGAATTGAAGAAAGTTACTCTCAAACCCTAGGAGTGACCAGTTCTCTGAATTAGTTTTCTGAGAAACAACTGTGCATCTCCCTTGGAAAGCTAAGAGCCTGAAGAACAGAGTTAGCACAAAATAGAATAGCAAGATACTTCCAGCAAGACTTTCATTGTTGGCCAAGAAAAATGTTAGTAGGCTAAGCTAACACCTTTGTGCTGAGCCCAGACATGCCAGGCCTAACAACCACCTGGACAATATTTCCCACTCTTCCTAGCCTGGCATCTCCTGATAGAGTCTCTGTTTCCCTGTATGGTTAAGTATTAGATCTGAGTGCAGTGTTGCTAGCACATCATTTGCTTCTGGCAGCTGTTCAGCAAGGATTAATCATCCCCATGAGACTTGTGTATGTACTTGATTGATTGAGATAATTATGGATGCCTTCTGCAGGGGCAGGTCCTTTGCATAGTTTTGGAAGGCCAGGAAACCTAAGTTTCTCCCAGCTATAGTAATTCAGTCCATTTTGCTTCCCAATGCATTTTGTACCATACTCCTACACTTTAGATAGATGCAGATTGCTGAGACGTCCGCTGAATTTCTGAGATCATGGCCTCCAACAAGCAGCATTGGGATTGGCTGGTCTCTAGAAACCTCTCATTATGCTGCACAGCTCTCTAGATCTCTGAAAGTTGTTGGCGGGGTGGAGATGAGAAATACTGGGCAGCTTGCCCATCTGCCATCTGACCCCTGCAGACTGACCATTTCAGATAGGACCACCTAAATCAAGGTCATCTGAGCTACTGGCTTCTGGAGTCTTTGGAGCAGCCCCTCTGTTACCTATTTCTCTATGACTTCTTGTCTTTAGTCCGTCTCTAAAGGTATTCTTTTTTTTTCTGCCTTCTTTGTAAGACATGACAACTCAGGGCTAGGAGTCTTGAATTCTGGATGTAAAGTTGGTAGGATCTGACTCAGGTCAGGGATGCTATTTCAATATGATATGCAATGTTTTCCATATTAGCATTTATTTCAAGGAATTACTTTTGTTGTAAATTATGACTGCCTTAACTGGGAACATACTATGCACCAGGCATTGTGAGCCCTGCCATCCAAACAATAAATGGTTTATTAAAATAAAACAGATGTGGAAACAAGTAAACGTACAACAAAACCTGATCTTGTGTTGTTCTCTCTGTTCCATAGCAGCTGTTATCAAACCCCAACAATGACCAGTCCTAGAACGAATACTTCTTGTTACACATTTCTGACCATGAAGAATTTAAGGGCTTATACTAGGAGTTCTAAATTCAAATTTCTTCTCAAGTCAAACAGCAAATATATATGTAAAAAAAGCCAGAAAAGTGCATACCTCTTAGATCATGGAGCTCTTGTGCTTGTTTTATAGGCTTCCAGCCTCTGTATCAGACCCTCTCATGCAGAATTGATGATCTTTGAAACCCAGTTCCTGTATGTCACTATCTATTCCCTGCTGCTCCATTGTCCTCTGGAAGGCTAACCTAGCTAAGTGCTGTGTGGATGGTGGGAACGTCATCGATGCCTCCCCAAATCCATAGGGATCTGGTGCTCCTTGAATGCCCCTGGGTTTCTCTGGTTTCCATCATCTCTTCCTTTCTCTCCTTCTTGAGGTGAGACATTTCTTCTCTAAATTCTCCTTTAGACTCTCTTTTTCTTCTTCACATCTCACCTGCTTTCCTGTTGAACATTGTAAGTTCTCCGCAAAAGCTGTTCTTTCTCCTTTCTAGGCTTACACTTGGCTGCATTGTCTCAGCCTCCTCCGATATTAAGGGAAAGCATCTGACCAGTGGAATCCACACAGATCAATACTAACCCTTTGCTGCATCTTGTTCCCCGCCCCACCTGTGCTTACCGAGTGGCTTGATGCAGAGAACTCTGACGACCTCCAAAGCCAGAGCTTGAATACGGCAGGGCCATAAAAATGGGAGAACCTTGATCCCCCTATATTAATCCTCAAGGAAAACCTGTTGTTGCCCCAACAAGAATCAGAAAGTAACTGATACTGCATGAGAATTCTTATCTATATTGATGGATGGTAATGGACTGTTAGATATTTACTAGATTATAAGCAAATAAAACCAGGAAAAGAATACTCTGTTTTTTTCTCAGCTATCATCTTAGAACCTAGCATAGAAGCAACGCACCCTAGGTGCTCAATAAATACTTCAGGGATGAATGAATAAATGAACAGAAAGATATCTTTATAGAACGTTGGTGGGGATATAACCACCATACAACCAGGCTGTATTATTATTAAAGCAGATTAAGAAATGGAAACTTACAGAAAAGTAGCTGCCCAAGGTCATAAATTTAGTTAATTCTTACATCGTTTAAAAAAAGAAGCCTAGTTAATTCCAAACAATCAGGAAATCCCCATCTGTTGTCATTCACCATTCTGTGCTTTCTTCCATAGCAACAAGGTTTATATCAGCAGCAGATACGGAAAGGAAACTTCCATGTGTTTGTTTTAACTTATTTGTCTCGACTAGAATGATGTGCATCTGTCCATGGCTCACATGTGACCGATGCTGTGTGTGGCCTGAATGCTTTGCTGCAACATCACAGGAAATCCGTTTCTCAATCACAAAGCAGGAAAGACGTCGGATTGTCCTTTGGTTTGTAATGATGAAGTTAGGAAAGGCAGCCTTCCTTTATGAAGTAGACTTGAACAGGATGTTTAAAATAAAATTTTAATTTCAGAACAATTTTAAATTTATAAACCAAAACTTGGTAAGGTAGTGCCAAGAATTCCCATATATCCTACACTTAGCTTCTCCCATTATAAACATTTTACAATATTATTATGTATTTGTGAGTGTCACAATTAACAAACCAAACCCATCTTCTTCTAATATTTTTAAGATTTATTTTTTATTGGAAATACTTATTTACACAGAGAAAGATCTTCCATCTGCTATTTTACTCCCCAAGTGCCCACAATGACCAGAGCTGAGCTTGTCTGAAGCTAGGATGCAGAATCTTCTTCTGGGTCTCCCGTGTGGGTGCAGGGTCCCAAGGTTTTGGATCATCCTTGAGTGCGTTCCCAGGCCACAAGCAGCAAGCTGGAAGGGAAATAGAGCAGCTGGAACAGAAACCTGTGCCCATATGGGATCCTGGTGCATCAAAAATGAGGATTTAGCTACTCGGCTACTGCACTGGGTTCTTCTATTATTGACATCTTGTATTAGTATATTTTTCAAGAAGGCAAGTACAGAAAGAGAAATACCGTACATTCTCCCTCATATGTCTATGTAAAAATGATCAACAATTTAAAAAAGCTTTAGTCTTAACATAGAGTGGTGGTTATACATGACTGGGATGTATGTTGAGAGAGAGGGAGTTGATTGAACAGGATGTCGCAGGAAGGCTCCATCTGTTGGAGGATGCTTTGCTGGACATTGCTTACTGAAGTCCAGAGCAGCAAGGGCCTTTGTGCACTACCAGCGTGCTCACAGCCAGGCTAAGGGACTGTTCCGTCATAATTGAAGGGGCTTCTGGGCTGGCAAAAAAAAAAAAAAAAAAAAAGAAAGATAAGTGGATCAGTGTACTTGGAGATTGTATTTTATGTCAGTGTTCTTTTCTCTTTTATTTGATTTAGAAACTGATATGGGAGAAAGAAGTCTCATGGTCTTACGCTTTTATATAGAACACATTTCTCCGTGCACATACAGATGTATCTCCACCCAGCTAATGACAAACTAAGTTTTCCGTAAAGAGCATTCAAACTCATCTCCATGATGGAATGCCTAAAAAAATCTTTTCTGGGTTTTAAAATTCATAATCTTGCTTCCTACATCTTACTTTATAAATTGAAAATCATGTGAACAGGTATGCCTTAAAAATCTCCTGGTTGCCACACTGATCCTCACTGTGGCACTGCCTGCCTGGCATGGGTCATGTCTGGTTGGCAGGTCTACAGGAGGAAGCAACACTCATTTGTCCCAAGCATGGTTCAGATGAATATGACTTCCTGAAATGTCAATGTTACCAACTTCTTATAGAAAATAGCATTTATTTGACACTATGAGTCTTTCTCCAAATACATACAAAAAATCCTCTTAAAAAATACTTATAACGGGCCCGGCGGCGTGGCCTAGCGGCTAAAGTCCTTGCCTTGAACACCCCGGGATCCCATATGGGCGCCGGTTCTTATCCCGGCAGCTCCACTTCCCATCCAGCTCCCTGCTTGTGGCCTGGGAAAGCAGTTGAGGACGGCCCAATGCATTGGGACCCTGCACCCGCGTGGGAGACCCGGAAGAGGTTCCAGGTTCCCGGCTTCGGATCGGCGCGCACCAGCCGTTGCGGCTCACTTGGGGAGTGAATCATCGGACGGAAGATCTTCCTCTCTGTCTCTCCTCTCTATATATCTGGCTGTAATAAAATGAATAAATCTTTAAAAAAAAATACTTATAACTAAAAGAACTGAAGATATAAAGAAGTATTTTTTCCAAAATGTTTTTTCTGTGCTAGAAATTGATTAATGTGAGGCTACAGGGACCCTGCTTTTGATCAGCAGATACTAGGGAAGAAGTGAAATAAAAACAGTGAACCTGAACCCTCAGATATGTTGAACATATTGTCTAAAATCCATCCTTTTAAAATGTGTTTAGGGTCAACACCAAATCGACCTTAATAGGTAGGCATTTTGCACCATTGTGATAATGCATAAACTGTAATTGCCACAAGTAAGGGACTGTTATCTCAGGAAGTCTGAATCCGTTTTGGCTCTGGAGAGGCCAGCCCAGGATGGAAAGCTGTAGTTACCTGCATGTAAGGTCACCAAAGCTGTCTCACATACCTGTTGCCGTTCTGAGAATGAATCAAATGCTGGGTGCAGCCCCAACCCCAAGAGTTTGAAGGACTGAGTTAAGGGAGCTATCCTTATTCCCTTCCTACAAAAAGATTACTGCCATTGTTCATCCTAAGCATATTTTAAAGTTAAATGCGTGAAATGGAGCTTGTCAGAGTCTCAGAATTTGTAGGCTTTCCTGTGAGGAGCACCTGAAAAAATAGCTATGGCTGAGTTTTTGGCAAGCTGTATGCTTGAGTGTCTGGTGTTCCATGTCCAAAGGGAGGCTGTCTTTCCTGTGAGTGCTTGAGTTTTTCTTTTGGGGGCAGGAGATGATGAGGTAAGGAGGAGAGCAGAGGAATGAAGTTGATCATAGAACTTATATTTTAAAAATTAACTACACAAAAAAGTTATGAAAGAGTTGTTGACATTTGGTTTTTGACAAATCACACTGAAGGCTAACAAACTGCAGAAAAGGGGAAATCCCTCAGTTCCTAACTGTGTCATTGTGGGATTGAGCAAAGCTGCATTTCTGCAACCTCAAGGAGTATTTGTAAAGCTCTGCTCTGCTAGAATGGGGCAAAAACTGCCTCCTCCCGACGCCATTCTGAGTTGCCCCATAGTTTTCCCTTCCTGTGGAACTAGAGCTATAACACTACAGGATTGGGCAATGAATGGCCCTTTCACACTTTCAAATCATGCTGGTCCTTTAGCAATTACAAATTGAATAGACAACATCTGTGTCAAAATCTGGTTTTGAATCTCCCTGTTCCCTTCTATCTCTGGACAGAAAAAAAAAAAACTGGTAACATTCAAAGTATGCAGGTAGACACGACAACTATGTTCACCTAATTTAACTTCAAAAATTGAGTTTAATTTTTTAAGGAATAAAGAAGGAAAGAAGGTACATCTCACCCATCCTTACCTCACACCAAAATTTTCCAGTGGTCTTTGTGGAGTAGGTAAACTTGGGAGTCTGCTTCCCAAATGGGAAGAACAGGTCTGTGAGAATTCTGAGTGAATGGGGGAAGGGTTTGATTTTTGATTAGGGACTGATTTAGGATGGAAATCTCTGTAATCTGAGCACTATGCACAGTGTAGTGGACACTCCAGCAAGGAACAATGAGAACCTGTGTTGGAACTTTATCTAAACTGCCACTCTGTTTTCCATACCTCTGTTGTCCTAGTTACTATATTGTCAAATGCCATAACGTAACCCTTACCGGAGTTTTCAGATTCATAGCAGGGAAATTTTTTACCAGTCCTGAAGTTGGGGGGAGCCTGTGTCAAGTCAGAGTGAGGGAGAGTGAATCACAATTACAAATGGAGATGCCTTCAAGTTTCCAGTTACTTAGTCTGCAGTATCTTGGCAAGCATTCCCCTTTCTCCATCTTCTGCCAAGATGCAAGTCCTCTCCCTGGGTTTTCTCCCAGTTTTTGTTCACCTTCAGGGCCCCTAAGTTAATCTAGTCAAATATTTAGACTTGGAAATACTGCTGCTTCTCCTGTACACAAGAACAGGGCAGCCATGTCATAAAGCAGCATAAACACATGTTCTTTTGTTGGTGTCTGAAGCTCACAAACTTTCTTGACCTACTTTGCATACAATAGCATGAGAGCCAAAAAGGGTTCTTGCTTTATGAAATTGAGAAGCCTTACATGCCCAGTCCTGACTCTTTTCTGTCTATCTTTTGGCTGGGGTACTTCCATTGCAACCTACTTTCCTGGACCTGGAAGGCATCCCAACACATAACAATGAATTTCAAGCTAATCTATCAAAATAGAATATTCTATTCATTGATTCAGGGGTTGGATGAAAATGATAAATATGCAAATAATGATGCTTTGTTCAAGCTTAGTTATCTGGCATGCACTTTTTTGGAAATTTTTATTTCCAAATAATATAGGGTGTGGAAAGAGAGCACAAGGAAGCCTCCTTGAGAGAAAATTCACTATGGTAGATCTTTTAAATTAAATTATTTTATTGACATAAGAAACTGATTTCACATATTTCAAGTACAGATTTAAAGCACAGAAGTACTTACTACCCTACCCACCCTTATCAAGGTAGATCTCTAGAAGGATTTGAAAAAGTGTATCTGAGATGCAATTATATGAATTTTTAAGAACTTAATCTTTTTTTAATTTTTAAGGGAAATGAGAGAAAGGAAATGAAGGAATGAGTGGTTTTCGTGTACTGTTTCACTTCCCAAATACCCACAACAGCAACAACTGGACCAGGCTGAAATCTGGAGCTCCATCGGGCTCTCCTGTGTGCATGGTAGGGCTCAAATACTCGAAAAATCACTTGTTAGCTCCCAGGATACACATTACAGGAAGCTGGATTGGAAGTAAAATCTGAGGCTAAAGGACTCAGACCTAGTCACTAGTGCATCATGGAAAGGGCCATCACAAGCGATGTCTTAACTGCTGTGCCCAATACCTGTGACCACATCCCAAGAAACTTTCTGAATTCAAAAAGTAGAAGTGTAATGATCACTGTTGTCAGGAGTATAGACAAGGGCTATAAACAATAATCAAGTCTCAAAATGGGCATTTCACTCCTATGCATTATATATTTTTGTACTCTATGTATTATTAGCTACAATAGACCAGAGAATACAGTGTTTGTCTAGGGGCTGTGGGGGTATTGGCTTATTTTACTAAACATCATAGTCTCTCGTTACTTCTGTTTGTTGCAAAAGGCAAGATTTTTTTCTTTTTATTTCATCATAATACATGTATATATACCTATATTTTGTTTTACATACATACTGTATATGCATCACACAAACACTCACACACATATATATACATGCATACACATGCCTATTCGTATTATTAGTTCATTTCTTTTTACATTTATGAATTTTTCTTTTTAAACTTTATATAAATAAATTTCATGTATTTCATATATACAGATTTTAAGAGTATAATGTTACTTCCCATCATACCGTCCCTATCTCACTGAATTCACTTATCTCCTCCTCCTTTTCTCAATTTTCTTTGAAGCTTTACAATGACATGCTTTGAATTTTCTTTATAATCCTAAGCTTAACCCTCTGCTAAATAAATAATATAACAAAGGAGAAAAACCACCGCTCCTCAAGAGCATAGACAAGCCTTTATCTAATTTTTAGCTGGATTCTTTGTTTCATTGTTGAGTTCCTTTCTCTTTTAAAATTTTTATTTTTATTTGAAAGATAGATTTGCAGAGAGAAAGATACAGAAAGATCTTCCATCTGCTTGTCCACTCCCCAAGTGGCTGCAACAGAGCTGAGTTAATCTGAAACCAGGAGTTCTTCCAGGTTTCCCACGTGGGTGCAGGGTCCCAAGGCTTTGGGCCATCCTCTACTGCTTTCCCAGGCCATAAGCAGGGAGCTGGATGGGAAGTGAAGTAACCAGGACAGGAACAGGCACCCATATGGAATCCCAATGGGTGTAAGGTGAGGCTGTTACTCCTTGAGCCATTGTGCTTGGCCCCTTTGTTGAGTTTCCTAAGATATATATTAAGAATATTAATTCTTTATCAAATGTATGATTTTTAAATCTTCTTCTTGGTTGCGTCTTCACTTTCTTAAGTGCTTTGCTGTGTAGGAGCTTCTTAGGTGGATGGAATCCCATTTGTCTATTTTTGCTTTTATTGCTAGTACTCTGTAGTCTTATCTAAGAAGTCTTTGCCCATATGATGTCTTGCCGTGTTTACTCTATGATTTCCTCCAGAATTTGGTGATTGCAGGTTTTAGGTTTAGATTCTGGATCGATTGTGAGTTAAATTTTCAACAGGGTATAAGGTAGAGATTTTGTTTCATACAATTTTATGTGACGATTGAATTTTCTCAATGCCCTTTGTCATAGAGACTATAATTTCTCCAGGGAGTGATTTTAACTCATTTGTCAAAGATTAGCTAATTTCAGATGTTAAGAAACACTTACCTTTTGTTTTATTGTAATCTAAATAAGCCTTTCAAGGCTTCTTTGTTTTCTCTATAATAAGAACTTATTTGTACTGCTTCTTGAACTAACTGCAATTATTACCATTATTTGTGACTATTCTGTTTAGAAGGTGGTTGAGTTAGCCCCGAAAGAGAAGGTATGAGACCAAAGAAGAAATCCTAATCTCAGTCCCAATGCAGCACCTGGAGATCTTTTTTTTTTTTTTTAAGATTTATTTTTTTATTGGAATGTCAGATATACAGAGAGAGGAGAAACAGAGAGGAAGATCTTCCGTCCACTGTTTCACTCCCTGAGCGGCCACAACAACCAAAGCTGAGCCAATCCGAAGCCAGGAGCCTAAAGCTTCTTTTGGGTTTCCCATGCAGGTATAGGGTCCCAAGGTCTTGGGCTGTCCTGGACTGCTTTCCCAGGCCACAAGCAGGGGACTGGATGTGAAACTGGGCTGCTGGGAATAGAACCGTTACCCATGTGGGATCCTGGCGTGTGCAAGGCAAGGTCTTTAGCCACTAGGCTACTGTACCAAGCCCAGCACCTGGAAATCTTGTAACCAGCAAACTGAAGCAAATTTGGAACAGAAATCTAAAAATGGTTCCAAGCATAATTATGTTAGTCATAACTGAATACCTATTACGTGATTAGTTCTTGAGTATGTGATATGGCATAATTATGAAATAGATAATATGGGTACAGAATGCACGATCACTTAAAATTTTCAAAGGAGCCCCAGAGACAATCCATTATCTTTTCCATTTTGCAGAATGGACAATGAGGTCCTAAGGGGCTTTAACAGGTTTTGTGATGTTTCACTATAGGTCAGTGGCAGGCCTGGCATCGCATTCTTGCTCTGACTTTGGAGTATGAACTTGATCCCAGAGGTGAAGCTTTTCCTAACCTTATGAAAATTGGTATAGAATACTCTAGTTGCCCATAAAACAGCATGGAAAAAAATCCTCTTGATAGAGACTTAGTTCCATACTCAAATTCAGTTTCTCAAGAGACAGAGTCATGGTTATTGATAATTTGTCCTTTTGCATCCTTTCTCAGTAAAATCTAAATTAAACCAGAGAGAACCTCATGAAACATTAACCTGCATGAGCTCCCTTTGGTTGTCTTCCCTTTATTTCTCCTGAGAAGGTACCTTCAGCAATTTATTTTACAAATACTGACTTAAACATAACTATACAATATAGTACTATGACTAAGCACTGTGATAATTGATGTTAGTTGAAACTAACATCAGCAAAATGTGCTTGAAATAATTACATAAAATATGAGATGACATAACAAAATAAATGCTATAATTCTCAAATAATTCTTAGATTATGAAAATGTATCTTTGATTTTTGGATGATCTAACAAAAGAAACATGTTTCCATGTATCTTTGGGCCCATAATTGTCTCTTCATAACTATTGAGAACTAGTTGGGGGCTCGGCAGTGTGGCCTAGTGGCTAAGGTCCTCGCCTTGATCCCATATGGCCACTGGTTCTAATCCCAGCAGCTCCACTTCCTCTCTATCTCCCCTCCTCTCAGTATATCTGGCTTTGTAATAAAAATAATAATAATAAAAAAAAACTAGTTGGACCGTTCCTTGAGCCTCATGCTTAGTGCTTGGTCACCCTGAGCCCAAGTCATCTGATCACCAACTTACACAACTGACCAGGTGGCTGCATCAAATCAACAAGAAAGAGATGTGTATTTCCACACTCCCAAGAAGGAGAATATAAGTAAGTCATGAAAGTTTATAGGACAAATTGTAGCTGCTGCTTATATTAAAGCAAAACTTAATCTCTAAGTTTTATTGAACTTAAGCTTTTATTTTTTAACAAAAATTATTTATTTGAAAGGTAAATAGATAAAGACTGACTTGCTAGTTCAGCAATACCTGAGGTTAGACCAGATATGATTTTCCTGGTATGAGTTCAGGGACCCAATCACTTAAACCATTACCTGTTCCCTCTGCAGGTACACATTACCAGGAATGTTGGGTTGGAAAGGAGCCTAAGACTGTGTTCTAGAAACTCTAATAAGGAATGTGGGTATCTTAACTTCTATAACAAACATCTAGCCCTAACACACCCCCCCACATTCACTCACACACACATACATATATAAGCAGAGAAATCAATAGAGTTTCCATATTCTGGTACATTCCATGAATGCCTACAGTGGTTCCCTACTGGGACTAATGCCAGGAGATGAGAATGGAAGCCAGGTCTCCCATGAACTATCATTGTGTCTAGCAGGTTCTGTATTAGGGGAAAGCTGGAGTCAGGAGCTGAGGCCAGGTATCACACCCAGACACTCTAAGCATGGAGCAGAGTGTTCTAATTGGTATCCTGAGACATGAAAGGCCTGGCTTTTAAGCTCTTATTCTTGACTTAAGCATATCACATTGAGGGTGTCACACTGGCTTATCAATCTAATCCTCTGGCTACAGTGCCTGCATCCCATATGAGTGTTGGTTTGTGTCCCAGCTGTTCCAATTCTGATCCAGCTCTCTGTCTACAGCCAAAAAAGCAATGGAGGGTGGCTCAAGTCCTTGCGCCCCGGTACTCTTGTGGGAGACCTAGAGCAGGCTCCTGGCCCCTGGTTTCAAATCTTAGCTGCAGTCTTTGTGACTATTTGAGGAGTCAACCAGCAGATGAATGTTCTCTCCTTCCTCCCGCCCTCTTTCTTCCTCTCTTTTTGCCTCTCACTACAAATCTTTCAGCTAAAAATGAATATTCAAAAAATCTAGAAAACTTTGTGTAAAACATTATACTTTGATCTCAAGAGGTGATTCTCCACCTACTCACATACACAACCTCTGAGAATTTTTATTAGATTTCTCAGAGATGAAACCACATGTGTTTTTTGGGATCAGTGTCAGTCCATGGTGGTGTTATTGAGGTACTTAGAAAACATTTACCATGGGATCTTTGTTTTGTTGTAGCCTCTGTGGGTTAGGGTAAGGCAGTTTCTACATGATCAGCCCTGGTGCCAAGGAATCAGACCTTGCAGGTGCAGCTGCTGATAAGCTGACCCGTGACGCTGGAGCTGTGATAAATGCAAACTGGATGGGCTAACACTTGGGTGGACCGACCATATTTGAAGCGTGAATATCACTTTGCATTTTGTTGCAGTGGCAAGACTAGAGTGAGTACTTCCTGGGGATGCAATGTTCAGTTATTTAACAAACTGGTGCAATTGTAACTGTGCTATAGATTCTCAGTCCCATTTTTATGAATGCTTTCCTATAGTCAAATCATCATGGTGAAATAAATGAAGCCCAGAAACTTCTTTGTTTTACATTTGGCAATAAAGTTGGAACAGTGTATGTGAACCACAATCTCCTTTGCAAGTGTGTATCATTTCAGTTTCATTTGCAACAAAAGTCAGTAAGAGTGTAAGTTTGTTTCATAAGGAGAG
Source organism: Ochotona princeps (assembly GCF_030435755.1). Classification (NCBI taxonomy): domain Eukaryota; kingdom Metazoa; phylum Chordata; class Mammalia; order Lagomorpha; family Ochotonidae; genus Ochotona; species Ochotona princeps. The sequence goes on from NC_080837.1 coordinate 38,784,805, forward strand.
GCGTTTCTAGGCCCAAGCTTTAACTAGTTTCATTGGTTTTTAGCTGATTCAAGCTATTTCATTGATGCAGTTATAAAAATGTAATGATATCCTCTCCCTCCCTCTCTCTCACCCCTCCCCCCAGCATCATCCTATTTTTATTTTTGGTTTTTGAAATACCATATTTTAAATTTACATTATAGCATAAAGGTTTAAGGATTCACTAAGTAAGAAGTCTAACAAATAAAAAATAAAGAAATCCTAGTTTAGGAATGCAGGCAATAGCTACGAGTGGTAATGAATGGAAAAATGATTGTTGCTCCCATATACAACAAATTTTAATCAAAGATCACAAAACTAGAGTTGTATCATATAAAATAATGTTTAGAAAACTGCATTTATAGAAGTACCACCACACACAGATGTTTATTTTTGCTTTTAATTCATTTTAACTTTAAGGGAAAAATTTTGATCTTTGCCTTTTTGTATCCAGCTTATTTCGCTCAACATGATACCCTCCAGGTTCATATGTTTGATGACTCACTCCCCAAGTGAGTTACAACGGCCGATGCACGCCAATCTGAAGCAGGGAACCAGGAACCTCTTCCAGGTCTCCCACGCGGGTGCAGTGTCCCAAAGCTTTGGGCCGTCCTCAACTGCTTTCCCAGGCCACAAGCAGGGAGCTGGATGGGAAGTGGAGCTGCCGGGATTAGAATCGGCGCCCATATGGGATCCCGGGGTGTTCAAGGCAAGGACTTTAGCCGCTAGGCCACACCGCCGGGCCCAGCGAGAATTATTAAATTGTTCACTTTAGTGTAGTAGCATTATTTTCAATAAATAGAATTTGGTAAATTTTTAAAAAGTGCTATTATGTCCTGGTTATTAATCGTCCTATAGCTTGCAGATATACATAGCTTGCAGATACTTTTCCCATTCTGTTTCAATGACTCTATTGATCGTTTCATTTACTGTGAAGAAGCTTCTTAGTTTTATATAATTACATTTGTTTACCCTTACTTTTTTGCCCATGTCTATACTCTTGGAGAATTCCCCTATGCGTATATCCTTGGAGTGCTTCTCTACATTTTATTCCTTTAATTTTATAGTCTGAGGGAATTTTATATGGACATGTGATTCATCTTGAATTGAGTTTTATATATGATGAGAATTAATGATTTTACTCCAATCACATATATGTATATATCCAGTTTTGTCAGCACTATTTGTTAAAGAGATTATCCTTGCTTCTTACTGTATGGTCTGAACACATATAAAAAAAAAATCAGTTGGCTGTATGCATATGGCTTGATTTCTGCACTCTCTGATTTGTTTCATTGCTCTATGTATCATTTTAAAAATACTTATTTTTTTATTTGGAGGTCAGATTTATGAGAGAAGGAGAGACAGAGAGGTCTTCCATCTGCTGGTTCAATCCCCAAATAGCCACAAAGGCCATAGCTGAACAAATCAAAGATCTAGAATCTTCTTCCTGCTCACCCATGTGGGAGCAAGGACGACAAGCAGGGAGCTGATTCAAAAACAGAGCAGTCAGGACATGACTCAGTGCCCATATGAGATGCCTACACCACAAGTGGAGAATTTGCCTATAAAACCAAAGTGCCAGCCTATGTGTCAGTTTCACTGGGCTCATGCTTCGATCATCATTTCCTGAACAAAGATGATGATGTTGATGATCATGATGATTGATTTGATTTCACTTAGAAGAAATGGTCAAGGAACCCATAACTCTTAGAGGTCCACCTTCATTTTGAACTCATCATCAGAAGCTCTTCCTGAAAAAGGAAGAGATCTAAGGCCATGAGTGATTTCCTTTTGATATTTCTTAAAAGATGTTCTTGATTTAATAAACCAGCTTACAAAACACTAGTGTTTAGGCTTAATAATCATAATAAAAGCAAAATTTATGTTTATTATATTCTTCCTAAGTTCCATATATGCATTATATACATATTTCTTTTGAAGATTTATTTGAAAGGCAGATCTTTTGTTTTTAATAGAGAAGGAGAGAAGGAGAGAAACATCTTCTCTCCTCTGGTTTACTCCCCAAATAGCTGCAATGGCCAATGCTGAGCCAATCAGAAGCAAGGACCCAGGAGCTTCCTCTGGGTCTCCCAAGTCGTCTGCTAAGGATTTGGGTCGTCCTCCACTGCATTTCCAGGCCATAAGCAGAGCAGGTGGAACAGGAACTTGTGCCTAAATAGGATGCCAGTGCCCCGTGGTAGGTTAGTTCTCTGTACATTCTTTTAAAATTTTATACAATTCCTGCAAAATAGTTGATATCATTTCCATTTTTAACAGGAAATGGAAATTTATAAAAATTAGCTCACATTGGGAAAAGTTTCTCCCCTGACCCCAGATACAGGGGGGAAAATGATGATATTAGTGTGGAAACAATGGTATTACCCACTTTCCTGTAGCACTTGACCCTTTGTACCCTAATCAACTAAGAAAAAAAATTAGCTCACATTGGGCCTTGCGCAGTAGACTAGCACCTAAAATCCTTGGCTTGAACACGCCAGGATTTCATATGGACGCTGATTCTAATCCTGGCAGCCCCGTTTCCTATCCAGCTCCCTGCTTGTGGCCTGGGAAAACAGTCGAGGATGGCCCAAAGCCTTGGGACCCTGGACCTGCAAGGGAGAGCCACAAGAGCTCCTGGCTCGTGGCTTCCGATTGGCTCAGCTCCAGTCATTATAGTCACTTAGGGAGTGAATCATCAGTTGGAAGATCTTCCTCTCTGTCTCTCCTCTCTATATATCTGCCTTTCCAATAAAAATTAAATAAATCTTTAAAAAAAATAAGCTCACATATGCTTAAGCCCACACATTTAGTCAACCTCCAAAGCGTTTTTCTCATCTAAGACCACTGCAGTTGTAAAATCATTGTCTTTGCTTTTGCAAATATGTACACACAAATGCACATACATGTGCACACACACACATACATGTTCATCAGGGTGCTGATTCCACTGCACTTTGTCTCTTTGGTTTAACAGTTGCATACATACCCTGTGTAACCATAGTATGGACCCTATCATCCTGTGCTATTTGACCTGGGTATGATGCTCTGTGCAGAATCAAGGTGTAAGAATTTGAGCTAAGAGATACTGCTTTTTATGTAACAGAGACATGCAGAAAATTCATTGATCAGCAGAGAAAGGAAGAGTTGGCCTCACAGATAGGAATAGTAATGCACAGTAACTGGTCTCCTTGTAGCCATAAGTCAGCAGATGAAACAGAGAACACCAGGAGAGGCATCAAAGGCATTTTCTTTTCTGCTGGGGATGGTTAATTCCTAAACAAACTCAGGTTGTGTACACATCATTGTGCTCCGTGTTAGGCTTCTTAAGGTATCAAGTATTTATTACCCTCCTCACATACCAGCAGCATGGAGTACTTCTTTGTATATTCATGAGAAGCCTGCAGTTAATCTATGGCGTGGGAATGGGGATGTGGGTGTTTCTTCAACTGTTCTCCCTTCAGGCAGGATTATGTCCCTCTCCAAAAACCAAATCCACTTGTAATAACTTTTTAAAATTTGTAGTTCACTTTCCAAAATTGCCTAGATGATTATATCATTCATTTTTTCACATGCCTCTTTGCATACACTCATTATAGAAGGTGTTTTTTGTTTGTTTGTTTTTGCCACTGTCTGTTTGGTTTTTACGTAAGTCTTGTTTTCAGAGCTAAGACCAGAACTCTTTGGATGTCCTATAGAGGACCTGCCAAGAGACCAGATGGAAACAGATCTTGCTAAGAGCGTCAGAGCAAACAGCTGGATTCATGCTCTTTGCAGGGAAGTTCTGACGGTCAGAGCTGTGAAGCTATAGAGCCATGTCCTTTAACCCTGTCATGTTATGTGCCTCTGGAGTCACCTGGGGAATCCCAAGAGCTATGTTTGGAATGGACAAGCCAATGAGAGCTCTGCTTCTGGGGCTGGCGATTCTGACTCATCAGGAAGTTTGTCATTGTGTTGGTGCATTCCAGAGCATCTGTCTGTGCCTGTGCCCTCCGTGGTCTGTACTCTAAGTCCTTGTCATGTAAGCCAAAAATAAGTTGAGGAAACACGTCATAAACTATGTGAAAAATGCTCAGAAGCAAACATGTGCATTTTTAGTTCACCCTCAAATGGAAGTAAATGTCTGTGTTAACTTAGAGCCCATGCTGTATTCCTGAGCTGCAGGGTTTAGGTCTTTCTGCTACAGTTGTTAGAGGTTGTCCTGGTAATGATGGGGATTCATTTACATTGTGTAGTCTGTCAAATCAATGGGTGAAATTTTCTGTTTTGAATCTTATTCCCATTCTGTTTTAGTTATTTGGAATAATGTACGTTAAAAAAAAGTGCTCTCCCAGAGCTGGAATTGATTCTCATCCATCACTCTGTACATTCAAAGTGAGGGGACTTCCTGTCTCCTTCCTGTCTCCTCAATTTGACTAGCATTTGCCAGGGCTCCGTTCACCAGTGACCATCTCTGAAGCAACTCCCAGACTGTCTTTGAATTTCCATTGCTATACCTTTGATTTTTTAAACATATCTTTAATGCCTGATTTCATTTAACCAATATATGTAGATCTACAATTGTGGCATTGGTATTCCTTCCCAAAGTGATTATTTAAACGGGTATCAAATACAATGGATTTGAGATTGGTTACATTTGGGAAAAAGTGGTGTAAGTTTTGCAGATACGAAAATGAATAAAGGTTGTCCTTACTTTGTTAAAGATCATAGTCCAACTTTGGAGGAGTACTGAGTGGGAAGTAGAAATTTAAAAAACAGCTCTATGACAAATGAGTATGCTGCAAAATAGAAGTATGGTTAAGCACAATAGGAACTGATTATGGTGGAAGGAAGATGGAAAGAAGATGAAGAGGTTGGATTTTAAACACGGTGCTTATAGAGAAGCAATGTGATGAAGGACATTCTCGGTGGAAGAAAGAGCAAGAAGAACGATGCGGGTGGCATGCATCGATTGCTCAGAGGGTTGTGTGTGCTTGTGTTTGCACATGTGCGCAACCAGATGTGGTTGGAGGTATGAGGTATACTGGTGGCATATAAAAATGAGGGCAGGATTGTGGCAGTCTTTCTGGATCTGGGTTTGGAATGGTGTTCTTTGTCTTCTAGGCATCCTTGATGACCACGGCTCTTTAGGGGGACACTTAGGAGACTAAAATGATTTTTATTGCTTGTTTTCCATCACTGACTTTCAGAGCAGGAAGGACAGATACAACAGACCCCACATTTTAAGCCATCCTGAATTTGAAGGGAACAGTAAGAACGCCTATAAAAATTTGAAAATAGATTGTTTACGTAATTCTTCTTTTTGTTTCAAAATAAGAAAGTTGTTTTTCCTTCAATAATAGTGAAGCACTAATTAAAATTAAAATTGATATTATTAGCTACTGGAAGCAAATTCCTGCTAACTCCTACATACTGTTGAGTCATCATAAGAAGTTGTGAGGCCACTTTATGCCAGAGGTGAATCTGTCGTAGGCAGATTCAGAATAGCATGTAAGATGAGGACTCAATGCTTTCCTGCTCCGAAAATAAAAGTAGAATTCACTCCCCATGACTTTTGGTTATATAGCTGCCGTGCAGAGGCCTTCCTTGTTCTGATGTGGGAGGAAGGAAGCAAGCAGTGAAGTACTGAGGCCACAATCCTAATCCTGTTTCTCTGATTCATTTGTATATGATTTGATAAGTTTTTATAATTTCTACAAATCTCTACTGTTTTTATATTTAAAAAGTTGAAATGCTAACTCTTCCTATCTATAGTATGGCATCATTTTTATAGGATAGTATATTAATATCATTTTAGGATGTAAAAGTCTCCTCCCAAACACTTATGATCATGATTTTCTGGGCTAAATGTACCCATCTGAGTTATTCTGGTTTGATTGTCTATTCTCTACGTTGAATTACAAAGCACTCATAGGTCTCTAAGCCTAACATTTTCTCCCAATGTCTATGGTAACTGGTAACCTAGTTTTGATTATCATGGACCTGATGTCAGTTGTCTTATTTAAGTCTAAGCATGGTTGGTAAATGAAGCTAAGTCTTTTCCAGTCTCTGTTTCTTCAGTAATTGTGAGTACGTGGAGTGTCTCTGATTTTCTTGGCATCTTCCTACATTACTGCAACATTCTTCCAAGAAGGTGGAAAAGCTTGTGAGGAATGTAGTGATCTTGGGAGTCATAGAGAAGCCCATGGTTTAGGAAGAGTTTAGAAGATAACTTATATTTCTGTGTCTTGTTTCAGACAGTGGTCACTAGCCATTTCTGCTAGATCTTGAGTGTGGGAGAGACAGTGACTCCACAGTTCCTTGCACTGGGGTGTGTGGACACGGATGTTCCTGTTTTACTGTTCTTGCTCACCTCACCTGCCATCAGGTAATTGCTCTTCTTTAATCTTGTTCAGCAAAGTCTTTAATCCCTGTTCTACTATTTTTTAACTGCCTTACTGTTTTAGTATACCTGCTTGCAGCTATTTTTATTAATCACCTGAAGTTAACATGCTGTCCAGTAGTTCCTTTAAATCAGAATGCATGTTTATTGCAAAATAGAATGAAAAATGAAGAGATATATAAGATTGTATAATACTGTCAAAGCTGGAGTATAAACATTCATCAAGGAGTACATTGACTATTAAAGAACTAGTCAACTGGTAAATTGTTAGCTCGATTGTGTGGAGCTATTTTCGTGATATTTGGGGTGAATTAGTAGAAATTTTTGGAAGACAAGGGGGCACAGTGCTGACTTAATCTTCTTTACTATAATGACACATAAAGTCCCATTACCTAAATTTACAAGTATGCCTTTGGGGATAGAGTAAATGCAGAGAGCTAGGATTCATGCATTCAAAGTACAGGCTTAAAATCTGTGAGCAATCCAAATCTGTTACTAGTTTTGACTTTTCATAATGATTTCTTCGACTTCGGTATGTCAGGAGAGATGAGGAGAAGAAAGTATATCTATAGTTGATAAAGAGGTATAGGGGATGGGAAGCAACGACAGATTTGAAGTTCTAAAGTTCAAGGAAAACATAAAAAACAGGGCCTTTTCAAAAACTCAGATTTTCAATTTGATTTTGATAGTAACTTTCTCTGGTGACACACACTGGCTAGGAAAGTACGTTCTTATATCCTCTGAGAACTTCAAGAGTTTATACTATTAATAGTGTCTGTGCTTACTTTATTTTATTCTTTTCTGTGTACATTCCCTAGTCAAGACTTGTGGAAAATACTTATGGGAAGATCTAATAGTGTAAATACACTCAATACTTCTCATATGACTAAGACCTTAATGTCCTATTTTGAATGGTTAGGATTTTGAGATTTGTCAAAAATTTTAGCCAAGGTTTTGTTTCCTTCCTTGTCTTGCTTGGCTCCCAGAAAGCCTTATTTGGATTTAGGGAATGGTTTCTTGGAAGTACGTGTTAAATAAAGAATATAGGCTTGTCAGCTTGTAAGTGAATGAGAAGTTTCTGTTGAATGTCTAAGTACATTTTTGTTTGCCTTCCTTGCAGTGTTTTTCAGTTTTTTTTTCTTTTATATTTTGGTCTCACTTTTCCTGTATCCATCTACTTAGCCAGTATTATACAGTTTGAGAAGGAAGTTTAGTATTGCCTTAAGCAAATAGAGTAAAGGTTTGAGGGAATATTTGTGAATAGGAAGCCTGCTGATGATAAATTTTTAATAGTTCATTTCTCAGAAATCAATGAATAAATGACTGAATCAGTTGCCTTAGGAGATTAAAAAGAATCCTTTTCTGTTGGGAAATGGCAACCTCTTGGGCATTCATTTTTAAATTTTTAGATTTTCATTTTAATATTTCCATAGTTGAGAGGGATGCATACCCATTTGAGCCACTGATTAGGGTGGAGTGGTCAGGTATGGAGGAAGGTGGATGGGATAGATGTTTCAGGTGTTTTGTTTTCTCCTGTGTTGGGAGGAGGAAGCAGGGGTGCTGCTCCTAGCTGTCAAACTATATCAGCACCCAGGGATGGGAGACAGTTATTTGATGACGCCTTAGAGACCCCAATGTGAGGAAGAGTGTTCCAAGGTTATTAGTTGAGTGGCTGTGCTAGTGCTAAGAAATTGGTTTCATTGTGCCAGGGTTAAGAAAATCTTCCCAAGGTCTGTTGGTTGGTCCGTGTCCCAACCATAGTTCTTGGGCTCACCAGCATTAGATGCAGGCTAGCAAGGGAGTGTCCACAGTTCCCCTGCTAGGGATGCTCCAATCCCCATATCTTGTTCCTGCCAGCGTATTCAGCATGGCATGACTTGCAGCCAGTACTGGCACTTGCCAGTTGGTGCTGTGACCTAGCCCAACTGGCCTGCATCAGTTTTAGTTCTTGTACATGCCAACAGGTGCTGCCACCCAGCCCATTCTGGCCCATTGGGCCCTATTACAATTACCAGCCTGGTACAATATTCTGTTTAGTATTGATTACTTACATGATCTGGAAAAATAAAGTGTTCACTCTGAGATATGATTATCATTTTTGCCCACATTTATACTCCAATGGAATTGTGTTTTACCTTCTTACTGAATATTATTGAATATTATGATTAGTGGTGAATTAAGGCTGTGAATATAGAGTGTATTAAAATTATGTCTTTGCAAAAAATGATGGAGAGGTGAGAGGAGGAGGAGTGTTTGGGTGGAACACAGGAGCAAGGGATGTGATTGTCTACTTACAACAGTATATATGGAACACCTAAGATCTGTTCTGTTTATTTTAATGTAAAAAAATGAAACATGCTAGGAATCATGGATGAGATAACAATTACAATAGTGTTTTGTATTCATATTTTCCTTGATGTTTTCAAAGAAATTTCACATTTATCATTCCTATTTAAACATGTTTGGTGCATTGAAAAGAGTATTTGACTAAGAGACCAATGATCATCTACAACCAGTTAGCAGGTCTCTCCCTGGAGGAATGTTTAGGAGCTGGGGACACAATGTGAGAGTCTGTGTGGCTTTTATCATGCTAAGACTTTTGCATAGATTCCCAAATTCTGAATCTTAATAGCTTCCTGAATCACCCCTTCTCAAGAGTTTCTTATGGTTTCTGTTTGGTTGCAGAGGTGCTATAGCACAGTGACAGTGTAAGTAGCCTGATAGACCAAAGATGAGAGCCTGAGCAATACAACACTGTCCTTACCCAACTGCTCTCCCTCACCCAAGTGAGAAGTGAATGGGTCATTTGTACCACTTTAGGAATTCCACATGAGCACAGGATACTGGCAGTCATCTGCTGGACGTGATTTTAGGATAGAGAACAGCAAACTCCGCAGCCCTCTAGAGGCATTCTGATTGCAAAGGAAAGTTTCTGAAGTTGCTTCTCTGAGTGAAATGGAAATTCTAGGGGATCTTAGCTGTTTGCATCTGTGAAGAAATGCATAGCCCATTGGCGAGAAGTAAAGCCAGCCTTCCTGAGGAGACAGAACTTTCAATCACCCAGGACATGCAGTCTGGAGAAGTTCAACTTGTTATTTTGCATCACTCCCATTTCCCTAAAGAGTCAGTGATTCTGGACCCAGCACAGTAACCTATTGGCTAAAGTTCCCGCCTTGCATACACCAGGATCCCATATGGGCACTGGTTTATATCCTGGCTCCTCTGCTTCCCTTCCAGCTCCCTGCTTGTGGCCTGGAAAGCAGTCAAGGATAGCCCAAAACCTAGGGATCCTGTACCTGCTTGGGAGACCTGGAGGAGGCTCCTGGCTTCTGGCTTTGGATTGGCTTAGCTCTGGCTGTTGTGGTCACTTGGAGACTGAATCAGTGGATGGAATATCTTTCTCTCTGTCTTTTCTCTCTGTGAATCTGATTTTCAAGTAAAAAAAAATGAATAAACAAATGTCAGTGATTCTTCATTTTGGGTCATGGACTCCTTTGAGAATTTGATGATGGCTTTTATAACCACCTTGTAAAGTGATTGGACCATTCTGTGATTTTCCAGATAATTTCAGTGAACAAAAAAATTCTTGCAGCTTTAAAAGTCATAAGTTTTGAAAATTTAGCATACACAAGAATAAACCTATGGATATTAAAGAATTGGCCCCAGAATTCTGAATTATTTATTTAAGAGGCAAAGACAGAGAAGAGAAAAATGGAAAGAGAGACATAGATAACCTTGAATGTGTGTGACAGACAGAGAGAAAGACCTTCAATTCATTGACTCCTCAGATGTTTATAATGTCTAGGACTGGGCCACAGTCCAGCTTCCCACATGGTCAGCAAGAACCCAGTTACCTGGGCTGTGAACACTAAAAGGTCTGCTTTAGCAGGAAGCTGGAGTCAGAAGTCAGAGGCGGCTCTCAAATTCAGGCTTTCCAAAATGGAGCACAGTTGGCTTAACTACTAAAATAAATGCATTGCCCAGGGTCTTTAACTTTTAACAAATCCCCAAGATTTGTGCCTCAAGTAGTCTGGATTAGGCACTGAAGAATATTGTTAAAAGATACCTCTGGCTCCGAGTTAGGAGACGGTGCTGCCGGTTGTCTTTGAATTCCAGTTTTCTTGAGTGCATTCTCAAAATTAATATTGTCTTTCTCAGTTTCAACTGAAGAAACCCCCAAATCTCCTGATAAAATGAAATAGCTAAATTGGAACCAAAAATAAACTAAGGGCATAGATTTTTTTCTGACTGAACCAGCTTGGCTGGCTTCCTAGCCCAACATTCTTAAGTTGTATAGTTCAATTCCTAAGGTATCAAATGATAAGATGCTTATCTTAAAGCAAGTATAAGCACTTGTTAACGTTAATTGTATAATAGAACTATCACATAGAATGGGTACACTCAGTTAAGCAATTAGTGGTTTGCTCCAAAGCAACATATTCAAAAGAGTGATTCCAAATGGAAGCTAAGATGAGAGTCAGAAAATTATGTTGGGCAGCAAATATGTGAGCAAGGGGGATGCTACCAGCAGAGGGTAGATCAAGGTCTCAATAAAACTTTGATTCAGTTACAGATTGAGTAATGAAGTTTAAGTTGGATGAAGGCCATGAGTAGGTGAAGGTGTTCTTCTCCTCAGACATTAGTCAACTTTAACATATTAGACTGACATGAAAGTGTTCTATAATTAATACAGCTGACATATTACACGTTAAACTTTAGAAAAGTTCATGGAAATGGAATTAAAAGATAAGTTCATTTTGGTACAGCAGAGTAATGAAGTGTTTGCATCATTTTTTGTGATATGAATATTCCATGAGCTTTTTGAAGTAACCTCATGTAGAAGCCTAAGAAATAAAACGCTCATAGTTGGTTACATTTTTTTCATCTATTTTTTATTATTACTTTTGATAATAAATTTACATAGCAATAATAAAGAAGTCTGTCCATGGAGTTTTCATTGGTAATTTTTATAAAGATAGTATTATCTAACTCAAAAGTTGGGAAACGTAAGAGGCTCAAAGTATATTTTAGACTTTGTGAACTGTAAGTAAATCTCTTATAAAATCATCTTTTAAAAAGAGGGGGTTGAATTTTAACCTGGTTTTACTTGACATATAGACTCAGATGTGAAGATGGTCTACCCTCTTGCACACTAAATTTTAAAAATTACTGTATTTCTGGCTACATTGAACATTGTACTGGTGCCACCATGGTGGTCAGTGGGTGAAGCCACTGTTTGTGATTCTGACATCCCATTTCAGAGTGCCAATTAAATCCTGGCTAGTCTGTTTCCCAGTCCCTGTTAATGCATCTGGTAAACCAGTGGAAGCCACCCACAGGGGTGCTCCAGATTCATGCAGTTTCAGTTTCCTGACATCAGCCTGGCTCAGTCCCTGATATTGTGGCCATTTAGAGAGTGAACCAGTGAATGGAATCCTTCTCCCAACCCTACCACTCTGTCATTCAAGTAAGTAAATCCTTAAAAACATGATACGTTCATTCTACATTATTATTATCTGGAAGATTGCTACCTGAGTTATTCCAAGATTCATGTAAGTGCAAGCACACATTGGAGCATCAGATCTTTTGGGTTCTCAGTAGTATTGATTTAACTGTTGCCATGTAATGAGACTTGAACAGGGCACATTTTATAAAGTCCAAGTGACGGCACAAAAAGGGGACTTAAAGCCCTGAATAGAAAAAAGAAATAAGTACTGAATAATCACATTATACATGGTATGGATAAACTAGAAATATCCTGCATCTGTATATATTAATTTAAATGAACACTAAGGATTTTCAGAAGGATAGTTTAGCAATTCATATAAAGATGGTGAGGGCTGGGAACAAGGTAGGTGACATGAAAATGCTTAGAGCAGGCCTGTGCTGCCTCACGGATGCAGTGGGTGGGGCATCTGGCTGCTTCCCTTTTGCTGGGCAGGCCAGAGCCATGGCCAGGAGTGATTGTCTAGCTTTATGCCTTACTTAATCCCTGAGTTGAGAATGCTTGCTCAGGGATTTGTTCTCATCCTGAGAAAGAACATATGGATTTAAGAGATAACATGGTCATGTAATCTTTGTGATTTAGTGTTCAACTACGTGGGAGTTTAAAGATTGTTCCCTTTCTTGTGTCGAGGCAATTTTTTCACAACTCCTTCAGATCACTGTGATTGTAGAGAAGGCTAAAAAGAGAAACTTAAAGAGGAAGTAGTGACAGTAATGGGAATGGACAAGAGAGACGCACCCTGCAGAGTAGAAACTAGAGATCTTAACCACTTTCTCTTTGGAGAGGTGTATATGTATACATACAGACAGACATATGGGGGTGCCATAGACGTGAACCCGCACTGCCCTCTACTGTGCCACAGTGAGTCTGTTTCTGCACAGGATAGTGTGGCGCATCTACTATCACCTCAGTGGAGCAACTTTTGAGTGGCTATTTGGGGTGGCCTTGTGGCTCTGGTGCTGGAAGCCAAAGAGTGTGACTGTGAAATGCAAGGCCATTTCCACAAGCCTGGGAGAAGCTGGAAAGAGGACCAGATGGAATGTTGGTCTGCTCTTCCTTCTGCAGTTTCTCAGCAGATTCCGACAAAGGCACTTATTCTTTTTTTTTTTTTTTAAAGATTTATTCATTTTATTACAGCCAGATATACACAGAGAAGGAGAAACAGAGAGGAAGATCTTCCATCCAATGATTCACTCCCCAAGTGAGCCACAACGGGCCGATGGGCGCCTATCCGAAGCTAGGAACCTGGAACCTCTTCCAGGTCTCCCACACGGGTGCAGTGTCCCAATGCTTTGGGCCGTCCTCAGCTGCCTTCCCAGGCCACAAGCAGAGAGCTGGATGGGAAGTGGAGCTGCCGGGATTAGAACCGGTGCCCATATGAGATCCCGGGGCTTTCAAGGCGAGGACTTGAGCCGCTAGGCCACGCCGCCAGGCCCAAAGGCACTTATTCTTGGACCACAGTGTGCAGAACACTCACCAAAGACAACGGTAGCAGGAACATAAGAGGACTGGAAAGCAAGACTCTGCATCCCATGAAAGCTGGTGCCTAATTAGAGCATATGTATTACACATACACACAATGTTGAGAATATTTGAGGATAAAAATAATGGCAAGTTGGTTTATTCTTCATTTGACACAGATAACTTCACAATGTTTCTCACTGTGAAAAGGCTTCGCTTTGTCTGCAGAAGATGTGCCAAGTGAAGAGTGCACTTTTGGGGCATATTTCTTGTTGCTGCTGCTGTTATTGAGTTTGAAAGGGAATATTAATTCATAGAGGGCCCTAGGAGGAGATAAATCAGGAGAGGAAGACAACAAATGCAGAATGGGAACAGAGCAAATTCAGAGGTAAGCCTGAGCAAGTGGAGTTCGAACATAGCAACAAAATAGGTTAATATTCACCAGCTAACAAAACACTGCTGCTGTTAGAAAACATTTCCTTACTAAAAGTCTAAAAGTACCATGAGCATGACAGTATACTGCCCCATTATCGGACAATTCTTAGTATTGAGTCAGACTTTTGCTTCTTTGAGGGCTGGTTCCTACAATATATTGTCTAATTCTCCTGATCTTGTGTTGGGCATATTGAGCAGCGGGAAGATTTTGTATTAGTAATGGTAAGCACTTCAGCTAATTTTCTTTGAATCCTAAAACATGGCAGAATAGTTCCCAATTAAAGTCTTGGAACTCTCCATCAAGTTGATGTTCTCTTTGATTGTTTTAGAGATTAAAGGACAGTTTGCACAGTGTGTTTCCTCTATAATTGCAAATGATAATGCACATACCAAATTCAAGTGGCAGGACATTCCTGGAGACTGATTAGTGATAGAACTCCAAGTCTTTCTGACATTTATAGGGATTACTTGAGTGATCGTTCTGTATTATATGACTCTGTAGCGATGAAAATGCTTAAAGGACCAGGTAATGAATCATAATGGATATGCATTTGAACCAATACATTTGTCCTTTTGTGATGTTCATATGCATATTTAATGAAGGATGTAAATCATGGCTGAGGTAGCCAACTTGGTGGTTAGAATTCCTGTCATAGCTGTAGATTCATTTTAGAAGCTGGGAGTTGGGCCTGGTATGGTAGCTTAGTGGCCAAAGTACTCACCTTTTGTGCTCCGAGATCCCATGTGGGCGCTGGTTCATATCCCAGCTGCTCCAGTTCCCTTACAACTCCCTGTTAGTGGCCTGGGAAGGCAGTCAAGGATGGCCCAGAGTGTTGGAGCCATGCATCCACATGGGAGACCCAGAGGAGGCTCCTAGGTACTGGCTTCAGACCAGCTCAGCTCTGGTCATTGTGGCTACTTGGAGAGTGAACCAGCAGATAGAAGATCCTTCTGTTTGTCTCTCCTTCTCTCTGTAAAAATCTGACTTTCCAATAAAAACAAATCTTTAAAGAAAAGAAGAAGGGAGTCTACAAGTCCTGGAGCTTGAAGGCCTGTATTCATCTTGGTTCTATATTTTCTGGGCAACAGTGAGTGTGAGACTTAATCACCAGCATGAAGTGATTCCTTTTTAGCTCGTTGATTGTTGTCATAAGCAAGGAAACATTCAAGTCAAACTATCCTAAGACATGATGAGTCCATAGTTAATGCTGCCAAATATGAAGGAATAATTAATAAAAATGATTCTCAAATTATTGAAAAAATTAAAGAGGAAGGAATGCATCTATACTCATTCCATGAGAATAGTGTTGTCCTGACACCAAAGACAGATAAGGACACTAAAAAATGGAAAATTGTAGGTCAATATTGCTAATGAGCATAAATGAAAAAGATCTGAAAAAGTACCCCCAAATCACTTTATTCAATAGTGCATTAAAAGGATTATTTACAATCATCCAGTGGGATTTATCCCTCGGATACAAGGATGATATAAGATAAATAAATCAAATACTATAATAAATTACATTATTAAAAATGGACAAAGACCATTCGATCATCTCAAAAATGCAGGAAAAGTGTTTGACAAAATTCAGCACTCCTTCTAGATGAAAATTACCAATAAATTATAAATAGGAATAATCATCTTCAGCACAATAAAAGCCATACAAGATAAACCCATGTCTAACATCCAACTGAAGAGAGAGAAGTTGAAAGCGTTTCCTCTAATATCAGTAACAAGACAAACTGGCTCCCTCTCACTACTTACATTCAACAGAGCATGGGATGGCTTAGGCCTAGAAATCCAGCAAAAGAGAAGAAACACAGAAGAACTCAGACTGGGAGGAAGATGTTAATGATCTCTGTGGATTATATCAATTTTATGGAGACAGAATAACTGTTGGAATTAATGAATTTGTCAAGTTGCAGGATACAAAATCAATACACAACAACCAGTGTTTCTATAACTAACAACAAACTATTTGAAACAAACTATTTGAAAAAAAAATCTTTAAAAAATGCACTAATAGTAGCTATAAAATAAATATCTAGAAACGAATTTATTCAAAGAGTTGTAAAAGAACTATACACGAAAAACTACAAATATACCTCCATATACATAAGTAAAGAGAAGTTTTGTGCTCATTGATTGGAATAATTAGTATTATTAAAATATCCATATTGTCCAAATGGCTTATAAATTCAATGCAATGAATATCAAAATTCCAATGAGTTTTTCACAGAAGCAATTTACAGAGAAAAGGAGAGATAGAAAGATCTTCCATCTCCTGGTTTGCTTCCCAAATGGTTGCAATGGCCAGAGCTGAACCTGTTAAAGCCAAGAGCCAGGAACTTCATACTGCTTTCCCATGCCTGTACAAGATCCCAAGGCCTTGAACCATTCTCTACTGCTAATGGAATCACAGAAGATCCAAAATAGCTAAAGTTATCCTGAGCAAATCCAATAAAGATGAAGACATCACACCTTGACTTCAAACAGACTAAAATGTTTAGTAATCCAAACAGCATGGTGAGAGGCCTGTGTTAGGGCTCTTCTGGCTGATCCTCCACCTTGAGGTGCCAGCATCCCTTATGGGCACCAGTTAATGTCCTAACTGTTCCATACCCACCCAGCTTATGGGGTAAGAGAGCAGTGGAGGATGGCCCTGCACCTGTGTGGGAGATCTGAACAAAGCTCCTGACTTATGGCTTTGGATTGACTTAGCTCTAGCCTTTGCAGTCATTTGAAGAGTGAACCAGTGGATTGAAGATCTCATCACCTCTCCTTCTTTCTATATATCTGCCTTTCCAAAAAAATAAATAAATAAAATTTTAAAAACAAACAAAGTTAGCAAGGTACTAGAATAAAAACAGACCCAGAAACTAACAAAATAGAGTATAGAACCTAGAAATAAATAAAAGCATTTATGGTGAGTTTAATTATTGAGAAAGATGCCAAGAACCTAAAATGGGAAAAGATAGTATCTTCAACAAATGATATTATAAATTAGATATCCACATTCAAGAGAATTAGATTAATTCATCATTCTATTCTCAACACAGAAAAAGGTATATGAAGAATTTCACCTATCAAATAAACTGATTTAGCTATTTCAAAATGTATGCTTATCTCAAAACATCATTTTTATATATATGAATAATTTTACTAATTAAACAAAATGCATAACATGTTGAAAATAATAACATGGCTATGGCTTTAAAACAAAATGAATAGAGCTTCTCTCATAAAGACCTAATGAAGATTTTTGTCTTCTATGATACCAGATAACTAGATATACTGAGAAATCCTACATATATTAAATATATGATAAGAGAACAAGAGGGGAGCTAATTTGACTTTTTAAAATTATTTTTGTCCAAAATGGAATGTTTTATTTATTTTTCTAACTGACAAAAACATCTACAGCAATGTCATCTCTGTGGCAATGGCATACCCTTGCTAGAGAAACCTGCAGATAACTGGAATAAACATAGCCATGGTTTGAGTCTCACGGATAGCAGATTCACAATTACTTACCAAATAATTTCAAATCAGAGGTCTGCTTTCTGTATTTCTTTTTATTTTCTGAAAGAAAGTTGTCATGAATTCCATTAAAACTTGAAAAAACTCACTAGAAAGTTGGCACCATTAACACCAACAGTAACTTTTCAGGATAGTCAAGACTGAAAAGAATCTGTTAAAACTTAATTTCATTTTAAGACATAAGGTAATGGAAATCTAGCATTGGGAAAGACTAGCAAGCAGGACTTAATAAGGAATCCAAGGTTAATTAAAACAAGATAACTCATGGGGCATTTCTAAGTTGAAATGACTGTTTTGAATAGTATAAAATAGAGACTTAGGTTAAATCCGATTGCCCAGTCCATGTAGTACCCTATTAATTTCCAAGATAACAAAAATGTTGAAAAATATCCATACCCTTGAATCCAGCACTTCCAAGAGCATGCCTTTTGCTAGCAAATGTAGTTGGAAAACAGAGCTCAAATCTCAAAGAAATAAAATCTACCTGATAAACAATCACAACTAGCTTCTGGAATGGCAGTAACCCCAGTTGATTCTAGAGGATTGGAAAGGCTCCAGACTCTGCTATAAAAGGTTTCATGTTGAGCTTATTCACTCGAGCTTGACATATTGGTCTAGGGTGGGTGGGGCCAGATTGTAAAGTCTTTAGCTCAAGTGGAACCAGAAATTCATCTACGATTCTGCCATTAAGTAGCTGAACATCATCTTGGTTCACCCTTGGATCGTTCAGTGGTTCTGCTTCTTTATTGGTAAAATGTGGGGAGAGTGATGGTTGCTGCCTCTCCCAGAATTAATGAGTGTGTGGTATTCTCAAAGAGCGTTGTATTCCTAGGAATGCTCTGTGGCAAAACATTACAGGGCAGTAGCACTAAGCATGTTTGAAACATGTGCTTGCTGTTACCAAATAGATGCTATGGCTGACCGCTCTTGCATCTCAAATATAAACCAGTGCATATGGAAGTATTTAAGGGTGACAGATGATGCACTGAGCAAATGAGATAGTTAATTATTATACAGAGGGTTGTTCATGCTTTAAAAATGCTCTGTGCCTGCTATTTTCTCTTAAGTATGCTGAAGACATACTTGGGCAATTTTGTTTTGATAATCACTGACCACTGAGGAAAAAAATTGAAATAAAGACAAAGATTGGGTTACTCAATGTGTTTTCTGGGTGACAAAATGGAAGAAGAAATGCCAGCAACAATGCTCATATGCTCCTGCTGTGCATTAAGCCAGCCTCAAACAGCTGTGCCTATGAAACTGAAGCTGTGGCAAATGCCAGAATGATCCTGGAATTGACTACCCCTAGACTCACTCTCTTCATGGCTGCCTTGGATCTTTTGTACCAGGACCACATTAGTAACTTTGAAGATCCATTCGCAAGGAGCAAGACTCTGCATTCAGAGGGACCCCTATGGAAATCACACGTGTTCCTGCAGACTATTCAGACGTAATCTTTCCTAGCCAGCTAGTCCCTAAAGATTATGCTTGCCTATATGTGGGTATTGTATGTTCATTACATAAACTATTTGTTGCAATCAGGTAACTTTACTTCTTTATTAAACTAATCTAGTGAATTCTCATTGCTTTTAGGACAAAAATCCTGTCTTTCCTCCGCAGCTGACTTCTAATTTCCTCGTCAGCCAGGGATAGCCCTTGTTCACCATACACTAGGTGTGCTTTGGGGCTCATTTCCACCTTAAACCCTGCCTTTTCCAACTCCTGCCATTTGGGGCTAAACATTTCTGTCCCAAATCTTCAGTGAAAACTGAGAACTTCTGGTCTCACCTCAGATGTCACTTACAGAAACCTTTGCTGATCAACTGACCTGTAGTAGTACTTCCCACCCCACTCTTCATCCAGCCACCTCATTTTATTGCTTTTTAAAGCTCTTAAACCAGCTGTAATTATGTTGGTCACCTTTTCCTTGATTAAATCCATCCTGAAAAAATAGCTTGCCTGTCCTCATCATTCTGTGTGGAAGAGCACCTGGCTCATAGTAGATTCTTACAATTCAGTGAAAGAATAAATGGGCAACATTTGCAATTTGAATTTCAAAATTCTTTCTGGGATTTTAATACTAGCAGCTAAAACTAGTTCCACATGGTGATACTTTTTTCTGAGTCTTTTGTGTAATGTATATTTAGAGTAGCTTGAAATTTATTTAAACTTTAGGGGTAAAAAAATATTTATAGAATATAGAGGCAGCTATCTCTGAATAGTGCTTCTACATATTTGGATATGTCATAGTTTGCACATGAGCATCTTGAGTAATGGTGTATCTTTTCATCCAATCTTCTTTCCCAAATTGATGATTTGATCTTTATGTATTTACAGTATCTAGAGCATTTATACCAAATGATATAAATGCTGCTATCAAATGAATGAGTGGATTATTTTTTATTTCTGTATTTCCTTTGGTCAACTTCTATCTCATTGTAAGCACTATTGACTTTGTGTATATTTAAATTTTCATTTGTGAACTATTGACCATTAAGTGAAAATAATTTCATAGAGATGCCTTTTCTCCAAGATAACTTTTGTGTGAGAACTACTGTTGTTTTTGCCCTTAGATAAGCTCTAGACATGGATTTTTAGCCACCTAGGAGCCTATAAGAGAGAGGGGATATCTGTTCAATAAACAGAGTAAAGGATAAGAATCACATTTGCTACGACCCACATTCATCTGGGATGCGGATCTGAGAATATTGGAGATGCTTTAACAATCATCTCAGTTCACTCTAATCCATGTGTTGTGACCATTGATGAAACTCTAAAGTCAAGACCTTAGTGAATCATGTCCCAGGCTATTGGGCAATACCTTTATTTTGGGATTTGGGTTATTTGTAGATTGCCCTTTTTTGGTATAAATGAGCAGCACTGTTTATTTCCATTTTGCAATAAAAAGCTACTGGTCATTTAGCCAGAAAGCAAATATTTTCACTATGAATTACTTTCTGGACATTTTTCCAACAGTGTTTGATTTGAAGCTGTGAAACACATTAATTCTTCCTCCCCTGATTCCCTCTACCCCAGCTATTGCTATTTCCTTTTAGGTGGATCAAAACCAGTGCTTCAGAAAGCCAAGCCAGTATTCTTTGATTGCTTCTTTACCATATGAAAGCCTCAAAGAAGCTGAAATAAATGTCTGTTTGGTCCCAAAATGCTGCCATCAAGGAAAGTCAGCCAAGCAGCCAGGTGTTCCAGAATATCTTGCCTTAGGGCCAACCTGCCCAGGGACTGGCATTGAATTATGTCTGGGCTTTGGTATTTTTGGTGTGACTTAAAATGCTGTCTTCAGACACATTTATTGGGATGCATAAGAAATGTTGTACAATCTGAAGAGTGATGGAGTAGCTTAGACAAGTTCTCTAGTTACAGAATATTCTTTTTGTGGCCCTTTGGATCCTTGATGTTGTTTTTTCAATTTGATATTCTAGTTTCCTATCTGAATGTACTCACTACTTTCCATTTATTCCACTAAAATTTTTCAATTTGTCTCTTGATTCATTGAAAATGTTAACTTCCAAATATATACCCTTTACATAAAATTATATCCACCCACAGTCACAGCCTGCAGCCAGCCACCCTCTCTCATCAAAATAAAAATTTTAAACCTTACATTTAAGAATTTAATTTTATTTCCAGCTGTAATTTACTATCAGTAACCTGGCTGTCCTTTATTTTAGTCATTTCCACCCCTGCCTGCTTAGGCGCAAGGCACTTAATTCTCAGTTGACTCATAGTCTAGGTATTTAGTAGAAGATTTGTATCTTTCCTCTTCATTTTGCTGACAGGGCATAGATTTGCAGTACCATTCTTGACACAGCTGATAATGGGTAACTTTCAAAGGATGCATTTTTGTTATTTATTTTTTTGTTCAAAGCAAAGTGCAGTGGGGTAGGGCAGGCCTCTCCAGACAGAGTATGAGATTGCCCAATCGTTGAGACTGGGGAACATAAGGTTACATGTTTAAATGAAGAGAACACATGCCACAGCAAGGTGGGCAACTCAAGACAGAACTGAGAGATGAGCACACAGCGTGTATTCAGGTTGAGGCCTACAAGGGAATGGAAGCCAGTTCTTTGCTGAGTGTGAATTAGGTAAAATTGCTCCTGTTTTTAATTGCTCCCGTGTTTAACTACTCTGTGCCATCAACCAGGTTACGCACCTGGTGCCTGGCAGAGGCACTTCTGCCAGAGTGCCATCCGCGGGTTAAGGTTGTGAAGGTTTTATTGTCCAACGTTATCAGGCTAGGTAGCCAGTCTTGCTGGAGAACTTTCCTTGTGGGAAAGGCTGTAAAGTTATTGGTATACGGGCAGGACTTTGTAGTATGGAGCACATACTGGACTGCTCCCAGGGTATGTTTCCAAGGCTGTGACATTCCTCTCCAGACAAACTCATTTCCCTCAGCCTCTCTCCACCCCTGCAACCGTAGAGTTGTTTCTAACTTCCAACCTAACATTTTCCCTCAAGAGAACTTACCCATAATCTTATGGGGACTGACTAGATACTGGTCCCAATTTCTATGTTTTTTCCAACTGTCAAATGGATATAGTGCCACTCATAGGTCCTCTTCTCGTGCTATCTGTTCTGTGGTGTATAAGGATGACTTTGGAAGGACATCTTTCTGACTTGTTAATGAAAGCAAGTGACAGCAGTTTAATAACAAGACAAATGAAGGAAAAATAAATTTTCAAAAGGAATCAGAATGGACAGAATACCCCAAAAATCACACTTTTGGAAGTAACTGAAATATTGATATATCAGTCTCCTAAAAAGCAACCAAGTGTCTTCTCATTTCTCTCATAAAATTTTGCAGATGAACAATGAAGAGTCCTTCCAGAGGCATGAGGATGTGCTACCCCATTAATATGGTGTTAACTCTGACTTTTCAAGTATCTTTAAAAGGTTTGTTTATTTATTTGAAAGACAGAACTATATAAAAATTTCTCTCTATACCTAGAGATAGACAGAAATAGAGTCTGTCCACTAGTTCCCTCCCCAAATGGCCATAACAGTACATTTGGGCCAAAACCATGATCCGAGAGCTCCATCTTAGTCTCCCACATATGTGGCCGAGGCCCTGATGCTAGCAAGGGCCGTCCCCTGCCTTCCTAAGTGCATTAGCTGGAAGCTGCACCTAAAACAGAAGCCTCTGGAGTTGAACTGGCACTCAGATATAAGATGCCAGAATTGCAAGTGGCAGCTTAACATGTCTCCTCAAATATTTTGAGTGGCATGAAAAAAAAAGTCAGTGGAAGACAGTTGTATTTTATGAATTGTTAAAATGTGTGAATGCCATGAAAGACCCAGCTGTATTAAATCCTACTATACCTTGTGGACCCAAACTACAATGGTACTGTAAAGCATTTGTGGGAAATGGATATAAAAGATAAATTTACGTTGTGCAAAATTTTGAAATCCATGTACAAATTTTTTTTTCAAAATAGGCACTTTCCGTGTACTTTTTGAAAATACTTTGTATAATTGCAGAATGTGAATACTGGGAAGCCCTGACTTGAGGATTCCTAATTAGCTTGTTATTTTTCACATGTATCAGATTGTAAGATTCTCTTCTCATAGAAAAAGAATGAGCATTTCACAGAAAATGTTCAGAAAAATGATGGCCCAGGAAAGATTCTGCTCACCATGAGAGCAGAGGGTGGCTGTGCCTGGTTCATCCCCTCTGTGGTGTGATCTACAGAAGGTGGGATTGGCAGGAGCAACAGAGTCCGTATGTTCTAGTGTTGAGAGATGGAGGCAGCAGATGTGTGCTCCGGGAGAGACCTCTGCCCATGTTCAGGACAGGACTGAGGTAGAGTCATCCTTCAGTTAAACTGGTCCTATCTATAGTACTTGCATCTTGGATCATACGGTTGTTTCACATGCCTTGAAGAAACCGAGATTCTAATGCCTAAAATATGTGCAGAAAATGATCTGTCTAGCTCATGAATTCAATAATTGTTCAGTGTCTCCCTGGTGAGCAGGTATACTGTTGTAAACAGGTTCAAGTTATTTATCATTGTTCTCAGTGTAAGCTACACCACTTAGATTGTCAACTACACATACATGAACACACACTCCCTCACCCACTCATATCTGTTTCTCATTCTGAGGTGAACTTAATGAAAGGTTACTGTGAACCTGTTCTATATAAGGCAGCTGCCCTGCAGATGTTCTGGAACTGTATTAGTGCCGCGTTTGTGAATGTTGGCTTACAGGGGTCTGAATTTCTCACCCTCAACCCAAGCACTTTAACTCCTGCTTCGTCTGCAATTTAGTTTCTATCTGAATGATTACGGGACAATATGGAAACCATATGTAAAATATCCAGTGAATTTTACTCCCCCCCCTTTTTTTTCCTCTTTCTCTTCTTTCTTCCCTCCCTTCCCTCTCTCAAAATCATAGAAAAACAGCAGAGCAAATCCAGTGTAGAAATACTGGAGCCAACCAATGGTTTATTTGAAGCTTACCGAGAACACAAGGAAAATTTGTGTGCCAATGAATCGAGTGTAGAAGACTCATTTTAAAGGCAGAAATACAGAGTGTCAGTCTGTCAGACCTTGGCACTGCCCAGGTTTGGATGTTCAAAGTGCAGTGTTCAAAGTACTTTTTGTTTCTTGTTCATGTGGCATTTCATGTGATTTGTCTTTCCCCAACTCCTCAAAACTGAATGGCATCAGTGCCCTGTGTGAACCATTGGCACATTTACGACTGTAATTATTACGCAGGTGTTGCGTCACAGTGCGTGAAGCTGCCACTTGGAGATCTCTCATGATATATCATAGTGTCTGTGATAGAGTTCTTCCTCCACCCCTAGTCCAGTTTCCTGCTCATGAGCATCTGGAAAACATCAGATGATGGTTCAAGTAGTTGGATTCCTGGTCTGAAAAGGGGGAATTTGGCTGTAATTCCTGGATTCTGGCTGCAGTGGGCCCAACCCATAGTGTTGTTAGTATTTGAGAAGTGAACCAATATGTGGATATTTCTCCCTCTCCCTCTGCCCCTGCCTTTTCTGTTTTCTCTACCTCTTTCTGTTTTTTCTCTCTCTCTCTCTCTCTCTCTCTCTCTCTCTCTCCTTTTCAAAACAAATAGAAATAAACTTTAGAAAATAATAAAAATGTAATTGTCAGTCTTAAATTTAGCTTTTTCTGTGAGATTTATTGGTCACTGGAAAAACTTGAATAAATACCTAGTAGCGAAATATTTCATGTAATCCACTCTATCTTCTTCTAATTTTATTTCACTTCTGTTTTTCTCTTAATTTTCCAGGCTCCTCAAAGGAGTCATTATTTATAACTGATTTTCTTGGAGGCAGTGTTGACAGATTAAACAGGACTCTCTGGGGAACTTGGATATAAAGACTGGACTAACTCTCAAGCGACCCAGACTCTGTCGTTGCTTAGCTATTAGATGTGTTAGAGTGATACAAGGATAAAAGATCACTGAGGTTCTAGCCAGAGGCACTGCGTGCTCCAGATAACATTTCATGGAAGGTGTGATAGACACGTGATCTCAACTCAAAACTCGCTAAGGAGCTTGGGAGTGATTCAGTAGAGGAAAGGATCTGATCCTTGGCCATATGTGATTTTTCTGCCCTATCACAGTCTCCAAGACTACAAAAAGGTAGAAGTATGCCACTCTGCCTTCCTCTACCACATCTTCTTCATGGTTTCTGCCTTAACGATTCTTGGAGAAGCATCTAGATCTGATGAAAAAGGAAGCACGGATTACATGTTTCTCACTTCAATTCTTGTAACCATTTCCCAGATTTTCCAAAAGGCCAATCAACACCTCAAAAAAGTATGTCCAGTGGCTGAGTGCTTGATTTTGAGTGTTTGAATTGTTGCAGGCTGTTTTGATTGGCCCTGGTGGTACATTAAATTTGAAAACAGGGAGGCGATCCTTCCCTAGTTTATTTTTCTACAAGATGATTAGATATTCAACAACCAGGCTGCAAAGCTAGAATCACTTTCAAAAATAGTATAGCCAAAGTTTTGTTTCTACTTATTTACCAGAGCAAGGCTCTGACCTCAAGCAAATCACTTGTGACAAGTCCATTTCTGGCTGTGTGTTGCATAGTTCTATCACTGCAGGATTGGAATCACTTGTTCTGTTACCATTTTAGACTTTAGTTTCCATAATGGGACCATCTGAATTCCAGCATTAAGCCCCACCACCAGCACATGAAAAAAGCACGAAACCATTTGTTTGACCCCTTGATTTATCTATTGTTCGAGAAGACAAGGTCTGTGCTTTGAGCAGTTGAACAAACAGTGTTGCCACTAACAGCAAAGTTGGACAGAGTGACTCATTTCGGCAGAGAGCACAGGGGTGATCCAAATCAGGACATATGGGGAATGGCTTCTCCTGCCATCTGCTCTTTGCAGAGGATCATGTAGCCAGCACACCAGCAGGCCCACTCATTCATCCATCTGACTCAAATAGAGTATACTTAAAAAAAGAAAGATGTAGCTAAATCCGAACAGAGCTGATGGCTTTGGTTTTCTCTTGTCTTTGCATCTTTCAATCCAAAGCATTAAATTATTTCCTTTTAGTTTTTCTTCAACAGCTTCTTAAGATCATTTTACCATAATGCTAAGGGAAATGAGCCAATCCCAAAAGGTTAAATACCACATGTTTGCCTTAATTTAAGATGATATGATGTTATGTTTAACATGTTATGTTATGTATGTTATATGGTGTGTATAAACTAAAATTGAAATGTCAATGAGGTGGTCACAGAAGGTGGTTAAGAACTCGCATTTACTTTTAACATATTGGTTACTCATTGCTATGTCAATTAATTCCATCATGATGTAAATTTTTGCTGATGGTATGTTGGAGCTTTTAATTGATCGGAATGATACTCTGCTGGCTCTGTCTTCAGACCAGAGAGGGTATACCTAAGAAGCTGTTGAACTTGACTGGACAATAAGATGCTGGACTCTATGTTTGGTATATGCTTGCAATGGGGGAATCTCAACTGAACTTGAACTGTGGTTATGCAACAAGGTAGAGGAATCCACAATGGTGGGAGGGTTTGGGGAGGGGTGGGGAGAACCCAAGTACCTATGAAACTGTGTCACATAATACAATGTAATTAATGAATTAAAAAAAATAGAGTATACTTAAAAAAAGAAAGATGTAGCTAAATCCAAACAGAGCTGATGGCTTTGGTTTTCTCTCTTGTCTTTGCATCTTTCAATCTAAAGCATTAAATTATTTCCCTTTAGTTTTTCTTCAACAGCTTCTTAAGATCATTTTACTTTGTGTGTTTTAATTCAGTGTGACAACAGAAATTTTCTAGTACATTTGTTGTTAAATAATCCTTTCCCTCATTTAAAACTCATTATTTAGTTAACCTCATATTATGTATCCTTTTAACCAACATTCATTTTAATTTTTTTTCTCAAAAGTTTTGGATAAAGCTAATTAAATGTGTTAAAGACTATATGAATATACAAATATTTGATCACTTGTATTAATATGTTTACTTATTTGTAAATGAAAGGTGGGAATTTTCTCAATTACCAGCTATTTTTGGGTGTATATCTTGTTCATAAACATGGGTAACACTTCTACTTTTCTACTAAATATCGATCCCACAGATAGAGTGAATTGGTGGACAGATAGAGAGAGAGAGAGAAATAGAGAACTAAGAAGAAAATTCAACTGAGGACAATTGTAGATTTTTTTTTGATGATTAAGGAACATGGCATTTTAAGAATTTCTGCTCTACCCAGTTATGCTCATTTTGTATTTTTTGAATGCCAAACACATTCCTCTTATAGATACCCTATTTGTTAATACAAGGAAACATCACAAAATTTGTGGGAAAATGAGTTTAAAGGAAAGTTTGTTTTGTTTAAAAATTAAAGCATTATTTTTCATAATGTACATTTTTCTTGAACTTTTTGAAGGTTTGTGATGTTTGACCCACTGAGATCAGCTCTGCTACAGTGCTGACTTCTAATGGTGGTGACAGGCATTATAAGACTAATGAATGCTGCATGTTGCTTTTTGCTTGTGACTTCACGTGTTTTAACATGTCATGTTATGGAAGAGCAATAGGAGCCAGTGTGGGGATCAGTGCATTGTCTGCTCTGCATGTATGTGGTCTCCCTCAGGCAGCTCTTAGAGCCGGAGATTTTAAATAATGCTTCCCTGGTCAGTGTGAAAACTTTAGCATAAGCTTGGAAATCTCAGAGAAACACCATCTCTGTCACTTGCCATGTCTTTCAAAATCTCTAGAGGAAAGTGAGGGAAGTGAGCCGGTAGCATCTGAAGTGTCACCTGTAACTGGAGGCCAGGTGTGAGGGGAAAACCAGTGAGGCAGAAATGCAGCATTGCTGCATACAATGCTTGTCTAAATGAATAACTCACTTTCTGCCTTTAGTGGTTGCGCTGAAAAATGATGTTTTTTTTTTCTTATTAAACTCTTCTGAAATGACACAGCAGAGCCTTTAATTATCCTTCACTTTCATTTGCATTCAGTTATGATTTTGTAAGAAACATTTTGTCCTGTGCCCTTGGTTGACATCATCCATCTGGAGTCTGCAAACACCAAGGGGGAAAAATTCTCCCTGTGAGGTGGAGGGCACCACATTCCAGTGAACAACCTGCAATCCCATCCTGCTGATAACAGTCTAAGTCAGAGAACATGGAGAATTTCCTACTTCTCTTTATTGTAGAAAATATATTCCTTGTTGTAACTCTGCAAGTTTTGCATTATTATCCTTGGTTTGCAGATGAGGAAGTGAGGTATAGGGAATCTAAATCAAATGTGTCTGAAAGAAACCTGAAAACTCCAGGGATATCCTTGATTCTTCCTTCTGTGAATTGAGAGCCTCTACTTCACCATTGCATAGGTCATTTCAAGGACATCTAAAGCTGGGACCCTTGACGGTACTTGAGGGGTTGGGTGCTAAAGTAGACTGACAACAAAGAGGAAAGGAAAATGGATTAAACCTCCGTTTCATTCCAGGAGAATTAAATGTGTCTGATTAGAGCAAATACCTGGTAGCTGCCAAGGTTTAGGTTTTATTTTTCATCCCCTTGGGAGAAAATAAACTAGAGATTTTTAAAAAAAATACTGTTGACATAGTTAAATTCTAAACCTCCCTCTTCTCATACTAGCAACGTTCCAACAGCTAAATAGGAGCAGTTTAGGCTTAGGTTCCTAAGACAAAATCATTCCACTCATATACGGTTGTCCGTTTTCCCAGCTGTTGAGGTGCAGATTTCCAGGAATTAAATTAAAACTGAAGATTGCCAGCAACTATTTCCAACTAACTGTGTCCTAGTGCCTGAGCTGAAGGAAGCTGTAGTTAAATAATTTTAACAATATTGTTTATCCTTCCAGAGAAATATCCCTTTACAGACAAAGATAAAACATTTTAGTTCCATAATATTTGACTCTATTATTTTAATAACATTGTTTCCAGTTAGAAATTAAGTGTTGTTTTGAATGTATATAAAAGTAATTAATTTTTAAAAACTCATAAAATCATATGGAAAAGAATAAAATGACTTGGAACTTCACAATCGGAAGATAACTACTGAAGAACTTGGGGATGTATTTCTCTGGTTGGAAGTGTATATGTCTGTGGCCTTACAAAATCAGGAATATACTATTTCTTTTAAAGATCTATTTATTTTTATTGGAAAGTCAGATTTCACAGAGAGGAGAGACAAAAATCTTCTGTCCACTGATTCACTCCCCAAGTGGCCACAATGGCTGGTACTGAGCTGATCTGAAGCCAGGAGCCAGGAGCTTCCTCCAGAGTCCCAAGGCTTTGGGACATCCTCCCAGACCACAACAGGGAGCTAGATGGGAAGTGAGACTGCTGGGACAGGAACTGGCACCCGTATGGGATCCTGGCACATGCAAGGTGAGAACTTTGGCTACTAGGCTACTTCATGAAACCCATGAATATATTATTTTAATTTATTTTTTATTAATGCATGCAGAGCAGAGAGAAAGAGACAGAGAGACAGCACTGAGCTGGTCTGAAGTTGGGAGCCAGGGCCTTCTTCAGAATCTCCTTCATGGTTGTTGAGACTTAGGCCTTGGGGCATCCTTCACTGCTTTCCCACACTGGATCAGCAGGGGAGTAGTCAGGTCTAGAATCAGTGTGAATTTGGAATGTGAACTTTGCAGGCAGAGGATTAGGCTCCCATGCCACCAGGCCAGCCCCTGTGTGTTGATTTTATATCCTGCAGCTTTGCTAGACTCTCTTATTAATTCCAGTAGTCTCTCAGTGGAGTCTTTTGGTTTCCCTCTATATAGCATGATGTCATATGCAAACAAGGATAATTTAACCTCCTACTTTCCAGTTGCACTTCTTTAATTGCTTTTCTGACTGAATGTCTCTGACTAAACCTTTCAGAACACTACTAGCAAGTAATAGTAAAATTGGGCATCCTTGTCTAATTTCAGATTTGAGCAGATAGCTCAAAATTTTCCCCCACTTAATAAGATGCTAGCTGTGTGTCACAAATTGCTTCGATAGCTTAAGGCAATGCCTGCTTTAAGGTTTTTATCATGCAAGGATGTTGTATTTTATCAAATGCCTTCTGTGTGTTACTGAGGTAATCACATCATTTTTATTCTTCAGTTTGTTAATGTGAGATATCATATTTATTGGTTGTCATATGTTGAACCATTCCTTCCCACTAAGGATAAATCACACTTTGTCTAGGAGTGTGATTACTTTGATACAATGTTGGTAACTCAAACTTTGGTGAGGATTTTTGCATCAATGCTCTTCAGGGATATTTGTCTAAGATACTTTTTCTTTGTTGTATCTTTTTCTGGTTTGGAATTAAGGTGACTATGACCGCCGAAGGAGCTTGAGAGGTTTCACACTTGTGTTTGACTACTTGGAAAAGAATTTGAATTAGTACTTCAGAAGGTTTGTAGAATTTAGCAGTGAAATTATATGGTTCTTGCTTTTTTTTTCTTTGCTGGGAGGAAGTTTATTGCTAGTGAACTCTCTGTTTTATTATCAGTATTTAGGTTTTTTATGTCTTAAATTTGTATAGATTTTGTGTCCAAAGTTCCATCCATTTTACCTTGATTACTCAATTTGTTGTTATATCGATATTTTTTGGTAATTCTCAGTTCCTTTTATTTCTATAGTAACATCTTTTTTTCATCTCTGGTATTTTTAATATTAATCTTTTTTGTTAGTTGAGCCAATAGTGTATTAGTTTTGTTTAATATTTGAAAGACCAGCTCTTGATTTCATTGATCTTGTGTGTGTTTTTGTGTGTGTGTTTTGATTTTTATTCTCTGATTTTTTTTCCTCCTAATTATGTATTTGTTTATTCTTGTTTTTTAGGTCTTTGAAACACATCATTAGGTTGTGATTTTGTACCTTTCCATTTTCGTGATGTAACACATGTAATTGCTATAAACTTTCCTTTAACACTGCTTTGGGTATAACCCATATCTTTTAGAATGTTGTCTTGTTGCCTTCATTTGCTTCTAGGAATTCTTTGGTTTCTGTCAGTGGGGATCATAGCTGTAATCCTGGCGTGTGGGCACTAGCAGCCGGCACTCACCTTGCTGTGATGGAGTCTCCTTCCAGCTGGTGGCCAGGTACCTTGCTCCAGGATGGCGTCACTGCCAGCTGCTAACTGCAGAGTTGGTGATGATCTGTTCACTGCTGCGTGACCTAACTGTCCTCATTGCTCCCAGCATCTCCTTTCTTTCTGTAGACTATCCACTGCAAACGTCTCTCTAACTGTCCTCTGGGAATGCAGTTCCTCCCCCTTTCTTTTCTTACATTCTTGAGTCAGGATCAGCACATCTTTTTCTTATTCAGCCATCTTGGATCTTCTCATAGGTATTCATAAAATTTCTGTAGCACTCCTGCTATTTGAAGTTCCCAAGTTTTGTACCCTTCATTTCCTGTCCCCTTGAATTGTCCTCTAACAGGGATATTGAGGATGTATGTTTGTGTGCCCTCTACTATTCCTAAGCCATTCAATACTGAATGATTGACTGGGATAAAAGTTGCAGGGCTTTCTTAAAGAAAAACGGACTGTTCTTCTGATGCCTGTAAATAATTCCAAAGAATATAAACAGGCAGCAAAGTGGGCATGTTCTTTATGTATTGTCTAATAATTTAGAGGAAAATAATAGCAACATTCACATGATTTGTAGGATAACAAACTTCGATCTGAAAAAGAAGCTATCCAATGCAGTACTGTGTTCTCATTTCCAGTATTGTGCTTACAGGTGCTGATCCTATGAAGAAAGAAAGAAATGATAGCCAAGCAACTGGGAAAGAAGTAGATTCAAGTATGTTTCTATTCCTTGAAACTTTTGTGCTGATACACCCTCCCCCTCCCCTGCTGTCAAATGCCCTG
Organism: Ochotona princeps; assembly: GCF_030435755.1. Lineage (NCBI taxonomy): Eukaryota > Metazoa > Chordata > Mammalia > Lagomorpha > Ochotonidae > Ochotona > Ochotona princeps. Next base: position 38,816,530 of record NC_080837.1, read on the forward strand.
TATTCATTAGACACCCGCTCTTGGAGAATGTGGCACCTGGGCACAGTAGACCCAATGTCAGTTGGCTTTATTCCTGTTCTTGTTTCTGAAGATATCCTGTGCTAGAAGGTAACAAAGGATCTTATGTCTCTTGTGTCTTTTCATCAGGTTCTTGCCATAAGCTACCTATTACACGTATTTGAGTAATTCTCAACAGTGCATATCAGGGTTTTTCCTGAATGGGCACAAGAATTGACTCATTCCTTGCCTGCCTCTCCTTACTTACCCTAGAAAATTAGGATGAATAGGCTAGACTAGGAAATGTATTCCTACTTTTCTGTTTGGAATTTGTACTAAAACTGTCTTACGATCTTGCAGTAACCCATATTAGAACAAAATGTTACATGAATCCATTTCATGAAAATTCTACTTTAACCTTCATTTTGGAAATATGAACCAATTGGTTGCTTATTTGTGAGTAGTTCTGGGAATGGCAAGAATAATGGGGATGGGGAAAGTTTTGTCTCTGCTCCATTTACTGTGTAGATTTTACATATCCCTGTGTTTTGAAAAGTTTATGATAAGACAAACCACTCGTGTATTTTTCAGTATGTTTATCTTCTCTGTACTGTTTCTGTGAGTTTGGTTAGAGTCTGACTTCATGAAGAGTCAGAATTCTGAGAGACTGTTCAACACCTACAGAGCGAATTCACTGTGGAAGGTACAGAGTGTGGCCATCTGTTTGTCATAGCTAGGCACCTAAAACAATACAGACATCTCTAAATTGCTATCCATCGGTGCTAGAGACTTGCCTTTGGGTTTCTGGTGTGTATAGAGGAAAAGTGCTGTTTGATTTCCCTGAGCTATGGGCAATTCTTAGAAATGGGGAGTTTTTTTGGTCTCAGCAGTGTCCCCATTAAGCGAGAAAATTAAGCAAGCTCACGATACATGTAACAAAATAAAAGAGACATTTCTCTGGGAAATTATCAAAGTGAGGTAGTGGATCGGAAGTTGTGATTTAACCTTTTTGAACAAAGATTACATATTTATCAGAGCCAAAATAACGTAGTTCAAGTCATAGTTTCATCTGTCCTATTTCTATGAAATATTCAGAAGTATTGTGAATGTTTCTTAAAGGGGATATAAGTTTGGCATGAACAACCATAGCAAGAGAACAGATATGTACACAGCAGAGGAACAAGTGGTATGGTACGAAAAATGCAGGATCAAGATTATTTCATTCTGTCTGTGGAATTTCCGAGAACTGTAAAAACGGCGTGATGTTTGTACATAGTTCAAAATATTTTGATAGGTTGAGAATTGGAGGTGAGGGAGCATGTCAAAAAACAAAGACAAAGGCTTAAGCACCCTCATGCAAGCATGAAAGGGCTTGCTGCTAGCTAATGCTTATTTCCCGGAGTTATTAACTGCAAATGGACTATCTCCAAGGGTTGCCTCATCAGACCTGACCTAATAGCAAAATATGCTGCTCTGCATCAAGTAAGCTACTTGAAAAGAAAATCAGATGCACACCACTGTCTCAGAATGACATCAAGGAGTCTTCAAGCATCATGAGACAGAGACATGGACCAAAAATAAACAGCCCTGGGAGAGGAAAAATACTTTGGTCAATCTTTAGTCTGCCATACAAATTGGTTTTTCAGTTTATTTAGAATCTTAGCAGTTTTTAAAATTATTTTGCTTTTTTAAAAATTCTGAGAATAGTCCATAATGTTGGAAAATAAAATATTCCTGGACTCTATTCGCTTTGGAAAGAAATACCCTTTTGCGATTAACAGTTACCTTGGACACAAGTGTTACAATGCAGTGGGTTCAGTGACCTCTTGGGATACTTGCATCCTGTCTCAGAGTCCCTGGGGTTGAATCCCAGTTTTTTTCCACTCCAGATTCTTGCTAATGCACCTGGGAGGTAGAAAAATGGCCCATGTACTTGGGTTCCTGCCAACCATGTGGGAGACCTGTTCCAGTCCCAATCGTTTTTGGGAAATTGAAAGCTTTCACTTTTATTGTCTCTGTCTCTCTCTCTCTCTGACATGCTGTCTTTAAATAAATCACCCTTCCAAAGTGTTGAAAAGGTTATATGGTATGAGTTTAACAGTATAGTGACCATGACTTATCATTCCTTTGAATTTTCAGCAGTGAGTATACGAAACCTTCCATAGTTGTTAACGTTTCACTTAAAACACAAGTCAAGCGTCGATCTGGAAAATAGAGTGTTGTTCTGAAGTGTGAATGAGTTTAACAGTGTCTCCTGGTTTATGCTTCTGTAACAGAAAAAACTAAGAGACATTTTTTTGGCAAATGAAAAATCAACCTTATGGTATCCAGATGTCCCACTTGTTTTACAATGGATCCATGTGCGCAATACTTTTGCCTTTTTATTTTTGATATATTAATCATCTGGATGTTATCTTTATGGAGACACACTCTCCTAAAGGCTTTCCAGAAATATCCAGTGAATCAAGAGAGTGGTAGGAAAACAGAATTTTTTTTTTGGATTAACCATTTAACTACGTCAGCACATGAGTACTCCATTCTGGATCTGGGAAAAATGATGAATGCCTAAGCAAAGGGTGAACTAGAGGACTGTAGAACCCATGTATCTACATATTCCTGGATGTAAAGTAGTTGTTTACTTGCCCGAGGTACTGCTCAAAGTCTAATAAAGGGAAAGCTCAATTGAGAGACAAAATGTGAAGCTATTTATCTGTTTGGATTCTCTAGAGATGTCAAGCTGAATAACTACAATACAATGACTGTAATGAAGTGTTCTATACATCATGTGGCAGAAATAGGATCTTTGAGTTAGCAGATGTTTTCGAGTCTACTAAAGACAGATTATGAAAGAGTTGAAATAATCACATACATTTGTCATAATAACAAATACTGGACCTCTTAAAATTTTTTTTTGTGATTCAAAAGTAGTTGAATGAAGAATAACAGCATCTAGTATTGTCACAATTATCGTTAGTAACTTTAAGATCTTTAAGATGTTATATATATATTCATATATATATTCATATATATATGAATAAGAGTATATATATACTCTTAAAGACTTAATTTTATTTGAAAGGCAGAGTTTTACAGAGAGAGCAGAGGCAGAGGTCTTCCACCCACTGGTTCACTCCCCAAATTTCAGCAATGAGTAGGAGCTGAGCTGATCCAAAGCCAGGAGCCAAGAGATTTTACTATACTGCTCACATGGACACAGGGCCAAGGACTTGAGTGATCCTCTGCTGCTTTACCAGGCCATAAGCAGGGAACTAGATGGAAAATGAGCAGCCAGGACATGAAAAAGCATCCATGTGGGATGCCAGCACTGGCAGGCAGAGGATTATCTCACTATCCACCACGCAGACCCATATATATATATGAAAGCTTGGGTCTGCCATTGTGGCATATATGGTTAAGCTGCTACCTGCAGGAACAGCATCCCATGTGGGTACAAGTTTGAGTTCTGGCTGCTCCACTTTAGATCTAGCTCCCTACTAAACAAGCCTGGAGCCCAAGTACTTGGTTCCCTGTACCCATGTGGGAGGCCTGAATTAAGCTCCTGATTTCGGCCTGGTCCAGCCCTGGCTGATGAGGCCATTTGGGAAGTTGACCACTGGATCGATAATGTTTCTGTCTCTTCATTTTGTCCCTCTGCCTCTCCCTCACTCTTCATAACTCTGCCTTTCAAAATAAATAAAACCAATTTTTAAAAATTAAATGACTAACATTAAAAAGTTTACCTGTTTATTTAGTGTCTAAGGTAGGAAATATTATTTAAAAACTCAGATTCAAAAGAAAAAAAATAGCTGAAATGTCCCCTTTCAAGTGGCTTCCAACAAAGTTAAGTAAAAGTGAAGCTTCTGGGCTGATTTTAGTCTCCGTTTTAAAAGCTGGCCAGATGAGTGCATTATTTCAACTACAATTTAGTACTAAATTTGTTTAACCTCTCATGGAGTACAAAGCACTGTCATTCATGGTGATTGATTTTTATTGTAACTCTCAGGGCCTCCTGTCATAGAGAAGGCTTCAGGGGATGAATGATGAAGCCAAAGCAAAGCAGATATTAACTGACCAAGATGTGACTTGAAGCAAATCTCACTTTAGGCACCGTATTTTTCTACTAAAAATGATATTTTCACCTTGTGTTTTCATTTCATGAAGGCCTTGGATTTTTTGTTTGTCTTGTTTATTTTTTTAGTAGAAAGCTGTACATTTTAGGAACTTTTCCAGTAGAAAAAGCTACAGGAATTAGTGGATGGAATCTTGAGGCAGACTTCCTCTATTTCCTGTGCTGCGTGTGGCTTTGACTGTTAATCCTTGCTTTATTTTTTTGTTTTGCCTCCTCTTCTGCTTCCACCACCATCACCCCTACCACAACCATTATCTTCACATCCCCGCACACTGAGATTGCACATGGGACCAAGTCTGTCCTAACAGGGGAGTAGTCATTCTAGGCCACTTCCCTTTTTCAACATCTGAGTTCAAATTGATGTGTTTTTTGTTGACCAAGAAGTGGAAAATCCAACTTGCATGCTTCACCTTCCCCTGTCCCCATCTAGATGATCCTTCTCTCTTTCTTTATTTCTTCACTTTATTCTATTTTCTGCACTTTATCAGTTCTCCCCCAAATATCTAACCGCAGAAATGCCACAGCAGCTGTTTTCTGGGACAAAACAACTGTCTGTGTTCCTGTTTGGGCACTGCTCTCACATACCAGAGGTGGACAGGCTGTGCTGTTCACTCTGGTGGAGAACTGAGTTAACCACCTTCACAGGCTTCGTTCCACAGACCCCACATCATTCCATGGTGTCAGGAATATGGAGAGATTTGTTACATTGCAGTTCAGCATCAGAAAAGTCTATTTTGCCCATGGAGGCACTCTGTGCAGCCCACCCTCACTCACACATTAACTCTCAGCTGTGTCAACAAAGAGTGCTTTAGATTAAAAATCCTAAAGTGGAGACTGTAGTTTCTCAGTTTCAGGAAGTATTCTAAAGTAGCTAAGAAGCACACGCTGGATCCTCTGAAGGCGTCGGTGCGTGTTCTGGGATGACATTGTCCTTTCTAAGAGCACTGCTCACTGAACCTTGTAGAGAGAAGGATGTTTGCTGTTTGGTTCAGAGAGGAAAAAATTCAAACCTCCTGGGGAATCACAGACAAGCTCAAGACAGTAACAAGAACGGACGCCAGAGAGGCTTGAGAGTAGCTAGGTTTTCTGTGTGATTCAGCAGCTTTGGCAGTCCAACCATTAAGCTATCATTGGTCTCAGGGAGAGGTTTAGATTCTCCAAGACTGGGGCATGGAGGCACCGATGACCCACTGGAGTCTCAGTAGGTCCTTCTTTCCTCTAGGTGCTGATGGCTGGCAGCTTCCTCTGCCAGGAACTGCTCTTGGCCAGGGTCATGCTCCTTGGTAAGGCCAGCTCACACCCAGTGGTTAGCACATGAGATTCTAGGCTGGTTGGCTATGGAAAGCCATTTCTCTGTTCTTATTCCCCATTCTTTTGGGGGCATTTTGCTCACCAGGCTTTTAAAGGCATAAAGAATATTCCATTATTAATAGAAAGATACATTACAAATTACAGTTATAAAAAGATAAAAGGGTACTTTTTTATATGGACTTGATATGACTGCTCTGTGTATATGACATAAGCAGCTCAATCATTTTAAATTTTTGAGATAAAAACCAGACATTGAGAGAATTGTATCTCCCTCACTCTTTTCCATTTCTAATAATTGAAAAATATCACCTACCAGTTACCAAAACATTATTATCCACCAGTAGTTTTACTAAGTACCTCAGATATATCATCAAATTCAATGTTTGCAACATTCTTGAGAGAAGTGGTTATGAATGAAGAGGTTGAATAACTTACGTCGGGGAACACACCTACAAGGTAGAGCTAGGATCATTTTTTAAGTTCGTTCTTATTTTAGAGGAAGGGAATGAGGAGGATGGAGAGAGAGAGGGAACACTTGCTTTCATCACTGCTTCATTTTCTAAAAGACTAATAGCATCTGGCAAAGAGTAGGCTGGGGACTCAATGCAGGTCTTGTCCAGCTACTTTATCGTTCACCTGCTACCTCCCAGCAACAGAGGGAAACTGGAGTCAGGAGCAGAAACAGCTTTAAAGCTCAGACAGCCCAGTAGGAAACACAGGTGCTGTAATCAGATTTCCTAACTGCCACAGCTAACACCACACCACACAACTAAGATTTAAACATCAGAGTATCACATTTTCAGCCCATATTACTAACCATTTCGCTTAATCTTCCTTAATCCAATCATTCAGAATATATTTTTTGTTTTAAACATGGAAAGTTTTTATCCCGTATTCTAAAGTTTTTCAGTGTTGCATTTTAGAATATGCTGATGACAAAGCTGCCCGGCAGGGAGGTTGACTATAGAGACAGAAGCGTGTCAGGAGATGCTCTGCTCGCATATGTCGCCAGCCACATGTCAGCAGAACTTTGAGTTTAGTCTGAAAATTGCAGAAACAGTGGTCACTTCACCAAAATGACTATTCTTGTCACTTCATTCTAGTCCCTGCTTCCACAGCACATTACCAACCAAAGATAGTCTCAGTTCCTTTGCTAAACTCCTAGTTTAGTTGGGATAATTGGCTAATTTCTTAGTTGTTTGAATATCTGTAGTTTTTAAATCCTTTCCAGTCACTCTGAGCCCCCCTCCAACTCTCAAGTTTCAGTAGCTCAACAGACATGAGAGGATTTTTAAAAAATTTCTTTGAGCTGTGTAAAAGTACAGTATTTAAATATAATTAAATACACAGCTTTGTTTGGACACTTTTGTTTATTTAAAAACATTTATTTGGAAAAGTTAGATGAGAGAGAGAAACAGAGATCTTCTATCTGTTGATTCGCTCTCCAAGTGGCTGCAATGGCCAGTACTGGACCAAAGCCAGAAGCTGCTTCTGGGGTTCCCTTGTGGGTGCGGGTGCTCATGCACTTGGACCATTTTGTGCTTTTCACAGGCTGTTAGCAGGAGCTGGTCAAAAGCAGAATGTTTAGGACTTAAACCGGCACTCATATGGGATGTCAGCATTGCAGGCAGTGGCTATACCCCCTGTGCCACAATGCTGGTCCCAATTTTGAAAAAAAGTGTCCATTGCATTTAAGGCCTAAAGCATCCACATAGAATATATGATCTCCTATCCTCACCCCCAAAGTCAATCTCTGTTGTGAGTTTTAAATATTTATTTTATTTATTTGAGTTTGGGTTTTTGTTATGGCCTAGTGGGTAAAGCTACCACCTGCCAGTCGGAGACCAGAAAGAAGCTTCTGGCTCCTGGCTTTGGCCTGGTCCAGTCCCAGCCATAGTGGACATTTGGTAAGTGAACCAGCAGATGGAAGATATCTCTCTAATACTCTGTGTTTACTCTCCAAGAAAAATAAATAAATCTTTTTTTTTAAGGCCGAGTGAAGGACAGGGAGGGGAAGAGAGAGGGATGAAGAAGAGGGGGAGAAAGGAGAGAGAGGGACTGGAAGAGGGATCTCCTAGCTGTCTGGTCAGGCCAAAGCCAGGGTTGAGGAAGTCCTCCCTGATATGTTAGGTGAGTAAAATGGACCTAAACACTTGAGCATATACCTTTCAGAGAAAATACAAAACTGCAATGGTATGCATTCACCTGCTTATTTGTCATTTACAGTGTGCTTTAAATGTTTCTGTAGAAACAAGCTATTGCTTTTTTTAGTCAATACCGTTTTACCTCAGCGTGAAGAAGTTGGTCTAGCATGTTTTACAGTGTGGGCCTACTGGTTTATTTTGTATGAAAATATTGTTTCCTCTTTGTTTTGGAAAACATTACAATTTGATATAAAGTTTACTGGGTAAACAGAATTCTAGATTGATAAGTTTTTCAAAAATGAAATAATATTAGCTTGTTTCTCCTGAAAAGTCTGCTGTGTTTTGTATTGCTGTACCTCCATGTTTTGTTCATCTGTATATTTTCAGGATGTTTGTTCGTAATTTTTTCAAAATGTATTATGTGCTTACAATGCTTGATTATTATTCCTTCAATATTTTTTTTCTTCTCCACTCTTCTCCTGTGACGAGTATGGATAGGTCTGCTTCTCTCACGCCATTAACAGGAGCTGGATGGGAGATGGAGCAATCAGATTTTGGCTTTGTGCTATACTGCAACAGCATCCTCCATGATCATTTGCTTAAGTGTTAACTTCAACACCAGGGCTCACTCACAAAGTTTCTATTGATTAATACTTCCCCAAATATAGATCATAGCATCTGCTTTCTGTGTCTGTCCTACCATAATTTAGTGAAAAACTACAGTTGTCTTAAACAACATAATATAGTAAAACTCTGCATTCTAGGTGTCCCTCCCAAAGGGGTTGTTCTTTTGTTGTGGCTGTTGTTTTAGCAATATTGTCTGGGCTTAATCTACAGAGTTCCTCCTCCACAGTGCCAGGCAGATGTCTTTCTTCTTTGGTTTTCAATTCTTGCTGTCATCATCAGTCATCCTGACTGTATCTGCTTAACTTAGTGGCTGTCCAGTGACTGCCTAGAGGTAGCATGTGACTGCCTGGAGGTGGCACACAGAGCCTCAAGTCAGCAGTGCTACCACCTGCTGCTGCATGTGGGGGTACAGGGAGCAGGAGGAGACAGGTTCCAAATTTCTCTTGGAATTTGATTATTTACTGGACTATCACAGGTGTGTTTGTAATCTCTGCCAGTCTGCCTGGGGTCTGAACTGAGCCCCCTACGGTGATCATTCTAGGATATTCCATTAAGTGTCAGGCTGGTCTGTCAGTCTGACATTAACCCCAATCCTGAGTGCTTCCTGCTGCTGAGTGTGTGAGGCGGGCCAGGCTGTTTGGTTTCTCTGGTGATAGTATCACTGAGTGCAGGTGAGCCTCTCCCACAGTGAAGCTCCTGGTGTGATGGCCAGACAGGAACCACAGGACATGGGGCTGCAGCTTCTAGCAACATTCCATTCATCAGCTTTTCATGAATGAATTCTCACCAATTGCTCTGTGTGTGTGTGTGTGTGTGTTATGTTAGTTGTCAAAACCCCCAAATAGTTACTTTTTACAACTATACACAATTTTATAGTTTTTAGGGGATAAATGCTGACTTTACCCTGGTCAGAGACCTTGCCTTAAAGATAGAAAAAACAGACTTCCCCCTGACCTGGAAATCTGAAGCCAAGCTTCTACACTGATGCTTCAAGGAAATATAAACCTTCCTGGATACCTGACCCAAGCTTTTTAAATTAACAGATGGAACAAGCTTAATAATATCTATAGTCATATGACACATGGCCATTAAATGCCAGTGGTAAGATATTCACATTAAATTATGTGTCATTATCAGCGAGTTACCTAACCCAGAAAATTCTGAGATCCTAGCAGCCATTGATATCAACGGCTCCTTGGGTTCCTCACCTGGTGGTCATTGATGTGCTCCTGCTCACACATGTCACACAGCAGGCGCCCTGCTCCTTGCTGCCTCATTTCTGAAGGTTGCTGGGAGCACAGAGCAATTTCCCTCTATTGCATCTATTTTCTCCAGCCTGTCCTAGGACTTCAGCTGTCCTTGAGTGGTTCAGAGTACTTCTCTTCAACAAGAAGTGAGGAGAGGGCCTAGCACCGTAGCCTAGTGGCTTAACTCCTTACCTTGCACAAGACAGGATCCCACATGGGCACCAGTTCTAACCCTGGTGGTCCCACGTCCCATCCAGCTCCCTGCTTGTGCCCTGGGAAAGCAGTCCAGGATGACCCAAAGCCTTCAGACCCTGTACCCACATGGGAGACGTGGAAGAAGCTCCTGACTCCTGGCTTTGGATTGGCATGACTTCGGCTATTGAGGCCATTTGGGGAGTGAATCAACAGATGGAAGATCTTCCTCTCTGTCTCTCCTCCTCTCTGTACATCTGACTATGCAATAAAAATAGACAAATCTTGAAAAAATAAAAAAGGAGAAGTGGTTAACACGTGGAAGGTGAGGGTGGTGCATTTGTCTACCTGCTGCAATGTGGGTGAGCCTTGCCAATCTGTCTGAGAAAAAAAAAAAATTGGGGACCTCTGGAGGGAAGGGATGCTCTGAGCCCCAGGAAGTTGAGGCTGCCTGCTGAGAGGCTTCTCTGACATCTTCCATCAACCTAGTTCCATGTTCCAGAGGTGGGGAGGAGTGAAGTGCCTTCCAAGTGTTGCCTCAAGTATGACAGGCAGAGGGAGAGCTGCCTTGCGACACTCTTCATGTTTGCTAAACTTCTGGTAGCTTCACTTGGCCACTGATATTCTCTCCTATCCCTGTGTTTTTTTTTTCTTCCTTCTGCAGAATCCGGGCTGGGGTGTACAGACGTTTCTTCTTCCATTATTTAGCTTTTATTATCGTACCTACTCTGTGTCTCTATAGGTCTAACTCTTCATGCCATGCAATGAATTCATCAGGAAAATTTTATCATGTTGCAAATACTATTTCAGCCATTCTGATAATTCTCTAACACAGTATTTCTCAATCCTATCTTCCTAATGCGATCACTGTGGGAAAGGGCTGTCAGCAGAGCCCAAGCTGCACGTCCCATCCGTGAAATCAACATCTCTGGAGATACATGCCAGGTATCAGTGCTGGGAAACAATGTTGTCATGGAAAGTCAGACCTCCATGTAGCTCACTAATATTTGTCTTGGTTTTTTTTTTCTATCTGAAACCAGCACTTACCACATCCTTGAGGGACACGTTGGAATATTAACTGAAAGAAAGTATAGCAGTATAGAAACTGAGTTATATCATGGTCTGGACAGCAATGTGTAAATATTTCTGAGATCATGTTGGCGCAGTGCCCCGCTGTGTTCTTGTATTTGCCAAAGCTTTGGTGGCTGACAACTGAAAAGAGACTTACCTCACAAGGACAAATAAGAAAAAAACAAGCCAACCTGTAGATATGAAAGTTGTTGGATTTCAAAGACTGCAGATCCATTATATAAGATGCAGTGACACGTTATTTCAAATATTTACCTTCATCTCATTCTCCAGCTGTCTTTGTTCTCATTTAAACACCTGATGACCATTGACTTTTTTTTGAGAGGGAAAAAGGAAAGTAATAAATCTTTCACTCCATCTTTCATAACAAACATGAAACCTTCAAACTGCTTTTCAGATTTAGATTGGCTCTTTCTGCTTTTTGAGAAAATATGGTTGCCGCTAATACAAGCTACTATGTTCAGTTCTCCAACCTGAGTAACAGGTGCAGCTTCCACTAGGTCGTGGGTACAAAGTTGGTGAAAAGTCAGCACACATTTGCCATAAGTATGTATTATATAATAGACATTCATAAATCAACTGCTGGATCTTCTCCTTTTAATGAGAAATGGGTGGAGGAGGGATAATGAGCTTTAAAGATCCGATGTGTAACGAAGTATGTGTGAACAAGAATAGAGCATGGATACCTACTCAGAGTCTAGGCCATTGTGCCTGTTAGAACTGATCTCTCTTTTTGATGGGATGGCATAGAAGGGGAGACACGATCAGGAGCTGTTATCCAGCATGAGCCAGGTAAAGATGCAGGAGTGTATCACTCAATGCAATCTGAACGTTTTTCTTTTAGGATTATTTTGAATTAGATGGACTATTGTTTTCTTCATTTTATCAAAGAAAGATGCATGTTATTTTACTATGCATGAAATTCTATTCTTGTCCATATCTGTACAAGATATATTCATGTTTTTTTAAATCACTTAATTTTGTTTCAGGAGTCAATACAATGTTTCCATGTATTGGAAGTAATAAATGATCATTTGAAATAGAAGGCTAAGCTATGCTATACATAACCCATGGTTGCATACCACCAGGGCCACAGGGCTGTGGCACTGGAAATGTGGTTCTGGAGATGAACAGTGAGCAGTGTTTCCTGGGCCTGTGTGCCTCAGCACACCAGATGGTAGACTTTCATGCCCATCAGGGCAGTGGAGAATCACAGGTTGGCATTCCCACCCCTGACTATAGGTTTCAATCACATTTAAGGCAATTGAGGGAGTTTTAAGAGAGAGAGAGAGAGAGAGAGAGAGAGTGAGAGAGAGAGAGAGTTTCCATTGATTTAATCTCCAAATGTCCATAATGGTTTGGGTGGGCTAGGATGGGATCCAGGAACTCAGTCCCAGTTTCCTATATGGATAGTGGTGGAACCATGGAACCCATCAACTGAGACATCATTGCTCTTTTCAAGGTCTGGAGGGAGTAGGAAGCTGGAATCAGGATTTGGAGCCATGTATCAAACCCAAGTACTCCACTGTGGGACTTAACTGCTAGGCCTAACATCCATCCCATGATTTCATCAGCACCTGGGTTTGAGGGAACAGTCATCAATGACGCCTTAGAAACCCTGATGTGGGAAAGAGTGTTCCGACGGGTTACTTAAGTGGCTTTGGTCGTTCTGATAAGTTGTTGGTTTCATTGTTCCAGAGTTGAGAAAATCTTTTCAATGTCTGTTGGCTGACCAAGTTCATCTTAGTGCAGCCACAGACCCAGGGATATGCTTGTCTGTAATTGTTCAACCTATTCTGTTTTCCATCCTCTGACAAGGTGGTTGATGCCCCTCACTGGCCTGCGTGAGCTGTCTGTCATGTTTCCCATGTGCATCTGGTCATGCTGTCCACTGCACAGATATCAGCAACTGTTGAGGCCCAGTTCGGATACATGCACTCTAAGGTCAGACCACATCTTGTTCTCTCTTATACTTGTGGGTGCTGCAGCCCAGCCTGACCTGGCCCACCCCCTGCTGACACTTGAAGCTGGGTACTATGGCCTAGCCCTGCCAGGCATGCCTCCTCAACCCCAGATTTTAATTGTGACAGTAGGCAGTGGGTGATGCTATTTAGCCCAACCCAGGTCTTCCATGTGGGCGAGTGCCTTGACTTGACCCAGACGTGCCCTCTGGTTTTCCCCCTCAAAATCACTATGTCTCGGCTCCCTCACCTATCTGTAAGTGTAGTGACCTGGTCTGTGGAAGCCCCCAGAAGTCATTCTTCCCCTGTCACATATGCTCTCAGCTGTTCTTACTCTATTAGGTCCCCAGAACCCTTTTATTCATTCCTCTTGCCCTGGGGCCAGGGTGACATGTCCTACCCAGTGTTTCCCACCTTCTTCACACATTAAAAAATAGAACAGGCAACTATACTGGCATACTGGTATAGTTAACACAACATTGGCATTAACCAGGCCCAGAATGCCTACCAGCTATTGTCTGCTTCTCTCCCAGTAGTGTAACATTTGCCTAGGTACAAGGCAGCCTAGGCAGTTGCCTACAGCTGGGGGAAATATGAAATATTTTTCACATGAGATTTTAGCCACCCAGGCTCCCACATGGATTTGACAATGAGTCATGGTTGCTATACACCCAGACTCTTGCTTCTTGTTAGAATGTGCTCCCTCAGGACGCACCCACGCTGAAGTCTTAGGAATATCAGGCCTTTCCCATCAGAAATTCAGTGTGGAAGCTCATGACTTACCAGCAGCAAAAGAGACAGAAAGCTAAATGTCGTGTTGAACATCATCATGTGTGTGGCACATTGGAACATGAACCTGGAAACTCAATGGGAATTTATTGCCTTCTGTTGCGTCTAGCACTGTGATATGTATGTGGTTTTTGCTGTGCAGTGATTTACTATGTTATCAGGCAAAAATAATTCCCCCCCCAAAATAAACCCACACACCATCAACCAAAGAAAAGCATGCAATAGCAAAGCCATAAACTACATGCTAAATTGAATAGAATCAAGTGCCAAACTTTTGACCCATGCAGAAAGTGCAGTGAGAAGTCAGAGAAGGCCGAGATGTTGGCTTTGCTCCCTAAAACCAGAGACAGTTTCTAAATCGAGGGCTCCATTCTTCTGCATTGGGTTTTGGAGATCTTGTGGACACAGAATTGGGAGCTATTTGGTGGGAAAATGGCAGGCAGTCCAGCACAGAAACAAAAGTCATTGTTGTAGACAGTGAGAGCCCCTCTGGAATGCAAACCACAGCCTGTGTCCCAGACCTCTTGTTCCTCCCAGTGAATGAGGCATCTCTCCCACTAGATAATGAGATCATTGCTGCACTGAGCTAGATTTGATAGGACACTCCCTTCGCTCATAGGGAATTTGGACCTAAAGTGAGTTCTTACCATAGACGATGAATAATAATGCGTCCTAATGGAAGAGGCTATCTCTGGAATCACAGGGCAGATATCTTATAGTTTATAGACGTGGCAGACAAAAGGAGAAAGGGCTGGGAATGGCCCTAGGAGGCAGAGAGAATTCCTTTTTATCTTGTTCATGAAAGCCCTGTGGAAGAATAATGCGATCCAGTGTTTATACGGCACTATAAACCCTTTATTCATAAACATCAGTTGGGAAAGTCATGTGACATCCCTGTAAAGCAATCCCCAGTTTTCTCTTTCTGAGAGTGATTATGGCCATAGAAGCTATACATGTGTGATTTAACACTGCCTCTACTGGCCTGCCAAAGTTAGTTTAGAACAATGTCAACATAGCTCATAGTATCATGGGGTTCAGCTGACTCCTGTGTGAACCAAGCTCCCAGTGTCAAGAACAAACATCAGGGCTGGTGCCATGACACAGTGGATAAAATTCACTGCCTACAGCATCACAGTCCCCCAAGTGTGCTAGGCTGAGACCTGGCTTTTCCACTTTTAACCTAGCTCCCTGCTAATGATCTAGGAGAAGTATCAGTAGATGACCCAAAATGTCTGAACCCCTGCCACCCATGTAGGGCACCTAGAGGAAGCTCCTTGTTTCTGGCTTCAGGCTAACCCAGCTCTGGCCATTATGGCTATTTGAGTGTGAACCAGCTGATGAAAGATGCCCCCTTTTTCTCTCTCCCTTTCCTCTGTAATTGGCCTTTCAAATTAATAAACAACAACAACAACAAAAGCTTTTAAAATATCAGTATCTCTGAGTTGACCACACAAAAGCCTCCTTCCAGCCAGGGTTGAGGGAGAATGTGGCATTTCTTTCCTGCCTGCTTGTGGATGTGAGATTCACTGCAGCTCCCACCAAAGAAGCCTTTCCCTTCCTATTGTCATTGTGACCTCTCTATATGCCTTCCTTATCCCGTTGCTCAGAGTCAGAGGCCATCTGATGGAACAATTCCTGTGTGGATTCTACATGTGAAATCTGTTTCATGCTCTGGTGTGGGAGGACTGTTGTGGTGAGCTTTAGGCAAGCCGAATGCTCATGTAAACTTGGATCACCTCAGCAGCGGTTTTCCATCCAGGAAACACAAATTTCACCTGCAGGCTGGACTGGAAAGAAAGCCTCTTCATTAGTTTTACTTTCACTGTCATGAACATTCATGGTTAATTCTGTGGAGCCAGCTGGAAGTCATAGCTGCTGCCCTGTCCCACGTGCCCGCCTGGTTTTCATTTAAAGCACCCACTTTCCCAAGATGCAGCGAGAACCTTTGGGTGTGGGGAATTAAGGGAGGTGATCCTTGCTTGAAGGTCCTGCACCTGTCTTCTCGGTGCTTTACATAGCTTTCTCACTCTGCCCTTGTGTTCTCAGAACTTCCCGAACACAGGTATTGTTTTTTGGTTTCCCCTGTCTCCTTAGTTTGCGGGAAGTTCTTTGGCCCATGTTCTATATTTCTATGTGGAAGGCAGCCCACACTTGCATATAAATGCACGTTTACTCCCCTACTGCAAATAAACTTTGTTTCTCCTTGTGTAGTATACCTGTCTCTGCTTAGTGTTTCTATCTCTGCAGTAGACAAGAACTTGGATTGAAACTTCAAAAATGCCTTGTCCATATTGTATAGAGCTCAGATAGCTCCTCAGCAGTATCTGGCTCACAGATAACACTTTATTCTTGTCAATTATAAAATATCATTTTATTTGAAAAGGAGACAGATTTAATTCAGAGGGAAGGAAACAAACTGCTCATCTGTTCACTCCCAAACATTTACAAGAGCAGAGCACGGACCAGGTTGTAGACAGCGATGGAGAATTGCACCCAGGTCTCCAGCATGCATGGCAGAAACTAAGACCTTGAGCCATCACCTTTTCCTTCCATGCGTGCTTGTTAACAGAAGGTCTCGAATGAATATGGAGTTGGGATGAAATCCAGGCTCTGTGAAATGAGATGGAGTCACCCCAAGTGATATCTTCAGTCTGTGCCAAATGCCCACCACTGAACTTTATAAATGGGTGCATTTCCATGCTTACAGAAGTAGATTTCCAGCTTGAAAGAGCTGTGAGTCTCTGGCAACTCCTGGCTGTGCTGCTCCGTGGGGACATCAATTGAAACTGAGGAGCCACCAGCTCCTTCTTACTTTGTGCCTTGTCGCTCAGCGAACAGCATTCATTTCACTTTTATTATCCCAGCCTCTGTGACATTTGAGTTTTTGACCTTGATGAGTCACAAATATAGCCTGCATTTACTTGACCTTGATTTTAGGGTGCTGTGCCTAAGTTAGGCAAGAGGTTGGATTAGTTGGGCAGGGATCATCTGAGAAATGTAGAACACTGATTTGGGGATGGCTTATAAATGTTCCTGGTGGAGGTCTAGAAACAATCTGCAGGTGCTTCTCACATCACCTTTGAAGAAGAACCAGATCGTACTTTGGCTTTCCTATCTTCCACAGATCTGTATTTTAGTACCACACAGAATGTATACATCAATTCAGTAAAAAAGGCGTATAAAATTTTGTTTAATAAATGCAAACTGAATATAAGCAAAATTTAATTACTAGCTTCTAAAACATAAGTTATTTTAATATAATCAGATTAAATATAAGAAAAAAAACTTAAAAATATTGTTATGCTTCAGATAACCACAATAGACTATCTGATTCATGCCTTTGGAATGTTGAGGTTACTTCTTATCTTGCACAAACACTGTAGTTCTATAATCCACAAACCTGGGGACTCATCATGAACTCATAACTTTTGTCTCTGCAAGTATAAACTAATGAAGTTATGAGTAAAAAGAGCAAATTCCCATATTAAGCAACTAAATGCACACTTTTAATGACTACCATATATGTCTGTCTTTGAAGTTTCTAAATCAGTTTAAAAAATGCCCATTTTTGCTTGTTGATGAATGCACTATTAGGATTGATAGTGGCATTTTTGATACGGAAGATATTTCTCCATCTTGGTCAACATATTTATAGAGGGAATCCAGTTTAACAGAGCTACTTTGGCATCAATGGGAAAACGAATTTAATGTATTCACAGAATTTAAAGAATTCACAGTATCATGATGTTCATTAAAAAGATATCAGTGAAGTGGGGCAGGTGATACCTTGGTTGCAAAATGTATCTTTCACCCTTTAGCAGTAAAACATTTTAAAAATTATCTTACAGTAGTTAGTTAAAGATGCAGTTTCTTAGGAAGGTAAATTCAAAACTTTCTACAAAATTCCTTAGTATGTGTTAATACCTTCGGCGATGTGTGACTTCAAGATTTTTACCTGCTTTATTATTAATTATTATTATGAGTGTATCAGTGTTATATTGTAGAAGCAATCTGTGTCCAAGCTTCGAACATTTTTTTAAAAGTTTTTGGTCTAATCTGCCATTGAAACAATGTCACATCTTTTGTTTGCATGGAAATATTAAGATTCTTAAATATTAAAGTCACCAAACAAGTGAGTGTGACAGACTAATTCATACCTTTGGAATGTTGAGGTTAGTTCTTATCTTGAAGAAACACAATAGGTCTATTCAATAGTTCATGTATGACTAATACAACATTATTCCAAAGAAAAAAATCTGATCTCAAATTTAGCTCGTTTGATTATGCATACGTTGTAAATAAAACTACATGAGGTTTTTAGTTCAGCTAACATGTGTGTTTAGTTTTGCTTTGTAATGGAATTTTTGACGAAAGAAGTAATACATTGATTTATATTGTGTCACAGCTATTTCAGAATGTCCCCAGATATTGTAGCTGTTTCATCATAATATACTGATAAAATTTAAATGGGGATTTGGAAGTCGTCTGTATAGGTATAGTTGATTGTGTGCTTGAAAGGAGGTCTAGGAAACAAATACTGCCTTTACATTATTATCATATTTAAAGTACACATGTAGGAAAGGATTCTGCATCTTAGCAACAGCTGTTTATCTGCCAGTGGTAATGAAAATCACATTATTGACCATATTTGTGAGTTTCTGAGCAACAATATTGTGTGAATTATAAGGCACCTTAAAGACTGTCTTGGTGACTCTAATATCTTCAATACAGTCTTAATATTTCAGCAAATGTATGTGAGTCATTAGATTCAATACTGCAAAACATTATGTAAGAGTGGACATGGTGGCAGAGCATGTTAATCCTGCCCCCTGTAGTGTTGGCATCCCATTTGGGTGCATGTTATTGTCCTGGCTGCTCTACTTCCCACCTAACTGCTTGGGAAGGCAGGGGATGACGACCCAAGTTCTTGGGACCCTGCATCCACAAGGGAAACCCGGAAGAAGCTCTTGGTTCATAGCTGTCTAAACAAAGCAGCTGAGCTTTTTGGGCAGTGAACCAATGGATGGAAGACCTCCTCTCTCTGACTATAAATTAATTAATTGATTAATTAATCAATCTGCCTTTCAAATAAAATAAATGATTTTTTTAAATACTGTAAGAAGTTCCCAGAATACATTTGCTTATGTGGAGTATTTAAATGAATCATTTCTTTTAAAAATGATCATTTTAGTTTTCAATTTACTTATGATTCTTGTAGTATTCTCAGGTTTCAATGATTCATTATTCAATATATCTCTTGTATCATTCTCACTGCTATTAGTGCTGAAGCATCGATTATATCTACAAAATTGAACTTAGTATATGAAGATTGCACTTTCAAGGAAGACTAGTAAGACTAGCACAGTGTTTTGGTTTGAATTTTTTTGAGTCTTTTTATTGTCATCATTTAGTTACCATTACAGTTGAAATCAGGGTGGCTTGGTCTCGATAAAATGGTGAGTAAAGTTCATTTTCTGTCTGCAAATTGGAACTGAAACTAATTTCATTTCTAATACAGTTAGTGATGTTTAAATAGACTTTGAATGGGTTTGACCGATTTAAGACCATTATAAGAAAAGTTTACATGCAGGTGTCTATTTTACACCTTTTCAGAGTCTTAAACACTATGTGGTGACAGTCAACAAAGTAACCTCAGAAATCACACTTTGTAAAGCACTTTACGGACTACTAGGCAGCCTGTATTTCATGGGGTTTGTCAAGTTCTTGCAACAAGAACCAGGTTGTTGTAATACGATGAGCTAGGCAATCGGAAATTGCTGTATGAATAAACATCAATGCTTACTCTGAAATTCTGTCATTATCTTATCTTAGAACCATAGCACATAGTTTGTGGATTATTGCTGGTCTACAGTTAACATTTTGCATACTATTCAAGTAGAGTCCTTTCCCGAGACCTTTGGCAAACAACTGTAAACTGCAGGCAGAAATTGAGTGTTCTAGTGTTTTGAGAATCAAATTCCACCAAGATGTTATATGTGCAAGGCAACAGTTGGCCAGAAACAAAGGCCATTTGATGCAGGTATTGTTCCAAAGCTAACAGGTTCAAATATCAGAGATCATTAGGGAATGTTAGCAGCAACCAGAGGACAGAGACAGACTATTGCCGGGTACTTGAGAATGGAAGCTGTTAGGGTGTCATACTGCAGAGACAAGGTCCTTGATGGGCAAGGTCACCTCAGGCAGCACGTATTCCTAAGGTAATTAGATATGTATTCTGTTCTCTTCCTCTCTCCTCTCTCCTCTCTCCCCCTTCCTCTCCACTTCCTCCCTTTCTCCCTCCCCTCCATTTTTCCCCCCTCACCCCACGCCCTCTTTGTAGGCATGTGATGATCCACCAAGACCCTTCTGGCTCAGACAGTGATTAGTCAATAAACCAAAAACCCACAGGTGAAAGAAGTTGATATGAAATATGGTTCCCCAAAGGAACAAAGCTGTTGGAACAGGCATTGAGTTGTCTTTGTCTAGGAGAAACTCTCTGGTCTGCCACGTCCAATACTTTTCAATTTGTATTTTTCTTTTCTTTTTTCGTTATGCACTGTCCCCTTTTCAAACCCTGGTTCATGCTGAGCAGGGTGTGGCAATAAATTCGCTTATATTTGTTGAGAGATGCCAGACTGATAAGCTGCCACCTCAGTCAGAGGCTGAGATTTGACCTTCGATTTGGCCATGATTATCAAAACAAATCAGCAAAATAATGCAATTCACATAAGAAAACAGTTATTTTTTTCTGGGAAGGGTGGGGAGTATAGTCAGTGATTCTTTGCACTGCAGACCCAGGCTTCTTGTTCCCCAGAGATGGTTTTCCTTCTTAATATATTTCATGCTCCTTGACAGCTATTAGGATGCAGGCCTTCGTGTCCACCTAACAGGAGGAGGCTTAGTTAGCAGAACACCCTCAACTGGAAATTGCACACATCATTTCTATATGCATTTCAGTGGTGAAGATTTTAGTTGCAAAGGCTTACTAAATTGCAAGAGAAGCTCTGAAATGCAATTATTGTAGGAGCTTACAGTGTTCTGCTGGAATTAGAAATTTATTATTATGGAAGGAATAAATGGATGCTTGGAGTTGTCTTACAGTTTCTGATGCAAATATGCCTTTCAAAGACTGATGTATTAAGTATAAATCAGTGTCAAAATTCACTTTGGCAACATGAGATATTAACAAGATTTCAGTATAAGACAGAATGTTAATGTGTTCCCTTTGGTAAATGAGCTTGTATTTATCCAATTTAAAATATAATAACCAGGCATGTGCTCATCACATGCATATACTTGAGCAGGCATGTACTCATTGCATGCAGATTTCCTGGTCAGCCGTTAACTACTAGCATATCTGTTGCTGGAGATATAGCAGGTCTTGAAATCCCAGACAGAATGCTATCTGTAGTGCCACATCAATAATATTGTCTCTCTATATACAAGAAAAATAAAAGATTGTAAGGAGCTTTTATTTTTTAAGATTTATTTCTTTGTATTGCAAAGTCAGATATACAGAGAGGAGGAGAGAGAAAAGGAAGATCTTCCATCCGATGATTCATTCTTCAAGTGGCCACAATGGCAGAGCCATGCTAATCCTAAGCCAGGAGCCAGGAGCCTCTTCCAGGTCTCCCACAAGGGTGCAGGGTCCCCAAGCTTTGGGCCGTCCTCTACTGCTTTCCCAGGCCACAGGCAGGGAGCTGGATGGGAAGCAAGACTGCTGGGATTAGAACTGGCACCCATATGGGTTCCCGGCACATGCAAGTTGAGGACTTCATCAACTAGGCTACTGCGCCGGGCCCGGAGCTTCTGTTTTTTAGACTTGAATGTGCTTTTATCAGCAGAGCTTATTCAGCTGATTTAAAATGAGTTCATTTATTTATGATGATAAATTAAAATCAAGAAACTTCCAAAAATGGAAGTTCATATATATATATGCACACACATACATTATACATATATATACCTAAACACATACATTTTCAAAGATGAACTGTTTAACAGAGACTAAAATACCACAAAGTGGATATACATTGCAGTATGCGTCTCTACTCCCAAACAAAAGGAGGACTCCCAATGAATAGGATGCTGGACTTGCTACCATTATCTATGCCTGTAATGCTGTGATACACTGAAATAGCAGAAGGTTGGACTTACAAGTTTTGCTGAAAGACTATACTATAATAATAATACGGAGAAACAATGGGGGGATGCAGGAGTGGAGAGGAGAATCCCTGTGCCTATTAAACATTATTATGAAAGTTAATAATCTAAAAAAACTATATTTCATAGGTCGTATTTAGTTTTATTTGAAAGGCATCATTTCATTGTCATTGTGAAATTCTTCTAGATTAGTATTTTTGAAATCTGCCTAAAGATGAAAGTAGTATATATAGTTTTATATTTGCGGGATTATCTAAAATTTTCTTCACAAAACTGGTCTCAACAATTTCAAGTGAATTTTCTAAGACTGCACCCTGACAATCTTTGGACATCTGGTTTTTACTCCTCTCCGAGTTTCTGTCAGGTCAGGTACGACAGTTGTATCTGGACTCATGCTTGTTCCCACTCCCAGCCCACCCCTAGATCGTAAACTCCTGGAGAAAGGCAATGCTTGCTTCCTATTTTCTTTCTACTGTGAACTGAGTTGTAATTATCCTCTAAATTCTTATGTTGAAACCCTAGCTCCCCTGATATGGCTGTATTTGACAGCTGAGCATATAAGGAAATAATTAAGGTCAAATGCGGTCAGATGATATGACTGTAATCTAATCTGATAGAATTGACTAGTGTCTTTATCAGAACAGACTCAAGATGCACTGGCCACAGCACCTGCTTCCAAGCCCAAAGCAAAGGCCATGGGAGGACAGCATGGAGGTAGAGAAGTCTCACTGGATGTTCTATTTTAGGGCACACAGATCTGGGACTTTGGTTATCCATAAGAGAAAATAAATCTGTATTTAATGTCCTCCAACTCCCAGACTGTATTAGAGTAGCTGCAGCAGATTAACACATTTCTGAATACAAAATATTGAATGTATGCTTTCTAGTCATTGATATTTTCTTGTTTTTCTTTGGCTATAACTCATTTATTATATGAACTTGTTTTGATAGTAACTTTGCATTTTTGCCATGTAAGAGGTCCTCAAGAGTTGATTTATATGTTTTATATGCAATATATAAAAATGTGTACTGAAACATTTTATTCATTTGGAAAGCAGAACTAGAGAGAAGAATGAAAGAGTGAAAAAGAGAAAGAAGGAACCTTTTATCCACTGGTTCACTCCCCAGATGGCTGCAATGGTCAGGGCTGGACCAGCCTGAAGTCAGGAGCTGGGACCTTCTTCCAGGTCTCTCACGTAGGGGCAAGGGCCCAAGCGCTTGGGGTGTTTTTGGTTGCTTTCCTAGTTGTATTGTCAGAGAGCTAAATCAGAAATGGTGTGGCTGGGACTCAACTCCAGCCTTTGAGGAGTGAACCTGTGGATAGAAAATTTTGTCTCCTCTTTGTAAATCTGATCTGCCTTTCTAACAAAAAAGAAATAAATCTTGAAGATGCTACTTTCAAACAAGTTCACAAAGAGGAAATGCCAAGCCATTTTAAGTAGAGGATGTTAAAGTCCTATTTTGCTAAGCAAGGAAATGTGTACTCTGGAACGCATACCTCTCTGGGCACCTGGGTAGATGCAATTAAAAAAAAAAAAAAAACACATTTACTACAATTGTCAAAAGTGATACCCCACAATTCTATGGTATAGCAATATAAAATTTGCAAGGAAAATACTAGAATAATCATTGAAGGAAAATGTCAAGATAGTTTTCTTTTTGTATTAAAATTATATATTCCTCTATTTGCTATTTTATGTGAAACATGGGAAAAAATGTGAACAGCGTTTAATTACACTGGTTGTGTTGGTCCTTTTTCTGTGCCGTTCTGTTTGGATGGAATTCCAGAAAGTCCTTTCTCTTGCTAGGGTTACACTTTGAAAAAGATCCGGACATGTGAGACCTTTTAAATTCAGTCATTGTGGAAGGTTATGTTCTTACAGACCATCGTCGAAAAACAAAGGTCTCTGAATGTCACAGATGACTCAGATCAGTTACAAACCATAAGTGTAAACCACATGTCCTAAAATTAAATATTGCCAGTGACATAATGTCAAGGACTTAAGTTCAGATTATTAATTCACAGTCACGTTTTGAGAGTACGTTCATTGGGACTTCACCTTGCCTTTCAGGCCTCAACCTGCTGATGTATTTCTCAGAGTGATTAACATTTATTACACTGGCCTGATTCTAGAGTCATGCTGAAAGGAGTGAAAGAATGCGACCATTCTAAGAGGTTTGAGAAACACACAGCCTCCACTGTTTTAGTTTCTTGATTTCCTCCTTTATCACCAAAATATCCAAGCACCCCCCCCCCCAAGTAACTGAGTAGTAGGTTGAATGATCTGGACAGTTATCTCAATTTTCTACCAACTTTGAGTAGGAAAGGTGACTCAGTGAGAATACAGTGTGGGAACACGAGATAGAAAAAACAAATACACCTGTGCTGGAGACAGCTGCAGCTATTCCGAAGGGTTTGCAATGTGTCAGGAACTGGTGGTGGTGTACCCCTGCAACCACAGAGGCAGGCCCCTTGTTCCAGCATGTTACCGACTCATTCTCTGGTCCTGATCCGGGCAGAAGAGTGGATGGTGGCATTCTCGTGGGAAAGTGTGCTGTCTGCCCCAGTGGTTGAAGCTGCATACCGTGGTTTAGCTAATGAATTCCTGAGATAACTGACTTTACACTATGTGCACTGCTGCCTGCTTTGAATCTCACAGACTCCTCCTGAAAAAAAGTCCCTAACTGCTTTCCTAGAAGAGTTTGTGGATTATAGAACATGTTACTCCACTTGGATTGCCATAACAAAATACCACAAAGTGGTTGCTTAAACAACAGACATGTTTTTTTTCTCACAGTTTGAAAGGTTGGAAACCCAACATCAGGGAGCCAGCACAGCCAGGCTGTAGTGAAAGCCCTTATCTTCCTGGTTCATCTTCTGGATTGTGATCTTTCCCCTAGTCATCTTTTCCCTTTTAAAGGCATTAATACTGTTACATTAGGAACTCACTTTCATGAGCTCATTTCTCATTAAGCTTAATTAGCTTCTATCTCCAAATAGTCACATTTGGGGATTTAGAGATTCAACATATAACTTTGGATTCTGGATTGATGAGGAGACACAATTTTAGTTGATCATGAACGGATCTATGAGGATTGAATGACAACAAGGTCAATTCTGATTGACTATTCAAAAATATATTTATTATATAAATAATAGCTGTTTATATTATGTATAAATGATATCTATATATTTGTGGAGTCTAACATGCGTTGTTTCAAAGTATATACTTATGAAATTATGTCATTTGTGACAGCCTAGATGAACCCACAAGACATTATGCAAAATGAAATTAGCCAGGCACAGAAAGACCAATACTGTATGATCTCATTTATACGTAAAATCTTAAAAAGTCAAGCTCATGGAAGTAGAGTTGTATGGTGATAACTAATTCTTATATTTAACTGGCATTTGAATGACTAATTAACTGATGTGCCTATCACAGTGATTGGACATCTGAGATAGCATCAAGGATTTTCTTTTCTCCATTCGCTGTTTCCTATTCTGACAAAGTTATACTAAAGGTGGCCACAAAGGAATTCCAACTTATGTATTTTATTTGTGGCTTTTGCTGATTCCAAGAAATCCAGACAGCTGAACTTTTGCATGGACAGTGTCACCAAGTATAAGAATGTTGGAAGTCCAAATTCAGTAATCTTAAGTTCTTTGAAGATAAACCAATGTATAAAACTTGAGCCACAAATGAATTAGCTGTAACTGAAAAAACATGCCACTATTAAGAAATGTCTAACTTTTCTGACCTACTTATTTTAAAAGCTAGAGTCATTCATTTAGGTAGAGTGAGAGGCAGTGACCCAGACATTGAACCATCTTCTGCTACTTCTCCCAGACGATTAGCAGGGAACTGGATCTGAAGCAGAGCAATGGGCACAAACTGGCACCTTTATGGGATGCCAGCATCACAGGCAACCACTTTTTTGGTTACAACACAATACAGGCCCTGCCACTATCCTTTCCAACATTGAATTTAAGACTAATAGCAAGAAAGAAGTTGCTGAGTTTGATGTTCACCTGAGAGAGATAGGCTATGTTAGCTGGGGATTAGCAGTGTGTTAAATCCAACAAGATATAAATTCTGGAGCTGAGACTCTAAAGGCAGCACATGTGCACAGGACAAACATTCAGTGGGCACCATTGGCTGATTAATCATAACATTGTTTATCTGAAGTCCTAGATCCTTTAAAGCTAAGCTCAGTCAGAATATTCTGTTAAGTCTTAAAACCTTGATTTAAGGTCCATTTACTGGTGGTTTCCAAATACACATGTTAAGAAGATGGTTCAAAAGTCAGGGACTGTACCTTAGTGAGTTTAAAAAAGGATTTGTTAATTCTTACTTGCAAGGCAGAGAAAGGGAGAGACAGAAAGAGATCTTCTCTCTTCTTGTTTCCATCCACTGGAGCCAGAAACCAGGGACTCCATCGGGCTTCTCCCATGTGGCTGCAAGGCCCAAACCCTTGTGCTATCATCTGCTGCTTTAACAGGCACAGAACAGGGGGCTGATTGCAGGGGCAGCAGTTGGGACTATAACCACTGCTGTGATATGGGATAGCAGCATAGCAATCAGTGACTTAACCTGCCGCCCCACAATGCTGACCCTACCTTATTGGGTTTTGTATTCCCAATGTCTAGCATAGACTCTGTGAAATACAACGTTTTTCAATAAATTGTGGCTTTAGCTAGAATAAAACTGAATTCAAAACAGGTAACATTGAAGTGGTGATTTGATTTTCTAGAGCATTAATTCTCTGCCTGTAAGGACCATGAAACATGCCTAAAAATCTGCCCATAAATTGGGCTTTTTTCCCCTGATGCCTTGTAAATATGAGTAACCATGTCGCCTACTTACTAATACTTCAAAAACAACTAAATTCGGTCATTTCATTTTATTCTACCAAAGCCCTGTAGTTCTTTCAGAGCAAGAACCATCAAAGTCAGGCATGTTAAAGAATTCAAACGAGAAATCCTAGTCTCTACCTTTATGTATCTCCTGGGTTTTGCTTTGTTCCCTCAGTTACCTGCAAAAATAATCAACTGTTCAAATTCATAGCCTGTGTCTCAGTGACCCTAAACCTCTTGGTGGCCTGGAATGCACATAGAGTGATCTTTTTTTAGCATTTGGAACCTAGTCAGATATTAGTTTTCCTACAGTGTAATCCTTTGATGCCAAACAGATCAGACAGTTCTGGCCTTCTCCCGCCTAGTATGATGAGGATGTCCTTGACAGGATTGGGCTAAATATTGGGTTTCTCTCATTATCTGTTCATCCCAGTTATTAAAAATTGTTACTCCGTAAATCCACTAAACTGAAGCATGCTCTGATGAGGTAATGAAGAGTTTGAACCACAAAAGTTCCCCATGTACTCTCTGATACACCACATGAATCCAAGTAGGATGAGAGTGTTTCTGCTTAGGTTCACAGTTTTGTAGAAATTATGTTCCTCCCTAAGAGACTGAGTTTTCCAACTAAGAGCTGTGCAAATCCACTAGAAATCCTTGGGTTGACTGTTTCATTGTTTATGACTTCTCCATATAATTGGTTCTGCTCCAACTGATTTGAAAGGCATTTTTTGTTGGCTGATTTGCTGTGAGGTCTATGTCCACTGAAAATCAACTCTTGAACATTTGATGTAAAGGAGCCTGAGAGGAAAGCCTCGTTACAAGCTGATGGGCTCCTAAGTACAGGACCAGACCTCATAGGATTATCCAAGACAAAGACTTCAGAATCAAAGTGGGCCTGGTGTCAGCTACCTGCTCGGCAAAATCTTTGCGGCTCAGGCCTCTGGGGTCTCCTGTCACTGTGCTTGTCAGTAATGAATCTCACTTCCATGTGGGTTCTTTCAGGGCTTTTTGACACACTCCACAGCCATGTGGTTTTCAGGCATGTCAGACATCACCCTATTCCTTCACTTGAAGAACAATGTAAGGCAGTCAGGAAGGTTTGCCATGGTATCAAATCTCCATGTCAACCCATGTCACTTGAATGACAGCTCTGATTCTCAGTTGTTGATTTAGGAATATTTCCTGCTAAGGAATAATATGGGTAGTTTTAAGAAACTAGATCTACACACAGCCAATTCCCAAGCTTTACTCATGATTGAAGACTCTCCATCTCTGAATGATTTTACCAGACAGGCAACAGAAAAAAAAAAAACCAGTGAATAAGATTTTTCTTTTAACCTGTTTTCCTCTACTGACCACTTCTCTAGTGGGACCAAGTGTACCAAAGTTGTAAAAAAGAAAAAAAGAAGTAGATTGCAAGAGAAATTAAAAAAAAAAAAAGACACACACCCAAAGATACCAATCCTTTTTCTTTTCTTTTTTTGTTTTTGTTTTTGTTTTCTGATAATCTACTTTGAAAGTGGCATCATTGCTTCTCAAAGGTCAATCCAAACTGAACAAGAAGCTGGGGTCAGGAACCTCAGTAATCCCATGCTATATGATGACCTTATGTGGGTAGGGGATCCAATTTCAAAGGTAACTGTGAAGAGCTTCTTTAAAAAGATTTTTTTCTTGGCTATTGTAAGAGTCAGTTCCTTGGAATATCTGCTTTGAAATATCCCACGGTGTAACAGTATATCAGGACTTTGTATGGTTTTATCCTCCAGTATTATGGGATGATGTAAAAATATACAAAATCCCTCCAAAGGATTGAACAGTGAAGGTACTATTTTTTTTTTTTTCTAAGAAAAGTGCCCCTGCAGCCATCCTGGTCTTATGAAGCCCATAGCTACATATTCCCTCCCCACCTGTTATGCAACTGATATCCTGTGACCAATGGGATTCTATTCTAGAGAATAGTTAAAGTTTAAATAGTGGTTGCCAATAAGAAATTTCTATGTATTAAATGTTCACTAGATGCTTCATTCTCTATTAGGTCTATAATAGCTACTTGTACCTTTAGTTCTCACCAGGAAGTTTTCTGGGACTTGTCTATGGGTTACAGATGAGGAAAATGAAACACATATATTAAAGAGCTGCTGTAGGGCAGCACACTCCTCATGTAATGGAACCTGGAACAGAGTTCAGGTCAGCACTATAAGACACTTCAACCCAGAACCTTTGTTCTGGTTATTGATGTACCTGTAAGATCCTAGTATCTGGCAAATATAGACATGTAAGGAATACAGTGGAATTGGTGATGCTGATGAGACAGTCCAGCACATGTACTCTGACCTATTATGCTACGGCCCTACTTCACTCTTCTCATCACTCCTGCTCCTCTCTGCCACTCACCCGTACTGTTTCAGAGGGAGTGGAATTCAAGGTTTTCAAAGGCCATACAGAAAGCTGCGTCTGTGCGTATCTAGCAGGAGGAATTGTCTTTGAGTTCAATGTTTCCCCATCCCTTTCTCTCTCCCCCTTTCTTCTTCCATCTCCTCCTTCCTCCTTCCCGAGTCCCTGACTTAATGTGCTAAAGCTTGGAGATCCACACTGAGCAAAGCTAACATGATCCCTGTCCGTATGCCAATCACTAATTACAGGAATGAAGAGCATTTTGACGGGTACAGGATGTTTCAGGAGCATATAACCCAAAAACACATTCTATGATTAAGGTCAGAGGAGTCCTTATAGTAAATCTGAACTTTAACCTGAGACATAAAGAATCAGAAACAATTCTCAGTGAATAGTTTAGAGCCCTGGAAGTTTCTGCCTGAGACTTTCAAGGAGCTAATAGAACCAAAACTGTTTTTTTAAATAATACTTAGAAGTGCACATAGGCACAAGTTCATATCCTGACTGCTCCACTTCCCATCCAGCTCCCTGCTTGTAGGTGATGGCCCAAAGCCTTAGGACTCTACACTCATGTGGAAATGAGTAAGAAGTTCCTGACTCCTGCCTTCAGACCACTCAGCTCTGGCCATTGCAGGCACTTGGGGAGTGAACCACAGGGTGGAAGATCCATTTGTCTCTGCTTCTCTCTGTAGATCTGCCTTACCAAAAAAATAAGTAAATCTCAAAAAGAGAGAAAGAAAAGAAGAAAAAAAAAAGAAGTACTTGAATACCTGCACCAGCCATGCCTGGGCCATGCGGAAGGAAGCTAGGAACCAGGATTTTCATTTGGTTTCCCACATAGCTATGGAGAACCAAGCACTTGACCATCTTCTGCTGCCTTTCCAAGAACATTGGCAAGAAGCAAGATCAGAACTGGGGCCCTTGTGCCCAAGCAGAATGCCAGCATCCCAAATGATGGCTTCACTTACCATGCCATTATGCTGGCTCCTATTTCATGATCTTTTATACTCCTTGATTCTAAAAACTTGTGCTACTCTGCTGATTATAAAACTGTGGGTAAATTTCTTGTGTGTGGGTAAATTTTTTAAGCCTCAGAGGCTTCTACTCTTCTCATCAGATAAAACAGTAGAACTAAGAACTTAAATAATCTTACATGTTTGTTAAAATGGAGAAGAAAACTTACCTAATATTGTAAATGGAATATTGCAATTTTTATAGTTAATGATGTTCCCTGCCTTATTTTTAAGTGTGTTTTCATCCTAATCTGTTTTACATGGAAGTGGAGAAGCTGGTGGTATTCTTAAGGAAACATGGAATTCTTGGAAAGAGATGTTTTCAAGAGCTGCTCCTGTGGTTTCTGTATGCCCCATGTGTGTGCTTTCTCAAATACCCACAAGGCTACTCCATGATTTAGGTTCAATTCTTACAGTTCGATCTGCTGCCTTTGAACTTGATGTTTTTTCCTGCTTCTCTTGTTATATAATTTGATTGTTGTTATTGTGTTCAATTTTTACGTTTTGAAGTGCCCCCAAAGGCTTAGGTTAGGCCTCCCTTATGTACAAAAGCTTGCAGTGTCCTTAAATGTGCAAAACTTTTCCTGGCCACCAACTTTTGCAGATAAAATAATGCAGGAAGAGAGTCAGGATATAAGTTTTAAAATGATTGTACATGAAATCGTGATAGTCTATGAAAAAAAAAAAATCACGAGTCAGGCCTGTGCTGTGCCCAGGCATTCTTTCTAGGATTGTTTGAAAGGTTGGTTGTAAATGCCTTGACATGACAATTCAGGGTAATACTCCTCTGGGATTGACAGGAAAAGGAGACAGAGCTGTAGATTCCTTGGTTCATGAGAATTGTTGCTTTTATAAGTGACCCTTATAAGAAAAAAGCAGAGCCCAAGAGGTGAGCAAAGGAGAGCAGAGAGTGAGTGCATGGGTCTGGCAACATTTCCTGCAGCCATGAGCTTTGTCTGCACGCAGGTTCTCAGTTCAGATTCTTCATTTGAATAGAGTCATTGTTTGTCACTTGAGTGGAAAATCAGAGGAAATAGGTTGTGAGTCAGGCATCCATTTGTTTTGAAAGGGATTTTTTCTAAGGAAGTCAGAAATTAAAAAAAAAAAGATTTTTATGGAAGATGATGGGGACAAGGACAAAATAAGGGATAGTGAGTGTTAATGAAGTGCTTACCATTGCTCATGGCCTTTCATCCTTGGACAGTAGGTATCAAACTTGAACCATAATCGAATAGTGAAGCAATTTTTGGAGAAGAACTTTCACCCTGGGGAGGATTTCTTTTTTTTTTTCCAATTTTATTTTATTTTATTTTTTTATTAATTATTTTGCATTATGTAACAGTTTCATAGGCTCTGGGAATCCCCCCACCCCTCCCCTCACCCTTCCCCCCTGGTGGATTCCTCCACCTTGGTGCAGTATTACAGTTCAAATTCAATCAAGATTCTTTCTTTGCAAACATATACCAAGCATAGAGTCCAGCTACTTATTGTCCAGATGGGTTGAACAGTTTCTTGGGGAGACTATTTCTGGTCTGAAGTTAAAGCTAGTAGAATATCATCCCAGTCAATTAAGAGTCCCAATATAACATCAACAGCAATTTGCAACATTATGGAATTGACATGATTTTGAGTAACCAGTATGTTAAAAAAAAACGCAAGTTCTTAACCACATCCTATGATTAGCTCATTGACATTTCAATTTTTGTCTATATACAGGACCGGCTGCTATATACCTTAAAATGGCTATAGGGTACTATTAAGCTGTCTCGTGTCTATTTCATTTTAGTATTTAGCCATTTGTTGTGTTGAAGTATGATTTGCCGATCTTGGCAGATATTAGGATAATCTAGACTGGCTTGTAACTCTAACAAGACATTTGTCAACAATTAAGGTGCAGAACATTTTTTGGGGGGTGTTGTGCAGGAAAATCCTCAACACCATGGTGAGGAGTGACTAATCTTTGTGTCCCACCCAGCGAGGCATGAGCAGATCCACGCCAGCTCTTTCCTGTCAGAGTCCAAGTTCTACTTTTTGTTGTTTGTCTATTTATTTTAGGTTTTTTTTTTTTTTTTTAGTTTGTATGATTGTTTGTTTGCTATGAGGGGTTTTCGGAGCGATCCCGATGGTCATTGCGAGGGAGAGTGGGGATCCAGAGCCGGAGCCAGGCTCGGACCAGAGAAAGCTCTCCTCCCTGGTCCCGGGGTCCTGGGGAGGATTTCTAAGACATAATAGAAATACTTCGAAGGAGCTGATCCTCCTCCTCCTTCATTGGAAGGACAATTGCTTCAAATATCTCCCTCTCATTGGACTGAGAACATACTGCAGTGTATATAACTTTTTAGTGTAGTAGCTGATCAGCAAGTTGAATAAAGTCACATTACTTATTTCTGATATTAACATTTGATGGTTTTATTGCGGTACAATAGGCTTCCTTTACAATCCATGCTTTAAAAAAAAATAGGTTTATTTGAAACGCAGATTTACAGAGAAGGAAAGAGAAAAAGGTCTTTCACCCACTGCTTCACTCTCCAAATGGCCACCACAGCCAGAGCTGAGCTAATCTAGAGCCAGGAGCCTTTTCCAGGTCTCCCAAAGCCAGGGACCCTTTTTTTCAGGTCCCAACCTTTGAACCATCCTCCACTGCTCTCCCATAAGCTGGGAGCTGGATGGGAAGTGGAGCTGACAAGACTTGAACTGGCACCCATATGGGAAGCTGGAGCTTGTATATAGAGGATTAATGTGTTAGACCATCATACTTTGTAAAATTAAATCTGTGCATTTCATATATGCAGGTGTAAAAGCATAATTATACTTATGCAAGTCTTGGTGCAGGTCTAGGTGTCCTGATCAGCATCTGCTTTGTGTTCCTAAGACTCTGGTTTTTCCCTATGTCATCTAAGAAGGGAAAAAGGCATTGTGGTGGTATGAAGGCCACCATAAGTAAGGAAATCATTTGGTGTCCATGGCAAAGACACAACTATGTTCTGCTGAAAACTCCAGTTTGCAATTTCAACTTGGCTTTATTTCTTTATAGTTGGTGAATTTTTGCTCAAAATTCATCAAACAGTAACAAAATTCATAAATCACAGAACAATCTCATGGAAGCAAAAAATGATCTTTAACTTGTCATCGTGAGATAAACATAGCAAGCTGCTGTATGTCTTCTAATACATAAAATAATATGTATGCATATATATTTGGTAGGATATTTGTGCTTATTGTATAGTAGTCTCTTTCATCAATAATGTTTCAAGAATTTTTTCAAGTGCTGGAATCTGGATGTAGGAATCAAACCCAGGTATTTTGATATGGGAAGTGAGCATCCTTTATTATTATTATTATTTTATTGCAAAGTCAGATATATAGAGAGAGAAGAAACAGAGAGGAATATCTTCTGTCCAGTGATTCACTCTCCAAGTGACTACAATAGCCAGAACTGCGCTGGTCCAAAGTCAGGAGCCAGAAGCTCTTCCAGGTTTCCCATGTTGGTGCAGGGTCCCAAGGCTTTGGGCCATCTGCGACTGCCTTCCCAGGCCACAAGCAGGGAGCTGGATGGGAAGCAGGGCTGCCAGGTTTAGAACTGGAGCCCATATGGGATCCTGGTGGACTCAAGGTGAAGACCCTAGCCGCTTGGCTACTGTGCTGCGCCTGTTTCAAAATTTTTATGTCATTATAAATTATGTTCTTTCTCAAAATATCCTTCAAACATATGGAGCATTTTTAAATAGATCTCTGTAAGCATAAACATTAAATTCAGTTCTTCTGTATTCAAGGACATCTTACTGAAATCTTCTGATGAGTGTTCATCTATTATTGAACAAATATTTCTAGAGTGTCTGTTTATGTTATGCAATTAGAAGTTGTTTGTAGGGATTAAAAAAAAAAAACCAGAGACACAGATAGTCCCCTCTTTCAAGAGGCTTGGTCATGAAAATGAGTAGATCTCTCCTAAAGGAGAATGATTGTTTAAACAATGCCTTTCTTTTTCCCTTTGTGTTTTTTCTTCTTTTTCTTTCCTTTTTTTTAAAATTCTATGGTTTTCTTTGTATTTCTGGTTCCCAAAACTGACTCTTGGGGCTGGTTTGTCTTTCTTCCACGTTCTATTGTGTAAGAGTCTAATAAAATTGTATCGGATTGATTTGTAAACTACATGTATGTTAGAAAGTATTAAAAATATTATTCCAGTGATTAAAGGTGATGTGCTTTTATAACGAATAGGAGCTTCTAAAGAAAACCTGAAATTTAACTGCAGGGTAATTAGGAAAGCAGCTTAATCATGTATGTCTCAGAAACTGCTGGCTGCACAGTAAAACAAATTGTGCTTTGGCAGCAGGGCAGCAGAGTTTCCAACTCAAATGGTGGTCATAACCTTGCTTTACTGGGGCAGCAAAGTATTTTCATGAAATCACTGTTATCTCATTCTGCCTCTCAAATCAGAGCCACCTCTATTATTACTTGCCCAGTTTGGATGGTGGGTTAGCTTGTTTGTTAAACACACACTTCTCTGAAGTCAGGGCTGTTGGGTTGATTACAATTGAATCACGGATTCCCTACATGCTTAAGGACCACAAGTGGCATTTCTCAGTTCTAGGCAACCCCTGTTGAAAATCATACTCTTGTTGTAGACAGAGAAAGGAATGCATGCAGAGCTCATGGTGGCTGTCTCAGTCAGTCCCATCTTCCGATGACTCTTGCTCCCCCGTGTCCCCTAGTGTTACAGCCATGGTTATGTTATATGGAGAAAGGGAGATCATCTGCATGTGGCAAAATAACCATGTGAGCCCTTGACAGAGAGTTTTCTTAGGAGGAGAGCAGAGGCAGAAGTAAGGGAGATTTGCAGTGTAAGTAGGACTCCACACAGTGTTGCTGGTTTGAAGGTGGTCGAAGGGGAGGCATGTGGAATGGGTGGTAAGGACATTAATATTACCAACAACAGAGGAAGTTGGACGATTCATCCACCAAGGGCATAGAATTTTACACACTTTGAATGAGGTAAAAAAAGATTTTATGAAACTTTTAACATTTACTTCTAAGTTACAGAACATCATTCAAGTGATGAAGCCATGATATATACATATAATTCTTGATATTAATGAAAATCTTCTTGTGATAAGCTAACAATTGATAGGTCCAGAAATGATCTAATAGAAATATACTCAAACTGCCTTGGAGCAGGTTCACTGAATCCTACCTGGCAGATCTGAAAGGCTTTCCTAGAAAAAATAGGGACTTTGAAGAGAATATAAGAGGGAGCTCAAATTAAGTTTACAGACCCAGGGAAAATAAATTTTCCTGGTGCTACACATGACAATGAAAGTAGGGGCAGGTGTAAGTCTGCTGTGATTAGTCAAGAGGAGGGGATTAGACATTGGAGAAGCCAACTTGGGACCTTTCCTCTTTTACTTCAGGTCTTAGAGCAATCATCTTGGAGAGGAATACTCTTCTCAAGAGCCATGCTCAAAAGTCCTCTCCCCTGGGAGTAGAAGAAGTATCAATCAAGGGGATACTGATAGCTCTATATTAAAGTCTGAAAAGCTGTAGAGGTGAGTTGTGTTTCATGGAAGCTATCCCTCCTGGGAGTAGCTAAACCACAGGCATCAGAGACAGCCTATTCATGACGTAGAAAACACACACACACATAGTTGTTGTTTCTTGAATTCCTCACTTATGAAATTTTCATAGTAGTCATTATTGCTCATTTTAATTACTTGCTCATTTTATTAAGTCAATATAATGATGAATTAAAAATTTAGTAGAATTAATGTTTATTGTTTTATGATTACATTTCTTTGAACTATGTTCTGTAGATATATTTTATTAATGTGAATCAATTTACAATGAATATGCATTTTTAAATTTTTTTAAAAATACTTATTTTGTAAGGAAGAGAGGGGAAGACAAAGAAAGAGATCTGCCATCTGTTGCTTAACTTCCCAAATGTTCACAATAGCTGGGACCGTGTTGGGTTTAAGCTGAGAGCCCAGAACTCAGTCTGAAAGTCACCTGATTACTTAGGCCAACACCTTTACTCCTCAAATGTACATTAGCAGCAGGCTGGAATTAACAGCTGATATAGCACTTCACCCTGCATGAAACAATATGTGCTAAGCAATAAACTAAACACTACACCGAATATACCCTAACACCTTCCCATCAAAACAGTGTTTGTTTTGAGGAGACATGTTACAAAGCTGTCTTATGTGGTTGGGGACCGAAAAGAATAACCAATACATCACCAGATGAAGTGGCTTACCTCATGGACTCATGTGGAAAACAAAACATATCTGTTTAGGACTTTAATACTTTCTGCCAATATGACCATAAAAAATTGACTGCTGGAACTTAGCAAATTCCTCAGAGATTGAGCAGATACAGAT
This sequence comes from Ochotona princeps, assembly GCF_030435755.1. NCBI lineage: Eukaryota > Metazoa > Chordata > Mammalia > Lagomorpha > Ochotonidae > Ochotona > Ochotona princeps. Next base: position 38,852,824 of record NC_080837.1, read on the forward strand.
GAGCTGGTAGGGGAAAGGGCAAAAGTTAGAGTTAGAAATATTTCCCATCTCTCATCCTACTGTGTTCTGAGAAGGCAATGGATCTGTTAATAAACCAAGATCCTTTGTAGAAGAAACACTTGTGAAAATAATGAAATTGAATCATTTCTTGTTAAGGTGTCTTTGTGCCTTTTGGAGGGAGAGGAACCTATAATATTCTCCACATTCTTATGAGCCCTCTTTGCTTGCAATTAGTATACCTGTTAATAAAGGTGAAGCCAAAAGTGATTGTGCTGAAAGCCAAGGTGCCTTTGGAGATCCTACCTCTGTTAACTTATCACTGAATCTTAAGGATCATGGGCAAGACAGAGGATTTAGATGAATGCCAATCAAAACACTGATGAATTCATGTGGGCGTAAAGGGAGACCAAATATGGAAAAACATAATCAAGTGACACATGATTCTTCCTCGTCTTTCTATCACTCTGGAAGTGATTCTTCCCACCATCTGATTGGTCCAGTCTATCAGGAATCCTACTTATGGCTGGTGCCAACCTAAATGTTTGCCTTCACCTTATGTCATCATTGATTAATTTTCAGAAATCAGGATGTTTTTTCCACTCGGAGATGTCTGGTTGAGCAGGTTTCAGAGTGATCAAGGAAATACCATTGCCCTCACACTGAATGTTCCAGTTGTCCTGGCAGCCCTCTGGGTGCCTGCTGAATGAGGTCATATGTTTAATAGAGTGATGTCTTACCTAGGAGGACTGAAACAAAAAGTGACCTTTCTGTGTCTACCAGTCAGAGGAGCTACAGGGAAGAAGTTAAGAAATATAATGCATTATACACAGTACTTACAGGAAGGCAGACACAGACTGACTTTGTGAGCAACTGACTTTGTCCCTTGGACTTGTCATATGTTCTGACTTGTACAACGAAAGTGCCATGGAGAGTGGTTGGAATAATTATAATAGGATATTGGCACACTAAAGTCCAGTTGTTTGCTTTTGTGATGATTTAGCTTCTAGGAAATCTGACGCATTTATATAATTGCTCAAAAGGATTATACATGCATGCTTGCTATGGAGCAGAACACTTTGTTTAGCTATTATACCTTACCTTGAAGTTTTGTTCTGGTGTTTCTTTAAGAGCTAGCAGCCTTCAGGCATGCCGCCTTGGCTACAGGGTCGCTTTAGGTAGACAGACAGATACTTTGAGAAGCATGTCACATTGGAAGCTTCAAATTGTTCACCTTGACAGTCTGCATCCTGTCTGAGACAAAGTGAGTATTGTTTGGATTATATTTAGAATTGTTCACTTAAGACTTTTCATGTGAACATGTGGAAAGCCCTTTTGTGGACCAGGATGAGTGTTCTATTCCCTCTCTAATCTGTCCACACAACTTGCAGATAAATATAACCATACCTCTAAATACCATTCTATCTGGAATAGACTTAATGTGTTCCCCAAATTCATATTTAAAAGCCCTAAACCTTCAAGGTGGTGATGTCAAGAAGTGTGGAGTCTGTGGGAAGTGGTTAATTTATGGAGGCTTACTGCGTAAATGGGAGTAATGTGTCCATCACAGACATCACTTAGAGTCCCCTCACCCTTCTGCCTTATGTGGACAATGAGAGGACTACTCTAGGTGGACTTGCCAGTCTCTAACACTCCAAGAAAGAAATGTTTGTTGATTAAAGCACACGATTCCTGGGGTTTTGTTATAGTAGCCCACATGGACTAAGACACCATCTAACTGCCCACAGTAAGGAAGGAAGATCCCAGTCCAAATAAAGCAGACACATATGGATTCATTCTCAAAAAGAAAAGCGCATTTCCTTGTGTGTGCGAGAGGCACTGAGATCTGGGGTTCTCTCAGCAAGGGGTTGTCAGTGCCTGTGCTGTTTCTTCTTGGGTTTTGTAGGATGCTGTGAGGATGAAGCTAGGGAGTCCTCTCCTTAATCTCTGGGAACAGAGTGATCAGGACCTCACTCAGATCCTCAGCTCGTAAAGATTCCAGGGTGGGAGGGTTTGGGGAGGGGTGGGAGAACCCAAGTATCTATGTAACTGTGTCACATAATACAATGTAATTAATGAAGTTAAATAATAATAATAAAAAAAAAGATAATGTGAGAAAAAAAATAAATAAATAAATAAATAAAAGATTCCAGGGAAGAGCAGGGGATTTGGGGGGGGGGGGTCTCTCTCTGTGAGCCCCTTCCAACCCACACAGTCATATTTTATGGGGAGAGAAAGGCCTTTTCCAAGTCTGATCTCAGACCTGGATGGGCTCGGATTGGGTCACAGGCTGTGCACAAATTGTGGTTTTGGACTCTTGAAGTAACCAGCTTGGGTTTTGGCTTCTGGATAAAGAAGAGTTCCTATCATGACTGCAACCAGTTGCCTCATGATCCAAACATGCACAGCCGACTCCATTCTTACCCAGCTTTTATACTATACTCAACTGTATTCAGGATTAAGGATACAAGGATACTTTGACTCTTTACTTCTTTTAAGCATTTAAAACACATAAATTTATTCCTTACATATTACAGGTATTTAATGAAAGTTTGACTTTGTTCATGGCCATCTAATATTCTCAACTTCCTGGAAAATTTCTGGGTTCACAAGTTTATGTATGTTTGTGGTGCTTGGGATGTACCACTAAACATCAGCATTTAGGAAGCTGATGTTTCTTTAAAAGATTTCTCACAGTGCTAGCATTAATATTGCTTGAAAATTGTGGTAGGAGCAGGCTTATGACCTAGAAGTTAAACAGTGATTGAAGTGTACACAGCATTATTCGAGTGCTAAGATTTTGATATCCTCCTCTGGCACCTGACCCAGGCTTCCTGCTAATGCAGACAAATTGGGAGGAAGCAGTGTTGTCTCAACAAGTCGGCTCCCCACTGCCGATGTTGAGACCCTAACTGCGGTTTTTGTTCCTGGCATTGGCTGTGACTCAACTTCAGCTTTTGGGGTCGTGTGGTGATGTGCCTGGAGAAGGGAGTTCTAGGGCCCGGCGCGATAGCATGGTGGTTGAAGTCCTTGCCTTGCATACACCGGGATCCCATATGCACGGTTCGTATGCTGGCAGCCCCTCATCCCATGCAGCTCCCTGCTTGTGGCCTGGGAAAGCAGTTGAGGACGGCCCAAAGCCTTGGGACCCTGCACCCACATGGGAAACCTGGAAGAGCTCCTGGCTTCTGGCTTCAGAGTGGCTCAGCTTTGGCTGTTGCGGCCACTTGGGGAGTGAACCATCAGGAAGAAGAGCTTCCTCTTTGTCTCTCCTCCTCTCTGTATATCTGCCTTTGCAATAAAAATAAAATAAATCTTTAAAAAGAGGAAGAGAGCTCTATCGGCTTGCTTGTTTTCTCTCTCTCTCTCTCTCTCTCTCTCTCTCACTCACTCACTCCCCACTTGTCTTTCTCCTTCTGTCTTTCTCAAAAAGATGTGTGATGATTTTAAGCAAATAATGTGGTATCAATAATAAAAATGACATCAACAATAGGTATTATTTTTAAAGGAGATCTTAACGTGTTTCAGGTATTATACTAGTACTTTTATGTGAATTTTTTAATTTAGTGTCAACAAACTGTATAGTTTGAGACTCTCCTCATCTACCACGGAAAGTCAGAACCACCTGTTCTGCTACTTCTGCATATTTTTGAAGACCATAGTAAAAGTATATATTTCCATGCTTATTGTGTATTTATTCTTTTTGAGATAGACAAATTGAATATAGAATACTTCAAAACTAGGTAATGCTATATATTTACTTAGAGAAAGTGATGATTCAGTCTTGGGAAAATACAAAACAGTTACAATGCTGTTTTGTCCTAGGTCTGTTACTAAAATCTGTAATTCTGTGCATGCAGTTTAATGAGAGACATTTAGGAAAGCTGTGCCACGGCTGAGCCCATGTTATTACAACTCATCATTGTTGGCAACTTCTCCATGAATGCCTAAGGCCTTATTGAGGAAGGTACATGTGATTTTTCTCTTTAAGGAATGTGAATGGATGGAAGAAATTTGTTATGTATGCATTAATAAAAAGCAGGTAATCGCATAAAATCGGTTGTAAAAACGTCAGTGAGCATAAATACTTAGGCTGAAAACCATACTTTTTAAAATGACAACCATGGTCAGTTACAGAAGGTTGCAGCTTACCCAGTGATGACCATCCCATCTCAGCACCCTTTGACCTCAACATGACTAAGTTCACAGTTCTGTGAAGATGAAGACATCTTTGACCACTTCCTTTGCAAATTCAGTGGGGAAAAAAAATCTGCCTCTTAGCCATGGCTAGCATCATGAAACAGCTGTGAGGTTGGGATGCTCGTCTCCTTCACTTCTAACCCAGCTTCTGGCTAGTACATCCTGTAAGGCAGCAGATGATGGCCCAAGTTCCTGGGTTCCTGCTACCTCTGTGGAAGACCTGGATGAAGTTTTGGGTTCCTGGTTTCAAACTTGTCCATCCTGGCTGTTGTGGACAATTGGAGAGTAAACTAGCAGATGTAAGAGTCTGTCTCTGCCATTCAAGTAGATGAAAGTGTAAAATAAATATTGAAAAATTTTGATACTATTCTGAGGGAATCGGATGGCTTCCACATGATTAGCTCCCCTGTGACTGGTGGGGGACAATCTAGCTCCCATTTTTTCTGCTATTTATTTCTTATTGCATGTTTAGCACCGCTGTCTCATAAGTACCTTCTCATCCTTCACTTTGCTTTCTCTTTCAGTCTGTATTTTTTTGAGTTTAGTGGTAGAAGGACAGTGGAATGATCAGTTAGATACATTCTCAGGAGATCCCTGAGAGGTCTCCTAGATATTGGGAATGGAAGGCATGATATATGTAATATATGTACATGAAAGATGTCATGTACATCTCTGATCTATATGGTTTGGTGTTAAAAGTATATTTTATAGATTTCGTCCCTTTAGTTTGATCTCTAAGATATCTGATTTTTTTTTAATTTATTTTTATTGGAAAGGCAGATTTACAAAGAAAAGGAAAGATGGGGAAAAAAAAAAAAAAAAAGATTCAGGAGCTTCTTCCTGGTCTTCCACCTGGGTACAGGATCTCAAGACATGGGACCATCCTTCACTACTTTCCCAGGCCATAAGCCTGGAACTGGGAGGGAAGTGGAGCAACCAGGATGTGAATCAGTGATCATATGGAGGTGGAAGATTAGCAAGAGAAGCCAATGCACTGGCTTCAAGATTTCTGGTTTTAATCTACATAATGGATGAATGTGAAAAGGCCTCTTTGAAGAGTGGTTCTGTTGAGTAAAAGAGATGAAGTACGCAAAAATATTTAGCACAGGGCTCAACACTTTTTTTTTTTTTATCCCCAGGGGAACAAGAGACTTTTGTACTGGTACTACACTTTTGTTTTAAAAATTATATCTGGACCTATGGATATTGATAATTCCCCAAACCTGCTTATCCCCCAAAGTTCCAGTGGTCACTCTGTGGAAGGTGACCCCAGTGGGAATGTTCTATGAGACTTTGAAGAAATAATTCGTGAAATTTTGTAGTCGCCTTTTATTTTGGCAGTTATATGTCCCTTAAAGGTTGGCTCTTGGATGGACTAGGGGAAAGAGAAAAATTATGAGAGAAAAACAAAAATGAACATCTTCAAATATTTTCCAGTCACGCGCACTAGTTGGCACAGGGGAGATGAATACAGGATCAGAGTTCAGCCCTTGGACACGATGGAGGGTAAGAGGGCCTCCCAAAGAATCTACTTGACTGGACGTCCTCAGGAGAACACTCGCTGGGTCAGAAGACAGTGTTCTGGTGCTTTTTTTGTCCATTGTCCCTGGATTGCCAGCCCTCACCTATCACACCTCCTCCCAGCAATCACATGCTTATGCCAATAAATAATCATTGATACTAAACTTACACATAGCATCTAAGGCATCAGGTTAGCTACCACCTTAACAATGCTACCCACGGATCGTTATCTATCTGAAGAGGACTCTACTTGCTGTCCAATAATGTACCATGTGGGCATTTCAATTATTTCAGAAAAAGTCTGTCAGATCAGTTACTAGTGCCAAAGGTTGAATTCCTGGGTATTATTATAAAGTACAGATGTTCTGTTCTCTGACATAAATGGGACATCACCTTGCCTCTAGCCAGGGTGATTGACATTTGCCCTGGAGGCTTTTCTTTTCTCCTAGAGCCACTGTCCAGGATGATGCTAATTTTCCTCCTTTGAGAAGTTTTTTTTTTTTTTTTTTTTTAAAGCAAGATAGAATCACAGTATCTGTTAATGTAATTATCTATTTTCTTTTTTTACCAAATGGCTTGGCCAGTGGTTGGAAAAAAATGAAATAAATTGGGTTTCCATTTTTAAACATAGAAACATATTAATGCCCATCTAATAAGTGAAAAGACAGACACAGGGGATTCTCTGAAGCACCTGTTGGAGATAGAATATTGCGAGAGTCCTATCAGCTCCTCGGAGTTCTCTTCTCAGCATTGGTTCCTCCCTCCCTCTCTCTGTTATATAATATGGACATTGCAAGATGTCTTCTGTTGCACTCAAAATCTCATTCCTCTTACATTTTTTCCCCTTTTTCTCACTTGGCATATGAGTGTATTGCTTTCCTAAAGCTGTTTATAATGTAGAAGATTAATGTCTTTCAAGGGCGTATTCCTGCTTTTCCCCTCAAGCTGCACATGAATATTGGAATCTGATGTAATTTCTCACAAACAAATGGACATCAGGGTCTCGTGTTGCCTACTCTGCCTTCCCTTCCCTGGAGGCGCTCACTGATGTGCAGTGTTTCATGGGGTCTGTCTTCCTGAAGCCAGATGCTCTGGGCTGAATTTCAGGATACATCCTGCCTCTGTTTATGTGTGAGGAAGGTCCACATCTAGTGCCCTGAGAGAATGGAGGGCAATGAGAATTAATCATCCCAGGCATGTGTCAGGACAAACCAAACAAGCAACCAGTTGGCTTCCTCTGGAGTTCTATGTCACAATCAGTTTGTTGTTTCCTGATCTTGGCAGGCACTGAAGCCAGAATAACTCCATATTATGTTTATTTCCATCTACTGAATTACAATAGCTGCCTTCTGGGAAAAAAAAAGAAGAACTGGAGAAGCTGAGAGTGTTGCTGACCCTGTGCTCTCTCCACTCTCTGAATACTTCTTATGAAGATTTATTTTTATTTGAAAGTCAGATTTTTAAAGAGACAGAAGGAAGTCAGAGAGGCAGAAGTCTTCCACCTGCTGTTTCACTCCCCAAATGGCCATAACAGCCAGAGCTGAGCTGATCTGAAACTGGGAGCCAGGAGCTTCTTCCTGGTCTCCCCCATGGATACAGTGGCCATTCTGTGCTGCTTTCCCAGGTAATGAACCAAAAGCTAAATTGGAAGTGGGCAGCCAGAACAGGAACCCACACCCATTATGGAATCCTGGTACTAACAAGCCAAGGAATAATCTATAAGGCTCCACACCACCCCCCTCTCTGTACTTCTGCATTTCTCCAAATGCTCTTCTGTCTGCTAAACCTCCTTGTTGTAAATGTTTGCCAAGGGATTTCATTGGTCAGACACAGTTCTGTGCCTGACATAGATGTGAGGGCTAGGGAACCCAGAGCACAGCAGAAATTAGGTTTCAAATGAGAAATTTAAGTTTGGATTCAGGGGCCATTCATTCTTTAAATATGAGTATCAGTAAAAGAGCTTTTACTTGAGAGTTGACTTTCTTTAAATATATTGACAGTAAAGTCATCTTAATATAACAGAAAAATGAATACATAATTAGATCCTTCAGGCTCCAGTTCCTCACATAGTCATTCATCATCTGATCAGCGAATGCTGCTTGAATATTTGCTCCTCTCCATTGTGCTACGTGACAAGAGGAGTCAGGCTGCCTAACAATGCCCATCAAACGTAATTTGATCCAACTTTATGTTTCCTTGTACTTCATTGCAATTTTAAAAGCATTTTTGATCATATGAATGTCACTGGAAAAATGTAGAAATATATGAAGTAAAATGTTAAAGACTCTCTTACCAATTTTTCCTAGAGTTATAATTGTTGGTGTTTAGAAGATTGCCTGAATGTATCTTTTGTATATTTATAGTATTCCAGGATTGTCTACATAAATGGTTACATTATATAACATTTCCTGGGAAAACCTTCATTAATCTATGTTTAAAGATTTTTTTGAGCTAGTACATTGTGATTTCCTTTGTTACTCTGAGTGGTGGTAGTGCAGTTCAGTACATGTCACTGAAACTATTAAAGCTATCTCCTGCTGAAGACCACTTCAGCTCATTGCATTCTTATTGCAGTTGTGTTCCTTTCATATTACATCCAGTACCATGATGAGCATCCTTCCAGCATACATTCCTTACCTTCTTCAACTTGTCAAATTTCTGGGGTAATATGGACATTTTGAAGTCTGATAAATACCTCCAACAAATTGCATTGCTATTGCTGTATGAGAATTCTTATTTCTCAGGATGTGGTTAATAGAGTAAGTGTTATTGTTAATACCCTTTTTAAAAACACTATTTTAGAAAGGAAACAAAATGACAGCATAGTAGATGGAGAAGAGAAAGTCTGGATTCTGAATGTGCCTTGGGTTATTTGTGTGACTGCAACTGAGCCCTTCGAACACTGTAGCATATACTATCCTCTAAAATGAACAATTTGCAGTCTGTAGCAAGGATGGATTAAGTATTCAGCTTTTAATAGAAAAAAATTGCAGAAACACAGAAACATTATACACTGAGGAAAATAAAACCAATGTAGCATGAAAATATTTTGTAAGTTAAGTGAGTCACATGGAAAATGCTAATATTCTTCACCAGATAAAATCATCATGCTTTAAGAGAAATGCAATCATCTGCTTTTTCAGTTTTGGGCTGCCACAGATTTTGCTGGGTGAACCATGACTTTACTGGCACGGTGCTGCTTAGTCTCCTCTGCAATTTCAGGAGGGTTTACACTTATGAGAAGTGTAACTTATAAAAAGCCAAGTTGCACATCTAACATGTAGATACAATGTGTGTGCATGTGGCATGTTAGCACATTTAATGAACAACACATTAGGGGAAGCAAAGTATGACAATTACAAATAAGGACTCAACTCCATGACACTGTTAATTGCCAGACATGTCGTTTCGTGGTGTTACCAGATGCTGGGATCTGCTGCTGAATGGATGCGAGCTTCCCAGACATGTGTACACGTAGAGGTGTATCATCCCTTTTTCTAGGATGAAGTAATCTCAGGATTTCAGTTCCAGAGGGAGAAGTGGAACCGTATTCAGTAGCAGCCCTGCTCTGTGGAATGTAGTTAGGAGACATAAACCATACCAATAACTTGGAATAGGAAATTTAATGGATATAATCACCACCTTGGTAAAAGGTTAACTTCAAAAAAGCATGCTATTGGTCAGTTTCTCATCACTATCTAAAAATTCTCCAGAAAGCTTCAGTTTATAGAGTGAAAACCTTTGTTAGCCTCACAATTTTGGAAATTCACAGTACAAGGCAGGTGGTCCTATGGGTTTGACCAATGGTGAGGGTAGCAGGTGGCAATAGCATAGCGTGTGAGAAGGATCATGTGGTGGGGAAGAAGGCAGAGAGAGTGGCTGGACTCACCTTTTACGACAAGATTTCCTCCAAGAACTATCCTCCTGTTTCTATCCATAATGCCTGAATACTTCCCATCAGAGCTTGCCTCCAAAATATTGGGGATGGGTTAAGTCTCCACCCTCTTAATACCACTGATGTATGACTTTGGGCTTTACAGTACAGTATCAGGCCGGTAGGCAAATAATATTCAAACCACAGCAGGGAAACAGATCTTTGTGGTTTAATTGGAATAGAAACTATAGAAAGCAGTCACTATATGTAAGGCTTGGGGAAGCAGGAACAGGGAATAAATTCATCAACAAAAGGATATAGAAAGGAGACATTTTACAAGGCTAAACACTGCTGGTTTTATTTATTTATTTTGGTGTTGAAGTTCTTCCATATGGAAATTGCTATTAAATGTTTTAGGTGTGGGAATTCAGCATAACATACAACTTGGGACAGCTACATTTCCTATAAAATTGCCTGGGTTTGAGTCAACCTGTCAATTCTAGCTCATGTGCCTGTTGGAGGGGAGCAGGTGAGGGCTCAAATACTTTGGCTCTTTCAACCCACATAGGAGACCTAACTAGGATGACATGATCTTGGCTCCAGCCTGGCTTTTGAAAGTTTTGGGGGGCATGAACCAAATGATGCAAGATTTCTCACCATATCTCACTTCCTCTCCTTTACTAATAAAGTATAAATAAATAAATAAATAAACTTAAGCATATAATTCTAGAAGCAATTTTATGTATAGGTGATAACTAAATATTACCTGAAACTACTACTTTAGGAAAAACACAGGAGGTATTTCCCTTAGAGTTGTATTTTATAAAACTTTGAGCAAGGAAACCAGTTTTCTTAGGTACACACTATATGCTCAGGGATCCAAGGTCCTGTAAAGGACCTTCTTCCAATATTCACTGACTTAGGTGAAGTTTTGGGCTTTATTGTCTGAGAGACAAAATGACATGGATTTCTTTAAATTACTTACTGTCTCATAGGGAAAAAGAATCACTTCAAAGTAACTACAGTGCAAAGTAGGAGATGGTAAGAGTAAAGAACTGTACTTAAATGCAGAGATGTAATAAGTATCTATGCTTGTTGCTTACAGTTTCATAGCACTTCCCATTCAGTTATCTCTAAATTCTGAAAGGCACAGTATAAATGGACTTGATATTATTATCTCCACTTTATACATTAGGGACACAGGCTTATGTAACTTCTGCTTCATCTCAGAGATTATATGTGGCAAAACATATGTATCTCTGGAACCAATGCCTTGACTTTTCTGAAATACCTAAATACTCCTGGAGGACTGTTAGCTTGATAGTGTAAGTTTGACTCCATTTTGATACCCAATGACACAATCTACTTTTCCCATTTGAAATCCCCAACCTTCTGTCCACTAATACAGAACCTTATTAGAAAAGCAAATAGAATTTCCACCCATGAGAAACAGCAGGAAGCTGTTTGAATGATTTAAAAATGTGATCTCTGCCTAAGAAGAGAATCCGGTTTCAGGCTGGGGTAGGGCCCTGTTGGATCCTCTTTGGGAACTTCACTGTTTCTGGCCTTTTTCCTTGAAACTGCCCCCCAAGCAGTTTCTGGAGCTGAGCCACAAGGCAGAGAAAGGTTATTTGAGACAAAACCATCTGTTACTCCTGAAAAGATTTTCTCTTCAGCAGACAGCCTACCTCAAAGGAGTTTTCAGGACTGCTGAGTCACCTGCTAAGAGAACAACTCAAAGACAGGCTCCCATTGATACAACTCCTCAGAATAAAACCATTCTGATCCCTCAAGAATTTCAGCCACTTGTAAGGTGCATTCTTTACATTCAGCTCATATCATGGGCCTGTGCACATCCCCTTGCTCCACTTAACACTTGAAATTTCTGGTCATAGGTCCTCAGTACTTTCTGCATTCTTTCCTCTTGAATAGTCGCTTTTACTTTGGGGAGTTCAAGTGTGTGCTTATCTGGTTCATGATATTGTCTGTATGCAGACAAAAAGTCTTGTTTAGTTAAATAGTATTCTTTCATCTTTACCAGTTGGCCTTATCTTTCAGTGCTGGTCTCCCCAGAGCAAAAGTGGCCTAAAGAAGAACCTCAGGAAGGCCATGGCTGTGCTTTAGCTCTCCTTTGATTCACCCCTCTCTCCCTTATTACATCTCTACAGGTTGGGTGTCTGTTTTGATAAAAAAGCATCACCAGGTAGGATAGGTTTCAGCAAAGCCAGAGTGGGTCAAAGACAGCTGTGGAGGAAGTGAAATTGCCCTATTTTATACTCCAGAACTCTCTGTGTTTGGCTCATTTTACTCATCTGCATAAGTCATTCCTTCTTATTCCATTAATTAATATTAGAGTGGTAAGGAAACAAAATGAGACTGTTATGCTTAGTGAAATAAGCTAGCCCTCCCCTACCCCAAAAGACAAAAATCCTCTATGCGTATAAACTTGTATTTAGGGGGAAAAAGCAAATACATAATTACACATTAAAAAACAAAACAAACCATGTCCATTATGTCTCACTAAACAGTGGGATATAAAGCAGTGTTTTCATGATTTCCTTTAAAGCTATATTGCATGCTTTGTTAGTCCCCTGTCAGTGTGATTAAGGTACCAGAACAGGTTAGCAAGCACACAGGTATTTTCGATATAATGCCAATGGAATAATGGCTAAATACTGCTAAATAATGCAAGTAAAACATTACTTTATAAAAGGAACAAAATTATCACCATCTCTGTATTTAACATGTGAATTATGCAAGATCTGTCTTTGTTCTTGATGATTCTTTTGTATCTTTTTTAACGATTTATTTATTTTTATTGGAAAGACAGATACATAGAGAAGAGGAGAGACAGAGAGGAAGATTTTCCATCTGATGGTTCACTCCCCAAATGGCTGCAACAGCCAGAGCTGAGCCAATCTGAAGCCAGGAGCTTCTTCCAGGTCTCCTATGCAGGTGCAGAATCTCAAGGCTTTGGGCCATCCTCAACTGCTTTCTCAGGCCACAAACGGAGCTGGATGGGAAGCAGGGCTGCTGGGATTAGAACCGGTGCCCATATGGGATCCTGGCACATTCAAGGCATAGACTAGCTGCTAGGCTATTGGTCAGGCCAATTCCTTTGCATAATAAGTCTATTGATTGCTGTTGGGTGTTATATTTTCATGATATGGACATACTCAGAACATTTATTTAAAGACATATGTTGTGTGTTTTCACTTTACCTATACTCTGTGGACTGGATGTGTAAAAAAGAATTAAGATACTGAAGCTAACTGAACTTGTTCAATGAATTATAATTTGGTACATTCATGAAATGTCCGTGTCAAGATTATCAATCAGATATATAATTCCATTCCTTTGAAAAATGTATGTATCACTTTATAACTACTATCATTTTTAAAACACAACAAGTGAGGCATAAAGTTATAACTATTTGATAGAGACACTTTTATCCTTGTCTGGAACTTTGCTCCAAAGTTCAACAATAGATGCTATTTCACTTACTTTCCCTTTTTTTGATCTTTCTGCCTTTTCCCAAATGAGTCTTCTATACCAGAAAATCCCATCAACCTGGGGCATCAGAAACTTGGCAATATTTTGAAATGATATCACTGTTATTTTTATTATCAATATGCCAAAACCATCTCTTATATCTGAAACAATCTTTTAACTTTTGACTATTCTATTGCTACCATATTTTAAAAGAAGCAGATATTTGTCATAAAAAGTTAGCTGTGTAACATTTAAATCCTGTTATGTGGGTTCTCTCCATTAATGTGATTTTTTTCACTGAAGTGAAACAAGTATATATTTCTGCAGTTCCAAATGATTCCAGGAAAGGGTCAGTGGTGTAAGGTGTTGCCATCAGTGTAATAAAGTCACAGTATGAGATTTGATGGCAAGTAAAATGGGAAGATGCACCCTGCTAGGAGAGCAGAGGAAAGGGCGTGAACTTGGCTTTTCTAATGGGATTTAATTGTCCATATGCTGCATTAAATTGTACTGCTACAGTCTATGCTTAGCAACTGAGAAACTGGTCCTCCACCCTCAACAGAACTGCAGAATTCCAGACCCAGGAGTATGTTTTTGATGAATAGTATTTCAAGGTCTATTTCAGTGAACTTTGACATTCAAAATCATTTAGATTTATATTTCTGTGTCAGAGAGTTTAATTCTGAATTTTACCGTTTCTGTTTTAAAATAATTAAATCTGTGAGCATAAGGCTAAGCAGACACGGAAATTTCTTCCCCAGACCCTCTTCCGTGGTTTGACAAATAATTAAACCCATGACTTTGACACAATTGCCACAACTTAGGAAAAAAATCCTATAACCATGACTCAGAGACTTCAGCATTCATATTCTGAAGTACAATCTTGGGATTTCTGCATCTGCTGAGGTCTATGACCTATATTTTTCTCTACTTCAGCTGGTATAAGCCCCACCTAAGAGCTGATTATTTTATGGAGGCTCTTAACTCATAAAAATGTGTAAGATATGATCATAACCATCTTCACCTTTTCATACTCTCTCCTTTGCAACATAATTATGTTTTCTAACTTCAAAGTGACTGAGTATCTACACCAGGCCCTGTTCTACCCCTGTGTACATAATCATGAATTGGGGACATATGGACCTTTTTATCATGGAACTTAGAAGCAAATGGGAAGGACAGAAAGGTCAATGGATAATCTAACCTGGTTCTTTGAGTGTTTATACGGGGAGACTCAGAGAGACAGAAGAGAACATAGGGACTTATTGATGTGGTTGACAAGGCAAATCTTCTTATATACAGGGAGACTCAGAGGGACAGAAGAGAATGTAAGGACTTATTGTCGTGGCTAAGAAGGCAAATCTTCTTAGAGTAATTAAGATAAGATCCAGATAAGGAAGAAGAGTCACAAGATCCAGATGAGGAAGAAGAGTCATGTGTAAAGCAATGATGAAAGTTACTCTCTGCAAAGGATTTTTCACGGTTAGAGTCAGATCTAGCACTGCAAGTTATCAACCAACACACATTCACAAGGCTCCATGGTTTATGCTACAGATATCCCATGGCTTACACTGTGACAGGAAGGAAGTAATGAATATTCTCACTTAAATGGGAGGAAGCTTTGCTCATAAATGTTTCAACTACTGCTGTGATATAGTTCAGAGATACAAGGTAGAAGCTATTTGAAAAATATTCTTGTTCACAGCAGCACATTCAGACATATTAGTTTTAGAATATATTTCCATTTGGGGGAGAATACTAAAAAATAATGATAAGAACCCCCATTTATTGTTTCTTGCTAAGATCTTATATAAAATTTCTTATTTTTGTTTCATAATAGCTCTTTAGAGTGGGTAGTGTTATTATTTTGTAAATGAGAAAACTGAAGAGCAGGGAATTTAAGACAGTAGATACTAAGTGACTAATATGTAAAGGAATTAACATCTGACTAGCCATAGTCTTGCCTTCTAGATTCTCCAGCAAGGAATGATTTGGTACATTTTTATCAGCTGCAAACTGAAATAAACATTTTCTGTTTGTACTTTAGTGAACAACTCAAATATCATCTCTTCCCCACTGTATCCAGTGGGTTATTTCTCAGTGTGGAGTGTGGCACACGCTAGCACTGGTTGAATAGGATCAATGAATGAGTGCATTTCTACAGTAAGTACTGTGTGTTTCCATCATACCTGTTTTTACTTTGAATTATGCTTATGGTAATATTTATGCATTTATTTGCATGTTAGATTATGAACTTCTTCATGAATAAAATCAGCTGTAATCATCTTTTTATGCCATCTCCTAGCAAGAACCCTGGCAGATAGCCATTAAATACATACTAAATAAATAAATAAATTTCTTAAAGAATAAATGTGCTAGTGAATGAATGAAAGTTGAGCAGAGGTGAGTGTTGGAATAGTCAGACATCTATCTCTGGTTCCTTTGAATTATGATTTGGGTGATTAGGTATTTGGTTCATAATCATATTAATCTATGTATCAGTCTCTTGGTGTTCTCTTCTGAACACCTTTGCTCAGCTTTTACAACATGGATATATTGAGAATTTTCCAAACCTTTTGAAAGTTATATTTTGTTTCACAGTTGCTGCTTCAATTTTTTTCATGGCTGTATTTTACTGTGAGTTCCATATAACACAGAAATACAAACCAAGTACTCTGCTACTTTATGTCCATCATATGTTCCTTATTTCTATCAGAAGCCTTCTAAGAATTGTGTTCAACACCTGTATCTCTGCCAACATTCTACACATGATTATTTATGTCTTCTCTAAGGAATAGGAAACTTCTTCTACAGGTCTCCTTTTTTTCTGAGTCCTTGCATTTAACTACCCATTCATAGAAGACTTGCCTTCTTCCAGTATTCATCTCAACAATTTCTAGCCTCTCCCCAGTATCCAATCTCAAAACACATTCACATTTTTTGAATATTGATTATAGCTGCACTAAACCCCTTACCAACCAATTGCTGTGTGAGATTTCTCCAGAAAAACAAATAGAATGTGTGCATGTTAATCATTTTGCGAACTAAATATTATACATAAATTCATTATAAATGTAAATTTTATTTTAAGGTGTTAGATCGCATGATTGTAGAAGTCAAGATGTCACATGATCTCTGCCCATAAATGGAAAACTCAGGAAACCCAGGGGTTAGTTTCATTCCAAGTCTGAAAATCTGAGAACCAGGTTACCAGTGGTAGTAGTCCCAAATGGAAGACAGGAGACGACCAATGTCCTTCCTCCTCTTATTTATGCTTTTCAGACCCTCAAAGAGTTGGCTGAGCCCCATCAACAGTAGGAAGGGCCATCTGTTTTATTCAGTCTACCTATACAAATGTTTATCCAGAAACACCTTCACAGACACACCTAGAAACAATGTTTAGCCAAACAGCTGGACATGGAGTGATTTACTCAGGTTGACCCATAAAATTAGCCACCATAGACCAATATAATAAGTATTACATAACTATAATGAAACGATAGGAAACACCGTTACCAGTAACAGTAGGGCCGGGCTCACATCCATACTCATATGGGTTATGCCACCAATTTTTATTCAATATACTATTTGTTGAGGGTTGTGTGACCTTTTGAAAATAAGCATGGCCAAGAACTAGCACATTAACTAAGCATCTAAAAATGCCTGACTAGGTGCTCCAACCTGCGTACTGCACATTGTACTGTCATCTGATTAAACTATAAGAATGTAAAAATAAAAGAAAGCAAAGTAAAATCTCCCAGAATTAAGTGTCAATTTCAGCCTACTACCTGAATATTGTTACAGTCTTTCTAACATTTAAACAAGCTGTCGGTAAGATGTTTGATTCACCTGGTCACATTATCACCAGCAGAAAGTCTTTTTTTTTTTTTCCATCAAATATCTGGTGAGTAACTACTCAAGACTACTTTGGAATAGATAAGTGAAATCGATAGGAATTAGTTTTATCTTCAGATATTCCTTGGACTTAAAAATCAGTTTTGATTCAAGACAATGTTTTCAGAATGGGGCTTATAGATAAGGCACTACTTTCAGGAGAGGTAGCACAATTTTCAAGCTTCTATCTATGTTTATGATTGTGGTTTAAAGGTAGTTGTGGCTTCATTTTTTTCTTTTTTTCTTTAAATAAAATATTTGAAAGGTAGAATGACAGGAAGATAGAAAGAGACAGACAGAAGTATCTTCCCTTTGTTGGTTCAATCACAAATGCACATAATAACCAGGGCATTGTCAGATCAACACCAGGAACCAGGAGCTCCATCCAGGTCTCTGACATGGTGGCAGCAACTCAAAGAGTTGGGCCATAACACCTGCTGCCTCCCAGGCATGTTAGCAGGAAGCTGAATGAGAAGTGCAGAGAAGGAAGGATTGTAACCAGGTACTATGATAAGGGATGTGGGAATCTGCAGTGGTGTGTTAACACACTGCATCACAGCATCCATCCTAGCATTTTAGTTTTCTTATCAGAGGGCTGATTTATTTGGACAGTTAAACTTAAGTTTTATAAGCAACCCAAAGATCTTGCTTGTTTTAGCATTAAGCAAAAGCATCCTACAGATGTCCCATTAACCCTCTGACCAGATACAGTGTGGTAGATTGAATGCATAATTCATTTTGATCGACTAGTTACAGCTTGCTAACTGTTTATTCTTTAGCTATAATGAACTTAAGTGCATCATTTTTAATGGACTCTGTTTCTTGGCTTTCACTATTGCTATTTTCATATAATATAAAACAAAGAGGGTAACGGTCATATCAGTTGCTTCCACTTCTCCTTAAGTTTAGCATTTTGGGTTTGGTGCTCCTGATTGTGTCAGGGCCCTCCTACATGGTCCTGAGACTTTGGCAGCAGCTGGTGTCAGACTCAGAGATACCCATAAAAGAGCTTTAGACAGCCAGGAAAACAAGGAAGAGGTACATTTACTGGTTGTGTGAGTAATCTGATGCCTTGGGGTGAAGTGAATGAAAGCCAGACAACCTTTCTGTAAGTTCCTTTGGATGGGAGCTGGCAGAATCTAGAACTGGCAGCATTTCATCATGGAATATCCATTAACTTTGTTTATATCTGGAAAAGCACTGCCCTGTTTCCAGAGTCTGCTGCTTGTTAAAGCATGGTGCAAAAGATCATCTTTGAGTTCAAGGAGAGGATGAGTTTTCAGTTATTGTGAAAATACAGTGTTAGGGAGCCAATCCTTCCTCTTTGTTCTGAAATGGCAAGTGGCATGCAACAGAATAGGATGTCTACACAGGTGACTAATCCATCCAAATTCCTCTTAGAATTGATCACTATAAACCACAGACCTCCCATAGTCATAGCTCAGTTTTCCATGGAATTTGTAGTTCACATTTATACGGGGAAAGGCAAAGCTGAGCATAATATTCAAATTCTTACCATGACTTGCATTTTTCCTGTGTTGTCTAGATCGAGGGTAGTGATGCTGGATTGTGGGACTATTCTGGTTCTTTCATCTACTGGTTTACTTTTCAAAATTCTACAGTGCTTGGGGCTGGATCAGCTGAAGCCAAGAGCCTGTAACTGTATGTCTCTCAAATGTGTGTGCGGTGAATCTACTGTTTTCCTAAGCACATTAGCATGGTGCTACATCAGAAGTGGGCAACCAGGACTTGAATTGGCAGTCTGACAAGGATGCTCATGTCACAAGCAGTGGCTTAATCTGTTGTACCACAACACCAGCCCATATATCAAAAAATTGAAAAGGAGAATTTGGCTCGATTTGTGAAATGTATTATTCATAGGAATAGTTATTACACATGAAATCAGATTATGAGATGATAAGTCAATAGATATAACAATTTTCAAATAAAACTAACTGAAGCTCATTTTCTTAGATGTTAAGTGCTATAGCTTGGATTTGATCAAACATGATATCAGTTGTATAGTTTATCCACTAGTCTCTAATCAGCATGGACTGCATTGGCTTTAAACAGGAATTATTTTCAAACATTTAGGGAAGACAATAATGCAGGTGCTGCGGTATGTTATTCAGCAATTATTGTACCAGGAAATTCTTATACCCAAAGTAAAGCCTAATGTTCTTTATTTCAAGCGTGTTGAAACCATATATATGAAGCTAAGTACATTTGCCAAGAATGCTTGTGTATAATTTCATACGTATTGGCTTGGTACTACTGGTTATGTACAGTGCACACTAATATTTTTCTAGCTTGTTCCATTTCACTCTAACAATAATATTTTGCACACTCTAAAATGACGTCACAACCCATTAATAGACCTCAACCTGAAATCTGAAAAAATGCTTTTAGCTATTAAAAACAAATTATGATATATTGATGTTGCAATTTCCACTTCTATAAAACAAATCTATCCATGCCAATCTTCACAACAGCCACCACTGAAAAACAACTATTGTAGCTATACATATTCAAGAAATGTTAGATAAAATTTAATTGATATTCTTTGTTTGAAAAATGACCAATACATTTCAGGAAAAATAGTGAAGTCCTGAGCTATTGGATAATATAATTGGAGCAAAGGTTAACATGATTCATTGAGCAAATATGTGTAATGATCTTTCTGAAATGTCGTAACAGGAGGTGACTATAATCCTATTTGGAACAGATCACAAAGTACAGTGCTTACTTTCATATGCGTTATAGGTCATGAGAGACTGAAACAAGTTTCCACTGTACCTTCTGTAAGTTTGGAAAGTGGAGTCAAAAGAAGAGACAGGAAACAAATAAGAGAGATAACTGTCCATTTCCTATTTAGTTGGAAAACATTTGCAAAAGTAACTCTTTATAGCTCCTAATAAAATTAGCACTCCAAGAAGTAGTCACATTTATTATAAATATACTGTTATGTTCCATATAACTTTTACATTGTTTTGTATGTGTTTATTTCACTAAAAATTCAGTTTGTTATTCAAAAGTAGATTAGTTATCCATTCCATAAATATCTGAGTTATTTCTATATACTCTAACTGGGGATGTCAAGATGAATTAACTGAGATTTCTGCTTCTACTAAATTTAGAATTCTGTGAAACTCAATGAATCTTCACATCTTTTGAATTTGTTTAGATGCTGGATATATATATATATATATATATACACACACACACATACATATATATAGGGAGAGAAAGACTGAAGTGTTAACAAAATTGTGTTCATTAATGCATAATCGGTATGCCTCATGACACGGTGAACTTTTAATATAAAGAAATTGCATATTGCAGCATTAGCTGTTTTGTGTTCTGGTGTTAGAATATGGTTTGATTTGGATTAAATAACTCAGTACTGCATAGTGTGTGGGATGAGACTGGTGAAGTATAAAGGACTACAGCGAAATCTGACAGACAGGTGATGTAAGGGAAGATAGGAGAACGGATTTTACATGGTGGGGGAGTGATAGGCAGCCACTTAAGCCCGAGATTTACAACTTGGGTTGTCTTAAAAAGGAATTCATGAATTTTAGAAGGACAAAATGCATATTTTGTTATTTTCTTCATTTATGAATGTGGGTAGCACATCACATCAGAATTATTGTAAAGTGTGATTTTTGTCACCAACACAAATCCCAGATATTTTATATTTTCTATATCAGTGGTTAGAAATGCTTAAATTTTTATTAATTCACTTATTTTATATGAGCGTGAGAGAGCAAGAGCTCCCGTACCTTGGCTCACCTCTCATCACCCATCTTACCACAATGACTAGGGCTGGGCCAGATCAAAGCCAGGATCCAGGAACTCAATTCAGGACTCTGACTTGATCGGCAGGGACCCAATCATGTGAGCCATCACCTACAGTCTGCCTTAGCAGGAAGTTGGAATTGGAGCACAGTCAGGACTCAAACCTAGATATTCTGACATGTGGTAGGGCATCTCATAGTATTTCAGTTATGGTACTTCGTACTTCTGGGTCAAGGAATAGATCTTGTCTTTTAACTCACTGATAAGGATTCATATATATTATTGTGCCTAACATTTTTTTCAACATTGTTTGAAAATTGTGCCTCAGTGTTAGTTCATTTTTGCATAGTGGAGACTTTCTTTTAGGTATCAAAAGATATTTTAAGAGAGACCCATAGGTTTTCCAGACTAACATGTGGGTACATGTCATACAAAAGGTTAGTTTTTTCTGTTCAGAGGAAAAGATTATGAATGTAACTGCTTCCAGCATAGGCAAGTAGCATGAAGGAGTAACCAGAGAGATCTTTCATAAGATTACTGTAACAATTTAGAGAAACAATTATTGATAGTTTCCTGGGCTTTAATAATCAACACCCCTGTTTTCTACTTAACTTGGATCCTATGAAAACAAAAATGAATAGGTCAGATGGAGTTCAAAGTTATCCCCTTCTTAACGAGCAACCCTGATATTAGAGAATGTAGCTGATTTTCTGGCTGTGGCAACTCTAGGGGCCTCCTGTGAGAGGATGTAAAGTGAAAGCAGTCCTGGAGCATAAACCTGTTGCACAGTATCATGCTGAAGCCTGCTTCCCATCCGTGACCACGGACACAGAGCCTTGCTGGACTTGCACCAACTCACCCAGCTGGACTGGTTTGGGCAAGCCTCCTGCTTCAGGGAGGAGGTTTTGCCCCAGGAAGCCTTGAAATGGATAAGAACAATGCATTAGTTAAATTGGCTCCAAAGTCAAAAATATTCTTTATTTTGTCTCCTTTACTGAGGTCTGTCTCGCTATTTAACTGTCTAATGCATTGCAGAGGTTTTGCAATAAAATTAAACAAAACAGGCAGAGAACCTTCATTCATAAAATGCCAACAACGTGGAGAGATCCTATATTTTAACCGAAAATTCTCCTAGAAAAATTAGAATTGAACACTAATCCCTTTATGAATTTGAGTCTAAAAAGTGATATGGTGTGAAAGAATTAGAATCTGAAGCTGAATCCTGTTTCTTTCACAAGCCGTGCAGGGTAAGAGGTTAAGTCAGTTCTTGCAGTCCTGATCCCTTTGCCTGGAACCAGCTCAATTCCTGCAGAGTTGCTGAGAATATATTATTTAATGCTGAGGTGTTCTTACAAACTTAACTGGTAAAAACAAAACAAAACAAACAAAAAACACAACTCAGAAATTTAACTCATCTCCGTTTTTACTGAAATGTGTGACTTTACTGAGGATCATGCAACTTTACTTTGAGCTGTCACAATTCATAAAAAAAGAGGTATGTATTATAAAAAAAAAAAAGCTGTCCATATAAAGCAACCCTAAGACAAGCTGTAATCATCCATCAGGGTGGAGATATGATATGACCTCAAAGTTAAGGGCCCTTTTGCAAATTGTGGAACTTAATAAAGCCAAGCACAAAAGTATTAAAAGCCACCTCTTGAACCATAAAATTCTCTACAGTCCACTAAGGTCAAAACATCTCTCCCACACAATATTTAAAAAAAAGAGAGAGAAGAAACCTTAAAACCTGACAAACATTTTTAAAATGTTTATTTTATTGCCCCTGTTCCAGTTGTTGTATTTCTCAGTGTTCCTAACCAACATACTGAATATTGGGCTTTTTAAAGGAAAATCATTTTTCCTGCCCCAAATTAAACACTATTGAGAAATAAGCCAAAGGAATAGGTGAAGATAGAGAGAAACATTGTCTTTATTACTGACAAAGCTACCAGCAGAGGGTGTGGCTTGTGTGCAATGTCAAAGCCAGAGTGAGATGATAATGCATTTTTTCTCTACGCGGAAAAGCAGCAGCAGCAGCTACTGAAGATCACCCCCGCTCCCGGCCGGGATGGAGTTCTGACTTAGACTGATAGAGTAGGAAAAAATCAGTACAAATACTGTTCAGGTTAATTAGGTACAAGTATTTGATGTGCAGACCACTTAACATGGTGCAAGATCCCATTCCATGGACTTTTAGTTTCTCTGAAGTTCACTTGATAGGTACAATAAAAATGATTCCAGTGTCACGGTAAGAAAGCTTTGTGCAGTCAAATGATTTAGTGAGGAGGCAGCAATTTAGTCACTGTTATGTAATTACCATGACTAATAGGAACATGAGTCACAATGACCTGTTGGAGGTGCTGTTGGATGGGGTCCACTGTTTTTGTAGACCTCTCATGAAATCAAAGTTACTTAAAACCCATTCATAAAACTCACATATATAAGGTGAACCTCTGAGGTTTGCTTATACTATATCATGTTTTCAGGAATGGTTGGGCTTTTTTCTTTAATGTAGAAACTGATTTCTTTGTCCACACACATTGAATTATATATTGTAGATACTCACCGAAAGGTGGGGTTCAGTTCCTGTGAAAGTTCCTCAGCTCAGAAACCTCTGGGCAATGATGCCAGCCAGGGATTCATCCAGGCTCGCGTCCGGAGCTGGTGAAGCTGGAGCTGCTAGGAGAGTGCTTATAGTGGATGTGCTTCCTCTGGTCCATCTGGATCTTGCTTATTTTGGGAAAAGCACACTGTTCTGCTTTATTGGTTGTTTATTTCAAGATTACTGGTGTTTTCACTGTGAGCTTGAAAGTTTATTCATGATTTGCTGAGTCAGTGCCCTGACCTGTTTGGATTCTCTGGTGATATCCTAGAGCAATTTGTGTTCTCTGATCCCTGAATTTGTAATTCCTTGGTGCACTTGGTTTCTATAATAGAGTTTAGAAATAGCTAAAACCATAGAAAATTGTTTTTTCTGCCAATGTAAATCAAAGATGTTAATGTAGAAGAGTTTGAATAGCTTTAGAGAAGTATTTCAATACCATGGAAAAATCTATGCAGTGTTAGAATTCAGGTGATACTCAGATGGAGCAGATAGATTCCCCCATAAAACTAGGAGAAATAGCAGGAGGAACTGTAACATTTTAAAAAATGTATAAGTATTTATTTACTTTAATTGGAAAGGCATATTTACAGAGACAAGGAGATACAGAGAGAAAGATCTTTCCTCTACTGGTTCACTCCCCAAATGAACAACAGCCAGAGCTGAGCCTATCTGAAGCCAGGAACCAGGAGCTTCTTTCAAATCTCCCATATAGGAACAGGGTCCCAAGATTTGGGTCATCCTCCACTGCCTTCCCATGTCTCAGGTAAGGAGCTGGATAGGAAATGGAGCAACTCAGACACAAACTGTGCCCATATGGGACCCTGGAGCATCCAAGGTGTGAATTATCCAGTAGGCTATTGGGCTGGACTCAATGTTTAAATTCTATGGAAAAATATGAAGACATTACTTTAAATCCATTGAACCTTAAAAGTGATTGTAATCTTCTAGGTTTTATCTTTATGTTTTTTATAAGGTTGTTCTATTTGAACTTTTATCTTTGTGCTCATTCCTTCCATTTTTAGGAGAGGAAGAAGATTCCTAGTGATGCAGATTACTTGTAAGATTGACTTCATGGTTTTACAAAAAGATATGGTTTTATAGGCATTTTCTCTGCCTAAGACACATCTGTATTCATTTTAGAGAATGTTCCTTGCCTTGTCCTCAGAGGTTCATAGAACTCAGTTTTTAGCAGTGATGTGAATGAGAGAAGGGGCCTAACCCAATAAATTTGCATTCCACAGCCACTTAATCCCACCAGTGAACACTTGCTTTTATTACACATGGTCATGGTTCTTGTAGTCACATATTACTCCTGCTAACTTCAGTTCTTCAAACAAATACTTGCCATTGTCAGCCTAACCAGGTATACCATGAGGATCTATATTCATTTCTTGTGTAAATATTTGTGGTTTGAATCATCCTGACCAGCTACACTCCATCTGTTGCTTTGTCTACTTAGTCTCCTCTTTTGACTTAGTCTGGGACAAATCCAAGAAACCAGCATTCTCCTGGAAGTTACTTTCCCTGCCACAACCGGGAAACATAGGTGTGTGCACATATTCTGCCAAGAGGGAACTATGACACTCTGGTACAAGGTGTGGTTGAACTTTTAGGGACATGGTTGAAGGTATATTTGTGCATGGGCCTGGGAATTGGCTAGTCAGTCAACAATCTGCAAGAATTACAGACATATAGAAAGTACTTACAGTGGCCAGTAAGAAGTTGTCATTATTATTCTAGAGTGATGTCCTGGACTGAATCCTCATGACTGTAGACTTGGGTTCAGGTGTCTTTCGGAAATGTTTGCTCTCAACATGGTGTACAGCATTTATCCATTTTCAATTATTTAGGGATGTCAGTTTGGCATCACTTAATTCTAGAATGTTAACAACACAGATTCTGTAAGAGTGGAGAAAAAGACACCATGGTTGGTTGACATGATCAAGCTGAATGAGAAACACAGCCACAAGTCCAACTACCATACTTTGAAGTATGTAAATCAGACTAACTTTATTTCTATTGTTCTTGGTGTATAGTGATTGGTAATAGAGGTTCTTGTAGAAAAGATACTAAAAACTGGATTATAAATGATTGCATGTAGGAGGAGACCAACATGTGATCCCTGTAAGGGGCCAGGAGTCAGACCCAAGTCATTAGGGTGAGACATCAGACTCAGCAGTGAAAAACCTAAGCCTCCAGCAGGCACTGGAGGAAAAAGTCAGACAGACAGGAGAATACAATAGGGAGCAAGAGGAAAGCTGATCTGGTTAGTGTATGAGCCCCCACGATCCATCCCGGAGGTTAGGTGAGCACCCCGGATTCTCAGCCCCAACACCATTTTCATATGCAGTTGGATGATTCTTTATTGTGGGGGATTGTCCAGTGCATTGCTTGTGTTTAGATTTAACCCTTACTTCTACCACAAATGGTAATGGTTCCTTAGTCAGACAACCAGGAATATCTCCAGACCTTGGCAAATCTCTCTGGGTGGAAAGTTCAGAGCAGTGAGAGCTGCCTGGGTATACAACCCAGGAAGCCATGCGGATCACTTATTTGTGTAAACACACTCTGGAAGTTTCCAGAGCTTGTGTGAAAGCTGCACTCCATGTGTGCTGGGTGCTGTGGCAATGGCTACCACAGATTCCTGAATTCAAGAAGATCAGAACGCTCCCCCATGCCCATTACCACTGTGAGAGAGAGTATGACATTTGAGTGTAATATGTGGCAAATAAGAGGAATTTAATGCATGATTTTGTTTATCAAATTAACAGGAAATAATAGTCCTTATAGAATTTCAAAGTTTTGGAAACTTTAGGTAAATAGACATACATTTAACAGGGTTTTGGTTGGGGCTGATTTCATTTCTCTTTTAAGAAATTTTGAAGCCGCTAAGTTCTCTTACTTGAGAAATCAAGCTGTCATTTAACAAACAGGGTGGTGGCGATTTGGCCCTCCTCCTTCTGTTATGCACTTACTTTATGTTTGTTTGAATCCCGGGAGTCAGTATTATTTAGAGGAAAGCATTCCTTCTACTTGAACATGCTTTTATGGGGTTTTCTATTCATTACTGACTAACATCTGCACACAGATTGTAAAATGACATCTGGAAAGGAAGGGGTTTAAGAGTTTCTTAAATTCCACGCATTCATTATTTTGGATATTAGCAGGATTCCTTATATATACATAAGGGCCTAGCTTTTCTTCTTTTTTAATAGTAATATTTTTATATTGGGTTGCAAAATGTATGCTTGTAAGAAAAAGGGTGGGAAAGAAACAGTTTTGCTTTCAGTGTCTCAAAGGCCTAACTTGGTTATTCAGGAATGATCTCAATTTTGTTTTGCACATATTTTGTTCTGAACTTTACCGAGAAATTTTAAGCCATATCATCTCCTCTTAGTTAAAACCTGTTTTAATTCTAGCAATTTTAATGTGGTCATACTTTAAGAATAAAAGACCGATATGTTCAGGACTCAATGTTGAGGACCTAGTATTCAGTTCTGTCCTCATACACTGTATAATTTTTCTAGTGAATTGGCATTCTGCTTGATAGCATTGAGATATGCCAGCTCATTAAAATGGGAGTTCTGCCTTTCTTACGTACTATCCCTATTTTCTATATCTCCTTCTTGACAATATGCCCCAAACACTGGAACTTGCCAACAGACACACTAGAATAGTGTTCACACTCTCTCATTTTTCTGGACTTCTTTCTGCTGGCCATTTAATTGTCAGATTATGGGGTACTGACTGTTGAAGTCCAGGGACCTGAGTAGATATTAGGCTGCTTATTAGCTCTAGAAGTTTGGGGATTATTAGCTATGGAAGTTTGGGGACTTGGGGGATATTTAAAATACATAATTTGGCTTAACAAGTTTTAAGACTAAAACGTGGTTGTTGGCTCAAACTCAACATGTACACAGAGATGAAAGCAATCAGGTAGAATTCATGATCTCTTAAGCTCAAGATCAAATTAAAAGAAAGTTGAATTTCAGGAGCCTAACACAAAACTCAGTTAACAGTGATGACTCGGTTTAATCCAGTGTGAAACCCTGAAAATGATGCAGCAGTTCAATAAGATACAAATATAGTGTACCCTCCCTCTTCCTTCACACAGGGTGATTAAGCCCTCAGGAACACACCTCTTAGAGGTGCATTGTTTTCCCTTTGCAAAGGTGGTGTCTGTTCTCATCCCTTTGGAAGTTAAACATGTTTTCTTCTCTTCATACATAAGTGAAGAGGTAGGAAAAGTGAGAGTCCCCTGTTTGAGGAAGCAGTTTAGTAATTGATTTTCATCGTCTGTTTTAACATGTGGCATTTTACTTAAAAATATGCCTAACATAGGTAAGGATTTGCCATTAAAACTAAAATATCTTGGTCCCAGCACAATGGCCTAGTGGCTAAGTCCTCACCTTGCACATGCTGGGATCCCATATGGGCACTGTTTGCTCCATTTCTCATCCAGCTCCCAGCCTGTGGCCTGTTTAGTAGAGGATGACTCAAAACCATAGGACTCTGCATTCATGTGGCGGTTTTCTAGAGAGGATTATTTTATTTAGTTACTGTATTAACTCCTGTAAAAACATATTTTGTTTCTACTGTGAATACCTAGGTACAAACAAAACAACAACAACAAAAATATTAGTAGTACGGTAGAAGGTATTCTTGCTCTATATTTTAATTCTTTATTCAATTAGCACAGTAATATGAGACACTATATTATTCTGGTAATAATTCCATTGAGAAAATATGAAGGGCTTGTGTGTGTAGTTTAAAAAAAAGTGCTTTAGTCCACCTTGTATTCCCTCTCTTCTTTTTTCACATGTTTAAAGTGGACCCTGGGACATAGTGTCTGCACACTGTGTCTGAACAAAGACATGTGGAAAACCATGGAAACGATTGCTTAAACAAGGTTCTGTCGATGGTAGCTTGGGGACATGGAGATATATACAATGTCAGAAAATGGAATCCTGAATATAAGTGACTAGTAAGCTAGAAAGAAACATCCCAATCATGCCTTGAGATGGCTTGGATTTTGCCCTCAAAGTCTTCATGCGCAAAAATACTATTTCAGTTTCTTTATTCTTAATAAGCTAGTTTTTATGATGCAACTTAAACATGGTAGAAATATGCTCATCTTCTTTCATGTAACTAGGTTAGAACATCCATCCATACAGTAGCTAATAAGTCCATTTCTAGTAGTGCAACATGTGCAAATACACTATGGAAGACTGTATCATAAATACACAGAGCCAATGAAGAAAAAAATGGAATTAGGTATTACAGTTTGACCTGTGCTAAATGGTTAATAGATACGTAAATACTCTAGTAAAATAGTGCTTTACCATGAAAAATGTGGAGGCTTGACTGCCCTCTGATTACTTCTCAAATTCTAGCAATAACCAGCATCTCCCTGTGTAACCATATATGTATCTCTATTTCTATCTTTCAGCTTCTCAAATAAATGGATAGATAAGAATAAAAACACTGCATTGCTATTCTAAAATAGCACGGTAATGGCAATGGTATACGCAGAGCACAATAGATAGATTAGAAATAAATCTGTCTACCTACGCAACTTGCCTATGTTAAGGTTCTAAGTACATGCCTTGGATTATGGAAAGCCTTCTCAGTGTTTAGGGAAAGCTGAATAGGAATTTCATGCAGAGGAATGACAAAAGATCTCTATCTTTCACTATGAATACACCAATTCAAAAGGGGGTGAAGAGCTACCTATAAGACCTGGATCTTCCAGGTACTACTAGAAAACATAGGAGAATGCTGCAGAACACTGTCATGGGCATGGAATTTTTGAGTCAGATCATCAAGGCTCAGGAAACAAAAGGAAAAAAGATGAATTGGACTCATTAAACTGAGAAGCTTCTGTAAAACACAGAAATAAGCACAGTGAATAGACAATATAAAAGAAATGAATGCCTGCTTGTGGAAGTGGATGTCAGAAGGGTTGCAATTGATAAGTCGTTGTGATATGTGTCATTGGGAAGTCATATGAAGTCAAACCTAAAGCTACAACAGTTGGTGTGAATAGCACACACGGACTGAACTGCACAGTTAATGGATGTTTCAGATATGTGCATGATTGTGTTCTCTGTATTGTTGCATTGCTTACATTAGCTGGGAGTAATTTCCCAGGCCTAGAATTTTGTTTAGGGAAAATTTCATATAGCAATCTTGAAATTAGCATTATATTCAAATTGTATCTATAAATATAAATTTCAGTGAGACAAAATTATGTTTTCAAAACAAGCATTTATAGCAGAAACAATTGTTAGGCAGTGTTGTAGAGTGGCTGATGATGATAACAGCGGATGCACTAAGAGCCCATGTTATGTGTAAGGCACAGTTGCAAGCTTTTGATGTGTATTGATTAGCTCATTAAATCTTATAAACAACCCTAAGTAGATTTGTCATTTACAGATGATGACACTGAGCCATGGGAAGGGGAAATAACTTGCCCAAGCTCATTGAATTATAGGAGTAACCTTCTGGGTCCTATTCTTTGTGCTGTACTTCTTCTTCCTACTAAAAGGAGCAGGATTATAACTTTATAAACTTGCAAGAGCTGTCAGAATTCCTGATATGTCACCTCCCACTTCATATTATTGGCAAAACCATTAACTCCCTCAAACCAATAGAACATTCATTGAATGCAATCTGAAGGGACTAACGCTTCACAAATGATTTAAATTATATCAGATCCTAGTTCATTGATTTTCCCTGCACATTATTCTTGCCCAGTACCCAGGAAGAGATTTCAAAATGTGATGATGAAGACAGTGCAGCCAGGCAAATTTATACATTTAGCTGGATTAAGCCTTAATATGTTGTTCTTTTTAACAGTTACAGAACTGAAACTTGTCTCTAAGGACAGGAATTTTTTGTTTACATTCCAGAGTCCTTTGTTCTCTGAGCAAAACTGCACTTATGTCATCTAATCGCTTTGTGTTTAGATTTCCCCTCTTGGCCTGGTACTGTCTCTTTTCTTCTCTGATCATTCCACTACACTTTAGTGAGAGCTGTTTTATTTTGTTTTGTTTTCTCTCCACCATTCCCTTGAATTTTATTTTTTCTAGTGAAGGGGCCTGTAGACAGATTAAAGAAGTAGAATAACAGTAGGATTATTTTTTAAAAACTGTCTATCTGAACTGTAGAATTATAGAGTAAGATGGAGAGACAGAATCCCTCAACAATGACTGTGGTTGAGTGAAGTCAAAGACAGTAGCCAAGATCTTCATCAGGTTCTCCCACATGGATACAGGAGCCCAAGTACATGGGTCATCTTTTGCTGCTTTTCTAGGCACCTTAGCAGGAATCTGGATGGGAGAGGGAGCAATCAGGAGGTGATCTAGCACTTATATACAATGCGGGTGTCTAAGGTGGCAGCTTAATCTACCATGCCGCAAAACCAACCCTCCAATATTTGAGATAAATGTAAGGGTCCACTCTCACTTATCACTACCATTAAAAATGTGCCTCTGTTTGCAGTCGCAATGTCTCCAATCTTGTAATCATTAAAAGTTATAAAAATCATCTTTCGATTTTATAAACTAAAGGTTAATTTCTTTAATAGATTCTATGTTCTCCCATCCAAAAGTTCTCAATTCTGATTGAATTTTAGAATTAGTAAATAAGAAAAATTAATTAAAAAAGAAATATAAACATCCCCATTTCTCACTTTTCCCTCCCTAAACAAACAAACAGCAAAAACCCACTGAGTTACTGAACTGACCAAGACAAGGATTTCCAACTTGTGATTACAGGAGGATGTCACCAAAACAGCATAGCCACACATTCATTCACTCACAATTACTTGCTGAAGACATACCAAGTGCCAAGCATGGTGAAGGAACAAAGCAGACTCTGGAGTTAGTAAGTTCAGAAACTGAAGGATGTGTAAGAGTTCACTCAGTGAAGGGAGCAGTACATGGAAATCACAAGGAAATACCATGGGAAGAATGATTTAGGTGGAGTAAAGCCATGTGGTGGGAAGGAAAGTGAAACTTTAGGTAAGTTTTCTGCAAGAGGGCTGGCTCTGGACAGGTGATCACCAAAAATTGTTCTCATGCAATTCTCCTATGTAATCGTGGATCTATATTCACCTGCTGCTTGCAGAGTGATGTTTTACCATCACTGGTGCCCAGTTCTTCTTTGCACACTCTTCTGCCATTAGCCACTATTGCTTCCCTGACTTCCCGCAGCCTTTCTCCTCTTTTCTGCACATGTATGGCTTCCTCTGTGGTTGTTTGTTGTGCAACTGTGTCTTTTCTTTGACTGTTCAAGAAATATTGGTCAGGCAAGGAAGGTGTGGATGAAGCCAAGGAAAGGTCTGGAGATTTGGATTCTGATACTAAGCAACCCCAGTACAGACTGCTAGAATGGCAATCACACTCTGAGAGGTTGGCAGCAATGAAGGAAAGCGATAAGAACATGGTATAATGTTTAATCATTTGCAAAACTGTATCAACTTTTACCCTTAACATTATGTGATTTTTTTAAAATGTACATTATATTTCAATAATCACATTTTTAAAAAGCTTTATTTTGGACTAGAATTGGGTAGGATTCTTCTGTCCTCTGTCACTCCCCCAAGTGGTCACAGCAGCAGGGACTGCACTTAGCCAAAGCCAGAAGATTCTTCCAGGTCTCACACATTGATGCAGGGGCCCAAGCAACTGAACCATCATCTGTTGCTTTCCCAGGAGTGTTTGCAGAGAGTTGGATTGGAAGTGAAACAGGAAGAACCTGAATCAGCACTCATATGGGATGCCAGTGCGATAGTTGGTGCAGTTTAACCTGCTGTTTTACAATGCCTGTCCCTCAATAATAGCATTTTAAGAAGGTGCTTTAGTTAATTGGACCCATGCAATAAATTCTAGGAGCTAGGAAGAGTAGGTGACATTTCTCCTGTTACAGCATGTGTTTAACCCTGATGGCCCAAGTGACACCGTCCCTGTGAAAGCAGCTTGCCCACTGCGTGGTGCTTACTATTTGCTGCACAAATGCCATCTGAAAGCAGCTCCTCAACTGGTGCCCTTTTCTGATGCCACACAGGCATCGTCTTATTCAGAGAGTGACTATCTGCTTTGGTGGTCTAGTGTCCTGATGGAGCATGGGAATTCTCTCACGAGAGAACAGAGGTGACCCCCCATTCCAGCATCCTAAGAAACTGCCAAAATACCTGTGGAGGATTGTGTAACATTGTTCCTCTAGGGCTTAGAGAAAAATGAGTCACACACTCTGTTCTCAGACATAATACTCAGGAAAACAGGAAGAAGGCCCATTTAGCGGAAGTCCATGTCTATGACCTTGGATAAAATATTTGGAATTTTGTGGGGGTGGGGGGCAACAGTTGGAAAGAAAATTTGAGAATCCCTACTTAAGACTATGTGATCCTCCTGTGGTTAACCTTCTGAGACCCTTGGATTTTATATCCTCCCATACAGATTATAAGATTCTCATTATTTCATTAGACACCAGATTGCATTTCAAACTTGACAGTTTGGTGCAAATTGAGAGCAAAGTTTGCTTAATTGAGTTTGCAATTTAAATGTGAATATACGCAATTATCTGGCTATTAAAATAGTTCACAAAGGAGTTGTACCAATCAAGTTATGTGTAACTAGAAAGCCTATTAAACTTACTATCCCTCTTCAAAAACGCATGATAGAAATTTCTTTGTCTACGCAAAATTCCAGTTAGTAATGGCGTAGCTAAATAAAAGAATAAAAAGTCCCTGGAATTGAATCTATTATTGCTTGGATAGTAAAAATTCAGAACCTTCTTTGGATAAAATGGAAACTGATAAAGTGCTTTGATTTAGGGCTTGGCTATGATGTCAAGGTCAGCCAATCAGCTCAGAGAGAATCAGAAAAATAGAGAGATAAATAGAAGCATGTTTGGAAAAATCTTCTTACATATTGCTAGTGAAGTTGTATGGTTAGAAATCAAAACTTCGTTCTTTTATCTATCATCCTAACAAGGGTATAATGAAAGTCATTTAAACAAGTGCTCCAAAACTTTTGTAGAGATGTGGTCAGCGTTTCTCCACCATGGAGCTAAGTTTTCAGCCGAAGTCACTGTCAGATTCCTCAAGATGTTCAGCTGCTATGGGACATCTCTGTTAACTCGAGATTTCCTTTTCAAATTCATGTAAAAGAGAAATCTGATGGGCAGGAGAAAGGGCATAAACATCAAAGATGCTTTGGCTTCTGATTGGTAGATGTCCATATTCTTGGAAGTAAAGGAAGTAAATGGACTTCTGCCTTTACCTGTTGCTAATGGCAAGAAATAGGAAAGTTTTATCTTATATCTGGTCTTGCCAAAGACATATTTAAAAGCACCGAAGACTCTAACAGAGGAAATAGATCAGCAGAAACTGATCCAAAAAGGAATAAGACACTGAGTGATAGGTCCCTTGGAAGCACTGGATGGAAGGCTGGTAAGAAGGCTCAGTGCAAATGTCCAGGAAGAGCTCTTGATTCCAGTGTAAGATTCAAGGAATTTGAAAAAGAAAGAAATTGAGACTAACAAGAAGGTTTTTAAATAATAATATGAATACTTGCTGGACAGTTTTCTCTTAGCTGTGATTACAAAATCTTTATTTAATTTAGCTGAATTTCTGTGTTATGGCTAGCTGTATCACCTTGAATAAAATATTCAGCTCCTCTATCCTTCACTTTTTTCATCTTCAAAATGAAAAAATAATCATGCCTACTTATGGGATTGTTCTGAAGCTTTCCTGAAATAATGAATACAAATATTTTAGAGCATAAGTTGCTTCAGATGTTTTTTGGTGTTTATATGGATGGTGATGTCTTTGAATATATTTATACTTAGGTATTCTTTCCTTCTTTTTTCTTTTTTCTTCCACCTTGGTTTCATCTCTACTTAGTTTTTTCCAAAAAAAATATTGATGTTTCTTAAAAAGTCTCAAATAATGAATCTTTCTTGTTATTGTTTTTATCGTGCTTCATTGATCTATTTTTTAAGTGAAGTTAGAGAATTTACAAGAGTGATAATAAAGCGGGCTTGGTGCGATAGCCTACTGGCTAAATCCTCGTCTTCCTTGCACTCACTGGAATCCTGTATGGGTGTTGGTTCATGTCCCAGTGGCCCCACTTCCCATCCGGCTCCATGATTGTGGCCTGGGAAAGCAGCAGAGGACGGCCCAAAGCCTTGGGACTCTGCACCCATGTTCAGGCTCCTGGCTCCCAGCTTTGGATCAGCTCAGCTCAGCCACTTGGGAAGTGAACCAGTGACAAAAGATCTTTCTCTCTATAAATCTAACTTTCCCATAAACATAAATAAATCTTAAAAAAAAAAAAGAGTGATGAATCCAGAATGAAAGGTAAGGTATAATGATACAAATTAGTGGATCTGTAGCAGAATCTTAATTGAAACTGGATGACATTTAACACAAGGTAATTTGAGGAACATTTTTTTTTTGCTACTTACATAAGTAGAATTGCAGGGGAAGATGAAGTAATTTATTCCCAGGCCTGAAAGACAATGAGGTTGCTGAAATCCAGATAAGAGAGTTGTGTAGGGCAGGCTGCTTTCAGAAAGCTGGAGATGTATGTTGGGGGATACAACCAGCCCAAGGCAGCCTCAGGAGCAGGGAGATGTGGAAGTGCAGATCCCAAACTCTCTCCTCATTTTCTCTTCTGTCCCCTTCTGGGTCTTCTCAGTGACCAAAAGATAACTGAAGCCCAAAGGATTGGGAGTGGTTGATGTCCATCACATAGCTCCATCTGTCTTCAGGACAGAGAAAGAACAGAGGTGTGGACAGTTGAACTGGAGCAGCAGAAGGTTTCAAAATGATGCTAAGTACACGCAGAGACCTTAACCAGAAATCAAAGCAAAAAGGGACCAAGATTGTCTACCAAGTCTATATGATTAACAAATGATAAAAATCCATGATATTTTGTCAGATTTTTGGTCACCTGTAGTCTCAGTGATAGTCTGCAAAAAAAAAAAATGTCCAAATTGCCAAGCATTACATAAAATGTTTGGATATCAGTGTTTATCAACTAAATCTGGACTGCATCTAGGAAAAATTGTCCAGTGTTTCTGAAATGATCTCTAAAGGCAGCTCTTAAAGTCAGCTCTTACATTGTGAAAGTACAAGGCTTTATTTTTTGTCTTGGAGCGTAAAGGCAGATTTAAAAGAAAGTGGCAATCTTACTGAGCTAATGTTTCTCTGCTGTTTAATTCCAAGAGAGTCCAGAGTCCCATGTGGTAAAGTGAAAAAAAGGAGCATAAAGAATTGATGTACAGCAATTTGCATAACTCTCCTAGGTAAAACACCTCTATTCTCTATATACCTCTCTACACACACACACACACACACACACACACTATTGCAAGAGTGGAAGTCCCAGTATTAATGTATGGTTGTTAGTGCCACTAACGAATAATTTTGGCATATTATGTTACACTTGGTGAACACTGTGCTAGACAAAACTATATAAATCGCAGAGCAGGGCTGAAAGGCATGTCCCTCATGGGAGGTTAGAAAGACAAAACTCAGGGAAATCAGAGCATTTCACACATAGCCAAGTGGGAAAGACTGATGTGGAAATGCTGGTTAAAAGGAGGTGAGAATGTTTGCTCTTGAGACAGCTCACACAAACTTTGAGGATATATGGGATGGCAGTGTCGTGTACATTACTTCTGTCCCTGGGGATACTTGGACGATGTGGAGTAGTGGTGTCCATGGCAAAGCAGGAACTGGAGCTCCTGGTGGCGCAGGCACACACAGAGGCTGAAGTATTCCAGCTCGCTAGAGTCAGATGGGCGTGGGTGGTAAACTGACTGGGAAGCCTAGAGGGCTAATTAACCACAGTGACAGGCCCTGGCAACCACAGGCAGACAACACTCGCCTAAAACAGACTGTCTCATGCTCACTGTGTCAAAGGCTGCAGGTCAGGTGACAGCCTGGCAGCCTGAGCATGCAGTCACCCTGAATGAGTCCTCTATGTGAAGTGCGTCTGAAGAAACGATAGCTAAGGGTAATTGCGGGCCCTTTTCAGATTTTTTGCATGGGATCCTTTAGCGCAGTAGCTTGGGAAACCACCTTTTGCATAACCTTTCTAAGAATTCAACTCGTTTAATACAAGAAGGTTCTCATCATGTCTGACAAAGGGGAACCCCTTGTTATCCTTTTAAACAGACCTCTAGTGGTCATGCCAATGACCACATTGTCCTTTAGAACTCTCTCAGTCTTTTTAAAAAAGAACATGCCTTTGATGATAGGAAGTATTTGCCAAGGAGTTAAAGAGCTGCCAGGTGACTGGCAGAGTTGCACAGCAAGCTAATCCTTGCCCTGCAACACTAGCATCCCATGTGAGAGTTGATTCTAGTCCTAGATGCACCACTTCTAATCCAGCTGCCTGCTTATGTACTGGGAAAGCAGAAAAGGATGACTCAAGTCCCTGGGACCCTGCACCCATGTGGCAGCCTAGGAAGAAGCTCCTGGCTTTGGATTGCCTCAGCTCCAGCTATTGCAGCCACTTGGGGAGTGAACCAGAAAAAGTAAGATATCTCTGTCTGTCTGTCTCTCTCTCTCTCTCTCTCTCTCTCCTTCTCCTTGTAAATCTGCCTTTCAAATAAAAAAAGAAATTAGTCTTTAAAGAACAAAAAGCTGTCTACATTAACTGTGGTTCAGCCTATTCCTTCCTTTCTCTTAGAATTTGAGTTTCTCGGGAAGAGTTGTCTTGGTAAGAGGACACTACCTTCTTTACTGTGCTTAAATAATGCCCACTGGAAAAAGACAAGCCCCTGAGATCCCCTTAGATTTGTAGGTCCAGTACCTCTAAATCCAGGGTGAGTGAAAATGGCCACACCATGACAAAAGCATGCAAAATCCCCCTGATTTCTTCCCATAACATTATAACACTAAGAAATGAACTGTGTTCACAGTAGCTCAGCAGCACCAACATGTCAAAAAGGGAAAAATGCAATACCAGGAAAGGCCATGACTTCTCTAGGACCAAGCCATCCGCTGGAATCACCTGACTGTTTTGTCCAATACTTGATTCAGGAAATCTTGCCAAATCATATTATTTTGTAACTTTCTTAGAGTATCTTGACAGCAAATTTCAGTTGAGACACTGAAGAGGAGCTGTTCTACCCTGAGAACAGCTTGAATGGGGATATTATAGAATATTTTCTGGGGCTGGAGAATTTAAATAAAACCCTAAGCAATGAAAGGAAGCTGTTTTAGAAAAAAAAATACCTCTACCATCCGCCATTAGTCTACTTAAAATAATGTAATACATTTTACTGTCAGAATCTTCATCTAGGATGTATTCCTGAGAGATAATGGCGATGAGAAATACTATAAAGCCATTTGAAAACAATCAGATAAATCTATATGTACTAAGATAAAAGAATGTCTATGGGATTTTACTTGCTGACAAAGGCACAGCAATATGAACACTGTAATTGCAGTTTGTGATAATAGCTTGTGTGTTTATATGGAATTCATGGTTTCTGAAATCAAGAAGACTGCACATCAAACTGTGCATTACATATATTCCCTGAGAGTGTATTTGTAATGTGGAATAAGGGACTTTCAATTTGCACAATGAAATGTAGTAGTCTTTAAATCGCAAAGCACGGAATGGCATAGTGGCTAGAGCTACTACTTCAGATATGTACATTCCATTTCCAGTGCCCAGATGGAGCCCTGCCTTTGCTTTGGATTCGGCTTCCTGCTGATGTGTCTGAGAGGCAGCAGGTATAGCCCAGCTACTGAGGCTCCTGCCACTCTTGTGAAACACTCATGTGAGACACTTAGATGGAGATCCTTGTTCCTGGTTTTGGCATGGTCCAGTCCTGGCTGTTGCGGGCTTTTGGGGAAAGAAAAAGAGGAAATGGAAGATCTCTCTCTCTCTCTCTCTCTCTCCCTTTCAAAATAAATAAAGTAAAACAAAATAAAGTACAGGAAACAAAAATATGGCATAAGTGGAAAAATATTTGGTGTATATATTTAAATAGATATTTAAATTGACTAAGAGTTTGGAAAGTTCCACAATAATTTATTTTAAAAACTGTATTGTACTTGATGTATAATTCTGCTTCCTAATATGTAAAGTCTCTTGTATACTTCCTGGCTTCTACATAGTCATGGCGGGGGGGGGATGGCGACTGCAGTTACAAAATAGAATCTTGAGATTCTCAGAGGTAAATTGTTTTTTCCAAGGTCATGGGCAAGTGATAGGGGGATTATTTTTTCACAGAAAACTTTTCTAGGCCTATTTATATACTTTCTCACAATACCACACACCTTTTTTTTTGTAATTCACAAATGATGAAAAATGTAGAAGTATTGCATAAATCAATACCTAAAATTTATATTAAAATTTCTTAAGCATGGGACAACTCTTCAATGCAATTTTGTGTGTGTGTGTGTGTGTGTGTGTGTGTGTGCGTGCTTTTATTATATGCCTTTCTAATAATAAGCTGCAGCAGAACTTACTTAGTCGAAGTTTCAGTTTGGTGTCTTACAGAATGAGCTTTTGATGTCAGCTTTGGTTGTTCCTTATAAAACAAGAGAAGGGCAGTGAGCAGATTTTAGTTCATCTCCCACTTTATAAAATAATCAATCAGCTTTACAATCTTTTGTCTCTTCCATAGCAGATCATTTTTCCTTCATTTTTGTACAAAGGGTGGGGAAAGAATTGTTTTGGAAGGATGGACCAATCATCCCAGGAGACTGTAGAAGCTTACAAATTCATCCCCTAAGGGGAAATTCTTTGGCCATCATGTCTCAATTAACTTAATTTTTGTGGCCTGGCTTTGCAAACAGAAACTTGAATCTGTGGATGTACTCAAAGTAAAGCACCAAAAAACTAGAAAGTGAACTGTAGGTGTTGGCTGACTAGGCACACACTCACATGGGGAAACCAGAGGGAGAACTGTCCGAATCCAGCCGCTGATGGAAAACAAGACAAACATCTACGAATCCTAGAACTCCTGCGTAAATTGGACACACAGTATTTCAAAACAACACCATCAAGTACAGCTAGTTCTAGAATATTAATTTACATATTTGTTTTTCTTTCTTTGTATATACACTGAATATCTTGTAGGTTGTCCTGTGACAGAAGTATAAAGATCATTAAACCAGTCACACTCTTGCCTTCATGATGCAATATTTGAGCATCAAGATAAAACCACAAATCTATTTTCCAAGGTTAATTGCATGCAGTGCAAAATGCTAAGCAAGGGGCTAAGTTGCGATATGGTGGTTAATAACAAGGGTACAGTTTTGGGGTGGGAAAGTAGATGGGGAGTTCAGCACAAACCTGAAAGGCAAGATTGGAAGTCCCTGTCATACACCATTTCAGTTACAACCACAGCTACAACCTCTCCCTTCCGCCAGACCATGACTCTGGTCTCTTGTAAGGGCTGGGAGGAAGATGCCAAATGGAATCATCATCTTGTAATCAGCTCTTGTAGCAGGTTGGCTAATTTTGTGGCATGACATTGTCATGGAATGCTTTCCATTGCTGGGGAAAGGAAACATTCTAAGGTCTTTATGTTGTCCCTTCTAAATGACTGCCTCTTCAGTTACAATTTCCCCACAGAGTGATAAGATGGGTGTCCCCTGCTATGACCAGTGTGCAGCGGAAGGAATTTGCAAAGCGGTAAAAACATGCTGGGTCTGTGCTTTTGTTTAGAAGCCAATGGGCAGGAAAAAGATGGCTCAATAGGAGGGCTATAGGTGATCAAAGAAAACCATTGTAAATTGGGGTAAAAAGTTACAAGATCTGATCTGTGGCAGTTAGCGCTTCTTTCCTGGATGTCTGTCAGTAAACTCGTTGGGATATGGCTCTGGGGCCATCCCACCAGGAGGCAGGGGCTGATCTCAGTGTCAGTGGAGGTATTCCTGCATCTTCTGGGTGATTGTAATGCAGAATGCCCGTTCCCCCTTCACATAAATCTGTGTGCAAAAGCTCTCCTTTAGTTACAAATAGCAATGCAAAAAAGCAGTCTCTATTTGGAATTCCATCAGATAGTCTTTTCTTGGACATACTGCTTAATTGTGTGAGTTTTTCCAGATGTGAGACTCACTCTATGGGAAATAAAGAATTTGGGAATTAAATAAATGATCCTGCTTTCATGCAGTGTTTTTTTTTTTTTCGTATGTGGTTGTATATTATAACCAGAATCTTGAGGCTGATCATTGGAATGTGTCAGAAAATGCACTCAGAATTATTTTAAAAGAAATCTAATTTCTGGAGGCAAAAGAAACCAGCTGTTTTACATTTAGAATAGACTGAGGTTAAGTATTTAAGATCTCTGTATTGAGTCATTAAAAATGAGGCAACCAGTTCACTTAGGACTAAAGAGAATACCTCACAGCAATAATAAGTAGGAAGTAATATGAAAGAAATGATAAATCTTGTATTTACAAAAGGATTTTGTCTACTATCTGTTTCTCTTAGAGGCCTTCTTGGCTTTATCAGAAATTCTGCTTCAGAGAAATTTCACTGAATTGCTTTTATCTTTCGGCCTGACATGATGCTATGGCTCTGAAGTTTATATTTGAAATATCTATGTGCTTCTGGCTTAAGTGATGCTAATCCTTCTATCTTGTTTAGATGGAAGTAGTATTTAAAACTCTTCTCATGAGAATTTGGTGTCTTCTCTGCTTTATCACAAGCATATACTTCCTGGATGCTATCTGGAAGCAACTAGCTTAGCATAACCTCAGGTGTCAGTATCCTCTAAGAGAACATTCAAGTGCTGGGACCATGTCTCATTTATCTCTCAGGGAGGGAGCAAACTTGTCCTGTGTTGTTACCAAGAAATACATAAACAAATAGCCAGCCCATAACTGAAACCTTACCACCTTCCTCTTAGTTGTCATGAGTTCTGAGATCTAGCAGGAAGGTAGAGAAACATTTGACCTGAGTATGCCCATTTTATTTTCCTCTTTGTGGGCTGTCACCCCAACCCAACTCACAGCTCTTTTTGCTTGTGTTATGGAGACAATTAAGGAATACCTATTTTAGATGCCTAATAGTGCCCAGAGATGTTATTCTACATATCTAGCAATGAAGTGACCAACATTATTTTTCATAATGTGAGAAGGCCTATAATGGCTAGTGAAATGTATCCATTAGGTGGGGGCTGGGAGAAGGCAGTGAAGGGAGGTGAAGAGAGATCTTCTAATTTTGGAAATGAAGAGCTCCTGGGGAGTGGAGTGTGAGGCTGTGCTCTGAAAGAATAAGTACAAAGATGATATTTTCTATCTATAGTCTAGCTGCTGATGCCAGTTCACCAGCTTCCTCATCTCTTTCAGAACCTGGCACTCTACATCAGGCAACTGTTTCAGGAAGATGTCTACCAACCTGTATCTGGAACCTACAGCTCATGTGAAAGTGGTGGGACACACAGCTACTGAGGTAAAGGGCTTGTTTATGGAGGCCTGTGCCAGGGTAATGAGTGGACCTCGTTTTGAAGGTTGGGATTTGATGATTAAATGTGTTGTTTTACAAGGATCACACTAACTCAAATGGTGTTGTTCTGAACAAATAGTTTGATTTTCAGGGACATATCTCCCATAGTAAACAAGCCAGATGCTTGTAGTTACTCTGAGAAATACTGGATAAAGGAAAGCGCCCAAGATTAACCATCTGCCTGCACATCTACAACTTCAGACATAAGAACAAATAAGATGATTTTAGAAAAGGAGTCAGTAATGGATAGTAAGTGCGCCTCTCCTTAAACCAGGACTGAACACACACTTTCCCACTTATGCCCTTATCTCAAGGAATTAGAAAAAAATACTTCTTCCTTTCCTTACTTTGCACCTATAGGCGATAAGATAATTTTGTTTTACTCACAAATGAAACTAACTCAGGGGAACCCACCTAGTGTGGGAATCTGGAGAATCTGCTCCCACATGGATAGGCAACATAGCCTTTGCCGGCCCAGTTGTCAGATTTGTGCTCAAATGGCCGTGGACATGCTCTACGTCTGCGTCTGCTTGTTGGCAAGTTCAGAAATGCCCGAGTTGAATCAGCTGACTTTTTGGTACAGCTTTGAGCATGGGCAGGGCGGTTTAAGCTTGAGTTCTTCACGTCAGTTTGATAAAGCAATTGTGGAAAACTTGGGGACTTCCCTGCTTCGTCAGAGTAAGCATGTGTTAGGGAGTGAGTAACTGCAGAAGAAATCATCTTGACAGTAGGGTTACTGTTTGAAGTATGACTTCTGCCATGAATGAGGGGAAAAATTATATCACTCCCTCACTTTCCTGTTTAGGTCTTGTCTTCCAAAAAGTTGTTTATCAAAATGACACTTAGCACACTATCCAAATTGCTCATTCATTGTCATTGACTGGTCTTGGCTGCTGAGACGGTCACGAAATAGACTTTTGGTAACAACAATTTTAGACTTGGAGTTAATGAACTTTTTTCTTACTGGTAGTTCAGACAGTCTTTGCAAGACCCTAGCTGATGAGTAATTTAAATCCCTTTTTACTCCTAATTTGACTTTTCACAATTTCCTTTAGTAATGAATATATTGTTCCTGAAATAATGAAAGCATGTAAAGCATGTAAAAGAGGACTTATTTAAGATTAGAGTAAAATTATGATTTAAACTAGGTTGTGGACTGGGCCTCATTCTTCTAGTTTTTAACTTCTTTTTAAAAAATATTTATTTATTATTTGAAAGGCAGAGTTAGAGAAAGAGCAAGAGAGAGAATGCTTCCATCCTCTGGTTTACTCCCCAAATGGTCACAACAACCAGCAATAAGGACCAGACCAGGTCAAGCTGGGAGCTTCTTCTGAGTCCTGTGTGTGTGTGTGTAGCATCCCAAGCATATAGGCCATCTTCTGCTGATTTCTCAGGTATGTTAGCAGGAAGTTGAATCAGAAGTAGGGTACCCAGGACTTAAACCAGTACCTATATATGATACCAACACTGCAAGTAACAGCTTAAACTGTTATGCCACAATGCCAACCCTCCATTTAAAGATTTTTATAGCCGTGGTTCTTAAAGAATTGTCCAAAGATACCCCCCCCATCTGTACACCTAGAAGTCCCAAGATCATTCTGGATGGTTAAGGGGTACAAACTTTTTCCATAATAATATACATTATTTGCCTATTTTATTTTTGCCTCTGATTTCATCAAGTAGTGGGGAAAACTGCTGGCACATGGGCAGAAATCAAGACAATGAAACCAAACCATTAGAAGTCATTGTATTCTTTACGTACATGCTCGCAGTAAAGAAAAAGTCATGCTGCTTTAAAACAATGACTTTTTCTAAATTTTGATATTTCAGTGCATTTTTAATTTTTTGAGTGACAAAATGGGAAATAACACATTAAGTATGTCCATTGCATAATGAAGGTTGGTGAAAACCAATACATATGCATTTATTGGAGTTCCAAGCCAAAATTAGACATTTTAGAAATAGAACACTGTATTTTATTCAAGGAATAACAAGTTACAGCTTTTCAGGCTTGGGTATCTGGTAGACATTTTCTTAAAATTAACAAAATTTTCGCTATGAAAACAACTAAACAGAAT
The DNA here is from genome assembly GCF_030435755.1 of Ochotona princeps. Taxonomy (NCBI): domain Eukaryota; kingdom Metazoa; phylum Chordata; class Mammalia; order Lagomorpha; family Ochotonidae; genus Ochotona; species Ochotona princeps. The sequence goes on from NC_080837.1 coordinate 38,896,771, forward strand.
CTATTGCTAATGATAGAATTTAAACTTGCAAGTAAGATTACATTGTTACACACATCTATCATGAGAAGATTGAAAACTTTCCAGTATTTAAAATATTTTTGATAAGGTTGCTGGTGGTATTAATCAAGATGATTCTTTGATAATGAGATCTGCCAAAATTTGAATTTGCTCAGTGAATGCACATTTACTAAATGACCAGTATTGGAAGTTATACAATATAGCAATGGTAAAACTTCACAGTACTAAGATATAAATGGATTTTATTGTAATAGAGAAGGAAAAGCTCATTAACATGGCCTCATATTCCATATAGCAATGTATTCAAGCAATTATATTTACTTATCATCCAGTGTCACAATTATAAGAAAAAAGCATTAAAATATTCTTCCATTTTCTTACTACACACCTTTATGAATCAGTATGCTATGCAAATATTTTAATCAAAGCAACGTATCACAAAAGATTAAATATATAAGCTGATAGGAGGATACAACTGTCCTCTAACAGGCACTTTTCTTTTTTTCAGAAAGTATAATTATTTTATGAAGCACCATGTGGGTTGATATGTTTATTTTATTCTTATTTTTCAATAAAATTTAAAGTGAAATTTTAATTTCTAGCATGTTAGCCATCCATAGACATATCACTCATAAACACCTTGATAGGTACAATATTTTAGAGTATAAAAGAACCATTATTTGAAAAGGAGAGGTGTGTGCATGTAGCAAAAAGAGAGAGAGAATGAGAGAAATGGAAATAGCTTACCCACCTATTGGTTCACTCCCCAGATGCCTGCAATAGCCAGGGCTGGGTTAGTCTGAGGGTAGGGACATCAGAACTCAATCCATGTCTCCCATGGGGGTGGTAGGAACCCCCGTACTTAGTCATCACCTATTGCTCTCACGGGTCTGTAATGGTAGGAAGCTGGACCAAAAAGTCCAGCTTGGATTTGAACCTGTGATGCAGGCATCTCAAAGAGAGATAAACAGTTGAGCCATCCAGATTCCCTAGTCTGTTTCCCCAGACAAAAAACTGAAGGCACTCTACTGATCATGTTATCTGCTACCAGTATTTTGCAGGTGAGCACATGATATCTGTTCAACCCTTATCAATCTCATTTGCTATTTTCCTTCCCTCTAAACCCATCTTCCACACTCATTTTCACACTGGCCATCCTATGCTTGTACCAGACAAACCTTCCCTCACAAATCTGAGACTTCTGAACCTAGTATCTTAACACCATGAGCACTTTTACATCTCTTCTCCATCCAGCAAATTCTTATTTATCCTTCATGATCAAAGGCATATTAACTTCCAAAGAGAAGCCATTTAACTCATTCATTCATGTGCCCAACAAAGAAAAGGTTAGCCAAACACTTCCTTTTCTTTTTTGTGTTATACAAGTAAGCACATAAATAACAAGTGGCACACTTACATAGGGAAGATTCACACGGCAGGGGAGGTCAGTAAAAGCTTTTTAAAAATACTTGACCTGATCACAAATACTAATATAGGAATGTGCAAAATAGAGGAGGAAAGTACTCTAAATAGGGAAAGGTTTGCTAAAAGCTGGAGAAAAAACACTATGATTGGAGTCTAGGACGTGAGTAAGCATTCAATACACTTGAATTGAGAAGATACATAACCCAAAGAAATAGGACTGTGTGAGTATGGTTTGATTTGAAAGGTTTATGAAATCATTAGAACTGGAAAGATGGCGAATTCTCAGACTTGCATTTGAAAAGAATGCTACTCTTTGCTGTAGGAGAATAGCTCATACAGTGGACATAATCACTGATGCAGAGACATCAGGAATGAGGTGAATGTAACAGCCTAACACTGTAATGCTTTCTTGCAGTAGGGAGATGAAGTAAAGTGGTAATATTTAAGCAGTGAAATTAAAAAGGTGATGCATGGTGGATTGGTAAGGCAGATAGGATGTCAAAAATGATACCTTGGAATCTGTCTCAGGCCACACAATGTATAAATAATCCATCCATGGATCCTGGGGATTCTGGGAGAGGATTGTAGGATCATACTTCTATTGCAATATTCTCATTTATATTAGACAATTTAAAACTATTTGGGGTTGATGTTTGCATTCTGCAATGGAAGGATCCACTCTTGTGTGAATGTTGATCAGAGAAAAAAACAGAAATTCCAAGTGTGGAATACAGAATAGGCCAGATGGAATTTCTGCCCAACTTGACACATGGGTCCCAGGAAGGTAAATGTGGCTTTCACAATTATATTGCTCTCAAATAACTCTTTGAATCTGGAACAAGTGAAGGAAAATAAATTTCTAATTAATTTCATTACAGTGCTACTTTAGCTCTCACTGGACAAAACAAGACTCTGTACATAGTACAGTGAAGTCTTTGGCACTGGAAATCCAATAGCTTGTAACTAGAAAAGACAGAATGGAGAATTCAGCCCCTCCTCCCATCAAGGTTCCTATTTATGAGGTGTTGTGTGGCTCATAAACAGGATTTTTAGTGCACATTAAGTCCTATGGTCTGTCTCCCCATTCAAGTTACAAACATGTTACAGGCAAACATGGGGTGTCATTTGCCCTCTGTGCTTGATTCCATGTGCTTGTAGCTGACATGCAGTGTGCAACGGTAACTAGAGGAATGATTCTCCCATGAGTCATCTGTCTCTCTTCCCCACAAACATGCCTGTCCCTGCTACCTGCCTCAGCTCATCTGCTGCATGGGGTGGAGTCCCAGATGCTGCAGTCATCTGTTGGCACTTTCTCTGCTCCATGGCACAGTGAACTCAGGACTGCAGGTGCCAAGGCCAGAATGAAAGCTCCTATTGTACAACATCCGTGCAAGGGATCGTGTTGAGGTTTTTGTGGGGACAAGGGAATGCTGAAAGCCAGCTGACAACACAACAGGACAGAGTGAAACTGTGTAGTTTCGATTCCCCCCAGAGAATGGGGAGCCAGTTTGTTCAGAGCAGCTGCAGCAGCAGCAGCTAGGAAACCATGTACTGTCTGCATTCCATGTGAAACAAGTTCTGTGCGCACAGATCCCCTGAAGCCACAGGCCTTGAAGGTGATATTGCCCTTCCCTAAGACATCGCTCTTATACGTTAAACCTTCCACTGCTGAGGTGGAAAAAAGTGAGCCAGGCTGTGTTTGGAATGAAGGATCTTTGAGAGGTCAAAGGAGTGAGGGACTTGGAACCAGAGATATAGGTGTGATTCTGTGGCTATTAGGCTACTTACAGGGCACATAATATGGCCATGCTTTCAGAAACTTCATTAGCAGACAATCAGGCAGCAGCTGCATAGTTTCTCTCACATTCTTGAATAACTTGGGACCTAAAATGTCACTTATATAGGATAGGAAACTCACATGTCTATGGAGTCATCAGCACCTCCTTACCCTAACCCAGAGACAAAAGTAGTTTTGGATCGTGCTTGCCCCATGACTTCTCTTGCCCTGAGACAGGAGTGAGAGTGGAAACACATCTGTGTTGGGGAGTTCCTGTTCCCAGTCACCATTAGCCCCTGCTCCCTGAAGCAGGCTGCATGCACCACCATTCTAATGTATGTGGTGCTCTCTGCTGGCAGCTCAGTGCTTTCATTTCCTGGAACAGGAGTCTGACATCAGTGCTGTGCAGAGCTCTGACTGCACAGCCACATACCACAGAGAACAGCTCCAAGGAGATTGGGTCAGCAGCCAGTGCCTGGACCCTCCCGGTCCCCGAGGCACTTCTGTTACTTGCTTTAGGATCAACTACTCTGCCTATAAAGAATCAGTCAGAATTAAAACAACCTTCTCCGTCAGTTTATCCCTCTGCCACTAGCTTACTCCCTCGTGTTGTGATGCTCTCTCAACTGGGCCACAGCTATAATTCATCTTTTACGCATAGGCAGCCTAGCAGGCAAACCAGTCTTTGGTTTCTCTGGATTTTTTTTTTGTTGCTGTTGTTTAGTTTTGTTTATACAAATGGTAGCATGAATGGCAACAGTGTCATTCACAAGGACCAAGAAATGCCCTGCTGGAAAGAGGTCATAATTGTCTTCAACAACCCCTCCCATTTAATATTTATTAAAATTTGGCAAACAACCATGTGCCATGCAAAAGTGGTTTTAGGACCAACCCCCCAACCCTACCTTCCAACCAGATCCCTACGATGCTTGTTATAGAAATTCTTGGTGCTGCCACATCCACCTGGACCAGAGATCAAAGCCAGCACTGTGCCATTTCTCATTTAACCAACATTACTGATACCTGTCAACCCACGTGCCTCAGAATAACCATTCCTTTTAGAGTTCTATCACAATAATGAGAAAACATAGGAAAGCAACAGGACACCATAGTTAGCTGTCTTCAAGCAAATTAAAGACATATGGCAAAGGCTAATAATAAAAATGTATTCATGCACTTAGTTTTTTTTCTTAAAGCTTTAAAACTTATGTGAGAAAAAACAAGGTGCAAAATATTATTTTCCTAAGGAAGGATGAGGAGAGAGAATATGGTTCATTTTGCATGTGTAGATGTACACATGAAAGGATTTCCAGAAATTCTTATAAAATCCATATGCTCTTTTAATTCCACTTACGTGAGTTTGCTGAAGCACTCTGTGAGTTGCATATGGATAAGCCATCTGAAAGGATACTCAAAGTTATACCAGTAATATTTACTGGCATATTTTGTGAAAGATAATTTCCTAAGTGTTTTAAAAACACTGATTCACTTGCTGTTCTTCAAAACCATATGATGGAGTTCTTTTGTTATCCCAGTTTTTTAGAAAAGAGAACCAAGGTGCAGAAAGATGAGGTGTTTTGCCTGGAGAACATATGGTTGGAGAATACAAAGCTAGAGTTAGACCTCAAGCAATGTGAACTCACTGGGGGATCTTGTTGGACAACAGTGAGGGGGGAGTCCTCCCATTGGATACTTCTTTATACCTTTGAATTTTGAGCCAAACAATTGGAATGTATACTCAATATATAAATGAATACATATTAAAATCAATGTTATAGTCAAGTAACTTAGAAATGCAAAATTAAAATGAATATTGAAAATTAAAGTACAGATAATTTCCCTATGATCTAGAGTATCCTAAAGAGTCAGGAATAGCACAGTTGTCAATAACTCAGAGATTAAACACCTGAGTTCAAATCCTGCCTCTGCCACTGACACCCATTTTTTTTTTTTTTTGGTCTGTGAGGGTTTTTTTGAAAATTAAATAAGTTAATATAAGGAGTGTTTGGCACACTGCAGGTACTAAGTATATGTTAGTCACCATCATCAAAATAATACCTAAGCTCATGCAAGTCAACAAATATTGAACATGTACTACATACTAGACAGAACATCTAAAGATGCAGGAATAAATAACAACAGGAAAACAAATAATGGAGTTAGCAAGTCCTAAGACACTGTAGGAAAATATAACACAGACTGGGAAAATAAAGCATAGTAAGGTAAGAGAATACATCAGTGGGGAAAAAAACTGCATGATGAGTACTAAAACTGCAGTGGAGGCAAGCTCCCTTTCAGGCAACAACTACAAAAAATAAATTAATTGGTGCAGGACCATTATTCACTATCCTTAGAATTTACATAAATCTGTAATACTTAGAAGAAAATAATAATAAGGATATTGTCCATATCAGTACCTGAGTTTCATTGGCTCTGACTCCATCTTCCTACAAATGCAGACCATAAAGGCAGCATTGGTAATAAAAGTAATTGTGTTTCTGCCACCAATGTGGGAGATCTTTTTCTACAAAAAAAAAAAAGGAAAAGAAAAAAAGGTTTATTTTGTTTATTTGAAAGGTAGCTCTACAGACAAAAGGGGAGGCAGAGAACTCTTCCACCTACCACTTCACTCCCCAAAAGATCACAGTGGCTGGGGCTAGTGCTTAGTCAGGTCAAAGCTGGGATCCAGGAGTTTCTTCCAGGTCTCGCTTATGGGTACAAGGGCCTAAACGCTTGGGCCATCCTCTGCTCTTCCCTAGGCATATTAGCAGGGAGCTGGGTCAGAAAAGGAACAGCTGTGGCTGGAACTGGGACCCAAATGGATGCCAACACTTGAGGCAGTGGCTTAACACACGATGGCACAGCACCAGCCCCAATGTGGGAGATCTTCACTGAGTTTCTGACTCCACACTTTGGTTTGATTTGGTGCTAGACTTTATAAGCTTCTGGGGAGTGAACTAAGCAGGTGGAATTTCTGTCTTCTGTCTCTCTCCTTTCTCTGTGTCTCTCTACCTGTCAAATAAAAACAAAAGTGAAAAGCGGATTTTGGTATATTAGTTAACAGTAGTGAAGTAAGGATCTTATTCAGTTGCTAAGTATTTCCTCAATTGTATTGTTTCTCTAGTCAGAATTTTAGTCCTTCTCTGTTACTTTTATTTCCAAGGGTTACTTCCTCAATCAGGTGTCTAATTCTGAACTCAGTATCACAGAAGTTAACCATCCTACAAGTCCGATGGACCAAACAGAACCTCTAGTGCAGAAGCCTCTGCCAGAGGGTGGGAAATCCTGGGCCGCACAGACAGGCCTTTATCTGTGGATGGAAATCATTGCCATGTTCAGCATTTAGCCTCTGCTCCACCCAAGTGCTATCACATAACAGGGGATGCTTTTTCCAGTACTGATAACCAGAATGAATTTCTCATGCTATCAAGCCAAAGGCCAGAGAGCTCCAGACAAATGGATCAGGTGCTCTAACCAAGAGGAGCCCCTGGGTGGGAAGGGGAGGTGCTGTGGCCTTTTGTCCCAGCTCTGATGTGGTCCGCGTGACTCCCAGAGAGGTTCTGACCTTTTTTCCTGGAAATAAATGTGATTGCTGGAAAAAAAGAAAGAACACGATGAGCCCCGTCTGCAGAAATCAGACCTCTCACTCCTGGCTCAGTTTTCTGGATGATCAAGACCAGTTTTATCATTTATTAAGTGGACAGAGATCTGCTTACTGAGGTGATGAAGAGGCCATTAATTCCTACAGCGTGGTGAGTCATAAAGCATGGTGATGTCCTAAGTTCCAAAGCAATGCTTAATTTACACTAGAGTACTTAGACTAGGGAATGACAGACTTACAAAAGGCCAACATGTGATTTCCTCAAGCATAAAGACCATAGTTCAGTAACAAGCAGACACTGAGCTCATAAGACCACAGGTGATTTACTGAGAAGAGCCAGCCTGGCTGACCACTACTTTGCTTAGAAACATGCCCTGCGCTCCCATTTCAAATATTGCATCAGGGAAAAAGAAAGAAAACATTTCATTGAAAAGTCCCTTGTGTTTTCTGCTCCATCAGTACTGTGATTAATTTTCCTCATGAAGAACAAGGTGTCACCAAAACTTCAAAACTCTTTCCTGAGGGTATTCCCTGGTACAAGGAAAAATTTTTCTGAAGCTTTTATCTTGAATAATTCAAGTTAACTTCCCAATCTGTTTTTATTTTTTTTTTAATTTGGGGGAAATCATTCTCTGTTTCTTATCATATATTTTCAATTTTTGCCTGTCTTATTTTTTTAAACTATAACAGGAAAATCTAGGTACTGCAGCATCAGTTAGTGCTTGGCATTATTAAGTAAGCAGGGTTTGCAGTAGTTCAGCTTATAGGACATTTTTTCAAGTTCTTTCAATATGCGTGAACAGGCACTTGCATCTAGAACAAACTTGTATCTAGAACCAACATTCAGAAGGAACCTAATGTCAATTTTTCCATGTGTCCTGATTGTGAGAAATCACTCAGTTTCGGTATGAAAATGATAATGATCAACCTTTTTCTCGTCTCCCAGAAATTAACCCTGGTGCAATAGGGGATCAAGATCCAGTCCTGTTTACTCTTACTTCAGTTAAACTGACAGAGGACCACAAAATAGGACAGCCTGCCCCTCCTCCAGGGGCTCCCTTGAGGAGAGTGGCACACTCAGGTGTCACCATGGGCATGGAGCACAGGAGCTGCCAAGGATCTCCCTGGATTTTTGTCTTATAGAAAAACAAACAAAATAAAAAGTAAAGAGGGGGTAACAGAAATGAGGCTTAACACAGGAAGGCATATAGACAAGAAGCAGTTTGTAAGTGACCCAGTGGGAGACGAAAAACAATACTGGGCTATGTGTAATTCTACAGGATGATTGTCGCATTCCTGAGAGAATGAAGGGTTAGAAATATCCACACAAACTCCTATACACACAAAATGTCCTTGGAAAAATAATGTGTGTGGGATCAATCCATGGCTTCTTATCCCCACGGATCTTAAATAGAAAGTCCAGCAAGAATTCACCTTCCGTCCACCTGAGTGATGACCAGAAGGGAAGAAGCTTTTAAATGAGACTAGACAAGAAAAAGAAATATAAAACAATAAACTGCAGGGAAATAAATCTTACCTTTAATAGAAGAAACTGTATCAGCATAAAATTTAGGAACTCCTGCCCTGACACAGTAGCCTAGAGGTTAAGGTCCTCACCTTGCACGTGCCAGGATCCCATATGGATGTCGGTTCTAATCCTGGCAACCTCACTTCCCATGCAGCTCCCTGCTTGTGGCCTGGGAAAGCAGTCAAGGACGGTCCAAAGCCTTGGGACCCTGCACCCACATGGGAGAGCTGAAAGAGGCTGCAGGCTCCTGGCTTCACATCATCTCAGCTCCAACCATGGTGGCTGCTTGGGGAGTGAGTCAGCAGACAGAATATCTTCCTCTCTGTCTCTCCTCCTCTCTGTATCTCTGACTTTCCAATAAAAATAAAATACATCTTAAAAAAAAAAGAAATTTAGGAATTCTTTGGGGGATAAGAATGTCTGTTTCTGGGGCAAGGCTTGCTAGAAACGTTTCCTGCCCCTCTTTGGAAACAAGGCAGCTTTCAAGAAAAATAACATAATTATTGTGACTAAACTGATCATCACAAGCACAGTTCACACAGAGTAAAGATGGGAATCTCTAGAGAAAGCAGCATGGAGGCTGGCGTTGTGGCGGAAGTGGCTAAACTGCCACCTGTGACGCCAGCACATGAGAGTACTGATTCCAGGCTCCGATACACCAGTTCTGATCCCTCAGCCTGCTAATCTACCTAAGAGGGACCCAGGAGATGGCCCAGGTGCCTGGGTCCCTGCTACCCTGGGAGTTGATGCGGATGCAGTTCCTGGGTCCTGGCATTAGCCCAGTCCGGCCCTGGCTGTTGTCGTCCATTTAGGTTGTGAATCAGCAGATGAAGCATCTCTTTATTTCTTTGTCTCCTCTCTCTCTGTCACTCTGCCTTTCAAAAGCAAACAAATAACTCAAAGCAAAAAAAAGAAAAAAAAAGAAAAGAAAATCTAGCGTGATTGCTGAATAAATCTGTAGAGCCAATTACTTTTTGCATCTTTCAAGATGCAGGAGAGAGAACAAGCCTAGCACTACCACTTCTTGGTTCATGGAGTTGTTTCTCACTCTAACAGGAAGGAGGAGCTTTCTGGGGTCTCTTTCTCCAGCGCAGTGATTCCATTGCTGAGGACACTGCCCTCATGACCTGGTCACCTTTCAGAGGCGCCACACGGGAGCACAGGAGCACTTTGAATATCAAGTTTCAACATATAAGGGATGTAAACACTCAGACTCTAACAATATAAATATTTTTAACAAAATATGAATCTGTAAGCACAAACTATTTCAAAGAAGACAAAACTGAAATTTTTCAAAAAAGCCCAAACCTTAGTCAAGTAGAAATCCCATATTAAAAGGTAGACTTAAACCCAACTAGATGAATAATTGCCCCAAATGAAATGAGATACTCAGATGACCAGATTGATTAAAATGTTAGATACCACAATACAATGTTTACAAAGGATATATTTGAAATGCTACATTAAATATTAAAACCAAAAGAATGCAGACAATGTAAGAATGTTGATGTAACTGCATTACTGCAAAAATTCATATTTCTTTTAGCAATATAGGATCAGTTCGCCATAATAGTTTTAGTTTATACTAATTTCAGTGACAGTATTCCAAAGTATATAAAGTGAAAACTGACAGAATGTTGAGTGTTAAATTCTGATTAATAATTTTAAACATTCCTCTTTCTGAAATTAATAGAGGGAATAGATTTTAAAAACTAGTTGTTGGGGCCTGGCATTGTGGTCCAGCAGGTGAAGGCTCTTCCCAAAGTGCCAGCTCCATTCTAAGGCAGCTGGGAGGCAGCAGATCCTGGTCCAAATCCTTGGGTCCTGTCCACCCATGTGGGAGACCCGGATGAAGGTCCAGCTTCCTGGCTTCGGTATGACCATTTAGGGCACTGAACCAGCAAATGGAGGAAATCTGCCGTGCCCTTTCTCAGAAGCAAAATGGTATCTCTAAAATCTTTCAAAACATTTGGAAATTAAGGAACTTGCTTTGAAATAAGCTATGTCTCAAAGAAAAATTAGAATCAGAGATTAGATTATAGAATGGGATTTGACTGAATTATACTGAAAAGACAGCATGACCCAGGATTTACTGAGAGCAAATAATTCAATAATTAGAAGATAATTTATGGTTTAACTTTATATTATAAATTTAAAAAAAATCTACACAGAGGAAATTCTTAAAATCGTAGATTTGAGATTTCATATTAACAAGCCAAAAGATAAGCAATATATGTAAGAGGAAATATCTATAAACCCCCCAGAAAACATAAACCGGCAACTTTTTCCAATATATGAGCAATATTTTAAACTTTACATTTTCAAGCCTACGGTGGTATACAGTTTGGCACATAACATTCATGGAGTACTCTCCTGTCCTCTGTTTCCCCTAGAGGTTCCCCAGATTGGTAACCTATTCTTTTACTAAACTTACCTTAACTTGTATTTAATTAAGAATATCTTTCATTTCCTTCTGGAATTAACTTTTTCCACTTAAGACTTTTATATTTCCCTGTGTCAATAATTCTCAATGTGATGAAAAAGGAATACAGAGAACCATTTTGCTCATGATCAAGGATCCAAAAAGGCTAACTCAAACCTATTTCTTAACTAAATCAGAACAGATTAACACATCCTATACCATGCCAAAATTCTAGGCTAGTCAATTAAAGTAACCGCTTATGTTAACAAAAAGAAAATAAGATTTGATAAAATGTAATATTTACCCTTTATTAAAAATATTTTTATTTACTAAGCATGAAATAATTTCTGAAAAGAGCATCCAATAGAAAAATGCGTAAATGGAGTATAATATATAACGCTGAGACATGGACAGTGATTCCTTAAATAAGAGAAACAGCCAAAATTTCTACTCTAGCTTCTAATCATAATTGATTATATTCTGCAAGAGAAGAGTAAGTGCAGCAAAGAAAAAGACATTAGAAACAGAAGGAAAACTAGTTATTTACAATTGAAGACATTGTCTTTATTGAAGAGGCAAAAGAAATTGCACATAAATTCCTAGAAATGATTAGAAAATTTAGTAAAGTGGAGCACAAGAAACCTCTCAATATCCATAGCCATTTACCACAGTGAGATGTTTTGAAATGTAATTTTTAAAGTAGGAGTTTAGGGCCCAGTCTGTAGCCTAATGTTTAAAGTTCTCACATCGCACGCACCAGGATCCCATATGGGCACCAGTTCTAATCCTGGTGACCCTGCTTCCCATCCAGCTCCCTGCTTATGGCCTGGGATAGCAGTCAGAGATGGTCTAGGTGCCTGGATATCTGGCACCCAGATGGGAGACCCAATTTGAATCTCTGGCTCCTGGCTTCAGCCTGACCCAGTGCTGCTATTGCAGTCATTTGGGGGAAGGAACCAGTGAATGATTTCTCTCTCTCTCTGAGTCTCTACTTCTCTGTTGTTCTTCCTTTAAATAATTACATATTTGTTTGTTTTTAAGAACACTAAGTAACTTAAGACATACCAGATGTTTACAGTGGAATTCTTACTGTTAAAAACATATTAATTTTCTTCATATAGAGTTATAGATACTCAGTCCTATTCCAATTAAAATCTAAGTAAGAATTTTGAAGAACTTGAAAACTGATTCTTAAATTCATGAATATTTGAGGGTCAACAAAGCTGAAAAACACACTTTGAATGTGAACTTGATGGAGTTTTGTCAAACTGGTCAAAAAAGTAAAACACTACTAAACTTTGTAATACCATATTGGCTAACAGAGTCAAGAAATCAGCCAGCGTGACAGAATAAAGGTCCTGGGAACATATATACACACACCTTGGCACCTGATTTATAACTTAGCTCATGCTGTAGGTCAGGGAGGTTTTCTTAAAATGATTGTAGGGATGTATCTAGAGAAGTTTGTATAAAGGTAAGTATCATCTTCTGCATAAGTCAGTTCCATGAAAAACAAAGACTTGTATATGAAATACTAAATGATAAAAATGTATTGGTGACTTCAGGGATGGATGGATGGAACAAATTTTAGGGAGAAAAAAAGAAAACGTAAAGGAAGAAATTGAAATGATATGCTACTAAAAATGAAGTCTATTCATCCAATGGCACTATTACTGAAAAGACATGCTATGAACTAGGAAATGTGTGTGAAATATGGAAGACTGCTCAGAGATTAATATTCATAAAATTTAAAAACTACAAACTCTGCATAGCTGGAAGTTTTGTCATTCATCAATTAATTTGTTATGACTCTTTTATGGCATTCCAAAATAACTACTGGCAATATCTGGACATATTTCCTCTCAGCTTTTTGTGTAATGGTCTTGTTGCTTGTGGGATAGAGAGTGTGCTTTATCTAATTCTGTATCTTTTTATATATTTTAACATATTGATGTAAAGTGAACACATTTCACAGTACAGATTTAGGAGCTCAGTGATGCTTCCCACCATACCTTCCTCCTATCGGTATTCCTCACTCCTATCCTCCTGCCTTATTTTTAAACACCCTCCACTGACATACTTTCAGATCACTTTGCAGTCACAGGCTTAGCACTTAGTTTGGTAAAGATTTCAGCAAATGGTAAGTAAGAAGAAAAAAAGACTCCTGTCCCTTACTACAGACAGAGGCTATAAATGGTAAGAAAATCTCAAAATGTAGATCTTGCTCATACAGATGAGATCTTTCCGTAGTCTGTGTATTGGTTACCACAGATTTGGGAAAATAGAGTATTTGTCTGTTGGGGACTGCCTTACTTTACTAACCATAATGCTCTCGGTTGTATTCATTTTGTTGCAAAACACAGGATTTCATTCCTTTTATCATTGAATAGTAGTATTCCTTAGTATATATGTACATCACATTTTCTTTATTTGTAAATTCTCTCATATGCTGACAACATTTTTTTTGGATTCCTGAAGTGGTATGGCTGAATCATATGGTAAATCTATTCTCAGGTCTCTGGGGAATCTACAAACTATCCTCTATTATGGTTGTTTAAATTATTATTTAAAATAATATGACCACATCCTCAAGTTTGTAAGTAGTCTACAGAAACACAACAGTATATTGTTTTACCTTTATTTTTCCTTTTTGGTTGTGTTTGTTTTCTGTCATTACTAGCTATTTTTTAAGGAAAAGTTGCTGATAAATAATGACAGAAAAATTCAATCCTGGTATTCTTTAATGATTTATTAATTATTTGCACTTGAAATGCAGATTTACAGAGAGGAGAGACAGAAAGAAAGATCTTCCATCAGTTGGTTCACTCCCCAAATGCAATAGCCAGCTAGCTGAGCCCATCAGAAGTCAGTAGCCAGAGGCTTTCTTCGGGTCTCCCATGTGGGTACAGGATCCCAAGGTTTTGGACCATGCTCTACTACTGTCTCAGGCTAATAGCAGGGAGCTGAATGAGAAATGGAGCATAAACTGGTATCCATATTAGATGCTGGCACTGACACGTGGAGAATGAACCGGTTGAATCTTTTTGCTGGCTCCAAATTTCTTTTTATATTATGAAATTGTATCTTATATAATTTATATACATAGATATTTTCATGAGTATCATGTGAGAATCCCCATACCAATCTGCCCCCCCAAATAATGAGCATTTGTTAAGAATCTCATTGTTCACGTATAGACGTCATGGCTACAAATGGAAAATGGAGGTGGAAAGATTTGCTTCTCTTCATATGAAGAATTTTGTGACTTTAGCCCTCTTGGTATTAAAATCAACTGTATTGGGCCTGGCTCAGTAGCCTAGTGGCTCAAGTCTTCACCTTGCACACACCGGGATCCCTTTTTGATGCCGGTTCTAATCCCTGCAGCCACACTTCCCATCCAGCTCCCTGCTTGTGGCCTGTGAAAGCAGTCAAGGATAACCCAAAGCCTTGGAATCCTGCACCCGTGTGGGATACCCGGAAGAGGCTCTGGGCTCCTGACTTTGGATCAGCTCAGCCCTGGCCGTTGTAGTCACTTGGGGAGTGAATCATCGGACGGAATATCTTCCTCTCTGTCTCTCCTCCTCTCTGTATATCTGACTTTCCAGTAAAAAAAAAAAATCTATGAAATCAACTGTATATTTGCTTGTAGATCCTCATGCTTTCCACTACAAAATGTCTACTCCCCTGTTTCCCATAATCACTAATGTTATTTGATGATGTACCTTAAATCAGAGATCACTCCGAATCATATGTCATGCTCGATTTTCAAGCTTTGTTTTAATATTTCTTGGAGCATTTTTATCTCTCTGTCATTTGGTTTCATGTGGTGTTAATGCTGATACTTGTGATTGCGTTCACTCTCCCATAAAGAGTAGAACAGATTTGTAAAATCAATTGAAGAATTGTGAGCTGAGAAAAATAATCTTACTTAGAATGACATGAAACTCACTGGGACAAGACATAGTCAGTGTCAGAATATTGTGGACTTTTAGTGTGTTTCTCACCAGCCAAGTACACCGGAAGGAGTTCAAATGAGGTAAAGATCTGGGAAATGTCAGCGACCGAGAAAGCTCATCAAAAATTCGGTCTAGATTGTTAAGAGGCAATAAGAATTTCATATTGTATAAAAGTCCGAGTTAACCTTCTAACTCTTGAAATCAATAAGCCATTGAATTTCTTACCCTTTAAATGTAGATGTGAAATACCACTGGGCATCTGTCTGCTGTCACCATGGAGATGTTTTGATGCACATCTGGTTACAGGCAAGCAGTGCTTTTCATCAAGTGCATGACCATGGCTTCACCCTCATTCTAATCTCAATAATATTTCATGGCTCAACTCCAGCAGATAATAAATTCTCTGTTTTTCTCTGTATCCTCTTTCGGAAATTAGGGTTTTACGTACACAAGAACAGATATGATCATTCATATCTGCATCATTGTTTTAATCCTTTAATTTTGCATGTGGATTTGTGATGAGTATATGAGATTTAGTACTGCTTTGCTTGTGGAATAATGAAATACATATTGATAGCAATCAGTGCCTTACTTATTGCCTTGGTCTTCATTCAAAAGGACATTCTACATTACATTTACTTTAAACAGAAATGTGGAGGTGTTTTTTTTTTTTTTTTTTTTTTTGCTGTTGTTTGTTTTGGTTTGGGTTTTTTTTTTTTTTTTTTTTTTTTTTTTTTTTTTTTTTTTTTTTGTCCAAAGGGTTAGATACTACCTTTTGTTTCTGAGAAACATTATTTTAGAATTTTCACTTTCTCCTTTATTAGCAAAGCACTTCAGTTAACAATGTTTGAAGTGTCTGCTCCTTTGGAGAGGAGAGCAATAGGGAGAGAAGGCTGGCTTCCTTGTGACTAAGTCTCTAACTCACAAGAAGGAAGATGCCATTTACAGTGACCATGCTAACGCAGAGGGCAAAATGAAGGCATTGTGGGACCCTAGGGTCCATGTTTCCTAATTACTGCAAAAATTCAGTCAACAGCACTGCAGGGTGCAGGCTGACTTCAAAGGCAGGAGGGCCTGGAGCCCCTGAATTTAGCAATCATCTGGGCTCCAGGAAAGAAATGTCATTTTGCTCTCTGTTTTGAGCATTGTAATCCTGAGAGTAACCTTGAATGGAACAATGAGTATTTTAAATTTGGGCCTGTGCTGCCAATTATTTAAAGGAGAGTTTAGGAAATGCCAGCCTCCCACCATGTAGGGTTCTGCCCTCAGGTAAGGGAGAAGTTGGGCTTGGCCATAGCCTGTTTTTTGCTGGCTCGAGAGTCTAGGGTGCCAGTTATGTCTTGTCAATAAATTGAAAGAGAACCCTGTGAGGTTATTCGTCAAAATGTTCTGCTTTATCTCCATTCTAACTTCTGAACTGGCATATTCTCACTAGCTCCTGCATGCTTTTTGAATCTATGCATTGGTATAATGACATATGACAGATTAACGTGATTTGTTTAAAAAATTGAACTTAACCATGATGAGAGTAGAATTCTATGTCATGTTGGTAAATATTTAACAACTTTTTGGCAGTGAAGAAGAGGGTATTTAAAAGATGAAATTTGTGGAGTCTATTTTTGTGATGTAAACACAGGCAGCACTTACTTGTAATAGTTTGACTTAAGATTTTACAGCGGTGTAAAAGCATACCAAACAACCATTCTGTTTGCTATTTTCATTATGGTATTAACTCAATAAGTTACATGAAATGCCCAGTATTTTATTATAGAATAGGCCTTGAGTTAGATGAGTTTAACTATATGCTAATGTATATGTCCTGAAAATGTTGAAGGTAGGCTACGCTAAGCAATGATGTTTGTTAGATTTCTTTTTTTTTTAAGATTTTATTTGTTTTTGTTGCAAAGTCAGATATACAGAGATGAGGAGGAGAGCCAGAGAGGAAGATCTTTCGTCTGCTGCTTCGCTCTCTAAGCGGCTGCAAAGGCCAGAGCTGAGCCAATCCAAAGCCAGGAGCTTCTTCCTCCCGGTCTCCCACATAGGTGCAGTGTCCTAGAGCTTTGGGCCATCCTCGAGTGCTTTCCCAGACACAAGCAGGGAGCTGGATGGTAAGTGGGGCTGCAGAGATTAGAACTGGCACCTATATGGGATCCTGGTGCGTTGAAGGCAAGTACTTTAGTCACTAGGCTACTGCACCAAGCCCAGTGATGTATATGCTGTATTTTTAACATGCAGTGCTTTCAATTAATGGAGAATTCATTGATTTGAAACCTTATTGCAAGACAAGAGGTATCTATAATTTCATGACCAATTTTAATCTATCAAAATAAAATCACTGAATGAAGATAGGAAAAGATGTACACAATGAACTTCATTCAGCTGGTAATAGTTATGACTTTACTGCATTTGTATATTTTCTGGTCATTTTTTAGTGTAGTACCACATCCACAATAGTTATATCATTACTTATTAAAATGCTATAATTGAAGGAGAAATATTTTTATTTGAATTCCAGTTACTTATTTTAAAAGGTTAGCTATGGGGAAATTTTTCTGCTTTGTGATTTAGTCTTTAAGGATCTTGTTTTATAAACATTGAGAAAAGAGTAAGACAATATCACTGAAGAGACCCTATTCTGATAGCCATATAAATATCTTTAGACATATGGGAGTAGAATTGTCCCATTGCAAGTGAACTAAACTTTTCCATTTAAAGAGGAACACTATGGCTGGAGGCTTCCTCTTATTAAATGGTTGTTTATTCGGTGTTCCTAGGCTATCTCTCTCTTTTTTCCCCTTATAATCAGATTAATTTTACATAGAACATAGTGTGTAAAATTATGAGAGAATAAGTATTAATTCAATGCCTGTTTTGAGGGTGGTCATATACACACTTCTTCCTAAGTCATGGAGTCTCCAGGGAGAAAGATTACATAATTTATCTTGTTCAGTGGATTTAGAAACTATTGACTTGTTGGGCAGCAATGCATCTTTGGGGAGAGAAGCTGAGCCAAGGAGACTCTGGCTTGGCCTAATAACCTCAGTGCTGGATCTCGGGCATTAACTGACCTCTGAGAAACAGCATTTGGCATTTCCTTTAGTCTCAGCTCCAAGAACAACTCACATTGACCAGTCTTTTCAGGGTTGTCTTCGTACTTGAATAACTTTGTCCCAACTTTTTGTTATTTGGGGAATTTCTCATTCCCCCTTCATGGCCTGATGGAGAAACCTCCCTTTATCTCTGTTCAGCCTTCACTTACTTACTTTGAATAGCTTAACCAACACTCCTTGTCCTTTCTCATTGGGCAATTTCTTTCTGTATAGTTCTTTATGTGCATAAAAACTGGTAAATGGCTCCATTTATTCATTTGTATGCCTATTCGTTGTGACAATCCATCCCTTTCTTGAAATTTTTGACAAGCAGCAATAAGTCTGGTTTCTTGTACAATAACCAGCTTGAACTAAACGAAGGCATCACTAGGACTTATATGAAATCAGTTGATGATGAAAAGTAAGGATGACCAGGGCAAACAACATATTCTTGCTTTAGGAAATTCCTAGAATCTTGTATGATCTCTGCCTAGAAAAAGGTCCTCTTGCAACTTGAATGTAGCATGAGAGAGCTCATGGCTTGCAAAGATGAGAGATGGATTCTTGGCTTCTTAACATTTTTACAAGCTGCCAATATTTAAATCTTAATTTTTCGTCAGACTTTTTTTTTAAACTAATGACTTCCAGGCCTGACCCATGCCCTCTCAGCTGTGCTAAAATGAATTTACTCACCACGTTAGACTTCATTTGTGAAGATCCTGTGCTTTAGCTTCCAGATCACAAAGCCTACGAGCTGGCCACAGAACTACAGAAGGAACATGGAAAACAAGATTGTTACGAAATAAGTCTTTATATATGTTTCTGCCTCATTCTCAGAGAAGTTGTTTTACCTTAGTCAGTGGCCATATGTGGGTAAGAGAAAAGCTGAAATAATGACAATAAAAAAAACCCACGAAATATTCCTGGTGTTGACAAGGATCTTCATAGTTTTACTATGAAAATAGGTTCTTTAAAAGAGTGGGATGATCACTTTGCCTGCTAGTTCTGTTTCCATTTGAGAGTTTAGGAGGAATTCATAGAAAAACAGTCTTGGAAAATGAAGCATCTGTCTAGCCTATGGGATAGCAGAGTAAGCAATTCAAACGAGGTGTTCATGTTCTGAACCTGAAAGTCAGTTAATTGCAGTTGTGCTGAACATATTCCCAAGTGTGTCCATAAAAGAGCAGTTCAAACCTGAAACTCCTTTACGTTCAAACACTGTTCACTGCCTTTTATTTATTGAAAAGTTGAAGGCCACACCTATATAGAATGAACATCTCAACACATTTTTCAAGCTATAGATAGTAATGAAATTTAGACCATTTTGTTGATCCAATAACTCAGACAAGACAGATCTTAAAATCTCTGGCCCCTCACCTCTTTCTCTGTCCCATTGCAACATCTGAACCCCTGCATCTTAAGAGTTTTCATGTGAACATTCCCCCATGTAGTATACATTGAAAGCTAGAACATTTTCCTATGGCATATTTACTTCCACCGGAAGCATTGTGAATTCAAAAACTAATGTTTTACTGTATATTAATCATGTAACAGTGGAAAGGCAACTTGACTAAAATAGGACTTCCATCTCTTTTCACTAACACCAGCTACATACATGACAGGAGACTGATAAAAAGGTATAGAAAGGTATCATCCCAAATCCTTTGGGGAGTAAAATAAATTACAAATAAAAAACATATTTCCAAGGATCATCAATCCATCCCAGGAAAACAAGAAAGAATGTGTACCTAATTCATTTCCAAATGAGCCACTGTTGGAACTTTCTGGCTGGAGTTCCTTATAGCCCTGCATCTGTTTTGTCAATGTTGCTGTTTAATTGGTAAGTGAACCTCATGGCACATGATGGGATGGAAGAGTGTGAAATTTAATGTTTTAAAGAAGGACCAGAGAAAAGTAAAATAAGAAACAATGGCTTGGATCAGGAAAGGAAGAGGGTGGGCAACTCTCTGGAAACTGAAACTGTCATGTAGAAAATAAATAGAAATCTGGGAGGGAACTCTTCAAGGATTAAAAAGTGTGAAGACACAGTGCAGTATACATCTCTACTTTGAAATTAAAAATGAACTCCCAAATGAAACAGTTAAATATTTCTTGACAACTGGATTCTGGACTCTCTGTTATGTCCATACCTACAGTGTCAAGATACATTTAAGTAACAGAATGATGGACTTGTGACTGATTATGAAGGATTATAGTATTGTAATGATTTTGGGGAAATCAGTTGGGCAGGGGGAGTGGAGGCATAGGAAGGGGGTAGTGAGATCCAGAGCCCATGGAACTAAATCATAAAATAGTAAAATATGCTTTTAAAATAATAAATAATAAGTTAATTTTCCCTAAAATTATGTAAAATGTTAAAAGGACACAGCAATGAATGAGATGAAGCTAAGAGGGACATACTCTTAAGCTGTTGTTTTTGGACCTGGGAACCGTGTGATGTGGCTGTGCTTTGTGCATGGGACATTTTCTGTGCACTGTCAATGAGAGGGTTCTCATTTGAGAAGCAGCTCCCAGAGTTGTCTGAAGCTCTGAGAATTCCTTGTACAGGAGTCAAATTCACCAGGACGAATACAGACTAATCCCAAGGGGATTCTAAAAAAGCAAATCTTACTTAGTCCTTCTTTGGTAGTATTAGAACTGACTAGAAACTAAGAGACCGAATTCCTGCTTCCAGAGACTAAGTCCAGAAGGTATGGGCAAGAGGTTACAAGTTCCTTCACCTGACAGAGCAGTTCCCCCTCCCCTATGGCCAGCTCTGCCGAACAGGCTACACCTCTCCAAGCCTGGGAAATAAATAATTTGAAATAGCATTGTTTGTTATTTCTTTCATTTTGTGTGCTTAAAATTTAAACATTGTTAAAAATGTATGTGCTTGCACTCCTATTTAGAAAAAATATGCTCTTGATTTAAGTTTGTAGGCATGGTGATTAGAGAGGTTTTTCAAAATGATGTGTTGCTAAATGTCTGTGTATCTGGCATGTTGAAAACAATGACAGAATTTGTGTGCAAAGGCCAAAAGAATGCAGGTCTAGGGTCGTGAGAGTTGCCCAGTAACTTGTTCCAAACAAGTCACCAATTCTGCTCTCTACTTTCTTTATTCATGACCTGGAGGGAATAGTGCTTGTTTTCCCTGTAGTATATCTTAGAGGTTATGAAAACTAACAAACAGGTGCTATCCTGTTAAGTGGCCTTCATTTTCCTAATTTGTATTTGTTTTTGAGACACAAATCAGGAAAATTATCTGATCTTTTTAGAAGATTTATTTATTTGAAAGCAAGCGAGTGAGAGAGAGAGGCAGAGAGCTAGCTTCCACCCACTGCTTTATATCTGAAATGTGAAGCATTTCACATCCCAGCTAGCAGCAGCTGGGATTGTGTGAGGTTGACTATGGGAACTGGGGACTCCATCTGGGTTTCCCACATAGGCGGCAGTTAACCAAACAACTGGGTCATTATCTGCTACCTTTCCAGGTACATCAGCAAGAAGCTTAATCAGAAGTTGAGTAACTAGAACTTGAACTGGCACTATGATGCCAGCATCTTGAGTAACTGCCTATCTTTCTGAGCCACAGTACCCACCACTCGTCTTTCAAATGACCCAAATTTTGTATGATTAAGCAATTTTGTATTGGGAACTGAGTATATAACATGAATTTGCAGGAAAATATGTGCTCTAGGATGCAATTACGAATAATAAATATCATTATAACTATTATTTTCAATGTGATTTTGAATTTGTAAATCATCATCATCATATGCTTGGCTTGAAAAAATATGATTATTTTAATCTGATATAATGTTCCTAAGGGAAGTGCTAGAAAACCTGTTGTTGGCCAGGATTCCCACTGGTAATCTCCTAATTTTACCGTGCATCTCTAAGATGCCCTTCCACAAGGGGCGGGTGAGGTGGCACTCAGATGGAGCTGCTAGTTAGAACATTCACATATTACTTTGGGAGTGACTGGTTTCAAGTCCTGCTTCTGCTTCCTACCAGCCTCCTGTTAATACACAACCCAAAGATAGCAGAAGATGGCCAAGTGCTTGGATTCCTGCCCCCCTACATGGGAGGTACAGATGGATGCCTGGCTTCTGCTTTTGGTGTGGTTGTATAGGGCATCTGGAGGACTGAATCACTAGATGGAAGATCCTCTCTCTCTCTTTCTCTCTCTCTCTCTCTCTCTCTAGTTCTCTCTGACTGCTTTTAGATAAACCAACATTCTGAAAAGGTATCCCTCTACTGTTTACACAGCACAGTGTCTTGGAAGAATTGGTTAATTGTTACATCTCTCACATCTGGCTTACTGCTTTTAAAGACAAGTGGTAGTGTACATTAGTGAAGTCCAGACTTGAGACTGAGGTGGTGTTTCTTAGAAGTAGGTCCAGGGACTCGACACAATAGCCTAGTGGCTAAAGTACTTGCCTTGCATGCGCCAGGATCTCATATGGGCACTGGTTCATATCCCAGGGGCCCCACTTCTCATCTGGTTTCCTGCTTGAGGCCTGGGAAGGTAATCAAGGACAGCCCAAAGCTTTGGAACCCTGCACCTGTGTGGGAGACACAGAAGAAACTTCTGGCTCCTGGCTTTGGATTGGTTCAGCTCTGGCCATTGTGGGGAGTGAATCAGTGGACAGAAGATCTTCCTCTCTGTCTCTCCTCCTCTCTGTATATCTGACTCAATAAATCTTTTTTAAAAATTAGATCCAAAAAGCAGGGCTCTTTCTCCAGCTGTGTGCTTGCTTCAGTGACCAAGAAGTCTTGTCAAAGGTCTCAGCTTGTGAGAAGAAAGGGCTGAGATATACACATGCCAAGATCAGTGGGTAATCCTCAGCCCATTTATGATATCACGGGTTCTGAGCTGTTTTAGAGCTTTGCTTGAAAATTATGGTAAGTTTGATTTTAAATAGAAGATCAAACCAAAAGTAGAAAGAGTCATTGCTGCCAACATTCCATACTCAACGTTTTTTGGTAACATAAGGGTCAGATTTGGGAGTGCCTTCTCCAGCACAGAGTCTACACATCTCTAGCCAGGCCTCATACTTAGAAGGAGGTGTTGAGGTGACACTTTGTAGCTTCATCTGGAGAGGAAAAGATGTCACAGGGCAGTCCGCATAATCAGGGCACCAAACACATGCTGGTCACCCTTTCAGGATCCCTGTGATGTTCGGGGAGGAGTTGGACATTCTCACAACACTGTTGTGGTTCAAAACCATGAGGGGACTGATTTATGACAATTGTTACTCTGATTTTTTTTATTCTGGAAAATGTATATACATAAATGTGAAGTTATCAAAAAGTTCATGAAAATTACATTGTGATAAATCTTAATAGATTTCAACTTTTTTTCAAAAAAACTTTTAGTTCTGTTTCTATAAACTTGTTGAAACACTGTTGTGTGTTTGTATATGCCATTGTCTAAACAAAATCTTGTACACAGATGTTTAGTTTTTTGATCAATTCTTGACAATAGGCATCATTATATAAAGCTTTTATTATAAAATTTCAATTTTGTATGAACACAATTTTTAGATCTGCAATAATTTCAGAGACTAGAGAAATGGGTTTGAAATTAATTTGCATGAATGTTCACTATGCAAAACACACTCAGGAAAAATTTGGGGAGGTATATTGCTTTAAAAATTGAAGTTTTTTGTTACACTAAAATATCTGAGAAAGGCTATCTTCAAGAAAGGTTTGGAGGTCCACATTTGAGAGCAAGTGACCCTGCTGCTGAACTGAGTTTGGTGCATGGCAAAGTATGTGCAGAGAAAGGATAGCATGGTGAGCCAGAAAGCAGAGGGTGAATGACTGTGAGCCCATTCCTGTTACCAGTCTCCTCAGAAGACTTTCTATGGGCATGTCTCCGTGGTCTGAAATCCCCTCAGTGTGCCCACCTCCTGGAAGTCATGGCTAGATCAAGTCTGCATCATTAGTCAGTAAACTATTAACAATAACCTGCTAGCCATTAACAGTACACTTTGGAAACAAAATATGGATGGGCAAGAACATTGTTTCTAATCAGCTATCTTTTTTAATACATGAAAAATTCCCAGGACTGCCTCAGGTTACTTTTTAAGGACAGGGTGACTCCTTTTGGATTCTTTTTAAGGACTAACCATATTTATTATTTTTTTTAGGTTTTGAAATCTTGAGGCCTGTTGATATTTTAACCTGACCTTGACTGTAAAGAATAGAGAAAAAATTTTTATGGTGGGCTATGACTTCTTAAGTCTGGCCAACTCTCAGATTTTTGCTAAAATACAACAAGCAAAAGGTCAGATGATTCATATCTTCTCCCATGAGAAAGTATTTACTGCAAGGCCCAGTCATTAAAGGAGTTATTTAATAGAGATCCATAAAATGTAAGTGGCAGTTTATATTTTTAATTTCTTTTATATTCTTCATTTACATGGCTCTTCACTGTCTTGGCCCTCATGCAGCTTTAGGCAGGATTCCTCTGAGGGCAAATGCTTCAGATTTGGCTGTTGTTTCCTGAGATCTTATCACATTTACCTAAGTGGGAAGAGAATAAATATTACATATTGTAGCCTTATAGCTGTCATCTTGCAGTGGAAAAATAATTAACATGAATATATTTAATGCATGCAGGCTATCTCTTCAGCTAGTATACAGTTAAATTCAATGTTATCACATTTTACATGCCCTCTTGGTACACACACATTTTGTTTCTGTGAAAGCCAATAAATTCACTTGATTGTTTATATTTTCAGTTTTAGAGCTGGGTTATCTCTTGTCCCAGCTGACAATATAGGGTATATCCATAGAGTCAAACCCCCAGCACTGTGTAACGTTTGCCACAGACATAAGTAACATCTCCAACACTATGGTTGTACAAATAATAAGCTCCCTAACATGAGAGGACAAGACCAATTATTATAATTTTTTGCAGAAAAGCAAGGGGAACATTCAAGTACAGTATCTGTGGCATGGTCTTTCTGAAAATCAGTTGATTCAATTGGTGTCATTTATCAATCTTCTTCAATTTCTTTTCAGTTTGATCACTGATGCTTCCACTAAAGCATACATTGTCATTAGAATCTTCTAATCCAGAACTGCCTAGAAGATGAAATCATTAATCCTCTTGTTAAACAGATCCAGGGAGAACCCATGGAAGACATAGGAACCTGAGAGATAATAATTCAGTTATTTTCTGAACCATGCTTTTCATATTAATGTGACTCTCTTCCTAAGAAAAACTCACATTCTTAAATGCAAGAAGTGCCTAATGGAATATTAAATCTGCTCATTCAAAGATACCTCTGGGTATACAGAAATATTCAGTCTCCAGCTTAGCCAAAATTCCTTCCCTTTTCATACAAAGAAATGATTTGAAGGATTTGGAAACACTTCTTTCTGAAACAAAGTTTGGCTATAAGAAAAAAAAAAAGAAAAAGAAAGAAAGGTTCCAGTATCATCCCCAGCCAAAAATAAGTCTCACAATGGAATATATGGTCAAATTACTCCTTGTTTTTAATCTTCAGTACTTCTCTACTGCCCAAAAGATAAAATGAAAACTCCTTAGAAAATATCTAAGATCCTTTATGATCTGTGCTAGGCACCATACCAGGCTGTTCATGAGTACAATCTCAGGTCATTCCTCACGAAATCCTTATCCCCAGACTTGGTGTGGGGAAATAAAGATATCCAAAGTTGAGTTTGGTAGACATAGCTAGGAGATATAGCTAGGATATCTAACAACAAATATTATTCAGTCAAGTCAGACTTTGCTAACTTCTGGCTGCCTTGCAAGTTAAGATTTAAAGTGCCAAGGATGGGAGGATGGGTACCTCATGCATGTGATGGTGTAGGTGGTGAAGACAGATTAACTCACCATCTTTGTTGCTTCATCCCCATAACATAGAGCATGGAAATCTCTAGAGAAAAACATTAGATCTGGAGAAAAAGGTATTTCTTTTTAAATCAAAGTATGTTTTATGACTAATGTCCAGGCTCCTCAGAGTAGCAAATGAGATTAAAGAATTCCTACAACTTGGACAGCAGTAACCGAAAGGAATACAATTCTGACCCCAATACAAGACAAAAGCCAATTCCTGTGCTATCTGCAGTGGTAGCCACTGTATTCCTATGTGTCTGAAGCACTTAAAATGGGGTTGTTCATAAAGTGGACCACACCCTGGATTTTAAGTGTGTTAGGAAACAAAAGCATCTTACTAATTTTATATCAACCACATATAAAAATGATAGTATTTTAGATGCATTAACCAGAATATATTATTAATTTTATTGCTTTCTTAGGTCACATTATAAAATTTGAATTTACATCTATGGATCACTTCAAATTTTTACTGCATGGTTCTAATCTAACTAGCAGATTCTTTTCAGATTTCTTTCCCAGAAAGCCTTCACTTCAGGGATGAGTTAGGAGAGGGAAGCATTTTACAAAAATTCAGAACAAGTTTGTTTGTTTAATTTGAGGCTTACTGGGAACACTGTTCTCTCTCACACATGTGGGCTGAGAAAGCAGTTGGACACAAAGCTGCCAAGAGAACTGCTGTGGCCTCCAAGAACTGTAATTTCCTAAGGAAAAAAGCTGTGGGTATTAAAAAGAGTTTTGATCACATTTTGTTTTGTTTCTGTGTTTTGAAGTCAGGATGATAACCAATGAATGCAGCATTAAGGAGCACCATTAAGTTCACACTACAGTAGGTTTAAAACACAGCAACGTTTTAAACATGAAGTTGCTTTAGTTGTCTCAGCAATGGATTTTTTGTTAGATTGGGTCTTAGACAAGTTGAGTCTGACTCTTGCCATGATATAGAAAAATTGTAACTGCGTATGGTTGTTTTTCCATTGATAAAGTTGAATCTTGGCCTCAGTGCTGTTTGCAACCCCCTTTTCACAGGTGCATGGAGTCATTACCCTGCCCTTTTCCCTTGTTCCAGCTTTGGTGCTAGTCTGAAAATTCCATTTCCAGCCTCCAGGTTGTGGGCACACTCAGAAGTCACGAGCAAACATGTCTAAGAGTCTTGTCTACAGGTTTTTTTTTTGGGGGGGGTGGATTTATTTGGCTTTCTTTTTAAGATTTTTAAAATTTATTTGAATAGAAAAAGATTGGAGGGAGAAAGGAAGAGGGGGGAGAGAGAGGGAGAGATGGAGAGGGACAGAAGAAGTAGTTTGCAAAACTGTATGAAGCTTACAAAACCTAGTCATGAAAAATAGTTTGCTCCATAGCTTGATGAAGTTACAGATAAAATCATGAATAAAACTGTTCCATATCTTCCCCCAAAGAATAAAAGTAGCCCTAGGTAAACAATCTTTATGTAGAGAAAGCCACTGCCCTCAGGAGTTGAAGATTCATTCATGGGTCATCATGGCCCATGTCCACTCTATATACCTTCACATCCATACTTAGCAACAACACTTTAAGGCCATATGCCTGACCTATATATGGACTTCTGTAGAAAAGGAAATGAAGGCCCCTTCTGAGGTTTCTACAAACGCTGTGAGAGCCAGCCCACCTTCTAGTTAGCTCAGAGGCAGAGGGAACAAGCCAACTAGGCGTAGAGGCACAGGCAAGCCTTGCTCAAGGAGCATTCCTTGTTGCCTTTGTTCTGCAAAAAACAACCAGGGTTCTGTGGTGATCTGCCTTTGGCTCTCAGGAGGGACTGTTCTTTTCTGTAGGACTAAGCCAGTTGTCATCCCATTTGCAGCTGGTGACATACAGTAGCTGAAATGGCATTCTCAGAGCAGTTTCTCTTTCCCTTGGGACAGTAGAGCCTGTCCCAGCAGCCTGACTGACTTTCCTGAGTTTCTCCTGTGCCAGGCACTGCAGCTGTAGAGCTGCCTCGTTAGCATTTTGCTGCTCAGACAATCCACAGAAGATAATATGTTTGAATTACAAATACTCTAATCAAGCTCCGTACATTGACCAGTGCTGAAGAGTATGGAAATCCCCTAATAAAGTAACAACATTGGTATCACTACCAACTACTAGTACTACTACTCTATATTACTATCATTGGTACCCAGGGAAATGGGACCAGTATCAGAAGCATACTTCTTTCTCATTGATGTAAAACTAAGGTAAATTTCAGTAATATTTCTAAAACCTTACCAAGAATAAATGCAGAAATAGGTGTGAAGTCCTGCTGTTCTATGCTCCTTAGGGTATACAACACTGCAGTTGAGGCCAATGTAGAAAAGAAAAAGAGAAAAACAACTTCCAAACAGATTCCAGCTAAATATTTTTATGTAGTCTTTCCCTATGTGCCACTTTGATTTTGAGTTACTTGTTCAAATTGCATATCCAAAAGATACCCTGATGAGTTAATTGTGCCTTTGATTGATCACCTGAAAGGCAATTGTATTAATCCTAAGGCATCATGAAGCTTTGGATAATGGAATTGTTCATTGTGTTTAATTAAAATCTTTGAGATAAACTCTAGATTCCAGAACAATTACAAGAAGTAATACAGCAAGTTTCTAGCTACTTATCACCAAGTTTCCTCCAATGTAACCTCTTACACAAGTAACCTGTACAACACTATAGTGGAATATCAACCTGGACAGTGTACTGACATATCCCATTGATCTTATTCAGATATTCAGATACCCTCGTTTGCTTGTACTGCACCGTGTATTTCTGTATAATTCTTTCCCATGTGCATTTACCACCACAGTCAAGAAACAAAGAGTAAGAAAAAAGTACAATTTTCTGACCTTATAAATAAGTGATCACTAAGCTTTTATAAGAAGAATGCTAAATGGATTGTTCTCTTCCTCTGTGATTCACTTGGCAGCCATTTTGAAAGAATTTTGCTAGACACTGAAAAAGAGTTGTTAGGACACATGGTTGTTTAAAGACAGATGTAAAAAAGCAGTATTTCAATAAATACTGTACTCAATGAATGTACAAATGATGAGAAGAAGAAAAAGTATCCATCAGCAATGTTTACAGATCTATTCAATATGTACTGCACCAGAAAACAAAAATGTGTTCCAACAATCTATCCCCACTTCCTCTGCCAGGGGAGTGTTCTTTTTCTGTTTCTCAAATTTTCTGAAAACAAAATCAGACAAAATCCACAGAACAAAAATTTTTAAGATATTGGAATAGGGTCATGGATGTATTTTTTTAAGGGCAGAGGACTGTGAAATTGCCCTGTTAAGGTCCCACTCAATCTGACACATGTGGGCAACATTTGGATTTTTATCTCCAGCATTTCTACAAGATGGTCAAATTAGTCAGTGCAAACCTTCTTAGATTATATGATTAAATGAAATATATTATTGTCTGGTCACGAAGGAATTTTCAGTATTTACACTGATAATTGGATTTATGAAACCAAAAATTATCTGGTATGTACCTGACAAATCTGGTGTTCATACTCTAGAAATAACAGTGTTTGTTGGTGTGTGTTTGTTTCAAACCTATCAACACTATTTGTGAAAGGTATCTTAGTTATAGAAAAGAATGTAAACACGGCCCTTTGAGTGGTGAGTAGTAATATTCATGCAAATCAACCATTGGAATAACCGTGAATACAACTGGAATTCAGAAAGGAATAAAATGTGTGTGGTTTGTAATTATGTGTAAATGTTATTTGGAGAAGGTATGACTTTAATTGAACTTGATAGTTGATTAGAGCAGGAAGTGTGTGTCTTGAAGGGGAAATTATATAAGCAAACAAGAAAATGAACACTAAGAGAATCTAGGTTAATTGAGAGTGTAAATTTCTCATTTAGAAAACATTTATTGATGTAAAGACATCAGATTTCATGTATTTCATTGATACAATTCTAAGAAGATAAAATATACTTCTCTCCCACCTGCAAAATCAGGAATCATGAGTGTGGTGACCTAAGGGGTAAGAATACAGAAATTCAAATAGCAAATGTGCCATTTAGAGGTATGAATTGGGAAGTTAATTAATCTCTCCCTGTTGCAGGTTGTCATCCATAGAGTGGAGGTATTGATTATACCAATCTTAAGATTATACTAATTATTAAATTAGATAAAATTTAATGATTCGTAAAAATAACACATCTTGCACAGAAGTGATTACTCCATTTGCACTAACATTATCAGTATACTGATTATCAGATGATATTTTGGAGAGCCATCCTAAGAAAAATAACTTTAATTTTAACCTGTAGGCAATAATATTGCCATTTTAAAGAGGGCACAGAAGAAGGACTTTAGGTAGACAATATTGAAAGAAGATGAAAACTAAGGGAGAAACTTTTAAGAAGGAAACTGGTATGGAATAGCTGGGTGGGGGTGGGGTGAGTGTTTATTCTAGTAGTTAGATGTCCACATCCCATATCAGTGTCTGATTTCAACACCGGACTCCAGTTCCTTACTCCAGCTTCTTGTTTTTGCAGAACCTGAGAGATGGTGATGGCTCAAGTAACTGGGCACTGCCATCCACATGGGAATACTGAAATGAGTTCCCAGCTCCTAATTTTTGCTTCTTTTGACCAACTCTGATTTTCATGGGAATTTAGGTAGTGAACTGGTGGATTACTCTACCTTACTGCAGATTATAGTTCAAATCCAGTCTTATTTCTTTCATTGCAAGCATGTACCATGCATAGAGTCCAGCATCTTATTGTCCAGATCAATTCAACAGTTTCATGGGGAGACCATCTCTGGTCTAAAGGCAGAGCTGGCAGAATATCGTTCCGACCAATTAAAAGCCATAACATAATATCAACAACAGTTTACAACATTATGGGGTTAATTTACGTAGTATTGAGTGACTGATATGTTAGAAAATGGAGGTTTTCAACCATATCCTATGATTACTGCATTAACATTTCTTTTTTTTAAGATTTATTTTTATTACAAAGTCAGATATACAGAGAGGAGGAGAGACAGAGAGGAAGATCTTCCATCCGATGTTTCACTCCCCAAGTGAGCCACAACGGCCAGGGCTGAGCCGATCCAAAGCCGGGAACCAGGAACCTCTTCTGGGTCTCCCACGTGGGTGCAGGGTCCCAAAGCTTTGGGCTGTCCTCCACTGCTTTCCCAGGCCACAAGCAGGGAGCTGGATGGGAAGTGGAGCTGCCGGGATTAGAACCAGCGCCCATATGGGATCCCGGGGCATTCAAGGAGAGGACTTTAGCCACTAGGCCACGCTGCCAGGCCCTTCATTAACATTTCAATTTTAGTTTATATACAACCGGCTTCTAGCCACCTTAAAATGGCTGTAGGATACTATTGAGCTGTCTCATGTCTATTTTCATTTTTGTATTTAGCTGTTTATTGTATTGAAGCATAATTTTTACTAAATTTTGCAGATTTTAGGATAGTCCAAACTGGCTTATAGCTTTAACAGGGCATATGTTACCAGTTGAGGCAGAGAACAATTTTAGGAGGGGGTGTGCAGAGAAATCTTCAATACCCTAGTTAGGAGTAACTCATTTTCATGTCCTACCTAGTAAGGTATGTGTGAGTCCCCACTGATCATTTCCTGTCTAGTTCTAAGCTTTCTTTGTTGTTCTCTGTCTATTCTAATTTTTTTGTTGTTGTTTGTTTTGTTTTTGTTTTGGGGGGGGCTCCGGGGCGACCCTGATAGTCATTGCAGGAGAAGGTGGGGATCCAAAATTAGAACTACGCAAGGACCAGAGAAAGCTCTCCTCCCTAGTCCTGGAGGAAGTTTACTGTTCTTCTGTTTCTGCGGACCGCTCAGGGTTCCTGGCTGTTGTTCCGGTGACTTTGGACCCTGCGAGGAGGGATTTGGACTTTCTATCCCTTGTGGGAGATTCAAATGGGAGTGGGTGACCTCAGAGTTCTCGGCTTCCGAAGGCACTCCAATTCCCCACAGTCTCCTTGGCAGTTGGGATGTAGTCCTTGGTGCCCATGCTGATAATCCTTGTTAAGGATCCAGTAGTCTCCAGGGATCCTCAAGCCTTCTCCCGTCCACCTGTTCCATTCTTGGATCCCCCCTGCTAAAGTTTTGTTTTATTTGTTTAAAAAGCAGTGTTACAGGGAGGGAGGGAGGGAGGGAGAGAGGGAGGAAGGGAAGGAAGGAGGGAGGGAGAAAGAGAGAGAGAGAGAGAGAAGGAGAGAGAGAATATCTGCCATTAGCTGAATCATTCCCCAAATGCTGCAATGGCCAAGGCTGAGCCAGGCTGAAGCCGGGAGCAAAGAGCTTCTTCCAGGATTCCCATGTGCGTGCAAGGGCCCAAGAGTCTTATCCTGATATGCCACAACACTAGCCACCCTTTCTTATTTAATTAGGCATCATCCAATAATCTTTTTAAAATTAGGTCAAACACTACTGTCTTCTTGGCTTTCTGTTTTGAATTTTCATTCCTGGAAATAGTCCAAAATAACAATGCTTTTGGTTCTTATACTGTAACACACTATAAATATTAGATTGCATGCTCCTCTATTCAGTTTTTCATTTTTCAAGTAATGTCATATTTATATGTGATCCCTTGCCTGTAGCACAATAGTTCAAAAATAGAAAATGCATATTACATCTGAAGAATGCATTATCAATTGGACTAATCAACAAACTAAACATTTAACAATATCCTTCAGGAACTAGTGTGTCTCCACTTTACCTTGGTTTTGTTTCTTTGCTTTTTAAAGTAATTTTTGTGCTAAACATATTAAATTCCACAAATATAAGAAAATGTAATGTTTTTCTTTCCAGTTCTGGCTCATTTCACGTAACATAGTAATTCTCAGATACATCCATTTTATTCCAAATATCAGACTGCCATTCTTTTTATGGCTGAATACTGCTGCATCCTGTATTTCTAAGAAGATATGAGAGAGAAATCATCATTTATTCATTTGCTTACTCATCCATTTGTTTAAACATTTAAGCTTGCCTCACCAAGACACACACAGAAAAGGTATTTGGAGAAAACTCAGCTTATGAATCAAGAGAGACTACTTTGTCAAAATAGAAATTGAATCCTACAGCATTTGTTGTTGTTGTTGTTTATATCGTACAATAAGTCTCTGAACCTAACATGTAGGTAAAGTGGATGATTGTTATGTGGGGCATATGGGTGGGCAGAAAGCATAGACCCACACATGAAGTTTCGTTGCTCTAGTTCATGAAGTGGATCACAGAGGAAACGCACAGCATACTGCAGGCATGTCCAGAGACAACTCAGATAGGACAGCCTTTACCCATCTTTAGAACTAAAATCAAAATAGGATGAATAAATGCCCTGCCAATGGCCAAATTCCCAAAGGGACCCTACACAGGTTGCCGTAATCCGAAGGAAACATGGCTGATTGGACACATCTCCTGTGCCATCTGTCCCATCTTGTGGAATTTTCTTGTGCCAAATCATAATTTGTCTTAATTGTTGCTCGTTACCCAAAATATTCCAATGTTTTCTTCAGTAAGGGACCTCTGAGGCCTGGTCAAGAAGACTTTCTTCTTGTTGGTAACATGGGACAGAGGAGAATCAAGAGACTCCCTGCGAATCATGGGAGTGGCTAACATCCTTCTCTGATCCTGCAGTGGCACAGCAGCCGTGTCTCTTGACATTTACCCTCCCTTGGTGTGGATTCCTCTCCTGCTTGCTGGTTTCTTGGCAGAGGAAATGAAATGCCTCCAACAGAGCCATACCTAAAGATTAAAGGAAATTATTGCTATTCATGTCACGTGTTAGAAATGTTCCTTCCCTGGGTAACAAGACTTCCAAGATTGATCAAACCTCAGTGTTGATACTCAATTTTACTCTCTTTAAGTCTCAGGTATGTAAAAATAAATAGTTCAAGACAAGTTCTTTTTTTTTAATTGAGTGGCTAATAAGAACAGGAAATCCTTTCAAGAGAAGAAACAAACCTTTGGGCAGTGGCATGTAGGAGATTCAGCCAAAAGAATCCTGAGACCTGGGTTCAAATCCTGACTCTGTTGCCCTACTCTCAGTGGAAGAGGAGATACGTTACTAGGCCTTGACCTAGTCAACTCGTTACACAGTCAATATTATCTACTTAATGGGATTTGGAGAGGACTAAGTTGGGGAGCTGCATGGAAGGTCTGTACTAGGTAAATATTCAGTAGGACAATACCAGGTCGTGCCATTGGGCTTTCCAGAGGATTCTCAGCAGGAAGAAGGTATGCTTTCCATTTTGCTTCACATATGCTCTTTTCTTGTTCTTCTTCTCTTAATTACAACCCGTAGTGACCTCTGGAAAAGATAACCTAGGTAACCACAAAACAAACATAGGAGTGTTTAAATTTTCTCAGTAGCAAAAATAGTCAGAGTGACTGGTCTTTCTCAAGACTCCTTGAGGCATGACTAAGAGAATTTTGAAATATCTTTCATGTTTTCCTCCTAGGGATGCTGGTATTTCCCCACCATGCTACTTCTATCATCCAAGGATTTGCACCAGTTCTCAGAGGGTTTTTCAGACCTTCCTTATGCAGCTATCTTTGGAAATGAACTAATATTTTTTAAAGTGTTAAAACAGGATATGCCTGCATGTTAGTGAATATACAGATGTATGGATATATGCACATTCATAGTAAGGATTATCTATTACACATGAGAGAGAGAGAGAATCTATTACACATGAGAGAGAGAGAGAGAGAGAGAGAGAGAGAGAGAGAGAGAGAGAGAGAAATAGAGGCCAAAAATGGTTAAGAGATTTCTGTATTGATGAATGAGGTGGATGGTACAGTACCCAAGAGAGTTTAGAGAGTTTAGTTTCCTTTTGTCCACTAGGGCTAGCAGACAACTCTAGCCCAGAAGCTAGGTTTCACATTCCAGGTCCAGATAACTGATTCCTGGATACCAGAAGGTTATAGAAGTAGTGAGAGTCGAAGCTGCATTAATGTTTTCAGATCCCAGCACTGCAGCTAAGGCAAAGTGACCTCCACTCATCCAGTCTTTCCAATGCTTTTTACAAGATCTCCTTTTTCTTGCCAAAATCTCTTCTGCTTAAATATCCTGAGCTATTTGCAGTGAATTTACGAAGACTGCTGAGAAACACCACAGCTCTCCAAGCTATTCCTGTGCTTTTACCATCTGCAGAAATGGTGACTTGGGATAAACTGGCTCTTGTCCTGTTTGTCCACTAAATGTAGGAAAAGGATAAGTATTGTCATATTAAAAAAAATAATAATAAAAATCAAACCGATCGAAAATGCCTTCCACCCAATAAACAAAGTCAAGTAATTATTGTTGGGTACTCATTTGTACCCAAATCTATTCCCTTCCTTCACAAAACTTTGCAGAAATGACACCAGACACCTTAGAAGACTTTTGCACTTTAATTAAACTATTTGGATCTTCATTGAGTCTGAAATAGGCCATTCTTTTCACTGCAAGTCAGCCCAAGTTTGGAACAACGATATCCTTAGCCAGAATCATTGTCAGCCTATTTCAGATGGTCTTACTTATTTGCAGAAACCATACATTTGAGCAAATGGGTTCACTGTATCTTATTTACTCATCCATTGTTTTATCTGTTTACTTACCAGCTGTTGGCCAAATGCCCTTTAATATAAACATGACGTTCTATGGACTGGGAGAATAGCCGTGAATGAAGCAGAAAAATAATTATTGCTTGTATGGATGTTGTTTTGTAATGGGGAATAAAGGCCAAAAACAAATCAGTCACTCAGTGAGTAATAATATTAGGTGGTGGTAGGGGCTAGACAGAAAAATAAAACAGGCATCTTGTTAGGGAGGACATACAAACCCTGCTGAGTCGAGGATACAAACACTGGGAAAAAAAGAGTACTCTAGGCAGAGGGGAAAGCACATACGCCTAGACCCTGAGTTGGGAGATGCTTGACACAAAAGAGCAAGGAGGTTCCAGAGTGGAGCCTGCCAGGGAAAGCGTAGCAGGAGAAGAGGTTGGAGACTCTGTGCCTGGTAGACCTTCAATTTCAATAGCTGTGGGAGACCATGAAATAAAGTGAGATTATCTGACAAATTTGAGGATCGGTTTGGTTGCTGAGTGGAGTAAAGACTTTAAGAAGACATGAGAAAGGACACCTGCAAGGGAGTTGTGGGAATAAGCCCTATGTCGGATGCAACACAAACTTTGAGAGTGATTTTGAGTATGGGTCGTTTGTTGTAAAAACTGTCTGGGATCAGCAAGCATAAAGGGAGTGAGGGAGGAGGGCCTGAGCAGGTACATTGCAGTGCATTCTCTAAAAAAGCCTCAACCAGTCCCCCGGGGAGCTCTGTGCAGATCACACCTTCAGCAACATCTCAAATGGAGGCAAAGTGTTAGGTGGTGAGGTCTTTGTAACCCCACATCAAATCAGCAGTAGCTGTTGGCTACCCCTAGGGATGCGGTGTGATTTTGAGTGAGACAGCTCCCTTCGGTGAATGTCAGTTCCCGAGAGAGAACTAAGTGGCGAGCCATCCACAAGCAAAGCTTGCAGCGACTGGGAGCGCTCGCTGCAGAGAGGCCCAGCTGCATCCACTTGCTTGAACCCAGCTGATCATAGTTCCTCCAGGATTCTGACCATTGTCTTTTCCTGAGGAAAAGAACTGGTCTCTTGGCCACAGCTGAAACTCACCTCCTTTGCTACTTAGTTAGATTCAGCACATGTGGATGGCTCGTCAGCAAGTGTCAGTAGGTATATATATGATAACTTACCCTTCATTCCTGAGGGCTGTGCTCTGGTCACTGCCTGTCTGCCATTCTCCTCCTCTTACTGTTGGAACAGAGCAGCAGAAAACCAAGGGATTTACCACAAGCGTGAGGTGCCAGTGCTGCTTCCTGGACTGTGCTGTGAACGACCAACCCAAGCTCCTGAAGACCAGGTTTGTTTAGTGGGAATTCCTTAACAGTTAACAAAACTTTTAAGCTGCGCACTGGAAGTGTTTCTCCTCTGGGAAACAAGACTTCCAGGCTCACAAAACCAGGAGTTACGAAAATGAAACACAAACTTCTCAAATGAGTCACTGGAATGAAAGTCAGCAGAGTACACTTGTGTGTACTGTGCAGTTTCCAGACCCGCATATCCCTCATTTGGGTATAGAGTTGAATTGCTATTGGTGTAAGATATATATTGCCAGTCGGCATCAGAGTTGCACCTTTACAGAACAGTTTGTGGTTTTGTGAAGTCAGAAGTCTCTGGACTCGGTGTCATATGATAGCTGTGGTGGATCCTGTCATTATTGCTGCAGATGCTCTAATGTGATGCTTTATCATGTTGGATTCCATGTCAGTAGATCAAACTTGTCTTAGCCTCTGAATGTTGGTGCAGTTTGAGGCTATAGCCAGAATGTAAGTTATGTCTAGGAAAAGGAATTAAACTCCTTTTAAGTTGGAAGGCTTTGAGTGTGGTTAACTCCTTGACTTGGAGGTGATTTCGTTTTGCTGAAGGATGTGCCACATTAAAAACTCAGGTTTGGCCATTTTTGCTGGAATATTGGGAATACGGTTTAGTATTGTATTACAGTTTAGCTATGTTTAGTATTAATTAAATTCCATGTTGTTTGGCTTAAATGTAGGCCTGTTCTTGTGGTCATGGATATTCCTCCATGGACTTCCCATGTAGGGTGGCTCATAACATGGCGACTGATGTGCTCTGACTGGCACTTCTCTTAAAGTAATGTGAAATGTGTACTTATATTGTAAGCAAATATCTTAAGATATTTGAAGGAAATCTTCCTTTAAGGAATTTCCTTAAATGGAATAAAGGACCACTTCTAGGTTTTCAGTTCTCCGGGTGAAGAATGACTACTGATAAGATGGAAGATGGAAGAAAATAGAGATTTAGAATTTGGCAAAGGGACAGGATTTTAAGAATTCAGGTTGGGGATTTAAAAAATGTGGGGTTCCTGTGAACCATCCAAATGAAGATATTGCGTCACTGGTTGACATAATCAGAATTTCAGGGAGGCTTGTTGGGTTGGATCTATAAAGATGACTTCATGTAACACCTAAAAGTCAGAACTAAGATGGCTCACCTGGTAATGGTCTTCAAATTAACCCATTGCTTTGATTTTATTCAGGTGGTAACAAGTTAATTTTATTTTTGCTGGGATTCCTTTCCATATTTTCTCCAGAGAGCAAATGCTGTTCCTTATGTAATGTTTTAAGTTTTATTTTCTTAGTGTGTAATATATTCAGTGTGACTTGTAGATAGTTCTAAGAACATGCTGCTTTTATTTTTAAGAAAATACAAATTTAAAATGCAAACTCATTGGTGGCAAAACAAAGACAAAATCCCAACTAGTGTGTTAATAGTGTGTGGGTATGCCAGGTCGGCAAAGAACACTCACTTAGGTGGCATTTGACATTCTCTTTTCTCTGTGACTTTAACATTAGAACAACCTTACATGATTTTCAGTTGCTTTTGCATAATATCACTATTAGTAATAACTTCTGTGTGATGAACACTTATTTGTGTAACTCTAGGCAAAGCAGTTTGCACAAATCTCAGTGATCTTGACATAATCCAGCAAAATATGTGATATGTTTTTGTGAGGAAACAAATTCAGGAAATTCACAAGTAACTTATTATCAGTGTCAAAGTTGAATGCAATTTGAACATTTTTTTTCCTAGAGGAGGTAGCATCTTAATGACCAGGGTCTTCACGTACATTTCCCTTCCATTCTAGAAGAATTTAGACTGATTAGGTTTACTGTAACTCTGTGCTTAGCTGTTTGCTGAAAAGAGCAGCACAAAGTTGTTTGGCCTTTTCAGAATCCATCACTGGTCTAATTTGTTCCAAATAGATGAGCTTATTTTTGCCAGAAACCCCATAACTTGCTCACTTGGCCTAGAGCTGGATCCTGGAGTGGATGACTGAGTTATCTCCACTGCGGGGGTGTGGGGGGTGTGCAGGGGGAAGGTCGGGATGGTGGGGTGTGTGTGTTTTCTCTGTAGTGAGTTGGCCTGCTGCAGCCTCTGAGGCCAGGATTCAGCACACAAAGGTTACCTGCTGTATTTACTGACTGACTCATCTGGACAAGAATGTGGGTAAAGGACCTGCCTGATGGTGACAGTCTGCAGCTGTGCTCTTTATAGCCGTGTCCGCACTTGAGGGAAAGTGAGGGTGCGGAAAGGGGGAAGCTCTCATACTCCCTGGCCTTCCTCTGCTCCATGCAGGCAGCAGGGCATGATTCCACAGGACTTTCCGATTGTTTATAGAAAACAAAATTCCCGGCCTTCAATTCTTAGTATACTATTAAACTATCTTAGGAGCTCTGGAACTTCCCAAAACTAACCACTTATCCCAATGACTAAGGATAGTCAAAAAAAAAAAAAAGTGATTTAATGAAATTGTTGATTTAGTATGCCTGGGGAAAAATTCCAGGTATGAATCCTTCTTAAAGGTAGACTTCATTTAAAGTGTAACACACGGAAAAACATTAAAAATTAGGGGCCAGCACAAAGGCATATCAAGCTAATCCTCTGCCTGCAGTGCTAGCATTCCATATGGATGCAAGTTCATGTCCTGACTGCTCCGTTTCTGATCCAGCTCTGTGCTTATGGCATGGAGAGCAGCAGAGGATGGCTCAAGTCCTTGGACCCTTGCACTCACATGGGAGACCTGGGAGAAGCTCCCGACTCCTGGCTGTGGATTGGCTCAGCTCTGGTAGCTATTATGGCCATTAAGGAGTGAACCAGTGGATGAGAGACCTCTCTCTCCTCCTCTATGTATATCTTTCAAATAAATTTTAACATATACTTAAAGAGTTATAGGAACATATTTAAAATGTGTAACAAACTATACAACATGCTTATTTAATGTTTATTTTGTATTTTGGAAATCTATGCCCCTCTCACAATCAATTTTTAAGTATCCTTCATGCTGCTGCATTTTAGGAACTTCAGTTTTGAATATTTGAAATCTATTGAAACATGTATTATGTTGCAAACCAGAAGATGCATCATAGTTCTCATTAATAATAGATTTGGTTCAGCATTAAGAATGTCTCCTGAAAAACAGTAAAAAGAAAAAAAAAAAGGGACTTAAAAACCAAGGTCTGACATCAGGTTAGGTCAAGGGTAGTTGGGATAACCTTTGAATTAACAAAGAGTATGCAAGATCAGATTGTTGTGCAAAGGATCAAAATCCAGGAAAGCAGAACTGAGAAGTTTTGAGGTTTGGGGTTTACTGCTTCAAAAGCCATAGGGCAGGTGGAACAGGATCCCAGGCTGAAAAGTAGCCAGGGCAGTGTCTGGGCTCATCTCCCTGTTTACCATAGTTCATTACACTGACACCCCTTTTTAGCTTCTCAACAAAACAAGTTTTGATCCATTGCTGGTGCATTCTTATCACATTTTGGAAAAGTTATTGTATTAGGGAGAAATCTTTGGCTGGATTTCAATGGGGCAGGCTAGTAAAATATGTTTTAGCTCAGGAATTAAAAAAATTAAAACCGATTAGTTACCATTTCAGCCTGACAACTTACATGTTTCAGTAAATTCCTGATTTGATTTTTTTTTTTTATAATCAACTATATTAGCACTGATGCTACTGTCTCCTCAACTCTGGGATTAGGCACAGATGATTCAAATTCTTCCTTATAATTCTGGAAAAAATTAATTTCTTTGTATGTCCTTTTCATTGATGCAGTAGAGCTAATAAAATTTTTCAGGATTTGCGCAAGGATTAAGTGAATAATCTATATGTTATTTTTTAACCCCAGGGTACATAGGGAATATCTAATCAAGCTTAGATGCTTTGATGCTATACTATCTGCTTTAATAATATGCAATATAAATAGTGTTTTCTAACTAAAATTATGTAAATCCAATTAATGTATATTTCAACAAACCATAAATTATAAACTCAGAATATTTCAAATGCAACCTGTGAATATTTCTGAAATAATTTAACCTGCACATCTCTTTAATGTGTTTCAACAACTGTAAGCGTTATTCAGTGACTATTTACTATCTAAGACAGACGGGCCAGAAAGCATGTGGCCAACAGTCTATCAGAAATCATTATCAGGAAGAATAATCTTTGACTAGAAATGACAGCAAGACACTCCTCAGTAGTGTTCAAAGAACTGAAACTGCAGCCCTGTCTTTTTTTCAGGTAAACCATGAAACATCTGCACAACTAGGCAAAGCCAACCACTAAATTTTAGGAAACTCTGAGACTTAGTCCTGATGTCAGATAGCCTCTGAACAAAAAACCACAGCTAGTCCCCTTCTTGGCTGGTGCCCACAACTCAATCCATAGGCCTGTAAAAACCCCAAAACCTGAAATGAAACTCTTTCCTTAAGAATATTAACAGATGTGTCCATCCTTAACACACGTCCTGCTTTTCTGAAAGGATAAAGAAGTCTGAGTGGCATCTCAAAATGAAAATCAAAAGGATGTTACAAAGTTGGGGGAAATTGTACAGGATGGGGCATCCACTGCCAGCCAGCCTTGTCAGCTGCATAATCCTCTGGCAGTCTGACACTGGTGGTATGTTTAGACATAGAAAACCATCAGATGTGTGCCTTAGTATCTGAAATGGACAAAAGATTATTTTATGGACTAGGGAAGTCATTGTTTACCAACTGAAGAATCATTTGATTCTCTTTTGTGACCTGTCACACAATCGGATGAGTAATAATGAGCTCATCCTTCTTCACTGATTCCAACACTGGATATTTTTTAAATGGTAATAGAAGCTGTAGTTCTTAGCTCTTTTGGATTTGACAATAAACCATATTATGTATTGTAGTTTTCAACAGGAACTTCATTTAGGAGAATGCTTGTCAAATGACCATGATAATAGAAAATTCTCAACTGTCAGCAAAATGATTATTTTTGTGATGGTGGCTACAGAAAAAAATCATTCATTGAAGTCCTCAACGGAGCTCAGTCTTGGCAAGCCCATGGCATTCTGTTCCAGAGACTTCCAATTATTAGAAACATGATATGGAAGGAACAAATGTTGGCTTCCCCCAACGGTGTAACTGATTGAAAAGTTCAGTCCCAGTGCTGTGAAGAAGTCAAGTCTGGGGGAATGTTACTGGGAATCTAGGAGTGGGTGGAGGCCAGATTCTGTTCTCTTTGTGGTACTTTAGAATTATATCCCATGCCCTGTCTTCAGAAATGAAGAATGCTGGTGTTCAAGGGTAGAAAAGAAAAGGCACCTCTAGAAACAGGAGATGATGCTGGTTAATTTAATCAGTGTGGCCTACTGTCCTGAGGGTACTGGTTGCTGTAGCCATATAGCATGACTTCTTGGTCATTTTAAGATTTACATAGCAGACTGGCATTAAGAACATTTTTCCTGGTGGCCAGTTCTACTCTACTGGTTGGGAAAAAAAACCAATGCTGGCCCTCTTTTTCTCTGGAGCATTCACAAGATGGAAATGAAAACAGACTCTGTGAAGAGGGTGGGAGGATGAAGAAAAATGCCCACTCAAAGTAGCCAATGTAGGAGAGAATCATGTGAGGAAAAGATGGGAGGAGGAACTTTTTTCAGCTGTTTTATAGTTGAGAATGGAGGCCCTGGATTTGGAGAAACAGACACAAGTGCTTTGGACTACCAGATTTTGGTGAACCTTGGAGTCCCAGTATTCAGGGTGGAGTTACCCAGTCATTCTTGTGATTTGTTTAAACATGAAAAGAGTTCCTGGAAAACATCTGAGGACACATCTCTTAGCCATCTGAATTGCAAGTCCAAAATAACTTCTCAGCTAGTTCAGTAGTGTATGTGTTCCCAGGACACAGTTGAGTCCCCAGGTCCATGTATGTCTGTGTTTCCTAGAGTGCTTACAAAACACTGCTCTGTTCTTGGAGGAATTGTGGAGTCCTCATCTCTGCTGAGTCTTCTGTGGTCCTGCCCTCTCCTTTCTAGCAGCTGGTAGCTTGTGAGCATAATCTAGGTGTCACCCTGGGAACAAAGAGTCACATACTCATTCTTCCTTTGATTGTTGTACTTTGGTGAGGCTCTGGATGCTTCTCTTCCGCTACCTAGCTCATTTATCTCAGCTCTTCTGCTTTTTATGAGCAACTTTTGACTGTGTAGCAGCTGTCTGGATCTGAGAACATGAGGAAAGTCAGGACAACTTAGTCTACTGAATCTCAAGGTTTCTAACTACTCACCATCTGGCTGTCCTCTATACTTCCTGGGATTTCCGTCTCTTCCACTTAATAGCTGTGTGTCATTGGGAAGTTACCTAATCGTCATGTGCTTTACTTTTTCATCTTAGAATCACTGTGAGGATTAGACGAATCACTATATGTAGAATTCAGAATAGATTTTTGTATGTAGTGTTTAATTAACATTCCCTGTTTCCATCAGCTTCCTTTTCATTGCCTAGTAAAGCACTGTTTTTTGTTTTTTGTTTTTTTAGATCTCTCAACATCAGCTGTTTTTCTGTTTCAAGCGAGATATCTTAGCAGCAGGATTTGATGAACCTTGGGGAAAAGAATAGTATATTTTGCCTTTAAAACATGCTACAGCATTAACTCACAACATCAGACATACAAAGTGTACTCAATTTTTTTTTTCAAATCTTGTTAATGAGTGAAGTAGTGGAAATGAGAAAGATCTCTTTCTGGTTAGAATTGACATGACGATCTGTTGAGCAAAATGACCCCTATGCCTTGGAGTTACTTCTATCTCTCTAGTCATCACAGTCTTTCATTTCCTAATGCATCCATTCTCTCCTCCATGCTCAGTCTTCCCTTACAAGGCAGGAGCAAGACAGGGGAATATATCAAGCAACATTTGATGCTGTTTGGTATCTCCCCAAGCCCTGGTCTGTTTAATGTCATCAATGTGTGTTTCTACACTTTCAGAGCTTCCCTTTCCTGGAAAAATCTAATCAGACCATCCTTGCAGCAAATATGTGGCCTTTCAGGTAAATATTCCCACATGCTGATTCCCCAGTCCACACCCTGTGGGGAGACTCATCAGAACACATGTGTAAAGGTCACGGACCCTGCATGAAGTTCTGAAACTGTTAGAACAAGATAGAGAATGGACTGAGAGTTGACAAAATCTGAACAGAATCAGAGTGAATAAAGGGTAGGCCTTGAACTCCTGTCAAGTTTCTTTTACTTCCATGTCAGGCTGCTTCTTACATAGTTGAAAACCAGGACTGTAATATGTAGAAAAAGGGCAGGGTCACGCATCTTCAAAATACAGCTCAGTTCCAGACACTCACCACTGTAAGCAAGCCACATCTAGTATGGTTGCTCTGTGTACTTGACAAGTCTCAGAAAAAAAAAACTGTTTAGGAATGTCATGAGGTCTTTCTCAAATGGAAACTCTAAGTGTCACGCAGTTTCTGAGACGGACTGAAAGGGAGAGGGCTCTGTCTGCTTTGAGGCAGAAGAACTCCTGTCAGTGGAGGCAGGACAGGCCGGGATGATCTCCTGCCCCTCTCTGCTCTTGGCATCCCTTTTAGAAAAGAAAATGACAATTTTTTTTTTCTGCTGAGAATGTGCATAAGCGCAGTGCCCTGAGGCCAAAGTGGATGAGATCAAAATACCCATGTCCACAGCTGGAGCTGTGGGTGCAGAGTGGAGTACTCAGCTAGGCACGGTGTGCCTCCCTGCTTCCCTCTAAACAGTCCTGTGTACTCCTCTTGCAACTACAGAGCCCCGTCATCACTGCCACCCCAACCCTGATTTGTGGCTACATCGCAGCAGTTATTGAGGCAGCTGCTACTGACCAAGGACCAAGCTGCTTGATGGACTCTGGTTTCCTTGGCCACTGCGGGGTCCTTGGCAGGGAATAGACTAGTCTCATCTCTTTCCTCACTCCTGGGTGGTTGGTTCTCAATTGGTGTCTCTGCTGTGCTTGATAGGAGGCAGGGACTAGCTTGAGCAGGCACACCCTCGCCTGTGCTTTCCTTTCTTCTAGGCTGCACTTGCTGCTACTTCAGAACTTCCTAACACTGGGGCAGTGCAGAAGGTTTTGCTTTAGGCTCTGTTGCTAGTAACCATCTCTAAGATAAGGAACGAAACAATCTCAGAAACTGAAGTGTAATTGTTCACCCCATTTATTCCAAACCTGCCAGGTGCTTGGCCCTAGCCAGACTCTTATCTAAGTAAATCTTCATTTTTTATTTTAATCAAGACACATGAAATGTCTAAACAGGAACAAGGCATCCTTGTTCCTTTTTTTAAAAAAAAAAA
The DNA here is from genome assembly GCF_030435755.1 of Ochotona princeps. Taxonomy (NCBI): domain Eukaryota; kingdom Metazoa; phylum Chordata; class Mammalia; order Lagomorpha; family Ochotonidae; genus Ochotona; species Ochotona princeps. The sequence continues at coordinate 38,941,644 of NC_080837.1, forward strand.
GTTTTTCTTTTGATTTTAAGAATATTTTAAGTTTCACAAAAAATAGAATGAGTTCAGTGAGCACACAGATTTACAATTTCACATTGTTGTATCACAATAATTTTCTTGAATATGAAACCACCCCTGCATCCATGGGATAGATCTCACCTGGTCAGGGTGGATGCTCTTTTTTGATAAGTTATTGGATTCAACTTGCTAGTATATTGGTTTTGGAAATTTCACATCTATGCTCATCAGAGATATTGGTATGTTGTTTCCCTTCTCTTGCATATTTAGTTTTGGAATTAAGGTAATTCTGGTCTCATATTAGGAGCTCGGAAAAATTTTTTTCTTTCAGTTGTTGGAAATGGTTGAAGAAATACTGTTTACTCTTCATTAAAATTTTTGTGGAATAAAGCAGTGAATATATCTAGTCCTGGACTTTTCTGAATTTAGATACTACTAGTGATTAAACTTCATTCTTGGTTATCAGTATGTTCAAGTTATCTATCTATTCATGACACAGTTTTGATAAGTTGTATGTTTCCAGAAATCTATCAACTTTTATCCTGTTTTCCAATTTGTTGGTTGATAGTTTGTCTTAGTAGTTCCTAACAATTCCTTGTATTTTTGAGGTGTAAGTTACAACATATTCTTTAACATCTAATTTCATTGATTCAAGTCTATACCCTTTTTTCTTGGTTAGTCTGACTATTCACTAATCAAATATTGTGCTTCTCAAAAAACCTCTTCATTCCATCGATATTTTGTATTTTTTTGTCTGTTTCTTTTACTTTTTTTTTTCATCACCTCGTTTTCTTCTTTCCTATGTCCTTGATGTAATGTTAGGTTATTTATAATTTCCATTTTTTGATGTAGACATTCAGTATTACAACCTTTATTCCTAACACTGCTTTTATGTATCTCATGTTTTGGTAAATTGTGTTCTAAATTTCTTTCATCTCAAGAAAGTTAAATTTCCCTTTCAGTTTCATAAATCACAAACTATTGTTTCAGGAGCATGTTTGGTTTCCATGTTAAATTTCAAGAGTTTTTTTTTTTTTTTCTTGTTCACTTTCAGTTTTATTCCATTGTGGTCAGAAAATACATGATATGCTTGATTTTTTAAACTATGTGTGTACTGGGCCCAGCGCAGTACCCTAGTGGCTAAAGTCCTCACCTCGCATGTGCCAGAATCCCATATGGGTACCACCTGCTTTACTTCCCAGCCAGCTCCCTGTTTGTGGCCTGGGAAAGCAGTCAAGGATGGCCCAGAGCCTTGGGACCCTGCACCCATGTGGGAGATGGAGAAGAAGCTCTTGGCTTCAGATTGGCTCAGCTCTGACCTTTGTGGCCACTTGGGAAGTGAACCAGCAGTTAGAAGATCTTTCTCTCCTTTCCTCTGTAAATCTTTCCAATAAAAATTAAATTTTTTTTAGAGTTTGTATCTACTTTCTGCCAGGGTGCACATTAGTAGCAGGAAGCTGAAGGCAAGAGGTAAATCTAACCATGGTACTCTGATGTGGCCTCTTTGCACCAAACACCTGCTACATGCTGTATTATTCAGTCATTACTCATCCAAACTAAGCTAAATTATATCCTGAGACAATATGCCTTAATCCATCCCCACAAAAATAAAATTCCATTGCATGTGCTCATTTTGTACAGGTTTAAAACTTACCAGTTTTCCTAATTACTCATTTTAAGGTCCACAATATGGACTGAAGGCTGGAGGAAACCATGCTCAACACAGCACATCCTAATGTACTGTGGCAGATATTAGGTACTTAGCACACTACAATAAATTCATCAATTAGAATTTGGAAGTTGTGGGTTCCCCACAGGTGACAGAATCTGATTATAAACTGCATCTTCGCACACTTCAACTTGCATTTTTAATTCTAACATGTTCAGGGGTTGGGTATTCTGTCTTCATAACCTATTTGGACTATACCCATAAATGCCCTTGTGAAATTCTCAGACATAAAATCATAGAATTGCAAGGTAGCTAGCTGGATTCTTTGCAATTATCTAGTCAAATCAAATCTTTATCTGACATGTGCGTTTCCAAGTACAACATACTCTGCTTGAAATTCTTTCTTTCTTTGAAAATTGTGATCTGGAGTGATCTGTCTTCTTAGGCAACTGATTGTCTTTCAACACCTCTAACTGTTGCATTGTTGAGTTTAATTTTTTCCTGTCAAGCCACAGTTTATCTTCATTCAGCCAGGAACTTTCATCTGTTCATTCAATCATGCCTTCAAGTCCTTGTAAGTGACACTAACTATATGAAATCAATTAGCAATCCTGAAATGATCAGAACTTCTAGTCTCTAAACAACAACTACTTTGACTTCCTTCAACTGTTCCTCTTGCAGTTTTTGTTGTTGTTTGTTTTGAGCACCCACGGATTTCCATATTTGGTCTTCCTGTCCTAAGAGTTTTCCAGGATGCCAAAGCTTGTGTGACTAAAAGCCAGCCTTAGTAGTGGAACTTCATGGGAGGGATAGAAAACCTACATGAAATCACTGCTTGTTGGAGTAAACTGCTTTTAATTGGTGGCATGTGCAGACATGCAAGGTGGACAAGAAAGGCCATTGGGCAGCATACTGTTCTGAATTGGGGGTTAGATTTGTTACTAGATACAGTTTTCATAGACTGTAATTGGAGTGATTTCCATAATTATTATATGTGAATCTAAAAGACTAGTGTAACTCAGAAGCTTATGATTTTTACAAATCTGAGCAGTAAGATGATATAAAATGGGAAGATATTAGGAAATGTGCCATCTGAATAATTTAGTAATTTCATCTTTTAGGAAAATAGCTTCTTTTTAAGAGATTAGCATACATAGCTCATTGTTTCTTAAAGGAAAAAAGGTTTTGAGTAATTCTTCCCCAAGCTTGGGAATGGTGATTAAGAACACAAAGGGACAATAGACACCGAATGTTACAAGCTTAAAAGCATGCACTCATACTCAATATTTAGATGCTAAGCTAAAATACCAAGAAAATTTTGTTCTATTTTACCACGTTTGGAGACTGAGTCCTAAATTCAGGAGAAGATGTGTATAAACACAGCAGACCTAAAGGAGCCTTCAGGCTCAGCATGAGCTGCTTCCTGGATGAGGAGTCAGCAGGTCTGGTTTTTATTTAACTGCCTCCTGCTATCATAGCATATTGGAAATAAAGTTACACTGACAACCAGTGTAGAAGCAACGTACTTCCTATTCAATGAGACTTGTCAGTCTGGGGTTTGCCATTTGAATTAAGGTCTTTAGTAGTTGCAATGCAGGTTGCAACTAGCAAAATGGGTAAGGACACTCCAGCTAAATTGCATGGCATGTCTAATCACAAATAAGAGAATGAGGAAAATACAAAACCTTCAAACTCTGAAACACATTACATGAGTTTTTCTTGTGTATTTTGAAATGAGTGGTACATACTGCTCCATAATTCCTATTGATATTATTAGGACCCTTGCTATCAGTGTAGAAGTGTGGTCTGGTTTGACAAAGTGATTGTCTTTCTTCCCAACTTCCCTCTTGATAGGATGGGACTGTGTTTCACACAGCTCTGTTAGAAATGCCATATGGAGGGCCATAGATGGTTAATCCAATTCATTCAGTGTTGGCATCCTATACAGGCACTTGAATCCCTGCTGTTCCCCTTTGAATCTAGCTTCCTGCCGATATGCTTGGAAAAGCAGCAGAGGGTGGCCCAAGTCCTGGGCCCCTGCACCTATTTGGAAGGCCCAGAAAAAGCTCCTGGTTTGGGCCTGCCCCAATTTCACTCATGGCACCCATTTGGGGAATGAACTCTCAGAAGACATCGTCCTGTCTCTCTTCCTTTCTTTGCAGTTCTTCTTTTCAAATTAAAAAAAATCAAAACACTCTCCAGATGGAGAGCTATATATTTACTTGAAGCTGATAGTATGTTTCCATAAAAACATAACCAGTGCCATTTGACTTTCATAAGTCTGTGCACTCTGTACGTGCCTGACCCACAGATCATGTAGAGGGTACATGTTTGACTCTGACATTAAACCATTTGCATTGTGAATCTTGGATTTGCTGTTTCCTAGCTGTTATGGTTGGGATTACCTAGACATTAAATGTCTCTCATAGGATACTTAAAAATTAAATGTGGGACCTGGCTTTGAGGCATAGAATGTGAAAGCCACTGTCTGGGCCAAAAGAATCCAATGTGGGTACCAGTTTGAATCCTAGCCTCTACACTTCCAGTTCAGCTCTTTGCTAAAGGCCTGGGAAAAGCAACAGAAGATGGCCCAAGTGCTTGAGCCTCTGCATTCATGTGGGAGACCTGTCTGAAGCTCAGCTCTTAGGTTTGGCTTGACCTAGTCTTGGCTATTGTGGACATTTGGGGAGTGAACCTGCAAATGTAACCTCTCTCTCTCTTTTCCTTCCTTCCTCACTCTGTAACTCTGCCTTTCAAATGAAATCTTTTAAAAAAACTTACGTTATATGCATAACAGATGGTACACTGCTTGGAACACATTAAGTGTTTGGTAAAAATTAGCTATGATTTTTACTGAACTATTCTTGACTTGCTCAGTCTTTATCCATAGTATGACACCACAGTGACCATATTGATGTGATTTCTCTGTACATTCAGAGTTGGGCTTTAATCTTTTCACTTAGGTATTGTTTAAAGCCCTTACCTGCTTCCCTGATGAACTATAGATTTTGTGCTTTTTATTTGTTGAACTCTTCATTTAGTTGAGCCTTTAAGCCTTTGAATATAATCTACATTAAAGTACATTATCTGAAAAATGCTGAATATTGATAACATTTGTATCTTAGCTTATAATGGAATTAGGCACCAAAATTCAGAGATAGGGTGATCTCAATTGGATCATTGCCTGCCCAGAATTTCTAATACTAGAGATGGATTGTGTGTCTTTAAATATGAAAGGCCTATGTTAACAGGGCCAAAGAAACCAAATTTACAGTGAAGTTATTAAACTCATGAAATATCACATGAGGTGGAGTTTGGGGAAAAAAAAATCAAAGATTGTTATTCCTGAAATGATACAAGGGAGAAATGAGGCGGCACAAGGATGTGAGTGGAGGAGAGAAGCATGAGCATCAAGCTCTGGGAGTGCAGAGGTGGGATTGAGCTGTCAGCAGCTGCAGTTTGGCTGTGCAGTACATTTCCTGACATAAAGATGCCTTCACTGATGCCTTATTTTTTTAAATTTTTTATTACCAAGAATGGCCATTCTGAAACATCAAATTTTAGAGAGCATTCTGGCAATAATCAGTTAATAAAAGTATTTTAAAGAACTGTATTTATACTTCGTCAAACATCTGAAACCCACACCTTGAGATGCTAGTGTTTAGATTATGAAATCATTATCAGATACATATTCTGTTTGTGTACAATTTTCAGAGGAACATCTTTTGTCCCCTCCTTTAAATCGGGATCTCCCTAGTTATTCCTGAAAAGACAGTAACCATAAGGCCAAAAGCTCTTGACTTAAAAGCAGAACTTATGACTTTAAGATTTATTTTTATTACAAAGTCAGATATATAGGGAGAAGAAGAGACAGAGGACGATCTTTCGTCTGATGATTCACTCCCCAAGTGACCACAATGGCCGGTGCTTCACCGATCTGAAGCCAGGAGCCCGGAGCTGCTTCTAGGTCTCCCACACAGACGCAGGGTCCCAAGGCTTTGGACCATCCTTGACTGCTTTCCCAGGCCACAAACAGGGAGCTGGATGGGAAGTGGAGCTGCCGGGATTAGAAACGGCACCCATAAGAGATCCTGGCGCATTCAAGGTGAGGATTTTAGCTGCTAAGCCACCGTGCCGGACTCTGAACTTATGATTTTAAAAAGTCACTTTATAGGGCATTCTGCTACACCAGGTCTGGATTTACTTTTCATTTGGATATACCTCTTTATATCTAACATACAGTGGGTTTGCTGTGCGACTCGATCTGAAAGTAATTTTAATAAAGAATTATATCCAAAGTACTTTCTTATTGTCCTTCCTAATCAGTTCAGTGAGACTTCTTGTCCCGTGCTTAGAAGTGATGACATTAAACAGGTTTTGGGGGCAACTGCTATTTTCTTTTCAGACCATGATATCTGATTATCTTGGAAATAAAATGTTTATTTTTTCCCTCAGAAAATGGAATTCCAGTTATTTTGAAAAATGAAAGCTATTAGTTCATATCCTTCATCCCAACACTCTGAGCTAGGATACTCTGTCCTAGCTGCTTAGTTCTTTGCTATCAATCTGTAGACTGTGCTCTGATTCTTCACTGTGGTAACTGAAGCAACTGCTTGCTTGCTCTCCATGGACCTTTCCTTCTCAGAAACTGCTCTTCCTTTTCACCATACCTTACATTCCCAGTGGCTTTACCCCTCCTTCCCAACGAAAATCACACCTAAGTAATCCGCAGTGAAATGTTACTTCCCACAAAATGAATGTAAGGTTTCTACAACAGTACCCTGGAATCTTGAGCGGAACAGAAAACAGCACAGTCCACTCTACTAAACAGCTGACGTGGGCAGTTCAAGCCTCTTAATTTTCAAAACCCAGGAGCCCAAAGCTCTCACTTGACTGCATCACTATACCATTGGGCAACATTAGTGGATATAAAAATATTTCTGGTTGCTAGCATAAGTCCAGGTCTCTCCATTTCTGATTATCGAGACTAATGGTTTAGTTGTACTTCAATGCTTTTACTTCTACAGTGAAGATAATTCTGAAACACTAACTGCCTTGCTACCATCTCTTGTATTGTCGCCTTTCCCCTCCCCTACACACACAGTTACCTATTGATCTCTAGAAAGACTCAGCCCAGTTACCCAATATTTTCTTTATCCATCTTGATGAACCCTGGGTATATCACCACTGTGCTTGCCTACTCTAAGAATGCTTCAGTCTCATTCCTACAACCAATTTAGCAATGAAATGAGAATACAGGATGAGTTGGGAGACCCATGTTTATGGAGTAGTTATCCCCTTATTCATACACAAATTCAATTTCCATCTTCAGTAGGCCCATCCACCCTTGGCCTAATCCATTCAGAAATCACCATCACACCCAGTCACATAACAGTTGCCCTTCTTGATCGTGATGCACTGTTGATTTTGAAACTTACAACTTCCCTGCCTTGATTTGGCACCTCCTTTTGGGTTTTCAGGACTTCCAATAACTCTTCCTCTTCAAGACAGTAGGTTCAGTTCTATTCTTCTTGCCCATATAAAGATATGTAGTTAGAAACATTCTTTTTCAGCATGAGGGCTGCAGTGTGGGATCCATTCTAGACATTGAGCTGACAGAGCTGCGGAACACACCATGAGACAGTGTTTAGGAGGAGCGGTAAAATGGGTATCGCTAATAAAGTAAAACATTACCTGTGCTGACTTCAGATGACCTTGTGGATAGGCGTATAAATAAAATACAGTCTCCACTAATGATCTGAGAAAAACATGACATGAGAAAAATAAGAACTGCTAGACTACTGTTCATGGAAACTGATACGTTCTCTGACCTCTCTTAATCTCCTTTCCCTGTTGACAGACAAGGGAGAAGGCATTGATGGAATCATTTCAGATTGGAAGTTTGAGAAAAACATTGGAATGATAAGTCTTTGTGATTTTAAAGTTGTAACACATAGGTATTGAGAGATAAGGCAAAACTAAAGAAAAGCTCCAGGCCTGAAGTAGTTAAGTAGTAATCCAACATTAAAACATTTACTGAATATTTAACTTTAAGTAGGTATTAGCTGTTAATCTTTAGCCAGGCTGGTTTTAATATTTGACATTTAAATTAAATAATCATACCACATTTAATAATAAAGTCACTGTATGTTAAACAAATACTGCTTGGTTATTGAAACCATATGTTACTCTAACCACATTGTAAAGGATTCACATGTTTTCAATAACCATCTGATCTTTATTCACATGGAGTACAATGCACATACTGTACCATGAAATAGAGGGAATCTATTTATGCCAGTTCCAGGGGATTATTTTAGAATAAAAGCATTGAGTTGGATTTTCCCACTGACCCACCTATTTATCTATTGTTTAGATTCTGTCAAAGTTTATAACAGCCTTTCTTCCTGAATTTTTATCCTGTCTTACCTGCATTGCCCATATTGAACAGTCGGTATCACTATTGCTAGTCAACTCCTCATTTTAACCTTAATGCCAACCTCTTTCATTTAGTTGACTGGAAATGATATCATTCCAGGGTGTCTCAGGGATTATAAAAAACATTTCGACCTAAATAGAATATTACCACTTCCAGTTTTACCTCTGACAAATAGGCAGTCACAAGATGTGAGAACAGGAGTTATTTCATTGTGCTCTACTTTCTCAAGCACTATTTTTTTGTAACTTCATTTTGTTTTTAGATATGCATATGGCCCTAATCATTCTCTGAAAGAGATTACAGATGAGTTATCTTAGGACCTGAAGACTTTTCTCAAACCTGGGTTTGTTCTGTGCAGTCACTGGGCCAGACCCAAAGCTGGCAGCCTAGACCATAATCCAGGTCTCCGACATGGTGACAAGAGTTCAATTACTTGAGCCATTACCATTGCCTCCCAGGGTGTACATTAGAAGAAAGCTAGTATTCCCAAAATATACACTAGATTCTTTAGTAGCAAACTTGAAACTGTAAATGGGGGAGGGGTGAACAGTGGAGAGCTCCATCTGGCAGTTTGTCTCTGTCTCAGTCTCGGTGTCTCTTCTTGAATTTTAAAAAAGGGAGTGTGAAGAAGATGGAAAACCAGTATATTTACTTAATTTCTTTAACTTATGTGTAACTATACAAACGATGTTAGGAAAGCAAAGCTCACATTTTCTTTGTTTCTCCTAGATAAGAATCTTTAGCTTAGTAGAGAACGGCTATGCCTATTCTTCATCCTTTTGCACAGGAAAGCTTAGTGTTCTCAGTACTAGGTGTGGATCAGAATTAATTGGACTTAGCATAATTTCTAAGGTCACATCCTGTAGTGAAGCCAATCACTCTAAACAGACAGGGAGCCGTTTAAGTAAAAGCAGTATGATTGTTGCTTTAGGACGACAATTTTGACATCCATGTGTAAGATAAGCCATAATAAACAGAATCCGAAAGCTGTAATAAACAAGGAATCTGAAAGAGGAACACTTTGTTGTAATGCACGTGATGTATGAAGGGTAACGGAAGGAAGTATAACTTGAGATACAAAAGCACAATGAATTTGAAAGATGTTTCTGAAATAGTGAAAACAGATTTGAGAAATAAAAATGGTATGAGGAACAATGAGTAGCAGAAAGATAAGCCAGGATGGTTCTTGGTTGTGCTGTGATAACCCATGGAAGTACGGAGAAGGCTCTCCCCCGCCTCCCATCCATCTTCCATCCTTCTGATTGTAAGAAAGAGAATTCCTTCAAAAACCTCATTCCTTTGTCCCGGATGACGGGGGCAGGGTTTGGGGAACCAGGACGCATGCAGTTGGATGTAACAAGGAAAGAGGAAGTACGTACTCCTGGAAAGTAACATAAGATAGAGGGGTGTTCCCTTCACTCAGCCAGGTGGCTGGATCTTTTATTCCTTGTAATTCTCTTCTAGTGGTGATCATAAATACAGGAAATGCAGGCCCATTTCTGTACCTCGCTTGTTCTCAGGGGCACCTTCCCGGTGATCTGAATCTCTGGCTAGCCTGGGCCATCCCCAGCAGCTTTGCACTTGTGGGACATGATAGGGCTTTGGTTTTGGTTGCTGCCAATGGGAAGCACACATTCGCCTTGGAGGAAAACTAAATGTCTGGGCCATTGCTTTTTCCCTCTACAAGCCAGTATCCTATTTGTAAAAATCCAGATTGGAGGCATGTATATTTTACGCATGTGTAGGTCACAGTTAAAGGATGTCTCTGGACTGGGAATTACTATTCACAATCAGGGAAGGTTCTTAAAGAAGCACAGGATGTTACTTGAACTAAAACTTACCTATTACCAATAATGATAGGACTCAGATAAATGAACTTGATAAAACTTGGTACTAACAGACTTCCTCATTTAGGGAAAATAGACTACAGCTGCCGATTTCCACACCAAAACCTGGTGAGACAGCCTTTAGTGGTTATTATGGTGACATACTACAATTCAGATAGTAAACTGGAGGACAAGTGAAAGCCTAGCACAGATTGCAGGAATTTTATCTTGGGCCATTCCTTTTTATTGAAGAGAATGAAGAAAATACACTGTTTCATTATGAGTATTAGGCTATGCCATAGTCTTTGTTGACAACATGAATTGACCAACATTTTCAAATATTTTTCAGATATGATCTTTCCACATAAAAGAACATAATAGTAGAAAATAGCATTTGCTAGACTACTTAGTTCCCAGGTTTCTCTAGTGTAATGAAAATGGCCTAATGGTTTAATTGTCTATTGAAAAAGCCTTCCTGACCTGCCAAAGGGAAGATGTTTTTAAATACGGATTTTTAGGGGTCCTTCTTAACAGGGAGTCTTGTGAGGATCCTCCTATCAACTTAGGCGGAAAGCTGCCACAGCCCACTGAAGGGAACCTCTTAGGCTCCTTCCAGAGTCTTACGAAACCTCTCTATGGGATAGCTTTTTCTGTGATGTCTAGCCTGACCCGCTCTGTCCCTGGAGGTTGTGTGTCCTACTGCTTCTGGACTGTCACAGGGGAGGTTACAGTGACGCTTCCTCCAGCACTTCATAGTGTTAATCACTAAAGTTAAGCATTTTTAGCCCTTGGCATCCTAGTATATTACTAGACTTGCATCTGACAGCTTCTAACTATCACTGATGGTACTGACCTCATTGTGGAATGATGCCTTTTATTCTGCAATTTCTTCAGAATGCTATAAGGCGACTTGTATATAATACTTATAAACACATAAGTACAAGGTGATTGCTGTTGTTCATTACTGTACCCAACAGTTGATGCCGTTTTGACTTCTAGATTATCAAATAACAGTTTATTATGCATCGATAAAAGTATACAACTTCTGCCTGTTGATGATTATAACCCAAGTTGATTTGTGGCTTGCTCGCTTTTTTATATCACTAAATCATTTGCATTATTCATTAGAAGACAATTCATACCTATTATCTTACATCAGAATAAGTTCCAAATTAAATGAAAGCAAAATTCAGGATTACAAGCTTATTCCAAACAGTTCCTGGCAAGCAAAACTGAAGATGTTTATTTTGGTGCAGTAAAATGTTCAATTTATGCATGGCATTTTCATAATTTTCACTTAAAATGAACTTCTAAGTACTCCTGATATACAAATATTTGAAGTTTTGTCTCATTTTGAAAATTTAATAACTGAAGAAAAGCAAAGCTATTTTTGTGCAGTAATGCTGAGTTTTATAAAATGTATAATCAGCTTTTGTAGTCTATGAGCAATATCCTTGCAGCCAATTTCAGAAAATAAAGTAATCTTGCACATTTTTGCTGTATGTGCTCACACAAAGTGACTGCAGTCCCATAACCCTTGATCTCTAATTTTAATATTAACCAAAATTCCTTAACTAATCATCATGTCAGGCATACAGCCAAGCAACTAAAATTTATTGTTCTTATTCTCTCCATAACCCCATCAAGTAAGTTCTATTAGTTTCAACTTTTAGATGAGAATGTCTTAGGTCAAGCAACTCAACCACATTTACATTATGAGACTCAGGTATGTTTGAGTCTGAATTTGATTGTAACCACCATGTTTTACTGTCTAATCAGCTAACCAGAAAGGCGTTGCCATATTAAGACAAATCATAGGGACCCTACTTTCTTGGGAGTTGCTGTAGTAGCTCATTGCTGACTATTCTTGAGAATCACTCAGTAAGGTTAATCATGAGATTAACATGCTAAGCAGAGATGTTGCACTAGAGGGCCTTTAGCATTCTGATATTACTAGACATGAGTATGATATATTATAATAGAAGTGATGACCTTGACATCATTGTGAAATTCTTTTTTCTATCATAGCCTTTGAAAAACTATGAATATATTACTGATTATTAGCGTAGATCATTAGTATTTAAGAATCAACCTAGCAGTACCTAAAACTTTGCACTGATAAGTATATGCTTCATCTCTTTCATTAAATCTACATGATTTCATTATCAAATCCTTGCCCCCCACTCCCTATTCATTTAAATGATCTGGAGTTCATGAAAATAGTTATAGCTTTGGATGTTCAAGCTAGTCTAATGCCACAGTTTGGCCATATCTGATGGGAGTACCAAGCTGCCCACTAGGCTACCTGTAATCCAGCATTGTCTATTCCAGACCCTTCTAAAATTAGCTGGGTGCGAAAAATTTTTCTGGGCATTGCAGCCTTTTTTATGTGTAATGCATTCAACAACTCTACAGTTTAAAGAACAGGAAATTCAGACCTTGAATAATTATTCATGATCACAACAGAGATCAAATATGAATTCCCGCTTCAATTCTCATCCCAGTGCACACAGCTGCTTTCCAGGACACAGATACACTGATGCACTCCCTGAAAACTTGACCTAAACAGTTCATCTTCTCATTGCTTTGAAGTCAACTGACCTCTCTTGTATTTCACATTGTGCTAATTTTCTTAACTATGCTTTTAAAGAAATCAAATGCTTTTTCTTTCCCCCTTGGACATGAAATACTTTTACAAAGTAGTGTTTGCCGAATTTTCTGTGTCCTCAGGCCTTGAAAGTTGTACAGTGGTTACAGTGTTTAGGACAGGAACCCCAAAGATGATGTGTCTTTACAGTAGTTAGTAACTAAGTTCTGGGGAATCTCATCTTTATAGAGTTAGTCTTTGTTGTGGCTTTCTATAGATTATCTTGTAGGATTAGACAAGCTGCTGGTCTGCCTCACGCTTGGATATTTGTGAGTCAATGGGATTTGTTTTCTTCTAAAATGTTCAAATCAAGCATCCAGGATCTGGTTATTTTTTTTTTTTAAATCTCTTTAATAGTCTGACCAGTTGGACCTGAACAGAAGTCCAGAGAGATTTCTCACTTTCCACTTCCCACCATCAAAGTAGGCAGTGGATCCAGGGGTATGTTTAGAAGCAGCAGCTGGCCAGGGCCTGCAGGGCTGCTGAGTGGGAGCAGCGAAAGGAAATCTGGTCCAGAGAGACCCACGCATCCCATTTCATCCTGAGTGCAGTTTGGACTGTTGAACATTTTGCACAAAAGCTGCATCAGTGACCCACAGTTTGAGTCCCTCAGTTTGGATACTGGACATTAAAAGGTTTGCATTCTCGGTTTTTTTTCCCTCTGAACTTCCCCCAGACTTCTCACTCCTCTATTGACACCCCTTCCTTTGAGCTATAAAAATAGCTTCAGTTTGGAGAGCCTTAATGCACCCAGGTAAAATCACCTTCCTTGGGAATTATTGTTCCCCTATGAATACCCCCAGACAGTTGCAGCCACTTCTTAGCACTAGAAAGATCTTTGATCATGCACAGCTTTATGCTGAAAGGGCAGCTGGAAAGTTTGATTTTTTTTTTTTAAGTGATGTTGAGAAGCATGAGCTGCACAAGAGAGGAGAGCTTTCTGGAAAGAATCACTGGCAATAAAAATATTTTGTCCTTTATAGCCATGTTGCTGGCTCAGAGAACACAAGAAAGGGAAAAGAAAAGCCATGAGAAACTGTAAACAGGGAGAAATCAACTGCAGACGTCAAGGCACAACACAATAGCAAATTGCAGCTCTCACCTGTGATTCCCCCTCTGCGTGTCCCATTCTACCCCTCCAAGCAAGCACAGTATTTCACTCCTAGTACTGAATTACCTTTAATTCTGTATTTCTTTTATATTATTTGTACTTGTTAGCCTCTTTTATGTTGGCGTTATGTGCAGTATTAGTATTTTAAGTTCCCTATGGAAATACAGTTGGAATATTGATCAAATACATTATGCAAGCACACAAGACACACATGTATGTTCTGTCCCTGAGTTACATCAGAGTAACTGTTTTGTGCTGATCTATAACTCAGACCATCGAAGGAGATCTGCAGTGTGAAGTTGCACAACATACACTTATACATGAGAATGTACACACTTAAAGCCAAAAGAGGTAGAAATGTCAGGTAACTTTTTTAAGATTTATGTATTTTTTTTTATTGCAATGTCAGATATATATAGAGGAGGAGAGACAGAGAGGAAGATCTTCCATCCAATAATACAATCCCCAAGTGACCGCAATGGCCGTTGCTGCACTGATCCAAAGCCAGGATCCAGGAACTTCCTCCAGGTCTCCCACGTGGGTGCAGGATCCCAAGACTTTGGGCCGTCCTTGACTGCTTTCCCAGGCCACAAGCAGGGAGCTGGAAGGGAAGTAGGGCTGCCGGGATTAGAACCAGTGCCCAGATAGGACCCCAGCGCATTCAAGGTGAGGACTTTAACTGCTTAGGCCACCGCACCGGGCCCGTCAGGTAACTCTTTAATGGCAGGAGTTACAGAATTCTTTCCTGTTCATTTATTTACCCTGAACATTTTTTACACATTAATTATCTCATGAATCCATTCCATCAAGGATATAAACACATTTTTTCTTAACAAGCTCATTATTTTATGATTCTGCTGAGACTTCAGGAAACAGTTGAATTAATTTCTTACAGTTGTCTCTGTAAGAAAAACATGTGGGCGCACACCCTTAAAAATAATTCTACTCCAATTTATGATGCAGTAGACAACATCCCAAAGGGTAATCTGCACTCCGGATTTTTTAGTGCTGTGAGTCCCATGATTTCAGTTATAATGCAAGCAGTCCACTTGAACTAGCTCCATATTTCTCATTAAATGAAGCATTCCCATTAAGTGAACAGATAAATATGTCAGATATTCACTGAATTATTTACTGAAGTGATGCTGTTAGATTGTATGCTTTTAAGAAACAAATCTAGCTGGCACTGTGATCTAGCAGGCAAAGCTGCTCTGCTACCTGTGGCACCAGCTTTCCATATGGCACCTGTTTGAGTCACAGTGCTCCACTGTCCATTTCAGCTCTCTGCTAGTGTACCACATTTTGGACCCCTGCACCCACATGGGAGACCCAGAGGAGTCTTGTTTCTCCTGGCTTCAGCCTAGGACAGCTCCAGTTGTTGTGATCATGTGGGGAGTGAGCTAGTAGATGGAAGATCTCTGCCCATGTCTCTTTCTCCCTCTTCTAAATCTGACATTCAAATAGATCAGTATTTCTTAAATTCAAACTTCTTCACTAACATACATGTAAAAAAAACACTGATCTTCATCATGTTTGCAGTTTATATTTGTTCAAGAATCATAAATGTGAGTGGTCATAGCTCACTTGAGGACACATTCAAAACACTTGAATTCAGACCCATTTTTAGAGACAAAGGTGGGGAGAAGTGGGAGGCAGTCTCAATGGCCAAATCTTCACCTTGCAAATGCTGGGATCCCTTATGGGTACCAGTTCATGTCCAAGTTGCTCTGCTTCCTTCCTGCTCCCTGCTTATAGCCTGGGAATGCAGTAGAGGATGGCCCAAAACCTTGGAAACCTGAACCTGCATGGGGTACCCGAAAGAAGTTCCTATCTTCATATTGGCTCAGTTCTGGTTGTTGTGGCCATTTGGTGAGTGAACCAGCAGATGGAAGATCTTTATGTCTCTTTATCTCCGTAAATCTTACTTACTTTTCCGATAAAGGCACCCGACTCTATGAGGAATGTACATAGCATTTATTCATCACAACTGGCTACTGACACTTTCTCTTGGTTGTATACTTGGAATTGGTGAACACAGGCTCATCAATAACTAAATGTCCAGGATGAGAATGGGGTGGATGGAAGCATTATGATAAAAATATCAAACTGCCAACTGGAGGTTTTGGCACATTTGGTAGTCCTATCAAAATGACTCATTTAGGTGAGAATAATAAATCTCCCCTCCCTCATTTAAGTGAAAGAGGGATGGAAAAATAACTTCAAAAGGAGACACATTTGGTTTTAGGAGAGTTGAGCAAACCCTGTAAAATAGACTAGTATTTACGACAAGCCTCTAAAAGATAGCATTTCTAAAACATCAGTTCATCCTAGTCAGAGTTTACCTCATAAGCTGAGACCTCAGGGCTGGTTGGCTCAGGATATCAACATTGAAGACTCAGGGTCTTTAGTTGTGTCATGTGTATTGTCATGTAATAGCATGTTTAAAACATCTATAACTTCTATAGATTGACAGCCATGTCTTTGAAGTGGACAAAGTAATAAGGGTATTTTCCTTTTCCTAGAGAATGTTAAGGTATTTACACCTTTTGTAAAGTTATAATACTACTTACACCTGCTAACCACTAACTAGATTAATATATTTGTAGGTAACTTTTGAGTTGCTAGGTTAGACTGTGTTAAAATGTGCTAACTTACAGAAATAAGAAACCCTTTTATTTAATTATAAACCTACTGTGGGATATCAAAATACACTACTCCAAAGCATGATGTTTGGGCTTGTTGATTATTTGATGTTTAAGGCACTTGGCAAGAAAGAGTGTGCTCCTTGCATCTACTTTTTTCCATTTTTCGCTGAAAGCAGAGACAGGATGTTCATGCAAAATGCTTCTTCTCTGTACCAGTGGGAAGAAAAGATGTTTCTTTTACCGGAAACGGAAAGTCAAGCTTCAAACAATCTGTCCCAATTTCGCGGGGATTTTCTGACCAACAGGTCCCTGAAACCACCGAGGGGGTGAGACAACAGCAGCAAGAACCACCAGAGACAGTCTGATCGAGCATGTCCATTAATTGCAATGCAAGCACAAACTTACAGACTACGAGAGGGGAAGGCAGAAGGGCATCTCCCAACAGTCCTCCCACCTAACAATGGCACTGTAATTGGCTAGAAGGCAAGTCTGTCTCTCCAGACCCTCCAATCATGTAGCAGCTTATATACAGCACACATGATTGGCAGGTAAGCTGAAGGTCATGCACACCACGTGTGGCTGGCAGGCAACCTGGGATTACACTGACTTGTCAGAGCTGCTTATCAAGAAAGTCCCAGCACAGCTTGTCCAAAGACAGAAGAAAAACTGGGGTGCACCCACTGCTATCGCCCGTATAGCCAGTGATTGGGTTGGGTTTAGGTCTGGGTGAAACAAGGCCATTGTCAAAGGTTCCCCTGGGGACATGCCTGTCACTTCCTTGTGACCTCCCACATAGGCCAAGCAGGCAGAGATCCAGAAGTGATCTCCCACGCTAATTAACCTTCCTAAATTAGTGTTTATCTTGTCAGTCATGTTGCCCATTACCAAACCCCTTTGCCTTGGACTGGCTTTTTTTTTAAGATTTATTTTCTTGAAAGGCAGAGTGGCAGGGAAAAAGGTACACACACACACACACACACACACACACACACGAGAGGAGAGGTCTTCCATCAACTGGTTCACTCCCCATATCAACATGACAAGCTTTGTAATGTCTTTACAACCTACAGCTCTGTATCCAACATAGAATGTAAACTTTCAGCCCTAACTCAATAGATCCTCACTGTCCTTATGAAAACTTCCATGGATGAAATATTACTAAATTTGTATGATTTCCTCCTATCATTTTGTTTCTTTCCACTTAATTCTTAGGCCCCACTGGAGGCTCTGTGTGGATAGAGGAGAAATGCTGCCTCCTCTACATCATAAATCCTTACACTCAACTTCCCCCTCCGATGTTGGACTGTATTTTCAGCATGGTACTGACTGCTAGGTGCTGTGTCCCCCTGATTGGCATTCTTCTCAATTTCCCTCGGTCCCATTCTTGGTAAAGTATCTATGATCTGCTATTTCTAATCTTTACCACTGCTGTTCTCTAATAACTACTTCTTTCCCCCTTGTTCACTTTGCTTCCTTACTTAATTCACCTCCTTATGCCCACCTTTCAAAACCGCTCCCTTCTGCCTGGTTGCTATTGCTATGTGGCTTTTTGAACCTAGTATGGTTGTTAGCGGCCTGGTAATCTGTTTTAATCTTCCTTTGTGTTTTGTATAAATTACATTATCTGATTTCATTTTGCATGATACAGTTACTTAGGCTCAGGAAATTCCCTTTCAACCCACCTCCCCTGCACTGTTTTCCCCTGTGTTTTAACCATAGTTTAGTCCATCAACAACAGTCACAAGCCCATCATTCTGCTATTTAAGTGTATTCTGATGTTGTATAGAGAATGGTATAAAGTCCTTATGAGATGGCTTATTTCATTGAGAATGATTGTCTCTAGTTGAAGCCATTTGGTTCAAATGGTAGAATCTCATTCTTTTTAAGGGCTGAGTAATAATCCACAAAGTGTACATACCACAGTTTCTTTACCCACTCCTCTTACAATGAACATCTGGATTTTTCCATGCCTTTTTGTCATAACAGAGGATTAACAGGTTAAAATATGAATACTTTAAAACATCTTTTGCATTTGTACCACAGTCACCTTTATGCATAGCCAAGGGAAATAAACTACGTTTTAAGAAAACTTTCCAAATTATGTGTCATGCTGTACAGAGTGCTACTTGGCTTTCATATGACAAAGATCATTCTCTTCTATGTTTCCCAAACCAAATGAAAGGCATTCTACAGGGAACACTATTTTCTTTTCTCATGACACATATTCATTTTTCTCTCTCTCTCTCATTTCCTAATGGAGAGAAATACTAGACCTATTTTGAAAAGGTAGATTGGATAGAAAATATGACTGGAAAGATATATTTTCTGCAACAAAGGACAGTAAGCAGGTGCAGCACTAAGTTATGAGGTCTTTGCTCAAAAAACATCTCTCAGATGAGGCATCACAAAGCCGCCTCTCTCCGTATCGGTGACTGTTTGAGTTGTACCTGCTCCCTTTCCAGTTCCTTCCTGATGCTCCTGGGGGATCCGATGGAGTTTCTGGCTTGAATCTGGACCAGCCCCTGCTGTTAGAACTTTTGGGGAATACAGCAACAGATGGAGGATCACTCTTTGTCTCTTCATTTATGCCCCTGTCTCACTCTGAAAAATATTTTAAAAACCTGCACTCCAGAGAATCACAATCTTTCTAATGCTTCTGCCCATGTATCTACAACTGCAGGTTGCTACCTTTTCATGAGCTCATTATTTACCTCCATCTACTATCCCATACACTTTCCATCTGATTGGTTTTTAGGATATCAGTTTAGAAACTTATCCCCTTGGTTTTCATTATTCTCTGGAGACTTACATTATAATGTTTGCTCCTATACTTCTTTAATAAAGTTAATTATTATACATTATATCTATACATGTTATGGAATGAGTATAATTGACTTTATTACTGCTTGCCTTAAATAGTTACAGTATAATTCTCTAGATCAATCTTTTTATACTCAAAGATATCTAAGGCATCTTAAAGCACATAATAGTTTATTCTGCAAAATAACGCTTAATAAAAACAGTCTGTGGCACAGGATGAGTCTTTGTGTCTGAATATGAAAAACCATCAATTATAACACACAGTTGGTCAAAAGTCTTGACTATGATCAGAATAAATACATAAACTACTTCAGAAAAGAGATCTGTAGAGGAATAAACAATGAAGAGAAAAACTAAAATCTTTGTGATCCACTACATGACAGTTTGCCATGTAATACCATTTTTATAGCAGATAGGAATATTCCTAATATTCCTAATAGCAGTATTAGGAATGTGTCTGTTAAAATAAGATAGGTCAAATAAATTTTATTTCACCAATGATAAGTAAGTCAAATATTCCCAGTCAACTTCTCCATGTATTTTCTTTACTTTTCATATCCTTTGTTCTGTAATTGGTATTTTCCAACCCTGGCAACAATAAAACCTGGAACGATCTCAAAAATAGATTCCCACATACATCTACTCATGATACCCTAGTATTTCTGAACTTTTAAGTGGGGCCTAGAAATGTCTGACTTGCTTCCAGAAAATTCTTATGAAACATTCAATCCTGAACACTAAGGAGTGTGTGAGTAGATCCTGAAGCAGATGTGCTGAGATGTGAGAAAGGAAGAAACAGAATGACTTTTCTATCCACATACTGCCTCTCAATACACATTATATACACACAGAGCCTGCAAGATATGTAAATGTGTGATGGTTGTGTGTGCCTGAGGGGTCAGGAACTGAGCTGAACAGGAATAGCTGCCTCTGACCAGCCTTGATTACAGAAATAGCTGTGTATAAATATCCTGTCCTAAATGTGTTTGACCTGCCAAGGCTTAGTTTACTTTTCCAGCTGAAGTCCTCAAAGGGCACTAAGCTTGGGTGCATTTGCTTGGCTCTCGGTCTCTGGCTTCTGGGCCACTGTAGGGGCTTTCTGTTCCAGAGACACTTCCAGAGCCTGGCTCCTCCAACAGCATCTCCATCATCGCCCTCTGTTGCTTACATCTTATCTTGGTCCTTAGCACCATCCCAGAACCCTGGAGTGAAGCACATCAGCTCCCCTTGGGTCCTGTTTGTAGATCTCCCTGGAAAGTTATCTCTATTAACTACACATTGGCAGTGACACAAGGAACAGTGGGTGGAGTGTGTGTGTGTGTGTCCATGTGTGCATGTGTGTGTTTAGTCTTTTCAAACCAGCTGAGTTACTTGATTAATTTTCCCAAAGAGGATTAAAAAAAAACTTCTGTCTCATGACTTCAGTTTAACATTTGGACTCGGTGTAAACAGGGGCATGAGGTGAACAGGACAGCAACAAATCTCAGCTTGGAGCTCCCCACTCCGATTTTCATTGCTCAGGCCTATCACTTTCTAATCAGATAGTGGCCAATGAGGCTTTGTCTCCGGGATCTCTGCTCACTCAAACAGGAGAATTATAGCAAATATCATAAGATTTACTCCAAAGTGACTTTGATTTTCCTTAGATGTAAGTGGTTAGTAGCCTGGGTTATTGAGAAAAGGCTATGATGAAGATGAGCAATCAAATCCATTTCCAGAAAAAAGGGCTGCTTTGGGTCAGACTAGCTGTTATCTGCAGGCTGGTAAACAGGCAGGAGGCAAGTGACCTCCTAGCCAGAGGATCTGCCACATGAGCAGCAACTGACCAGCTGGCTCACAAGTGCCCTGCTGACCATTCAAGGGAAACAGTTTTCTCACTTGGCCCAGTAGGCTTTGAGCTGGAGCTCTCTCTATGACCCGAACACTCAAGATAAATCAAATACATTATCTCAGATTTCTCATTTTAGAAACACAGAGACACATTTCACTGGCTGTACAGTCAATTTTAGGCCCCAAAACAAACAAGTTAACATTTGCCGTTAATATTTGTAGATTATGATGCAAGTTTGTATATATAACGTATACCTTCTAAGATGCAATAGCCACAGTGTTTAAGATTTATCAAAGGTTAAGAGCTGAGACATGCACTCTGAATTTAACAAAATGTTCTCATAACTTTAGGGAAACTCCATTTTCATAGTAGCTTAGCTGACAAAAACAAAAGACAGGTCTGTGGTAAATGAATAATGCTCTAAATCAGAAGCTGTGAATAAATGATTCAAAACTTTGAGATAAAAAATGAAATATCTAGTTGTTTGAGCTGTTGCATATTAGTGGAAAGAATCTAAAGCTGTGATCATCTAAGTTAAGAAAAAATTCTGTGAAACTTCTATATGTATGTAGATGCATATTATTCTATTTTGAGACATGTGTTCTATGTATGATATCAAATTCACAATGTAGGTATTTGTCTATGTGTTGCCCAAAAATCTTCCATGTTTCTCCATCCTCAAGTGTTTGCATCATGTATCACTGCTTCCTGTTGGGTTTGTTGGCAATTGATAGGTCAGCATACGCAACACTTTCTCCTTCTTGACCCACAAGCTGGAAGAGATCCACACTCATCAGCTACTGGCATGTCCTCCCCCTCGATTCATGACACACTGGGTCCAGTCATGGACAAGAATTTAATTGCAGATCAACCATCTGCTTAATATGAACTACATCTGCCAGCAGCCTCTTGGCAGCCTGAGCAGTGAATTTTTTTTCTAAAGGAAAAAAGAATTATTCACTAAATGGCAGTAAGGAAAAGATTTTCCTAATGCTTTCCCTCTTAGACAACCTTAGATCTTCTAAGGCCAAAGCCATGCTTGGAAAATAGCATCATCATAACTGAAGGTCATAATCAAGAGACTTAAATATTTCCCGGAAATGTAAATGAAACCTGATGTGGATCTTTGAGACACTTTTTTTTTTCTCACACTAGTTAAGACTTCAAAGAAAGTAGGCTAAACAAATGACCTAAGAGAACTAAGTGTAGACATGATTTCGAATGTGGTACTCTCATCATAATTTCTTTCCCTGGAATGGGTATCCTATTATAAAAGGTCTTCATATTGTGAAATACTGTTTCTGTATCATAAGACTATTAAGATAGAAGACATTAGTAAAGAACATGTTACGATGGGTGTTGACTGATCTGCAAAAATGTATTCATTTTAATTGTGAGAAGTTGAGAGAGAAGAGAGAGATACTATCTGTTGGTTCACTCAGATGCCTACAATGGCTGCAGTTGGGCCATGCCTAAGTTAGGAATGAAGAACTCATTTCAGATCTCCCACCATGGTGTCAGGAACTTAGCCACTTGAATTATCAACTGCTGTCTTCCAAACTATCCATTGAAGGGAGATGGGATCAGGATGCAGAATCCGGTATCCATTTGAGGTACTCTGGTACCAGATGCAGGCATCTCAGTGACTCAGCTACCAGGCCACCCATCCCACTGCTCTCTTGAAACAAATCATGGAATTGAAACCCAGAGCTATAAGGTACACTTAGCAGAGTCTCATTCGATTCTTAGCAAAATTCTGAGCCTCATTTTCTTAAGACTGTGGGAATCTTTGAGAATTGTATGCCCCTTTGCCTACCTTCGCTTCCCATTTCAAAAAGTAATTGAAAACTTCAAGCTCATGCCTAGATTCAGCTCCAGTTAAGCAAAAAAAAAAAAAAAAAAAAAAAAAAAAAAAAATCAAAGAGCAATTCCATCTACTGTAGTTGACCAACACTGCACTGGAAGGTAAAATTTCAGATGTACATATACGTGATGACAGAATCTTTTTGGCCCATAGAGCTCTGTGATTGATAACTTTCTTCCTACGATTGAACACTAAAGCTGACTTAGTCAAGTAATTCAGGCCGAGTCACACATTAATGTTCCCCAAATTTAAACAATGGCCTTTCTATAATTGCTGTATTTCCATACCATATTTATTATTGTACAATGCTCACACCAAATTAATTTTCTTTGCATGGATATTATCTCATCAAAATATGTCTAGTTCATTACCATATTTGCAGAATAAAATGACAATGACACTTCATATTTTTCAGATACAGAAATGATAGGAAATGTAAGTATAACTGGCTCATTGCATTAATGCAAGACTTTGTACAGGAAAGTAGAAATCCATGTCATGGAATAGCTCTTGTGAAGGTTTTTTATTGTTTCTTCTTTAACATAGTAAACACTGTGTTAGCTATCAAAATAATTCAGATTGTTATGCTTCCTCATTCTAACTACCTCTCCAATTTTCCTCTCACCCAAGATGAAACCTTGGGCAAGTTCCTTAGTTTATATCTCTTTTGGCAGATGCCCAAGACTGGCTCATTGGGTATATCTGCAGATTCTATACCACGGCGACCCCTTTTCATCACTGGGGCTCCCTAACCTATGTTCTCCTTTAGTTCAGTAATGTATCCAAGCAGTACTTATAACCTGACCTTTTTTTATCAGCAATTACTGACCATTTCCTCATCTTTTGGGGGTCATTTCTACAACCAGTCAAGATGATTTGAGATGAGGTGAGAATTCTTTTTTTTTTTTGTATTAAAAATTTGTTTATTTGAAAGAGCAACGAAGAAGCAGTAGACAATGAGAGAATGCGAGAAGACAATGATGAGGGAGAGAGGGAAAGAAAGAGAACAGATCTCATCTCTTCTATCCACAGGTACCCACAATGTCTGCAGTCAAAGCTACGAGCCAGGAAGTCCATCTGGGTCTGTCACATGTGTGGCCACGTCTCGGGTCCTGTGGACTTTGCTGCCTTTAAAATGCATGATCAGAAAGCAGCAGAGGAGGGTCGGTTTCAAGGGAACTGACAGGGCTCAGCTGCCAAGTCGGACATGGAATGCTGATATCAAGCACAGGGACTGAACTACTGCTTCTCAGGGCTAGTCCTCCACATTTCTTGGTGATCTGTTAATTATTTTTTATTTTCAAAGTATATCTATAATTGTGTCAAGAATAGATTTTGTAAATTTTACACACACATACACACACCCATATGCTTCCCAAAATATAACCAGAGTTTCCTCTCTTGCCCTGTCTCCTCCTTCTTTATTCTTCCTTTTCTTTGTTTTTTTTCTAACTGCTATTTACTTTCCACTTAATTATAATCACAAGCTTAGTTTTTGCAAAGCTACCTCACTCATAGTTAATTGCAAATTTCTCTTCCACTGGAAAAAAAATTTTGACCATCCTACCAAAAATTCCCTCACAGCGCTTACTCTCTCTTCTGCTGCTGTTACTCCTCACAGCATCAACATCACCTGATAGTATCCCATTTATTTCTTTATTGATGCCTTCTCACTTCCCTCTTCCATTGGCCCATACTTTTTTGTTTTTAGGATTCCATGGCTATCCCTAGGCCATTTCTCCTTAACACTTCTGTGTAGACATTGAGAAAAATCTTAGGACCGGCAAATAAAATCTGGCTATGTGGAGTTTATTCTATTACTCTGCTTTAAAACCTTTTTGGTACCACTAATAGATTTTCAAAAGCTGGGCATGTATAGGTATTCTGTCACTTAAAGTGGTTCTGTATTTAAACAACAATAAGAAACAGCTAAAATTATTATTCATTTACATCTGTAGCCTTAGATGAAACATTTGTAAATGTTTTCTTGAAAAACAACAGGAGTGTGTGCGTGATACCTCTCGAGTTTCAGTAACTGGTTTGAGAGGCTACAATATAAATATATCTCTAATTCTCAATCTTTTTGGCTACTCAAATATCTTCTTTCAGAAGCCTAGGGTGGGAATGAACAGCATTCAAACACAAGAGAGTCATCAAGCTTTAATAAATACTAGTAGTCTCAGAAGAAATTTTAAAAATTATTTAAAGAATTCCCTGTCAGCAAAAAACAGATAATGTTATCTCTTATGTATCAAGTAAATTCTTACTCAGGATTGCACAGTAAGCAAAACAGATGATATCCCTGCAGCTTTCATTGAAAGAAAAAAAGTATGGGTGTAGGGTGCTGTAGCCTACTGGCTTGCATCTGGCAGGATCCCATATGGGCATCTGTTCATATCCCAGATGCTCCACTTCCCATCCAGTTCCCAACTTGTGGCTCTGGAAAGCGGTAGAGGGGAGAATTCTTTTCTACAGGAGGATTAGATTTCACAGCACACCATGACACTCTTCTGATTACATTAACTTTCATGTGTAACTTAGAGGTAGGTGATGGATGGGTTAATCTTGGCACGGTAGTTTTTCTTTTTTTAATATGCTAGTTTGTTCTGTATAGTCTAGCACTTGACTATAAGATAAGGGGTACTGAAAAATGGCACTTTGTCCTTCTTTTATCAAGACTAGCCTTTGGATCATCTGAAAAGCTCAAAAACCAAGAGTTCTACTTCAAAATTCTGACGCTACATAAATATAGCTAAAATGACAATTTCAACAAAGTTATATTACATAGCAATTTATAGTCAGACCACACTTTAAAAAGGAATGTCAGGGCCCATTTGATAATTTGAGCTCTTTCTATTGCAAGTCCCCACTCTAAGAGGGTTCATGATTTAATAATGTAGAAAACTACGCATAATAGAATTTGAGAATTTGTTTAACTGAAATGAATAAAAGCTAACCAAATTTAAAATGTGACTCCACTTCAGTTTAATTTGAAATGTGATCTGTACTCCTGGCTGATGGAGTCCTGAAAGCTCGATATGCCATGAACAGAGACAGATATATGGGGGGGAGATCCATTTAGGTTATAGCATTCGTCAATTATGGGACGCTTACAAGTAGATCCTCTAAGACTTTGGTTGTCGACCTAACCTGGGCAGCAGGCCAGTGGTTGGTGAATGAATGAAAATGCTAATTTAGCAGCATTTTTCCCTGAAAATTAGCAAAGTAAAAATATGGCTGTTGATACTCTAGGTTTCATCAACACTGACGAAATTTAAGATTACGTTTGGAATTGCTGGATATCAGCTGGTTTTGCATTTACTTTTGGCTCAAGTTTCTAGAAAAATATTTGTGCACAGAAACTTAGGAGGTCAGTGAGAGAACAGTAAGAGAGAACCTTGAGGTGTCTCACAAGGGCCTGTGACTGGTTTCTGAACACACACACAAACCAAGGGCTGAAAGGATCAGGGTTCTGTTGATGCTTTGAGCGATGAAGCAGAGCCAACTGAGGAGTAGACCGCATCCTTCTACAGAGTGGTGATGGCAGACAGAGAAGGTTTGCTGGATGAAGCTGTTGCCAAGGCAGGTCAGGGGACACAAGCCAAGGTTCGTGGGAGTGGTAGCATGTGGAGGAGCTGCAGTAAAACATGCAAGACACCTGTGAGGAAACCTAGACATACTAGGGAAGACTTCAAGTGGCCAAAACTGTAGCCATTAACTGCTGGACAGAGAATTGGGTTGCATGAGACTCTGGACCCACAACATGATGGGCCAAACCCCAACAAGTTGTCTGTCTGTTACATGATTATCCTTTTTTAAAAAAAGATCCATTGCTTGCCCTCTGAATTTAGCAAGGAGAAGCTTGAAGAAAAATCAGGTTATCTGTCTAACCCTATTTTCCATTCTTGAAAAATTCCTAGCTAAAGATCGTACCTTGTAATTTACCTTTGTAGTTTAAAAGATTGAAAAGATAGAAAAGTACTCAAAGAACTAGATCTATAAACAACGATGAAATGACAGAATCCCAGTATCTCCTTTCCTGAGAGGCTGACACACAAGAAATTACCTATTACGGGAGCCAGGAAGAAGGAGAAAGAATGGGCAGAAGTCCAGGACTGTCTGTGCAACAAGTAAAATGGACTTTAGTAAGCTCCCAGCATGAGGTGCTAAACACCACAGAACTGAGTCATGCATTGGTACATTATCAAAGATAAACTGTTAGCAAATGAATCGAAATTCTTGTGCCACTGCAGTAAAAGAGCGGTTTCTGAGCTCATGCTCTGTCTAGGCAAGCTTTTGAGTTTTTCCTTGGATGGTTTCCACACTCATGCTCCTGCTTGAGGTGACAGACTACACAACTGTAAGCAAGAGTGGTATCATGACGGGAGATGGTGGAATGGGACTATCTGGTATGGGAAGAATAGCCTTCTCTGAGCAATGTGAATGATGAGTACTGGGTCCAGGCACATACCACACTGCTTCGTTTTCTCTGACAGCCTATTTACCAACATGAACGTTAGGTCAGTAGTTGTTACTGACATTGGCTAAAGCACCATAATGATCAGACGGCCTTGTTCCAACAAGCCAGTTAAATTTATCTGGTACACACACACACACACACACACACACACACACACGGCTCTATTAATGTTTGTCATTTATTGTACAGTGCAAACACTGCAAGTCAACATTTTTTAGTATAATCACAAAGTCAGGTAATCACTATACTTGATCTTACAACATTTCCATTATGCCAGAAAGAAACCCCATAAGTATTTTTTCCTATTGATTTTTAAAAATTATTTATTACATTGGACTATCTGACACAGTTTCATAGGCTCTGGGGTTCCCCCATCCCCTTCCCATGCCTTCCCCCCCTGGTGGATTCCTCCACCTTGCTGCAGTACTGCAGTTCAAATTAAGTCGAGATTCTTTCGTTGCAAACAAATACCAAGCATAGAGTCCAGCATCTTATTGTCCAGATAAATTCAACAGTTTCTTGGGAAGACCATCTCTGGTCTGAAGGCAGAGCTGGCAGAATTTCGTCCCGATCAATTAGAAGCCACAGCATAACATCAACAACAATTTACAACATTATGGAATTAATTGATGTGGTATTGAGTAATCAGTATATTATAACAGTGCAAGTTCTTAACCACATCCTGTGACTACTTCATTGACCCTTCAATTTTTGTTTGTACACAGAACCGGCTGCTATACATCTTAAAGTGGCTATAGGGTACTATTCAGCTGTCTCGTGTCTCTTTTCATTTTAGTATTTAGCAGTTTATTGTGTTGACGCATAATTTTGCTGAACTTGGTAGATTTTAGGATAATCTAAACTGGCTTATAAATCTAACAAGGCCTTTGTCAACAGTTGAGGTGCAGAACAGTTTTAGGAAGGGTATGCAGAGAAATCCTCCATCCCCTAGTGAGGAGTAATTAATCTTTGTGTCCTATCTAGTAAGGTATATGTGGATCCACGCTGATCATGTCCTGTTTGGTTCTAAGCTTTCCTCGAATTTCTCTATCTATTCCAATTTTGGGGAGTTGGAGGGCTCTGGAGCGGTCCTGATGGTCACTGCAAGCAAGGGTGGGGATCCAAAGTTGGAACCAAGTAAGGACCAGGAGAAGCTCCTCTCCCTAGTCCCGAAGGGAGTTTGCTGTTCTTCTGTTTCTGCAGATCCCTGAGGGCTAGTGGCTGTTGTTCCAATGACCTTGGGTTCTATGAGGAAGGATTTGGGCCTCTTCCAACCCATGTGGTAGATCCAGACGGGGCTGGGTAACCTCGGAGTTCTCAGCCACCGAAGGCACTCTAATTCCCCGTGTTCTCCTTGTCTGTTGGGATGTAGTCCTTGGTGCCCATACTGATAGTCCTTGGTGAGGATCCGAGTCATCAGGGTTGGGATACAAGCCTCCCGCTGTCCTCCTGGTCCACTCTGGGAAACCCCATAACTGTTAGTCATTACCCATTTCTTCTGAACCCTCCTCCCTCAGCCCTTGCAATCACTTGTCTATTGTCTCCATATATTTATTTGTCCTGGACATTTTTAAAAAGATGAAATTATACAATAGTATTTCATTACTTCTTAGTGTATTTTCAAGTTTTATCCATTTATTAACATGTATCAATATTTCATTCATTTTTATGGCTGAATAATTCCTTTGTTTGGATGTACCACACTTTCTTTACTCCTAACTAGATAATTTTGTTAAAGTTATTTTTATTGGAAAAACAGATTTTACAGAGACAGATCTTCCATCTACTGGTTCACTCCCAAAATGACTTCAGTCAGTAGTCAGAACTGAGCTGATCTTAAGCCAGGGGCTTCCTCCACGTCACCTTTGTGATGCAGGGTCACAAGGACTTGGATTGTTCTCTGGTCTCTTCCCAGGCCATATGTGGGTAGCTGAATTAGAAGAGGAACTTCTGGGACATGAGTTGGCACGATGGAATCATCTTAAGGGAGATTATTTTCTAGAAACAGTTCAGCTATTATTTAAAGGAGCAGGATCAGTGGTAGGCATGTGTGGATGGAAACGAATTCACTGACAGCACCCAGGCTGTTAAAAGAACTCGATAGTAGCTAAATGCTTTCCTAAGAAGGGAAACTTCAGCTATTATCTGTTAAGCCCAATCTGTTTGAGCCTCAAATTTATGATGGAATCTAGGTGTAGGAAGGAATTGCAGAGGTTGAAAAAATAAAATTGTCAGTGTACTTGAATAATGTAACATGAAAAGATAGGACCTCCTGTTACCTAGCCTCAGTTCTAGGCTTCGGAAATTATGTGCCCCGCTACCCTCTCAAAAGGCAACTCTAGTTGCTCGAATATCTTCTAGATAGTGAGGCAAAGTTTTCTTCAACAATGTTAAGACTTGAAATTGTGACATTTGAAGGTTTGTGTGTGTCATATGCACTATTAGGAAAAATTTGCAAATGACTATAACTGCACAAAATTTAAAGTTAAAAATTTGATCTTCTTACAGTGTCTTATGCCTCTTTTTGTCATTGTTTTTAAACTGAGGCTAGGGATAGGTGTTTAGAGCAATCTTAAGAATGATTAAATCATTCATTTTCCAGACTAGAATGCCTGGCTCAAGTCCTGACTATTCTGCTTTTGATTTAATTTATTGATGATTTGCACTCAGGCACTTGGATCCCTGCCACCCTCATGAGAGACCCAATTTGAATTCCAGGCTTCTACCTTTAGCCTGACCCAGCCCAGCCCAGCCCAGTCCTTGCTGTTACAGGCATCTGAGGAGTAAATGAACAAATGACAACCCTCTCCCTTGCTCTCTCCCCGCCCCCCCTCTCTCTCTCTCACGCACACCCCCCCCCCCACATAATTTACTCTCTTGCACAGACAGATCCTATGTCTCAACTAAGGTAAAAATGAGAATAAATTTAAAATTGAGACTACTGAAAAGAAGTGAGCTACTGTGGTCAACAGCATCGAAACTTTGTGATCTCTCTAGGAAACACAGAAGGCTGCACAATACAGGTTCCTAGGTGAGGCATGTAACCTTTTTATATCTTCCAAGTCTTGTTCCAGGTAACCTTGATTTTGGCAAAGTGTAAGTTGCTCTTAAATTTCCAGTCCACATGGCTTTGAAAGGAAACACATTTGTTGTCCAGGGAGATGTTTCTGATCTCTTTTCACTTACCTCATCAAAGTATATGCTCACTCTGCCTATTTGTCTAAGAAGCCTCATTAGGAGCTCATTTTATTAGTCCTCTTACCAGAATTTCTTTCATGTTACAGCAGGAAGTTAATATTTCTTGCATGTAAACCCCTAAAATCTCCTCAATCTGGAGTGATTTATAGCTAGTCTCAGAGGCCAGACAGAACTCTTCCTTCATTGGCTCCTGGGTGCTCCTGGGAAATCAGCTCACACCTCACATCCCACTTCATAGGCTCTGCGCCGCATGAGATCAGAGCAGAGAGTCCATTTCTGGCATTTACAACATGTGCTTTTGAACCTTGGGTTCTGTCACCTTTTATACAACTTTTTTTTAAAAAAAAAAATGTGTTCTAATAGGCCGTTGGATCAATTCAACAACTCTCTGGCCGGTCTGGCTCCCTCAGAGAGGAGAAATGTTAGGAAAACAGTTGATACCTAGAAAACTTTCCAGACTTTGGGATAAAAGTGGTCAGCAATGCCATGGATTCCTTTGGATTCTGCTTCTATAGATCTGGTTTCTACATACTTCTTGTTCTAGATCTTGGATCACTTAGCGCATCCTCTGTATCTCTGTTCATTTTGTGGGAATATTTTCCTTAGGATCTTTCTATGCAGTTGCCTTAACTTACAAATGTACTCCCCAGCACATGAGAGCCCTCAACACATTGCTGCAAAAATTGTTGTCATATGTATGCGTACAGTATGAGAGTACTCTGAAAATTCAATGAAAGTTAAAATGTAAAAGTAATTTTAGTATATTTTAGTAAAAATACACATGTGGCATTTTTTAAAGTTCATGGCAATGTACATTACAGAAATGTATCCACAGCTTTCAGTTGTTTATTTCCTAAGCGATTTGAGGTTCCCTCATATTTATATTCTTGTGTACATCTCTATTAGACAAACCCTGGTGCTGCTGCCACTCAAGAAGGAAAAACACTCACAGCACTGGAGTTATTTCAATATTTGAAAGGAAAAGACCTTGACCATTTTATCTTTCCATCTTGACTTACCCAGTATGCCACGTATTTGCTTCATTTCCCATAAGTACAGGCCATTGTCCTACATTGGCATTTTTCTCCTTATTGGGTCAAGATTTGCTCTGCAATTTCCAAATCTCAATCTGTTTTCTAGGGTACATTCACTTTTATCAGAAAATCAACTATCATTTTTTAAAAGCCTTATGTATGCCAGGTAATATAATCAATTCCTATTTTTCAAATCTTTCTCCAATTTATCTTTCTCCAATTCCTTTCTGTCTCCATAATGAAAGGCTTTCAAAAGTAAAAGATGACTGTTTCTCATTTCACATTCTGAACTTACAAAGACTTTTAGGATCTTTCTGTTTCTTTACAATGTCTAACTATTGGAGGAAGGAGAATGTGTTCATACAGCTCCCCTTTACATCTTCCCTCCACCACTACTTCTGGCTAATGAGTACACACTGTTTTATGGTATTACAAAGGAATGTGGAGCTGTCATTTCAGGAGATGTTGGTCTTCAGAAAACTCTACAAATCTGTTCAGTAAGTATTGGTTAAATACTGTTTTCAGTGAATTAGAAGTGAAAGTTTCATATGTTAATAATGTATTGAATTATGGAACTGTTGCCATGATCCCTTTTCTAAAAGTGTCACTCTAACTGAAACTCATTGCTTATGATCCATGTGTTCTCGCTTTCGATGGAAAGTTATAACCATGTATTGACACTTTGATCACTCATGGTCTATGTCTAACCCAATATGGGTGATCTTGCATCCAATCCCAGCTGGTAGAAAAACAGCTAGGGACTCTTGACAGTGGCAACAACCTCAGTTCTATCCATTGATCCTTCCTGAACATAATCCTATAGAAAGATGCTAATATAGGACACTCCCCACCATATTGTAAGTTCTGCTTTGATTTGCTTATGAAAGTTTAAGTGATTTGAAGAATTTATAAAATTGAATGGACTTGTAAAAAATCTCTGTGAATGGTTTAAGCTTGTGACTACTAGTAGTCCTAACGTTTTTTCAGTGTTTGATTTTCTGGTTTAAAATTGAGAGATGCTGAAGGCCATTTTCTTTGTAAACCAAAAGCAAGAAAGGATTCTCTGGAACAGCATAGGTAGACAACCAGACATCCTAGGTGGTCCTAATGTATCAAACAGCCAATCTGTGGCACGCAGTGATGGACAGAGAGTAGGCATGATAGTAGTTGAAAAGGATGAAGAGAAGAGGGATTTCCGGAGTCCCTGAAGAATGGAGGGGCAAGACACCAACACAGCAGGGAGAAACATAACCAAACCATGAAGTAACAGTCACCCATAGAAGTACATGTGCTGATGATAGCAAAGATTTGGAAGCAATCTAGTTTCCCACGGAGAGAGGATTGGGCAAAGAACTATGGTATATCTACTTTATAGAATACTACTCAGACATTAAAAAGAATGAAATTCTACCATTTCAAACAAAGTGGTCCCAACAGGAAACTATCATGCTCAGTGAAATAAATCAATCCCAAAAGAACAAATATCACATGTTCTATTATAAGACAAATTTCCTAGGCCTGACATAAAAGCCTAGTGGCTAAATCCTGACCTTGCATCTACCAGGATCCCATATAGGTGCCAGTTCATATCCCAGGTCATCCGCTTCCATCCAGCTCCCTGCTTGTGTCCTGGGAATGCTGCAGAGGATGGCCAAAAGCCTTGGAAACTTGTTCCCACATGGGGGATCCAGAAGAATCTCCTGGTTTCAGATTGGCTCACCTCTGGCTTTTGCAGCCACTTGGGGACTGAACCAACTTACAGAAGATCTGTATCTCTGTATCTCCTTCTCTCTGTATATCTGCCTTTCCAATAAAAATTTTTAAAGATTTATTAATTTTATTACAGCCAGATATACAGAGAGGAGGGGAGATAGAGAGGAAGATCTTCCGTCCGCTGATTCACTCCCCAAGTGAGCCGCAACGGACCGATGTGCGCAGATCCGATGCCGGGAACCTGGAACCTCTTCCAGGTCTCCCACGCGGGTGCAGGGTCCCAATGCATTGGGCCGTCCTCAACTGCCCTCCCAGGCCACAAGCAGGGAGCTGGATGGGAAGTGGAGCTGCCGGGATTAGAACTGGCGCCCATATGGGATCCCGGGGCTTTCAAGGCGAGGACTTTAGCCGCTAGGCCACGCTGCCGGGCCCCCAATAAAAAATTTTAAGACAGCCTTCCTACAAAATACAAACAGAAAGATATTACCTAAATTATATTCTCATAAATTAGTAGTGTACTTGAGACAGAAATATTTCAAAGAACAAAAGGCCTACGATAAAACTGTTAATATAGCATGAGAAAGGATACCTCTATAATGGAAAAAATAAAATTAAAAAAAAAAGAAATTTACTTGAGACTGTTCGGTCCTGGACTTTTCTTTGATGGGAGATTTTTAACTAGTGTCTCAATTTTGTTACTTGATTGAAAAAAATCTAAATTGACTACAATCTTTTTTATTCAAAAAAAGTGACATATGTTCAGGAATTTTCCATTTCTTCAAAGTTTTCCACTTTAACATAGTTATTCATAGCAGTTTATAGGGATCCTTTGTACATTGTGTTGCTTGTGATGTCTCCTCTTTTTTCATTTCCCATTTTGTGAGTATTTCTCTTTGTTATTCTGGCTAAGGTTTTTTAAAAACATGGCTTTTCTTTTTTTGTTTGTTTTTATTGGAAAGGCAGATTTACAGAGAGGAGGAGAGACAGAAAGATCTTCTATCCACTGGTTCACTCCCCAGGTTGCCACAGTTGCTGGAGCTGAACTGATCTGAAGCCAGGAGCTTCATCTGGGTCTCCCACGCAGGTGCAGAGTCCCAAAGACTTGGGCCATCCTCTACTGTTTTCCCAGGCCATGAGCAGGGATGTGGAAGGGAAGTGGAGTAGCTGAGATATGAACCAGTGCCCATATGGGATCTCTGTGTTTGCAAGGCAATGACTGTACCATCATGCTGGGTCCAGCTTTTCCTTGTCTTGATTCTCTATTTCATTCCTCCTGCTAAGTTGGTGTTTAGCTTGTTTTTGCCTAAGTCGTTGAGATGCATTATTGGTTATCTGAAATCTTCCTTTTTAAATGTATGAACACATCACTATAAATATGCTTCTTAATGCTACTGGTTAATTTGTTTTCACTTCCATTTGTTTAAAGAAATTGCCATTTCCTCTTTGATTGCTTCATATGATCCATCTTTCAGGAGCATATTCCATTTCATGTTTTTACGGTATTCTATTTCTTTTCTTATTGATATCTGGTTTTATGCCATTGGAGAAAATATGTGCCATGATTTGTTTTTTAATTTACTAAAAGCTGATTTGTCTATCCTAGAGAATGCTCCATTTGCTGATGAGAACATATATTCTGTAGCTTTTGGATGCAATGTTTGTAAATATGTCTGATTCATTTGCAATATGGAATGGTTCAGTTCTCATGGACCTTTGTTGGTAATGTGTCTGAATAATCTGTCCACTGATGACAATGGGAGACATAGACCCTGACACAACAGAGACTTCAGTATCCCATGCTTTATTCATCTGATATTCCTTTACCCATGCATACAATCACCACAAAGTTTATTTGTTGGAAAAGACAACTTGTTTCAATATTAGTAACTTCTCTGAATGGCTTAATCTGCAGATGTTTTGATGTCACATCTTAAATCCTTGTCATATCTTAAATCCTTACAATGATTCTGAAATATGAGGCAAAAAGACTAGTTAAGTGTTTTTTATATTACTAAGTGATGGTTCCCTGAGAAGAATATGAGATAAATTCCATGTTTACAACATCCATCTTCCAAGGACATGCAGTGGATCATCCAAAAGAATGCTTTTCACAAGTTTGCTCCTAACTGTAGTTGTGGTGTACAACAGAAGCAACAGCAAATGGTTGGACATTTTGCTATTTTTTCCTAAGCAACTGAACTTTTGCTCGATGTAAGACTTAATGTAGAAAATAAAGTATGAAATTGGATGCTGAAACCTGCAGTAGAGCTGTTTTGGAAGCTAAGTGAAACCACAAAAGGAAATTCCCATGTTTATTTTCCAACTGATACTAATTGGTTTTCATTTTCCATGGTTCCTGGAGGAAGCAATTTTACATGCTGAGGAGTAACTCATGCCCAATAAACCTCCGTGCTTGATTTGAAAATATGAGCTATGATTCTGGTTCTCCTGACCATTGTCCAGGTTACTGGGAAGCTTTTTTTTCTTTACCTTTTATAGAAGTCTTCTTTAACCAGACATACTCAAAATACAACACTTTTTTCAGACTGACTGTGCCAAGCCATGACGGTCTGTAAAAGTAACCAACATCAAGTAACAGATTTTCTTTTCTCATCTGGCCTTTGGCCTAGTGATTATGACAGTACTAATGATACCAACATTCTATATCAAAGTGCCTTGGTTCAGGTCCTGGAGTTGCACTCAATTCTACCTTCTCCTAACATATATCCTGGGAAAGCATCAGTGATGGTTGGAATGATTGGATACCTGCCAGCCATGTTAGACATAGATCGGGCCATTCAACATGGCCAGTCACTCCTGGCTGTTGTGCTATTAAGGCATTTGAGCAGTGGGCTAGTAAATGAGAGACTCAAACTAGATGATGGTGTCAATTTCCTAAGGCTGTCATAACACATTATGACAAACTTAAACTGATAGGAATTTAAGTATCTTGAAGGCTTAAACCCCAAAACAAGGTATAGGTAATACCATCTTCCATCTGCAGGCTCTAGGAAATAATCCTTCCTGCCCCTTCCTAGCTTTGATGGCTTTCAGCAATACTTTGTTGTAGCTATGTCATGCTAGCCTCTTCCTGTCTTTACATGGCTTTTTTTCTTCATGTGTATGTTTGTGTCTTTGTTCCTCTGACATCAATCATTGATTAGATTTAGGATCTACTAATCCCATTTCTTTCTCATCTCTATTCGTAAGTATGTATACAATGACCCGATTTTCAAATAAGGTCAAGTTCAGATTCTGAGTTTCCAGGCAGGCATATATTTGGAGGTGGGGGAGGGTTAATCTACCCAGCTATCCAACCCACTGCACTGGGCAAAAATTGTGTCACATGACCTTTACACCTGCGAGATGCTTTTCTTGCAAGAGAAACCTGGGAATTTCTTAGACACAGCGAAGAGAAGACAGATTTACTGAGACAGATAATGGAGAGAAGAGAGGAAGAAAGGAAGAAGGGAGGAAATGTGGAGGGGGAGACATAGAAATACATTCTAGAAGGAAAGAAGAAGTAGGGCTAAAGATTACCTTTTACCAGTTTGCTGCTGCCAGGCACATCATGATACTCTGTCTTTCTGTGTGCAATGGACATGCTCTAATCACCTGTCCTAACATTCTGCTACAGCCCCCCCAACACACACACACTATGGAGGTACGCCTAAAAATGTAAATCAGCAAGACAGGAGAGTCAACAGTGTGCAATTGTCGGGTTGGGGCCATAGTGCTCATATTCCCCAAAATAATTTGTTCTGAGATTTGGTAACCAGCTTGTCCTTTTAAAGTTAGTCATTTTGTGGTTTGCCTTCCAACTGTTAATGTTGTGTATCTTTCATTGATCAAGCCAAAATGCAGAACAGTTATTTTCCAGTGGCAGTCAAGTAATGTGAATATTTAGCTGATTTTATGTCATCAAAGAAATGCTTGTTTCTAAAATAGTGCCTTGTAAAAGACATTTGCCATATCACAAAGGTAATGGTGCTGATTCAATCCAAAGTAAAATGTAGCTTTGAAGCTAGCTACATTCTTTGGATATGTATTAGGAATTGCTTATAACACATATTGAGGGAAAGGATAAGGAAGGCACAGAACATTCAGGTTTTAGCAGAGAAAATGGACAGATTTTAGGTAAACCACAAGACACAATATTGTCCAGAGTTTTGTCATCTGTTGAATTCAAACAATGTTAGGATTAACAGTCATTAATTAGGTCAAGATCACTGATGGTCAATGAATGTGAGCAGACAGATTTTATGACTATTGTTCATGTCTGAGGAGCGCTGTAAAGGTGGCTTTGACTTGAAATTTTTCATGATGTCAAAAGACAGAGGTGAGGTATTAATCCAAGAGAGACACTATCTGGCAAAGAATCACCGTGACAGGTCTCCCATCCTCCATCCCACCACCTCACTCAAAGAAAATCAGATCAATGTAGTTTACTACAAGTAGACGTGGAAAGCACATTATGCACCAAATATAAAGGAATGTAGCTACTAAATTCCCAAAAGACAAAACACGTCAGTCTCAAAGGCCGTACTATCACATGGCATTAGCAAATGTAGATTTCAGTATATGAGAAAAATGATCATGAAGTAGCTGTTCTACCTAAAATGGCTACATTCCACTTCATTATTCCTTGATTTGATTCCCAATTGCAGTTCCCAATTCAAGCTTCTTCCCAGTGTGGATTACTGGAGGCATTGATAATGGCCCAAATACTTGAGCAGAAACACTAGGAACTGAAGGTTATGAAAAACAGCCCATGTAATGGAGTGGAAAATAACTGTTGAAAATATCATTTGCTATAATAAAACTTTAAGTTGAATGAGAAGGATTCAAAGCAGAATATTGCATTGGCGAGCTGCCTAAAACTAGCCGTTTTTAGTGAGGTATTAAAAAGGAGCTGGAAATCACTTATGCACAAGCAGAATTTACTGAGGATTGGGAAATCAAAAAATTACTTGAAAGATTGGAATTGAAAATGATTGCCAAGTCAGGGCTGTGGCCATTAGAACAGACTCACCAAAAAGGGGGGTGCGGAAAGGCCAAGTCTAGAATACTGTTGGCATAAGCAATGGTAGAAAGTTTAATAATCAGTTGTCTAGATATACTAAGAAGTTTCCTTGAGTATCTACTTTTATGCAGCTGTAGATACGTTTTGTAAATTTTCATTGATTCCTGCAACTCTTGTCTCCATTACATGCTCCACTTGTAAGATTTCAAGTGTACGTTTGCCTTATTTTTTGTTTTGCATTCTTGATGGAGGTTGTCCATATTAGAGCGAACATACATTTGTCCTTTGAGAATTGGCTCATCTCATTGAGCATAAATGGTCTCCAATTGAGACCATTGGTTGCAAATGGTAAAATTTCATTGTTTTAAATAGCTGAGTAGTATTCCATAGACTTACCACAGTATCTTTTATCGACTTTTCCTTCAGTGGGCATCAAGGTTGTTTTCGTGTTTTTGTAAGTGTTGATTGTGTTGCAGTGAATACAGGGATAGAGGTTGCTTTTTGATTTGTAGATCAGTTTTTTGGATATATTCCCAGGAGTGAGATTGTTGGGTCATGTGGTAGGTGAATTTTTGATTACCTGGAAATTCTACCTATGGACTTCCATAGTGGCTGCACTAGTCTACAGTCCCACCAACAGGGGAGTAGGGAACCTTTTCCCCAACATCCTTGTCAGCAGGTGTTATTGGCAGTTTTCTATTTGTAGACCATTCTCACTGGGGTTAAATGGAACTTCGGTGTAATTTTTATTTGGATTTTCCTTATTGCTAGGGAGTTTGAGCATTTTTTTCATAGTTCTTTAGCCATTTGTATTTGTTCCTCTGAAAACTCATTTCCTTTGCCCACTTCTTAACTGATTTAATATTACTATGTTTCTGGAGTTCTTTGTATATTCTGGATATTAGGCCCGTCTGTGTAGTATGCAGATTTTCTCTCACTCTGTTGTTGCATTTTTACTTTGCTGATTGTTTCTTTTGCTGTGCAGTAGCTTCTTAGTTTGATGTAGTCTCATTTTAGTTTTTAAAATATTCATCTTGACTAAGTTTTTGATGATTTCTCTAGGAAGTGTGCACCTACACCTATACCTTGTAGAGTATTTTCTATGTTTTCTTCTAATAGTTGAAGAGATCAACTTTTTCCCCAGGAATGTTTTCTATTCTCTTGTAAATTAGATGACTGTATTTATGTAAGGACTCTGTGCTGGTGTTTCTATTTGCTCCATTAACTTCTTTGTTTCTGAACTGTTACCAGGCTATTTTGATTACTACTGCCGTATTATTATGTCCTAATGTCTGGAATTGTGATCCCTCTAGCTAGATTCTTAATCTTCAAAAATAGTTTTGACTATTCATGTTCTCTTGCATTTCCAGACAAAATTTTGTATCATTTTTTCAAGTTCTGTGAAAAATGTTCTTGGGATTTTGATCGGGATCACATTGAATCTTTGTATTACTTTTGATAATATGTACATTCTGATAATGTTGACTCTGCCTTTCCCCGAGCGTTGGATAGTTCACTATTTCTTTGTCGTCTTTTCTTATATTTTTTCAATGTTTTGGGATTTTCCTCATACAGACCTTCTACGTCTTTAGTTAGGTTTATCCCAAGGTATTTAAGTGTCTTCTCTGTTATTCTTTTCTCTGTTGTTCTAATTGTTTTTCAGCCCTGGAGTTTTTTGTATATACTAGAGCCACTGATTTCTGTTCATTTATTTTCTACCTTGCCACTTTCCTAAATTCTCTTTTAAACTCTTACAGTCTCTTCATTGAATCTTTTGGTTCTCCTATGTACAGAATCATGTAGTCTGAAAACAGTTAAATGTCCTCTTTGGCAATTGAAGTCCTTTAATTCATTTTTTGTTTAATAGCTCTAGCGAGGACTTCCAGGACTATGTTAAATAGCAGTAGTGATAGTGGACATCCTTGTCTGGTTCCAGATCTTAGTGGGAAGGTTTTCAATCTTTCCCCATGCAGTATGATGCTGGCGTTGGGTTTTTCATAAATTGCTTTGTGTTGTAGAATGTTCCCTCTATGCCTATCTTAGAGTTTTTAGCATGAAGTAGTGTTGTATTTCATCAGATGCTTTCTCTGAATCTATTGAAACTATCATGGTTTTTCTTCAGTTTCTTGATGTGCTGTATCACATTTATAGATTTGCATGTTAAGCTATCCCTGCATGGCAGGGAGAGAACCCACCTGGTCCAGGTGGATGATCTGTCTGATGTTAATGTTATATTCTGTTGGCTAGTATTTTGTTGAAGGTTTCGCCTCTGTTAATCAGGGATATTGGTTTATAGTTTTCTTTCTCTGCCGCATCTCTGTCTTGTTTCAGTATTAGAGTCATGTTAGCCTCAGAAAGTTTCTTTCTGTTGTGAGTAGTTTATCAGGAACTGGGATCAGTTCTATTTGTAATGCTTTGTAGAATTCAGCAGTGAAACTGGCTCTGGGCTATATTTTGCTGGGAGGTGTTTAGTTGCTGATTTGATCCTTGCCTTGGTTATAGGTTTTAGATGTTATGCTGCCTCATGATACCATTTTATTACATGGTATGTGTCCAGGAATCTATCCATTTCTTGAAAGCCTTCTGATTTGTTGGTGTATAGCTTGTTGCAGTAACTTCTGATTATTCTCTGTATGGCCGTTGTATGTTTTTCATGTTCCATTTTTCATCTCTGATCCTATACTTGTCTTCTGCTTTTTCTTTTTTAAATCAGTTGGTCAAGTGGGGTGTCTAGTCTATTTTCTCAAAGAACCAACTCTCTGTTTCATTGATTTTGTGTATTCTTTTGCTCTCTGTTTGGTTCATGTCCTCTTTCTTATTTCTTTATTCTGTTGCTCTTGGGATTGTTACGCTGTTGCTTCTCTAGCTCCCTCAGATGTATGCTTAGTCATTTATCTGGTGTTTTTTATGTTTTCTAATACAGACATGAATTGCATTAAATTTGCCTCTTAACACTGCCTTGGCAGATAGCCATAGGTTTTGGTATATTGTAGTTGAGTATTTATTGGTTTCGAACAATTTTTCTAATTTCCCCTTTGATTTCTTCTCTAATCATTGCTTATTCAGTGGCATGTTGTTCAGCTTTCAAGATTTCACAAACGATTTACAAATTTTCTGGGGTATTTTGATTTACTAGTCTCTAGTTTCACTCCATGGTGTATGGTATGAAGATGTATGGAAAGAATTCAATCTTCTAAAAATTGCTGAGGCTTGTTTTGTGACATATAACATGGTCAGTCTTGGAGAGGGTTTCATGGACAGCTGAAAAAAGTGTATTTAGTGTCTGGGATGAAAGGTTCTATAAATATTAAATCCATTTGTTCTATTTTCTGTGTGAGATCTGTTGCTTTCTTGCTGAGTTTCTGTCTCATTGGTCTGTCCAATGATGTTAATGAATTGTTAAGGTTTCCCATTATTGTATTGGCATTTATATTTTCCTTTAGGTCCATCAGTAAGTTTTTCATGTGACTATGTGCCCTTCTATTTGGTGTGTATACAGTTAATACTGCTACTGCTTCTTGCTGAGTAGGTCCTTTTATTTTGTAGTGTCCCACCTCATCTCTTTGGTGTTTTCATGATGAAGTCTATATGCTCTGATATTAGAATGGCTGCACCAGTTCTTTTTCCTTTCCATTAACATGAAATAGTCTTTCTTTTTTAAATTTAATGTTTTATAATTAATACATAGTTGATGAGGGTATGAAGGGTCAAGGGCTACAGGAAAGTGAGTGAGACCATTGTTTTTACATTCACTTTTCTTCCTGATATCTGGAGGAAGGGGGAAGATAAGGGGAGAAGCCCCACCCAGCCTCCCAACCATCATAGGGTCCCCAAATTGAGGCATGATCCGAGGGTCCTGTTCCAGTGGTTTTGATAGTTCAACAGTTCTGAATTACTGTTGATATCACCACTCCAATCATGATAAAATCTTTCCAGAATCCACTGGCTGACATACTCCACTTTTGAGTCTCCATTTGCCCAGGTATTCACTGCCAACACTTGGTTGGGGTAGTTGATCGATTCCTTCTGCCCTCCTTCCTCTGTCATGGTACCAGGTATCTTCTGCAGGCTCCAGTGTACTTCCATATCTTCCATCTGCATCTCGATATGCTGTCCACTGATCCATCTAAGCCACTGAAGAGGCCCAGTTCACAGTCAGACCTTGGAACCTGCAATTCTCTCCATGGTTGGGTCCCCAAGTCCAGCAGTTCAGCTCGGGGGATTCCCAAAGAAACCTCATCTGAGGTGATCCCAGACCTGATTCTTCTGTATGCATGCCAACACAGGGTCAAGCACAGTCCATTACCCAAATTAGCCTACGCACACACTGGAAGTTGCAATTGCTGGGTCAGTTCTGTCTCCAGCCCTGTTTTCAGCTCTGCCTTCTATGCAAAATAATTGGTGTTGCAGTGCAGCCTGATCCTGCCCACGACACACTTGGCCCTCACAGAAATCGGTGGGAGCTGCAGCCTAGTTGAAGCAACCCACAATAACCCCCACCAGACCTACCCCCTGCCCTAGTTTCTATGCTTGCCAGCATGAACAGCAGAATGGTCCAGTTTGTCCCACATCCCATTCAGCTCTTGGACATCTCAATGGATATTTAAGCCTTATTCACCCAACTGGCACCACTATCCAGTCCACATTGGTGTCAGCAAGTGCCACTCTGTCTAGCCATGCCTGCCCCTAGTCCTGGTTTCCATGCTCACAAGTGGGAGTTGCAGCCCAACAGAGAGGTACCCACTATTTCCCTAGTAGGCTCACTCCAACTCCAGAATCTTGGAATCTCTAGGTGGTTTTGCAGTTTAGCTTGACAGTTTGCCTCCCCCCACCCCTTTCCAGCAGCTGTTTCAGTGGCATTTGCCAGCCAGCCCATACCCACTTGGGCTTATTCATGCACCAGTAGATACAGTCTGTCCAGCCTGGCTTTCCCAGATCCAGCTTACATGCAGGCCAACAGGTGTTGTAGCCCTGCCCAGCCTGGTCTGTCCCCAATTCCAGCTTTCATGCTCACCAGTGGAAGTGGTAGTCCAGCAGGGGAGTTCCATGCAGGACCCTACTAGGTTTGCTCCCTCTTCCCTGGGTCTCACATGTGCTGGTTGGGCGCTGCAGTTCAGTCTGGTATGGCCCGCCTCACCTTAGCATTTGCCATTGGATGCTGTAGCCTGACCAAACCTAGCCTCTCCCCCCCACCACTCCAGCTCATGCTGTTGAGGGATATAGCCCAGCCAGCCTCCAATCCCTGCCCTAATGTGAACTGGCTGATATTGCAGCCCAACCTGGAATGACCCACACACCATTCTGGTTTTCAGATTTACTACTGGGTGACAGGAACTGGCCCAGCCTGGCTCATCCCAGATCTGCACGAAAAGTATGCCAGTCGATACCATAACCTGGCTTGGTCTGGACTGCTCCCTTTCTTGGTCTTGAACTCAACTGCACAGACTGCATCCCAACAGAGGAGTTACCCAAGCTCCTCCATCAGAATCTCTCCCCATGCCAGATCTTGGGCACAATGATGCATCCATGGGCCAGCCCAACTCCTGTCCTAGCAGGAACAGTAGCCTTTCCTGACTGACCCTTACCCATTCCGGTTCTTATTTTTGGGTGCTGGTCCTACTGACACAGCTCATGCATGCCTCAGTGGAGGCAGAGACCTAGCCCAACCCATGCTATACCACCCTGGTTCTCATGAGCACCAGTGGGTGCTGGAGTCTAGCCCAGTCTGTCACACACCAGACCAATGCCATGGGACACTGTAGCCATCTGGTTATTCTTCACCCACTGGTTATTCCAGACCAGACTGCAGCCCCATTCCAGCCTCTGTGCTCACCAATGGGAACCACAAACCAGCCAGGGCATCCCCTTGGCTCTGCAACCAGGCCTGTTCCCAGCCACAGTTCTTGGACGTGCCAGAGGTTGCTCTGACCCAGCTTGGCATAGCCACTCACCTGTCTTGGCCTTTGCCTTAGGATGCTGTAGCCTGGCCTGGCCCAGCTGGCCCCCAGTCTTAACTCTTGCTACTGGGTGTTGCAACATGACCCTGCTCAGTCTGCTCCAATCAGAGGCTCATGCAGACTGGTAGGTGTGACAGCCTAGCCTGGCATGAGCTGCACTCCATCCTGGTTTCTGCACTTGTCAGAGGGCTAAGGTTTGCTTGGCCCATCCAGGTCAGGTCTCTTCAAAAACCAACTTACACACTTGGCAACAGATGGAGCTACCTTGGCCAGCCTGCCCAACACTCATACCTGGACCACATGCTCACCAGTAGGAACTATGACCCACTAA
The DNA here is from genome assembly GCF_030435755.1 of Ochotona princeps. Classification (NCBI taxonomy): domain Eukaryota; kingdom Metazoa; phylum Chordata; class Mammalia; order Lagomorpha; family Ochotonidae; genus Ochotona; species Ochotona princeps. Next base: position 38,986,238 of record NC_080837.1, read on the forward strand.
GAGTTTCTCAAGTTCCCCCCTCAGTCCACTCCCAGACCAAGATCTCACACATGCTAGGGGATGCTAGATCCTTCCCAGGCATGGCCTGCCCCATCCATCCTGGCCTTCGTACAAGCCGGTAGATGTTGTGGCCTGCCCCACACAGTTTTAGGGCACTCATGCAGGTGCTGTAGCCTGGACATGCCCGCCTGTTCCCAGCCCCAGTACCCATGTGTGTTGGTAGTTCCATGCTCATGCTTAGCTCAGGCCATCTCCATCCCAACTCTCAAGCTAACTAGCAGGACTTATAATTCCATAGGGTTGTGCCCACATACCCCCTGCAGAATCCACACTTGGACCTGCATGCTAGTTGATGTCATGGCCCAGTTTAATGTGACCCCATCTCCTGATCTGACACTCACTGTCAGGTAATGCTCTTTATTTGTTACAATCCATTAATTTTGTGGATTTTCAGACATTTATTTATTTGAAAATTTATAGGAGAGAGTGAGTACAAGCTTGATCTTCCATCCAATGGTTCACACCAGTTCCCAAATTGCTGTAATGGCCAGAGCTGGGCTTATCCAAAGCCAGGAGCCAGAAACCAGGAGCTTCTCCAGGTTTCCCATGTGGATGCAAGGCCATGAACTTGAGCTATCCTCCACTGCTCTTTCAGGCACTTTAGCAGGAAGATAGAGAGTAGAGTAGCCAGACTGAAATCAGCACTCATATGGGATGCCGATACTTCAGGCTTTACCCACAATGGGCTGGTCATAGTCACAAATAAGGCAGCCACAAATGAGAAAAAGTATTCATGTGGAAACACATAACTAAAATATTTATTATGCAGAAAAATAAATTCTAGGTAATTCAAGAATGTAAGTAAGAAAGATATTTAAAGCATTAAATAAAACTAGGAGAAATACCTTATAATTTCTTTAATAACCAAAAGTACAATAACAGTTACTAATTTTATTAAATTTTAAAACTCAGAGGTTCAACAAAACTCATCACATATTAACAAATTTCAAAGCATGGGCTGGAATAAATTTTTGAAATGAGTATTGCTGTCATCAAAACATTTTTTTCAAAAGTATATAGAAACATCACAATCAAAAAATTAAATCATGAAAAGTAGGTGAAGAATATAAGCAGATTGTTCACCAAAGAAAAATCCAAATGGCTAGTAGTCACATAAAAGTATGCCAATTCTCACTAGTAATCCTAGAAATGACAACAAATATCATACTATGTGTGTAAAAATGCCAAGTTTAAAGAAAATAGACAACATTAATCTTGGTGAAGATGTGGATAATCATGATGGGATTGTAAATTGACACAACTCTTTGGAGGAGAGTCTAGTGAGAATAAAATCTGAAATACTTACTTTTCTGTGTGTTGAAACAAACACCGACGTCAAGCAAACTTCTCTGTCTTTGTGTTAGACAAATCCAAAACCAGGCACACTTCTTAAGTCTCTTGGTGAGTAATACTTGGCTACTAGCTTCTGGAAATATTTGCTCCTGAAAGATAGGATTGTGAAGCCATGAATGTAACATATTAAAGCTATCAACTTGCACATCAAGGTTGCTGCAAGAGCTTCGCCTGACTGAGACCACCAATCTAAAAGGGCTATGCCATATAGTCTGCCCAATACAAATCAGTGCTCTGGGGGATAGTGTCAAAGCACAATGGGGGAAGTTAGAGCTTATGTTGGAGCATCCCATGTCAGAGTCCAAGCTGCTGCACCAGGGAGAATGCTGGAAGATGATTAAGTACTTGGGCCCCTGACACCCATGAGATTGGGATGAAGAGTATAATGGAGTCTAGCATATTGAGAAGTGAAGATGCATCGAAATATGCATCTCTACTTCTGAAGAAAAGATGCACTCCTAATGAAACCATTAAATACACTTTGACAATAGGATACTAGATTTTCCTCCTTCACCAATACCTGCAATGCCATGATACACTTAAATAGCAGAATGTTTGACTTGTGTTACTAAAGGACTATACTATTTTATTATAAGAGAGAATGGTGGGAAGATGCAGGATGGGGAGGGAAGAAGGATAAGTGGAAGGTGGAATCCCTATACTTACAAAACTGTATCATGGAAAATAGCAATGATAAAACTATCATGGAAAATAATATTTAAAACCCATTGTTCCAACTAGTCTAATAATAATTCTTAATCTGAGACTTGAAAATATCAGTGCATTAAAGTGTTTGTTGATTTATGTTAAATATGTAAATATTGTTGTTTTTCTTTGACCAGCATTCCATTAGAATGCTTACTGTCATTCTGTAGACAGAACAGAGGCAGGTATCCAGCACAGTGTGAAGTTGCTGCTTGGGAGGCCCACATCCTGTGTCAGAGTTCCATGTTCAGTTCCTGCTTCTGATTGCACTTCTTGCTAATGCATCCCCTGGGAGGCAGGAAGTAATGGTTCAAGTCCCTAAACCACTCTTGTAGAAGACTGAAGTGAGTGGGCTTCAGTCTAGCCCAGCCCTGGCTGTAGCCAGCTTTTGGAAAATCAACTCGAAGGAGAATGCACTCTCTCCATCTGCTTTTCAAATAAAATTAAAGGGACTGGTATTGTGATAGAGTGGGTTAAGCTGCTTCCTTTGACACTGATCTCCCATTACAGAGCACTGGTAACAGTCCTGACTGCTCTGTTTTCCATCCAGCTCCTGCTAAAGAATCTGGGAAAGCAGCAGATGATAGCCCTAAGTCCCTGGGTCCCTGCCACCCATGTGGGTGACTCAGAAGTTCCAGGTTCCTGGCTTCAGAATAGCTCAGCCAAAGCTCTGTGGCTATTTGGGGAGTGAACCAGCAAATGGAAGATCTCTTTGTCTCTTCCTCTCATTGTAACTTCTCAAACAAACCCTTAACAAAATAAAATGAAAACAAAAAATACCCAATCTGATTCTTTAGAATTTTTATATCAGGAAATTATGGAGTACAGTGCTTCTTAGAAGAAACAAAAGAAACTACACCAGAGCCACAACTGCCTCTGCCCTGGGCCATCCAGGATTATTTAAGCTTCTTAATTTCTCCCTTCCTCTTTTTCATTTAGCCACAAGGGATGTCCAGAAATGGAAACAGAGGAGGGCCTAACGTTCTCATGCCTCGTTTGAGGAAAGGATGGATCTGAAGAAAAAAGTTGCCAAGATAGCACTGGGTGGGCTATAGGAGACTGAGGGATGCATCAGGGTGAGCCTTCATTTTCAGACCCTTCTGTGGCCTTACAGTTGGAATGCCTTCACCAATCCCATGCTAGGATCCCAACTGGTTTTACTGTGACATGGAAACAGCCAACACTGAACTGTAAACTTGAGATAAGTTATAGCTCAAAGCAACCAGGACTCTAAGTGGGGTGTGCAGCTTCTCAGAGCAGTGGTTTGTATTGCCTTTTGAGATAGCTTGGCTCCACTAAGGATTATCCTCCAACTGGGTTATTGTTAAGCAGAATTGTGACTGCTTGTTTGATGGGAGCGGCTGCACTAAGCCTCCTGTTTCAATATCATGTAAACAGTGTCCAACCCCCTTCCCAGCTCTGGGCCTTCCCTCCTAGAAGACACTTTCTGATACATCCAGTGACATATGTGTAGTTTATTAAACACTACTATGTGTATAGTAGACAAATTTAAGTCTTATTTGAAACATCTAGTCTTTCTAAATGTTTAGAAATGCACAAAGTGTGAAAAGTAGAAGTAGTAAATAATATTTTGTATATATCCTCCTGTTAAATTCATATAAAATACTGTCTTTGGGAAATGGGATGATGAGCACCCTCTGAGCAGCATGCATGTCGTGTTTATGCTGCTTCAGCAACGAAGCAGCAGGAGTAAGTCTAAACACTGAGGTGTTTGCGGTGGGGCAAGGCTAACCACTGTCCATCCTGGGGGTGCATTTAATTTTTCTTTGTGTGTATAATGTACATAAAAGGCAAACAAAGCCTACTTTAAAAAATAGGCCCCATCTTCTCATTCGGTCTCTAGAATGAGTTCATTTTATAACACTTCCAGTTAAACTTAGGCTTCACTGATTATTTGAGCACAGAGACTCAAGAGGATGGATGTAGAATTGAATGAAAGTTGGAGATTTCTTATCCATTGGGGAACTGTCTTGCTTTTCTGGATTGCCTTTGGCAACATGCATTAGCTGCTGTTCCACAGTTCAGGTCATGAATGGTATTCGGAAATAGTGTTCAAACCTACTGACCTTCCTCCTAGTGGGTGTGTGAGAACATATCCAGTGACTTGTTTTATGTCCTCATTGTGTATAAGAGAACCTGGCTTGAAAAAATAACTGGATCAAGTCCACTGACTGCCTGTTCAGGAATTTATGTGGACCTAATTAATACGAAGCAGCAGGAAACAGATACCATACCACAATTACAACACTCTCCAGCTTGTCTCCTCTCCTCTACCATTTATTCTAAAGTTGCCAAAGAAAGCAGGTAACTCTTCCTTACAAGCAACCTTTGGTCACATCCAATTATGTTTGTTTTTAAGAGATCCTTTAGAGTCTGTGCCTTTGGGAATATGAATTAACTGAGCTAGATAGAAAATAGAACAACATTTGAAAGAATGGGCTTAATCAAGACCAATCAAATATCAAAATAATACAACCTTGTGTTATTTATATTGCACAGAAGCTATGGCATTGTTTATAGCTTGGTGTGATAGAAGTCTCTCTCTCATAATGTAAATATTTACTGAAGGCCACTTAGCAAAACTACTTTGAATTTTCTGGAAATTCTCTTTAACAGTGAGAAAAGTGACAATAATGTATTTTCAACTATTTTCAAGGACTTGTAAATGGGTTGAAATGTGTCTACCCAAACCACCCACTTGGCCATAAATGCTAAATGGATTCACCTAATGTGGCTGTACAATAGAGAACTTGAAGAAGTATGTTTATTGAATTATATATCAATATTGCATACTCTGAAAAACATGTTTTAAAATATCAAAAGCAAGTTGAATTTGAATGCCTCCAAAATAAGGCAGTTCATGGAGAAAACATTTCTTGGATATCTATAATTTCTCTTAATTTGATAAATATTTTTATGCCCAGTAGAACAGAGCATGGCCCTTGTATCTCATTTGAACAGCACATGCAAGATCTTCAAAGAGGGCATCTGTATAAAACTGAAACCATAAGGGGGGAAAAAGTGGTTCAAAGAAAGCACTATATAATGTCTGTGAGCCTTGCCTTCCAGGCTGCCTCCAGCATCTGTTTGGAGCTGTGTTCTCAATGCTGGATGCATCGAATCAAATAGGGAGTTTTGCAAACCAATTTAATATTTTCAAGTATTATTTTTCACAATACAGCTTGTCAGTATATGTGATTCTTCCCTGCCCTGCTCCTCTTCCCTCTCCATTTCCCTTCCCATCATGTTCCCCAGATTTAACACAGTAGTATATTCCCTTAGTAATAGTTTTCTTAATCCTTTGGAGTAGGACCTGAATTCATCTCTTGTTATCAGCTGGTTTCCATACAAATATTTCGTCAATGATTGTGATAACACAGTCCCTGTGTACCAGGCCTGTTGTGTGATAGAGGAAGACTGAAGCAAATAGATTTACTTGGCTTCAGAAAAACAAATGAAGTTTGTGTTTTCTCATGATACTTCCTATTCTTTTAAATGGTATGACACCATAGTTGGACAAGAGAAGTTCTACAGTGTCACATAACATGCTTTGCCTTGGAGAACTGAGATTTCTCCAATACCCAAACTGCTCTCGGCTAATTACCTAATGAGGAGCTTGTCAATAATGATGGTCTTTGCAACTTTTTGAATGGATTGGACTCTAAGGTGTCTATGCACTACTGTTACAGTTACTGTTAAATTCTAGCGGCAAGGAAATTTAACATGAAATTACTCAACAAATTTTAAGTAACTATTGTTAATTATAGATACAAATCTCTAAGGCTTATTTATGTTACTTAACTGAAACTTTGTAGCTGCAAAGTAAGTTTCTCATTTCCCTCTACTCCAAGACCCAGAAACCATCATCCCAGTCCTTAATTTTATGAATTTGATTATTTTTGATCCCTTGTGCGAATTGAATCATACAATCTTTACCAACTTATTTCTCATATCATAATAGCCTCAAAGTTTTAACTATGTTACTCTGTATTGCTGAATTTTCTTAATTTTAAGGATGAATGATATACTACTATATGTTCACACCACGTTTCTTCATTTATTGGTTGGTAGGCACTTACGTTGGTTCTATATCTTGGCTATAAACAATACAGCAATGCACATGGAAACACTAATATCTTTTTGAGTTTTAATTTTTTCAAATATGAGCCTAAGACTCAGATTGTATGATAGCTGTTTGCTTTATTTCTTGAGTAATCTCTGTACTGTTTCCCATACTCTCTGTGCTAAGGGCCTATATTCTCCATATCCTCACCAGCACTTACTATTTTTTGTGAATACCACACAGACGCATGAACTGGCATCTGACTGTGATTTTGATGTGTGTTTACTGATGATGAGCATATTATTATATACTTACCTTCTTGGAGATAAACTCTTTATCATCAGATAAGATTTTTCAAATGTTTTATTACATTCCTTAGGCTTCTTTTTCACTCTCTTAATGATTTTAGTTTGTGGCATGGTTTGCTCATTTTTGCCTTTGCTACCTGTGTTTTTATCCAGAAAGTAACTGAACAGACCAATGAGATAAACATTGCCTCATATTTTCTTATCTGTGTTTTACAGTCTAAGGTCTTACATTTAACTCCTGATTTCACTGAGTTCATGTTTATGTTTTGTAGGGTCTAGTATCATTTTCACATTTGAATGTAATGTTTCAACAGTATTATTTATTGAAGAGACAATCTTTTTTCCATTGTGTATTTTTGTGCTGCTACTGTGTAACTTTTATATATTCATTTTGAATCAAACATATTTATAACATAGAAAAGTGTAAAGGTGTAAGACATGTATACAATGCATGATGAAATTAGGGTAATTAACATTTCCAGCTCCTTAAATATTATTATTCCACCATGTTAAAAACCTTGGCATCTCTTCTAGTTCTTTATTAACTACAGAATCTTTGGTTGTATAGTCAGCCTATTCTGCTGTACAGTATTAGAATTTATGCCTCTTGTTTAATCTTTCTCCCCACGCCCCCGCCACCTACCCTGCAGTAGCCACTATTCTATTTTGTATGATTTCTATGAGACTGACTTTTCTAGTTTCCACACATGAAAGAGAACATATAGTATGTTCTTTCTGTGCCTATCATGTTTGACTTAATATCCAATAGTTCCATTCTTTTGCTGCAAATCAAAGAATTTTATTCTTTTGTGATTACATTCTTTTTCCATTCAATCATTGATAATTTTGGTTGATTCTGTATTTTCGCTGTTACGTATGGTGCTGTTATAAACATGAGAATATGTATATCTTTTTTTTTTCGAGTAAGGTTTATTTACTGGTTTGAAAAAAATAGAGTGGCAGAGATAGAAGGGGAGAAGCAGAGAGGAGAGAGAGAGAGTGAGTTATCATTCACTAGTTCATTCCCTGACTACAATTCACAGGGTTCATCCAGGCTGCAGTAAGCATCACGGAACCCAATCCTTTTCTCACACATGGGTAACACAGGCCCAAGTACTCAGACTTTCTTTCACTTTCTTCCAAGGCACATTAGCAGGGACCCAGGTCAGAAACAAGGTTGTGGGATTGAAACCGGCACTGTGAAACGGGGTGTCAGTGTTCTCTTAAGCTGCTGCACCCACAATGCCAGCCTCTGCAGTTATCTCTCTGACATGATTTCTTTTGGATATAAACCCAGTGGTGAGATTGAGTCATACGACAGCTCTGTTTTTGATTTGCTGAGGAATCTCTGTATTGCTTTTATTGTTTTGTGTATAGCTGTACTAATTCACACTTGTACCAACAGGATGTAGTTCTCCTTCCTCCACATCCTCAGAGAAAATTGTTGTTGTTTTACATTATACATTGTACTCGGGGCAAGATACCTTATTCTGGTTTGATTCATATGCCCTCTCCCCAGCAGATCTCAATTGCATAAATGGTGGCATACAAGCACTTCTATTTTTTTTTTTAAATATCTGTGTAAAGTTCCACTCAGAGGTCAAAGAGAAGTGTAATTCTCCTTTAGAACTAGAAAAATAATCTTCCATCATATTGATTCTAATCTAAAAATCCATTTCTTTCCTTAAAGCTCCTCGTAAGTTGTGATCCTGTTACAAAGATCAACAGACATATAAGCTGGGAAGCGGAGCAGGAAGCATCAACAGAAGGCATGGTAAGTGTGTTTATCCTCCAGTGTGCTAGAAACTAACATGTAAACACACAAGAGTGTATGTGCTGTGTATTTTGGGAATGTTCATAAACAGCATCAAAGAGAAACTCTACAAAGTCTCAGAAGGGTAGACATTCTTCCCATGAAACAATAATTTTTTTCAGGCTAACAGCTGTCACCTGGCACAATAAGTCTTTATGTAGTATACTCCACTTTAAAATCACCTGGAGAGTTTTCTTAAGAATTGTGCTCAGATTACTTCCTCACCTAGAACTCAAAATCACTGAAAGCTGATGTGGGAATTAATGATTTTTTAAATAATTGGTTAATTCTAGCATCTGCCTGGAGTTGGAAATCACTACTTCAGATAAAGGCATGAAGTAGTGGAGAGCTGCCTCTCCTGAGACACTGGAATAATCCTCCCACTTTCTAGGCAGCAAAAGGAAACTGCAGGCCTATAAAGTCGCGTGGGCTTCTCCAAGCTACAAGCAGAGTTAACCTAGCTTCCACGGGTCAAAGAAGGATGATGTTTTCCTTACTGGACACAGAGCCCACAACCTGTCCCCAAAATGTTTCTGCTGGCAGTCATGGTTCTAAGTGGTTCTTAGACTCTCTAGAAAGCAAGGTGTGTACTCTACAAACACAAATTCTCCATGGAGAAAATTCTCTGGAGTTGGCAAAGCACTCTAGTGTCTCATAAAGGATGAATTGCTATGGCAAAAGGCTCTTTTGATGGAGAGTCTACCTGCTGGAAAGTGAGATGATCATAGCTTCTGTCACCTTTTAGTTGTTTTCACTGGGTATGTTGCTTGGTCTCTCTAGCTCTTACTTTACTTCATCAGTCAGCATGTAAGATTGGTTGTCTCCAGTCATGTGTACATACAAAAAGCATGCACTGGACTCCAATGTTAGGCAAATAAAAGCTGGAATGGCCCTGAGCTGGGAATGGGGGGACCTGACACATCTTGATCATTTCCTACTCTTCTTCCTATGTTGGCTTCAAGGAGAACACAATGAGTTCCCCAGGGCAAGAATGAAAATTCTCTAGCTTGGGTCAGTCCTCCTCCTGTCTCATACTGTGCAATTTTTAGAAGAGTTTTGGGGCTATGACATGGACAATTATTTTCATAATAGTTTGGCATAGGCAGTGTAAAGTGAGTACTTATGTTTGTTTCCCTTTCACTGCTGATGAAGCTAATATTCTCCCTGTATAGGTGGCAAGTTAGTATTATTTAAGAACATCTTCAAAGATACCTATGGCAATTATGTCAGCCTGTCACTTTGAAAAAATAGAATAAACATTAAACATGGGTAATGCTAATTGCTTATTAAGTCACTGATATGCTTAAACTTCTGAGAAGCCCTCCTTTAAGTTCCCTAAAAAAGGGATAAGAATATCTGGAGAACTGCCCTTAGGTGATCCTAGTTGTAACCACTGAATTAGGACCATGTCTGGTCGTTTGATACCAAGTGCCTTGGTGTTTCTGATGAAACAGGATTCTTCCTCCCAAGTGCTTTGGTTTAAATTTGCCTTCCAGAATCCATGTGATGCGAGCCTAATTCCCCATGTGGCACTGTTGGGGGATGATGCTCCTTGAGAGGTACTGAGTCATGAGAGCTCTGACTTATGCAAGTGCTTCCTTTTCTTGCACTCCTGCCTCCCGCTCTCTGCTATATGATCACTGCAGCAAGACAGCCCTTAACACCTTGCAAACCTTGTTTGGAGGTGAATGTTGGAGAAAGCCAGGATTGCTGTGACAGACCATTAAGGTTGGTTCTGCTGAGGGCTTAGCTAAAGAAGGAGCTGCAGGGGAGGTCTGAAACTTTCTGTAGACTACCTTAAGTGTTCAAGATCAGAATGTATGGGGACCATAGCGGCAATTCTGATGACGTCTCAGATGGAAATGAAGACTGGAAACTGGGAAAAGGCGTTGTCACCAAGTTGTAAAGAAACAGGCCATAGAGTTCCCATGTCTGAGCACTTTATGGAAGGTAGAATGTAAGAGCAATGAACTAAATTTTAAGTATTTTCTGTGAGGAAGCTGTGTGGTTTATTTTATAGTAAGATGTGAGAGGAGAGAAGTGATACAAACAGAATCTAAAGGGAGGAGGAGCAGCCATTTGGCCTTTGTTTGAGATGCCAGTTAAGACACTTGGGTCCTATGTGGAAATATCTGGGTTTGATGGCTAGATCCAGCTTCTGAGTCCAATTTCCTATTTATGCAAACTATGAGAGGCCGTGGGGATGCTTCAAGTAGTTGGCTATCTGCCACTCAGAGAAGCTGTATTGAGTACTCAGTGTTGGGCTTTTGCCCCTAGTCATTCCAGCCATTTGGGAAGTGAACCAATGAGTGGGAACATTCGTTTTTCTCTCCCTCTCTCTCCCTTTATCTCTTACTTTCTTTCTCATTTATCTTCTCCCCTTCTCTCTTTACAATATTTTTTAAAGGTGCACTTATTTTTATTTGAAAGGCAGGTTAAAAGAGAAAATGAGAGATACAGACAGATCTCTCTTCCTCTGGTTTATTCCCCAAATGACCAAATGACCACAGTGGGTGGAAATGAGCTCATCTGAAGCCAGAAGCCAAGAGTTTCTTCCAGGTCTCCCCATAAGTGTGCAGGGATATAAGAACATGGGTCATCTTCCACTGCTTTCCCAGGTCATAATCAGGGAGGTGGATCTGAAGTGGAACATCCAGGACACAAACTGATACCCATATAGGATGCTAGCGCTACAGGTAGAGGATTAGCATGCTATGTCATCACGCCAGCCTTCCCCAAATTTCTCTCTCAAGTAAACATTTTATTTAGAAAAAATTAAGGAAGTCATAACATAGAAGTAAGGAAATTCCCCAGCATGGCCATTTTTAGGGATAAAAGCCAAAGATGCGATGAAGGGTTTCTTTGATAAACTGGTATGGATGAAAATGATCCGATCCAGGTGCTTCTCATCAAGAGAAAGGAAGATGTCCCTCAAGCATTTCAGAGAGCCTTGATGCTGCCTCTACCATCAGGGGCACAGAATTCCTGGGGATGAAGGGCAGAGGAGCTTTAGGAGATAGAAACAGGGCAATTCTGAGTCATCAGGGCTCAGTGTCACTTGACTACCAAAGCTATGGCTTAACCAGGTATAGGTGGCTTCAGTCACTTCTCTGGCGTGGCCTGCTCTGGGAACATCCACATGATGGTAATTCTGTAGGTACAGGGTGTGTGCAAGCTGTCTTGGCATGGTCACCTCCACCTAGATGTCAAGGATGCAGCAACAGCCTGCCACTGGATCAGAACTGCCTCACAGAGGCCCCCCAGGATCAATCCCTAGTGGAGCTATAGAGTCGGGTGGACCACTGAGGCCCCAGAACTGTGGAGGTATCATCTGGGAGAGGTGCAGACACAAGATTCTAACCCATAAGAGCTTCTATATGAGCTGAGCTCACTAAAGTCACAGAAATGGGGCTGCCTGAGGGCCCGCCCAAGTGTCTCTGGAGGTGGGACATGGAGTCCCAAAGATAATATTCAAACCTTAGGACTCCATGTTGCTCATTTTGATGAGTTTTGGGCTTTCTTGGGATCCATTACTCCTTCTGCCTTTTTCTTTCAAGTGGGAATTGCTGTCTTTCTGCCTTTCTCAGCAAAACAGATACTACTGGACACTATTATGCTTGGTGAATAAGCTATTCCAAAAATTAGTTGCCATATTTTTCTGATGTTGTCACTAATATATAGACTACAAAAAATGTATATAAATGAACTTGACATCTTGAAATTTGATTACTATGTTTAGTCTCAGTCTATACTCCTGTGAACAGAGTCTACCTGCTGTGTTTTTAAAATCTTTATTGATTTAGCATTTTATTATAAAGTAAATTGAAAACACGACATCATACAAGTTAAAAGAATAATAGGAAAGGAAAGAGAATGGGAGGGAAGATGGGAAGGGTCATTATGTTCTTAAAACTGAATACTTAAATAATACGTAAAATCCATTTTATTTAAATAAGTAACATCAAGCAAGATAGAAATCTATCCAATGCCCATCCCACTCTTGTATTTTGGAAGCATAGAACTACTTTTGTTTTCACAAGCTCAAAGCTGGAGGTAAACCTGTCCCAAGATAAATTACATTTTGATCTTCACTCAGACAATGTTTAGATAAGATTTCGGACTTAGACTTTAAGGTTAACACTAGGATGAATTGAGACTTTGGGGTTATTTTGATAGAATGAATGTTTTGCCTGAAAGAACAGCATACATTATAGGGAACACAGAGCATAGTGCTATAGCTTGAATGTGTCATCTGGAATTCATGTGTTAGGAACTTGGTCCCCAGTCTGCTGGAGTGGGAATTTGGACCTAACAGAAGATGCTTAGATCATGAAGGCTCTGCCTTCAAGAGTGGATTAGTGCCATACAACATGGGCATGAGGAAACTGGTTCTTCTCCCACCTTCATGCCCTTTGCCATGTGACAATTCAGTCAGGAAATGCCTTGGAAGATGCCAGAGCTTTGATCTTTGACTTTCTCAACCCCAGAACTGTAAGAAAATAACTTTCTCTTCTTTATAAATTACCAACGATCACAGTCTGTTATAGTAACATAAGTCAACCAAGTCAATAAGAGTTGGCATTTCCTTTTTAAATTCGCACTCACTTCACATTTTTTGGGCAGTTACTATAAAGAACATGGATTCTATATGATGAGATTTCTCAGGTTAGTGGAATGGGAGGAGGTGGCTGCCTCGTTCTTAATGGTCTTTGGAGCTGCAAGCACACAGGGCTAGACATTTGAGACGGGTTTCTCTAGGTTTTGTGAAGTCGGGGAGTTCTTCTGTCACTGTTGCTGCTGGGGACAGCTGGACCCAGCTCTCTATTTTCTCTCTACCCTAGACTTAAGTGAGCTTAAGACAACATACTGATGAAGAACAAGACACAAGCTGCCTGGTCAGGCACTGACAGGCAAACCCTGTGAATGAATAAGTCATAACTGCCCATGCCAAATGAACACTGAGGTTCCCACTTATTTGATTTTTTTTAAAGATTTTATTATTATTGGAAAGCCAGATATACAGAGAGGAGGAGAGACAGAGAGGAAGATCTTCCATCCGATGTTTCACTCCCCAAGTGAGCCACAACGGGCTGCTGCACGCCAATCCGATGCCGGGAACCAGGAACCTCTTCTGGGTCTCCCACGCGGGTGCAGGGTCCCAGTGCATTGGGCCGTCCTCAACTGCTTTCCCAGGCCACAAGCAGGGAGCTGGATGGGAAGTGGAGCTGCCGGGATTAGAACCGGCGCCCATATGGGATCCCAGGGCTTTCAAGGCGAGGACTTCAGCCGCTAGGCCACGCCGCCGGGCCCCACTTATTTGATTTTTAAAATCAGGCATCAGGACCTACTGCCATTGCTAAGGTTGTGATTACTATGCATTACTTTTCAGGAACAAAAAGCTAGTGGTAATGGTGATGGAAACTATTTTTTTTTAAGTTTTATTTTATTTTTATTGGAAAATCAGACATACAGAGAGGAGGAGAGACAGAGAGGAAGATCTCCATCCGATGATTCATTCCCCAAGTGAGCGCAATGGCCGGTGCTACACCGATTCGAAGCCAGGAGCCAGGAACTTCTTCCATGTCTCCCATGTGGGTGCAGAGTCCCAAAGCTTTGGGCTGTCCTCTGGATGGGAAGTGGAGCTGCCGGGATTAGAACCGGCACCATATGGCATCCCGGAGCGTTCAAGGCAAGGACTTTAGCTGCTAGGCCATGCCACCTGGCCCCCGATGGAAACTATTCTAACCCTCCTAGAATTTACATTTTCTACTTAATTCTTACTACCCTGTTCAGGAAGCCCTACCTCTCTTCTAGAGTGGAAATGATTGTGACTTGAAGACATTCAATAAATGGGAAGGGGGTGAAGTATTTTGAACCCAAACCTCTCTGGCTCGTTAAAGAGGGATTCCTGAGTCTTTTATCAGTTGTGTATATATTCTTACATTGATTCGCGAGCTATTAGCCACTCCCATGACAATAACAATGTGAGGATTAGGATGACAGTTAATACAAGTAATATCTCAAGTAGCTATAAGCAATTCTATAAAAATGACATTCTTGGGGGACAAACTTATTATATAAGATCAATATGAAAACTTTTTTATTTGAAATAGCAGCATCAGAAAAAGTACCACTCTTTCCTGGTACGCGCCCAAGTAACCTCAGAGAGATACAAGAGTTTAGTAAATTAGGCATGAATTGGTAATAGAACAAACAGCTTGCCACCTGCCACTGTGTATCTGAAACTTGTCAGCTCAACCAAACATTTTTAGATTAGGAGACTAAAAAAGTGTCAGGACAGACTCTGAAAATGCCTCCCAGCTTACCTAGGTCACTCTTTAGTTATGTTTTGAAGTTTAGAATAAAAGATGCCATACCCTCCTTTTGAGGAGACACCAGTGGACTTGCAAGAGGAAGACTAATGTGTAAGTCAACAGCCCTGGAACCTATTAGTAATGCTGCTTTCAGTGAATGACTTAAAAGGGGAATAGATCCAAACCTGGGTACCATAATCTTGGAGAAATTGTACCTAATGTCTTAGTTCCCCTGTATCTGATGACAGGATAATTATGCTGAAAAGAGAATGAATGCCAATGTCTACATTTCCTGAAGTGAACTTCAACCTCACTCCTCTGTGGCGTTAGTCACAACAACTGAAAAACACAGCTGAAAACTGCCACTAGACCTTACTTTTTCCATTCTCATAGCCTATACCTGCAGTGTTTAAAACATAAACAGTACTCTTTGGAGAGGCTTGAAGTCTTCCCATGGGATGACAGACAAAAACACATGGGGCTGAGGAGTGATCACTCTGATCCCTTACTTAATTTAGCAAGTCTCTGACAAATGCCTTCACTATTCCAAACCAGCTTGGCCTGTCTGTTTTCTATGAGGAAAAATGACATTGGATAATTTTTCTCTAACCTAGTATCAAACAGGCCTGGGAATTCTTCATGAACCTCAGAAGGCAGAAACTCAACATGAGTAACTTCATAGCTACCTGTTCTTATTGATGACCTAAATCTACTTTACAATGGCTTCTGGCAGCATATTCAAAGCCTATTTAAGGAAAGCAAAAAGCAAGCAGAGGGCATACTAAACAATGAGGTAAAATGGAGTTAGTTCTGTATCTATAAGCCTGGCAGCTAAGCAGAAAGGGACAGAAAATGCCAGTGGCCCATGGGTAGAGGGACAGTCACTAGGTCTGTATCAAAAGGTCACACAAACCGTCTAAAAGCACTCATGTCAATAAATGGTTTATAAATGGTTTATAACTTTAAAATCTGAATACCTAAATAAAAGTTGCCAAATTTCTCTACTGATGGGAGAAGTGTGAATCTAAAGGAAATGATTGCTTCATTACTCAGCATGGGTGCAGTTCTAAGAATTTGCTGCTTTTCAGGGGAAAGGAACATACAGCCTGCAGGCTGTACGTGGCCTATGATATCTTTTGATCTGGCCCTGCCAAGGCACAAACACAGTAGGATTCAAAAATCCAATAACTCTTCAGCAAGCTAATTTTTAAGTTGATAAGGTGATATAGCCTGTGAGTGGCATCAGATATATCCAAATTGTCTCTTCAGAACAGTTAGAATGACAAACAGGAAGCACAGAGAGCAGTTTAATAAGCTTGAGTGTCTTGCTGGAACAGAGATGGGAGACCCCTGCTATTGGTGTACAAAGAAAGTGCAGTATGAAAGTCTGGCAGGCTAACGGAGCCTCACCTTCGCTTGATGCACCACACCTCTAGCTGTGGCCAATGTGCAGCAAGTGATTTTATATGCGCATTTTTATCCTCACTACAGAGGCAGGGAGAACATTAGTTATCTAGGAGCAACAGGTTCACCACTGTGTCTGAAACAAAGACAGGAAGGTAATTGTTTTAAAATATACATAGAGAGATTTAGAGACGTTTATAAATGGTTAATAACTTAGACTTTATTTTGGCGGGGAGCCCCTGAAGATTTTGGGAATGTGGGTGGCCAGGAAGAAGAAAGATTAATCTATCTGACCCAGCTGTATGAAATGATTTAAAAAAAATGAAAGCTGAGGTTAGGGAACAGTTTAGATAATCTAGAAAAGGGTGCAACATGCCCCCTTGTGCAGAAAGGAAAACAGAGACAAAGCGTACTGGATGGGCTGGGGAGGGGTTTGCTAGGGTCCTTGCATTTGGGCGAGCAACACAGGCACTGGCACAGGAAAACCATCTTGCTAGAGCCTTAGAGTACACTGCAACAAAGACCATGAGTTCCACAGCCAGCTGAGGGAGGTGAATAGCTGGCTAAGCTAGCTAAGTTTCACAAGCCATGGGTATCAAACTCAAGCCAAGAGAGTGGCTGCCCTAACAATAGAAAATGCTCCTGGCCACTGCTACCTCCTTCTGCATAATGATTCCTGGAGAAACCAAAATATTAAAAATCCCCCATAGTACCATTGCTCTCAATCCTAGAAAGTGCCCAACATGATGCCTCCTTTACTTCCAGGGGTCTAGGGAGAAGCTCTTCTTGATTTTACCCGTTGTGGAACTAGTTTTTGAGATAGCAACAGCTAACCTGTCACCTGGGCCCAGATCTGTGTGGTACTGATAACACACAAATGGGCTAATATTTTCTTTAGTCTTCTGTAATTCTGGCATCTAAATAATTTTGGAAATAAGTTAGTGGTACAAAGTGAATTAATTTCATGCAAACTTTTCATTTTCACTTAGTTTTCTCATATTTAAAAGTAAAATTGGAAGTGTCTGGCCTAGTGGTTATGATACCAGTTGAGATACTCTGGTCCTACACTAAATTTCTAAGCCTAATACCCAGTTCAAGTTCATGACTCCTATCAGTGTAGACCCCGGGAGGCAGCAGCTTAAGCAATTGGATTCTCAATACCCATGTGTACTCCTGACTTACACCAGTGCAGCCTCAGCCTTTCATGAGAGTTTAGAGATGGGAGTTCTCTGTACGCCCCTCCTCTTTTATTCACTCTCAAATAAAAATAAGTCATCTGATTTTTATGATTTTTCAACCCAAGACATCTATAAATCAAACAAAACGTGGGGGAAAAAAAGGAAAAAAGAGTTTCACATGATTTGTGGTATGATATATTGTTATGATTTAGGGTTATTTCATGAAATTCAGGCGAAAAGTTGTCTGTCCTTCAGGTGAACATATAGGACTATAGACATGAGTAAATCTGGGATTTCAATGCTGCTTTAAAATAATTTACACACAGGAAACAGCAGAAATTATGAATGAAGGTCTCCATATTTGTATGGAATCCCTATATATTTTTAAAACACTACAGGAGTCAAGTTCAGCTTTTGGGGAAATGGAGGAAGTAGAACAAGGAATATAGCCCAAGCAGTTTAGAAACTGAACCAAGGGCTAGGGCTGAGAAAAATAAGTCTGGAAAGCCACAAGGATAGTAGTTCTGAGATACTTCTGTATATTCTTTTACTAGAAAATTAATCATTTTATTTTATGGACTACAATGAAGTATGTTGACTTAAGTATTCAATACATGTTGATCAAAGTGATGTAATCAGTTTCTCTTTCTTTGACCTTAGTTTATGATAGGAGGCTTGGAGCTTCTTTATTCCGTTTGTTCTAATGGATTTTTTTTTTTATTCATTGATTCTCTCCCCATTATGCTAACAATAAGAATTTATTCCTTCAACGAAACTCTGATTTGGTGCACATCATCTAAGCCCTCTGTACCTCTCAACATTCCAATATCTAATAATAACCATTCTCTGATCAGATTGAGGTTTTGTTTTAGCTTCTAGGTAGGAGTAAGAACAAGTGATATTTATCTTTCTGGGTCTTCAGTTGACATGATGTTCTACAGTTGTATTCATTTTGCTACAAATGATATGATTTGATTTTCCTTGTACTTAAATGAAGAAAACAACAGAGAAGGGAAGGATTGAGGGCATGAGAGAGACAGGGAAGGAGAGAGGAGAAAGAGAACAAGAGAATGAGAACCAACTGCTAGTTCATTCCCCAAGGTGCCACAACAGCCAGGTTTGAACCAGGCCAAAGCTGGGAGTTCTGGAATGTTCCAGGATTCCAGTTTGCTCTTGCACACAGGTGGCAGGCCCTCAGGTGTGTAACCTATCATCTGCTGCTTTCCAGCTGCGTTAGCAGGAAGCTGATTTGGAAGCAGAGTAGGTAGGACTTGAATAGGTTTTCTGATACAGGATACAGACATCACAAGTGGCAGCCAATCCCTTTACTTTTTTTACTGTTTTTCATAGTGGCTGTACTGATTTCTAATGTATAATTACACCACAAGTGTATGAGAGAATCCTTATTCCACATCCTCACCAGTATTCATTAATTTCTTTTTGTTGATAGCCATTCCAACGGAAGTGAGGTGACATGCCATTTTAGTTTTGGCTTGCATTCCCCTCCTAGTTGATATCAAGCATTTTTTCATATTTATTGGATTTGTATTTATTGTTTTGAAACTGCCGCCACAATTGCTTTGCCAATTTCTTAACTAAATCAGTAGTGGTTTTGCTGTTGTTGAGTTTTGTGAGCAGTTGATCGGTTCTGAATGTTAACTCATCATTGTACAAGTTGCTTGTACTCATTTTCTTGCATTTACTATTTTCTTTATATGAAAAAGCTTCTGAATTTTATATAATCCCATGTGTCTTGTTTTGCTTTTGTATCCTGTGTCTACTTTGATAGGCTTCTGATGGAGTGTGTCTTTGGTTCAGAGCTGGGTATCAATGAGGCTGAAGTTTGTTATGGCGGTAGTCATATTCCTGGGACATAGAATGGGCTGTCACCTTGTCCATCCAGGCAAGCCTGAGTGATGCTGGGGTTTATGGCACCAGCATCTGTGGCCCTGGAACTGTATGATATGAATGGGACTTGCTACAGGTCCTGCTGGGTGGACGTGGGTGGTACTGTTACTGATCACACTAACTATCCTTCTCAGGTAACTGTGGAATATAGTTTCTTTTTTTATATTTTATTATTATTATTTTATGATACAGTTCCATAGGCTCCTGGCATTTCCTTTATCCCCTCCCCAATTCCCTCCCCCCACATAGTTCCTCCATATCATTACTAAAATATAGTTTTTCAGACACAGTCATATGTCCATCATTGCGGGCATGGACAATGGTAGAGTCCAGCATCCTCTTGTCAAGATACAGTGAACAGTTTCATTGTAAGTTCATCTTTGTCTGGAAGTAGAAATGCATACCACACTACATCCTCACATCTGAATATGATAGTCTCCATTTCACAGTTACTGTACATCCCCTTAAATGAAAAGTCATAATACAAAATCAACAATAGAAAGAAAAATAAATTTACAATGCCATGAAGTTAAATGACATGTTACTAAATATGACAGTCTCCATTACGTGGCTACTATACATCCCCTTATATGAAAAGCCACAGAACAAAATCAACATCAGGGAGAAAATATTCACAGTCCCAGAGCTTCAGGACGCAGGACGTTTCACCTAGGTCCTACATGCTTATTACCTCATATACTGGGGATTGTACATCAGCAGGCACAGGCCTGGCGCAGAAGAAGGGAAACAGTCCCCCCCCAGATCCCATGTGGAAGTGTAGGTGTCCCTAGGACTCAAAGAACCACCAGTCCATGTCAGAGCTGCAGGATGTGAAGATTACTGATTTGGCTTGGGCTTATTGGCCTGCAGTATCAGCCTGAAGTGCAGGAATGCAGATAGAGCCCACTTGGCCCCAGAGGGTGAAGGTAGTGACTTTATGGAACACAGTTCCAAAATCCCCAGTCTTAGAGCTGCAGGACTCAGAAGCTACCCTACCCATATCCACAGGCTGATAACTTGTTATTCTGTAGATGGTACACTGGCAGGTGCAGCTGTGGATCAGTGGGATGCAGACAGAGCTTTACCCAGAGAAGCACTGATGTCCTTTCCTTCAGGTCTCATAGAGGAGTGCAGGTGTCCCTAGGAAGTATATAACTGACAGACCCAGCTCCAGAGCTTCAGGACATGATGGTGTTTTTGCCCAGGTCTCACAAGGTGAATGCAGGTGATGCTGGGCATTGTGGCCTGGCAGCCTCCAGGCTGAAGCAGAGAATGGCATGAGGGCCCTCCAGTTCCCAGCAGTGAGTGTGATTTCTCTAGCACCATAGAATTAACAATCAGAACTGCAGGACCCAGAAGGTATGACACCAGGTTGTCGTAGGATGTGCAAGCATGGTACTTAGTGCAGGATACTGCACAGCTGGAGTAAAAACCTAAGAGGCAATGAGAACTTGCTCAACTTTGGTACTCTGGGCATGTGGTTCGACTGCTGCTGGTCCTGAGTCCCAAGAACTGGAGAGAGCTTGCTCACATGGGATAGCAAGTATGGTTCTGGGGCTTAGGCTGGGCAACCCTGAAGCTGATGGGAAGAGGGGCTTGCTCTCTACTCTGTGAAGGTCCCTGCCTCTGGCTCTGGAAGACTTTTGGTAGCAAACAGGTCTGTTTGTTGTCTCCTAAGATAGCATGGAGTCTACAGCTACTGTTGCACAGCAGCTAGGGTCTGGGCCTTTCAGGGTGAAGGGCAGGGTGTGGATGAGGAATACCTTTTTAAGAGCAAAGCACCAGCTAAGCCCCAGTCATCTTTATGAGTGGAGTTCTGCTGAGGTTAGGGCTTTGGTGTGCTGAGGTTAGGGCTTTGGTCTGCAGCGATGAGGGACTTGCATTTTCAATTACCTTTTCCTGACAAGATAGGTTCCCCTAGCCGGGAACCCACTGGGGACCTGCAGCCTGATTTGTTACCCTCCTCTCCCTCTCTCCTGAGTTTCTGGGTCTACAGGCTCTGTGGCACTTGACATTTCTCGAGTAACATTTTCCCTCTTCAGTCTGCTGGAAGCAAAGTCTTTCATTTGTTCTGTTTCTTTGGAGGCAAGTGCAACGCCTCTCCATTCAGCAATCTTGTATCCTTCTTGATTCTGCATTCTCTTGGTCATGTCTCTTAATGATAGACATGTCGAGCTTTGGCCTGGCTTGCCCTGAGGTGGAGCATCCTGTGCTTTCAGCCCATAAGACTTGCACCATCCCTCCATCTTGTGTTTCCTGGGCCCTAGATCTGAAACCACAAAATGTGCAGTATTTAGTTAGCATTAGGCCAGGTTCTGAGCATGCTTTTGCTAGAGCTGTTTTGAAACCACAGAACTGAAAAAGGTTTTGTAATGAAATGCTAGCTCTGCACCCAGGCTGGCTTGTCATTCTTTCCATTGGAAGCTGTTGGCAACATGGCTACAAGATGCATTTTGCTCCCTCTTTAAAGAGCCATTTTTTACTTTCCAACCACCAAAATATGCTGGGAGTGTCAAAATTGTTTTTTCTCTTCGGGACTTTAGAAAAGATTGTTTTCATGACAGAAATAGCTTTTCTTTAATTTTATTTTTCTTTTTTTAAATCATCTATGACTGCCGAACCAAACCAGAGACTTGGCTTATTATAGTTCTGATTCAAGCTTCTGGTGACTGGCAAGTGAATTTTGTTGGATTGCCCAAAATATTTCTGAAGAGGTTTATCTCAGAGGCCAGTTAAGTAAAAAAAGTAAACAGACTCCAATGTATTCATTCAGGCAGAGCGTAATGAATGGGGTCCAGCACTCGCTAAGCAGCTATGGGTGCTACTTGTTACTACTATTTCACATTAAGATTATATGGCATCAGAGGCTGGAATGAACCAAGAAAGGTCATTTATGATATGATACATTTTCTCAAAGGATCTAAAAGAAAGAAATTATTAGAGTTTAAAAGACTTCCAGGAAGCCTTTAAAAGATGATTGTACCACGGGTGGTAGGTGAAGTGTGTGCAGAGATTGACTGGCTGGCAGTAGAGTAAGTTCTCACACAGCATTTCGTGGAACAAGAGGTGGAGGAGTGTAGGGTTACTAAAACCTGGCTGACAAAATCACATACTTGGAAAGTGGTCCAAATGCAATGGAAATTTAAAGGTTCTTGGAATTATCACAGAAAGAAAATACTGACACCCTGAAATTAAGATAATGTTCAAATATTTGGAAGTTATTAAAAATATGGAAAAGAAACAATATATATAGAAAGAAATCAATAGATGAGTTTCTAAACAGTGTTCTATGTTTTCCCTTTGACTTAATTAGGTTTAAGGTCTCCAGGTGTCCCTGCATTTGTGAATAAACGGTCTGAGTTCTACAGATTAGTCAGTAAGTGTGTGAACACTTCTACATATATTTCCTCTGAGACAGGAGAATCACCAGAGAAGCTTCTTGGTGCCTGTCAGGCTTCTACCTCATTCAAATTACTGCCAAGGATAAGAAGACTTTATTTCATGCAGGGTATCAGACATATAGCAAAAAGGGGGTTCTGCCCCCAAATTTACATGCTGTCAATGTCCAGTCTGAGCAGTGTTTGAATATGTCTAAGAGCCTTTGAAGAGAGTGGAACATAAGGGAAATGTTAGTAAAGACTGATAAATATACAGGATCAAAGGAATAATACAGAGTGTTTAAAGTTGGTAAAAATTTCCTTCAGCTTTATTTCCCTTCAGATTCCCTGAGATCCTGAAAAAAACAAATGCTGAGGTAGTAAATATAACTTCAACCTAATCCTACCAATTCTCTACCTGGAATTCTGGCAGCTTTAAAGCTCCAGACTATAATTCCATGAAAGAAACAGCCAGTTCGGAAGGGGACTGAGCCTATAGCTCAGCCGTTTGAAGTAGTTCTTCCCTATCAGTCACAATGAGGGCTGACAAAGATCTGTTCTTAAATAGAGGGTTAAGAGTATTCTTTCAGACCTGCTGAATATAGAGCTGAGAATATCTAAAGAGCCTTTGGCACAGGACAAAGAAAACAACATTTAATAATGAATACTTGGGTATTCATGTCAGAATTTTGGATGATAGTTGCAAAAGTAAGTCAGAATCTAATTACAAAAAACCTTGGAAGAAGCTTGGAAGTGAAAGTTCAAAGTCTCTGCCTTTGCATGGAAATCCAGTGAAAGATCAGTGAGCTACAAGGTGGTGGGGAAGGGGTGACTCTTGGTTGATCGTGACAGAGTGGGCACCAGTAGATCAGAAAACTCAAAACCACAGTCTCCACTTTCTTCAGGAAAAAAACAGATTGATATGATGTTCACGTATCTTTCACAAGGACCTAAACTTGCTATCACAGATACTACCATGAGGCAGATAGTATCATGAGAAGAGCTCTGAGGGCAGTCACTTAGGATACCTGGCAGGGAGGAAAGTCTCTATCAACAGAAGTGGAAATGTCCCAGATCCACCTGGAAATACGAATTACCTAGCTAGAAAAAATCCAATGGACTGCAAGAAAACCCTAAGTATGAAGAGACTGCTGTTATAGGTATGCCCCTGGGGGTCATAGGCCATGTTGTAGTCTCTGGCAGTCCTGTCTCCACTCCTTGGTAGTGTGCTCAATAAACCTAACTCTGCACAACACACTTGGCTGCTCCGTTGAATTCCTTGACCACCTAAAATGCCAACCTTGACTGGTTGTTTTCTGTGAAATTGCATGGGTGTTCCTATTTTCCCTCTTTATTATGGACAGGACTCCATCGCACAGAATGTAGACTGTAGTAGAATGACTTCCAGACATCTACAACCTAGTTTCAATAATCATCAGTAGTTGACCAACCCTGTTTCATTTATCTTCCTCTTTCATCTTCATATGTTTAATTTTTATTTTGAAGTAATTTGACACTTATAGAAAAACCTGAACGAAGTATAACCAAAAATTCCTGGACTCCATTCAGTGAGATTCCCCATGTTGACATTTTGCCACTTTGGATTAATAGTCCTTTGCTGTGCTCTCTCTGCTCCACTGGATCAACGAAGGAATTGCCCCAGGTATGGCTGTCAGGAACCCCTGCAAGCTGGTTCCTGGTTCCTTCTGATGTGGCCCTGTCATTCTTTCAGTCTTTTCTGAAGAAGTTCAGCATTCCAGGACTATGTTGTATTTCCTATGTCACAAGCATATAATTAAACATCTGTCCAAGGACCCCGAGTTTTTGGTAGTAAGGAATGATATTTAGAACCAAAAATAAGAGCCTTAGCTATGCTTCTCATTTTTTCTGCTTGTCTCTGTCCACAGACATCTCTAAAAACAAATGGTGCATACTTCTATTTCTATAGTTTTCTGATTTCTAAATATATCAGCTCATACTGAGATGTTCATTTCTAATCCATTTCTATGGGTTTTTATGTTAGACTTAACCCCTTTTGTAATTATAATTTCTTCTTAATGGCTCTGAGAAATCTTTACATAATACATTCAAAAGTCATACTTCTGTGAATTCAGGTTTCACAGAAGGATCCTGAATTCACTTGTAGCCTTCTCCCTCTTGGTAGACACAGGCTCACCAGGGAAGTGGGAGAAAATATGCCCACAAGTCACAGTTTGAGGTATACGTGGCTCTCCATTTGCAAGCCCAAGGACAAACACAGGGTGAAGGGATGTTTTCAGGGCAGTTAAGGACTGGTAACCTCACATCTGTCCTTGGATGGAAGTTTATTTTCTCAGACTAAGTTTGAGCTGGACATTCCAGCCATTCACCCTTCCACGGCACAGGGATATGGAGACGTCTGCTACCAGCCGCTAATGGAGAAAGCAGCTGTCTCTGGAGTCAGAATAGGTCACCCTGAGCACTTCCTCAAATATCTCCCTATCCTGCACATGCAACGTACACACATGAGGGAAGGACTTACTGAGAATAAGATGAATCTGCCTCTACAAAACCCTTGTTCTACTCAAAGTTTTCCTTTCAATGGATGATGTGCATGAGCAACAATGCGAGCCTGGTTATTTTGAAGGTTTGTGAGTTGTAACCTGCGTGGATTTGTTCCTGGGAAGTTGAGTAAGCACATGACCTTGATGAGTTGACCACCAATTTATTCCAAGAAGTCTGCATATACAAGTTTATTTTGATCAAGCATGTAAATGATTAAATGTTTTCTAAATGTCAGACATTGTGTTCAGCTCAAATACAGATGTGAATCAGACGAAAAAGCCTATAGTCTGGTCACCAGGAACAGAAGTAGGACCCCTTTGCCTACGGAGTACTTGGGAGCTTTAGACCACATGGCATAGTGTGGCTTGGGTGGTGCTTGGCATCGCTAATCCTTAAAGCTCTCCTTGACAACTCTGGTGATGTTTCCAGTACCACCATGAGTGCTCTCACTGATTTCTAATGAGCTTGAGAACTTGCAGAATTTCATACTATTAATCTGAAATCATTATGACAATGAGTGAACAGTATAAATTACCAGGAATTTATGATCTTCTACTCCAGTTACCATGGAACATAAAATGCAAAAGAAGAAAGGGAAGTCAACTAGAAGATGAAGTCAGGGTATCCCCACTAACACAATCACCAGTGTCACTTTTTACACAAAAACATTAAGTCATCTGAGAGGAACAGTTTATGCTGCTTAAAAAATAATTTTCTGTACTCTGAAATATTTTTTGTTAACTCTGCCAGAAAAAAGAATAAAAGGAGTCTAGTTAGCAGCTATGAAATAACAGATCCCAAAATTAACTGTAGGAAATTTTGTACTGTAATTTAATTCAAAAGCAATCTCTGGTCATACACTTAGTATATGCAAAACATTCAAACATAAACTTTTTATGACTTTGCTTTCAAGACAGAGTTGAAGTGACCACTGAAAAGAGCCCTATTGCCATACTTTGTTGCATAGGATTCTTAATTGGGCTGTCATAAACACAGGGTAGCCAGTTTATGAGTGATGGTAATTTCTAGGATTGAAAATGATAAAGGAGTGCCTTTGATGGAAGAAGTTCTTCATGGATACCCTAGGGTCCTGGATATTTTTAGAGTAGAAACAATTTGATTTTATTTTCAAGAATGTTTATTTAATGAATGGTTAGTGTCTGAGTTTGCAGCAAAAACCAAGCCCATTTTGAAAGCTCTGAGTTCCCTGTGCTTAGGATTTTCTTTTGCACTGCAATGAAGGTGTCATTAGGTGCTGTGCACCTCACCATTTGGGAAGCAGGACTGGAGGGACTGACACTGTGGCTACTGCTATTACTATCAGTCTTAAACTCTATAGTCTCAAAGTCTTCTAGCATTCTTGAAATTATAGTAGTTTAAGTTGTTAGCTAGCAAGTAGGGTAAAAAATAATCTCGGCCTCTCTATAGCTATTGTCACCACAGAAGATAAAAGTACCAGATACAAGAACCAAAGATTTAAATTCATTCTATCTAATGTTTTCATCCTCTCTGTAACTCATCCATTTCTGCCTATTCCTGTTCAGTTTTAGTCTGTAGACAAAAAGGAAACTAGCTTTTTGTCAACTCCAGATGTATGTCCTTTTAGCTCAGCAGCTGTCTACTGTTAGCCAGTTTGACTGACTTAATTTGGCTCATGGTACTCTTGGATCTATATTTATTTGACAGATCAGAATATATCCACTGGGTCACTCACGCACTATGACACTGTGGTGGGGCTGCCAGCTGCAGAGCTAGCATTCCACATGGGTGCTGGTTTGGGTCCTGGCTGTTTTGCTTCTGATCCGTCTCCCTGCTGGCGTGCGTGGAAAAAGAGTGGAGGATGGTCCAAGTCCTTCGGTCCCTGCACCCGCATGGGAGCCCAGTGGGAGGCTCCTGACTTCAGACTGGCCCAGCTAAAGCCCTCGCATGTGAGGCGTGGGCTAGTCAATAGAGGGCTTTTCTTTTTCTCTTTTTGTAACTGCTTTTCAGGTGAATAAATTTTTTAAAAATATGTATCTATGGTATATTTACTAAGATACTCTAGAATCCCTGTTTGGGGACATTAAAGTTCTTACAAATATGTTCTTCTTGAGATATGAACAAACTAATAAAGAAAATATTAATGAAACTTATTCAGTTAAAACATTATACTCACTAATTAAAGATTCATGTTCTCTTCAATTTTTTTCTTTCTATAGCCTCAATATTCACCTACAGCTAGAGAAAACATGGAGTGAAACACTGACAAAATATTAATTAGCGAAAGTAAAGTAAAACTGATTAAAAAATTTTTAAAGTAAATTGGGTAAATTACTATTTTTGGAAAGTTGATAATTCAAGTTATTTTTTAAAGATTGATTTTTTTATTTTTATTGGAAAGTCACATATACAGAGAGGAGAGACAGACAAGAAGATATGTCCATTGATTCACTCCCCAAGTGGCTGCAACAGCCGGAGCTGAGCTGATCTGAAGTCAGGAACCCAGAGCCTCTTCTCAGTCTCTCATGCAGGTGCAGGGTCCCAAGGCTTTGGGCTGTCCTTGACCACAAGCAGGGAGCAGGATGGGAAGCAGGGCTGCTAGGATTAGAGCTGCTGCCCATATGGGATCCTGGCACGTGCAATGTGAGGACTTTAACAACTAGGTCACTGCGCTGGGCCCAATTAGTTATTTTTAGATGAATCCCCTACAATGCTTCTCCCCACACCTGCTCTGACTCCATTAATGCTGTCATCTCTGTCTTTAGTCTTTGCTCTTAAGAGAACAGAGGTCACGTTTGATGTTCAACACAAAGCAAAAACTTGATAAACACAAAACTTTTAAACGAAAGTGAGCCAGATTCCTAGTCCCATTCTTAGCAAGACACATAAAAGACAAAATTTCCCCCAAATCCTGATGCATATTATTCTAAATAATTCTTTGCCTGTAGCAAAGATGTGTAAGTTCCAAAAACTGAAGTATATTTTATTTTCTTGTTCATTAGTTTCCTATTTCAAAAAGCTGCTCAAAATATAACTCCCTAAAATTCGATCATAACAAAGTGTCCTAGTAAATTCCCTGAGGATTACTAAGGTCTCATTAAAATAAGTGCTCTATCCTCTGTTCAGAAACACTTCCTTTGCCAGTGTGTCTCCTACCAATTCCACCCCCCCCCCCTTAATTGTTCAGCTGAAGTATTGGTTTTAAATTTTTTTTAAGTCTTTAATTTTGACAGCAATGTTAAGAGGGGAGTTAGCTTGTTTTTTATGGGAGAAGGGTGAAGTGGCCAGCATAGCCTTTGCAGGGTCAATGAATCATAGCATAGTCACGGATGTCCTGAAGCTAAAGGCCATTGGCTGACAAGCCGGTGGGGACACGGGGGTGAGGGAGAATCCCAGCTTTGGTAGCAGGTAGGGCAGCCAACAGAATGGCGGTGGATTAATACTACTGTTCCTCTTACATTCTTTTTGAGTTAATTATTTGAAAGGCAGAGTGACAGAGGAAGATCATCCATCTACTAGTTCATTCCCTAAACGGCCACACAGCCAGATCTCTGTCAGGTTGAAGTCAGGAAATCAAACAAACTCTGGGTGCATGGGGCCAGGCACTTCGGCCAGCTTCTACTGCTTCCTCGGGTACATCGGCAGGAAGCTGGGTCAGAAGCAGAGTAGCTGAGACTCAAACCAGTACTCAGATACTGGATACCCATGGCACACATGGTGACACATATATATACACTTATTCGTGGAGACCTTCTAATATATATTCTATATAGTTCAAATGATGAGGCAGCCAATACTAATTTTGCAAACCAGGATGATATTAGTGACCTCAGACACTGTCATTTCTGGTATCACCTGAGTATTGTGAACTCCGGACTTCACAGAAAAGTAAATAATTAAGTGACTCTAATGATATGGACACTAGGAATGTATCTGTCAGTTTGAGAAAAAAAATGGGGAAATTGTCGATTGCACCGTCAGCCCTGTAGTTGAAAGTCTCTGGGGCTGTTGGAATTGATTCCAAGGGTAACTGCTACCTGTGATCCAAACCATGGAAATATTTTGGTCATTTTCTCTTACCCAGAGAGAAAATAAAATCCTGTTTGGATGGCAAAACTTTTCCTTGAACCCTAATTTAAAAAGAGGAAGAAAGAGGCAAGAAATGAAAATCCGTGCAAATCTTCACACCCTGACATTGGTGAGCCCCATGGACTATGTGGGATGCTCACATTCAGGAAGCCTGTGCAAAGGGATATGTAACTTTTTCACCAGTATAACTGGTCACTTAGAATATTTTGCTGATAGTGCAAACCAAATGTTTTGTCCTGAAATAAGTAACTTTTTGAGAGCTGCAATTTTAAGAAAATGTTGATTAAAGAAGGTATAAATTTTTTTTTAAAAGATTTATTTTATTTTTATTACAAAGTCAGATATACTGAGAGGAGGAGAGATAGAGAGGAAGTGGAGCTGCCGGGATTAGAACCAGCGGCCATATGGGATCAAGGCGAGGACCTTAGCCACTAGGCCACGCTGCCAAGCCCAAGAAGGTATAAATTTTTAATTGAACTGTGGGAACAGATTTGTTAGCAGATATCAAATATGTCAACTTTTCTAGTTTACTAACAGAGCATCATACTTTTTTTTTGCAAAATATCAAAAAAAACCCTCCCAGATTTTGTAAAAGCTGAACAGTGAACTGAGAAATCTTACCAACTGAAGTAAGTTAATGAGATGAATCTAATAGTAATCAGAAGGTTCCAGAAGTGGATGTAAGCAGTGAAACTAACATGACATCACTCCTACTTTTCAGATTTCATCCAGTGTTCATGCCTCCCTTCCTTATGCTCAAAATCAGTCTGGTATCTGAGGAATGCTCTTGCAAGTGTTTAATAACACAGTGACAAGCAGAAGCTCTCCAGCCAGATTGTTTATAACTCAATGTTTCTATGCTGCTGACTAGGTCATCCAGAGAACCTCAGTGGGCTGCAGGGGGCTTTGGTTTTAATTGCAAATTTGAACTGAACATGGATATGCTTTTAACATTTTTATAGGGACAGTATCATACTTTTGGAAACTAGAGGTTGCTTCTTCCTTAATATAGATCTTCATATAAATACATAAAAGGAAATTGTGAAGAACGTTTATCTGCATGCACTTTTTATTCCAAGACACGTAACTTGAATCAGCAAAACTGACAGTCATCTGTTCAGTTTTACTTGTGCTCTTGATTAAACTTTGCTTTCTGAAACTTGGTTTGCGAGGTATAAATTCTTACATTCTCCAAAGGCATGCAATTGCCCATTTATCGTATCTTTAAATTGTTAGCCGCCTCAGGGTAAAGAGAGAGATAAAAATGGAGGGCAGTGCCCTGGAAGACAGCCTTTTCCTGCCAGATCCAATTCAGATGAGTGACAATAAGTGCACATAACAGTTTTTCAAGAACAGTTCGAGAAAGGACTGATTTGTGACAAAACAGATAGTGAGCATGTGGGTGGCAAGATACTGATAAAATTCAGCAGGCGACTGGGTAATGCTGCTTAGAGGCCTAGGAAAGAAAGGCCAGTTTTCCTCGTTTTCTGCCTAGTGACATGTTATCCTGACATGCTGCCTGTCTGCTTTGCAGAGATAGAATTACCAACTAGGCAGCATTCCCCTGCTGGGTCAATCAGCTTTCTGCAGTGGAAATTTTAGAGGTGTAGTGATTTTATTTTCTTATGTAAATGGAAGACTTAAAACTGAGTCAAAACCAGTGCCTGGGTGTGTTTTTCGGGGGCAGCCTCTTCTAGACACACGTGTGTGCTCCCTTCATACCTGCACAACATTGCCTAACTTTGTCCAGTTCTAAGAATAGGAAGCCAAACTCTGCATGAACACTGGGCAGAGACGACAGACAAGCCCTGCTGAGGTGTCTCCATGCCAGGGCACACTTGGTGCCCTGGGCCGTCCAAAGGAGGTGTGACGCTGTTTACCAGGCAGGGCGGCCGCTGCAGCCTGGCTCCCTCCACCCTGTCTGGCTGATGAAATTTGATCTAAATCACAGCAGGCAAAAACATATTACTTTTGACCACAATTCACATTCCGTAGGAGGAGACAGGATTAGAACATTTCTATTCTTGCCCAATGCTGCTAAATTTAAAAGTCCATTTAACTGTTCACTGCAGTCTTCCTCCAAAAAACCAAAAGCAAGCATCATTATTTGCAGGTGGCACAGTGGTTTGGAATACCACCATGGACCCAATGGCTGGGCAAAGGAAGATGAAGCTCATAAATAATAATCCTAAATTCACAGCCAAGCCTGCCACTTATGAGTCAATACAGGGTTTATACTTCATATCCTCACCTATGGAAGGCTGGAATTAGATCATCATTTACTGAGCTTCTGTTAGAACATAAAGGAGAGTGATGCACTATCCCATCCCTTGGTATAAACAAGATAGGCACACACACAGAAAAGTAACGACAATTTTTCACAAACTTTAGTATGGTCAGCTAATGCCCTCCCCTCTCTGTTTTGCTGTCTGCCTTAACTACTCTCAAGTCTACAGTCTTCTGTTAGCTTGGTTTACTTATGGACCTTCATCATTTAAAAAAAGCTTGGACATTCTTGATTAGTCTTTCTCCTTTGGGAAGCCAATCTGGGTTGATTAGATGGGAAACAAGAAGAATTTCTTAATAACCCAGCTTTTTTCTTTAGATTTTAATCCCCAACCTTTTACCCTTCACCAGTGTGTGTGTGTGTGTGTGTGTGTGTGTGTGTGTGTGTGTGTAGTACCGTGTCAAGTGATTTGTCAGTGGATTCAATTTCTTGAGTATCAGCGTCTTGATGTCCAACCTGCTCCTGTCTTTTGGGCTTTTAGTGACTTAGTTATCTGTCTTGCTGAAAATTACTGACTGTGACCCATCTCTGTGCATCTAAAAAGGAATCATCTCATTCTCCATTCAGAACGAGGCTATAAAAGATCACTGGAGAGAAATATGGGTAGGAGCTGAGCCCTTGAAGGTCTATATTTGGAAGCACTTTTTATATTTGCTAGTGTACCAGACAGAGGAACTAATTTCTGAGGGATTTTTCCTACCTCTGCTTGAAATACTTTTGCTAATATATTATTATTTTATGGTTATTATTTTATGCATGAAAAGACCAGACTCCAGATCTAAAGAATGGTTCCAGGGGCCCCATGCCACCTGCACCTGAGTAACTACTGCCACAGGACTGGAGACCCCCAGGACCCCACTGCTCACCTCCTTCCTTCATATACCCCTACTGCAGCTGTAGTTGGAACCCAGTTAAAGTTGCTTCCTGCAACATCTAATTACTGCAACGGCCAGTAAGGACGCTAATCTGGGGAGTAAAGCATCTCTGGAGAATGTAGAATTTAAATCATTTTTGCTTATTTATGTTTTCCAAAGAAAATGAAGATAATTGACAAGGGATGAGAGATTGAAGAATGAGTGTGAAGATCAGGGGTCAGAAAGGGTTTTAGCCTGTAGAAACTTAAGAATCAGCCTCTTAGGGTCCTAGGAGAGACTAAATGTTATTTGTACAGAGAAAAAGAGTTGAAGGAAAAAATTTGAGTTACTTGGAGTTGTCAGCAAAGAATTCAGTGAATCCCCACTGTGGCAATGTGCACCACAGAGGAACAGATCCCTGGCTCGGCCTCCTTCATCCCCAGGCACCTCAAAAAGGAGCCTGGGCTCCCAGCATCTTGAAATTGCATCAACTAAAATGTTATTCTCTTTCCATGGAAAAATTACAGAAAAAAGGATTAGGGTATGATTGAGTATATTTCAAAGGAAAAAAAACATTTATTGCAATAAATAACCACAAACTAGGTCTAATAATACTCCATTCTAAAAATACTCTCATGAATTGGAAAAAAGGTAAGAAAAAAACCCACCTTTTTTTCACCATTCCTGAATTTTTACAGGCCATTAGATGAATGATTAGTAATGTCCATGGTTAATCCAGGGCATGTGCTCACTCACAGCCGCATCCTCACATGAACACCTGACCTTGCTGTAACCCTGTTTATTTTTCTGAAAAATGAGGTGCTTTCCTTTTTTTCATCATCAGAAAAAAAAGTGAAATAAGAGGCTTTATCCCAAACACTAAGAAATTAAAAGGTCTAACTTCAATTTTCATATAAAGCCCTTTATCCAGTAAATCTGAATAGACTCATACTATGTGAATCCTCAGGGACCACACACAGAAAAAAGAGGCTCCAGCAGATCTCGGACAAATGTAGGACTTGGAGACCAGACTTTACCTTCTCAATGCAATACTTCTTAAATAGCACAGATCTTATCAAATCAAGATAAACACAAACACATGCAAGTTTTCAAGACAGAACATGTAGCCACTAATACTTTGTCCATTCTGCAGACCCTTCACACTCTACATGAACCATCTCTAAATCCATCATTCTCATGAACAAATTTCTCTCCCTGTGATCTCAGGGCCATTACCAAGGCTGTAAGATACTACACTGTTATACCCTTGAGCATATTTGTTCTTACGCTGCTCGTCCTTACTACTGACTGTACAAAGGCTCTGTGGAAAATACACCCCCAACTTCGACCCATAAGAGTTGATGTTCCAATGGCCCTGACTGAAACTAAGGGAACCTGCGCTTCTTCCAATGTGCTGGGGACCCAACACTGTGCTGGACATAGAGGGGCTTTCATTGTGTAGATAGAGAGTGAAAAAAATTAATGCCTGATATATCTGCCTTATTTAATGAATAACTTTTAATGCAACAAAGGCAAAATGGAGTCCCTGACAACTTAATGTGTTATTTGCCATTTTATAAAGCTTCACTAGCGATGTGTGAAATTCTGCATTTAATCCTATTATTTTGGGTAGGCTGACTTTATAATCTGTTATTGAACTAAGATACTTTCAAGAGAATTAAAATTGCACTGGTACACAGGCAAACTAAAACATATAAGCCACCTGTATTATGCTAGATTTTCACAATCAAGAAATATACATTTCTGGGATACAGCTTACTACCTCTTGAACAAATTACCTTTTTAATTTGTAAAAGGGTGATAATACTTAGCTTTAAATCTGGGTGAAAGTTTAAATGAATTTTTGTAAAGTCTTAAGTATAAACTTAGTATATAGCTACTTGAGCCCAACATGTCCCATGAGACTAATATATTACCAAAAGTCAAAAGATAATTGCTAAATCACAATTCCTCATCTCCAACTGTCTCTAAGCTCCACTGTGAATTGAGATGTCAGGTATGCTAAAAGAAGAAACCTATACATCCTTATCAAAGGCATCCTGAATGTCCTGCCATTCAAGATATTGCACATCTTACCTGTAAGGTGCTTTGCTGAATACCCGGGCAGATATTTCTTAGCAAAATGGCTTGCTGTCAAGGATGACATTTCAGCCCTTCAATACGTGTGACCAGTATCAATATAAAATATGTTATACAGATGAATAAATAATGACTTAGCGGAGTCATGGCCATTAGAAATGTCTACCACTGCTAGCTTTGTTTTCATGGTAGGCCCTTAATGTCTCTCATTCTCAATTTCCTTATTGGAAAAATGGAGATAGTGATGCTCTCGTTTGAAAACTGATTGAGGATTGAAGGATTGAGGATGGAAGTTATATAATAAAAGGCAGCTTTTGCCATCATCAACACTACCACCACCATCATTATTCTTGCTCCTTTCTCAGTAATGCATGATACAAATGAAGCAGATGCTAGGAGGAATAGCTCTAAATAGAGGCAGAAAAGGAGCAGAACAAGAGGAGAAAGAGAATATCATTCCCATTTTTCAAGTGTAAATGGATCTGACTGAGGCTTATGAATGCAAATGGCACATACCATTACATCCAGGAGTATGGTTTCCATGAGGTTGCACAAAGGGTTTCTGATATCCTAGAATCTTATACTGATGGCATAACAAAGCAATTATAATCAGTGATGCCCACAAAAGCATGGTCACTGCAACCAACCTTTTTCCTATGGTCTATTTTTTTAACCTCCCCGGTTTTGCAAATTTTGCATCCACATGGAACTACCCTACACATTTAACTGGAAACTAAGAAAAATCCTAACACTTAGTTTGTTTACAGAACTGAAAACATTTTGGGGTTTTGTCTTCGTTTTTAATATTTATTTTTATTAGGAAGGCAGATTTACAGAGAGAAGGAGATACACAGATAAATATTTTCTGTCTGCTGTTTCATTCTCCAAGTGGCTACAATGGCTGGAGCTGAGCTGACCCAAAGCCAGGAGCCAGGAACCTCTTCCAGGTCTCCCATGTTGGTGCAGAGTTCAAAAGCTTTGGGCCATTCCCTACTGCTTTTTAAGGCCACAAGCAGGGAGCTGAATGGGAAGTAGAATAGTAGGGATACGAAGCAGGACCCATATGGGATCCCAGTGAGTTCAAGTCAAGGATTCAGCCACTGAGGCATTGCGCTGGGCCTGAAAACACTTTGCAAACCCAGATCAGATTGAGCTTTTATCTCATTTCCATTTTAAGACATGAAATTTGGAGAAGTGGCTGAGTGGTGTTGCAGACAGACTGTTTGCATGCAAAAATGCAGTGATGGACATAGATGGAAGAAAAAGACTGTCAGGGAATGACAGCAGAGGCTTTCCTAGCTGAGTTCAGCAGGAAAGGGAATACAGTGCCCCTTACCTGCCCTATCCCAGGGAATGAGAGAAGTAAGAGGAAGGCTGGTAGAGGTATGTGCTCCTTGGGCAAAGAGATTTCTTCTTAGGAGGAGATGTGTGTTTGTACCCTGTTCCTGATATTTGTCCTCCCAGTTCAGATTTTCTAAATGCAAGACACAGAACAGGTATTCTGGTCTTATTACCAAGAGCTTGGAAGGAGCAAATAACTAATTGCTTGCAAAAAGTAATAATTATTATTCATACTGAACTAAACTTTGATTCTAAATCTCAAACATGCAACTAACTGATCTTTGTACAGCTTGCCCTATTGTTTTCAGCTCACTGGATTCTATAAATTTCAAGTTTTGAACTCACAAGCCACATTCGGATAGGTGAGTAAGTTCAGTTGCAGCTAAAAGATAGCAAAACAGAAAAACATTGAGAGAAACTAGACCACTGTTTATCATGCCAAGTCATGTCTTCTTGGAGCTGTTCAAAACAACTAAATCAGATGGCCCTTTGCTTTATATGGTCACATGCTCTCTGCAGAGTTTTTGCATGAAAGATCCTGTTTCAAACAAAAATATGTGGTACACATATGTGAACCAAATTCACAGGAGAGGTCTACCTCCTACTCACACATCTCTTACCAACATTGATCTCCATTTCTCCTTCTGTTCATTATTTTGTCACTATTCTCAGTGATTTGGAAACTGTATATTGGAAGAGGTGGGGGACAAGTCAACAATCAGCTAGGTGTGCTTTGGCAAATAAAGGAGTAACAGAATCCTTAGAGCAGTGGGATGAAAAACATCATGGCCTTAAAGTACGGAGCCTTCAGCATTCATAAGTGAGCAAGTTAGCACTAGTCTCAGATTGGCTTAACACTTTTCTCTCTCCCTCTCTTCTCCTTCCCCCTTTCCTGCCTCCAATACTAGGCACATGTGTACACAAAAGCTCATAGTTGTGAACACGTTGACATACATAACCTGGATGACAGTTTAATGACAATTCTGTACTGATAGTTAATCTACCCATATAACCAGCTTCCCACTGCCACATACCAGGGTACCAGTACGGTTTCTGGTGCCACCCAGTAATTGAGCAAAGCCAGCCTGGTAAAATGAGAGCTGCACCCCTGCCGCAATTTGCCTCATAAGCTCCCCTTGCTTATGGCTTTTTAGCTCAGTGGTAATGAGCCCCTTGGCATTAAAAACCAGGCCAAGAAATGGAGAAAGAATTCCAGACTAAATGTGAGCAGGAGAAGAAAAATAAAACGCCCATTTTCAAACCATAAGGCAGGAAAAAACAGGGGCAGGAACCAGTTTTAAAAGTTATTGTTTTTATAGGACTCAAGTAACCAAAAATTCACTTGATACACAAGAGACAACCACATTCATTGACTGAAAACAAAAATTACAACGTGCATTTCTGTTTTTTTAAAGTGACGAATTCATTCTTATTTTCATTAATTTTCTGTGACTTGGCCATTTTCTATTTTGACTACTGAAAGGTTCTTATACAGACTCAAAGTATGAACTGGCTGAACTGCACAAATACAACACAGAAAGTCTCCTTCACCCATCCCTTAATGTTTAGGCCTTGTATAATGGTCCCCTTAACAATGTATGTTTACAGTGAAACTCTAAATCCTCCCATAAAGTAACAGCTTGGGGGGAAGTATCTACAGGGAACTGTAACCTGACCAACTCCTGGAACTTGAGCAAGATTGGGAAATATCCAAATTCCTTCCAGTCAGAATGATCAGAAACCTCATTGTTCTCTCCTGTAATTGTATGTAATTTCAAGGTCAAGCCTTTATACCAACCTTAGCAAAACTAAATATAATTTGGGACATCAAAATGGAAATGAATTAATGTGTTAACAAAATATTAATAAGGAAAATGTATGAAGGAATGTAAAGAATGAGAATGGAGATTGCTGTTTAAAGAATATAAATTATCAATCTAGAGGACAGAATATGACAAAAATCATCTTGTGTATTATCACTGTGACAGACTCTGCCAAGAAGCAGCAATGTATGCTCAAAACATTGGTTTAAGGGCCTCGCATAGTACCCTAGTGGCTAAATTCCTCACCCTGCATGTGCCAGGATCCCATACGGTCACCAGTGCTAATCCCAGTGGCCCCGCTTCTCATTCAATTCCCTACCTGTAGCCTGGGAAAGCAGTCAAGGACGGCCCAAACTTTGGGACCCTGCACCTACATGGAAGACCCAAAAGAAGCTCCAGGATCCTGGCTTCAGATCGGCTCAACTTTGGCCGTTGCGATCTCTTGGGGAGTGAATCATGAAACAGAAGAGCCTCTTCTGTGTATATCTGAATTTCCAATAAAAATAAATAAAACTTTGAAAAACATTGGCTACACATATGATGGGAAGCAAGATATTCACAATCTATTATATTATTATTTATTATTATATTTCTTGTGCTTTATTTTAGAAATTATTAGAATATCACCTCTGCAGCATTTCCTCCAAATGTGTTGAATCAAAGTCAATAATGAAGAACATTCTGGAAAACAACTTGCTGGCTCTTCAAAGGAAGAGAGATTGGTGAATCTAGGTGAGTGTTCACTGAAATATTCTTAAATGTTCTGTAAATGAAGGTTCATAATAGATTTTTTTTTTACGAAAAACTGAGAATCACAAGACCATGCTTTCCTGGTCCAAGGAAAGAATGACTTATGTACAGTATGTAAAATAAATAAGGTAAATACATATTTCAGTTATACCTCATATTACTTGTAGCTATCTTAAATGTTGTCTTTTGCTTCTCACTTGGGTTCCAGGTAGAAAATATATTGCATTGCTAAATTTTATTTGCTACTATTGTTAATAAGAAAATCGAAAACAAAATTATTTACTTGTAATGTGACAAGTATATCATTAATTTCATGGTAAAAGCAATATTGTGAAATCTAACTGATAAACAGGAAATTCAGTATTACAGGACATGCATAGTAAAAGATATTCATGATGCTATGCCCATCCAGCATCTTATCAACAGTCTTAATATAAATGGAAAAGATTTGCCTTAGCATAAGGGTCTTCTCCGATGTAGAATCCAGAACTCTTCCTGTCAGATTTCCTTTTAAGTGGGAGCCAGGCATGTAACTGCCAACCAGATATATCTGTGAAGATCTTTAACTTATAATTGATGTGCAAGAAAGCAAGAAAGAGTATGCAGATCCATTTCTCAGAGAGTGAGGCAAAGAGTAGATGCAAAGAGTAGAAAAACTTGTATCATCCAGTAGTGGCACCTTCATTGCTGTCAGGAAGGTCTGCGCTGAACTACAAGAGCAAATTTCCTAGGACAGCCTTTGGAGTGTGATTGGGGCAATGTTCCTACCTGCATAGCTTCTATTCTGACCCACTGTGTATACAAGGAAATTGGTGAACTTCCTAATGTCCTTAAACAGAATTCATTTCTGTTTGAACTAACCGAATAAGTTCTGATTTGGATACTCTATCAGGCAGGATGTGACTTCCAGATTTACCACCCCCATGGAATCTTGGGATTTTTCTAGACTAGAAAACTATTGCCCTGAATAGAATTCCTTTTACTATTTTTATATCTGTATGCTTAATCTTACACTCAAATACTTCTGTATCATGAGCAGTGATGACAGGATTTGTGTGGTTAAATGTATCATCATGAGGAATATCATGTTTAGAGGGTCATGACTTCATTCTTTGATATTGGCCAACTTAGTGGTTCTTGGATTCTGAAAATATTCAAATACTTCCAGCAGTCTTTTAGTCTTTCAAAACCTCAGTCATATGTGGTGATTTTTGAGGCATTTAATCCGCATATTTCCAATTTGCATCTAGTCAACTCATTCAATTGGGTCTCAAAGACAACAAAATACTCCAAGAAGGCAGACTCTGTTAATAACCTTTTGGGTGGTGTGGGGTAGAGGGAGGAAGAGGTTGGTTGTATATTTTTGAGTAAAGTGCCTTGAATTTCAGAGTGTTGGAATTAAGTTCAAAAGTTGGCTTACTTATTTTTCTTCATCTCAATATAAATTTTACCTGAAACTGGGCTGTGGCAATACATTCTGTGATACTTGGTTCCTTTTCAGTCTGCTTTTCAGTTTGCATGTTGCTGAAATACAGTCTGAGTTTAAGGTGTCCTACCAGCATTGATAATGAGCTGGACTCATCTGTCTTAGTTTCAGGTTATATGACATGGGAATGTTAGTGACTTAGGTCCACACTAGCACTAGCAGAGTACAAAATAACTTTCCAGCCCATCAGTCCCATTCGCTTTGAACTGCAGCTGAGGGACACAGCTCGGGGTGAGGCTATGGGAAAAGGGCTGTTACCATCACTATCCTTCTTCACCAAGCATTCCAAATCCTCCCTACGTAGTATTTTTTTAAAGCTTTATTTCATTTTTATGGAAAAGTCAGATATACAAAGAGGAGGAGAGACAGAGAGGAAGAT
Source organism: Ochotona princeps (assembly GCF_030435755.1). Lineage (NCBI taxonomy): Eukaryota > Metazoa > Chordata > Mammalia > Lagomorpha > Ochotonidae > Ochotona > Ochotona princeps. Next base: position 39,026,374 of record NC_080837.1, read on the forward strand.
CTGTCCCATGATTCACTCCACAAGCAGCAGCAATGGCCAAAGCTGAATCGATCTGAAGCCAGGATCCTGGAGCCTCTTTTGGGTCTCCCATGTGGATGCAGGGTCCCAAAGCTTTGGGCCTTCCTCGACTGCTTTCCCAGGGCCACAAGCAGGGAGCTGGATGGGTAGCAGGGCTGTCGGGATTAGCACCGGTGACCATATGGGATCCTGGCACGTGCAGGGTGAGGAATTTAGCCACTAAGCTACCGAGCCGGGCCCATCCCTACTTGCAATTACTAAACAATCTGTTCTAATTGAACCCCTCTGAATAAGCTTTTTAATCCAATAGGCTAATTCAGTATTCACTGGAAAGATGTTTTTCTATCATATAAAATTCACTGATTCCATATTGTCCTAGATCTTAAGAGGCTATAATTTCTATTATAATTTCTACTGTAATTTTTATTCTTTAAGAACAAATTATTTACTTACATATTTATTTACTAATTTGTTTTCATTGTATCTGTGAGGCAAAAAGATTTAGGTAAAGAAAGTTTTCACCTCTGATTAATGGTCTACAACAGCTGAGTCTGGGCCAGGCTAAAGCAAAAAACCTCGATCTCAATCTGGGTTTCCCATGTGGGTGGCAGGAATCCAGGCACTGGAAGCAGTTTTAGAAGCAAAGTCAGAACTCCATCTTAGACACTCCACAATGTTCTAAGTGGCATCTTAACCAGCTATGTTAGGGTCTAGCACCATGGGTCAGTAGACTAATTCTCCCTTGTCTGGTGCCAGCATCCCATATAGGTGCTTGTTCCTGTCCTGGCTGCTCTATGTCCCATCCAGGTCCCTACGTATGGCCTGGGATAGCAGTAGAGGGCGTTCCAAAGCCTTGGGACCCTGCCTCTGCATGGGAGACCAGGAAGAAGTTCCTAGCTCCTGACCAGATTGGCTCAGCTCTGGCTGTGGCAGCCATTTGGGGGGTGAAGCAAGGGATGCTTCACTCTCTATAGCTCTTTCTGTCAATCGGCCTTTCCAATAAAAATAACCTTTAAAAAAATCATGAAACCTATGTTTCAATGCCTCCCTCTAGGGTGAAACTGTAATACCAGAGATGCAGTATTTGAGGAAGAAAAACAGGTTCACATGTGCCGATGATAAAGGATGCAAGGGTCTCGAGTGTTATTTAACTACTCTACCCAATTCCCAGCTCCCAAAGTTTCTGTTCTTTACAAATATATTAGAATGGGTGTTTAATTTACTTCTGTATAAATTTTATTTTCATCAAAAATGGATTAAGTCCTAGTACCCCTGTGAGATTATACCAGACAGCACTCCAGTGGGAATCACATTCCATTCTCACCTTCTTCACTATGCTCCTACTGTACTGATCTCTTTCCGCAAAGTCTTTTCTGCCTGAGACTCAAGTACAGGCTGTTTACCTAACTTCATCACCATTCTTGTCCTTTCCCACAAAAGGAATAATATATTCTCACCTGACTCTTTCTTACCCTTGAGGCTTAAAACTGAGTGTATCTTCTTCTAAGAGATTTCTTGTCATCACTCAAAGTTAAAATTTCCTTCCTAGTACTCTGTGGCTTCATTCTCTTGTCTTAGTGTTTACTTTCTCTCTCTCACAAAACCGTAAGTTACACAAGGATGTGGGTCAAGTCTGAGTTGTTTATAGCTGTGCTTCAAGGTTTTTAGTACAGGGTTCCACGTAAGGTAAATAAATACTCTACATAGTCCATTCATATTTATAATTAATGGGCATATGCTTAAATAAACATGTTAATTAGTATATGTCCAACAGGTGAATCCAATAAAAATACAAACTTTTCCCATATAAATGCCATTCCCTTCTACATAAGTCTACACACAAATTTCCTGACAATCTTTGTAGACATTGTCATGAATTTGGGCCAAATAATAAAGGTCATAAAGCTTTCTTCCACAGAATTCAGTTGTATTTGTATTATGTCCATCCCAGAGAAAGAGGAATAGAGTGGTTATTCATCACTGAGAAATAAAAGAGAAGCAATGAATAACCCATTGTTTTTATACCATTTATATATTAATCATCTCTGATTGTTTCATTTCTGTTTCCTTGCTGTTAAGCACACTTACCAGAAATGAATGGGCTTCCAGAATTTTTATGTATGAGCTAGAAAAAAAAATGACCAGGCATGATTTTAAATTGCTGCAGCCATCTGTCTTGTTTGGGTGATCTCCATTCTTTTGGTCTACCAGTAAAATGCTCAGTAAGTCTAAGTGAAAACTGAACGTGTGTCTTTAAATTTAAAGTAGCTGGGAAGGATTAAAAAAGTTTTAATGAAGCAGAAGGAATTAACAGCAAACAAGGCGAAAATCTGGTCCTTCACAGAATTAGAAACTCTGTTTTACTTGTTAATCCTTTGAAATCATCTTCAATAATCCATAGAGTGGTTCTGCCTCAGTTTTTCACTCTGCCTCAATCTTGTGTAAGATGGAAATTCAGACAGTTGACCAACCACCTGGCATACTAAGAAAGAGCTTTCAGGGATCCATAACATTGTGGACATTAGGAACACAATGAGAAAAGAGCATACAGGATGTCCTGCAACCCATTCATTAAAATGGTGTGGAAACACATAGGGAATAAGGATGTATTTATTTCTACTATTAGTAAAGCTTCAAAATTTCCCTACTGCCTAAATAATCTTTTATTTTTATATTGTTTCCAACCCCTTTTTGGACCCTAAATTTTCCCTATCATATGAAACATAATCTATTTAGAGAACCTGCCAGTTTACTAATTGTCAAACATTATATTTCCCATTATAAAAACGAATAGAACAATAATAACTCCAGCTTTTTGGGCTTACTGCCCAGGGGTGGCAGGGAGGGACAGGAGTTGTTACAATTATATTGTAACATATTAAGTGAAATAGTAAGAATATGCACAGCATAAAGCAAAGGACTCCAGGTGGACATTTTTGAATGTTGTATAAAGAAAATGGCTTGAGCATCCAGCATTGATTAATTTACTTATTTACCTACTCTGATGGATTTTCAAGACCACACCCAGGTTCTGTTACTAGGAAGATTCACAGGACTTGCCACAGGACTTTCTGTACGTAATGTAACAAAGCAAAAGAATACAAAGCAAAATCAGCCAAATAAAGGGCACATGGGTCAAAGCCCATAAGAAACAAATATGAGGGTCAAAGTGTTTTTCCTCAGTGGAGTCGCACAGGACATACTTAATTCTTCCACAAATGACTTGTGACAAATAATGTAGACTGTGATCTGCCAGGGAGGCTCACTGCCAGGAATTTTGGGGGGAGGGGGGTGGAGAACAGTCATGTAGGCACCACTGCCTAGCAAGTACCAAAATTTGATATTCCAATAAGGAAAACATGAATTAAGCAAAAACCACAGTTAATTTAAATAGTTTAGGAACAGTGAGCCCCTCGTGTGAGCTCAGAAAAAGATGGCAAGCCTCTCAATGCTAACCAAAGGCCAACTTTGCAAGCAGGTCTTTCTGTGGATACCAAGTGTCAGGCCAGTTATGTCAACTTATTTCGGCATATCTATCCATGTATTCATTTCTACATGTATTTATACACCTAGAACGAAGAGCAGCTATTGAGGTTGTATTCTAGTTTGTGTGTAAAAAGTAAACCTGGATATTCTGAAGTTTTAAAATGTTTTTCACTTATTTAGAAACTAGAGAGCCCCCCCATTCACTGGTTCCACTCTCCAAATCCGGGCAATGGCTTGGATTGGACCAGAGCAGAAACTGGAAACCAGTAACTTAATCATGGCTTCCCACATGAGTATCAGGAAATCAACTGCTTGAGCCATCAACTCCTGCCTCCCATGACCTTATGGACTGGAAACTTGAGCTAGAAGTCGGAGTTGGAATCCAACCCAGGCACTCACATGTGGATATCAATTGCTAGGCTAACCATGCCTGCCCTGGATCTCCCAACATGAATGATGTAACATAATTTAATACCTTTTTGCACTGGTGTGCAGGAACGTACAGCTACCAGTTTGCAAGAGTTAACCGTCAAGTTGCCAGGAATTTTGTGAGCTATACTAGCTTGACCTCACCTATGGGAGAAACATTTATACCACAAAATTGGCCAATGCTATAAATTGGGTCTTGCCCTACGTCTCAGGAGAGCTGGTTATTAAATACTCACCGATGCACTGTTGTCTATGTGTTCCAAGGAAAGGGTAGGAGAGTGCAAAGAATAAATTTTCCTAGCTAAGCAACTTCAAGTGTGTCTGAACTTTCCAGTTACTAATAAATATGATAATGCAAAGTTTCCCAAGCATTCTCCCTGGCCCCAATATATGAACAAACAGGCTTTCCAGCTTGGAGAGCAATGGATGTATGAGGAAGGCTGGTGCTGGGAGTGAAGAAGCAGAAGTACACACTGATTGGATTTCAATCTGGAGAGTATTTGTGGAACTTGATGAGCAGAAGTGTTTAAGAGGATGGAACCCCTCCCCCATTTCTATGAGCTACTGTGTACATACTATGTGCTTGGAGGGGGTCACTAAAGCTGTGTAGGAAGAGTAAACAGTAGGAGGAGTAGCCTTGGGTATAAAGCTAAACATGTTTATACTCACAGGCAGCAAGGAGTAAATCACAATGTTTGTAGAGCTCTTAGCAGGCTCTGGACAGTGTTGTCATTGTTTTATATGCTTTAATGCTTTTAATCCACATACCAGCCCCATAAAGTGGACATCATTTTAGACAAGGGGAAAGAGGCATAGAGAGGTGAAGAAACTCATACAGCTTGGGAGGGTCAATTTGCACAAGGTTAGTTCTACCCTAGTAACGATCTGTTTATCCAGTCTGTCAGGTGGCCTCCTCAAATGAACTCACCTACCTCTGATAGACTCCACAATTAGAACAGTGACTACTCAAGTGGTAATCATGGTGCCCGGAAGGCTGTGGACCCTCCCTTTATTTTCAAAGTTCTACAAAAGCCCCCGAATCAGGGTAATGCACGGCTGATTCATAAACTATTGATGAGAATTTCCCAACTTCTCTACCATAAAGGAACCCCTGATCCAAAGAAAAGGCATAATAGCAACCCCACCAAAAGAAGATATCAAAGGCCTCCTCCTTGCTCCTACGACAACTTCTCACTTTACTAAGTACCTCTAAGATTCCTGTGTAAGAAATCATGCAGTTAGAAGGGAAGTGGTACAGCTTCTGCCAGGAACTGTTCACCTTGTTGGTCATCAGATCTATGACAATGTCTGGCCCATCAGCCCCAGCTACCCTGAGGCTTAGGTCACTCTGACCTGCAGGACTGCAGATGTTATTTCTCCATTGGTGAGCATGGCTTCAGTACAAAATTTTACGGCACTGGCAAAACAAAAGGCATAAAATAAATAAAACCATGATGTGGGATAGCCATTCAGTAGCAGGAGACAGATCACAGGAGGGCTGAATTTAAAAAGGAAGTGGAAGGAACATCCTCGGTGGTAAAACTAGCAACAATGAGTAAGAATCATGTCCTTTCTTCTGTGACTGCTGGTTGTTAGTGTTGCTTTTCTGCAGAAGTCACTCAGGGCTCTGGCTTGCTCAGCAGCTTGTTAGTTCTCAATGACTTATCAGGAGAGAAGACGGCATTCCTAAAACCTACCATATTCATCACTTTCTGGCTTCTGCTCTTCTTGGCAGTACCTGACTTCTCAAATTCCACCTGTGTTCAAAGCCTGGACAAAAAGGCAGTAACTCAGGCATCTTCCTGTCACATTTTTCAGAAGGCAATGAAAGAACTACCATGATGCATATAGATTGGTGTTTCTTTAAAGGTGAGCATGAATTTCTATGGTCCATGTACTGTAAGTACATTTATAGATTGGAAACATTTAAGGTATGGAGATGTAAACCTTTCCAGACTTCCATGCTCTCTAAGAAGGTAAAACATGAAATGCTTCAGCTGTTATCTTAATGCAACAGAAATATTTTTTGAGTGGTTGTGCAAAGGGCCTCTCTTTTAAGGATGTTTAGGAGTCCTGCCATTGGGAATCTAACTGGTCCTCTGAGCTTCCTTTTGGTCCTGCTCATTTCCCTGTTGTAAATAAGCCTTTTGCAAGCTCCACATAGAAGAGAGTCTCTTAGTCACTAGGCTTACCATAGTGAGCCTTTTGAAGGAAGCTGGCTTTAGTTATGTTACAGGGAAATGGCCCAAGGGAGACAACCTCAGTTTTTCAGTCACATGAATTTCCATGCAGAGAAGTCAGTGAGCAAAGCAACATTTATTAAAGACAGAAACCTCCTGCCTCAGCAGTCAGGAGAGGGAGCTGCAAGAGAGCAAGACCAAAAGACTGTCAGGATTGTCTTTAAAACACAATTTTTGAGAAAAAAAAACAAACAAGAGCTGCAGCTAATAGAGGGCAGGAACAAAACTCATCAAAGGGTAGTTGCTATAATCCTGTCTAGTGTGCTCGAAACAAAAAGCCGTAAGAAAGGTGTGACAGGTGTCATGACAAGGTAAACACTGAGAAGGCTGGAATCGCTGCCTCATTGCTTTTCTCATAGTAAAACTTCGGAGTAAACTTCGGAGTGGGGTTGATGTGTTGCATTTCCAAAGGCAGCTTCTGGGGAGAAGTTTATATCTTGCACCACATCAAGAGATTTCCTTTTTCTGCATTCCAATCAAGACTCCACCTAACTGCCTAGTAGTTCCTCTACTATCGTTCCAAGATTGGTATATTCTTTGCCAATCAATCCTTTCAGAGGAGAACAGGAATTTTAAGAAAACTACTGCCTGACAGTAGGGTCTTCTGCCAAACCCAAACCCAATATCTGTCTCAGGAGTACAATGCAAATACATTTTTCAACTGAGTGAAGTAATGGGACTTTATTGCCTGAAAATGTTGAATAATGATTCAAAGAAGTTCATTCCTACCATACCTGTTCTTTTCCTCCCTTGCTGCTTTCTTCTCATCTTTTGGCGAAATAATGCATACGGAGAGTCATTTATTTTCAAGTCTCATTTGCCAGAATAGTTCCCTGGAACCGTTTTCCTTTCCATTCCACAATTCTACTAACAAAAATCTCATACCAGTGAGCAAACCTCCCCCCTCTTAAACTTAAGTTCTGCTATTTTAGTTACCCCTTGCCAAAACCAGCATGATCTGAACATTCCTCTTCATTTAATATCAGTCCCCATCAGATAACCATTAAATGAGCAGAGGCTGCAGGTTAGAAGGAATGTTAACAATGCAGATAGTCTTGATAACTGGCAGCTGTGAATTAATTCAGCCAGATCACTGCTGGGGGGGGGGGTGGCTGTCAAAGGGGAAAGGAGGTGCAGGGAAGACTTGGCCACGGTGCCCATACCTTGCAGCACCTTGCCCTGGGCCAAGCAGGCTGGCGTTTCATATCTAAAGTCATCCCAGGAATGAGACAAATTCCATTGTCCTATCTGGTGACTGCTCACCATAGCAAATCAGCCCTCTGTGACTGTAAGAACGGAAAACAGACCCATAGAAGGGGCATGAAGAACAGGGTCAGTTGGCACTTGAGGCATTTCATCTATTGATTTTTTAAAATGTATTTATTTATTTGAAAGAGAGAATAAACAAGGGCAATTCACCAGTTCACTCTGCAGAAAGCTGCAAGAGTCAGTGCTGAGCCAGGCCAAAGCCAAGAGCTTCATCCAAGTATCCTGCATGGGTGGCTGGGACCCAAACACTTGGGCCATCTTCCATTGCTTTCCAGAGCATTAGCAGGGAGCTGGTTCAGAAGTGAAGCAGCTGGGAAATAAACCAGGGCTGATATGGGAAGGTGGTTTAGCAGGAGAGTTGCTCCAACTGCTTGCTATGTATGGCTCCTCCATTTATTGATTTGCAATTCAAGATTCTACAGCTTAGTAAGTCTGGTAATGTAAAAGACAGATTATTTCTGGCCAGAATATTTCAAAGTAATCACAACCTATGATCTGTTTTCAGGCTGGCAAGGGCTCCGAGAGAATATGTAAACAGCTGTGAGGAATTTGAGTTTCAACTGCATCTCTCTACTCCACTTTGGATCTCTATGAATAGCTTGCCTATTAATTGGAGCTTAACTGCATCAGCAGCCAGAATCTATTATTTTGGGTTACTGAGCTTTATACCCAGACTCTGCTCAACTAGGGTTGTTCTGCAACCTCCACTACTCATTTTAGGCATGGAAGCAGCAATAACTGCTGTTCTAGATTTTGACTGGTGGATAAAAGCGTTTTTGGCCATTTAATGCCATTAGTGTCCCAACCCTGGAAAAGAACAATCTTGAATTTCCAGGAAAAGCTGAGAAGCTGAGTCACCCAAACCTTTGTCCAACATAGCATTTTATTGTGTATGGTTCAGTCCCCAAATATTCACAACTGCCAGGACCATGATGGACCAGCACCAGGAACTGAGAAACCAGTCCAGGTCTTTGTATTATTAGAACTACCACTTGCTGCCTCCACAAGTGAGCACTAGCAGGAAGCTGTGATTCTGACCAGACCTGGTACTCAAAACTAGGATGAGTGTGTATATTTAGAGATAATGAGAAAAAATGAGGAAGTGAACAGTTTCCTTCAGTAGCAAACATCACTTAGTTACCTTAACTCACTCATATTTCCCTAAGTAATATAATATGGTCATGATTTATAACATTTAGTTCCGAATCAATGTAACTCCCCTAAATCCTAAAGATATTTATAAACGTTCCGTAGCTAATCAAAAGCTAGTAAGAAAGACAATTAAATATCTACCCAGCTGGCCGAGAGGCTGAATTCAAAAGCAAACTGTTTCCACTGAAACACTATTTTAATATTTCCTTTATCTGTGCTTTTCAAGAGTGGCAGGTTTTAATTTAGAAACCATAGGATATATTTGACAGAAATATAAAGTTAATAGTAGGTTATTACTAGTCATTGGCAATAAGTCAACTATGGGGCAATTTTGTGTCTTGACATGGTTGGTGATTGGACTAATGCTGAAACTGAAATAGAAACACTCTGAATGTACCAACTGAAGCTGAAATTCAAGGCAAGTTCACACAAAGCCTCGAGTGACTTCTTTGCCACTGAAAGATACAGTCTACTGTCCATACTTTGAGTCTTCCCTAGAGGTCACAGAATTCTGTGACAGCTAAGGGCAATCCAGGAACCCCCGTGCAATGATCAACTTAATATGTTCTTGTTGATTCAGAGGCAATTGAGAGAAAGAGGGTTTTAGTTCAGGCAAAGGATTTTATTAAGGAAGACTCTGATGTACTGTGCCCTGGCAGGACATTGCCCAGGACCACTTCCACTAGACATTTATATATTCTTAGGCAAGGGGGATGCATGAGTTTGCACATGCATGTGATTTATATCATGGGGTACTCATCATGGTGGGAACTGACCTGCACCTAGACAAGGTTTGGGTGATTCAGCAGTCCAAACATTCCTTGGTGGCAGTATCTGCTTGACTTTGACAGGGTGGCAGAGTTACTTCTGATCCACCCAACCTAGCAGTTCTCTCCTAAATATATTTACTTCACAATGGACTAGACTAGGTAGATAGTTTTTACAGATGTCACTATATAATCTGCATATTTTAATATTTAGTTTACATGTATATTACAAGCAGAAAAACACAAAGAATGAAAGAACAGTTACTTAACAGTATGTACGGACCAAATAAGTATTCATTATTTATTCCTGTAATCTTACAGTTGGCCCTAAGTGACTGCCCTAACACCGAGAGACTACTATGACAAGAGAAAGAACAATGCTAATTCTATCCTGTTACTGATTTATGTTTTCCATTCCCATTAGTCTCGATTTTTAAAGTAATTTTTAAAATTTATTCAAAATGTAGTGTTAAGAGGGAGGGAGGGAGGGAGATAGCTTCAATCTGCTGGTTTACTCCCCAAATAGCTGCTAAGCCCAGAGTTGGGCCAGGCTGCAGCCAGGTTTCCTGTGTAGGTGCACAGGCCCAAACACTTGAGCTACCTTCCCATTTTCCAAGATGGATTAGCAGGGAGCTAGATTTGATGAGGAGCTGCCAGGTCTCACACCAGCACTACCTGGGCTGCTGCTGTCATAGGTGGCAGCTTTACCTACTAGGCCACAACACTGCCCCAAAAGCAAACTTCCCGAAGGTGTTGTTCCTATTGGATCATTTCCCAATTCTCCTAGCTTCAGAAGCCCAACTTCTTCCTTTTCTCACTAGGACATTTGTTTCACTAAAGTGACTAATGCCTTGGACATCCTTATTTTTTCTTTTAAATATCTCTGTATTCATTTTTAAAGCAGAACAATGGAGTTGGGGATGGAGACAGACAGCAATTAGAATGAGCTGGATCAGCCTAAAACCAGGGGCCTGGAACTCTACCCAGGTATCCCACGTGGTGGGAGGGACCTGTGAACTTATATCATTTTCAGCTGCCTTTGTGGGCACTTTAATAGGGAGCAGAATGGGAAGTGGAGTACTCCAGATTCAAATTGCATTGTAAGACTGCAGTTTGGCTGGCATTGCAAGCTGTGTGACAACAGCCACCCCTCATTGCAAAATCTAATGGTAATTTTTCAGTATTTGCTCTGACTTCCTAACAGTGTTGTACATAATTCCTTCTTTGTCAAAACTACCTCTTCTGCTCAATTCTATAGCACACATTGTCCTAATATTCTTCCCATAGTCAGCATTACATCCCTGGATTTCTCAACTAACATTCTTTTATTAGACCATTTAATTCACTTCTATAGATCTATATCTATACCCCAAACTCAGACATGTCTCTTAAAAATAGATAGGTGATTTTAAAAATGTATTACAGGTGCTAACATTGTGGCATAGTGGGTTAAGCTGCCACCTGTGGTGCCAGCATCCTGTATGGGCACCGATCACTCCACTTCTGGTCTAGGTCCCCACTAATGTGCCAGAGAAAATAGTTGGCCCAAGCACCTGTGACCCTGCACCTAAAAGGGAGGCCCAGAAGAAGCTCCAATCTCTTGGCTTCAGCCTTACACAGCCCTAGCCATCGCCTTTATTTGGGGAATCAATCAACAGATGGAAGATCTCTCTATCACTCTGCCCTTCAGAAAAATAAATAAATCATGTGTGTGTGTGTTTGCAATGTCTTTCAAACTCTGGGTCATTAGTTGGCATGAAATCAGTTGAGTAGATAGATAAAAACATTATTAAATGAAATACTGACAGACTAGAACAAAGTGTTAGAATGGTTCATGTCTAGAACCATGTCATGAAATTTCTATTTACTTGAGAGTGTGGGATTATGATGTTAAAAACTCATCAACAAAAACACTGGCAAGACACTGGTCCATAGAATAGTCCCACATGAATATTTCAAATATAATCTGCAAAATGTGTGTTCAGAACTGAACTCATGTTTAATCACAATCTGGTCCTATTTCAGAAATTTCTATTTCTATCGAATTAACCCCATTATCCAAGTAAGAAACCTCCAAGTTGCCATGAAATCAGTCTTTCCTTCACATCTTTCACACCCCACTGATCATTAGTAACACTGCAAATTGGGCTGACTGATCGACAGTCTAGCACCTCTCTTCAACTCCAAAGCCAGTAAGGTCACATAAGGTCACCATAGACTTTCTCTTGACCTTACTCACTGATCTAGTTAGAGACAATTACAATGAGTAACAACACTGAAAGAAATCTCCCATCCAATGTTTCACTCCCCAAACTGGCTGCAACAGCCGCTGCTGAGCTGATCCAAAGCCAGCAGCCACGAGCCTCTTGTGGGTCTCCCATGCAGATTCAAGGTCCCAAGGCTTCAGGGCCACCCTCCACCACTTTCCCAGGCCATAAGCAGGGAGCTAGATGGGAAGTGGAGTAGCTGGGATACACGTCAGTGTCCATGTGGGATGCCAGAGCTTGTAGGTGGAAGACGAGCATGTTGAGTCATGGCACTGACCCCCAGATGATGCACATGTATCACACACTGAGGGATTGGATAACATCATGGTTGAAAACGGGAACTGTCACAAGTCCCTGGATCTCAGTCAGACCTAAGGTATGTAAATGATTTGGACTAACCAGCTGACTGAAATGAATTTTCTCAAAATCATGGGAAGAAGCCAGTTACCCAAATCAGGTAGCAATGATGAAAACTGCTACATAGAAGCCTGCCAGAAATTTGAACAAAGACTAATGAGGATGTTAATTACTATTTCAGCAGCACTCTGAGAGTCATGTTTACCCCTTCTCAAGGACTACTTTCCCTTAGGTGTATGTCAATAAAACCAAACATTTTTCAGTATATAAGCTTATCAGAGAGGCTTCAGAAATTTATCGAAAATGCATATTTTTAAAAGGCATGTATTTCAAAATTTAAAAAAGTTATTTTTATTGGAAAGGCAGATATACAGAGAGAAGGGGAGATAGACTTTCCATCTGCTGGTTCACTCCCTGAATAGCCACAATTGATGGCTGCAGCTGAGCTGATCTGAAGCCAGAGCCAGTAGCTTCTTCCACTATGTGCAGGGTCCCAAGGCTTTGGGCCATTCTCCATTGCTTTCTCAGGCCACAAGCAGGGAGCTGGAATGGAAGTGCAGTACCCAGGACACAAGCCATACAGGATCTGGGTGTTTGAAGAGGGAGGATTAGCCAGTTGAGCCATTGCAGCCAGCCTGGATTTCAAAACTTGGGCACGAAAATAAACTTTCCCTTTAGTTCTATTTTCTATGAACTTTTAATTGCCCTCATTTATCATCCTATTTCTTCCCAGCAGATGTATACAGACTGTTAGGAGACTAGGAACTGATTTTATACTTACTAAGCCTATGAGATAAAACCTTGACTTTGATTTTCTAAGAAAACAGAATTGTTTAGTTTTTGCTGCTTCTCCTCCAAATCATAACGTAAATAAAAGTTAACATTCCTACTTGGGAGAAAAAAGGAAAATAGTTTAATCCGTAGCAAAATCTGATTGAATCTACATTTGCACCCATTTGTGACTGAATTAGAGAAATTATGTGTTTGTCCACAAAGGCAAGAAAACATTTTACTTTCTGTGGGGAATACTAAGACCTCACCAGCAAAATCTAGGCAAACCAAGCCAGGCTTTCTTGGTCTAAGGGCTGGCATATTATTTCAGAAGGGGACCTTATTCACCTAAACAGAAAGTAAATAATTTTGTGAGTAACGAATAGTTTTTCAGCAAATTACTTCAGTAAATGTTACAGATCCCTTTCCATTCCTAATTATCATTTCTGTGATTTATGGGATGACAAAGTCTATCACTCCTTTCCAGAAGTTATTCAAGACAACTGACTCATAACAATATGTGACTTCTTGGTCATAAGACCAACTATTGCTGCCAGTGACACTTGAAGAGACGTGGGCCTTGGCCCCATTCAAGTGCAAGAGGCCAATCTCTCTGCCTGCTGTTCCTCCCAGGGCCCTTCTATTTGCACGACACAGACAGAAGGGCTCTGTGTGCAGGAAGTGAAGCCGGAGTTACAAACATGAAGCCTGTGGAGGCAGGCGTCAAGGGCGCCGGATGTCTGCAGAAAAGTTTGAAAATGAGCCAGAGTGTGAAAAATTGGGAGATGTTCTAAAGCCTCTGAAGACATCAAAAGCCAAGCATCATAAAAAAGGAATAAAGAAATAAAAGCTTTCGTAGCCTTCTTGGACTCACTATGAATTCCACTTAACCTGGAAATATTTACTTGGATTAAATTTATTCATAATATAAAAATGAAGATGACATATTTAAAAGATAAAATAACCATTAAAAATAGAATTTGAGGGAAAAAAATTTGATATCAAGTCACTTGATGATGTCTGTGGCCTGAGTAGACCCAGCAGTAAGCCCAGCGTACCCCTGGGTTACTGAATGTGAAACTCAGCCTTGAGGGACACTATGAGGCTTATAGTGCGGCAGTAACTGACCCAGAGTGATACAGAGTTGTATGTAAGTACTGAGATAGTCAACATGGAGGTTAAAAAATATACCCCCCATTTAAATTGAAAAAAAAACTATATATATATGTATATATATCCGTTTGTCTAAAAGGATTTAGGAGGCTGGTATGTGTGCAGCAGGCTAAGCTGCCACCTGTGCTGACACCATCCCACAAAGGCTCCAGTACAAGTCATGGCTACTCCACTTCCAATCCAGTCCATAGACAACACACCTTGGAAGGCAGGAGATTTTGGCACTGGTACCTATTGGGAGCAGCAGATGGCTGTTGCAGGCACTCAGGAAGTAAACTAGCAGATGGAAGAACCTCTCTGAAACTTCACCTTTCAAAAATATTTTTCTAATCTTAAGATTTTGGACATGCATTTTTCACATTACATAACTTTAGAAAGCATCTTATCAGTAGAATTTTTCCCAGCTTGCTCAAAAGCTGCTAAAATGTATGGCTTAACTCCAGACAAAATATTATATAGTTTCTATTTGCTTAAGATAATTTATAAAATATTTGATGATCTAGAGATAGCTATCTAGAGATAGCTCAATACAGTAGCTATCAACCACATGTGGATACTTAAATTTAAATTCATTAAAATTATTGAAGTTAAAAAATTGTATTGTTTAACTGTATTTACCACATTTGAAGTGCTGCAGGTCACCTATGGCTGCTATAATCACAGTACAAATACAGAACATTTCCACGTTTGTTGCGAACAATGCTGGTCCTCGGCAACTTTTCCTAGCATATTTAGTTTTCAGGTCACTCATTTTAGACTTTTAATAGGCGTAATAGAGAAGGAGTTGATAGGTAAGCATAGTTTTCCTTTCCTACTGTGTATGTGCCTATGTGTGTGTGTGTTCATGTCTACAAGCCTGTGTGCCTTTATGCTGCTAAGAACTCAGTCTCTAGGCAGTTCTGAAATAGGAGAGATTTACCAAAGCAATTTAAAGACCAGAGTCCTCTGCTGTGGAATAACTTGTAGAACACTATTCGATGGAACAAAACTTGGGAAATAGGATGATGTGGAATCAGTGTGGAATGTGCCTCGTTCATCTCTCTCCACTCTGTGTCCAGAATGAGGCCAATCATGTTAGCAGATAAGCTGGCTCGAAGTGACACTGGCAGGTCTAAAAGGAAGTGGTAAACAGATACAGCATAAGAACCAAGAAACCCTGAGTGTCCCAAACCAACCAATGCCCTGCTGGGAATACCACATTAGATTAAACCGCTATTCTTCTATGCACCAGTATGAATAATTGTTAAACTCCTACATTATGTTCAAACTTTAAGACATTCTAAAAGGTATATATTTTTCCAAAATATCATTTAACTTCATTAAGTTTGATTATAACTTGCTTAAAATTCCAGCTTCTTTCACGTTTTGGGCAAGATTTCTTTTTAATGTATTTTTTTAATTGTATTTTTGTTGACAATCTTTACATAGTTAATTACGGTAAAAAAAAAAAGGTTCAGGGGGTATAAGGAAGTGGGTAAGAGTATTATGTCCATATTGTTTCCATCATGTATCTGAGGTAAAGGGGGATATTGAGGGAGAAGCCCCACCCAGTTTCCCACCCACCCCAAGTCCCGGATGTAGGGCATGCTCTGAGATCCTTGCTCAAATGGTTTAAATAGTTCTCCAGTTATGAATCGCTGCCAGTTTCACTCGATGAGGTCGTCCACTGATTGACACAGTCCATCATAGAGTCTTCATTTGCCCAGTATTTCGCTGCCAATATATAGCTGAGGTGGTTGATTGACTTGCTCTGTCCTCTGTCTTTTCTTGGCTAGGGTTCTGAGTCCAGCAGTTCAATTGGGGAGATCTCCAAAGAAACTTTGAGGTATTCCCAGACCAGATTCTTGTATGCTCTAGCAAGCACAGGGCCCAGCACAGTCCATCACCACAATCAGCTGGTAGTTTCAATTGCTGGGTTGGTTCTGTTTTCAGTCCTGATTTCCACTGGAACCAATGGGTGTTGCAGTCCAGCCTGGCTCTGCCCAGCACACACTTGGTTTGGGCAAGATTTATAAAACCCTCTTTATAGTATCACAATTTGAAAACATTCTAAGGAGAATCTGATGATTTGCAAAGTTTCTTCTTTGTGATCTACCTCACCAGAAGTTGCTGGAAGCCTGCAAGGCAAGAGAACACCCCAGGGAAATCACAGTATTTTCAGAAAAGTCTTAAAATGCATTATGGCTTTCCTTTTTAACTGATCCCTCTTTAAAATGTCAGAGCCTTGGTTGTTCTACTGAAATAAAATCAATGCTCTATGACACTGGTGTGATGATGAGAAATGACAGTGAGAGGAAATTACCTTCCATCCACTAAGATCAGCCTCTCAGCAGTCCCTCCTGGGCGTCCTGCCCTGCACAGCTGATCTTGTCTCTTTTTCATATGTACTATAGACTGTTCATCCAGAGACCCATCTGCTCTTAGAGACCTGTCCTCTTCTGAAAGCCTGTCAAGTTCATCACAAAGGCTATTACTTGGCTTAGGCCTTGACTGTCCCGCTCTTAGGTGGATTTATTTATGTCATATTCTGTCTCCTGGACAAGCCTGGCAATCTTTAAAACAGACCAAGATTTAATGACACCTCTGTTTTACCTCTCTTTTCAAGCAACGGAAATTGAATTTCCTTTTTAAGATATTTTTATTGTTTTATTAATATAAAGAGAATACATATTGCTTAGCTCTTAGAATATATTCTACTTTTCTGCCATCCTCCTTCCTTTTTTTATTCTTGAACACTTAGAACTATATTCTGCAAGCTACTGGTATATGGGAATGTTGAGAAACAATACAAATGTGAGGTTACAATTGCATATAATTTTCAATGCATACTCAGTAGTAAAATTATTGCTTCACACACGTATGTGAGCATGTACATGAGCACACACTCTTTGTCACTGCTTTGGGGAGATGAGTTATACCTAACAATAAAATTTCTTTTATCCAATATTGTCTTAGAATTTTGCATAAGACAGAATACACAAGAGCGTAACAAGGAATAGTAAAATTTATTTTAATGAAGTAAATGTACAGAAAAGAACAAATTTGCAAGATCTTTACTGCTACCTCTTCAAGCATTGTGAAAATGCAAGAGTTACACTAGAATTTAACTTTTCTTATATATATGCACATATCTGATATTTCTTATTGAGACATACAAACTTCATTAAATTTGGAATAAATTCAAAATTCATCTTATATTTGTTTATTGGAAAGGCAAAGAGAGTGACCCTGCTGGTTCACTATCCAAATGCCTACAATGGGAGCTGGAGCTGCAATCCAGGTCCTTTGGGAGAGCAAGGAGTGCAGTTTCTTGAGCTTCACTGCTGCCTCTCAAGATGTGCATCAGAAGGACGCTGCAGTCAGGAGCCGGAGGCAGGCACTGGACGCACAGGCTACAGGCCTCCTCACTGGCTCCCTAACAGATCAGTCAAACTGCCACCCCAAAGAGTCACCACGTTGAAGGATACTCATTGGCCTTCAGCAGGAGTCCATTCATTCTATTACACAACCACAGTCACTATGTAATTCTAAACTGTTTCCATCATGCCTCCAAAAAGCCCATACTTTAATAGCCCAAGTTTCCCCCTCCCATTGTTCACTGGTAGTCACTAATATATTTTTTGTATCTACTTTTTTATCCTGGACATTTATTATAAATGAGATTATACAATATGTGTTCTTTTGCAAGCTAGCTTCTTTTTTATAACAGTATTTTCAAGGATTACTCATCTTACAGCGTGTTAACACTGCTTCATCTGTAATATCTTAATAGTAGTCTTGTGGAATTGCATTTTGCTATGTTTATCTGTATATCAGCTGACAGAAAGTGGGTTGTTTTATATTTAAGGGCATAAAATAATGCTGGCTTTGAATGTTTTTATGCATGTTTCTGTGGAGATGTGTTTTCATGATCTCAGCTACGTACCCAGAAGTGGAACCGCTGTGTTGACTTTCTACTGCTTCTCATGGAAATCCCTGAAGTTACGTGTTTTTATATTATTCTCGCATAATCACTGAAGGAGATTCCTCAATAATTTCTCTATAGATACCTTAATCAAGTAACAGTCCTGAGAATGTGTTTATCAAAATGGTTGAATTGAGTTTTTTTACATGGAATTCACTTAATTTTCTGGTTCGAGTATACTGTGGATTAGAAAAGCATTGCTTCCCCCACCTCTTCTTCAACAGAAACGGCTTCTCAGATAAATACAGAATCTGATCAGCTAAGTGGAATTGGGACAAGTTAGCTGGCTGACTCCCAGCTAGGACTGTCCCTAAAGTCTTTCTAATACAAATATTGGGGCCATCACCTTTCTTTCTTGGATTCTTCCGTCTCCTGAGTCACTAGCAGTATTTGACTAAGAGACTGGCAATGGGAACACCAGTCCATTCTTTGACACAGAAGCTTCATGGAAACATTGTTCTGCAATAGGCAATATGGCTTGTGTGGGAAGTGTATTGTAAATTCAGTCTTGAATTTACAATGTAGTGCAGAAGCAGAAGGGTTGAGAACAGAAAGGTGCTAATTGCTGTCAGGGTCCTGGCAGCAAGTCGTTTCTAGAAAATGTGTATGGGAATGGAACTTTCCATGGTCAAAAGCCTGTTTGTAACTCACTCAAATGGCTAATTTAGAACAAGGAAATGTAAATAATCTATGAAGTACCCCTGGGATGAAAATGTATAGCCTGTTTCCAAGCTTAGAAAACTTTCTGTTCTGGACATATAATTGATTCAGCACTGTTTTTTAGCCTACAGATAGAACCAGCATTATTTTTACAGGGTGCAATAAAAGGAAACAGATAAGACAATGGGAAAACAGAGGAGGAGAGAAGAGAGGATAGAGAAGGAGAAGGGAAGGGAGAAGTGGGGGAGAAATGAGAAGGAGGAGAGAAGAGAAGCCAGCATAGAGGAGACAGAAATGGTTATTTTTTCCTGTTTCCCATTAGCTGTGAACCTTTGAATCTGACTTGTGCATAGGCATCTCGTTTGTTTCTGAATCACAGCCTAAGTTAACTGTGGTATCTTATATGTAAAGGCCAGCTGAGGTGTGCTATGGCATGCTGGAAATAAAGATTTCCAAAAATGCTAAATGCAATATTCTTTGAAAAACAGCAGAACTATCAATCTTTTCTACCTCCAGGAACATTCCAAACAGGTTAGAAAACATGACTGAGGAAGTGAAGGAAATTAGCAAACAGCAGGAGAGCAGGTGTGAAACAAAATATTACAATGTTTCATCTAGAAAATTACAATATGCTTCTTAGGCTACACAAAGTATCCTTCAAGTTAAAAAAAATCTCAACATACATGTTTCCCAAGCAAGAGGGATGTCCCTTTAATTGCACAGAAACAATGAAAGCCAGGGTTTGTTCATGGGCACTGCCCGCCACAATGTTAATGCGTATGTTCATGCTTTAAAAACTCATAGGAGGAAAATCCAGTTGACCTCTGTTCACACACTTCTTTTCTAACTTTATCACACCAATGCATGTAGTGCCTGAGTTCGCATGAGCATTTAACCTTCACAGTGTTCAAGCAGTAATGTTTTCCACAGTGGGGGCTCTGATTCTATCTTCTATGTCCAGTGGCAAGGTTTTAATTATAATCTAGCACTTCTTAATATTCTGATAAGTCTACATAGAAGTCAAGAAATACAAAAGCCTCTATCACTTTTTTTCTCCCCATCATCACTCATAGAAGGGTTCTCCAATCTTTTCATCTATGATTCCAATTTCTGAATGCCAATGAAGAAACTTCCAGTTTGAGTGTTTGTTGTTCGACCTTCTGCACCACACTGGCCTCAACTGCAACATTTTCATTGCCTGAACTCTCCATCTTTCCCAAGCCTAAGGTTCAGATCCAACCCAGCCCCCATTTTATACAGTTTGAACTCATCATTTCTTTAGAGAAGAAATCCAAACATCATTTGAAATTCTGCATATACCCTTTCCTATCTGTCAGTAGGATTTGTTATTGCATCCTTTGAAATGTCACTGGGATTCACCTTATTCATCCATTTGTGTGGGGGACCACTACGTTTGCTGTTATAACCTTGTGCCTGAATCATCTCACTTGTTTCTTTACTCCTTATTTGGCTGATGGGGATGTTATAGGCAAAAGGATAACATATCTTTATTTAGGATGTGCTATGTATTCGACACTGTTAATCATAGAATAAATGCCATACATGGTTAAGACTTAACACCAAATAGTTCAGAATCTCTTGCCTGCTATTGCAGGCTGATACCAATCTTCTTCAGCATCACTGCCACGTCACGTGTCCTTCAGACCATGAACTCCGTGTTTTTACTTTGCTGAATACACATGCTTTTGCCTTAGACTCTCTCCAATTAGAAAAACCTCCTATCTATTCCATCCTAATTCCTCCTGATCGCAGACATGGCTCATTTTAGAAGATAAACTTACTTGCTATCTACCACAATGCACTTCTGACCCCTATTCCTAGAGGCCTGTCTTTTCCTACCTGTCCACTCATACTGTTTCCTGTTACCCAGACTGATACTTGGGAGTCTGCTTTTCTCACAATTCTGAAAATTTTTCCAACTCAATTTTCCCTTACCAATTTCTGTTGCAACTCGAGTTGTGAGGCAGTTCTTCCTTAGAGCTCTGGGTACCATGTTTAACAATATTGCCAAACAGAGAGTTAAAAGGTTTTGATCTTCTTTGAAATGTTTGATGTTGGTCCCATTTTGCCTGGCACTGTCAACAGTAGTAGTACATTTACCAAGTATCTTCTCACAGACCTTTCCTTACTCTTCAAGTGATTGACCAGCTGTGGCTTAGGGTTAGACATGCGAGGATTAGACATATGCAAACAAGTATGTCTTGGAATAAGGATTATCCAGCATAGCACAAGTCCAGAGACAAGAGAGACAAACTATCTTTGGAAATAAGTGGGATCCTCCTGAAAGAGATGATCAAAAGAACAATATCATTCCCTTCTCACTTTTTTTTCTAGCAAATTCTCATCCTTAAGGCTCAGCTCAACTGTATCCCTTCACTGTAATGATCTTTGCTAACAAAAGAAAGAATTTAATGCTGTTAAAATGTGTCAACCCTGAAAAGATTCAGGTATGATGACTTGTCCTTCTGGTACATATACATATACATCTTCATATATCCTCTGAACTTCTCTTTGATGTTTGTTTTAAGCAATTCTCATAAAATTCTCACCAATGTTGTGATGATGAAAAGAGAAAGTTTGGGCACTGAGTCCAGGTGTGTTACTTTTTTGCAAAAATTCCTTAGTATCTAGCACTCTTTTCCTTTCTGTTTCTGTGCGTAATTCCTTTAGGGCTCTGCATGAACAAGCCCTAGATTGTAGGGCTTTCTAATGAGCATGTTTCATAAGATCTCAGCTTGCTTCCTTTAATCACAATAAGTGTCTGATGGAATCACCTTCTCTCTTACTTCCAACCAATCGTGAATACATGTGTCTCGGGATTCCAGATGCCTGGAGCACAAAGAACTGATCAGTCAGGGTGAAGTGGTTAAATGCAGATGAAGGTTTGGAGAAACACTACACAATTTCATCCAAGTGAGCTGAGAGTTCCTCCAGGCAATTCTGTATAAAGTTGTTCTGGTGATCAATTAAGTATTTTAATCTCAGAACAACTCAGGTTTCTGTTTTGAATTTTTTGAGATAAAATATTTTATTTATATTATATTCAAAGCCTTAATGTTCACTAAGTAGAGTTCAACAAATAAACGAAAAGATAATAGTTGAATAAGAAAATAGGCAAGAGGTATAAACAATAATTAAATAAAAATGTTTGCATTCATATATATGGCATAAATTTTAAAGCAGTCAGAAAATCATCAAACTACTGAGGTATATAATTGTTCATAATTTATTTAACAAATATTTAAAAGAAAGTTTGGAAACACTGAATTTTCAGCAAAACTGATATAGGCATTTCTTTGATTTTAGAGCACTTTAGTTTTTCAATCTTCCCACTAATGTAACTGTTCTGACTTGCTTTGGTAAAAAGTATAAAAATTTACTATATCCTTCAGATTAATTCAATAATTGATGACTCGATTTCTATGCCTTGGATATTGCAATGTGCTAAGGAGGAAGCCATAAAAATGATTCAATTTAAAATATAAATTTGAAATGTAAATAGGAAGTTCCCATGAACACAAATGAATGTATATAATCTCACTAACCTGCTTTAGAATACTTGTTTCAGAAAAGCTATGAGGACAAAAACTCTCCTGCACTACCGTTCAGGTTAGGAAATAGAATTTTCAACATATTTTATCAAAATTTCAAATATTTATACTTTTTCCCCAACATTTTACTTTCAGTTTATCGATTCCACTGCCATTAATGTAGTCTACTGGTATAGCCACACAAATAAGCCAGGAGTTTTACATAAGAACTTTTCATTGTAGCATTGTCCAAATGGCTAATAATGAAGATACTTACATAAAAAGTAGTTAAAATATTGAGTGAAATATAATGTAACTATTTCAAAAATGAGACAGAACCATAAGCATGTATAGACATGTTTCTAAGATATGTTGTTTTGAAAATATAGTCAGACACAGATGTTGTAATGCAATGGGTTAAGTAACTTTTAGCCATGCTTCCATCCCATATTAGAGTGCCAGCTAGAATCCAGACACTGTAATTTCAATGTAAGTCCCCTAATTCCCTGCTTATGTGCCTGGTAAGGCAGCAGATAATGGCCCAACTACCCAGGTCCCTGCCATTCACTTGGAGACCCAGATGGAATTCTAGGCTCCCAGTTTCAGCCCAGCACAGCCTTGAATGTTATAGCCATTTGGGGATTAAACCAGCATATAGAAAATCTCTCTCTTTTTCCATCTCTCCCACCACCTTTTGTCTTTCACTCTCTGATAATCTGTTTTTAAATAAATTTATTAAAAAGAAAACCTTATCTACCTAGCCATTAAAAATCTTACTTATAGCTGTAAAAATCTAAGAGCTTCCTTTTACTTCCATAGTTATAAAAGCAGTAGTCTACTGGTATAGCCACACAAATAAGCCAGGAGTTTCACATAAGAACTTTTCACAGTAGCGTTGTCCAAATGGCTAATAATGAAGATACTTACATAAAAAGTAGGTCAAAGTCATATTGGACAGACTTAGCTTCTCTGTCCTCCATAGCTTTAACAAAACAGTTTAAGGCAAATGTGTTCAAGAGTTTGATGGTAGACAACGCTAAGTTGTCCATGATCTTATAAGAACAGAAAATGCATGAGATGAACTCCACATTCACCATGAGTTTCTACTTCATGGAACTGTATTAACTAAGATGCAGGCAAGTGCAGATCAAATAGAGACCAATAGTTGCCCTTGGTGAAGGACATTAAAACTGCTGCTGGGAATGTGGAACGTAAGGGAGGCAGGGCTGGACAATAGGGAGCTGCACAGAATAGATGCACTCTAATGGAAAACTATGTCATGCACTTAACCTGGGATGCCTTGAAAAGTCTGTTATAGTAGCTAAAGAAGACTTGTGATTCACCGGAGTCTCTAGAGTGCCCAGTGCTGGATATGTTGGTGTCTAACCAGATGGAGTGTAAAAACCTTGATGGACACACTGAACATTCAGTTAATGTCACAAGTCATGCCACAAAACATTGCTACACTCCACTGCATGAAGATAATCCTAGAATAGCCTCAACAAAGACCTGCCCAGGTTTTGGCAGGA
Organism: Ochotona princeps; assembly: GCF_030435755.1. Taxonomy (NCBI): domain Eukaryota; kingdom Metazoa; phylum Chordata; class Mammalia; order Lagomorpha; family Ochotonidae; genus Ochotona; species Ochotona princeps. The sequence goes on from NC_080837.1 coordinate 39,050,007, forward strand.
TTAAGCTGACTTCATATATAAAGTATTCTTCAAAGGAAAACACAGCACTGTTAAAAATATATGGTCCTCAAAATATAGCATCCTTATTCCTAACAGAGAACGTGTCAAAGATCAGAAAATATGACTCCTAAACAGGAAATGAACAGTAAGGAGAAACAGTTCTAGTTATGACGCAAACACAAAATTTAGGATAAAAATACTCTTAAAAAGGAAAGGAAAATGAGGAATCTTAGAGTGGAGAAAAGATATATAACATACAGAGAAAATATGTCTGAAATGAAAACCATAAACATCTTTAAAGGGAGACTGGATGTGCCAGGAAAAGGTAAAGTCCTTGAAATGCTTTAATTCATAAACAAGATGAAGGATATGGAGAGAAAGACTGAGAAAACTAAAGATACAGTGCTTGTGACTGATAGTGAGCAACTTAATGTGTGTAACTAGTGTCCACAAAGGAACAAAGAGAAAGAGCAAAAGGGTGGTGGATCTAGAGAAAAAGAAATAGTGGCTAAAATGTTTTCTTAATTTTAAGACATATATATCAACTCATTTTAAGCAATTGATAAGGCCAAAATCAAATATTTTTTAAATCTAAGTAAATCATACTGAAACTGATGAAAATCTAAGATAAAAGAAAAATTCAAAGATTTCCAGAGAATTATGGAACACATACCTAGGAACAAACCTCAAACGCAAAGCAAGCTGGAAGATGAGGAAGATGCAAATAGTAGATTTTTAGCAAAGCCAGTAAGGGGAAGAAATTTTCCGTGTGTAATTCCTCAGAAAGGATTCTGAAAAATAAAGGCAAACATATTTTCAGATAAATAGCCTGAAACATAACAGGCATAAGTAAGCAAGAAAAATGTAGAAATTATTCAGTCTGCAAAATAACTGAAACTAAAAGGTCCTTATATATTAGAGAAATGAATGCCAAAATTATCTCCTATATAAAAATATATGAATGACTTCTTCATTTAGTATCTGAATTTCTTTCCATGACAACTAATTGTATAAGACTGACTATGAAAGGCTTAGTTTTAATGTAGAAACATGTAAAATCCATATGAAAATAAACAGGCTGGGTGATAAGTGTTGAGATTTCACATTATATGGAAAGACAGAATTTTAGTTTAACATATGATACCTTATATTACACATTGTAATCACAAGACCAGCTACTGAGTGTGGAAAACTAAGAGCCATGTCTGAAAAAGTTTTAGAAAATAAGTGAGCAGAAATAAATAAATAAATAACATAACATAACATAACATAAAGAGAATAATCAAAACTAAGAACAAGTGACATAAGGAAGAAAAATGGTAAGATGGCGTCAGCAATTACAATAAATATAAATGAAGGAATCCCTGATTAAAAGGTAGAGTCAGACAGGATGAAAAAGCAAGACACAATCTTGTTGAGATAGTTGAAATTAATGAAGTATAAATATATTTATCATTTACGTTAAAAGGGAAACATAATGGAGTTTGTAAAGTGGTAATAAAGCTAAGGGAAAAGCATTAAGTATTGTGTACTACGTAACTATTCCTACACACACTGCTTAAGAAAATAATGAAGAAACACTTTCCAACTCTTTATGGAGCCAGAATTACTCTAATACTAAATCCAGGAAAAACAGAAGAAAAAGGGAAAATAATAGAGAAATATTCCTTATGCATAAATCATAAAAATTTTAATAGAAATGTCAGCAAATTGAATTCAGCAATACACAAAAGTCATAATGCATCATATTCAAGTGAGATTTACATGGAACTCAAATTGGTTTACCATTTGGAAATGGTAAAAGCCACCATTAACAGCAGAATGAATGCCAAACTAAACCCTGAATGATTTTAATATAGTCATAAAAATAATTGAATAGAATTCAGCATCAATTCATGATCAAAATACTCAGCAAACTAGAAATAAAGGGAATTTCCTCATGACAGATCAGGGTATCTCACAAAACCTGTAGCAATGCACAGGGCAAGAGTAGGCCAGTGTTCCTATAATGGAGAACACTCACCATTGTGTAACCTATGGTGTAAACCATGAATTTTAATTCAGAGGAACGTGATGCTGTCTGAATGTTTTTGTTCCTCCCAAATTCATATATTGAAACCTAAATCTTCAATGTGCTAGTATTAGGAGTTGGACCTTTGCAAGGTGACTAATGTTGAAACCCATGTGAGTGGGATTAGTATGCTAATAAAAGAGGCCTAAGGGAACATACTTGTCCCTTCTCATGTGTAAAAATACACTGATGAGAAATGTCAAGGAAATAGACCAGATAACAAATCTGCTCATACCTTCGTTTTTATTTTCCCAGGCTATGGACTAGGCAAGTAAATGTCTAGTATTCTGTTAAAGCAGGCCAAGTAAACTGAGAATGCAGCAATAATGGTTCTTCAATTGTAATATCTGCATCAGAACAATAAGATACTAAAAGAATAGAAAATATGGGTGACAAAAGGGAGTATTTAAGATCTACAGTTAATACTCAAGTTTTCTATGAACCTGAAATTTCTCTAAAAATTAGTCTGATTAAAACAAACCAACAGAAAATGTCATGCTTAATAGTGAAGAAATGAATATCTACCTACTTCAATGGGAAACAATCCAAGGATATTCAGGTTTTTGCATTTTTTTCTATTTTTATTATTATTTTCACGATAATTTTGTAGGTATAGGGCTTCCTTCCCACTCTTTTTTACTCTCCCTCCATTTTCCCCCAAATTATCACAATAGTGATAGCCTCCTTGTAACAGTTACAAGTCTCTGCTATTTAAGTGTAATATGGCATGATACAGGCATTAAAGGTATAGGCAAAGGTGGAAAATCTAGTATCATACCGTAAAGGTATACTTGAGTGTGTTGTTGAGAGCTTTACCTTATTCAGATGTAGAGATGAGTGTGACAGTGCATCTTTATAAGGAAGACTAGCATAGCAGGAATTAAAGTTCATCTACAAGAATATATGCATATACTTTAATACCTATATCTATTTCTTTATACCTTCCATAAATGAAACTTGTCTAATATCAGAAAGAACACATGACATATGTCCTTTTGGGATTAGCTTACTTCACTGAACATAACGGTCTCCAGTTGGGAACCCCTTTGTAGCAAATGGTAGGACTTAATTTTTTGTAAAACTGAGTAGTATTCCATAGACTAGACATTACATGATTTCTTTATTCATCTGTTGATGGGTATCTAGATTGTTTCCATGACTTTGGCATTGTGAAGTGTGGTGCTATAAATAAATACAGGGTTGCAGATTGCTTTCTCATATGCAGATTTCATTTCATTTGGCTGTATTTTCAGGATGGGGATAGCCTGATCCTAAGGCAGATTAATTGAGTTGTCTGCACTAGTATATACTCCAATCAACTATGGATTAGGGTACCTTTCTCCCCCACATCCTCATCAGTTGTTTGGGTTAGTTGATACCTATCTATAAGTCATTCTCACTGGAGTTATTTGGAACCTTAACGTGTTTTTTTATTTGCATTTCCCTAATAGCTAGGGAACCTGAGCATTCTTTTCATATGTTTATTATTCATTTGAATTTGTTCTTTTGAAAAATGTCTTCTCATGTCTTTTGCCCATGTCTTACAAGGATTGTTTTGCTGTCATTTTGCTTCTGAAGCTCCTTATAGATCTTGGATATTAGTTCCCTATCTGTTGTATAGTGTGCAAAGATTTTCTCCCATACTGTTGGTCACCTCTTCACTCTGTTGACAAACCCCTTTGCTATACAGAAGCTTCTTAGTTTGGTACAGTCCCATTGGTGGTGGTTTTGTTTTGTTTTATTTTTTGGCATTGACTGCCTGTGCTTTTTTGGTGTCTTTGCTAAGAATTCTTTGCCCTTGTCTATCTCTTGTAGAGTATTCTCTATGTTTTCCTCTAGTGGTTTGATGGTGTCTAGGTGCAGATTTGGGTCCTTGATCCATTTGGAGCCTGTTTTTATATAAGATGATGGGGGTGAAGGGAAGTTTCTTGTTTCTTACTTCTATAAATGGACATTCAATTATCCCAAAAACATTTGTTAAAGAGGTTACCTTTCTCGCTGGATTATTTTCTGTTCTCTTTTTGAATATTAGTTGGCTGTACATGTGTGGGCTCACTTCTGAAATTTCTATTCTGTTCTATTGACCTCTGTTTCTGCATCCGTTCCAGACTGTTAACCACTGTCCTGTAATTATGTTTTAAGGTCTGGAATTGTGATTCCTCCAGTTTTGTTTTCATTGTTTAAGATAGCTTGGGGTAGTTTGTCTCTGTGTTTTGTAATTTTCTCTGAGAAAAATTGTGTTGGGATTTGATTGGGATCTCATTTACTCCACACTTCTATCCATTGTGGTGGAGGCGTCTTGCCAGTATAGTCAGGCTAAATAATCAAGGCTAAATAATCACACATAAAGATTTTGAAGTAGGGAAGAATATTGTCTCCATTTGTAGATCACAGAATGATGTATATAAATATCATAATAAAAATACAATAAAATATCTAAAGTTAACAAGTTTAGCAAGGACAAGGAAGTAATTTAACATGTATAAATAACTGCCCACATTTCAAAGCAGTTTAATAGAAACAAATAGTAAAGAATTAGCAAAAAATACAATACTCAGGATAAATTTAATGAGAAATATACAAAACTCTTGACTGAAAACTATTCTAGTACGATTTTTTTTAATAAGACTTGGCAGTCTGATTTTGCCTACAACATAGGCATGCCCTTGCTAGTGAGCAGTGACTTTACAGTTCCATCTGAAACAACATCTGCTTGAGCTGGACTTGGACTTGTTGTAGGGTTTTTGAACCCCGAATACTGCAGCAACCTCAAATTCTTGTCTCGCAGGAAAGAAGAATTTTCATGCGGACGCAGTTTAGTTTTAAAGTAAGATTTATTAGAAATAGTTGAGAAAGTAGACTCCCATCCTAGTGATGGGAGGGGACCTCGAGATCCTCTGCCATAGTGGCAGGGGGAAAGGCAAGAGAGAAAAACCCATATTAATGGTGGAGAAAGCATCTTTTAAGGGTTCCCCTCAAAGATGTTTCTCCATAAACAAAGGAAATTCCTGGTTTCCATGGTACCTGGCCTTGGGACAAAAGGCCAGCAAGGTGTCACTGGCCAACTTCCTTGGTCCCTTTCTAATGATAAAGAGGCCAGTCTGAAGCCCACCCCCTTGGCAATGGCTGGAGACAGAATTGGGTGGAGGCTTCAGGTGGGGAATAGATATGTTAATGTCACCCTTGTCTCCTGGGGGAAACACTCCTGATAAGATATGCATTTGTCTTGGGAGAGACGTGTTCTGGTGAATCCAAGACATGGTGGGGAAAATACCCCTTTATATTTGGGAAGAAAAATGACTTGGGGACCCAGAAAACCCTAACTGCCTACCACCCAGTCTAACTCCTCTCACACCTACACTAAGGAGATGTGCAACACGCACGTGCAGCTGTGTTCAGCCAAAAGACAGCAGCATTCACCGGCAGCTGAAATCCTGAGACCAAAAAAAAATCCACAGCACAATGCTGTTCATAGGCTCAGGAATTTCCTTCATTATCTGAATCTTTCATAATGTTGCCAAGAATTTATCTGGTTTGGATAATCGCAAAAGAATAGCAGAGAGAATGAAAATGGTAAGAAAGCAGGAAACGTGTGTCTGCTTTTTTCCCCAAGACTTTCAACCCTACTTTGGGCAACAAATTAACTATTCTACTTCTGTATACATTAACAAGAAATCGGTCTCTCTGCCTCAAAATAAATGTTGTGCGAGTTCTTAAAATTAACTTTGAAGTAGTACAAAATTATCTGTGTGGCAACATCCATTGTGTCTAGAACCTGCCTCGGCTGTTTGTAGTCTTTTCATCTTTTTCAACAAGAAAGCATGATTTAAGTAATAATAATCTGAAATTATGAGAGGTCCTTTTTTTTAAAGGATAACCTAACCTTTAAGGATAAGGAAAAACCTGCATTTTAAAACAACCTGGGCAATTCTGAGTTGTATGTGACTGAATGCTGAGATGAGTGTGGAAAGCAAATGTTTTAGGAATTCAGACATCAGAGTGAGATGAGAGTAAGGAGTGGCGAGAAGGGAAGGGTTCTGGCTTGACATTTGTCTTGAATTGCACTTGAAAGAGTAGACTTTGAAGCTGAGAATTAAGTACCAGATGCAGGTTTAAAGCTGCTGAATTATAGTATCCTAGTCTATTTTCTCTGCTGAGCTTCCCTTAGCCACTAGGGTCACTTCTGCAACTCCATGTCCTCAGCATCATGCAGGTACAGTGTGGGCATGCATATCCATGCCCTTAGCTGAAAGGAACCTCTTAGAAAAAGTATATGACTGACTATTGTAGCTACTTAACAAAATTCATTCAACAGTTTCTAAGAGGATAATCCTGCACAAGAATGGAATTGCAAAAAATAGTTCCAAGGAAGTCAAATTTTAGATGTCTTGGATGCCACACTGGCATAACTTTCCTTAACCAGCATCACAGCAGAAAGGTTACCAAAAAGTTCCTATTCAGCCAGAGACAAAATATTAATGCTGTGCATCTGGCACTTGCTAGAACTGGAAGATACTCATAGCTCTCATTTAAAACACTTCTGGGAACAGCAAACTCAGTTTGCCTTTAGCCCTTTGACACAACATGTATTAAGGGTAAAAACACTGGCATGGCAAATTAGGTGAGAAGTGATGTTTTCTGTGTTTCCATTAGCACTAACTAGATGCCAGCATGACTGAATTTCTCTCCTTGGTCACTGATGTAGCCGTTAGTAAACATCCTTTTGAATCCTTAAAATTACTGCAGGCAATATGGAAGACAGAGTAGATAGCAATGAAGATGACTATGCTGTTGTCATGATTAAGTAGAAGAAAAGATGTGTGTCCATCATGCAAATGGTTTTCTAGAATTTCATGAGTAAACGGAAACATCTGAATTGCTATGAAATATTCTACCACTATTCATAACTCATACAGGGATTTTTTTTAATACTTGTTCTTTTATGTCTATCCTAACTCCTCTAAGACCCTGTCCTTGTAAGCACTCCCATTCTCATGGGGAAAAGAGATAGGAAAAAACAAAGGAGAATGAGTTAAAAGCTGAAATATGGCTCTGGATTCAAGAAAAAAATTATAAATTTTGATTTTCCTTAAAAGAGATCTATGAAGTCAGTGACTTGTATAATTAAAAGAAATTTTTCATGTGTATTTATAAGACATTAAAGAGATAAGATTCTGTAAAGTAGTTAAAAAGATCAGATACCCTAATCATATTGCCAATCTGATAGAAAAGCAAAATAGTACAGAAGAAAATTTAGGACCTAATCTTCTAGAGTAAACTCTAAAGAAGGAGGTAAGGGAATACACAGAAATAAATAATTTGAGGAGGCAGACATTTGAGTAGTTAGGGTGTCGAGTAAGATGCCTGAGTCCTCTAGAGCACTCCCTGGATTTGACACCTACCTCTAGCTTATGACTCCAGCCTTCTTCCAGTGCACAACTTGGGAGGAGGTGTTAATGGCTCCAGTGGTTGAGCCCCTGCCACCATGTAGGAGACCTACACTGAATTCCTGGCTTCTTTCTTCTGTCCTGGCCTAATCTCAGCTTTGGTGGGTATTGAAGGAGCAAACTGGTGGATGGTAGATCTCTCTCCCCATCACAAATAAGCACACATTAAAATTAAAACAAAAAGGAATTTGTGGGGAATTTGTTTCTGGTTAGGGTTTAGAAAGTTGTAAGAGATTGCCACTACCACTCTAACAATGAGAAGCCAGAGAAACTGCAGAAACTACAGAATCGCAGCTTTCAAAAACAGCAGCGAGTTGAGAATGCAAATACACCTCAATGAACTAAATCTTGAAAGTAGCAGGTTTTTGCTAGGAGATGATACCCATGACTGACCCCCAGCCCACACACACACATCACCAGCACGTAGAACTACCAGACATGAGGAACAATCAGTGTAGCTTACTGAGTATGCACACCAGGAAATCAGGCGATCTTTTTGTGAACTTTAAATGGCTAAGTGAAGGCTGGCATAACAGATCACAATCACACATGAAGTTATTTCTGGACCCATTTGCCAAGCCTTCCCCATTGGCCTTCACTGTGTTGTGTTGAAATCCTACACTGAAGACTAGAAATGAAAAGAGTAACAGAAAAATTCTGAGACACTTCAGGTGTGAAAGATTGAAGATGGACATAAGCTGTTTGACATGACTCCTGCTGAGACAGGGTGTTCTATGAATCTAGGTGGACTCTGTGACTTACTTGAATAGATTGGGCCAGAATCTGAGCTGCTACTTTGAGACATGGACAGCTTCCCCTTTGTCTCTCCTTCCCTCCCTCCCTGTCTCTTCTCTCAATTATTCACTTGGGAGGTAGAGGACAGCAAGGAAAGCAAAAGAGAGAAGGAGACAGAGAAAGGACCATCTGCCTGTTCACTCCCCCAAATGCCTGGACTGGCTATAACTGGTTTAGACCAAAGCTATGAGCCAAGGTTTCTAATCACATGAGCAGTCACTGCTGACTCCCAAGGTGTACATTAGTAGGAAGCTGAAATCAAGAACTGGAACCTGTGTTCAAAACCAGACACCTAATGTAGAAGTTAGGCATCCTCACTGGAATGTTAATCACTAGAACAAATCCTTGTCCCATGTTTGCTGCATCTTGAAATGCTAGCCCCTGGAGACTAAGTTATGCTGTGAGGAAGCCCAAGGAACCCCATGGACAATATCCTGTGAAGAGAGACCAAGGCTCCCAGACAAAATCCTGGGCTGAATTCTCAGCTTATAACCATAAATAAGTAGTAATTTAGTTGCATCATCTTGGAAGTGCAGCTTCAATGGTAATTTTAGGGCATTTGTCCCAACTAATGCTACCTGGAACAGAAAATAAGCAGAACTGTGCTGTAGCTCATAACCCACAATAACACTTTTCCCAACGGGTACTGCTGATTCACTCCTCAAATGGCACTCCCCAAATGACTTGGCCAGGCAGAAGCCAGGAGTCTGAAACTCTATCCTCAGTCTCTCATGAGGGTAACAAAAGCCAAGGTACTTAGGCCATATTCTGCTTATTTTTCAGGTGTGTTAGTAGGGAACTAGATCAGAAATGGAGCCACTGGGACGTGAGCTAGTGCTCGTGTGGGGAGCTCCCAGGTGGCAGCTTAACTGGCAGAGTTTCAGCACTGGCCCCTCCTTTTTCATTCTTCATGTTGCTAAGTCATGTGCTCTTTTTACGTTTTAAAATTAATACCATCATGGCTATCAATTTTATAAGGCTTTCGTAAGATATTTTTCCTTTGTTGATGCATTCCTTTGTATCTCAGTAATTTCTGCTCTTTTCCTGTCATCTGTATTTACTTTGTTTATAACTTATTCTTTAAGGTTTGGGGGCTTATGCTTACATTACCAATAATTCGCATTTTTCTTTTATAATATTTGTATTAAAAGCTATGAATTGCCTTCTTTCTAAGCCCTGCATCAGCTACATTCCACAAAGTATCTTTAAGGTTTCATTATTTGTTTATATGCTTTGTTTGAGACATATTACATACTGCACAGATTTAACAAGTACAATCTGATACATTTTGACATACATAACCACGAAACCATCAGAGTTCATCTTGACTGATTTCTTAGGAATGAAATGGTCAGGTCATATACATGGCAGGTATATGCTTTCTGTGAAAGTTTAAATTTTAAATAAATGTCAATGTTTGCCTGTGAGTGAATCAGTATCATATCAGGGTTCTATATGCCACGCTTTATAAAAGTTAATGCCAGATCATGGGACGTTTTGATAAAGTTTATATATACATATAAGACAGAGTGTTATCTTCTTGTAGATTTGTGATTTCCATTCCTGTTTACTGCTGAATATCATCTTGTCATATGGATTTACCACTGTTCATTTATACTTTCACTTTCTGCATTTTTGTTTATACAAACTTTTTGTTTCCATTTGCTTTATTTCTGCTTTGGAGCAATGATGTATAATTTGCTATAAACACTATAAATTTCATTAATTTTTTGTAAACATGTTTTTTTCTTTTGGGTAAATACCTAAGAATGAGATTAATGTGTCCTATGGTAATCATATGTTTAATTTTTTAAGAAATTACTGCACTGTTTTCAGGATAACTAGAATTTTTTCATTCTTACCAGTACTATGAGTTCCAGATGTTCCACCATCCTATAAGATTATGTGTCTTTAGAGTTAAAGTAATCCAGACACAGGATGACACAAACTGCATGTTCCTTCTCATATCTGAAAGTATTTTTTTAGTTAAGTTCAATGATTGAGATGCTAAACACAGACTCCTCTCCACAGTGTCTTAGGCACCTAATTATGCTGTGGTATTTATATAACTTAAAGGCCATACTTCTTGTTTTTTTTGAAACAAGGAATTATAAAGAAATTAAGTCCTTTAGTTTTTTTTTTTTTTTTTTTTTTTTTTTTTTAAAGATTTATTTTGTTTTTTTTATTACAAAGTCAGATATACTGAGAGGAGGAGAGATAGAGAGGAAGTGGAGCTGCCGGGATTAGAACCAGCGGCCATATGGGATCAAGGCGAGGACCTTAGCCACTAGGCCACACTGCCGAGCCCAGTCCTTTAGTTTTTTATATCAATTTTTGATAGGAATTGAATACTTGAAATCATTTTAGTTTTCTGAACCACAACAAAAATCATGAAAAAAGGGTTTTATGGAAGGATAGTGCATGAGTTATGCAGTAGCCTGTTGTATCACTTCAGAAGTAGAAATCAACTCTTCCCTAATCACACAAGTTTATTTCAAAAACCAAAAATTAATAGCTTAAGATGAACAAAACCAACAATAGGAATAGAAAACATTCATTCCTTTAGATCTGGTTATTTTTCAAAGACTTTTTTTTACCATGCATTGTGCTAGGATGTCTTTGACTCATGTCATCTCCATGTTCTCTATGGGTTGTACACTTTTTTTAAAATTTTTATAATCTTATGATTAGGGCACAAAGGGTCAAGGTTTACAGGAAAGTGGGTAAGACCATTGTTTCCACACTATTTGTTTATCCCCTTCCTCCAGATACCAAAAAAAAAAAAAAAAAAAAAAAAAAAAGGGAGAAGCTCCACCCAGCCTCCCACCTATTCCAGGTCCCTGATGTCAGGTATGCTCTGAGGGTCCTGCTCAAGCAGTTTTGATAGTTCAGCAGTTCTGAATTGCTGCCACTCTCGCTGTTCTAAGCACAATGAAATCTGTTCAGAATCCACTGGCTGACATAGTCTCTTCATGGTTGGGGTTCTGAGATCAGCAGTTCAGTTGGAGGGATCTCCAAAGAAACTTTGTCTGAGGTAATCCCAGAACTGATTCTTGTGGGTGTTTGCCAGTACAGGGTCGAGCACCGTCCATCACCCCAATCAGCTTATGCACATGCTGGTTGTTGCAATTGCTGGGTCAGTTCTGTTTCCAGCCCTGTCTTCCACGCGAACCAGTGGTTGTTAACAATCCAGCCTGACCCTGCCCACCTCATAGTCGGCCCTCCTGCAAACCAGTGGGAGCTGCAGCCTAGTCAGGGAGACTCCCCAGAACCCCCCCCCAGGCCTAGCCCCTACCCTGGTTTCCGTGCTTCCCAGTATGTACAGAAGACTGGTCCAGTCTGTCCCACATCCCATTTAGCTCTTGTATATGTCAATGGGCATTGAAGCCTAGTTCAACCCAACCAGCCCTACCATCCAGTTCACACACATACTGATGGGTGCCTTTCTGTCTAGCTACCCCTTCCCCAGTCCTGCTTTTCATGCTCTCCAATGGGAGTGATAACTCAAGAGGGAAATGCCCACTATTTCCCTACTAGGCCACTCCCACTCCTGGATTATGCACTCTCCAGGTGCTTCTGGAGTTTGACTTGGCAGATTCAGCCCCCAGTGCCAGCCTCTGCCAGTTGGGTACACCTTATTTAACTTTGGGAAGAATAGTGGACCAGCAATGTGGGTTTCAGAGCTCCTCACAGTAACACACATTGAATGATGGAGACAGTGTCTATCAAGGTCTCGAACAGTTGAATCACTTTTCCTTTTCTGTTGCGGAAAAAATACATTGGGGTAATTTGTGCAAATCACTGGCTTTGGACACTGAATTATGTATGTTCTTATCTTGTAAACTCATTTAGCTTCAAATATAAGATCATATATAAAACTACCCCCCCACACACCAGGCTGGTTAAATGAAAGGGTGTAAAATGGGTTAATTAAAATATTGCTATTTCAAAAAAAAAAAATCCATATGAACCTGAAGTACTAATTACTAAAGCTGGGAAAAATGAGGTGAAGAGGTTATACAATGGATACCAAAACACACTTGGGCAGGGGAGCTCACAATAATATAGTCTGTTCTGCATAAAAAACCAAAAGAGAGAAGTCCGTATGTTCCAAGCACAAAGACAAGTGAAAGAAAAGCTTATGATCAATTTACATTGTGTCTGTACTGAAATGTGGGTATAATATTCCATAAAGTGAGCAAGTACTATAGGTTAAGCCCCAGTTTTTTTTAAATAAAGTAAGCTGCCTGTAGGCAGCATATTCTCACCTTTTGTGTACTTTTAAAAAAGACTTCTTTATTTGAAAGGCAGCATTACCAAAGGTAGAAGCAGAGAGAAATCTTCCATTTGCTAGTTCACTGCCCAAATGGCCAAGAGACTTATCTGAGTAGCACAGGTAGATGCAGAAGCACCAACACTAGGCTGTCTTTCACTATCTTCCCAGATGCATTAACAGAGCTGGATTGGAAGTGGAACCGCCAAGGACTTCAATAGGATGCCAACACTACAGGTGGCAATTGAACCCATTGTTCCTTCTTTAGGATTGAGTTATTATGAATAACTACTAGTTATATATAACTATAGTTATAGAATAGTTATATATAACTATTATTCATAAATTTGATAGTCATTATGATTCTATTGCTTCCCTTTGTTGACTTAGTGGTAATTATAATTTGCATATTGCCATTGAGCTTTACAACAATCTATCTGATAAGTTTCTTATATTCTTGTACTATTATGTCTATATTTCTCTGTAATCTAGAGCATACAAATGATCTGTTTCCTTGAATATTCTCCAGTCCAAGAGCTCTATGTTAGAGAAGGTTCAATGACTAGTTCAGTATCGTTTAACACTGCCCCTTCTACTTTGCTGCATGCTTCTTGAAACTATTCCAAGGCAGACAGTTGTACTCTGAGGCAGCTTATATCTAGTTCCCTCCCTCCTAAACTAGGCACAGTTGAGAAAATGTAAGAGTTAAAGAAAGCAGGTAATCATGAGGGCAGTTAACTGATCTTACTTTAAAAATTAAATTTTAATGTTGTAATACAAGTAATGAATCAAGATTTTTTTTCTATTGTGTAACAGGAAAACCCGTCATAGTCCTATAGAATTTGTAAAGATTTACAGCATATATTTATACAATATGCCATACTGTATTCATATAACTTGATTCTTTATTGAACAAAATTCTTCAAAATTAAGAATCTAACTATACTACCAGCACAACTTGACTCAACACATACCTATTGAAGGAAGATGCTATACTTAGCATTGGACTTTATTTCATGCTCTTCATCTTCTAAAATGACTAAATTCTATACTAGATTTTTATCTAACATCCTAACTATTCTGTTTCAAGATAAAAAAAATTTGAATTCTGGCAAAATTCTAAACTTCTGGCAATAAATGTTTGTATATGTATATTTACACATCTCTAGTAAACATCCTATATAAGTATATTTTGTCTCATAAAAGCAAACCCAGAAAGATGGATGCACAATCAAATGTAAAAATGTTTATTTGTGTAAGTGAAAATAGCCCGATGTAATTGAACCTGAAAGAACACAGGTGATGAATATCATATATACAACTACTCTATAGTTTTCCTCTTGCAAATTCAGCTCAAAGCATTTCTACTGCTTGAATACATGCAAACTAGCTATAGAATATTCTATATTTCACCTGCATATCACAATTCTTCAAAAAATGCTCATTGTTGAAAGAGAAATAGTGTGAAAGTTTTTAGATGAGTATAATGCGATACAGCAAAATTTTCACGAGGACATTTTCAAAATGAGATATGAAGAAAATATGGTGAATCTTTTTCAAGCACATTCCTTGACAGGTAGGTTTACAAGTTGAGAATGCTAAGGATGCTTCAGTTCAAACCTAACTTACTATTATGGAAGATTGTTTGCACTGAGTTTTGGGAATAAATTCATTAAATAGAGGATTTTAAGTTTCAAAACTCAGGAAAAATAAAAAAAAAACTTTTTGAAAAAAGTAGCAATGCTTTTAAGATGTTGACAGTTCTACTGCAAGACTCTCACAGTTACACAACAGATTGGGTATAATTTTTGAATTTCTTTATGAAACTCTAGGACTCTTAAGTTAATTGTTTTCTTTAAAAAACTGTTACCAACTACCAAATTGGCCTGAGGGTGGGGGCAAGATTTCATTCATTCCTCTGTTAAAGCATAGCAATGACAAGTGTAAAGACTTCCCTAGGATACACGGAGAAGTTAAATATGGAAAGGATCTAGCAAAAAGCTTTGGCTAACCCTGCAAGTCCTTTCCACTGCCCGGCCTCACAGTTGAGTGAATATGGAAACTTGAGCCTTGTACTTGGAAATTGTACAGGATGTAGAAGTTATATGATGAGCACTGTGAATCATCAATAAAAATATCTGCATATTCCAGACAGGCCTATCTAGAGTTATAAGTAAAAACACTGACAAACACAAAGTAGCCATTTCCAAGTGCTCCAGAATTTAGCTTAAAACGATATGTAGCTAAAATTTTTGGAAATTTTCTTTGGGATTTTCTCCTACTGTTTCAGATTGGCATGCAGGATGACTAAGCTTCCTGTCCTTTCAATAGTATATTTCTCAAACTCTCAACATGAACTAAGGTCATATTACTCACAATGTTAAAAGAAGATCAGCACAAGTAACATTTTATCACTGTGGAGAAATAGAAAATGTGAATGGGGTGAGTGCTTGGCTTGGTGATCATGATACCAGGTTAAAGCTTAGGCTCCACTCTGATCCACTTTCCTGATAGCATGCACCTTCGGGGATGATACGTGATACATTAAGTACTTCAATCCCTGCCCCGCCCCCCACAGTACAGACACGAATTGGATCCAGGGCTCCTGGCTTCAGCCTGGTCTATTTTTAGCTGTGGGCATTTGAGAGTGAACCAGTGGATGGAAGATCTACCTCTTTGCTTTTTAAGTAAAGTGAATAAAATAAAGAAGGGGAGAGAAGGGGAAAAGCAGCATGTGAACAAAGCATGAAAAGAACATACAAGTAAGAGTTTCTTAAAATTATTTATGTGGAAGACATTTTAAGTCAAGTATAATTGCTTTCCTATAGAAGTAGCAAATGCAATACTTTACTGCAATCATTTGAAAAGTAAGAATCCTTAGTAAAATGGTGACTTGGTAAATTCATAGTGGAAAGCACATCTGAAATCAGGAACATCAGAATGCTCATAACTTTATGCAGTAGATCAAGTAATAAGCATTGCTCATTGGTGCAAAGTAAGTTCAATTGAGGATTGTTAATTTTAGAAAAAATTAAGTGGCTGAAAGGAGAATGGATAAGTAATGCAAATTGTTTTCACCAAACAATTTTGTCAAGAACCACAAAATAAGGTAACTTAAGTATTGACTTATGTGGGATTCACTGTAATTGCTATGATTTGGAAACCTAAGGAGAAAGAACAGGGAAAGGACTACAAGTCCAAGAGTCATAAAAATGACAGCAACACGTATCACTTCTCCCCAGCACCTGTAAGGTTAGAGACGGTAAGCAATGTTTCCTAGTAAGTAAAGGGAGAATGGTAAAAAATACTTTGTAAAGTGAATTTACAAATTAAATGAATGTCTGCAGTCACAATATTTACTTGTAAGTACACCAAAACAATAATGGGAGGATTGGGTGGGGAGAGTAATGGGCTGGAGTAAATCAAGCATCACCAATCCCAGGAAGTAGTCAGTTTTCTGGGTCAGACTGCCTAAAGCTTTGAGGCTTTCTGGTTTGGGCTCAAGTCTTAGCATTGAGAGTTGTTAACTATGTTGTCTGACACAAACTGTATTGTACTTTTAAGACATTTTTATTTCATTTTAAATCTGTCTAGTTCTGGGAACTATGGTGATATACTCCAATGTGGTTTGTATATAATGTTCACTGACAGATTAGAAGAAGGGGCAAAAGAGTTGGATAATGATATTATAGTGATGTTGTATGAAAAAATAAATCACTCACCTTCCTTATTCAAAGTATGATTTTTCTACTACTTAAATATGAAGCCAAATTACATTTAGTTAAATCAATTTGAATTAGTAGGATTTAATGAAATTGATAGTAATAGGGAGAGATTAAGGAGAGCAAAAGAAACATTCTACAATTTCTTTGCATTATTTAAGATACAGTTTCTGTTTTCACTTGTATCTTTATGACATTTTCAATGGTATTCTAAGGACTATGTTGCTATTGTCATTAGACGAAGGTAAATTATCTCATTTTAGAGTATTTCTGCATAAGGTATCTTTAGGTGGCTGTTAAATGAATTGACGATGCCTTAAGGTCACATGAACGTATAAGCTCAGACACCTGCAATGATATGTCATAAACCATCACTTTCTAGCCCTCTTAACTCTAAACCAGAGGCAGTAAATGGTTGGGCTTTGCAGTCAGATGAGTAATGGCCTCCCCAAAATATGACCACAGGCCACGAATAGGCCCTCATCTGGAAAAATCTTTGCAGGCATAATTAAGTTAAAGAGCTCAAGATGGGATGGTCCTGGAGAGTCTAGGCCAACTTCATCACATAGTAAGTGTCCTTAGAAGAAATGGGGCAGAAGGAGGCTGTGTAAAGAGGGAGACAGGAGTGAAGTGGTCAGGTCCGAGGAATAGTCTCCCCTACGTCCCATGGAGAATGCACAGCCTTGTCCACACCTTCACTCCAGATATCTGCCCACCTATGGCAAGAGAGACTGCTGCTGGAAGCCCCCAGGGTTTCTTATAGCATTACAGAAAATAAACTCATGAAAATTTTCTGTTTCCTCAGTACCAAATGCAGGACCTATGTTGAGTAACAGAATCATCCATCTGCTGGTTCGTCTCTAAAATGGCCAAAGCTAAGAGCCTGAAGCTTCATCCTGCCCTCAAGTATCTGACCATCTTCTGCATTAGCAGGAAGCTGGATCAGATGGAGCAGCCAGGACTTGAACCCGTGCCCTGATGCTGGCATCACAGGCCTCCACTTGGCCTGCTACACCGTAGTTCCAGCTCCACCCCTTCCTATATAAACCTGCTGTCTCCTCAGAGCTCTCCTTCTGCAAGGTGACTATAAACTTCTGTCTCCTAGATGAGCCAAGACAAAATGTCATTGCGGTCATGTATCTGGACCTCCAGACATCACCTCATCTTCAGTGCATGTATAAAGTTTTGCCCATCTTTATGGATGAGCTTAATGAAATAAAACATTCAAGTGCTTATCAAGTGTTGATGGATCTGTGTTTTCACTATTAAAATAACTGGTAAATGGTTTGGGTTATGACTACAAAAATAAACATGATCCCAGGCAAAAAAGGAACTTGTGCTTTCTAAATCCAGAAATAATTATCCTAAAATTGATACGGGAACCACAGAGACTTCAAAAATCCAGTCATCTTAAATAAAACAATGCTGGAGGCATCACAGTACCAAATTTCTAGGCATACCACAGTGCTGTTAAAAACAGCCTGATACACAATAGACAAAGACCAATGAAATAGAAACCTCAAATCAATTCAAGCATCTAAAACTAATCTTAGGCAAACATGCTTAAAATATCTGAAACCTTATACAATAATTGACAAGTGATCAAGGATCTAAACCTAAGACGTACAATTATCAAAAATACTAGAGAAACACTGAAAAGACAGTGGGACTGGCAAAGACTTTTGGGTAAAGCCTCAAAAGTCCAAGAAATAAAGGCAAAAATAAGTAGGGTTACATCAAGCAAAGGCGCTTTCTCACAGCAAAGGAAATACTCAACCAAGAGGCAAACGGAGTAAGAGGAGATATCTGCAACTATGCATCAATAAAGGACTAATATCCAAAATGCATAATGAGCTCAGACTTAGCAACAAAACAATCTGTTTAGAACTCATTAGAGCACATGAATAAGTAATTTTCAAAGGATGAACTACAAGTGGCCAACAGGCACATGAAAACATGCTCAGGATCACTAGTCATCAGGGAAATGCAAATAAAAGCCACAATGAAATTTCACCTCGTGCAGTTAGAATAATTATCAACCAACAATTTTTAAACATAACAAATGCTGGCAAGAATGCGGAGGAAAAAGATACCTGAACACACTGATGGTGGGAGTGTGAACTTGTGCAATCGTTCTGGGAGAAAGTATGGATATTCCTCAGAAAACAAAAACAGATCTACCTTGGGACCCAGCAATTCCATGTATCAGCAAGAACATAAACAAGGACTGTGAACAATGAACAGTGGTCTTTCTGCTCACTCTTATAGAACTATTAATTTAGTTGAGCACTAGGCTTTTGTCTATAAAGTATGTTATACAAAAATTTATAGAGAAGGGAAAAGGGGGAAATATTCAACTTCTATGAATTAACTATTAACTTATACAGTGAAATGTTAAATAGAAATATCTTTCAAAAGATTCATTTACTTATTTAACTGGCAGAGTGTGTGCATGTATGGAAGAGAGACATGGGAGGGAGAGAGAACATTTTACCTTCACTGGTTCATTCCCCAAATGGCTGCCACAGCCAGGAACCAGTAACTCCATCCACTTCTCCCATGTTGCGACAGGGACCCACATACTGTCACTCTCCTAGGCACATTAGCAGGGAGCTGCCAGGCCTCTAACAAGTACATCCAAAATGGATGTAAGCATTGCAAGTGGCACTTTGACCTACAGCACCACAACCCTGGTCCCCTGTTAAAAAATGTTATGTGTATAAATGTTATTTTGGGGGGAAAGAGAACACAAATCTTTTTTTGAGGGAAATCTTTGTCTTGAATAGTGCCACTGCTTTAAAACCAATACAAGCAACTTTGAACCAGTGTACGCTGAATTGTTCCCTTATAAACCACCTACTTTACACTGATATTGATTTACCACCACTTACAGCCTTAAGGATACATGATCAGTTGCATTAACTTCAAAACACTGTGCTGTCTCCTGAGAAATGTCATACATACATTAAGTCTCAGGGAACACAAATGTTAATTCCATGATGAATCACATTTTTTGAGTATAAGGAAACAATAGCATTACTGTAATGGATCACTTTGAGTTTTGGGAATCTTAAGCAAACAACTTACCCTCATTTAGCCTTAGTTTCTTAAACTGTTAAAATTACTCTTAAAATAACTGTTATTGAGCTGTGAAGAGAACTAGAGCAGAGAACGTTTGTGAATGGCTCATCAGAGAATCCAATACACAGTACATGTTATTAACACAGTTTCCTCTGTCCTTCATTGCCTCTGTTTACTGCTCTCACGAGCTGGCTGGAGGAAACACTAACTCTCCACCAAGATGTTCTACTTACTATTCAGCCCTGTTTGATTCCCTTAAACAAGCAATTAAACTGAACAGTAGTTACTTATTTTTAGGAATTTAGCAAGAATCCTTAAAGTTCATGTTGACTTATGCATCATTAAGAATAAATCTGTTTTTCTCTAAACATACCCTTAATTTTTCTAGTATTTGAAAAGTAATCACTTTTTTGATGAGTGAACATACGTATTCATATGTACTAAATGACTTGGTTGCAGAGACAAAATAATTGATTAAATGTAAAGCCTGTGGGTGAGGCATGAGGAGAGCTCTGGCTGAACCTGTCCAACTCCAGAGTGGGTTATATGCTTATGGCCTTCTTTTCACTGAAACAAACCTGGTCTGTTTATTTGGTTTATTTAACAAATTTGTTCTAAAATTAGGTTAGGATTTTTCTAAACCTGTGGTAGTTATTCTTTATGGGTCTGGGCCCTGAACAAAAATATTTCTTTAATTTTTTTTTTTTTTTTGAGAACTGCTTTCTTCTAGTAAGCTCTGACACACACTGTAAAAAATGTACAAATGTGGAATGCTAGGAAGTATCGAAAAGGGAAGGAAATTACCTCAGTTTTGTAGGAGGCACAATGTTACTTTCTTTAAACAAAATGCATCTTCTGTCCAGGTACCTGATGCCACCCAATTAAGCATTTTATTGTATTCTGTCAGGTAAGCTTGCAAGCTAGTGAAGGGAGTTGACACTGTGTACAGCTTTCACATTCCTTAGAGGGCCTGGGGGGAGCTTCTTTGTTATTTTCCTGAAGTTCTATCACAAATGGTCTCTGACAGGGAACACCCAGGAGGCCCAGGCAAGAATTGGTGGTGCTGGTTGGAGCCAGAAACACGACATGCCCAGCTGGAGTGAGGAGGGTGGAAGCTGCTCTAAGTCAAGGCACCCACCAAATGACTGTTCTGGATCCAGTAGAGCAGCGTGGTTGTCAGGTGACCAGCAAATGACCATGACTGCCATGGAAGAAGGTTCTGACAGGACAGGGAAGGCTCAGACTTTCAGGGAATACAGCCAGGCACAGTCTCTCTCACCAGCATCCCACCCTCAAGACCAAACGTGACATGCATGTACATAACATTCCAGCCCAAGAGGTGGTATTTCTAACGGAAGGTCATTTTCATGAGTCCTGTCTTATTCATTTCCTCTAAAACAAAGGAGTCTTTTCCCCGGGTACAGATAAGGAACACCCTGCTGTCAGTGCCACACTTCATATATGCAGTGCATCTTCCTATCAGTGATTTCAACAATGATTCTGCGCTCTTGCATCTTTCCATGTTATGCCTATAATAATTCACCAAGCCATTTTTATTTCTAAAGATGAAGTTATTAAATGTCAACTTTAAATATGGTCCATAAACAGAACTCTGGTTTAGTAGGATTTTTAATTCAAGTAACCTTAATGTTTCTGGAATAATTTGTATTAGTTCAGATTTTTAAAACAAATCCACTCCAGCCTATGACAACATGATTCAGGGACTGTCCTCACATGAACCCCATAGCAACTAGTTTTTGGCACCTGTGTCATCTGGTTAAAGTACAGAAGGTGACATCCAGGCTGGGAAACCTTTCAGAAACACAAGCAATTGTTTCCTTATCAGGAAATAAGCATCACTTATGTGAGTTTCTTTGTAGGGATGACAACCTCACAGCTATGAAACATTTACTGAGTATTATTGAGAACTTCAAGGTCATAAGAAATATATACACGGAAGAAGTTATGAATAGAAAAGTTTCTAGGAGGAATCTCTGCAAACTTGACAAAATGAAATTATATTTGACGGGAAAAGTGACTAATAAAGCCTGAGAACAGAGGGCACTAACATTCATTTCTTGTCTTGTCTTTCAAGAGAAATGGGGCCAGTGACTTTTTCTAGCTCTTTAAATGGTGAAATTGTACTCTGGCAACCATCAACTTCTACTCTAGTGAAAACAAAATACTCGTAGACCATAGCTATTCACATTCTTGTTACCAATACTCTGTTAAGGTGCACGAGGATTTAGAGATGAATAATGCATATCCCCCTACGTAACAGCAGAATCATAAGAAAAGAACGAGTGCACATGCAAGCCAAATTTCTAAAACTCACTTTAAACATCCTTCTAAAAATTGAGTCAACTGTAACGCAAGATGAAAGATCCAGAAATTATATCCCTGCACCCCTATGAATCTAGCAGAACATAAAATGGCGAGATTGGCAGTGATTCATAACTGATGAACTATTGAAACCACGTGAGCAATTATCTCAGAGCATGCCCCATATCCGGGACCTGGGGTGGGTGGGAAACTGGGTAGGGCTTCTCCCTCAGTATCCCCCTTTACCTCAGATACAGGAAGGAAACAATATGGAAATAATATTCTTACCCACTTTCCTATAGCCCTTGAACCTTTTTGCCCTAATTAACTAAATAAAGATTGTCAAAAATATAATAAAAAATGAAAAAAATTGAGAGTGAGAATCTGCCTTATATTACAAACAGGATTTTGCTTTAAAGATGAGGAGGAGGCAACTGTGGAAATGAGAACAACAGTTTTAAAGAACACAGGGCATTAAATATACATGGAGTATAGAAGCATACATACTGGGACGTATTATGCAGGCTCTTGTATGTTAAAGTGGAAAGTCAATTTTCTACTCAGCAATAGGACATTACTAAACATTTTTAAACTAGAGAGTGATGTTTCTGAAGCAGCCATGTTAGCAGCTGTGGTGTGGTTTGAGGGGAGGAAGAGCAGCAGTCGCAGCTGATCTTGAAGATTTTGACATATACAAGGGAGAGAGGATCAGAACTTAAGATGATAAAAATGGAAATGAAAAGGAAAGGTAGTTAGAAATAAAACTATTTCATTACCTAGTCTGATCCATGTCTTCTTCACATCTGTACATCAAAAATTAACTGTTGAAAGATAAGAAAACTTACTATTTAAATAGTCACTGTCTGTGACACTGGCAAACCTGTCAACACCAATTTGAGTCTCAACTGTATCACTTCTGATCTGGCTTCCTGCTAATCCCCCTTGGAAAGCAGCAGAAGATGGCCCACGTGCTTGGACCCCTGTTACTACATGTGGGAGATCCAGATGGAGTTTCAGGGTCCTGATTTCAATCTGGTCCAATCCTTGCTGTTGCAGCCATTTCCAGAGTGAGCCAGCCAGTGGGAGATCTCCCTCACTTATGAATATCTGAAAATCAAAAGCTGGGAGCCAGTATGGTGGCATATCAGGCTAATCATCCACCTCTAAGCACCAGCATCCCATATGGATGCCAGTTCACACACTGGCTACTCCACTTCTGATATATCTTCCGGCTTATGGCCTGGGAAAGCAGCAGAGGATGGCCTAAGAACTTGGACCTTTACATCCACATTGGAAACCCAAAAGAAGCTCCTGGCATCGGGTCAGCTCAGCTCAACTGGGCCCTAGCCACTGCGGTCATTTTGGTAGCGAGCAAGCAGATGGAAGATCTCTGTCTCTCCTTTCTATAGAAATCTTTCAAATAAAAGTAAATTAAAAAAAACTAATGGAGTCACTGGTGGGCTCTTTAAAAGGGAATATGAAAAGAGAAATGAAGAAAGGTCATGTCTGTCTATAGTAAATGTTCGTTACTCACTTGATCCATCTTGCCTTGAAGAGCTGTGCTATAACCTGCCCAGGAAGGAGAAAAGTATGACCTATGCTTCGTTCACAGTGGTTCACATCATGAAACTCTCCAACTGCCACTGTACAGGATATTCTGGTAATATTATGCATAAAAGAGCAGCAAATTAAATTTTTGCAAATTCTCAAAGTATAGTTTTTGAAAACTATATGAAAAAACTATGGGTGACATTAACTATTGTATAGGGGTCTGGATGTTACCTTTTATTGTTGCAGTTTCTTTCTACCATGAGATTACTCTGTATAATCTTAGGTAGAAGAGGGATCACACACGTATTCAGTTGCGTCCCATACAATTTCCTTTCATGATGAGCCACATTGGCTTCATATCTATAGCCATGATAAAACATTTCTCTTGTAGACAAACTTATGTAAGTAAAATGTCTACTTCACTGACAGAAAAATATAGGCAAATAATAATCTAGGGATATGGTAAAAATCATTAAGGTTGTTTACAAAACATTGCAGTTTGGGGGCCTGGCGCGGTGGCCTAGCAGCTAAGGTCCTCACCATTAAGGTGCCCAGGATCCCATATGGGCACCAGTTCTAATCCCGGCAGCCCTGCTTCCCATCCAGCTCCCTGCATGAGGCCTGGAAAAGCAGTTGAGGACAGCCCAAGGCCTTGGGACCCTGTACCTGCGTGGGAAACGCAGAAGAGCTCCTGGCTCCTGGCTTTGGATTGGCTCAGCTCTGGCCACTGCGGTCACTTGGGGAGTGAATCATCGCACAGAATCTTGCTCTCTGTCTCTTCTCTCTCTCTCTTTCTTTCTCTCTCTCTCTCTCTCATATATATATATCTGATTTTTGCAATAAAAATAAATCTTTTTTTAAATGCAGTTTGGATAACACTGATAAACAGGACTGATTCTACTATCCCTGGAATTGTTACCTTCACTGCACACACCTCCCACCTGACACCCTTTGCTCAAATTTTCTTGAGTAGCATGACATTGCATGTTAGGAAGAGTGTTATGTCAATTACTTAGCAGCAAAACAAGCAGAAAAATATGAAAGGCTAAAGCAGCCCCCACTAGCACTATACAATCCAAATTAGAGTCTCTTCTACTTTCTCACTACTCATATAGCAACAAATTGTTACTCTAACACAGATATCATTGCCTTAAGGATGGGGTGGTCAGAAGCTACAGCAGATAGGCAGAGCTGATAAACACATCAGGCCTTAAATCCTGCTCCTGCTACTTACAGGGTGTGTGAATCACCCAGCTACTTTGAAGCCTGGCTTATACATCTACACAATGGGTGAAGCTATCTGCACAGGGCTGTCTATGCGAGGATCTCATGAGCTCAGGTGAATAACGCCACTATCTCGAGGCTAGGGACACATGGCTGACCCATCACCTAGCACATCCACGAGGACTCTGCGCTGTTCTCCAGCTGACTCCTCCACTAACCCCTCTCATGAGTTAGCCATGCTCCAGAGTCTTTCCCCTGTCCCTTTATATCACCTTCCAGCCTGCATGGGCACCTTTGCAGCCTCTGCCGCCTGGAATGTTCTCAGCTAGGTCTCTGGCATGTTGCTCATTTCCCAGGAGCAGTGTCTTCACCATGATCTCTCCAGAGAAGCCGCCTCTGGAGACCTCTCACTGCTCTTTTTCTTTCTCCTCTCCCATTTAACTTTTATGGATGATTTATTGATTACTATCTGAAATGGAATCATGATTGTTACCTACATTGCATTCCCTTTGCTTTCTCTCTTTTTTTTTTTATTAATTATTTTGCATTATGTTACAGTTTCATAGGCTCTGGGAATCCCCCCCACGCCCCTCCCCCCTGGTGGCTTCCTCCACCTTGATGCAGTATTACAGTTCAAATTCAATCAAGATTCTTTCCCTGTAAACATATACCAAGTATTCCCTTTGCTTTCTCATTGGTTACCTACCCCTTGCAGAATAAAAAATATCTCTGTATCCCCAACACCTGGAATAGCATCTGATGCATATTGGGAACTGGGTAGATTTTTACTGAATATCAATTGCACTAATAAATGAATAAAATGGGGGAAATTATTAAAAAATCAATATAGAGTTTGTGGAGCAGTTTCTAAGTGGAAAAGTTCATGCAAAATACAACTGATCCTACGTGAGAGAATAAAGTAAAAGCTTAAGGAATTAGCATTTGAAAAAAATTTTTCTTGTAAGCATGGGAGGAGGGCTCAGAAGACACAAGACAGAAGAGCTCTGGGAAGCTTCAGCAAAGAAAGAATGGGAAAGGAGGAGGAGGATGGTCCCCGGGGTGTCTGTCTTCTAAGTGCTGAGCTCCTCTTGACAGATCCTGTCCGAGCCCGCGTGCCGCATCTCAGCTGATTCCCTGGGGACATGTGGGATGGAAGCGTTTCACTCCTCCTGTTTTCCTTGTGTCTTTGGGAGAGTGAGTGTGAGTGTGTGAGTGTGTTTCTTTTCCTTGGCTCCCAAGTCAAATTGGTACACTCCTGGTACTTGGCAGCCCAGCACGCTTCCTCCCACTAATGACAAGCCTGTCTGCAAAACAGAACAATATCTTTGAGATGGGGTGTTTATCTGGGCAGCTTGCAGCCTCGGCAGCCCACAGGGGCCCCTCCTTCAAAGGCATAGCTGAACAGGGCTCACCTGATGAAAGCCCAAACTGTGTATGCTTGACTTGATTTACGGGCAACCGCCAGCTCATTAGGCACACTGGCCGGAGGAAGCCAGTCAGCTGTGGGGACAAATGTTTTTGTAGCTCTGTGGTACCCACAGGGCTGCTTGCAGCTTGGGGGTTGAAGTACAAAGAGGGCAGTGATAAGGGGCTCTGGAACCCATGCCTGGCCCAGGGAGCACTAACAGCTTGCGAGATTGATATCTTGGGTGCAAAGGCTAAAAAAATGAGATTAATTTAACTCAGCTGTGCTCCTTGAAGGATTGGGTTGCAGCCTGTGGTGAAACATTAGCAATCAGACCTCAGAGATGAGGGGGCAATGCTCAAGTTGGAGAAAAGGAGAAAGATGAATTGGCTCCCAGCCTGCCAGTTTCCTAGGAAAATGATAGCCTCCAAAGGCGGTCCCAACATTGCAGATAATCCTATAGGGCAACAGAAAGAAAGCAACTTACGTGTTCCTTGGGCTTTGGCCTTGGAACTTGGAAGCTCTATGTTCTAATCCTGGGAAAGTCACCCTGAGACAAATATTCTACATTCCCAACTCCAATCTCTTCCTGCATGAAGCAAGAATACACAACAACAGATATTTCAGTTGACTCACAAAACAAGTAGAATTCTCAGTAAAGTCCGTATTTCATTATAGGATATGTGGACTCTTCCAAGAGTCTGTAGGAGCAGGCATTCTATACAGTGCTTCAGTGACTGCTTAGCATGCCTGCAACCTGTATTGGAGTGCCTAAAATCAAGTCTCAGCTCTGCTTCCTGCTCTAATTTCCTGCAAATGTGGGTGGTAACACGCAGTGGCTCAAGCACTCGGTCCCCTACCACCCATGTGGGAGGTGTGGGTTGAGTTCTGGGTTCCTATCTTCAGCTTGGCCCAGTCACAACTGTGGGCACCTGGGGTCTGAATGAACAGATCCAAGACCTGTTTCTCTCTCTCTCTCTGCTTTTCAAACATAAAATTTTAAAGTAATTTTAAAATACTGTTTCTAAAAAGTAGAATTAAGAGCTAAATTTGTGGCTGGCACGATGGCACAGCAGTCTTATCCTCCAGCTAGCACTGGGATGTCCTGGCTGCACCATTTCCAATCCAACTCTCTGCTCATGGCCTTGCAGGGCAGCGGAGAATGGCCCAGGTACTTGAGACCCTGCACCCAAGTGGGAGATCTGGAGAAGGCTCCTGGCTCCCAGCTTCAGATCACCTCAGCTCTGGCTGTTGCAGCCATTTGGGGAGTAAACCAGCAGATGAAAAATCTTTCTTTGTGCCGTCTTCTTACTGTAGAGCCTGTCTTTCAAGTAAAAATAAATAAATCTTTGTTTAAAGGGGGGGGCTAAACTTATTTTTGTGAGAAATATTTTGACACTTTTCTAGGAAATTCCCAAGAGGCATTCTGCATGGCCCTTTAGGAGGTCCCTCCGAAGTACAGGTTTCAAATTTATTTGTACCAGAACAAATTATCTCCTAATTCCACTTTCCACAAACTTTTTGAAGTATCCTTCTATCATTTCCAATACTCCTGACTGTACATTGATTTTTCTGTGACCATGACCAATTATGTCCCATGTCCACCTCAGAATATATTTTTACCTATGACTGCCTAGAAATAGTCATCACATTTTAAGTTCAGTTCTTAGCTGGAAAGTTTTAAATTCCACATCATGTAGAAAAAGAAAACACTTTCCCCCCACCAACAATCCATTGCTCTGTGTTATTTAGGCAACAGCTTTCAATTATAATCTGTACTTAATTAGAAACCTTTTTTTCAATTTTTGATAAGGCTATCTTTTAAAACATTTCATTGACTAAACATTTACTGTGTGCCAGGCACCATGTTCATGCCTAAAATAATATGGGAACTCATTATCTAGTTTTATCCCATGGTCAAGAAAGTTTATGAGTGATCCCACTCCCTTTCTCAAAGTATCAAGGTTCAGATAACAAATTTTATGTTCACTCTGTAAATAAAAGTTTAATGTTATTAAGTGCTCAATTGTCATCACTGGCCCTGATACAAAATCAGACATAAGAAATAGAAAAGGCAAAGGCTGACAATGTTTCCTTTTCAGATTGTGAAAGTCATGGTGGGCAGATTGAAACTGAATAAAAAATTTTGATCATTTAAAATTGAGAATTGTGAACCTGGCGCGGCAGCCTAGCAGCTAAAGTCCTCACCTTGAAAGCACCAGGGTCCCGGCAGCTCCAGTTTCCACCCAGCTCCCTGCTAGTGGACTGGGAAAGGCCCAAAGGCCTTGAGGATGGCCCAAAGCCTTGGGACCCTGCACTCGTGTGGGATACCTGGAGGAAGTTCCTGGCTCCTAGCTTTGGATTGGCACAGCTCCAGCCGTTGCGCTCACTTGGGGAGTGAATCATCGGACGGAAGTTCTTCCTCCCTGTCTCTCCTCCTCTCTGTATATCTGACTTTGCAATAAAAATAAGTAAATCTTTAAAAAAAAAGAGAATTGCAGAAAGTATACTTCAAGGAGGGTAGACTGTAGGGAAGTGCCATGATACATGATACAGTAAGCATTTGTAAAACACAGGGATCAAATTAGATAATGTACAGGAAATTTCACTGAGAATTGTAAAGCTTTAAGTCTGCTACATCTTAGCAAGATCACACATCTATGAAGGAATTTAGGGAAAAACTAACATCCATGTCTCCCAGCTGCCAACTGAGTGCCTCTTTGTTGCATACTCCACATGCCTGTGATGACTGATGAAAGTCCACATCCTTAATGAAACTCAAAGTGAAATCAAGGAATAGCCACAAACCACCATTTAAACCGAGCCACAAAATCAAACATTTACAGAGGGTAAAATTAACATTCTTGAATCAAGTTCAGTGACAAGCAAAATGTGTACAACCAGAACTGCACTGACACAGAAATTTTTGGATGAAGGTTCAGGGATACTAGGAGGTACTTTACCTCTCAGAGAACAGGAATCTTATTAAGTGGCCCTAATTTCAATAAGCACAGAGAAGATTTCTATAGACTACTAGCAATGGCAAAAGAACCCCTATTAAAAATAAAAAGCTATGCCGGCTTTTGACAGTGCAGAAACTATATCCTAAGACAAGTTTTAACCCAAAATGCCTACAAGGGTGGGCAATTGCCGAAGACTGGGCTTAGAGACATTACTGAGCTTGGGGACTATGCCAAATTGGAAGGAATATGTCCCATTCAGTCTCACTCAGTGATAGCTATGTCAAAATTCATGACCAATGTGAAATGACTACAATTTTTCGAAAAAACAGAGAAATTATATTTTTGTGAGAATCTCAACTACAGTGCTTGAAATAAATTAAAGTGGAATTAAGAGCTAGATTTGTGACTAGCATGGGCTGGTTTGGGCCAAACAACAAAGGGATTTGTGGGCGTCATTTAGTAATATTTGTTCATGAAGGTAGGAAACAAATAGAAGCAGAAACTGAACTATAGACCAAGGCATGGAGGTGGAGGAGAAAAAGAATGGAAAACTCTTGTGAGAGGAGCAACTTCAATATAGATGTTGCTCTCCCTCAGCCATCCCTGTGCACTATGATAGAAGCTAACTCATGTCCAACTGCTCTCACCTTTACAAGCAGTAAATCTGACCATCCAGCAAAGCCAGAGAGAAAACCCAAGGGATGGCAGTGAATAGGACAACAAGATGAAAACATCTGGTATAGTGGTTAGGACTCTGTTTAGGATGCACATTTCCCATATCACAGTACCTGGGTTCAAGTCCTGCCTCCACTTCCAACTTTCAGTGTGTGTACACTCCCAGAGGCAGTGGGAGACAGCTCAGATAGTGGGATCCCTGCCACCAATGTGGAATCCCTAGACTTAAATCCAAACTTCTGACTCATTTCCAGAGTTAGGATATTTGGGGAGTGAAGCAACAGATAGAAGATAGCTCTCTCCATCTGTGTTTTGCTCACTCTGTCTGTCTTTCAAATAAAATCAAGCATTTTTTCAAACCTCATTTTGGTGGTAGAGGTTTCTACTTGGGTAGGTCTTCCACTGAAGCAAAGAGGAAAATGAAGTACATTTAAGATTTGTTAACATTTTTAATATATTTTTGTTTTGAATTTTGAATTATGTGATACAATTTCGTATAGGCTGGGATTCCCCCGCAAACTCCCACCACCCAACAGATTTTCCCCATTTTACACAATGGTGTAGTCCTTCATAAGGAACCATAATTCTATCAGTCTCTTACTTAAGTGTACCCCAACATTGTTGGTACACACAATGTCAGACAATCCAGCATCCCACTGTCTACACATGTCCAACAGTATCATTGGGAATCCATCTTTCATCTGGAAGCAGGAATGCATGTTCCCTTATACCTCCACATCTTTATAAAATAGACCCCAGTACTCCATCATTATACATTTCCATAATTGAGAAGCCATGAAACAAGGTCAACAACTAGTATGAGTTAGAACAGCCACAACAACAACATCAACAACATATTACAGCACCGTGAAAAAACACGCCACTGAGTAACCAACACATGAGTGACAAAAGTAAACACAAAAGTCTCTTAGGAAAAATGATGCCACCATGTAATCCATGAGCCAGTGATAAATTCGACAAGAGAAAAGAAATTATTTGGCATAAACAAAACTGAACTGAAAAAAAAAATCAAAACACATGCGATACAGCCCAAAAAAACAAACAAAAGTACGGATTGGATTATTAAAGTTTCACTTTCCTTATACAAGACAGAACATATGGTATTTGTGCTTTTGTGATTGACTCATTTCACTGAGCATAATGGTCTCTAGTTGCGACCACCTAATACATACTACAAAGCAGTGGTTATCAAAACAGTCTGGTACTGGTACAGAAACAGAGAAGATGATCAATGGAACAGAACAGAAACACCAGAAGGGAGCCCACACATGTATAGTCAACTAATCTTTGACAAGAAAACAAAAAAAATCCAGGCAAAAATCCTGGTCTTTTCAACAAATGCTGTTGAGACAACTGGATAGCAGCTTGCAGAATTAAGAAGCAAGACCCACACGTATCACATTATACGAAAATTAGCTCTAAATGGATCAAGGACATAAATCTGCACCCAGAAACCATCATACTATTAAAGGAAAACCTAAAAAGCACACTCCAAGATATAGGAACAGGGAAAGACTTCTTAGAAAAGAAGCCAAGGGCCCGGCGGCGTGGCCTAAAGTCCTCCTCGCCTTGAACGCCCCGGGATCCCATATGGGCGCTGGTTCTAATCCCAGCAGCTTCACTTCCCATCCAGCTCCCTGCTTGTGGCCTGGGAAAGCAGTCAAGGACGACCCAATGCATCGGGACCCTGCACCCACGTGGGAGACCTGGAGGAGGTTCCTGGTTCCCGGCATCGGATTGGCGCGCATCGGCCCGTTGCGGCTAACCTGGGAAGTGAAACATCGGATGGAAGATCTTCCTTTCTGTCTCTCCTCCTCTCTGTATATCTGACTTTGTAGTAAATAAATAAATCTTTAAAAAAGAAAAAAAAAAAAAGAAAAGAAGCCAAAAGCAAAGGCAATCAAAGCCAAAATGAACAAATGGGACTACATCAAACTAAAAAGCTTCTGTACAGCAAGGGAAACAAAGTGAAGAAGCAACCAACAGAATGGGAGAAAATTTTTGCATACTACACAAGTGATTGGGGACCAATATTTAGGATTTATAAAGAGCTTCAGAAACCCAGGGACAGAAAAAAATACCTAACAAATTGGCAAAGGAAATGAACACATTTTTCAAAAGAACAGATTCAAATGGCTAACAGACATATGAAAAGATGCTCAGGCTCCATAGCCATCAGGGAGATACAAATGAAAACCACGTTGAGGTACCACCTAACTCCAGTCAGACTGGCCTACATTCAGAACTCATCGAACAACACATGCTGGTGTGGATGTGGGGAGAAAGGCACCCTCCTTCACTGCTGGTGGGAGTGTAGGCTAGTACAATCACTGTGGAAATCAGTATGGAGAGTGCTTGGGAAATTGCAGATAAACCTGCCACGTGAACCAGCTATCCTGCTCCTAGGAATATACCCAATAGAAGTGAGATCTGCATATGAGAAGGGGATCTGTAATCCTATATTTGCAGCAGCACAATCAACAATAGCAAAGACATGGAAACAATCCAGATGTGCATCCAAAGAAGAGTGGTTAAAGAAACTGTGGTACAACCACTCCATGGAATATTATTCAGCTATTAAGAATAAAATTATACTATTTACAAAGATCTGTTAACATTTCACTCCACATTACTACATAGACTTGAAGCACTTAAAGACTCTCCTTTGAATCATGTAATCCAGCTAAGCCTAATAGCATACTATAATCACATTTTCCTTTCTATTCACTTATCTGAGCTTAATAAGTTCTTGTACTTTAACAGCTTTTTTTTACTGATTTTATTAATTTATCACAGAATCCCTGTCATACAGCCCTGTTTGTGGAATAGTCACTCCCCAGTCCTGCTGAGCACCTTGATCCTGCACAGTCAGTCCCCCACACAAGGGGGTGCTTCCTTCATTTCTCCACCACAGCAACTTCTTGATGATAAATCTATCATATTTGCTTTACTTCTACAGGCTGCAGGAGTAGACTCTCTACCCAAAAAAAGGTATGGAATGAGCGACTGAAGCTTAGGTTTTTCATATTGGAAATATTTATTGCTCTTACATTTGAGGAACAATGGGCCCAGATATGGAAATCATTGTCCTTCTACATTATGAAGGCATAATTCTACCTTAAAAATATATATTGTTTATTTGAAAAGTAGAATAACAGAGAGAGACAGCGAGAGAGACAGCGAGAGAGAGACAGCGAGAGAGAGATAGCGAGCGAGAGAGAGAGAGAGAACAAGAACGCAGGATGGTTTTATTTTCATTCTTGGCATCACTTAACGACTCCTGTGTCATTCTGATGCTAGCCTTTTACATATGATGCACTCCTCCTCTGGATGCAAATATGCTTTATCTTCACACCAGTATTTCTGATTCAAATCAAACAGCTGATGTAGATTATAAAGCTTGTTCCAGTTTTGAACTTTGGCAAAAGCAGGAAGTCATATCTGTCACTTGATTCACTGTGAATTACAAAATACTGTGATTGGGGAGCACTGACAAAAAGTCCACTTGGGTCACTAATGCTTTCCTAGTCTGTCCTGGAAGCTAATGCTGTTCTCAGCACAAGGCACATAATGCTCCAAAGAGCCTTGCCACTCTGCCTCCCAGAGGCGGGGAGGTGGCCAGTGCCCTGAGGAACCAGGAAGCCCTTGGGAGATGCACAGAAACCTGCTTGTGAGCTGCAGCTGCTCCCTTCACCAGCAAACTGCCTCTTGGATCACCTGTCCTGCAATTGCTTGTTTCCCATTGATTGTTTTGAACTGTCAGTGGCCTTTAAAGGCCAAGATTTTGTTCTTCAGTTCTAGGAAATCTTACTACTTATTTGGCAATTATCTCCACTTTTTTTGTGACACTCCTATTAGCCAGTTCAAAATCACATGCTCTTAGAGCTCTAATTTTAACATTGTTTTCTTCTTTTCTAGTTCTTGCTTGGGCATTCTAGCTTCTGGATTTTTATAACTTTCTTCAAATTTGCTGTCAGTTCTTCATTTCCAATAGTTCTTTCTTATTTTCTGAAATAGGTGTATTTATGTATGTAAAAGATCTTCAAGAGTTTATGGAAATGCATATCTGGGGGGGGGGACTGCACGTATTTCCAAATTCAAAATATAAGCCAGTGCAGCACTGACATACCATATGGATACCAGTTCAAATCCTAGCTATTCCACTTCTGATCCAACTCCCTGCTAATGTACCTGGAAAAGCAGAGGAAGATGGCTGTCCAAGTGGGAGATCCAGAAGGCACTCCTGGCTTCAAATACAAGAGTAGAGCTTCCTTTTGCTAGAATACTCAAACTCCAATGAGAATTTTCTTTTATTCATCAGTTAGCCACAAGAGCTGTCACTGTAGCTGGACCTTTTATTTTTAGTTGCCTATCCTCATTTGATTTTGGCAGTATTCAACTAAGACATTTCCAGCTTGAACCCATAACCGTAAATCTGTGACTGCCTGGGACTGATAAAACAATACCATGAAACATTTACATATCATAAAGTTAAAATTGTAACTGCTATTCAAGGACAATACTACTGTGATAACATGGGGGGATGGTGGGAGGGAGGAGGAGGAAGAAGTCCCTACACTTACAAAACTGTATCATGAGAAATAATAATAAATTAATCATCATCTGACTCTTTGCACGAGAGACATCCATAACACAATGGATCTAACAGAGATAGCATAAGAGTAAAGATCACCAAAAATCAAACCGGTGCCCATATGGAATGGTGGCATTGCATCTAAATGTTTTACTGAGAAATACATAAACTATAAATACAATGGAAAACTTTAAAAAAATTAAGTGTTAGGTGTCTGTTCCTTTTTTAAATATTTATTTATTATTTTTAATTGGAAAGTAATATATACAGAGAGGAGGAGAGACAGGGAGGAAGATCCTACATCTGTTGATTCACTCCCCAAGTGGCCGCCAATGGCCAGAGCTGAGCTGATCTAAAGCCAGGAGCCTAGAGCCTCCCCTGGGCTTTCCACAAGGGTATAGGGTGCCAAGACCCCAGGCCATCCTCTACTGCCTTCCCAGGCCACAAGCAAGAGAGCTGGATGAGAAGCAGGGCTGCCAGGATTAGTACTGGCCCGCATATGGGATCCTGGTGCGCACAAGGCGAGGACTTTAGCCAGTAGGCTATGGCACCAGTCCCTGACTGTTCTGTTTTTAAACTAGATGATGCCATTCCTGTCTAGTGGTTCATAAATATATATTGTGGAGCTATGTTTTATTTCAGCTGTTTATTCATTAAACATACTCTTAACAACAACAACAAAAACTGTTAATCAAAACCTGTGAGTCTACACAAATAAGGAAGAATAAGAAAATTTTAAATTGCTTAGAACAGGCAGACTAAATGAAATCCTTGAAAAATGCTGCACATTTAGAAACGACCAAACGTTTCTTCTGAATAACTCCATTGACTTCTGGTGTTTGCATTGGCTTTTAAATGTTGGCTTCCATTCTTCCAAAATGATGAGGACAAGTAGGACAAGAAATACTATATTCAGAAGGTAATTTTATTAATCAGGGCATTTGCTTATCTTGATTAAATCAAGCAGTCTTTTGCCCTAAAATTGTGTTTTCAAAACTATAAGATAAACAAAAACTTTAAAAAATATTTTTTGTTTCTCAGGAAGTTGCATGGAACATGAAGTCCAACAGTTGGAAGTATATGTAAGCTAAGCTGCCAATCTGATGCTTAAATTCCTTGGTGCCAATTAATTGGAGATGATTTTCCAAATTCTTGGCAAATTTCATTATTTTCAGAAACACGCATGTGAAAACAGAAGATATATGTATAAATAAATGCTGCCTTCAGTACATACTCTTTTGGTATATGTTCAGTTTTTTGAGATTTATGATTCATGTGGTGGCTAGGGTTAAATACATGCATGTCAGGACTGCTTTCTGTGACACTTGGGCTCCAGCCTATGGCATTACCTCCATCAAGATACTTTGACAAAAATCTACCGTGTTTTTCTATGGTGGTGGAAAACAAAGAGACGAAAATAAAAGATCATTTTGTAAACACGCAGGTAGACTGTTTAAGCAATTCCCTAGTGGCATTTCAGAGGAAATCAACTGAATTAAAATGCATTTCTAGCTGCTACTTTAAAACAATATTTCTGAGAATAGGTAAGCAACATTTTGTAATAGCAATTGTTAGAAACAACACACACATTCCCATGTGCAACACATACACACAGAAAAGTGAAGTCTTTTTTTTTTCCCAACCAGATCACTCGGTGCTGCTAAACCCTAAGAGAATCTATTCACTACTGTGACAATTTTACCTTAGACCTCTACAAATTTATGAGACTCCAAGAACTCAGACATACTACCTGCCGAGCACCATTCAAACATGTGGGCTTTAGTCAACTGGGGGGTACTTTCCTTGTGCAAAGTTCACTATGTTCACCTACCCAACTATAACAAATGTGAAAATTCAGAAAACTCTTGGTAGATATGTCTTTAAAACTAGTTTCCCAGTTAAAAAATATATGTAAATTGAATAACTGCTACAAGATCTCATACCTAAATTTTCTTTGCTGATGTCATTCACAAAGTCAAACTCATAGTCGTGTGAAAAATATGGCTTGAACCTTAAGATAAAGGAACATTTTTTTAAGGAGAATCCAATAAAAGTATATTGTTACATGTTTCCCTGTTTAATTTTATTCTTCCTTTCATGAAATGTAAGTTCTTTTTCTAAGTTATAGGCACATATTATCCTTGTTTATTGATTCATATTTTTAACATTTCTTCACAAATGCAATATTTCAGTAAGAGATGAGAATAAGTATATCACTAGTTCTTACTTGAGAAGGTTATTAATGCAACAATCTTTTGTTGATAAATTCTCTTACCCAGCTGTGAGTAGACATTTTTATCATCCTTAATTTTTGTATCTATAAGTTCCTTGAATATGAGTTTAGAAAGCTGAAACAAACAGAAATTGTCCATCTGTGGGCACACTCCTCAGATGCCCACAAAAGCCAGGGCTTAAGTAAATAGAAGCCAGGGAGCCAGGAACTCAAGCCAGGTTTCCCAGTAAGTACCAGAATTCAAGTACTCGACCCAATACTATTGTCTCCCAGGGTGCAGAAAGTTGAAATCAGAAGCAGAGCCAGGCCTCAAGTGCAAAAACTCTGACATGGTATATGGTACATGGTATATGGGTGTCTGAAACGGCATCCTAACTACCTCACCAAAGCTGCCTCAGGTCTTATCACATGGCAGGCAACATGTTTTGGTACTTATATGTTTGTATGTGTTTAAACTGCTGGATACAGTTGAGCAAATTAGCATATTTATTATTTCATATAACTGTTTTGTGAAAAGATTACCTAAAAACCGCTCTCGGAAAATTTCCATATACAATCTGATTAACAATAGCCCTCATGTTACGCATTCAATCTGCAGTCTTACTCTTCCCACATAACTACAGTTTTGTATGTTTTAACCTTCACTTTTCCAATTCCCCTACCCCATGGCACCTGGCAATTGCTGGTCTATCAGTAGGTCTTGTATATTCATTAGGTCTTGCTAGTGAAACCTGTACACCCTTTTAACATACTTTTTACCTGGGTTATGTGTAAAATTTGTAGAATTTCCATGTTTGTGTGGGCTAGTAACGTAGAGGTTAATAATTCAATTTCCCTGACTTCAAACTTCCAAAGACACACCTATGCCCACTTGGGTTAATGAACTTGTACTTTGTGTCACAGGATGTCAAGAGTCTAAAAGACCCAAGGCAAGTTTCCTCAGATAGGCATAGCATCCTGTCTCAATGGCCCACTCATCACACACCATCATGAGGGTAGAGGGGGTTATGAATGGTTGTAGGAGCAGGCATTTACTGTTACTTACATGCTGGCTGAATAATCTCTTTTCAAAATGAGATGCATAACTGACAGGTAACTGACTCATGCTCTCGCCTTCCCTGTTCAGTGCTGCAAATTCACAAGAGGCCATCATGACCAAGGTTAGGGGTGTGAGTGCTGGTAATTGATAACTAACTTAGTATAGGTCATAGCCTTTCCCTAAGGCCAAAGTATTCCTAATTCCAAGAAGTTCTGTGAAATATTAGGGCTAAACCAACCCTAGTGCCCAGCTGAACCATGTAGAGAAAATTCACATCTCGGCCAGACTCAAACAGAAGTCTAGCTTCTTAAGTTTGTGACCGTAAGTTAAAATTATATTACAAAAACTAAAAGAAAGAAAGCAGGAAGGGGAGTTGAGGGATAGACAGGAAGTATGCTTATCTTGTTAAAATTTTATCTATGAAATACAAGAAATCTATTTATAAAGTGAAAATTAAGAAAAACAGCCAAAATCATGGTTCCAAACCTCAGGGTTTGGGCCCAGCACTATGACTCAATGGCTAAATCCCCACTTCGCATGTGCTGGCATCCTTTATGAGCACCCGTTCATGTCCCAGCTGCTCTACTTCCAATTTAGCTCCCTGCTTGTGGCCTGGGAAAGCTGTACAGGAGTACAGTCTTGAGACCCTGTGCCCACATCCCCACATGGGAGCTCTGAAGGGAGCTCCTGGCTCCTGGATCTGGATCAGCTCAGCTCCGGCCATTGCGGCCACTGGGAAAGTGAACCAGAGCAGAGATCTTTCTCTGTGTATCTCCTTTTCTCTGTAAATGTCTTTCCAATAAAAATAAGTAAGCCTTAAAAAATGGACTACAGGTCATCACAGCCTAAGCATTCCTTCTGAACTTCTTCGGTGCTCAAATGTGGTTAATGAGTTTTTGATATTGACTCTTGAATGTCAATAACTTCATCCCCAATGTGGAACCAGACCAACAATCCAATGCCATCTAACTAGAAGATCATTGAGCAGGAATGTTTTAAGGAAAAATATTTTGATAAAGTGATAGAATGTGAAAGAAATGTAAAAGTTACCAGGATGAAAGCAGTGTCGCTTCTGTCAATCCTAACCAACTGAACACATAAATCTGGAAGGTTATGTGAAAAAAAAAAAACCCGATTCTTATATATCATTGACTGATAGTAATTACCACAACTCTTCCAGAACCACAGCATTACACCCAGGGCACAACAAATGTATGTAAAATGTATTGCCGTTAAGGCATCTGCAAAGAAACTATCTGCTCAAACTCAGTATTTGGAGTCATGACTGGTTACTAGTCATTATCACAAAAGAGTATTGCTTCAAAGTGTCTGCTGTAAACTGTTTTTGCTTATAAAAATGTTTCCTCACTTGAACCTCCTTAAATATGCCCATCATTTACCAGGGTATGGGAATTTCCATTGCAATGCTCTGCTATTCCCAAATAAATCTCATTATTTTTAAAAGATATTGAAATGATATATTTGCAAATTTAGGAAGTATTGTTTAATATGAGCTTTTCTGATATAAGACATGCATGATGTGTCCTTTACAGACTTGGAGGTAAGCAAAGGAAGGTAAGGAATACTCATGCCCTTGAGTGAATGTGCTGCTAAGACTGCTCTATTTTTGCATTCTAACTCTAGAAAAATAGAAGTATGTCAGAGCCACTTAGGGCAGCAGACAGAGGTACACTGTGATTTTAACCATGAAATTTTAAGTCACAACTCCCCCACCCCTCACAAAACTGGAACTAGAGCAGTGGCACCTATTTGAGAACTTGTCTTCTTATCTTCCCCTACAACAATCTTGCTTTATAATAAATACTGGGTTCCAAGCTGGTGTAATTGCCCTGACAACCTCTGATTAGTGTCTTTGGGTTTCTTCTGGTCCAGACACTTTAACCATTTTAGGCAAAACGTATGCAGTCAATTCACCCCTCCCTATTGCCTTGGTGATACATTTTGCTCTTCACACACCCCTCCAGTCATCATTTGTGACCCATGTGTGCTTCCTATCACTTTCAAGGCCACATGATTTAATTTGGACTTCCATATCTTCCTACTACAATAAATTTTGCCTAATTTTCACTTCCTTTACAGTCGCCTTCAAACACAAACAATGGGGAAGATCGAAGCTCCTCTCAGGAATCAAAGCCATGACTTGGAGTCACTGGCATCACCTTTTAACTACAGAGCAGAAAGGCCATTATTTAAGTCCAACACAAACACTTTGTCCTTACATGCCCCAGCCCTCCGCCCCACCTCCATTGCAGGAGTAGAAAATTGTGCTCATGTGTTTAAAGATTGAAAGTAAAGGAAGGAAACCTTAAGCCAAGAAAATTGAAAATAAATATTATTTTCCTCTAAGGTCGCACTAGTGTGAAAAATCTCCTTTCAAAAAACCAACTTTAATGTTAACTCAATTATGCCAAAA
The DNA here is from genome assembly GCF_030435755.1 of Ochotona princeps. Classification (NCBI taxonomy): domain Eukaryota; kingdom Metazoa; phylum Chordata; class Mammalia; order Lagomorpha; family Ochotonidae; genus Ochotona; species Ochotona princeps. Next base: position 39,089,857 of record NC_080837.1, read on the forward strand.
AGTCAGCGATGGTAGCTCTTATTCCACACTTCCCTGAAAGAAATAAGGTGGATACTTTTTCACATATTTAAACTCAGCATTATTTTAAATATCTTTTAAATTTTAAGCATTCTAGGACTCAAGCATACTTAGGTTTTCAGCTCAAATGTAACCATGTTGTTTTTCACAATCTTTATGGCAGCTTTATTTACCTAAATAAAAGGTTTGGAAATCTCAATTATATAATTAAAACCCTTTACAGTGTTTTCCTAGAAACATACAAAAATGCTTAAATGCCATTCAAAAAGAATGGGATGAGTGATTATGGCCATCACATCCAAAAGCCCAGAATGTGAAAATACTGCACAGAGCTTCATTTTGCCTTTCCTGTGGGAAGCTACAAAATGTACAGAAAAACAAAATCTGAATCAAGTCAGTTATGTCAAGATGGTTCCTGACTTTTTCAAAAGCATTTGAGAGGAGAACAAAAGCAAATCAAAGTGGACTGGCAACTAAACACATTCCACACAAGGGGTGCCCTTTCTTTCTCTTTATTAGTAAGTGAGACTTCTTTATTCCGCACTATTTATTTTTCTTATCAATTATGGTTGGGCACTACCTTTCCAAGATATTCAATTTGAGTATCAAATGAGAAAAGTAACCTTAGTTAGCCTTCTCTCCAGACATACTTTGTTGGCTTCTCAGCAGTTCTAGGTGAAGTGTTGCTGGCAGGTCCTTCTCTCACACAGGACTGCTTTAAGGTGGCTGGAGACTTCACCACTGCTTTCTCCACTTAAATGGCAATTTGCCTCTAAACAGGAGAGATCAAAATATTTCTCTACAGGCTATAACGCAAGCCACTAGTGACCTTCCAGATATACTAATAACTTTCTCTCTATATTCCAAGTGTTTCAGTTCTTTTACCTTGAAGATGATCTACATAGTCATGAACTAGTTAACAACTTGAAGTTGAGACTGGAGACAATAAGTATTCATTCTACATTTTGAAAAACAGACATTTGTAACCAAGTTTCTGATGGATAGCATCCTTTTCCTAATTAAAATACGACACTGCCCTGCTCATCATTCAACAGAAAAAAAATCCATTACCCAAAGGTAAATACAGGGTATACATGTGTGTGTAAGTTGAAGATGAACTGAAAATATAATTTTGTATTCCATGTTATACCAAATTATGATCACATACCCACATCACCAAAATCAGACTCTAAAATGACATTCAGTGGACACATAAAACCATTATATGCTTATGCTCTTAAACTGACTGATGAAATTGCCAATATTTAATATTCTAACCAGCAGAAAATGGCAGCCTGATATGGTTCAATCTAATAAAAGAAATTTTAAATTTATCTCCAGTTATTGAATATCACAGCTTTTTCAAACCGTAAAAAACTGACTTACAAACCTATTTCTATTTGTTTACATATTCAAATATTTCCTCAGAATAATGTTCAAGAAAAGAATATATTTGGAAATTATGAAATTATAAAAGCTTGTTTTAAATTTGTTTATTATATTTATTTGTAAGATCTGCAGATGCCTGCAGATCTTAGCTATATTGATAAGGGGAATTCACAACACTTCTGTGGGAATTATTCATTTTTGCTTTTCTTCTCATGGATAATATATAAAAAAGCAATAAAAGAAATATAGTGAACTTACTTTCAACCACCAGTAAAATGCAACATACATACAGAGACAAACACACATGCTGAATTCAGAATAAGCTGAGCTGAGTTTCCTATATTCAAAATTCTTCTAAATTTGTTATTTGAATGCCCTCTTTGTAGGTCTCATACTGCCTCCATTTATTACTACTTGAAAACCCAAAAGATTTTTTTTTTGCAAATTCAGATTCCAAAAATGATTTAGATGGCCATTATTGAAAACTTTAATAGCCTCTGAAAGCCAAAGCAAACACCAGGCAAATGACAGCTTTACCAAGTCAAATGATTGAGCACTGCAATTGTCATCTTGAGCTGTAACCCAAATATGATGATGTTTGAAAGTATAGCCTTTTCCAGACCATTATGTCATGACCATGGTGCCCTCAGGAATGAAATGGCGTTCTTACAATAGGCCATAAAGCTACTAGAAAATTCTCTCTGTACCATGTAAGGATATGGCCAGAAATCATCCACTAACTTCCCATAAGGGAGCCTCACAAGAATCCAAATTGTGTGGACATCATGGTCTCATCCTTCCCAACCAATGAAAATAAATGCATGCCATTTAAAACAGAAACAATTAGGGCCTAGAGCAATAGCCTTGTGGCTAAATCCTCACCTTGCACATACCAGGATCCTATATGGGCACCAGTTCCTGTAGCAGCTACTCTACTTCCCTTCTAGCTCCCTGTCTATGGCCTAGGAAAGCAAAGGAGGAGGGCCTAAAGGTTTGGAATGCTGCACCCACATGGGAGATCTGGAAGAAGCTCCTTACTCCTGAACCCTGGCTTCGGATCAACTCAGCTCCAGCTATTGCAACCACTGGGGAATGGACCAACAGATGGAAGATCTTTGCAAAGCGAAAGATTATCTCCTTCTCTCTGCATATCTGCTTTTCCAATAAAAACAAATAAATCTTTAAAATAATTAGAATAAAATAAATTTGTGATTTTGGTATACTTTCTTGCAAAGATTCAGTTAAGTTGCAAGTTTGAATCCCTGAAATTAAGTGTTAAAACCATTCATTTCTACTGATACCACAGATTCAAACTAACAAGAATTTTGAACATTAACTTTATCAAGGTCAAAAATTACGAAACAGGTTGCAGATAGGACCAGACTTAAAAACTGTAATTTTACTTTAAGATCAAACTACTGTGATTTAGTTACAACAAAATGCTTTGTGGCCATTTTAATGTTGTTAATTTAAGTTTCATTGGCTCTTTAATTTTGCTTGTGTTAGAGTTAAATTTCTTTGGATTTATAGTTACATAAAGGATATTAGCATAGGAAATCTATCCCAAGACTTATTTTCAACATACTCAAATGACAATATAATAAAAATAACTTGTGTAAGTCAACATTCAGATCCAAAATTCATTTCCTTTAAAAGGAAAGTATAATACATTAAAGTAGCACTGTATTAGAAGAAAGCAAATATCCCTGTTGGGTATCTCCAGTCAGTCCAACCTCTTATGTTTTCTGTCTTTATTATTTCTTCTCCATCTGAAATTAAATTTTTCAGCTTTCTGGGAAGCTCCTTAGGCCTTAATACTAGTGTTCTTAACCTTAACTATACATTGCAGTAATTTAAGGAATTTCTAAAAATGTATCATGTATAGACACCACCCACAGAGATTGATTTAATTAGTCTGTGAAAAAACATGGGCATCAAAATTTTAAAATAGTTCCCTGGGAGTCCCTAACTTGTAGCTGAGGTTGAGACTTTTGAATCATTTCTGAAGACTTGGAACAGGGCACCTTAAGCTTCATGCACACAAGAAACACTGACAAGAAACACTGCCTTTCACAGCAGACATTTCTACAGAAGTCATGGTCCCCGTCTATCATCAGAGCTTCAGTTCCATCACTGCCTCCTCTGCTCAGCAGTATCAACCATTAGTAATCAAGCAGAGTGGCAGCTGGGGCCACAAATATGTGTTACTGACAATATTGCTCATGACATCATTGGCGTCCAGTTCTATAATCATAGACTGAGCTTAGTCCCTTAGCAAGAGTAACTCCCTTTTCCCTCAAACTGTGGCTATACTCCTTGAAGAGAAATTCTACCTTCAGAAATTTTTCAGATGAAAAATTTAATTACTATGGTCCTAAGTATGTTCTTTTAGATGGTTCACTTTTTTCTCAGTACTATACAAATATGAAACTATCAAACGAATCTTCTAGAGGAAAAAAAAGCAGCAATGAAATAAAATTATAAACATCACTGAAAGAAATGACATATGACACTGTCTTGCTAAAATTCACAAAACTCAGCATCAATGCCAGTCCTTTACTACTGAGCAGGATAAAGGATGAACCACCGCTGATACAGAACCAAACAACTGACTTCCTGCTGCGTCACTGGACTGGTTCGTGATTATTGAAACAGAAAATATGTCCCTAAAACAAGCATGAACTGCTCCAATATTTCAAAAGCTTTATGGGACAACTGCTGCACACTATTTGAACAAAATGCCATTTTCTATTTAAAATTATTTGTAATAAATTTACGCACATAATAAGTATAAAAATGTTACACAAAAAATAACCATTTAAATTCAATTTAGTTATCCTCTAAATGTATAGCTACACGGAACTTTCTAAATCAAACTTTAAATATTTAAGTAAATGTTCGATATTATTTTGGGTGACTTCTGAGAAGACTTCAGATAATAGTCAATAGCTTACTGTATGCATGTGTCACCCAGATCAACAATAACAAAGAAGCGTTGGCCTGGCACATTGGCCTAGCGTCTAAAGTCCTCACCTTGCATGCACCTGGGTCCCATATGGAAGCCAGTTTGTGTCCCAGCAGCCCTACTTCCCATCTTGTGACCTGGGAAAGCAGCCAAGGATGACCCAGAGCCCTGGGATCCTGCACCCACATGGGAGACCCAGAAGAGGCTCTAGGCTCCTGATGGGCTCAGCATCAGCAAGTGTGGCCACTTGAGGAGTGAATCAAAAGACACAAAATCTTCTTCTCAGTCTCTCTTCCTCTCTGTATATTTGACTTTCCAGTAAAAATAAACAAAATCTTAAAAAAAAAAAAAAAAGAGCATTTACTGTTAGAGACCAGGAAGGGCAGACAGTTGATACTGGGGTGGTAAAATTCTGTCTTCAGAAAGGGAATGAATAGGATTTTCCCATTGTGTAGGAGAAACAACATTTCTCAACTCCCTTGGTCTGAGTCTGTGGATAAAGAAGTGTCTAAATAATGGCAAAAAAAAAAAAAAAAGACCAAGTTATCCATTGCTTGGTAGGAAGTGAAGATAAAGGAATCTGTTCATCAAAAACCTACAACAGGGTAAACACATCTGAGAGCCCTGTCACAGGTTTCTAGCAGGAAAACAGGGAGTCATTTTCCTCATGTCGAGAAAACAGCAGGCATTGCTGAACAGGAGTCCCTGATTATTCCACAGACTAGACCTGGGCCACCAGCAAGCCCTGGGACACCACGGTCAACCAAGGAAATGTCTGCAACCACATGTATGTTTTTGTTTTCGTTGTCTCCCTCATCCATTAAAAATGCAAAGACACATGAGGGCTTTTCCTATTTGAGGAAATTAGAGAAGGAACAAGTTCTCAGAAACAAAAAGAAATGGAATGGCAAGCTTTGGAAACATTCTAAAATATCAGCTAAGGAACTACAAGAAGAACAAACTGATTTAGAGCTAAAAACATATTTCAAAATTTCTCATGTGATAGCTTTGACATAAAAATGTTTTATAATTATAGATACATCCCAAAAAGTACAAGATAACAAACCATTGTTGGGTTAAATGTATGATCATTCCTTTACCTGAGGAAAGAACTAAAGAGTAGAGGACCCACACCATTCATACAACTTAAGTGAGCCATAGGCAAAGTGGTAATAATTGGACAAACAGCTTCCTGAGGAAGCAAGGGCTTGCGTATATTTCTCTTAAATTCAAAACGAAAAACATTAAAAATGGATAGAAAATTGATTTTTAAAAAAAATCTAAAGTTGCTCTTGGAAACCAGTAACAAGGTTAGTTTGTTCACTGTAGCAGGCCTAATAAAATTTAAGGCACCAACTTGTAATTAAAACTTTGCTATCATTTGGAAAGATCTTTCTTTTTACAAACACAGACGTCTACCAGCAGTAGGTTGATAGTAAGGAAACAGCCAAGCCAAATAGCTGTCACTTACTGTTTGGTTTGCAGATGAGTAGACCCAAGGAATCATTTTTTAGAGAAGTGCAAACCCTTGAGGAATGCCTGGAGGAGGAAAGCAATGATAGTAGGAAGTGGGTGGGAAGGTGGCAACTCCTGGGAAGGCCAGTACACACCTGAGCAGCGCAACAGAGAAGCTTCACAACTTGTGAATTCGAAGAAGAGGCAGGTGTGACATTACTACAGGAGAAGTCATCCAATAATAATTACATATTATTACAGGCACATCCCTCAAGTATGGACAAAATAAATGCTAGACATTCTACATGCTTAGAATTTAGTTCTCTAAATTTTTTTTAACAAAAATCTTCTTTAGTTAGATAAAGAAATTTACCCACATCACATAACCAGAGACAGAGCCATAAGTCAAATTCATGTCAGTTTGACTTTAATTCCACACTTTTAAAAATCACTGCCTATTGTGTAACATGCTACATTGAAATGAAAAGGGTTTTGTTAGTCACAATTTTGCTTTTGAAAGGCAAACTAACAAGGTGAGGTGGGGTGGAGTGGGGTTGAGTGGGAGCGGAGAGAGAGGCAGACAGACAAAGATCAATCTTCCATCCACTTGTTCCACTTGTAATAGCTAGAGCTGAGCCAGGCCAAACCAAGAGCCTAACTCCATTCAAGTCTCTCACATGGTTGACAGGGACCTTCATCTACTATGTCCCAGGATGCATTTCCAGGAAGCTGGACTGCTAGTTGTATAGACAGGCACTTCAATATGGGATGCAGGCATCCCACATGGTGGGCTGTACCACAACGCCCACCCCTCAATTTTGCTTTCTGAGATATTGTGAACTGTTTCTTCATCCTTCTTCCTTTTAAAATTCACTAAGAATTCCGTTTAATAAACAAAGGAAAAGCTAGGACAAGCTGTTCTGGTGGAGGAACAATCAAAGTGTCTGCTTCTTTTGGGTTGTCTTTTTTTTTTTTTAAAGCAGATATTTAAAGTGAAAGCAGTCCTGTGTAGTTCAGGGTGTATTACTTCAATGAACACTGCTAAAGCAAGCAAGGAAAGGGAACATAAATATAGCTGACAGGCGGGAGGCACTGCAGCAGGAAGTTTCAGGATTATGTTAGTGCTAATGAATTCTTACTTCATAGGCACCCTTCTGATTCTACCAAATACCAAGGCTGCTCCTTTCCCCATTGACAGCTGGGGGGAGAAGTCCTCAGTCTCCTTTCTCTGGTCCATCAGCTGCGAAAGACAACTCTTGGAATCAAGAGAGAATCACTTCACAACGAGCGGAAAGGTCAACTACCTAGACTTCTCCAACTGCCTGTGTCCTGGAGAATGACCTATCAGATGTGCAGCAGCACCTATCCAACATTCCCACGTTCCATGACACTGTGCTCTGGGCTTTGTCGTCCTCCATTTGTCTCCTCTGGCTGCAATGAAAATGCTTCCAGTCCTCCATGGCCACCTACAACTTCTATGCTCCCTTGCCAACTCTGAATATGACTTCTTTGTGAAATACTCATTTATTGTTAGGATGCTGTTTCTTGCCAATATTGTGACTGATTCAGTCAGATGATATGACATGAAGAATAAAAACTACATACCAAAAGGAAATGAACACCGCAGATAGCTCTACCGTGTTTACTGCATCATTATTCATGATAGTCAAGATATGGAAGAAACCAAAGTTTCTATCAGTAGGTAAATGAATAAAGAAATCGCTGTACACATACAATAGAATCTTATTCCATCTTTCAAAAGAAGGAACTCTGACTATCAACAATAGGGTTGAACTTGGAGAACATTATGCTAAATGAAGTCAGACACAGGAAGAAAAATAGTACATGGTCTCACTTTTAAGTGAAATCTTTTAAGAAGAAAAAAGTTTAGTGTATAGAAAGAATAGAATGATGCTTATCAGAGATGGATGGGGGGAGAAATGAAAAATGTAGATCAGAGATATAAGTTTGGAGGCATACAGGATTAAAAAAATCTAGAGAACTAACACACAGCATGAAGACTAGACTGCACTGCATACTAGAAACTGGCTACAGAGATTTTAGATGCAAAACATAATAAGCACAGGTGATAATTTATAGTAATTTACTATGTTCTTAATATATTATAGTAAATTACAAATTTACACCTGGGAAGTACTGTAAAAATGTCTTTTTCAGCAAATTCCCCTTTTTAAATTCAAGCCTTTGCCCTCAGATTCTGTATACTTGGCATTTCACAGCGATATCTCAGTCTTTTGCACTTACCTCTGTGACTTTTGATTCACATGAGGAAGTCCTCCCTTCCTTAATCCACATGTGCACATGCAACAGCAAGACGCTTGTCCCCAGGGAACACTAAGGAATCATCTCCAGGCACCCTTCACTTCTCTGTCAGCTCCAGGGCTGCCTTTCAGTAGTATTTCACTCTACCAGCATCTCTGAAGGATTTTATTCCCCACCAATTCATAAGAACTCCATCCTTAGCAGTCCAGATGACTTCTACTTCAACCACAGAGTATCACAAAATTGGTGTTGATTCTGTGAAATATTAGGTTCTTTCACATCATGAACATCAATGCAATCAGTCCTTTCCAACACTTCAGGCATACTCCATATCTGTACTCCTGAGTAAATTCTAAAGATACATTATTCTTTCAAATATGTAAATATACATTGCTTTAAAACTTACATTCACAGTTACTTATTTTGGGGATAGCTATCCTTCTTATGAGTTACACTGTCATAAACGATGGGGTCTCAATATTTGCTTCTGGGCTGCTAGCCAAGGGAAAGGAAAATAAATACATTGCTCTTGGGTCTTTCTCTGTCTCCATTCCGCTCCCTCTCATTATCTCTTCTTCTCTCCTCTTAAAAAATCAATCCCTAAATGTTAGTCTCAACTAGGTTTAATTTTTAACACATAGGTTATTCAAATGCTCCTTCCACATTTGAATCAGCATTGGAATGTGTAATAACAAGAAAGAGAAATATACAGACTCTCCGTGCTTGGCATGGCAATGTGTCATGTGGCTTGGGAAGCTATGTCCGGGAGTATCATATGGCTGTTACTCAAGCAGGACACAGAAGTTCTTTGTACAACATCCCTGACTGTCCAGCCCCAAGTAACAGACATTCAACTGAACTGGCTCACATTGACTATGAGAAGTTTCAATCTAATTCATGAAATATTTTCCACTGAAAAATATCTCTTTTTTTCCTCCCTGAGAAAAAAAAGAATCCAAACACTTCTTTATCCTTATTCTCAATTGAAGGCCATCTTTTCCTTCACTGGATTCAAGTTTGCACTTCAACTATAGCAGCTCCACTGCCTCAATTCTCATAACATGCATACATGTTTGGAGTTCTCTCCTTTAAATATATTCTCACGTTGACTGCAATTAATAAAATGTTTTAAAATGTTACTACAACCCTATAAAGTAGGAACTTGTATTATGGCCATCATACAAAAATAAAAAACAAGTCCTGGTGAGTATCCTTAGGTCAAACACAGGGTTCATTCAGATACCAAACTCTGTACCTTTAAGCTACACCAGCGTGTTACCACAATCTTGATTCTTTTTTTTTTTTTTTTTTCAACAAAATGGAAAGCCAAGACAATTTATTCTAAAAGACTTCTTTTTTCAGGCTAGCATCGTGGGGGTAGGTTAGGCCACTGCCTGCAATGCTGGCATTCCACATGGGCACTGGTTCAAGTTCTGGCTGCTCCACTTCCAACCCAGCTACCTGCTAATGGCCTGAGAAAGCAGAAGATGGCCCAAGAGGAAACTCTGGTCCAGCACTGGCTGTCACAGCTATCTGGGGTGAGAACCAAAGGATTTCTCCCTCCTCTGTTTCTCCACCCCCTCCTTTTTAAATCTCTTTCAAAATAAATAAACCTTTAAAAGTAATGCCATGATACACATAAATAACAGAATGTTAACCTTGTAACTGTAACTAAAGGACTATACTATGATAATAATATGAGGGAAGCAGGGGGGGGGAGGGAAATGGGGAGGAGGAGGAGAAAGGGAGGAGGTACTCTATTCTTACAAAACTACCATGGAAAAAAATTTAAAGAAAAAGTATGGACTGAAACACAGACACAGAAATAAGAAATACAAGTGACTTTCAAAAATTATACTTTGAGAACTTGTGAATTATAACATTTCAATTCTTCAGTATTTTCTTTAAATATCATTTTATCTGTAAACAAATCAGTTTCTTTAAAAATATAAGGCTTATTTTTCAAAGACTATAACCAAGAAAGCTACACTAATGCAATGAAATCGACTAAAAACCCAGGGAAGTACTTGTATTATTTCAAGAAAATGCTAAGCAGAAAATTTTTGGATTAGCTAATAGAATAGCAAATTTCCTTTCTTTGCTTCCAATCAGTAGCCATGAAGATCTGTGCTACATCCTGGGTCGCGTACCCTGAAAGATCCTCTATAATAAGGATTTTCTAAGCAGTCACATTCCAAATCCTTCAGTTTTGTTTTTGTTTTTGTTTTTTTTTAAACAAACCTCTAATCTGTCAAGCTTTGTTGAGTGCTTTAAGGTCAGGTTCCACTGGTTTGGAAGAAATGGGTGGTCACTAAAACTAGTGGTAACATTCACTTGGAAAAAACACGGCCTGCGAAACTGCAGATGAGAAAAGTTGGCAATACATGCAACTCCTTCGGTTGCTGGCCAGTTGTCATGGGTGTTCTCATCAAAGGACACAGTCATGAAAAAAAGGACACAAAACATCCAGAATTAACCTTGACCCAAAACTTTGCTTCATTGCTACCATGGCTCAGGAAGTATGTTCATCAAAGGTGCTGTACCAGATCTTATCTCACCTCTCATCACCCAACAAAAAAAAAAGGATATTTGTATCTTTGTTTTGCAATCTTTGAGGTTCTTTCCTTTAGCTGAATTTGTGAGAGCAATAAATCGGGAAGCTCTGTGGCTAACCCCCTGGAACTTCCTGTTTTGCACAAATGTAGCTACAGATTTCTTAAAAAAGTTATTTGGAACCACCTCACTTAGTGCTTCATCATGACAATGTGAAGGCAACAAACAGCTGTCAGGTGATCCTAAATCTTCATCTTAGTTATTTATGTCTATAAGGCAACTATTTTAACTTATCCTGAATAAACAACTTCACCATCAAAATTACTTGAGGACCACCTGGCCACCATTCGTTTCCAGTGATGTGTGAAATCATATGCAGCCACTGTGTATAAATGCTGATGATCCTTTGGAATATAAAAGGCATTACTCATGGTGGCATCTGGATGTGAGTGTGACTGTATGGTCCACAATGCTCTGTTCCCTAAAGAAACCTGAGTATCTTACACCAATGGGACCATATTAGATCCCTTTGTGGGACCTGACTGTGTGCCACGCTGATCAGCTCTGACTGGCCTTCTTTAAGAGCCAGTCTGGTCTCCATCCCATTAGATGAGTTCAATATTGTAAAGTCTGTCTATATACATACTTACAGCCTATGCCACACCGTCCCCTCCTGAACCCACTAACACTGCTTTAAGTTTCTCAATAGCTATTACAGTCACAGTCTCTTCCAAGAAAAATGGCTCAACTTAGACTTGGCAATGAAACCAATCTTGATATTGCTAACTGAAACAGGAGTCGGAGTCCAAACCAAAGTAAGTCTACACATGCCTCCATAAGCTACAAATGAGAGAGGTTTCTAGCCTAAAGTCAACTCTACTACTACCATACGGGGGTTTTCCATGGGCACAAACCAAATCAAATCCCCGATTTGGAGCAAGATAAATACCAACTGAAACAAGTTGCCAGTATGGGAGCAAACCCACACACATCTTTCTGATAAGCCTAAACAACACCTAGCATTTCAACCTCAAAAACAAACCATGAGGTAACTACAGATGGTTCTCATCTTGTGAGTTTCAACTTAAGGATGATACCAAAACAATATGCACTCAAAGATGCCCTTCAAATTTTGAATTTTGATCTGAGGTTCACAGTAAAGAACAACCATTTTATTTTTTTCCACTTTCACGACAATATTCAGTAAATTACATGAGATATTCAAAACTTAGAAATAGGCTTTGTGTCAGATGATTTTACTAAAGTATTATCTAAATGTGAGTGTTCTGAGCAGTTTAAGATGAGTTAGTATAAGCAATGTTTAGAAGATAAAGTAGGTACCAAACTCATTTCTACTTACAGCATTTTTAATGTTTGATGAATAACTATTCTCAAGTTAAGGAGATTTTAATTCTATTTTAAAATTGTAGAGAATGGCTCACGATGCTTAAGCATTACTCAAAATGCAAAAGTCTGGTTATGCTGAGCCACTGCCAGGTTTTCAAAGCCAAGGTGTTTGACCAGTCTCAAATGGCAACCTTACACAGTAAGTATCAGCATGGTGGCGGTGGCGGGACCAGGGGGTGGAGACGAGGAGGTTTCTTCTATAGTCACCACAATGTTTACCTCCTGGCCCAAAGCTATCACAGTGTACCACCTCCAGAAGCACTACAGTGGAATCATCTTGTAATGTCTTACCTGCCCATCTTTGATCTACTGAATCCCAGATCTCCTAAGACTTTTCATTATCATCAGCTGATTGGTAAGGATCTCCAGATGGTCGGATGGAGTAAGAAAACCATCTCCCTTCCCACTTATACTTTTCCAGAAGCCCCACTTCAAACTCTACAGCATGTGATGTGCTGGACAGGAAACCATTATGATTCCAGGCTAATAATGTGGTATTTTAGGACCACTGCATTCTTTTTTTTTACGTTTTATTATTATTATCATTTTATGATACAGTTCCATAGTTTCCTGGTATTTCCCTTATTCCAATCCCACCCCCAGCCCCTCACCCCCGCCTAATTCCTCTCTATCATTTCTAAAGTATAGTTCTTCATACACAGTCATATGTCCATCATTGAGGACATGGACAATGACAGAGTCCAGAATCCTATTGTCAAGATATAGTAAACAGTTTCATTGTAAGTCCATCTTTGTCTGGAAGTAGAAATGCATACTGAATTGTATCCTCAAATCTGGATGTTAGTCTCCATTTCACAGCTACTGTACATCCCCTCAAATGAATTCATAATACAAAATCAACACTAAAAAACAAAAATAGAAATTTACAATGCCATGAAGTTAAATGACATGTTACTAGATATGACAGTCTCCATTACACAGCTACTATACATCCTCTTACATGAAAAGCCACAAAACAAAATCAACATTAGGAAGAAAAAAGAAATTAACACCACCAAGAAGTTAAATAACATGCTACTAAATGACTAACGCATAGCTGAAGAAATGAAAATCAAGAACCTTCTTGCAGAAAATGATGCTACTGTATGATCAATGAGTCACTGTATGATTTAATCAGAAGAAAGTGTTTTGAAGAGATCAAACTAACCAAAAATATCAAATCCACTATTAAGAGGCCAAATATAAGACTTATGGGAGTTCCAGAAGGTGCAGAAAGAGAAGCTGAGTTTGCAAATGTATTTAATGAAATAATAAAGGAAAATTTCCCTAAAGAATTGGGAAACAACATCCAGGAGGGGCACAGAACTCCCAACAGGCTTGAGCAAAAGAGATCTTCACCAAGACACCTGATATTCAAGCTCTCTTCTATTGAACATAAGGAAAAGATCCTGAAATGTGCACGTGAAAAAAATCAGCTGACATATAAAGGAATGCCAATTAAACTCACAGGAGATCTCTCACAGGAAACTCCACAGGCCAGAAGAGAATGGAGTGACATATTCCAGATTCTAAAAGAAAAAAACCGTTGGCCTAGGATAACATATCCAGCAAAGCTTTCTTTTGTCTTCAAAAATGAAATAAAATTCTTCCATAGTCAAAAAAAAAGTTAAAAGAATTTGCCTCTTCCAAACCTGCCCTACAAATGATACTTCAAGATGTTCTCTTGACAGAGAGGAGAAATAGCACTAAACAAAACCAAAGGCAAATGCGAAGAACATCCCAATAAAATGACGACAGAAGACTAAACCAATGAAAAACCCATTGCTAAAATGACAGGACCAAAGTACCACCCATACATATTAAGTCTGAATGTAAATGGCTTAAGCTCAATCAAATGTCATAGATTAGTAGACTGGATTAAAAAACAAAACTCATCTATTTGTTGTCTAGAAGAGACACCCTTCACCAACAAATATCAGCGAACCACTGCATTCTTTTTTTTAAATTTAAGAGATTTGTTTATTTTTATTACAAAGTCAGATATACAGAGAGGAGAAACAGAGAGGAAGATCTTCCGTACGATGATTCACTCCCCAAGTGAGCTGCAAGGGCCAGAGCTGAGCCAATCCAAACCCAGGAACCAGGAACCTCTTCCAGGTCTCCCACGTGGGTGCAGGGTCCCAAAGCTTTGGGCCATCCTTGACTGCTTTCCCAGGCCACAAGCAGGGAGCCAGATGGGAAGTGGAGCTGCCGGGATTAGAACCGGCGCCCATATGGGATCCCAGGGCGTTCAAAGCGAGGACTTTAGCTGCTAGGCCACCGCGCTGCAGGGCCGATGGATCACTGCATTCTAATACTATCCTCAGACAGTGTCTTGTGTGACCACCTGCTTGCAACAGATTGTTGTTACTGCATATTTGATCATCTCCAGACTAATGAGCAAGGCCTACACACCCGGTCTTAGAAAAAGGGGCTCTAGGAAGGAACAACTTTGAAATGATGCTTTGGTTAACCAACACCTTTGCCAGTAGTAAGGATGGCTCTTAAGGGACAGGCATCTAGCTATCTGGGGAACAGAATCTGTCCCCATTCCAAAGAGCAAAAAACTCATCTGGGATAGAGTCCTGAACCTTGGAGGGTTACCTCAGCATCCTGCAAGTAAGACAGAAAAAAGTATCTCTCCAGGAGGCTGACATATACCAGTTCCGCAACAAACGACAGTTCTCTTTATTTCTTACATGGAAAATCATGAGGAGTCTTGGTGATTTATTCACAAGCAGATTTAGTACATTTCTACTGAAGAGTACACATTAGGTAAACACCCAGAAAGAAATCCTATGTAAACACTGGAAAACCAAGAAAATAAGAGTAATTATCTACACCCAGAAACCATTAAACTACTAAAGAAAAACATAGGAAGCACACTCCAAGATATAGGAACAGGGAAAGACGTTTTAGAAAAGAAGCCTAAAGCAACGGCGATCAAATCCAAAATGAACAAATGGGACTACATCAAACTAAAAAGTTTCTGTACAGCAAAAGAAACAATTAAAAAAGTGAAGAAACAACCAACAGAATGGGAAAAAATTTTTGCATTCTACACAAGTGACAGGGGACTAATATCTAGGATCTACAAAGAGCTTCAGAAACCCAAGGATAGTGAAAAAATAAACCCTGTAGCAAAATGGGCAAAGGAAATGAACAGACGTTTCTCAAAAGAACAGATACAAATAGCTAATAAACATATGAAAAGATGCTCAGGCTCCATAGCCATCAGGGAGATACAAATGAAAACCACCTTGAGGTACCACCTAACTCCTGTGAGACTGGCCTACATTCAGAATTCGAAAAACAACACATGCTGGCGTGGATGTGGGGAAAAAGGTACCCTCCTTCACTGCTGGTGGGACTGTAGGCTAGTACAATCATTGTGGAAATCCATATGGAGAGTGCTTGGAAAATTGCAAATAAACCTGCCATATGACCCAGCAATCCCGCTCTTAGGAATATACCCAACAGAAATGAGATCTGCATATGAGAAGGGGATCTGTAATCCTATATTCACAGCAGCACAATCCACAATAGCAATGTCATGGAAACAAACCAGATGTGCGTCTAAGGAAGCATGGTTAAAAAAACTGTGGTACATCTATTCAATGGAATATTATTCAGCTGTCAAGAAGAACGATATTATTCTATTCAAAACCAGGTGGTCCCAACTAGAAACTATTATGCTCAGCGAAATGAGTCAATCACAAAAGAATAAATACCATATATTCTCTCTCATATAAGGAAGCCAACATGGAAAGGTGGAGTTCAAGTGCCCATGGAGTTCTGATCTAAATATAGATTGCTGCAAGTCAGGTCCCACGGCAAGAGAAGGTGAAAATTCTCTGTTCTAGCCATGTAGGCATTCCATGGATGAAGTAACAGCAGAGTATATTTAGCATGTTGTGAACATGAATATGGCAAATTGGCAGTTTCCGTCAGTTGCTGGCAATAGTTTAGAGTGATGACAAATATTATTTTGATTTTTTTGTGTGTTATTTAGTTATGAGGAAAGTGTATGGTAAGCAGTCCATTTGATGGCTTACTAATTTCCTCGTTGAGAAGTCCGAGTTGATTATGTATTTAATATGATAACCATTTGTGTGCTGTGAATTGCATTAAGAGTTATGTAGGGCAGAGATGATGTTTTCTAAATGTACAAAATGGATTGATGAGATTAGCCAGTTAAATCTTTTCACCAGTAAGGCACTCAACAGCCCATGAGATATTTATTAAAAATGTCAAGTAAATCCTCTTATTTTTGTATCATAGTGTCAAATAGCAGTAAAATAAACATGTTAAGATCCTTAATCTGCTGCTATGTTTCACTGTAAAATTTACCTTTGTTAAAATTTGCTTCTGTTCAAATTTGTTGAGATCGCACGTAAAAGTATCCTAATATTACTTTGGCTGGTATTTTCTAATTACTGTATAATATTTTGGGAATGCAAATTTTATTTGAATGTCAACTACAGTTAAGCATGTGCCGTTTGTTTTTCTTGCTCAGGTTTTATAATTTGATGGGATGTTTTTATTACAGTTTAATAAATGTTTGCTTTATTTTTAAAAAAAATAAAAATAAATAAATAAAATGCAATATCTCATCCATTCATTCTCAGTCCATAGCAACTCTTTTTGCAGCAATTATCAAAATCTTAAGTTACCTGTTTGTTCACCATTGATCCTCAGAATCTAGACCAATACTTGCCTGGTATACAGCATGACTATAATGGCTGTACTTAATTAAACTGATAAATGTATGCACAAATGTAGTCATGTTGAATAAATTGGATAAACAAGTAATAGCACTGGTAAGGTCCTACAGGTAAATAATTTTAGAGTATGAACTAAAAAGACTCCTTTCAGTCCCAATAAGGCTACTCGCGCGCTGTCTGGTCTTGAGCAATCCCTTCATGCCCCATTCATTCATGTCCTCATCTTTAGAACAATGAGAATCCTATCTCATCACAAGACTTTGAAAATCAAAGTTTAATGCACATAAAACAATGCAAAACCATAGGCACCACACAGACATTAAGACTATTGTGATAATATGAATCAGCACTGTGATTCCCTAGAAAAAAGATTCCCTGAGAAAAAAATTAGTGTTTGCAAAGCATTTTGAATCTGGAATTTAACACCTTTTTAAAAGCTCCATTAAAAAAGATCATTATGGATGATTCCACTGGGAGACAGATCTGCATTCGGTGTCTGAGTGTTCTAATCAGCTCTTTCATATGCCTGATGCTACCTGCTCTCAGAAAGTACATATAATCTTCCTGATGCCTGCTCTAGCAATGTGCCTAAGCAGCAATTTTTACATCTTCTGCTTCTTATTCCTCACTGAAAAACTAATTCAGGAGACTCTTCCTCTTAGAAGTCTTCCATGATGGTCCCCTGAATCCCTCCCTAATTCCCCACTTCTCACATCTTTACTGAGTAGGATCTTTCTCATTTTGAATCTGATAACTGTCAATGCCTATTTCTGTGCTGAATCATACAAACTAAGCTATGAACCTCTTGTGAACTGTGCTTTTCCTCTGATAACAAAAAAGTAAAAAGTCACTAAATGTAGAGTGAATCAATGATTACTAAATAAGAGTTACAAAAACTGTAGCTTCCAGGGGTCAGCACTGCAGAAAATTCCTTTACTAAAGCACATTAATAGTTAATATTCCAAATGTATTCTAAAGACCCACTCACAGGCCTTCAGGAATGTGTGTCCTTGAAGGGGTTAGTAAAATGTCAAGCTGGGAATGACTGTTTATCTATTAAATGATATTTTCCTCCTTTTATTTTCCTTATATGTCTCTTCTTGCCATAAACAGGGTCTCTCTTCTTACCATGACACAAGGACAGCACAAACCACAAACTCCACACATTCCTCCACTGAGGCAACTGTACATGTTTTCCAGAAATGAAAAAAATCTCAAGTTAGCTGCAAGAAGCAGAAGTCATCAGTACTTTTTAAAGCTACCAAAAATTACCTAGAAAAAAAATCAGCATTTGCAAAAGCACTTCCAATCTGGAATTCAACACATTTTTTAAAGTTCCATACGATGAAATGTTCCATAATCTCACAAGTCATAATCTCATAAGTGCTTGACAGAGATCATTTCATATCAGAATGCAAAAAGGTTCATAAATTTCTCTGTGAAGTTCACGTGTCATAGGAGTCAGCTGTAAAACATTTCATATGCAGGGCCCGGTGGCGTGGCCTAGCAGCTAAAGTCCTCGCCTTGAAAGCCCCGGGATCCCATATGGGCACCAGTTCTAATCCCGGCAGCTCCACTTCCCATCCAGCTCCCTGCTTGTGGCCTGGGAAAGCAGTCGATGGCCCAAGGCTTTGGGACCCTGCACCCACGTGGAAAACCTGGAAGAGGTTCCTGGTTCCCGGCCTTCGGATTGGCGCGCACCAGCCCGTTGCGGCTCACTTGGGGAGTGAAACATCGGATGGAAGATCTTCCTCTCTGTCTCTCCTCCTCTCTGTATATCCGGCTTTCCAATAATAATAAAATCTTAAAAAAAAAAAACTATAAAAAAACATTTCATATGCAGCAGACTTCACCAGTTGAAGAACAGACTGTTTAACAGGGTTCCCCTTACAGCCACTTCATCACCAACCAGAAGAAACATGGAAAAAAATATCTTTAAATACCTGCAAAATAACATCAAATGTTTTCTAACCTTATCACAGAGGCACAGTGACATTTGCAATCTCTCCATCCAAAGTACATTCATAGAAAGTTCTTCTAAGTCCCTGGTGAGCATTAGAAATCCACTCCTTGCTCAGGCATGTCATTCAGCAGCTGATAGACATTTTTCAGCAGCTGCAGCTTCGGAAGTGAAGAGGTTTTTTCTCTATATATAGCTTGTTTCCTTTGGGAACCAAAGAAGCAGATTCCTGCCACTTGTCTGAAACAGGACTGTAAGCTGTAACTATGGAAATCACCGAAAGCTCATTCACTCCATTCAAGTTTCTGCTCAAATGTCTGCAGCATATACAGCCTTTTCCAGAGCACTCTATTTAGAACAGTCCCCTCAACTGCTCTATATACACTTTCCCTATTTCACTGTCTCATAAATGCTATTGCCTCTTGACTACTTACTTACTCATCATTTCTCTTTCCTCACTAGAGTGTAAACTTCATGAAGTCAGCAACTTTGCTTCTCTCATTCTTTACTATGATCTCAGAGTTACAGTTATTTCCAACACCAGGTTGATGCTCAAGAATGCATGAAGGCTAAAGCTAGAAACTGTGGACAAATCACTTAAAAGATAAGGGAATCCTGGACTGCAGTTAGGTCATTTCTGAACACAACACGAAGTTGCAAGCCCCTCTGTTCTTACTCATATTGTTCTTTCTGCCTGTTATGCTCCCACTTCCTGAAAATATACCTGGCGTTCAACACACAAGGCCAACAATACTCCAGAGCTCCCTAACACAGAAGAACCAACCATTTACTTCAGTATGTAATCATGCTTATTACAATCAAATTTTAATGTATCTATGTATGACATAGTGTTTGCTACAGCAGTTAAGATACCACTTGGGTGCCTGGTGTTCTGGCATGGCCAGTGAAGCCTCTACTTGCGAGGCTGGTTTCTTGTATGGGCGCTGGTTCATGTGCCATATGCTCCACTTCTAATGGGCTGGGTTGAAAAACATAAGATAGCCCAAGACTTGGGGCCACTGCCAACCAATCTGGGAGACTTGGATGAACCTCCTGGTTCTAACCTGCCCAATTCTCAACAACTGCAGCCATCTGGGGAGTAAACCACCAAATGGAAGATTCTCTAACACTGCCTTTTAAATAAAAATAAACCTTTTTAACAATAACAACAAAAAAGACACCAGCAGTTACCAGCTTTACATATAAGGGTGCTCAGGTTCAAGACCCAACTATGCTTCAAACTCCAGCTCCCTGCAATTGCACACCCTTAGATGGCAAGGACTTTGGTCCCTACCACCCATACAAACCCTGACTGAGTCCCTGGCTCCTGACTTCAGCCTGGCCCAACACTGGCTATTGTGAGCATTCAGGAAAAGAACCAGCAGATGGAAGATACCTCTGCCTTTCATCAAATCAATTTTTTAAAAGGACCAAAAAAAAATGCCACAAAATTTAAGATAAAGAACATCATTCCAATGGGAAAATGCCCCAATCTTAATCAAAGTCTTGTGGTGGGGCATATGGAAAACAAAGTCAGTGTTTCATCTGCATCTTCATCTACATTCGTTAAAATGGCAGTGCATAATTGAGCACATGGCCCAGCAGTTACAAGGCTTGTGCTCCCACTGGAATGCCCAGGTCCAATTCCTGGATCTGGCTCCTGATTCCAGCTTCTTGCCAAGGCAAGTCCTGGAAAGAAGAACTGATTCCTCAATAACCGGGCTCCTGCCACCCACTTAGGAAACTTGCACTGCATTCCTGTTTCCAAGCTTCCATCCCCACAATGGCCATTGTGGTCATTTGAGTGAGACAATCAACTGACAAGAGTTTGTTCGTTCTCTCTCTCTCTCTCTCTCTCTCTCTCTCTGTCTCTCTCTCTCTCTCTCCCCTGTATAGCTCTCTCCATCTCTGACATAAATGAATGAAGAAATGTCTTGGTTTCTAAATATTTAAACAGGTACAAGATTTTTCAACTGGTGGACTTTGAGAACCAGGAGGGACTATAAGTCATCTCATTCATCTCCTTGAGTATCTCCAATGGAGATTACCCATTCATCTGTCTCCAAACATCCTTATAATCCCCCAAATCTATTTCATTGCCAATATACAATGACATCTACTTTTTAAAAAGTCTGATTTCCAAATGAACCTGAGTGTGTGGGGGGAGGGTGGAGGGCAGGGGGACTGCCAGTCATACCCAGACATCCCAGCATGGTGTTCTGCACTATGTCTCATCATCACAAGACAGATTAACTAGAAGTTATTTCATCCTATGCCATGTTCTCAAAGGAAGAAAGTTATTTCTTTTCTTTTAAATAATATTGCTTGAAAACCCAATCTCTAAGCTATTCTTGGCTCCAAAAATCGTTAAAGAATTTATAAACTGTGCTCTCTCCTATCCCTGGAGCTACTGCCAGAGGATGCAAAATCCAGACATTTGCAACTCAACACTGGTCAGTGCCAAGCCAATCTGGTCAATGAAGAGGTACAGTCAGTCACCTCTGACACAGGACATCTGGCAGGTGGTGCAACTGCCCTTGCTAATGCCTCTTCAGGGCACTAGCCTGGCCTCTTTCCACTGCTGTGGTACTCTGGGCTTTAGTGACAGACACTTCCAAGCTCAGGTACCATTCCAGATGCAGCTGCTTCTCCAGTCTGCCAGAGCCTCTCTGGAAAGCTCAGGAGGACAGACTGTCTTGGGAAGCTCTGATATTTCCTGCTGGTGAGTCCAAGCAATGATGGCAGTGGTGTGCAATGTTCACCTGAAGCCCTGGTGGCAGTATATAACCCTGTCAAAGCAGTTCAAAGAAATGTTCTAGTATAATCATCTAATGCTAGTGATGGCATTGATGATCTCATAAATCATGGGAAAGAAAAAAAAACTTCTCAGCATGAGTTTCTCAGTGTTTCCAACAGCAGAACCTTAGCCAAGCCAGCGCAAAGCCAAAGAATTCTCTTTAGCCACCTGGTTTGATGGTAAATCTGAATGGCTCTGAGTCCCAGGGAGGGTTCAGTAGCACAGTCACCACAGTGGTGGGGGCCATGAGATTTAGTCTTAGGTTCATCCTGTACCCAACCATCCCCATCCTCAGGGAAGAATTTTTTGGTTTGGAAGTAGGAAAAAAGCAGGAATAGTGCTCTTATACTATTAAGTTTGCTTATTCACTTAAAAGTTATCTAGAAGTTCCTGTGAAAAGTCAGGTTTTTCCCAGAAACTTGGAAATCAAAATAAGACAGGGCTCTCTTTTCCCTGCCCTCCCTCAAGAGAGGTGTGCACACTCCCCACACATAAACCTCCACCACACACAAACACACACACACACGCATCAAACTGACCTGAGTCAATCTCTAAGTTTCCAATAGTCTAAGTATGCTATTGCCTGATTTCAATTCTTCATGGAAAGGCCAAGATCTACACTGATTAGCTATAAGAATGAGAATCCAGTCAAGGTTGTTAAGCCAAGTTACCATTTTTAGCAGGGTGCCAGAGTGGTTGAGATGGTCCCTTGTTTATTTCACTGACATACAGCCATGAGTTTGCCTACAGCTGATCATCTTTCAAAAATAAACACATGATTATCTTTAAAGGACAAATACCACATTTTTACACAAGGAAGCTGAGGCACACTTTAGATGTGATCACATAAATACCCCATGCCATTCATACCATCAAACCCTTACCTCTGCTCATCTACTGTTACAGGTTGTTTCCTATCTGCTTCATACATATTTGTCTTGGTTTGCCAAAGGTATTGTGTAGGTGTCCTGAAAAAACTATTTAAGTCCTCTGCTTCTATTTCTAGTAGCAAATTATTACAGTGAAGTAGTTCAATGACATACCACAGAAGGCATAATGGAACTCAGCCAAGAAAAATATTCCCCTATGGGGGCACATGGTCTGGGGTGTATTAAATAATGCCTTCCCTGCTGGAGGTGCCAGTTAAGAAAAAGACCCAGCCACAAGAACTCAATGAGAAATAAGGGCTAGGACTAATGATGCAGCAACTTAGCTTACAGAGATTCTTTCATGTCTATGCTTATCTCCAAAAGTGTCTTCAACCTTTGTAGCAAAGACTAACCCGTGCTATGAAAATGTTTCCTTTTTCTCCTAGGTACACAGAAAAACTATTTTCTAGCTTCCATTGCAGATATGACCACATGACAGAATTTTCAACAATGGAATTTTAGCAGAATTAACGTACAATTTATGAGCCTAGCTAATAAAAATTTCCCATATACTATATCCCAGTCTTCAAATATAAAATATTTTTTAATGTAGAAGCCAGAAACCTGAAAGATGGAGGATCTGAGGTTTCTGGATCACCACTGGAGTGTTACCCACCAACTACCTAAGAGTCTCATTTGGAGAAATAACTTTCTATTGCTTTAGCCTTCAACTGTGTGAGAGATGTCAATGAGCTTACCACAGCTAACATCCAGCAAAGTAGATTTCTCAGGCCAGTGACTTTGAATATGCATTCTGGGTAAAAATTTAGAATTTACTGCTGATATTACTTTCTATCTTCCCATGTTTGATTTGGTTCTTAACCAGTTAGTTTCAGTAAAGATTATACAACAACGCTCTCCTTCTCCTAGATATTTCTACAATGTTCTTGAAGTATGGTAATAAAGAACATCAAAATAGTTGTACAAGCTTCACATTAAAGCTTTTAGTATAGAGAGAGTGGTAGAAATGGCAATAAAGAGAAGTGGATTCCAGGCATAAAAAGTGACAGAGGGGAATCACAAGATGAAGTCAAAGCTTCTTTTGACTGTCAGAACAAGAGGCACTGATAAACTCATCTTCTGGCTGAAACAAACTGTGGACCAGAAGCCGTGATTCAATTCAACATTAATAAAAATGAATTTTGGCCTTTCCTATTTTGGACAAAGGAATAAATGGCCAAAGTATATTCTACTTTGAGAACAAGTATAATTTCACATATTCTTATGCAAAAAAAATCCTCCACCTTATGGAAAAAAAATAGTGGAAATGGAACAAATGCTCAGCTCAGCAAGACACTGCTTGCTAGTATTCAGCTTTCTTAGGACAGTGGGTACATCAGTGGGGAGTGGGAGGTGGGTGAAAACAAAAAATAGACCAGGTAAGACACCATAGGTATAATAACTGCTAATACTTGCCAGTAAGTTGTACTCCTGATCCAGTTTACTGTAAACTTCGTGTCTGCAACACCATCATAAATGATAACAGATTAACAGAATAGCTATAAACATAAAATCCTTCTCAAAAACATTCTTTACTTGTTTGTAGTCACAAGGGATCCTAGCATCTTGGACAGAGTCCTCACTGGGAGCTAACCCAGTTGGCGTTTTTGAAACATCAAGTCAACAAAACGATTTGCCTTGAAGTCTGAGCCAGAGCTGGAGCTAAAGATCATCAGGCCTGTGTGCGTAGGCTGTTGGTAGAAGAAAACAAAATTCTGAGGGTTCCCATTGTGAAATTTGGGTGATGTAACTCAAAATAATAAAAAGAAAAATCCTTTCTGTTTCATTTGTCTGAAGAAGTGCCCCATCAGTTCGCTGATATTTCCTTCTCTGCACTTGCTAACTTACTACATGGTAAATTGCCAGGAAGGGCCATCCGTCAGATAACTTCTCTCTGCATTCACATCTTCTCTTAGTTATGTAGGAACTATTTTCTATGATTCCAATCAAAGGCCAACCCTGGAAAAATGTGGACAACAGAATTTCTCCATCGCTATGCTGTTTTTAGTCAATGCTTTAGTTCCATGATAAATGAATTGGGACATCAATATACCCGATGTGCTGGAAGTTGTTCCTAAATAATTTGAGGCACACAGAATTTTCCCCTTTTGAAACTTTACGAACCAACCTCTGCTCCAAGACACATGACTCACCAATAAAACTCTGAAAATTACATTTCACAAAGCTGATATAATCAGATGATGACCTAATAAACATGTGTGTTTTATATTCATAGAAAGAAAGACAAGTTTAATAGTAAGTTATCTTGGGGAGGAAGAGTTATAAATAGCTTGATTTCCTTTGTTTTGTTAATCTGAATTTTAATTTTAAGCTATTAAGAATAGTCAGATAATAGGGCCCGGTGGCATGGCCTAGCAGCTAAAGTCCTTGCCTTGAACGCACCAGGATCCCATATGGGCACTGGTTCTAATCCCGGCAGCTCCACTTCCCGTCCAACTCCCTGCTTGTGACCTGGGAAGGCAGTCAAGGATGGCCCAAAGCCTTGGGACCCTACACCCTCATGGGAGACCTGGAAGAGGTTCCTGGTTCCCGGGTTCGGATTGGCTCAGCTCTGGCCGTTGCAGTCACTTGGGGAGTGAATCATCAGACAGAAGATCTTCCTCTCTGTCTTTCCTCCTCTCTGTATATCTGACTTTGTAATAAAAATAAATAAATAACATATTTGCTGCAAAGAAGAAATGTTTATTTTCCTTCTTTGTTTTTTCTTTGCTATCCAAGAGGATGCTTTTAATAAAACTGTGGATAGATAAATACATTATAGTAGTACAGGAAGACAGCATGGCCAAACAAGGAGAGGAATCGACACAGCCCAAGATCAAGCTACCTCTGGTAAGCTTACACCTAGGATCAGATATTTTATTAATATGGATGTGAAAATATAGTTTGGGATTCTCTGCTTCTTTGGAAGCTTTCTCAAAAGCTGTATGCTTTTTCTAAATGCCTAGAAGCATATCCAGTTGTCCAAAGATTAATCACATCCAGAATTCAAGGCAACAAGCATCCTTGTAAGTTCACTTTGCTTTCTAAAACCACTGAAGTGTACACACACAAACACACAGCATAACCAAAGCAAAAGCTCTATAGAATACTTGGAAAGGGATGCACATGTGACCTATTTTCAGATCACATAATGATCAACATGGAAAAGTCAAATGCCAGCTAGTTGCAAATGCTTGAATATATGTGTGCTGAAATGTTAACTGCTATACTGAAGGTACTGGAGGGCTTTGGGGCATTAATATAGGGATAAAGTGCCTTCTTTGAGGAAGCAAACGTCTGTCAGTCACCAAGTCAGTCTTGGATTTCACAACCTGCAGAACAGCCAGAAATAAATGCTCACTGTTTGTAAGTCACCAGAGGAAAGCACGGCCTGACAGTTAAGATGCACATTAGGATGCCTTCAGTCCACATTGGAATGAATGAGTTCAATTCCCAGATCCACCCCTGATTTCAGCTTCCCCCTAACGGAAAGCAGCCTTCACATCTGGAGTAATTGGATTATGACCACTCACGTGAGAGACCAGGATTACATTTCTGGCTCCTGGATTTGCCCCCTTAGCCTTAGAGGCATTTGTGGAGTGAATTAGTAGATGGGAGAATTCTTTCTCTCCATCTTTGTCTCTGCCTCTCAAACAAATGAACTATTTTAAATTTTTTAAATCACCTAATTTATGGCACTCTGTTACAGCAGACCAAAGGAATGTCAACACAAGTAAAATACAATACTATTTGATATAAACATGCACGAAATCAGTATTGTTCATCATTCAATAACCAATTAGAAAATAGTATAGAGGTATCACACATGATAATGACAAATAACCCAAAGTAACAGTGAATAAATAAAAATATGTAGGATTTACAACATTTGACACAGCAGTTCAGACACTGCTTGGACACCCACATGCCATAACAGAGAGCCTGGGTCTGAGCAGTAGCTTTACCTCCCATGCTAGGTTCCTACTAATGTGTACCCTGCAAAGCAGTAGGTGCTGCCTAAGTGCTTGTGTCTCTGCCGCCCATTTGGAAGAATGCAGATGGAGTTCTGGGCCTCTGGCCTTGACCTGGCCAGCCCTGGCTGTTCTGAGCATTTGAGGAGTAAATCAGAAGATGGATCTCTCTCTCCCCCTCCCTCTTCCCTTTTCTATCCCTCCTTCTGCTTCTCTCACTGACTGTGTCTATCTTTTAAGCAAACATGAAGTAATTAATTCAAAGACATATTAAACAAAACAAAAACAAAAAGCTGAATAAATGGGGGAAGAAGTATTATGTATATCATAACATAAAATACAGATGATATAAAATACTGCACTTAAAATGTGCTGCACACAGCCAAAGTAACATTTAAAAAGAAATTCATAATTTTTAAGGTATGTATGGGGGAATATAGTAAAACTGAATGTAGCAGTAAGCAATTACTTAAGAGTACAAATGTTGACTGGTGCATGGAGGCAGGCTGAGTCTGACCCTACAACAAGCTAGTGTATATGAGAGCAAGGTCTGAGGACCTCCCAAATGAGGTTTCTTTCCTTTCTTAAGATTTATTTTATTCTTATTCTAAAGTCGGATACACAAAGAGAAGCGACAGTGAGGAATATCTTCCATCCGTTGATTCACTCCCCAAGTAGCTGCAACAGCTGGAACTGAGCCAATCCAAAGCCGGGAGCCGGGAGCCTGGAGCCAAGAGCTTCTTCCGGGTCTCCCACTCGGGTGCAGGGTCCCAAGGCTTTGGGCCATCCTTGACTGCTTTCCCAGGCCACAAGCAGGGAGCTGGATGGAAAGCAGGGCTGCGGGGATTAGAACCAGGGTCCATATGGGTTCCTGGACATGTACAAGGTGAGGACTTTGGCTGCTAGGCTACCACGCCAGGCCCCAACTGAGGTTTCTTAGGGGACTCCCAACTGGACCACTGTATTCAATCCCCAGTCTGAGGAAAATAACAGACTTGTGGTCTGATGCTGGAGCACATGTTGCAGGATTGGGCCTCCTTAGTTGCTGATGCCAGTGAAATAGAGAACATGCCCAGAGATACATGAAAGACATGACAGTCAACTCATCTAAATGAGCAAAAGACCCCAAATACCTTTTCAAAGGACGGAAAGAAGAGCAGGTTGAACAACGCTACAGGCCAGGTTTTACATGGAACACTTACATCACTGGAAACTGGAAACACTAGTATAGACATGAACAGCTAACATGACTTAGGAAGGATCTCTCACTTCTGATCAAGACTGCTCAAGTAACACCCCTGGGACAATCTTCCCCTCACTGAGATATCTAAGGTGACATCAAATGATTGTACTCATTCCCATGAGCTGATGGAAACTGACAGCAAGGTGTGGTGGACTTCCCCCACCACCTGCATATAAGAAGAAAAACTGAAACATCTGCTTCACCCAACTCCCACTCCCCAGTCTCTACACTTTGTTGTAATCCCAGGCTCACAGGGATCTGTGATCCCCACACCTTTGTAATAATTACTCAAATCATTAAAAGAGCTCAAAAGAAAGGAATTAAAACAAATTAATGAAATTGAATGAAACATAAGTTTTCTGTAAAACTGTAGAAAATGAGTCTATCAGAATTATATGATTAAAGAAAGAATAGGTAATATTAGGAATGAAAGTGTGAATAAAACTTTTAAGCACCGCAAATATATAACATATTATATAGTACAAATCACTTTGACAGCATGGTAAACTTAACTGAAATGATAAAATTTATAGAAAATTTCTGTTAAAAGATACCCTTCAAAAATAAATAATCCAAGATAACCTATGAAAAAATCACCAGTGCATTTCTTGTTAAAAGATCAAATGGTTTTGCCAGAAAGTTCTGCAAAGGATTCAATAAACAAATAATTTCCATCTTAATCATGTTATTCCAGGGAATAGAAAGAGGAGAATGCTACTCATTTTATGAAGCTGGTATAAATACCAGTGCCAACATTTGACAAGGGGTCTAAGGAAGGAAAATCACAGCCCAATGTCTCTCTTGAACAGAGATGGAAAAATCTTCAACAAATTGTTTGCAAACCAAAGCCAAACATTAAAAGGGTTGTACATCATGATTAAATAGGGTTTACCTTAGGAATGCATCCTCTATGGCAACATGCAGGAAACCAAAACAGAGGGAGCACATACAGGCGGTAGATGATGTGCAGCTGAGAGTCTGTGGACTTGCGATCGCTTCAGTTATTCAGCTATTTTCCAGTGGATCAGATACATTGTTATTTGGTGTCAGTGCAGATGGAGAAGCAGGTCTGAAGGAGGCAGGAAGTATGCCATGCTCTTCTAGAAGATTCAAAAAGAAAAAAAATCATGTGTATCAGGAGTCATCTGAAGTTTATAGTCATGAATTTAAAGCAAATAGAAGCCCTGGTTTCTGCAGCGGAAGAAAATATCAAATAAGAATTAGAAGGGAAGAAACAAAACTACACAATTCTCACTACTTTCAGATATGACAATTCTTATAAAAACCCAAAAGATGCTTTTACATCAATATATAAATTCAATTGTTTTTATATTCTAAGAGTAGATAGTTGGCAAATGTGAAGTCAAACAAAATTTCTTTAGCTAGCTAGATGACAGAAGCACACATTTTTATAGAAAAATACATGAAATTTAAATTAGGGATATGAAAGTCTCAAACAGATTAAAGGAAATAACAAACAGGAAGAGTAAAAAGTGTAAAGAAGTCAATATGCTTTTAATTAACATCATATAAGGTTATGTGGTTGGCAGGAAGGCAGAAGACAGAGCCCAACAGAGAGCAAGCGGTAGTATAGTATCAAACGTAAAAGGGTGCGGAAATGGTAGTAAAATGGACACAGTCCAAAAACGCCAGATACGTGTATGAAATCTCTATTACAAATGGAAGAAGAAATAGACATTTCAAACAATGGTGCTGAAATAAGTAGCTATTAGATGAAACGGAAATCTGAATTTTCAGCATTATACCATACATGAAAAATATTCACCTGAAAGACATTAGAATATATTTTTAAATAATTTTGAAAACTATATTTTAAAATGATAACCTTCCTGACACTGAGATAAGATTTTCTTGAGAAACATCTAAATTCATTGAAGTTTTTCATGTGACAATGTGTTTACATTTTATATTCAATACAGTTGAATATGGAACCTCCAGCTATGTTTAGCTATGTTAGCACTCTAGAGCAAGTTCATGGACACAACAGCAAGATTTCTCTGCCTCCTTTTGGCAGGAGCAATGTTTTCTGAACTATGGAAAGAATATACAAGATCTTTAATGGTTCATGTTAAGTTATTGTGACAAAAATATGATGAATTCCAGAAAATTCTGCACCAAAACAAACATCTTTTAATTCCATTTTTCCATGAACCTTTTAAAGTGCTGTCATATAGATGCGCCTTGGTGGCAGCTGAGAAACACGGGCCATTGAGAATCTGAATTGAAGAAAGGGGTCTAGGCCAGGAACACAAGCAGCTAAAATGATAAGTGAAAATTACTTGAAACTAACAGCTAAACAAAAATGATGGTGAAGAGGCTGAGTATGAATACATAGGAAATATATCCAGGAGGGGATTGGTCAATTCACATCTTCGCTAACTGCGTGCACATCAACTGAAAGCCAATTCTTTGTGGTTCCTGAAATAATTCTAACAAACGCAGAAATAATTTATCAGCCTCAAGGCATCTATCCCCATGATTTAAACTGAAACCACTCACTCAACCATAACTGATGGGTTCATACTCAGCTTCCTAATGTCACCTTTGCTGCTCAGACTAGGGACTCAGCCAGCCCTGCTCCAATTTGGTAAGCTTCTAACTTGGAGATCATCCATGTCCTGGTCACTCTCACCATCCTTTGCAGTTCTGATCTGCTTCCAGTTTTGGAATTGAAGAGCTTTTCTTACATTTGGGTCCCTTGTGCCTCCTGAAACCTATATCCTTCCCTTGCTGCCCACATGTTACAGAGACTGGCCAAAGGATTTTCTGTTAAAGGGAGGATTTGCTTTAAGGAGGGATACATTGAAGACCATGCAGTCAAGGCAACAGAAATAAAATTCACAGAGCACCCCACTCCCTGCCAAGAGAACTGATTCTTCATATAGATTATTCCTATGATTCAGGCAAGAGGAGACAGGGGTACAACACCCTACAGCTAACTATCTGGGCATCCTCTGTGCAAGCATCTGTCTCTCTGCAAACAGGGCCAACTATGTCAAGGTCATGTATTTCAGCAAAAATCATACTTTCTGAAAGTTTCCCTAAGAGTTTGCCTGGCCATCTGCTCTTACACATTCTGCTGGATACAGAGGTCACCAATAGCCACAAAGCTGAGCTGGGGCCACTTCAATGAGTTGTGGACCACAGGGAAAACTGTGATGTGAAAAGGTAAAAAGAAGTGATGGAAATTGGCTGAGTCTTCATGGAAGTTTCAGCCTAGATCAGAACCAAGGGTCTGGCACTAAGTAAAAATACAGGTTACTCTCCAGACTCACTGCCAAGGGTGTGGGTTGGCCCTGACATAGTAAGTGAACCAAGCAAAACTTGGGTTCCTACAATGGAGAGGACTCTACTATTCTTTCATCTTGGAGTGAAGAGTTCTCATGTTATCCAATGAGCATAGTCTCAAATTACATCATCTCACTTGCGTTTGTCTTCTCTAGAGAACACCTCAGGATATGTGCAGCTGATGCACCTGGGAAAGCAGCAGATGGCCCAAGTCCTTGGGCCCCTGCTACCCACGTGGGAAACCCAGATGAAGCTCCTGGCTTTTGGCTTAGGCAGGGCCCAGTCACAGCCATTGTGACCATTTGGGGAGTGAACCAGCATACGCGTGATATGTTTCTCCCTCTCTATATACATGTTAACTTTGAGTTTAAATAAATAAATCTTAAAAAAAAAAGGAATCCCTATCTGTTCTGAGGCTCCTTTATTCTGTTCAATAATTTCAAGATACACTTTTTGGCTACCTAACATGATCTAGCCATTGTGTTCTAGTCCAAGACAATAAATTAGACAAGTCCCAGTCCTGGGGAAACAAAATAGTTCCATTTACTGAGGAACATATGAAATTTTACCTAACACTTAAGTATATACTAAAATATTGATTGCTTAGGGTTTATTTATTATATTCATATTTTACTTATTTTATAACCTTGCATATAACAGTTTACAAACTGAACTCTGAGGAGTACAGAAATATAACATGGAAATTAGTTATAAAATCAAAAAGAAATTTTATGAAAAAATTGGGTCTGGATAAGAAAAGGGAGGAGACTACTACAGTAGAGGCAAGCTGAAACTGCCGTTGGAACATCCAATCTCAAACTGTATGTAGAACAAGTAGATTTCAGGACAGTCACAGAAAGAGAAGAGGAGCTAGTGCCATGCCAGTGTGCTAAGCACCCCCCCACACACACCTACACTGTCAGCATCTCATATGAGTGCCAGTTCGAGTCCTGCCTGCTCTATTTTAAATCTAGCTCTCTGCTTATGGCCTGGGAAAGCAGCAGAGGATGGTTCAAGCCCTTGGGTCTCTGCACCCACGTGGGAGACCTCCAGGAAGCTGGATCTTGGCTCTTAACTTCAGTTTGGTTCAGCTCAGCTCCAGCCATTGTGGCCATTTAGGGGTGACCCAACAGATCAAAGGTATCGATCTCTCCCTCTCTCTGTAATGCTGCCTCCCAAATAAAAACAAATCTTTCAAAAAGAGAGAGAATAAAGTAAACGTTGTCTGAATATGTCATCAGAACCCTCAGTTAATAACACAGTCATATGAACAGTGTCCTCCAGCCATCACAGGCAGACAGGGCAGTTTTCAGATTATCCCTAGGTGAACAACCACTTGATCTATGAGGTAGCAGAGCCTCTTCCTCTCCTTCATAGCAGTGGTGAGGACAGGATTGAGGATTCAGGAATGGGTCAAGCGGATCCATGCAAGAACTGTGCTGTAAGACTATGGGCACCATTGGCTCTGTACCAGGAATTTGGATTTCATTGTTAGCTATTAATGTGTGTCACTTCCCAGCAGAATGCTCTTGTTCTCTGACCTGCCCTCACCTCACAACACAGGTCACAGTTCGTTGCAGTTTTACAGTACGTTTCTGTGCATGTTTGGAAACAGAATCTCAGGCCCACAGAATAGCTGTTTAGGACTGAAAGAGAAATCAGTAGAGTTCAAGCTTCTCATTTTACTCAGGTAGAGGCTGAGTCTGAAAAATCATTTACTTGGCCAGGGTTGCCACAGTTTAACAAAGTGGTTAAACAAACAGGCTTCAGAGTGCTGGGGAGCCTTAAACTGTATGCCTTAGGTGGGTACACTAAAGTTGCTCAGCTTAGTTAATTCCTCCTCAAGGCAGAATAAGAACAATAGTCCTATTATATGTGATCTGAATGAGCTAACGAAAGCAAAACACTTGTGTAACAGGCAGCAATGGTGGCACAGCAGACACTTGAGCCACGTCTTCTGACTCATGATTCAGTGTTCCTCCTACAGATCCATGATCCCTTTCCAATATGGAGACAAACCCAACACTGCAGCACACAATTTATATACTCATTTGTGCAACAACTCTCATCAGAGCATCTGGGTCCCAAGAGTTGAAGTTAACCTGCTGGATGCTGATGCTATCGGGCTGAACAAGACCTAATCAATTCCAAGCAGGGAGAGGGCAGACTATGTTTCCAGGGAAGCATGGAAAAGTGGCAGAATCGAAAGGAGACAAGATGAAATGATGAAGACAATCAATGGGAACAGAATAGAAACCTCAAATGTGAGCCTACCATTGTATAGCCAACAAATCTTTCAAAAGAGAACTGAAAAGGGCCTGTGAGGTGATTTACTTGGTTAATCCTCCCCTCACAAGCACTGGGATTCCATATGGACACGAGTTCTTGTCCTGGCTGCCCCATCTCCCATCCAACTCCCTGCTTGTAGCCTGAGAAAGCAATGGAGGATGGCCTAGCCCTTGGGACCCTGTACTCATGTGGAAGACCAGAGGAAGCCTGTGGCTTCTGGCTTTGGCTTGGCTCAGCCCCAGCCATTTGAGGGGGTGAACCAGTAGATGAAAGATCTTTCCATCTCTATCTTCTCTGTAAAATATGCCAATCCAATAAAAATAAACATATCTTTTTTTTTTTAAAGATTTTATTATTATTGGAAAGCCGGATATATAGAGAGGAGGAGAGACAGAGAGGAAGATCTTCCCAAGTGAGCCGTAACGGGCCGGTGCGCGCCAATCCGAAGGCCGGGAACCAGCAACCTCTTCCAGGTCTCCCACGCGGGTGCAGGGTCCCAAAGCCTTGGGCCGTCCTCGACTGCTTTCCCAGGCCACAAGCAGGGAGCTGGATGGGAAGTGGAGCTGCCGGGATTAGAACCGGTGCCCATATGGGATCCCGGGGCTTTCAAGGCGAGGACTTTAGCTGCTAGGCCACGCCACCGGGCCCAAAATAAATCTATCTTTAAAAAAGAAAGAAAACTTAAAATAACCCAGGGAGAAAGGTTAGTCTCTTCAACAAATACTGTTGGGATAGTTGGATATCTGCTTGTAGACCTGTAGAAGTAAGAAACAAGACCCTCACTGTAATCTTACACAAAACCCAGCTCTAAATGGATCAAGGACCTAAATCTGCACCCAGACACCATCAAATTACTGGACGAAAATATAGGGAACACTCTACAAGACATAAGTATAGGCAAAGACATCTTAGAAAAATCACCAAAAGCACAGCAGTTAAACACAAAATAAACAAATGTGACTGACATCAAACTAAGAAGCTTCTGTACAGTAAAGAAAATAGTCATCAAAACAAAAAGGCAACCAATAGAAGGGGAGAAAATCCTTGCACACTACACACAGATAAGGACTAGTAGCCAAGATCTGTAAAGAGCTTCAGAAACATAATAATAGCCAACAACTCTTGATTTTCTACCTTTGCCCATACCCACCATGCCATGATACATTAAAATAGCATAAAGTTAAACTTGTACCTATTACTAAGGAACTATATATGCTACTTTGATAATTTGGCAAAAATGATGGCAGAGGAAAATGTGGGAGTGACAAAGAGGAGAGGGAGGGAAGAAGCTCTATACCTATAAAACTACATCATGGAAAGCAATTTTAAAAAGAAGAAATTCATGTGACAGGACATGAGGAAGCAACTTCTGAAATGACATTGAACAGAATGGGAACTTCTGGAGCAAAGTAACGAGGCAGGAACATGAAACCCACATCTGACGTATTTCTGTAATTATCACTGCTTAAGAAACACTGATTTTTATGTCTTTGTAATAAACAATTTGCCTCCAGAATTCCAAAGGGATGCCAGGGAGTGAAAGAATTCTTGACACAAAGAAACTCTGCCCACAGCTGGTGTAGAGACCAGGTAATACACATTAGGCCTCTTGTTTAGGGCCTCACACATAATTGTCTAGAAATCCTGTTGCTGGGAATGGGTCTGTCAACCCTAAAGACCACCTGCCTTTCCATCCTGCAAAATTCATGGACAGCATGATGGATTTGGTTCAGATGCAAACAAAATGAGAATACAGTTGAGTAAATAGACAAATGTCCATCTTCTGCAGGAATGTGCATTTGGCCTTGGGCAACATTCACTGGAATCCATACCCAGGTAAACGAGGCTCGAAGAAGGAGCTCAGACAACGCGTGCCTTCCTCTGCCTCTGTGATTGTAACTCTAGGTACTGGGATGCCCAACTAATTACTGCTACACTAAGGATATCAGGCAAAAATATCCCCTCACTCCTTAGATTCTGCTGCCCAGTGCTGTCCAGCCCCTACCCCTGTTCTATTTATTATAGACTGCCTTCTCCCAGCCCTGCTCTCCTACAGAGGAGGTTAGCAACTTTCAGAAACTAAAGTAAACACCAAAGTTTGCCAACATTAAACTCTGCTTCACAGCTAAATGGACCATAAACTTTCAGGACCTGGAACAAAACTTCAATTCAACCTCCCCTACAAGTGCTGTGGGTACAAAGACTGCATAGTATATTTTGCTGTAGGAAACAGACTTAAATTATTTTTGTTAAAAAAAAATTGCCTGGAAGAAAGTTTTATCTTGTGCTTAGAGAAACAAACCCAAAAGGGAAAGTGGTCCTTTTTCTCCATTCTGTCTTCCATGTTCTCCCATAAGAGGGTCCCAACCCACCTTGAAGCCCAGAATAGATGGTAAAGAAATGAAACAGCTTTTCCTTAGGTTTCCAAACAAGTTTCAAACATTAAGTACACACAGACGTTTCCTACAAGCCTCTAATCCACCTTTGCCAACGGCTCACAGAACAGAAGTTAAGTTAGCAGACAACACAAGCCTGTGAGCCTAGATCTGAGTTCTGCTTAGACTGACAATTCTGTTTTTTTTTTTTTTAACCTTTCCACACCCTTCCATCTTTCAGGTCTCAAATTCACTATCCAGACAAATTTGTACTTGAACACAGGTGTCTCTTGGCACTGAAATTCAAAGAGTATTTATCACAAGATTATTTTTGTCCCAACCAGGAGGGGTGTGCACTTTCAGGGGATAGCTATCGACAACGCAAGGTGTTCAGCAGTTCCCATCATTACCAGGTCACTGGTGCCCACATGGCACTCCCAGCAGAACTTAACAGCCCACGTACCTGTTAAGCCTCTGTGATGTGAGACCAGTGACAGAGGACACTCTCAGGGAGTTCTATGCCTTTCCATCACCCCCAGGTGTTTCTGACCCACACTTTGCTTTCTGCACACTTCTGCACAGCATTAGCTTTTTTCCATAAACTCAAGAAAACAGCCACAGCAAGCGAGCCACTCAAGAGGCCTTTATTTCAGCAAAGGGAATATCCTAGGGTAGGGAGAAAGTGGGAGCAGAGCAGAGATAGGCAAAGAGCAGAGCAGAAGATGAGAAGAGCAGGGAGAGACAGAGAGCAACAGGAAAGGGGAAAGAGAACAAAGGTTAGAGGTATGTTTATGACCTCGAGGTGGGTATGGGGAGTACCAAGTCAGGGATTGGCAGATGCAGCTGTAAGTTGACACCAGCTATAAATGCCCCAAGGGATTGGAGGAGCACACAGTTCAAACCTAAGAGTACAGGCTTACTTAGGCATGTGGGCATTAAGGGGATTGGGATCTAGCAGGTTTACGATAGTGCTAGGTAACCAGGTATTCAAAGGGACTGAGACCTAGGGGACTTAAGGGAGTACTGCACTAAGTCCAGGATGGCTGAGTTCAGTCCTCTGAGTCCCTCCTTACACAGAGCTCACCATTTCTTAACTGGGCAGCGTGGTGGAGCAATTGAGAGCCCAGGATCTGGTATCAGATGCATGGATTTCACAATTCCATCATTTACCACACTCTTGACAATTTACTTAAACCAATTCTACACAGATTGTCAATATTTTTTTTTTTACCACAATCCACAGTAAGAAAAAAAATACACAGAATGCAGCACTCTAGCATAAAAAGGCACCTCAAAAAGAAAATGAGGGGGACCAGTGCAGTAACCTGGCAGCTGAAGTCCTCGCCTTGCACTCACCGGGATCCCATATGGGCACTAGTTTGTGTCCCAGTGGCCTCACCATCCAGCTCCCTGCTTGTGGCCTGGGAAAGCAATCCAAGAAGACCCAAAGCCTTGGGACCCTGCACCCAAGTGGGAGACCCAGAAGAGGCTCCTGGCTTTGGATCAGCTCAGTTTTGGCCATTGTGGCCACCTGGGGAGTGAATCAGTGGATGGAAGATCTTCCTTTCCTCCTCTCTCAATAGCTGACTATCCAATGAAAATGAATAAATCTTTTTTAAAAAAAGAAACTTTGATGGAAACATTCTAGAAACCCATACACATATCCTCATATCCATTTGCTCCTATAAATTCAAGAAAGTTTAATTGGACCTTTTTTATAATATTCCAAGTACTATTTGCTTGATGGGTTCTATTCTACATAAATTTATATGATTTAGTTTTATTATTAATTACTGGTTTGAGACCCACTTTGCTTTAAGCATTAGTTTTCTCATCTGTAAAATGATAACAAGCAGCTTTGTCATGGGGTCACTATGGAGATTACAATGTTCAGATGATTTTGGCTTGAAACCTTAGTGCTCAGTGGATGTTAGACACTATTATAAGGTAGTGTGCTGACATGAGGTGAGCCCCTTCCATACCTCTAGTCCAAAAGAGATGCTCCCAATATTCACACTCCTCCTGGATTTACCACAGGGCACGCGTACCCTCAAGTCTGAATCCATGCTCCTGCCACTGATACAGGCAACATCAGATATGACACTCAGCTTTGCCCAGCAGCCTTGTGGCAGCTGTGCTGCAGAAGCATGGGAGGAGCAGATGTCATGAAGTCACTGAACCCTGACATCCTGGACTTGCTTTATTCCTCTAAATATACTGATATTTAAACTTCTTTCTTATGCACACCAGCTGATTGCCCCAGCATGTAGCTTGCCTTCTGACTTTGGAACCGAGTATTCTCCAAAAGACAAATACAATCTATGTCTCTGAAACCAAACACCTTCCAGTAAGAACCTCCTTTGGTTCCCATATCTTTGTTTCTGTTAACTCTGCAAGGTTCATTAAGGAAAAAAAAAAAAAAAAAAAAAACCTAGGCTTCCCATTTAGCCACAGAAAATAGTACCTCTCTCAAGGAGAGAATGAAGGATTCAAAAGTCTCATCTCCACTCCTTGGGGGAGGTGTCACCAATTCCCTCAAACGCTGATAGCTAATGGGATCTAAGCCATGAGGGCTAGTGGCCCTGCTAAATGATGCAGTAAGGCTCTCCCTGGCCAGCACTCAGTGGATAAGAAAGCAAGCAGTTTGCAAATTCTTCTTGGTAGTTTTGCTTAGAGGGTAATTAGCTTACTAGCTAACTTTGACAGGCTCCAAGGGACTGGAAGGTAAATAACTAGTAAGATGTCATAACCCTGAGGACACAGCAAATTTTATTTCCATCCTCCTGTGCCCATGGTGGCCCCATCCCACCCACAAGGCAAGTCTCCACAGGATGATGAGCGGTCTTTGAAGGCTGGACATGGCATAGCAAGTTAGAGGATAACAATTTAGGCCTGGAACCTTCCATCTGTCACTGATTCCAGCCAGGGTATTCCAAATGCAGTCTGTCTTGTCTTTTCTCTTACGCTACAAACTTTCCCGTTTTAGTCAAATCATCCAGCTTAGTAATTCTGACGGCCACGGTCTGAATGTTTAACCTTTCCAGTTTCCAAATGATTAAAATGGAGAGAATGAGTTCAATGAATTACAGTTATACTAGAATAAACAATTTAGTATTACTACAGGCTAAGATTTCAGGCTGAGTCTAAGATAAGTGCCTAGCCCAGGGCTCAACAGTGGACATTTGTTACCTATCATTCTTCTAAAACACATACACCTGAAGGTATATAAATAGAGAAGGAAATATTTAATAAGTACTTTTTATCTAAGTTACTATAAACATATTCTAACAAAATATGTTTATCTTGGCTGCTACCATTCTTTTTTTGAAAGGTGAAAAATAATTTGTCTAACATCATAAAGTAAACATCACAATTAGAATTCAACCCTGGACCTTTCATGCGAAAGAATTCACAGGTTTTCAGCTACACTGCACTGTCCCCAGAAAAGTAAGAGGTGTCCAAGTAGACCAGAAGTAGAGAGAAAACATTAAAGATATGGAAAAGAAGAGAAAGAGATTTTAAAGATAGGACATGGGAGGAGACAGCACCCCCCAGCATAGTAGGCTAAACTTTGGCCTATGGTACCATTCCATATGGTTGCCGGTTTCAGTCCTGGCTACTCTACTCCCAATCCAGTTCCCTCATTATGGCTTGAGAAAGCAGAGAATGGCTCAAGTCCTTGGGCTTCTGTACCTTTGCAAAAGACCCAGAAGGGGCTCCTTGCTCTTAGCTTTGGATCAGCTCAGCAATAGCCACTGCGGCCTTTTGAAGAGTAAACCAGCAGTTGAAAGATATCTGTCTTTGTCTCTGTCCCTTCTTCTCCCTGTAACTCTGCCTTTCAAAAAATATTTAAAAGACATGGGATCAGAAAGAACTGCAAAGGAAAGGAAGAATGTTTAGTGTCACTGTTATTTAGAATCTGATTATTTTAAACCTGAAACGCTTAGTAAATTCCTCTGGATACCTGGAGGACTCAAGGTTGTTGTGGAGCTATTCTTCCTAGCCCAGAGGTGCCTGAAGCAAAACCAGGAACCTAGACTTTCTTCTTAGTGATGGCAAAACATACACACAAGCACACAAACAGAAACCACAGAAGTTCCAAAATGGCTTGATGGAGTGTCTGAGTTTCCAATGGCAATGAAAGGTGGATCCTCTTAGTTGTTACCAAAAAGGGAAGTAGTCAGTCTTGGACCTGTGTATAAGGGATACTACTCCTTCTCTGTCCTGAGGCTTCCTCTCAGTCTTTTAGGTGCAATGAGCAGATGCTTAAGATAAGAGACAGGGACCAGTCAGTAATATTTACAGTCTGGGCTGAGACTAAGCTATGGTCTCCAAATTCACCTTGTGTTCGCAGCCTTGGGATGCTGGGCTTCTGCCAAGTCATGCTTCTGCTTGGTGAGCTGTGTTTCCACCAGGCCTTGCTAGAAGGGGATGCTAGAAGGAGACTTAGAGATTGGGAGGTAAAGGGAGGGACTCCCACCCACATCTGCATTAGCCTTGTCACCAGTAGCCTAGTGTTTTGTGTTGGGTTTTAGTCTTTATTTTTCTGCATTCCTAGACTCAGTTTCAACCCACTCCCTCAGCGACAGCATAGGCTGGCAGACATTCCCTCTCTAAATGTAGCGTCCCTGCTCTCAGGTCCTCAGGCAGCCCTCTTGGGCCAATTCCCAGCTCTGTAGGTCCTCCTCCAAGCTCCCAGATTCCGGCCACTAAACATCTCCCCTTCGCTCCATCTGCAGTTCAGGCGATGCCTGCTTCCTGAAATGTAACCTCCTTGACAAATCCAGGTCTCCTTTTGCGCTTTCTCCATTCAATCTCTTGCATTAAGCATTCTTTATTTTAAAAGGCATTGTTTTCTAGACTAACCTCTTCCTGATTTATTATCACCAATGTCTCCATTCATTTCACTTAGCTTCTAATGAGGGTATGACTCCTTTGGGAATTTCTTTAATCTGTGAATCAGATTAAAGCTTTGAGGGTGATGATTTAAACAAACATCCAGACAAGAAAAGTATTAGCAGGATAGATGAAAACCAATGTTTGGATGTTATATGTTAGTGAACTCCTGATCCATTTGTCCCATTTGCATTTTTAGTGATTAATCTTGGCCAAACAGTGAACAAAAGCTCATTAAAGCTATTACAACATTTTTAAAATAAAGCACATGGCTTCTCTATATAATCAATGAAGTCTTCCAATAAAAATATTAAATGATGCTCTCCATTGCAAAACTGATCAAATTTGTCACTAAAGAGATGTAATAGAATAACACTGCATATTCTGTCTGGACAGCTCATAGCAAACAATAAACAAAACTTATACCATTGGTAAGAAAAACACATATCCAACCACAAAGACAACAGTGACTATCTTCTCCAGAGGAGCCAAAACAAACCACTGAAAATTTTTTTTTTCAAATGATTCTATTAGTTATAGACTAACCTCCTTGACACACCAAGAAGAAAAGTTATTAATCCTACTGTATATGAAAATGCCATAAAAATATAAATGTGGTAGATATGAATCAATTGTGACTATTTATAAGTTTCTTATATGAGGGAGAAAGATTTGACAAATTTCTGTATTTTTAAATATTAAAAACCGCACTCTACAGAATTAAGTTTTTCAGTTAATTTTGTGTGATATATTTATTATGGGTGTGTCTGTGTGTATGTGTGGGTACATAGCAGAAAAGGACACAATTATTTGAATAAAAGAGGCAGCATGTTATTTATTCTAAGTACAACTGCTGGCCAAAAAAAGATTCCCTGATCTTCATTCAGTGTTAACAAAAATAGTGGAAATATTCAAAACTATCAGCTTTCAACCACTGAATGTACTTATTTTGAGAGAACTGTTCAAAGGAACGAATGCCAAATACAAACACTGCTTTTGCTCTCCTTAAATATACTGCTGAAGATGAAAATATTCATGCACACTTTTAAACGAAGAATAAGATCAACAAATAATGCTTCCTAATGCTTTGCGCCAATGGAGAGTAACATCATATTTAGCCTTAAATAAATGATTTGCCTGTGCAATGTAATACATTTAGTATCATAGACCACCTAAATCCCTGAAGGACAAAGTGTCAAGACTTTTAAGAATAAAGATAACTTTTGGGATTTCCCAAGAAGACAAAACATGAGAGCAGGGCTTGTATGTTGACTCTGAACCTTCCCCTGAGCCTGAGGGCTTCCGTGAAAAATTCCCACTCCTCAGTGGCCCCACTAGATCTGTTACACACTGCATTCCAGTGTGGCAACAGTGGGTCTACAAACAGCAGATCGCAAACCCGTTTCCCCTAGGTTTCAGGCTGAGTCATTGTGTCTCCATTTTTGGAGAGTGATGTCCTTACCACATCATGGTTTACAGCAGCTTTGAATCCCTCAGAAAGATATCGGCACTTAAGATTCTTACAAGAGCACCAGGAACACTCAAGGCTCAAGGTATCTTTCATTGAGGTGGACAAATTTTCTTGGTAAAAGATTAAAAAATTTAAGAGTACTTTCATTGCAAGTATTATTATTCTGATATTATTATATTTTAAATTCACATAGAACTGGTAGTATATGACTACATTATGTGCCTTATTAAGTGACTTGGGATGCTGCCTTTGGAACACATTGGGACAATCCAATGTGGAAACAAGTAGAGGGACTAAAGATGTTTTAAGGAGTGAAGGAATGTGAAATGTAATACTCTTCAATCAGAGAGGAATGTCTAATCACCTTAAGATTGCCAGAGGGGTTCTTGCCTTGCATTCGAAGACCTTTTTTCACTGGTATTCAGGAGGAGTGAAAATCGCTCTTACTACCTACAATGGATGACCTGAGACAGGATCTCCCTCCAGAACACACACACACACACACACACACACACACACACAGGAGCTATTTTTTTGCTGTGTACATTCCCGAGGCCTTCCTAATAACAAACTGAAGTCAGTTAAGCACAGGTGGCTAAAACAGTGCTTTTGTTCTAAAAACAGTGGCCAGAAAATGCAAACTCTTCAAGTCACCCAGTCTAGCTATTTCCTTCAACATGCAATCCTGAATGGAGTTCTTATTTTGTCTTTTCAACCTAGGGACTCCTCCCTTGTAGCGGACTCTTGGATAACCTACAGGCAGCCAGGGGCACTGTCTTCTTCTAAGGGTAGATTTCAGTCCAGATTCAAAACCAACTTCCAGGCTTATGGAAGTGAGGATACTGGCAAGAGCCGGCCTGATGGGGTGGAAAGCATTTATGAACGGATACAAACAGCATAACAAAGAGGAAACCAGGAGCAAAAACTGGTGCCAAACAGAAGATTGCTTTCCAGCAGGACTTACAGACTGAAAAAAAAAGGAAGAGAAGAATTTATTTCCATCTATGATGGTACTTCAAAGAGTTCCTTGAAAATAGAACTGAAAAGTAAATTATTTTGTGCACAAATAATTTGGAAATCCATGTTTTTAAAAAAAATGTTTCCACGAACTTCTTAGGGGGCTTCATATGTAAAATTTCTAAGAATTTCACACCAAAATAAACATGTTTAATTCCAATTCCTCATAAACATTTTGAATCAGTAACCATCTCTTGAGCATGTCATATACATAAAATTTAAAATGTCCTGCATTTACTATTTCAAGTCGGGTGGCAGATGGAGGCAGCATGACACTGTCACATTTTCTGGCTTTCCCAAATCTCAGATGTCTAATACAAAAGCCAAAGGGGCTATGGAGGCGAGCCTGCTTATAAGAGTCTTACAAAAGTTCCAAGAAAATGCAATTTTTATGAACAAGCTGTACATGAGCTTCAAAACTTCAATAAAGCAAATCTTTAATTGCATTTTCCATGAGCTTTTTGAAGTAGCCTTATATTTGCAGCTGGAAACAAGGAATCAGGAAGGCTGCAACAGAATCAGTCTTCAACAAAAAAACTGGTAGTTGATTAAGCTGCAATCTGTGACACTGGCATCCAGTATAGGTACAAACTGGTGTACTGGCTACTCTACTGACCATCCAGCAGGACAGTCCAATACACCCAAAGGAGAGACCCAGAGAAGCTGTAGGCTCCTTTAGCCTGGCCCAGCCATGACTACTTGGCCGTTTGGAGAGTAAACCATCTGTCTCTTTGTTATTTTGACTTTCATATGAGTAAGTCAAGACAGAAAGAAAAGAAAGGAAGAAAGGAAAAAACAGGAAAGAAAGGGAAGGGAGGAAGAGAAGGAGGGAGGAAGAGAAGGAGGTGTTGATATGTGTCAAAAAAACAAAAGGAGCAGACCTAGAAAATTACGGCAGTATCTGGGAGCTCAACATGGAGGACAAAGTATATAAAAAGTAGGACATAGGGCTGTGTGCTGTGAAAATTCATCAGGGAACGGCAGGGAGATGAACCTAAGAAACAGGGAGAGACTGTCAGGACAGGCTTTGAGTGCCATACCAGAGAGAAAATTACTGAGTAGAGGGACTCGAGCTCCAGATGCAGAAAATCCACCTGACCAGACTGGGAGAAAGGAATCCTCAAGGAGTTCACATGATCTGCCTGTTTTAAATTAACTGATTAGGTTTGCCTCACAGCTATGGCCAAGAACTCAGACGCAATGGCATAGAACTTTTACAATAACCTCAGATCTTATTTTGACCAAATGGTCTGAACCCCTGAAAATCAGCTAATTTGAAGTTCTATGCTGTGTCTTTCAATTTCCAGACAAGCTAACTTTGAGAGCTTTTCTAAATGTGATATTACCAAAGGGTAAATCTACTTTTCTTACTGAACAACAGAAATAATCAACAAATTATAATGTCTATTAGACTGTTACTGTTCATTAAGACAGAAACATGATTTTTTACAATCATATTGGTTTTTAAATACATTTTTCTTCCTCAGCTTTGTGCCTTTTGGTTGTCAGAATTCCACAAAACTGCAATTCTGAGTGAGGTATGCTGCCCCAATACTGTGAGATGATGGCTCCCACCTGCAGAAGTGGTAGCTATTTAACAATAGACCCCAGCTGAAGGCCCCCACTTTCTACCTGTTGCTAAAATGTGGCTTTAACAGCTTCTGACACTGACTCTGGTCAACAGTCTTTCACCCTCAATATGGGACCAGTTGAAATCCAATG
The DNA here is from genome assembly GCF_030435755.1 of Ochotona princeps. Classification (NCBI taxonomy): domain Eukaryota; kingdom Metazoa; phylum Chordata; class Mammalia; order Lagomorpha; family Ochotonidae; genus Ochotona; species Ochotona princeps. The sequence continues at coordinate 39,134,630 of NC_080837.1, forward strand.
AACAGGACCAAGTTCACCCCGGCAATATAAAACAAAGAGCCTAGCTAGAGAATGACTGATCAACAGTGATTTCAAGGAAAACATAGTAAGGGTGGTGGTGGAATATGAGAGTTAAGAAGAAGTCATCAGTGTGAAGTGTAAGGCTCAGAGGTGATGAAAAACGATGATGAGAACTGCAGCCTCTGCAGAGGGCCACCATCTCCAAGAAATGTAACTAGATTTGATGCTTGAAATTCTCACACTTCATGCTGGAATCTATATCTATAGTACCCTTGCTGGGCTTCTGAGACCTGAGATAGCTCTTCGACTTCTTGGTAACAAGGAAGCAAAATCAAAACTGAGAGTATGGACTCAATTTAAAAAAAAAAAAAAAAAAAAGGTATACATTTTAGAAATCTGCACATTGTCAAGCAAGACTGGCTCTGTCACAGTAGGAACTTCCTGTGACGGAATGCAAGAGGCAAAGTTGCTTGTTCCTGGGAAGACCGCATCTCTGTGTTGCCACTTCTAAAACAGGGAGGTTATTGGCTCAACTATGACTATCTAGGAAACAGCCATATAACCTGACAGTATAATTATGATTCTAAAAAAAATTGATATATTGTTTTTATCAGATGTTAGAAAGTAGAGGGAGCTACTGGAATGAATCTACCCCAACTGGAGAATGTCACCTTTGAAGTATTAGGCTGGGTAGAATCGAATCTCCTTCCCCCAAACAAATGTCTGTTGAAGCTGAAGCTGCTGCCTTATACCAGTATACAGACGCCAGTGCCAGAATAAACACCCTGCTGAGGCCACCACCTTATCCCGTGGTACAGATGCTGTCTAATTTATTGCCCCCATCCCACCCTATGAAAAAAAATGTATAAAATCTTAGTGCTATATTCAGCCATTTCCTTCATGCAATTACCCCCTTACGTGGAAGTGGTTCTGAGTCATCACCTTCCTTCAGACTTCCTCTTGATAACAAACTGCTTGGACCAAGTATTGGGAGTGTATCCAATACTCCCAAACCTAACACAAAGTATGTATCAGCAGAGATGAAAGGGTGAACCAAGCCATTATCCTTGGCCAGATAGGAACGACTTAGGAGGAGGAATAAACGGGGCTTTAAGTGCAAAGATAAACAAGGGCTACACAAGTGAAACCAATGTGCCTACCATGATAACCCTTTTATTATTCGTATAACTACTTTATCTTGTGCCTAATTTTATTATGGCATACACCAGAATGTCCCCTCAAGTAACACATAGTCACTCACAATCCCTAACACCTTTCTCCTGATTTCCTTCATCTTTTTTTTATAGAAAATTGTGGAATGTGGTTTATATCCACAAATACAAAGTTACAAAATGTGCTCAGTTAATTAACTACATCAATATAAAGCAACTGTGTGGTTTTCACTCTGCAATGCCGAGCTTTATGTCAAGAAAGCATATAACCTTGAAGCAGTAGTGTCCTGGGATTCGTAACAGGTTGTCATGAAGACAAGCGCAATATTCCTCTTTGCTTAGTATTCCTAAGACTCAGCAGAAAAAGGGGCCATTACTCTTAGTGCAAACATCCATGGAGAGCATGCTCAGTGCTTCTGAGCTTTAACCTAGGACCTAAAGTTCAACAACTTCCTCTGAAATCACCTGGATACAATATTCTGGATCATAAAAAACTTCTTTTTCCAAGAAGCTAGAGACTGCTTTTTGAAATTTATTTTCCTCAATACCATCTGAAACTAGTTCTATTGTTTTTTGAAAGAATATTTAAATTAGGAGGCTGAGGAGGTGACATAGCAAGCTAAGTCTTAACGTGCAGTGCTAGCAACCCTTATGGGTACTGGTTCAAGTCTTGGCTGCTCTACCTCTCAGCCCAGCTCACTACTTATGACCTGGGAAAGCAGCAGAGGACAGTCTGACTCCTTGGCTCCTGAACCCTAGGTGGGAAACCTGGAGGAAGCTTCTGGTTTCTGGCTTCTAGCTCCAGATCAGCTCAGCTCTGGCTGTTGCAGCCATTTTGGGAGTAAACCAATAGATGCAAGATATATTTCTCTCCCCCACTAATTCTTTCAATTTAAATAAATAAATCATTTTAAAAATATTTAAATTAGAAATAACATTTTTAACAGTATTGGATATTTACATAGAGCTTAAAAGCATTGTTATTTATAAAGAAACTTCACAAGCAAATGTCTAAGTTAATAGCTTGTCTTTGGCTTGCTCTCCTTAGAAAGGGAAACCAAGACAAATTTTTTCATTCCAAAATTCCTGCTCAGCTCCCTCAGCAGGAAGTAGCCAGAAGAGAGTCAACACCCATATTCTGTGATTAACATGACGAAAAATTAATAGATTTGTAACCATAATGAAGCCATCCTCCCTTCCTTTTCTCTTATTAGAACTGATAGCAAAGGTTACCTGTGGTTTGCGTTGTGAGCGGTAGTATTAGTATGCTTTACAGGAGCATGCTGAGAGGAGATGGCTTGGATGGGGAGACATCTCACTGAGCTAAGGAGAGAAAACATAGCCATCCACTGCAGGCAGCTGAGCCACATTATCAGAGTGGCTGACCCCCAGGTCTCCTGATGGACCATGATCTATCATCACAGCACAGACTGAAGGTCTGCTTGATTGTCAATTAACAAGACTCATTAGTTTTTCAACCTCCTCCTCCTGTTGCAGCCACTATTTTCCTTTACAAACCATTTTGCTAGGCTGAGAGGAGGGAAACAGCACATTTTGATTACCTTCTCCTCAACCCTACCAGCTTCTTGAACTATAATCTCTCCCTCCTACCTCGCTATCATCTCTGGTGAATTGACTGTCTAGAACAAGCTGAAAGGCCTGATTTTTCTGTCCAGTACCAATAGCATGAGTGGGGAAGATGGGGTTGGGGTGGAGTTGCTTTCTGTAGAGAGGTCAGAGCATGAGTGGGGAAGTCTGGGTTGAGGGTTAGGGGAGGTGGATTCTGAAGAAGAGACTTCAAGGTTTGGATTAGAGACTCAGATCTAAAAAACATCTGAATATGAATAAGTTGTGAGCAAATGAAATACACCAGAGAGCCAGTAAACCACTTTAATATAGCAGAGAGATATATGAACACAACTTAGCTTGGGCTTTTCCCAGTCTTTGAAAGGAACTTGAGCAATGTCTCAGAGAAAGTCTAGACAAGAGAACCCAAAGGTTAAACAGAGAATTCTGCTCACTTACCTTCTCCTCTGCGTGTGAACACAGAGGCAGACCAACAGCTGCTTTACTTTTTGACATCACAGGGGCCCAAAATTTTAGCGCCAAGTCCATATGTGCCACTGTAGTGCCCATAGAACCCATTCCCTCAGTTTTTCTTGTTGCTGAAACAGCCTCAGGCCAGAGTTTTGGTCCTACTGGCTTCTCTTCCTTACTCTTTGCTAAGGCAGGTTTTTCATGTCTGCTCAGCCAGAAGCTGCTACTACTCCGGTGTTTTGAAATCCTGAGAAATGGCTCCTTTGCAATAGGTCTGCACAGCACCTAATAATACATAAAGGAGCATCAATCTCAGGTTTTCTCATTGTCTTTCCAATTTAGTAGACGTGCTGCCAAAGTCTTCTAACTTTGTAAATCAGGACTTCATTGTTTTGAAACCAGAAGAGGCAGCTCCTCTTTCACAAGATGCACTTTCTGCGGCATGTAGGTTTCCTTCATTTTGACTGGCTGCCATAATTGCAGAACGTGATCTCACTAAAAGCCTGATTGTTGATCTCACAGCCTGGTCAATCAACACGTGGGTGGGGACTGGGAAGCATGCAATGTAGAAGCCCCCTGATGAGAGTGAAGCATAAATACTGTGTTTCTGGAATCCCAACCTCTTGGGAGAATATCATTAAAGGAACACCCCTAGCCAGGAATTCCAGCCTCCTGACTTCTAAAATGTAGTGAGGGCAGAGGATCTGCTTTCCCAGTGGGAGGGCCTCAGCCTCCTGCTGTGGGCCTACTGAATGGAAGAAGCAAGCTAAGACGGACCATGGTACACGCGGAGCATATATGGCCAAGGACCTGGGAGGAGAAAAATTTCTGTTCTGTCAGAATAATAATTTCAGTGTATTCTCAGTAGGTTCTCAGTATGAATTTAAGAGGGTGTCCTCTTTCCCCTCTACAACATGTTGCACTTGGAGTCCTTCCTCGTTTCAATTTCTTTGTCAGTCAGAGGTAAAGACCAAAACAGCATTCCTTCATGTAGATAATCGGTAGGCAGCTGGCTACTCCTGCTTGGTAACAACTCTGCTAGCACATTCCGACAGCTGGGCTTACTTAAGGGAGGAGACAGACATTCCCCTGTTCTGACACAGAACTGACACAGAGTACTCTGGTAGCCTCCTTACCATCCACAAACACAAAACCTTAAGGAAAACTAGCAAAAAGCGGTATGCCTTTGGGGGCAGCTTGAGTAAAACCCATGCTCTGCACTTTTCAGCTGTGCAGCCCTTGCCGTTTATTCAATTCATTTAGAAATGTTAATGGAAGACATCCCACGTGGCAGCTATGCTACTTAGACATGGTAATAGGTCCTCCAAGCTTCAGCTTCCTCATCAGAAGAGGGGATGGGGTAATAGTATATACCTCCCCAGGCAATGGGAGGAACAATCTGGTCCTTGGAAAGCTCATAGCATGGGGTCCAGGGGGATATCCTGGGTTGGCAATGATGGCTTTAGGGGCAACGTCCTTTTCCCAGGTAATGTATTCTTCATAGCCACCCAGGGTCTGCCAAGGATGCCACTGTGTCTCACTTGGTGCCTGTATCTTTATTCTTTCTTTGGTACTCAATAGCTGGGAACTAGCTATACCGAGGGGCAGTGTGAATAAGGCAAAACTCACCCAGGCACTGCCCTGGCGTCAGAGCTCCCCTTGAATGTCAATAGCCCACCTGCCTCTTCCTATTGACTATTCCCAGGGTCACACGCCACTCCCATGTACATATAAAACTATATACACAAAACTACATGTCATACGTTATATACCACTAAAATGTAACAATCTACCAGTTTGAGATTTGCATCCCTAAATATAAATTAATGTGCAATGTTATTTTATCAGATTAATAGATCAGATGATATAGCAATAAATAGCTTGTATTATGCATACAAATACGTACATGTCTCAAGTTTTATGCAGTTTATTTTTCTGTTTACTTCAAGTCTATGTTACATAGATTTCTCAGCAATTGGAACGTGAAAGTGATGGTTTTGACAAAACAAAATCAATAGGAAAGCAAAAGCAGGCTTTTGCTTCAAGTTTCGCCCATAAACTCTGCTCAAATATGATGCAGTTCACCTGTGGTTATATTGAACAAAGGAGGAACAGCAGATGGTAATGAAAATACCTATTCCAGGGGCAGATTTGACTTAGCAGCTGCGGTATCAGTTTAGACACCTATAGCTTTGGCATCTGACTCCAGATTTCTGGCAGTGTAGACCCTGGGAGGCAGCAGTAATGACTCCAGTGATTAGGTCCCTGTCAGTTGTGGGAGACCTGAATCGAGTTCCTGCCTACCAGTTTGAGCCTTGTCTGGATTCACTGTGTGAACTGGTGACGGGAAATCTCTTTTTCTCTCTCCCTCAAATAATATTTAAAAAAAAAAAAAAAACAAAACAGAGCCCAACGCAATGGTTCAAGTGGCTAAATGCCCACTTTGCATACTTTGGAATCCTATTTGGATGCTGGTTTGTGTCCTGGCTGCTCTACTTTCCATCCAGATGCCTGCTTGTGGCCTAGGAAAGCAATATATAATGAACCATGGCCTTGGGACACTGCATCTCTCTTGGAGACCAGGAAGAAGCTTCTAGCTCCTAGCTTCAGATTGGCTCAGCTCTGGCCATTGAGGTCTTTTGGGGAGTGAACCAGCAGATGCAAGATCTTTCTATTTCCTACTCTCTGTAAATATGATCTGCCTTTCCAATAAAACTTTGAAAATCTAAAAAAATATTGTACAATCCTGCCCTCCCTTCAAACTGTGCCAACCCATTGGCAGTGGCACTGAATTAACTCCAGATAGAGAGGCAATAATGATTTTATAGCACCAAAGAACAGACAAGATGTCACAATCACCCTTCCAATAAACTCCACAAATGTTACTACTTCCAAACACAAATCTTCCCAAATCCCTATGTAAAATTTTCACCTTAATGAGAGGACTTCAGAGCCATGGTTCAGTTGTTCCAACGAAAACACCAAACCACATTTATGTCAATGCTTTCCTTCTATTCTCTCAGCCAACTTTTACTGAGATCTTGCTACATACCAGATAATATCTTAACACAAGATTTGCTATCATAGGTCTAGTTACCTGATACAAATCTTGAGGTCATATTTTCCCAACACTGAATTCTACCTTAATATCTAGCCAAAATTCAACTCCATGAAAACTTGCTGTCAGTCTTTTTGTGTGAGCCACAGCCACTGGGAGTCTTGGACTCAGGCTGTATCTATTAGAGCTCTGCTAGCACCAGCTAGACAACATTCCACATTTCCTTCTGGGTCCTGAGTGCTTCTTTCAAAGCTCCTCTCATTCATAGGCACCAGAGGTTACATTTCACTGAACTGCCTCCCATTTAATTACCTAGTCAGGAAAGTTGCATATAGTATGTGCTCAATAAGTGTTATGCTACATTTATGCTTCCCATTAAGAAAGTGACCTGGAAAAAGTAACTTATTTTACTTATATATTAATGAATCTCTATCACCTTGATTTTGAGATAGGGTATGCAACACACACACATACAGCACATAGTAGACATAAATATATTTTTCACACATGTGAATCAATAAGGATTCATTCATTATGGTCTACTAATGAGAGACAGAAATATAATTTTTAAGTTTTCAATGAAAATGCTAAATTAGAACCAGTAATTATTACTTTGATGCCTCTCTTTGTTTTCAGTATCTCAGGAAGACATCACTTCATGTACTCCAGAAAGTGCGAGTTCCTTCCTATTCCAAATGTACCACAGGGATGAAAACTATTCTACCTTAACCCTGGGAATACATTTTCCTGTATAACTAACCAGAGAGGAAGGGTGTGCCTGGCAATGTCACTATTTCAAACACAGCAGTGCTCTCTTACACCTTGTCTCAGTGCCAATGTGTACAGAATGACACATAGTGATTTCCTTTACCCAGAAACTATAGTTTTGAAATAAATCATTTGGCAGAGATTTTTCTCTCCATTCCTCTCCCTCTTCCTACTGTCTGAAACTCTCTGGCAATGTGAAATCATGCACAAGATCTTAGTTGGATGGGAGAAAATAGCACTGATTCACTGACACATCACTGTAATTTGAAGATATTTAAAGAGAAGCTTGGATATGCCTGATTCTCTGCAGACTTAACGAGGGCTGAGAAGCCTTTCAAAGATAATAGTAGAATGTTGGGGCAGGGTATTTTACAGATAAGTCTAATTATCCTCTATCACATGTAATTCCGACTTCATTCTCAACTCATCAACTTGAATGATACCAATGAATGCATTCACTGAGCAGTATTCACTAACTGACTCAGGTATGTGTTGGCCACAGGTGCACTGGAATACTTATGATACCAAGATAATGCAAAATTGCCAAGGTATTCATACATCAGATATGCTTATAGGTGTTAAGGAGGAGTATGTTTTTTAAAAAGAAAAAGGGTCTGTCCTGTGCCAGGAATGGTGTTTGGTGTTTGAAATAAAACAGTCTTGTCTTTGTTACATAATGATCTGGTATATTTCTGAGAACAAAAAAATTGAAAAGAGTTCAGAAAAAAATAGGATACATACACACAAGAAATAACAGCAAAGCATGCAAGAACTTAGATGAAAAATGAAAATAACCAAGCAACAGAATGTCTACTTATTACATGTTTTGAACTATAAGAAAAACTGCAGCCAGAAAGTTGCAACATCTATAGATAACGAATTTGGCACTCAAAGAAACAGACTAGAAAGAGGCACACTGAAATATATGACTATCACTTAGTTTATAAATTTCCCTCCTTATAGAAACGTATTTCTACCTGGAAGAAATCTGTAAAGAGATACAGTTATCACCTAACAGTAACCAGATAGGTACTTACCAAAGATGTTACAGAAGTACTTGTTAGAATAGAGATGGTATGCCAGGGGCCTTGGTGTCTTACTGGATGGTTTCTGAAAGTGAAGGACAGATGGAGGCTTTGATTAAACAGTTGCTCAACTCAGTGAAAGCTGAGTTCATCCATAATTCCACAATGTTTTCTCAGATTTCCCCCATTCACTGGCAGTTGCAGCAGTCAGATGCTGAGAACCATGTTTGCCCTACTTACTGCTTGCCCCCAAATATAGTCATTATACTTAATATCTGATTAATAATAAGTGTTCACACTTTACCCATAAACATTAAGCAATGAAATACCAATCATTTTAGAACTTGAAGCTCAGGAACAGTAGAGGCTAATCCTTGGACATGTTCTAGAAACAAAATAGCCTTAAAAACTTACTTAATTAAATTGTCTATCAGTTGAACACTAAGGTATCTGAAAAATCAGTATTACCAGAGCAAGCTAGTGGTGCCAATATTTTTTTTTTATTAATTACATTGCGTTATGTGACAGTTTCATAGGCTCAGGGATTCCCCCACCCCCTGCCCATGCCCTTCCCCCATGGTGGATTCTTCCACCTTGTTGCAGTATTACAGTTCAAATTCAATCAAGATTCTTTCTTTGCAAACATATAACAAGCATAGAGTCCAGCATCTTATTGTCCAGATAAATTGAACAGTTTCTTGGGGAGACCATCTCTGGTCTGAAAGTAGAGCTGGCAGAATATCATCCCAATCAATTAAGAGTCCCAACATAACATCAACAACAATTTACAACATTATGGAATTGACATGGTTTTGAGTAACCAATATGTTAAAAAAAATGCAAGTTCTTAACCACATCCTGTGATTAGCTCATTGATATTTCAATTTTAGTTTATATACAGAACCGGCTGCTATACCCCTTATAATGGCTATAGGGTACTATTCAGCTGACTCATGTCTATTTTCATTTTAGTATTTAGCAGTTTATAGTGTTGAAGCATAATTTTGCTGAACTTGGCGGATTTTAGGATAGTCTAAACTGGCTTATAACTAACAAGACATTTGTCAACAATTAAGGTGCAGAACAGTTTTAGGAGGGGTGTGCAGAAGACTGGATAAGAAAGCTATGGTTTATTTACTCCATGGAATACTACTCAGCAATTAAAAAAAACGAAATGCAGTTCTTTGTGGCCAAATGGGCCCAACTGGAATCCATTATGCTAAGAGAAATGAACCAATCCCAAAAGATTAAATTACCACATGTTTGCCTTAATTTGAGATAAAAAGGTACCAATAATTTTTTTTTTTATAATCTATTTTATTGTGTTGTTGTTGACAATCCTTACATAGTTAATTACAGTTAAAGAAAGAAAAAGAAAGAAAAAAAAAGGGTTCAGGGGGATAGGGAAGTGGGCAATACTATTATCTCCATATTGTTTCCATCTTGTATCTGAGGTAAAGGAGGATATTGAGGGAGAAGCCCCACCCGGTTTCCCGCCCACCCCGAGTCCCGGATGTGGGGCATGCTCTGAGATATGTGCTCAAGTGGTGTCAATAGTTCTCCAGTTATGAATCGCTGCCAGTTTTGCTCAATGAGGTCGTCCACTGATTGATATGGTCCATCATAAAGTCTCCGTTTGCCCCATTTTTCGCTGCTAACGTGTAGCTGAGATGAATGATTGATCTGCTCTGTCTTCTGTCTTTTCTTGATTAGAGTTCTGAGTCCAGCAGTTCGATTGGGGAGATCTCCAAAGAAACTTTGAGGTATTCCCAGACTAGTTTCTTGTATGTTCTAGCAAGCACAGGGCCCGGCACAGTCCATCACCCCGATCAGCTGGTGGTTGCAATTGCTGGGTTGGTTCTGTTTTCAGTCCAGAGTTGCACTGGAACCAATGGCTGCTGCAGTCCAGTCTGGTTCTGCCCTGCACGTACTCGGCCCTCACACAAACCAGTGGGAGCTGCAGCCTAGTCGGGGCGACCCACAATAACCCCCACCAGGCCCGCCCCATACCCTGGTTTGCCAGTATGTGTAGCAGAAGACCAGTCTGTCCCCCATCCCATTTGGCTCTGGCACTTGTCAATGGGTATTAAAGCTTAGTTCTATCTAACCAACTCAACCATCCAGCCCTCATGGGTGTTGTTGAGTGCCTCTCTATCTAGCCATCCCAGCCCCCGTCCTAGTTTTCATGCCCTCCCACGGAACTAGTGACCCAAGAAGGGGGAACCCACTTTTTCCCTCCCAGGTCTCTCTGTCCCGGTTTATGCACTCTTTAGGTGGTTCTGTGATTTGACTTGACAGAATTAGTCCCCAGTGCCAGCTTCTGCGGCTATGCCCAAACATCCCTCACCCACTCTAATTTATGCTTGCACCAGCAGGAATAATCAGCCCAGCCTGGCTTTTCCCTGATCTATTCCACATGCAGCGCACAGGTGTTGTAGCCTTGCATAGTCTAGTCTGTCTCTATCCCAGCCCACGCTCTCCTTCCGGTGGGAGTAGCTGTCCGGCGAGGGAACCAGCCCCTTAATCCCCCCGCCAGTTCTGCCCCTCCCTTCCTTCCTGGATCTCATGTGTGCTGATTGGGTGCTGCATTCATATCCAGTACAGGCAACCATGCCCTGGCATTCCATAATGTGTACTGGTTTTGTCGCGACCAAACCCGGCTCATCCCACACTCTGATCTGGTGTTCGGATTTGCCAGTGGGTGATATGGACTGATTCAGCCTGGTCTGCTCCTGACCCATGCTGAATGTGTGCCAGTGGGAAACTTCCCATGGCCTATTCTGGACTGTTTCCTATCATGCTTCTTGCGCTTACCTGCAGGAACTGTGTCCTGCCAGAGGAGTTGCCCAGGCTCCTCCATCAGAACCCCTCCCAATGGCAGGTTTTGCGCATGCCAGGGGGTCCTTGAGCCAACCCAACTCAGTTCACGTCCTGTCCTAGCAGGGACAGTGGCTTTTCCTGGCTGGCTTTCACCCCATTCTGGTTCTTGTTGTTGGAAGTTTCAGCCCGGCCATGGCTCGTCCATACCCACATACAGTTCACGCATGGCTCAGTAGGGGGTTGAGACCCAGCCTAGTCAGTCCCACATCTACCCCCTGGTTCTCCATGACACCAGATGGTGTTGGGGTCTGAACTGGCCTGGTGCATCCAATCCCAGCCCACACTAGTGCCTCGGGTGACTGCAACTGTTTCCTAGATAGAACGCAGCTCCAATTCTAGCACATACGCCCCTTGGTGGGAACCTCAACCTAGTTAGGGTGTCCCATTACCTCCCCGATTGGGCTTGTTCATAGCTGTAAATCATGCACCTGCCCGTGGTTGTTCTGAGGACCAGTAGGTGCAAGAGCCTAGCTCAGTATGACCTGTGTTCCATGCTGGTTTCCAGTTGTGCTTGTAAACAAAGGTTTGCTCAGTCCTGCCCAGTACATTACGTTCCATTACCAATTTACACATTTTGGAGCTACTATGCCTTGCTAGTCCGACCCCCAGATGTGGACGACGTGTTCACCAGCGAGAGCTATGACTCGCCAGGGGAGCTTCCCAAGTACCTCCACTTGATCCACTCCCAAACCCAGTTTACATACATGCCATTGGTTTTTAGGCCAGTACCCGGTGTACTCTGGCCTCCCATTTGGCCTTGTATGAGCTGGTGAATGGATTTAAGGAATTTGAATGTTTCCAAATTATGAATATCTGAATGTCAAAGCAACCAAGCAGGTTTAGAAAGGACTTGAATATTTGGGAAGGATTTTGTTTATGTATTCCCTACCTGTTGTTAACATAAATTAAGACATTTATAAAGATGCACGCAACAAAGTAAGATGCAATAAATTTAAAACATATTAGAAAATAACAGTAAGGAAAAACAAGGTCAGGAAAATAAGACGGAGGCAAGGATGAGGCTAGTATCCCAAAGCAGATTCCATAGACACTAGATGACACATGTGGGCAAAAAACCTCTCCAGCCTCTACCCCATCATCTCTGAACACCTTTCAATGACCCACATCAGATCTGCAGATGCTGAAAAGGAATAGCACAATAGTCAGTCCTACACTAATACAGGTTTTCTTCACTTCTTCCCATAGAAAAGGATATACATTCAGTAGCAGCTAAGGTAAATACGGAAAATGAAGTGGTCTCAGACTTTTTCCTGTCCAGGTATCTCCTACCAGCAGACTGCCTTCTCCCATCCTCATAAGGGTTTGCAGATGAAGTTGATGAATCAAGTTGAGTCTTTCTCTACCACCACGGATCACAGTAACGCCAGTTACTTTACTTGTCAATGTCTTTGGAACTTATAGTGCATAAAACCAAAGGCAGTGTCCACTACTGTAACATTTATTCACATCATAAAACATCTTGAGGGTCATCTTGAATACTCACTAATTACACATTCCATGAAGAACACTGTCCAGTAGCTGTAGGACCTCAATCTCCCACTTTAGCCTTCTTTCTCTGCTATTAAGTGACCTGGATTGATGCTGCATTTTATTTATTTTTTGCTGTTGTTTCTGTCATGAGGTACATTCTCCCCAGGTCACAGAGCTTCACAATCAGCAATGCTGCCTTCTCTGCCAAATTAAGGAAGGTTACAGCTTTGTCCTCCCAAAAGAACACTCTCTCAAAAAACCCAGGAGCCAACAAGGTCCTCTTTGTTCGGCTGCACGACATTTACCCTATTTCAGCCCTCACAAGCCTGGCTCTCACCAGGCTGTTGGTGGCCCTCTCCACTCCAAGAATGACTTTGAGGAGTGGATGCAGTTTTCCATCAAAGATCACACTCTTTTACTATTTAAAATCTGATAACTACTGCTCCCTTCTGAGGGGACTTTAGCACCAACCCATTTTTACTGTCATGACCAGAATTGCCAGGGAGGCTCTGTAGGGAAGGCAAACTTCCAGGTGCGTTTGCAGACTTCACTGACTAGCTCACAGAATCTTGTCTCCATAGGTAATGTTCTTCAGTGGAATCACAACTTGGATTTGAGGCACTTGTCAAATCACTTCAATGCATTTGCCAGATGTCATGCAAACCCAAGCCCATCTGTGGAGGGATCTGAGACTTCCATTGGATCCTCATACCTACATATGCACATAATTCTATAGATTTACCTAGAAGGTCTTTTTACAGCACCTTCCAATAACATCAACTAAAGCCTTTTTCTTTCCTAAACACTTTTCACTGAGGCCATAACACTGATTTTGTCTAAACTCGTTTTATCTCCATCTTGAAGCCCCTTGTTGAGGAGCTGGGAAGGGTTTCAACACATCAAGATTTTATGAGATAATTAAATGAATAGAAGTTTACAAATGGAGTGCTACTGTGTTCTGCCTCTGTATGTGTGTGACCATGTGTTAGTTACTTGAATTATATATATATTCTTTCTTTGAACTGTGAAACATCTGTAACAACAGAATATAAGACCATATTGAAGATAATTGTTATTCACGATTAGTTATACAAGAATAATTTATGCTAACATATCCTGTTTTATTCTGCATTCTATAATTTCATGATCTTGTTTCGCAACTAACAAGGCAACATTCAACATTTGCCAGTGTGTTCACTCTGTTTTATTTCACCACGATTTTTACCCATGCTTTAAACATCAACTATGGCAATAACATCTCAGAAAAATAATAAAAATATATTTTAACCCTTAATATTCAAAATAAGCTTTAAAAATATCATGGGACACAAACTGAATATATTTATAAAGGGGGTATGATCATATATATAGGTTTGCTTGTTCTGGATTTGATAAGTATTTCACAGACTGGAGAAAGAAAAGACATGAAGAGGTGTACTTCCTAGAAAATCCTTGGCATGTTCTCACAGGAAGGAGCCTGAACACCACCACTCTTCCTAAGGCAAGCCAAGGAAGAAAAACCTGTGCTACCTCCCTGAGTGGGTCTCAAGAGAGTAGTACCCGAGATCCCCTAACTCCACAGAGCACAGTGACAGTAGAGGGGAAGAGGAATCTAGGAATCTAGGAATCTTGCTTCTCAAGCATGTTAACAAGAAGCTGGATCAGAAACAGGGCAGCCAATACTCAAACCAGCACTCCAATATGGGATCCCAGTGTCATAACCAGCAGCTTAACCAGCTGTACCACAACCCTAGACCCAGGAAGATAAATCTTAAGCCACCAAATCTGAAAGGCCTAGAGATTTTTGGCACTGTTACATTTCTCAGTACACCATACAATGACATCTGAACAAGAGTTTGACTAGTTGTAGAAAAGGAGCCACTCAGGAGGTAGAGTCCCACTTCTCTGTTAGGCTAAAGGAATCACAGAAGACACTAATAAAAATTTGAAAAAGATACTTCTCATGTTGCTCTTTAAATATACATTTATTATTATTATTATTATTATGTGCAGTTACACACAGTGAGAATTCCAAGTTGCTAATTTATTCACTACAAATGCCCACAACAACCAGAGTTGGACCAGACCAAAGCCAGCAACCAAGAACTTGATATGAGTCTCTCACATGGTTGGTAGGGACCCACCTACTTGAGCCATCACCTGCTGCCTCTCAATATATGCATTAGCAAGAGACTGGAATTGGGAGAAGAGCTGAGACATCTTACACACTCCAATATGTGATGTGGGCTTCCCAAGTGGTGTCTTGACTGCTGTGCCAAATACCGGCCCCATGATCATCTTCTTATTGTGGGAAGTTACATTCAATTAATAATTTAACTTACGGATGTAATTTCCAGATTTTTCTAAACTAAAATAAGTTCATTAACCAGTGAATAATTCCTTTTAAGAAACACAAAATGCTTCAGTGCTGCTCTCATATATCAAAATGTTAAAAATATGCAAACACTACTGCGACACCCCAGCAGCTAACAGCACAGCCCTTTTGCCATGGAAATATGTCTGAACTCAATAGAAAGACACCAACTGGGATGCCAAACACGTCTCTGAGCTCTCCAAACTGACAGGGCAAATCCAGAGCACAGATTTATCTATGCAGGGAGTCAATGTGTCACTTTGTGCAGTTCTGCTTGTGGCCATAGACCACAGGCAGCTCCCACAATATCTTGCCTTCAGGATATAACAAGAAAAACAAGCTGGTATAGTCAAACTACACTGACACTCATTATTCCAACACCAGGAAAAGAAATATTAATCCAGCACAATCAAGTGTTTGAAAGAGCCCTAAGTGCAAAACTTGGGAATTTCACTTTCAAGAAAAGAAACAGAACATGTGCAGCCCCATATGAAACCCCTTGAAGGGAAATTTAAAAACAGCAAGTATAGGACTTGATACATCATGGTCCACAGAATGTGACACAGCATCATGAACCACCTCAAACAGCTTTTTGTAAAAGAAGGAACAGTGTGGAAGCCACCCATTAGCCACTACAATGAATCATTTATATCCTAGCATCATCACTGTCTTGGGAGTGAAAACATTTTTATAGTTCAATGAAGCATTCATTGGTTATACACCTTATACAAGTATGGGTTGTACTTATTTTGTGTGGAGCACTATATTAAACTCCAAAAGTGGTTTATCAAGTCATTCAATTAATTTTCTAGTGCTTGTCTTTCATTACTCAAATGCATGTGAACCTCATTCTACAATATATATGTTAAGTATGCCTACCTACCTAGACTATGCCTATATAACTTAGAACAGAGCAAAGAGTGGCAAATTTGGGGCTGTAGGCATTTGTTCAATTGTAACAGCATTTTCTGTCATGTATCATACACAAAACCATGTTGTCTGGTGCCCTCCACAAAAGTGATCACAAAACACTGCACATCTTCGGGAAAGAAGCAGCCCCTTTTGGTCTATGCTGGCACTAAGTATCTGTCCCATAGACTCATTACCCACTGGCACTAGGACTGAGCTAGTGTCTATTCTGTGTGTGTGTGTGTGTGTGTGTGTGTGTGCGCACGAACACATTTTGGCATTCCATTCTCTTCCTCTCCTCTCTTCATGTGTATTGGTGTGGATACAACACAGCACTTGTGATGAAATCAGTCAGAACACACCAGCAGCCTATGTGACCACTCAGCCAGACCTCAGACAGTCTTTCAAATGCAATCTGACCTTTTCCTCACCTTACTGGCGCCACATGAGTTACCAGCCCCAAATTTGGGAGTGTTGACTCCACTTGATGCTTCCCATTGTTTACAACTTCCCAGCCAAATTCTCAAGCTCTGTGAAGTTGTTTTCAACCAAGCAACTGAATGTAGTTTAGCAGGAAATATTGTATGACGTAGAGGAGATCTCCAAGATTGCACTGCCCTCTGCCAGAGCTGGACTAATTCTTTTTGAATTAAGCCACTTAAGGGTTCAGGCAGTTACTCAAACCAAAAATAAGTAAAGAAAAACAAATTGCCAATTCTACAGAAAAGTCAAAATGAAAGAGAATGTCTCAGTTCTCCTCTGCTACTGAGTTAAGGAAATGTCTTAGACCGAACTGGCTCTTTGATTAAAGACAACCACATAGCCAAGCACAATGTGTCAGTGGCTAAATCCTTGCCTTGCAAACACCGATCCCATATGGGTGCCAGTTCCTGCCCCAGCAGTTCCACTTCCCTTCAAGCCCCCACTTAGGCCTGAGAAAGCAGTAGAGGATGGCCCAAAGCCTTCGGAACCTGCACCCGCCTGGGAGATCAGGAAGGTAGAAGCTCCTCCTGGCTTTGAGTGTGCACAACTCCAGCCACAGAGGCCATTTGGGGAGTGAAGCTGCAGATGGAGGATCATTTTCTTTATCTCTCTTTCTCTCTGTAAATCTATCTTTCCAATAAAAATAGATCTTTTTTAAAAAGACAACTACAAAATAAACTTCATAAATAAGTAAATTAAAACTAAGTCTATGACAAGAAAAAAGAGACATTTATAATTAAAAGGCACCACTAGTGGCCAGTGATGTAGCAAATCAGGTTAAGCCACTGATTGAGATGTGGCATCCCAGATTACAATACTGATTCAAGTTCCAGCTGTTCTGCTTCTAATCCAGCTTGCTGCTACTGCATTTGAACAGTACAATATGGTGGCTAAGTGCCTGTGTTCTTGTTACCCGGGTGAAAAATGTAGACAAAGTTCCAGACCCCTGGCTTTGGTCTGGCCCTAATATCAACTGTTTTGACCATTTGGGGAGTGAACCAGTGAACAGAAGGTATCTACCTCTTTCTTTCCCTCTGTCATTCTGACCTTCAAAAAAGCAAAAATTTAAATCAACAACAAAAATCATGGGATTACACTCCAGTTTGCTCTATTTGCACTTTCTTAATTCATCCTAAAGATTATCACTTACTCCTCAGATGAAGTAATAATGGGACCTTAAATTTCCTTGAGTATCCATTGGCAATTGTAATCCCACTGAAGCCTAAACAAGGTGCTCTCCAAAATAGGCTTGTGGAGATCAGGGTCACCCTCATAGACAGTTCTGTTAGTGTCTTGTGGTTTAGTCATCAAAAAAAAGGTCATGGATCTTGAAGAATTTATTTGCAAGCTGTGATATAAGTTCACACAACTGGCCACAAAGTAATGAGTGTGACTACCCTGCCAACACTTGAGAATTACTGATGCTTTTCAGTGTCCAAGAGTGATAGGTAGAACTGGCACAACTTCAAGTAGAGGAAATATTCCATAAGGAAAGGAAGAATGCTAACATACAATGAAATAGAACTGAATTTTACTTAATCCTGGAGTTTACATGGTTCCTATCCTGCTGGGTCAATACTCACATGCTGATGATCATAGTTCTTAAAATATTTGAGAGGCAAAGAGATCGAGAAGTGGTGGGGGAAAGGCAGGGAGGGAGAGGGGAAAAGAGACACATTGAAAGAGAGACTTCTCATCCACTGACTCACTTCCCAAATGCCAGGGCGTATCCAAGCCAAAGCTGGGTGCCAGGAACTCAACCCAGGTATCCTGTGCAGGTGGCAGGCATTCAACTACTTGAATAATCATCTATTACCTCCTAGGGTCTGCATTAGTAGTAAGCTGAAGTCAGAACTGGACCTGGAGTTTGAATCCAGGAGCTATAGGATTCAGATACTACAGGTGTCATGTCTCAATCTCTAGGCCAAACTCCCATCTCAAATAGTTATACATTTGTGACTTGTATGATCACTAGCATGTAGTTATCTGCCCTAGAAAAACAGAAGTAAAAAAAATTCCAGGTCTAAGCAAAATTCAGTTGTGTTTCTTGTTAATGTTAGCATTCTTCCTTTCCTCTATGGCGTTGTTCTCGTCCATGCAATTGTGCCATGCCACCTTTATCATCAGACATTGTAAATCCTCTTGGTTTTTGTATTACTGGGATCTAGGTTTCATGATGCGATATACAGTAGCATATTAATGGCCAGTTTCAGGTGTGATGGCATAGCAAGTTAGGTCACCACCCATGATGCCAGCATCCCAAATGGTCACCATTTGAGTCCCAGCTGCTCCACTTCTTATCCCTTACCTAGGAAAATGGTTGAAGATGGCCCAGGTACTTGAGCCCTTGCCACCCAAGTGGGAGACCCACATGAATCTCCTGGTCCCATTTTCTGGCAGCTGGAGTAGTAAATAAGAAGAATATAAAAGCTCTTTTCTCTCTGTGCCCCTCCCTCTCTGTAATTCTCTCAAATAGACATTTTTACACACACACACACGTAATAAAAGAAAATCTAGCTTTTTTATATCTTACACATGCGGGTGATATCTTTTTTTCTACTATTTTTATTCTAACAACATTCTCCCCAGGTACAATAATCCGTGTGAAAGATGGCATGATTCATAGCATTCGTCACCTTTCACATCAAGATCTTACATTTAGCTTATGTGACCTTTGTTTACCTACTTATCCTGTCCACATACATATGCCTTATGTGGGTGTTTGCATTTGCGCTGAGACTGGAACAAAGGACGATGAGACAGGGGTGGCTGGGTCATCTGCAGCATGCCTTGTGTGTGAGTGAGCCTGGATGTGCCTGTTCAAGGAATGCTGTCCAGTCATTAATCATAAACACATTTGTTAGCTGAACACTGTTTTTCCCCTGACGTGTGTTAGGTCAAATACTTTCCATTCTAACATGAGCAATTAAGTTTTGAGTTATTTATACATCCCCATTTTACCTCATCTTATTGCAAAAGGTGAATTCCACGGAATGTAATTTGTGATTCAACACAATTGTATTATTTAAAGGCGCTCACAGGTAAAAGTGAAAACCGGAACTTGTTCTGTCTCTTTCTTGGATCATTTAAAATATAGGGGGAGGGGAATCAAGCAATAATCATTAATACGAGATCAAATTCAATAAAGTATTAATGAACTGAAATGTTCTGTGTAGACAGAAACCTTGTAATGATGCTCAAGTAGATTAAACAAGAGTAAGGGCATGTCCTCAATCAATCTGTTACTCATAACAATGCATTCCATAAACATTCTTTTGCTAACACAGTATCCATCTCCATTATCTCTTATCAGACAATTTTCATGTTCATATGAATTAAAATAAGCTTAGATCTGCTCTGCCTCAATAATTATAACACTTCAAGTTTTTGCTTATGCTATGATGAAACTTTTTATTGTCACCTGTGTGACCCTGAAATCTTTCTGACTTGAAATAATGGAGATACAAAATAGTTAGATCAGTGAAATACCAGATGGCAACTCAAGAACTTGGAAGTATCTCACTTTCAATTACAATGAGTATTTTATTCCTTGGACCTTTATTGTGGGCCCAACAATTCAGGATGACACATCCACCTTCGCCAGTGGTTTTTCAGCATAAAGCTGACCTAACCATTGCCAGCATAAAAACGCTTGTGCTGTTTTTCCTTCTCAACATAATCCGAGATTAGATGATATTGGAAGAACATAGTTATTGTTCTTCCAAGATTTTCAGATCATGGTGTATAGTTCTCCCGAAGTGTTTGTTCCCATCCATGGCTTTAGCTCAGAATACTTCCTGCAACCCAACGCCAAAAAAAAAAAAAAAAAAAAAAAAAAATGGAAGTTATTTAGGGCTGTAGAGACATATGGTCCACTTTCCATCACATCCTCAGTTTGACCTGTGGTCAATTTTGAAATTCAGCCTACTTTTAAAAAAGTCTTCAGTGATGAAGATGAAAGGGATAAATGTGGTGGAATAAAAAAAAGAATGAAAATGACTTTCCTTGGTGAGAGGAAACTATGTTCAAAGTTCCACAAAGGATTGTACAAAAACTACATGGATGACAACCACAAGATGTATATTTTCCTTGAGCATCAAATTGTGTTAAAGATATATTTCTTTTTCAAAGCTAAAATAAAGAAGCATACATAACAGTATTCTTTTCTGTACAATTCTATCAGTTTAACATGAAGTGAAGGATTTCTCAGAGTTCCCTTTTCCACTACTAGGAAATACTCAATCCATTGCTACTGTCAACAGTTTCAGAAATAGGTAACAAATAACATGGATCCTGGGACAGTGCTGTAGTGTAGTGAGTTAAGCTATGTCCTACATTGGGAAAACAGGGAAGATGGTCCATGTTCCTGGGCCCCTGCCACCCACATAAGAGACCCAGATGAAGTTTGTGGCTTTGGCCTGGTTCAGCCTCAGCTGTTGTGGCCATTTGGTGATGGAAAATATTTTTTTCTCTCTCTCTGTCTGTCTCTCCATAACTCTCTCTCCTGAAAATATGCATTCCAAATACATCAATAAACAGATTTTTTTTTAAAGCAGTAGGTCAAGTTAGCATGGATCACAAGCTGAGATACACACTTGTACATCCTTCCCCAAGTTTCTGAGTAACTAACCTCAGGAATCTTGCCCTGGATCAGACTGGAGAGTTTCATTGTCTTAGGCAGATGAGCTCCCAGTCTGAATTAGAGAAGTCCCCGGAGAAATACCAGTTTCCATTCTCCTTCATCATTGTTATGAATAGACAATAAAATTAATTCATGTTTGTTTTTAAAAACTCAAGGTTACAGGGCACTTTGCACTCACATGGGGGCCCCTAGCTTTCATCAAACCACTGTCAAGTGACAAAAGGTAACATAGTTGTTTTTAGGATGACAAAATACTGGGCCCTTGGAAATTGCAGACTATTTACTGTTGACCCACAGCAATTGTGGGAAGAATTTTGGAAGCTCTTCTGAGAAGTCCAGTATGGTAAGAATGGAAGGAGAAACCCACAATTTGAATAAAGGAAACCCAAGAGGGGTACAGTAAAGAAAGAAATTATGGGAGTTCCTCCTCTCCTATGACAGAGGCTGCAAATAGCCACCTTATGTAGTACTCATGAACAAGACCTCACACTTTGGTTGTTCAACAGCTTTGTTCTGCTCAACAGACAGGGGTACATAGTCTGCCTATTGTGGTGGTTTCTGTAGGGACAAGAATGAATTATGTCCACTACCTCTTCTCACATGACCTCACCAGTAAAGGAGGCCACAAATGTGTAATCCAAATGTTTTGGTAATCATTATTACCCTGCTGTCTGGACAGGATAAGGGCAGCTCACCCTTCCAGGTGCAACTTACAAATCAGCTCCTCAGCAAAATCTTCCCTGGCCTTACTCATAGGGCCAGGTCCCCAGGGCTTCTGTTCTGTATCTGTCACTGGAAGATGTACTGGTGTAAATATTTTCTAATGCTCATCTCCTTTATAGAGGGAACTGTTTTCCCAACACACAGGACAATGCCTGGTACTTATGAGGTGTTCGAAAGTAAGCTTGATGAATGAAGAAAGATGTATTATAAAGTTTGCATGGGGCACAAATGAGCATTTTGGGGTGTTCTGGAAAGTATAACCAATCTGAATCTTGACAGATGAGTAGATGTTAACCAGGCAAGAAAAGCAGGAACAGATGTGCACAAGTAGGAAAGCCATATGTGAAATCTCTGTGCAAGAAATGACTTGCACTGTGTAGGAAACTACAAGCCAGAGAGCACTGCTGAGACATGGGTTGTAAGGGAGGGAGTAGCAGAAGGTGAAGCCTAAGGGTGTGGAAGAGTTTGTATGTTATTCCAAAATTACCATTGCCTTCTTTTACGCACAATGAGGGAGCTTTGAAGAATTTTAAGTTGGGAAGTGATCTGATCAGACTGTCAACAGATCGTTCTATGAACAAAGCAGAAAAATAAAAACTCCGGTATTAACACAGGCATTAAAGACCTATGGTCACATCTCCAGCAGTATTCTGTATACGTTTTCTTTTTTTCTTGTATTCATTGTAGCATTTTTTTATCATTGTAGTATTTTTTAATATTTATCTTCTTATTTATTGGAAAGGAAGGGTTTAAAAATAGGAAGAAGGAAATCTACCCATTAGTTTACCCCTGAAATGACCACAACGGCCAAAGCTGGTCAGGAGTCAGGAGCTTATTCTTGGTCTACCATGGGCCATTATCCATTGCTTTCCCAGGTGAATTAGCAAGGAGAGCTGGATTAGAAGTGGAGCTGCTGGGACTTGAACTGGCTCCCAAATGAGATGCAAGTACTGCAGGTGGCAGCTTCACTTATTATGTCACAATGCCAGACTCTATAGTGACATTTGCTTTTAAAGGCTTAACAACTTTTAACATTTTGCCATATTCACTTCATATGTACATGTTACATATTTATATATATATATATTTCATTTTATATAAATGTTTTCTTGAAAACAGGATTGTAAATATTATATGTTATTAATGACAATAAAGTTAAGCAAGAAGGCTATATTGTCATGTAGATGGTATAATTCAGTGAAGACAACATTTACAACTATCCATATACCAAATTATATGATACCCACAAGTGTTTATACTTTCTGTATATTTTAGATATATAAAAGAAAGTATGTATTTGCCTTTCTGTTTGTCTTCCATTAATTTCAATCAAACAACCCAGATATATGATTTGAAATAAAAGATGACAGCTTCAGACATTAAAGGTCTTGTGTATACAACATGAGACCCCTGTCAACAAAACACTATGGAGAGAAGAAGCAGGTCTGTACTCAGTCCTTTTCTCTCTACCCCAAAACAGTCAGAATCTATCACATTGTATAAAGAGCATGCTTCCTGATTGAAATTTTTCTAACTCTAACCCTAACCCCAGAACTACACTCTAGGGGGTTCCACTACACCCTTTCTTCAGAGAGCAATGTGTAGGAATGACAGTGCCCATATTTAATCCTCGCACAGTTGTTCATCAGCAGTGTGACAAAGCCTCTTTGTGAGGTACCAACTCATAAAGCTTTATAAGGATTAAATGAGTTAATATTGATAAAGTGATTATCAAGATAGGCTTAAATCTAGTACCCTATGACCTTCTATACTCATGACTGGCTGTGTGCTAACATTAATTGATCATACCTTGGTGTAGACCATCTTGACATCCAGTTTCAGTGTCAGGCCAGATGGAGAACCCCATATTGATATCCTCATCTGACCTGGAAAGAACTAGAAACTCTCACCTTGGACAAGCTGTTGCGAAGCAAAACACAATGAACTGTTCCATATGGACTTTGCCAGGTTAACAGGGAACTGATAAATCTCAATTATAAAGAAAAAAAGCTGAACTTGCTACTATTTAAAAAGATAAATTTTACGTGCATAAGCTGATTGGGACAATGGATTGTGCCAGCATTAAGAACAGTCCTAATTACTCTACGAATGTCTAATAATACAGCAAACATGTTGGCCCTCAGAAATGCCCAAATAAAGAGAAAGTTGTGTGAAAAGATGCTTGAGGTTGAATCACTTTCCACTGCTTCAAAATTTAGATGTCAATGTGGATAAGAGTTGTATTCATCAAGTAGTTTTGAGATCGTGTTGGTGACAAGTAACACATATATAGACATTTTCTTATTTTACAGAGTGTTTTTAATGTACCATCCCATTTGCTGCTTTCAAGGGTAGTGAGAAATATGAGTTTTTATCTTCTTTTACAAATAAAACATAGGCTTAAACATGTCCTTGTGCCAAACCCCTGCCTCCAGTGAACTTCCATCTTGGAACACCCCTCTGAGTTTGGGGAAAATTCTGTCAGTACCTTCCCACCATTCCATAGTTATGGTTATAAGCAACTTCCACAGATACTCAGAGCCAAGTTTAGGTCACATGGTACCAAACAATGCAATTCCTGCTCTCAAGGATAGAGGAAGACTGAAATTTCTTTTCACAGCATGCATAGCATTTCCACCCAAGATGTTTACTGTCCAAAGCACTGCCTTACCTTGACTGCTGAAGCAGCTGTATGTGGTGCTCTGTGGCTCTAGAGAACAAGCTGTGACCTTCTTGGTGCCCCTATTAAAAAAAACTTTTAACCCCAAGAACCAAAGCATGCAGTTTGAGAGCAGATGCCTAAAAGCCACATGTCGCTTCGTACATGTGCTGCTGTGATGGCATAAGACAAAGCCTTGCCAGAGTTGTTTGGACCTTTGGAGTATGAACACTTCCCGGCTGAAGCACACAGCTTCTCTGCAGTAAATAAAGGAAGTCTGGAGAGGCAGAAGAGACAAGTGTTCCTGGAAGCAATGGGTAAGATCCTAACATAGGTCATTTTAAAAACACCTTTAGAAGAAAGCACACAAGAGAAAACATCGATCACTGGTGTGAGATTTGTCCTGATAATGTGTGACATAAAGCCACCGTCCTCCCACACTCCCTGCCTTTCCCTTTGATTATCATGTTGCAAGAATCCATCCCATCACCAAAATCACTCCAGTGCATGTTGTGCTCACTTAGGTGGTAACATTTAGAATTTTATATGCCACTTCCATGAAGCTGCCCTGTTACCTGTACATCTGCGTGGCTTATAAGCCCTGGTGGAACATAAATGATACCCATTTAGTTGGCATAACATAGATGCCTATAGAGATATTCCCATCCTGCCTTGAAAATGAAATCCCCCTTGTGTATGTGTTCTACCATGCGAGCCCAAGTTAGAAATTGCTAGAGGCTGTTGTGTTATAGCACACCTTCATGTATCTTCTAATTGTTGTCACTTTCTGGCCCTGAACAATTCTAGACTGCCACAAATTTTTGTTGCTGTGGAAACATTCTATTAACACAGAGTCCAAAAAAAAAAAGTTGGAAAACAACAATTTGGATAAATTTTTAAATTTAGCAAAAAAAAAAAAAAAAAAACATTCTGCATTAAATTGGCAAGAAATAGTTTTAAAATAGAAAAAGAAGGAAAGTATTACAGGCTGCAGCATATTTCTTTGAATCTCATCAAGCTATCACTGATACAGCAGGGAAACAGCCCCCTTCAGCTGCTGGTGAAAAGCTTTTCTGTTTAGCAAACTCGCAATCTGTAATTAGCTCACATTGCTTTCAATCTTTGGCAGCAGTCACAAACAGACCATTTCAAACTCGAAGAACTTAATAAAGTTGGTAGAATGTGAGTGAGTGAGCACATAGCTGTTGGTGGGGACATTTCCTTTTATCTACTACTTGTAGAATTTCCTGTCCTTTTTATGTGCTCAGAGTAGTCAAAGAACCAAGAATAGGACTCAGCAGCAGGCTCTGAACTACAACTATCTTTTTGAAGAATACTTGTCAAAATAAAAGATGTAAAATCAGAACCGTTCTTAGCACAGATGAAAATCCTATTTAATATTCTACACAAGAGTATTCCTCAAAGTTCTCTTGTCTCTCCAAAAGCACATGTAAGGCTATTACATCATGAAATAGAGTGCCAACAATGCCCTAATGCTGTATCTAATCTCTTAACCTCAGGAAACTTCAGGGCATATGAGCTTAATCAAGCCTCACCAAGCTCCATCAGGGAGTAATATTTTTAAAAGTAAATATAAAAGAAATATATTGAGGGGGGAATAAAGGAGCCCCACAAGAAACTTACTGCAGTATTCCAGAAGAAAAATGGAAACAAGGCATGCTTCAGTTAGGATTGCTTGCTTTCAAGCAACATAGACAAAACAGAAGTTCAAAAGAGCTGGCGATTTTGCAAGAGCTCTCACTAGAAGGGTTTTCTGGGCTCACTTGCAAGGCAGCAGGCCGAAGAGGAAGGCATATGAACTTGTATAGTCAAAAGCTCCATTAGGCCAGGGACATGGAAGGAGACTGGGTAGTAGTAACAGCCATCATGTTGGAATGTTTGTGCAGCCATCCTGCAAGGAGTGGCCTTCAATCATCCACGCCATCTTTCTTTCTTTTTTTTAAAAAAAAGATTTATTTATTTTTATTGGAAAGCCAGCTATACGGAGAGACAGAGAGGAAGATCTTCCGTCTGATGGTTCACTCCCCAAGTGAGCGCAACGGCTGGAGCTGAGCCAATCCAAAGCCAGAAGCCAGGAACTCTTCTGGGTCTCCCATGTGGGTGCAGGGTCCCAAGGCTTTGGGCTGTCCTCAACTGCTTTCCCAGGCCATAAGCAGGGAGCTGGACGGGAAGTGGGGCCGCCGGGATTAGAACCACCGACCATATGGGATCCTGGCACGTGCAAAGTGAGGACTTTAACCACTATGCTATCACACCAGGCCCCATGCCATCTTTCAATCCCTCACTCAAATTCAGACACCCTAGAGCATCTTTGTGAACAATTTCCTTTTTTTTTTTTTTTTTTGAGAAGGAAATAGAGAATAAGACAGGAAACTCTCATCTACTTGGTCATTTCCCAAATACTCACAAAGATAAGGCAATTCAATCCAGGTCTCCCATACAGGTAACAAGGGCTCAAGCCAAGAAAACTTGCTATTTTCCAAGATATGCATCAGCAGGAAGCTAAAAGTAGAAGCAGAACTTGTACTTGAATCCAGGCACTCCAACATGAGATTTCGGCATACCAACTGTCATCTCAACTAGCAAGCCAAATACCCAGCCCGACTTGGCCCACACAACAGCTATTTAGTTTGAGAAATAAACAAGAAGAGAAAGGATTTATAGACTGTGTAGTGAAAGGCAGACTCCTGCAATTACTTCTCAATAAGAGAACATCCAATGAGCAAGATTTATCTCCAGAGAAGATAAGGGTACTAACAACAAGGTAGAACAGGCCCTAGATAACCAAAAGAAAGACCAATGCTCATAAAACACTGGCAATATGTTTGAAGAGTAGAGAATGGTGTTTGAAATGCTGTATACAACAAACACTTAAGGAAAGTCTACTGGTACAGGGCAGTGGGGATGGGGTTATCAGACATATAAGAAGCATAATACATTGACTTGGATATTAACAGATTCAAAGAAAATGCAGATAAGTGGCAACACTAAGTCACATACATGAAAGCAGTTAAATTTTTTGAAAATTTAAGTTGCAAAACTTAAAAAAAATGAAGGAGGAAGAGGGTAGGTGGGGGACACGGACAGGAAGAAGCATGGAGTGGTATCACTACATTCTTAATTCTGTACTTTAAAATATGTGAAATTTACTTGCTTTTTTAAAAAATACTTACAAAAAGTTTCTGGAAAGGAAATTTTAAAAACTGAATGTCAGTTTCAGCTTTTTAAATTCTTGCTTAATTAAGTTCTTCAAAATACACAATTTCCATGAATGTTTTCTGGAGACCCCTCATATCATTTTCCAGAACGTGAAGTGGTTCAAATGATAAGGTCTATGAGATAAGATTTGGGGGCTGGATGGATTACTAAATCTAAAACAAAATAATTAGGCAATCATTCCAAAACTATAAACTTAAATAATACATAGACTTTAAATGTAGACTTTGGGAAGGAACTGTATTCTAGGCAAGAAGTAGCTACTCATGGAGGGATGCAATATACAAGGTGCATTTAAGAATCAACTTCTTCATAGCAGTCTAAGGAAGAGTTCATATTGCCATTCCTGACTGAAAATAAATAATAGTCAAAATACACCACAATGGAAAACTTTTCCCCTCTATTCCTAAATTGGCCTTAATAAAGCACTCAAAAGTTTCATTTCCAGACTTTGAAAAGGGAGATAAAAAAATATGGAATTTACAGAACTGAGGGATTGAGCCCAAATATGTCAATGGTAGTGCAAGAAAGAAGGCAGAGCTGAGAGAAATGAGTATTGGGCTCCACATCCTGACTCCTCGTCCTGGACAATGGCCACAAGAATGGAGCTAAATCCATTCAGCTCATCATTATTAGGTTGCCAAATACCCTGACTTACACCACACACCCCATTATCCTCCCTACTCTTCTTTGTTCACACCCTTCAGTAGCATTGCTTCTTACCAACTTGCAAAACAACATCCTAGGTAGAGGACCAGATCCAGGACAAGGAAAGAAACTACATCCTCCTGGAATCTGATTGACTTTGGCTTCAACTAGAAACAGGCATGATATGACCACCTTCCCATTCTAGACCTTACTAATCTTTCCTCTCAAGCTATGTAAACAGCATAGCAGTGAGCATTGTTTATGCTCATTACACTAATATCTATGTTCAGAATGCAAGCATTTCATGAATATCCTGATTGCAGCTCCTCTGAAATCGCAGAAGGGGATTTTCTGCATCATAGGTCCTTCTATTTTTAATTTTTTTGAAGAACATTTATTCTGTACATTTTTTTTCCATTTATATCAGCTGTGAGCAAAGGTAATAGTCTCCCCACATCCACACCAATATGTGCTGTCTTGCTTTTTGTGTCTGTGATAACGATCATCCTAGCACATACAAGGTGTCATTCCACTGCAGCATTTCTCTAATGAAAAGCAGGAAGGGACCACCCTAATGAACACTGAAAGGAATATAAACTATTATAGCCACTATAGAAGACAATGTGGAAATTCCTCAGAAATCTGAAAATAAATCTACCATATGACGCAGCCATCCCACACCTAGTAATATACTTAAAGGAAATGAAATTGACATATGAAAAATATCTGTAGCCCTATCATGTTTATAGCAGCTCAATTCACAGAAGCAAAGATAAGGAACATTGGCTACACACCTGTTAGCCATCAGTACATCTCCTTTACAGAAAGGTCTATTCAAATTCTTAGCTCATCTCTAAAGAAATTTTTAGGATTTTTTATTGAGTTGATCAGCAGTTAAATGTATTTTTAAATTATGGTGTATATATTGAAAACATTCAACCTAAGCAAACAAGGATATTAACTCTGCAGCTGCATAGATGGATATGGAGGACATGTTTATAGTGAAATAAGCCAGTCACAGAAAGACAAATACTGAATGAGTCTACTGATAATACGCATTTTTTTTTAAAGATTTATTTTTATTACAAAGTCAGATATACAGAGAGGAGGAGAGACAGAGAGGAAGATCTTCCGTCCGATGATTCACTCCCCAGTGAGCCGCAACGGGCCGGTGCGCGCCAATCCGAAGGCTGGGAACCAGGAAGCTCTTCCGGGTCTCCCATGAGAGTGCAGGGTCCCAATGCATTGGGCTGTCCTCGACTGCCTTCCCAGGCCACAAGCAGGGAGCTGGATGGGAAGTGGAGCTGCCCATATGGGATCCCGGGGCGTTCAAGGTGAGGACTTTAGCTGCTAGGCCACGCCACCGGGCCAATAATAGGCATTTAAAAGAGTCAGATTCACAGCATCAGAGTGGCCTCATGGTTTCCAGAAGCTAAAGGCAGGATAAATGGGGTAATTATTAGTCAGCAGCCTTGAAGTTTTAGTCAAGCAGGATGAATTAGCTCTGAAGATCAGCTGTACATAGCACCCACAGTCCACAGTTCAAGAGAGTAAATCTCATGTTAAGTGGTCTTACCACAATGAGACAGAACAATAAAACACTACATCACCAGCGCCCTGCTTAGCAGCATCAGCCAGGCTTCCTGAAGGCCCTAACCAGCAATTCAAGATGCTTTTCTTTCAAAACATCTGCACTCACCAGGAGGTAGCTGTCTATTGTTTTTCCCTCTCCTAATTCTGAGGTGTGGTACATCAAGCTCAGCACACTGCATCAGCAAACTGAGGCTACAGGGAGGCAGGGTGTGCAGCAACAACAAGCAGATGAGAGAAACAGACGATGGGCTTTTCGCATTTAAGGAGACTTAGTAATACAGGGTACATGTTTTTCCATCAGCGAGAGATAGGGCAGGTACCTTGCTTCTTTCACCACCTGATTTTTTTTTTTTAAAGATTTATTCATTTTTATTACAGCCAGATATACACAGAGGAGGAGAGACAGAGAGGAAGATCCTCCGTCCGATGATTCACTCCCCATGTGAGCCGCAACGGGCCGGTACGCGCCGATCCGAAGCCGGGAACCTGGAACCTCTTCCGGGTCTCCTACGCGGATGCAGTGTCCCAGTGCATTGGGCCGTCCTCGACTGCTTTCCCAGGCCACAAGCAGGGAGCTGGATGGGAAGTGGAGCTGCCGGGATTAGAACCGGCGCCCATATGGGATCCCGGGGCTTTCAAGGCGAGGACTTTAGCCGCTAGGCCATGCCGCCGGGCCCTCACCACCTGATTTTCACTAAGGATCATGTAACCTTAGCCACTTTTAAAACCTAAGCTCAAATATGTAGACAATGCTGGGTTATGTAAGTGCTTTCCATGTTTCTAACTGCTTACAAAATTAAGCAAGCTATTGCAGAGACTATGATATAGACCTCTTCCTCAATAAAGTCAGAAGAATGATAAAATGAACTGCATAAAATTTATTACTGAGACAGGCCTGGGACTCTGAAGACTCTTCAACAACTACTTGGTATGTTATTGTGAGAAACCATATAACTCTTCGACAAAAAAATTAAAGTAATATGAGTTTTGTACAAGTTACCACACAACTGCTACTAAATTCAATGTGTGTATGGCAATACATTGAATAGATAAATAAGTCATTTTATAACAAGGTGCTTCAAATATTCTCCAGACTCCATATTAGACTGGTCACCAAAAAATAGTCCCAATTATCATTCTTTTAAGATTCATTTCTCTATTTATTTAAAAGGCAATTATGTAGAGTGATTTAAAGAGGGGAAGAGAGAGAAAAAAGAAATATTCCATCCCTGGCCCACTCCTCAAGTGGCCATAACAGCCAGGACTAAACCAAATCAAAACCAGGAGCTTTTTCTGGGTCTCCCACATGGATCTATGGGCCCAAATACTTGAGCCATTTTCTTCTGCTTTACCAGACATCAGCAGGCAACCAGTTAGGAAGTGAAATGGAAAATGAACTGACACCCATATGGGATGCCAACATCACAACAGAAGCTTAATCCATCACACCAAAACACTTGTTGCAATTGTCACATTCTTTATGTCTCCCATTAAAAGGTGCAATCTATCTCCTTACTTGTTGAACCCAGGCTTACCAATATGACTGGGTTTTATAATAGAATGAAGAGAAAATGTTAGTATACTAGTTCTAAGCCTTCATTTCAAGGACCTTTCATATTTTTGGGAGCTCTTTCTCTAAAAATAATTCCCAGTTAGACTGTTGGATAATAAGAAGTACAACAGGGTTGGCTAATTGAAAATCCCAGCTCATCATCAGGACTCTGTTTTCTTTACCAGGCTCTGGAAATGATGTCCTAACAAGTCTCTAATTCTAGTATATTCCTGTCTTAGACAATCTTACCCACTATTGGCTTGGCCTGGAGATGGCACATGGCATGTTTTACCTAGTTCCTTTGGGGACCTTCACTGTCCAGAGAATTAGATCTAAGTACTTTATGTAACATCAAGACAAAACAAAATGAACAATATTGAATGCTGACTATCTGCCACTGAAAGGTGAATATGATAGAGAAATACAAGTCTACTAACTAGGACACTAGAAGCCTTCTTTAAACTGGTTCCACCTCAGCTCTGCAAATGAAATATCAACTCTGTTAAACATGAAACTTCTCCCTGGCATTTTCCCCCTTGTTACATCACTCCAAATCTTGCTACCCACAATGTCCTCTATACTTTTCATAGCTTCTATATTCTTTTCCCTCCATGTCCCAACTTAAGCCCTAACTCATGTGAAATTTGCCCTATTGTCTCTGTCCAATCTTCCTCTTCACTTTCTCTTGCCTCAATTCCTGAGCTATCAGCTAAAGTATCAACACAGTTTGGAGAACAGGGCCTCAGCTTACACTTGGCCATCAAACACACTTGGAGAACAGGGCCTTAGCTTATTCCTTCGCCACCTTCCAGCACACTGCAAGACCAGCATGTCTGAATGTGAACATAACACTAAATAAGATTTATGCAATTAAGCAACTCTTTCACAAGACTATGTAAAATGTTGTCTCTACTGTCCTTTCAACAATAATCTTGCACAGTTAATTCAGAGTCTATTTTATGAACAAAAATAGGCCTTCACCATCCCTTCCATGCCTCAAAAGGAAGCTAGATAAAAGAAAGGAGTGCTTTCTGACATGTAAATACCATTTACTGAACATTAACTTAAGCACAGGTACCACCCTGGATGTTTGATTTGTATTCTCATCTATTTATTTTTTTAAAGACTTATTTTTTATTGGAAAGTCAAATTTAGAGAGAAGAGAGACAGAGAGAATGATCTTCCATCCACTGGTTTACCCCTCAATGGCCACAACAGCCAGACCTGAGCCAATCTGAAGCCAGGAGCCAGGAGCTTCTTCCTGGTCTCCCATACAAGTGCAGGGTTCCAAGGCTTTAGATCATCCTCTACTGTTTTCCCAGTTCCTAAGCAAGGAGCTGAACAAGAAGTAGAGCAGCCGGGACATGAACCAGCTCCCATATGGGATCCCAGTGTTTGCAAGAGGAGGATTAGCCAAGGGAGCCATCATGCCAGGCCCTGTATTATCTCATTTAAATTGTGATTAAAATATGAGTACATATTAAATCATATGTATGGTGTAGTGCATATTATTACCTCTGCTCTACAGTAAAGGAAACATACTAGCATGAGTGGATATTTTATCAAAAATTCCTAAATTAGTGACAGAATGTGACCCCAGTTCTGTCTGAGATCTCTATACATGTTCTTGGTAAGCTATAATGTCCCTTACTGATCTAATTATTTTGCTCATAAGACATAGAGAACAGTCTGTTACCATTTTAGCACTGTCCCGTCAGTAGTCCTTATCTATTAGCCTAGATCACAATTCCACACTTTTCTTCTGCTTGCCTTCTATGGTAGGTAGAATAATGATTCACCCCAGGTGTGTCCACATCTTCATCCCCAGAACCGGTGGACACTTAACATTATTTGGTTTGGTGGCACTAACGCTAGAGAAAGAAGTAAGCTTGCTATCCATTGGATCTAGAGATAGAAGATAATGATGAGCTATCCAGAAAGGTCCCAATGTAATTAAAAGAAAGGAAGGACAAGAAAATCAGAGAAGAGAGGTGACTACAGAGAAGAGATCAGTGACGCAGGTGGGATCTCCAGCCACAGGACACTGGGAGCCTCTAGAACCATGAAAACACATGGAAACAGTCTCCCTAACACAGCCCAAGGGAATAGTTGAATTCCATCCCATAATCTCATTTCAGACATCAGACATGCAGAACATTAAAATAATAAATTTGTGTTGTTTTTAGACACTATTTTTATGGCAGTTTGTTACAGCAACACTGGGAAATGCACAGACCTATGCCATAATAATAGTGAGGGCCAGTTCACACCCTAATCATTTGTGGAGACTTTTCACAGCACATATACTGTGGTCTGCATGATGATAAGGAAATGTTTCGATTATACCCCTCTCTTAAAGGCATCAGAAATTGTTCACGTGATTAAACTGAACAAAGTCTTGAAGAGATACTCCAAATCGTTTAAGATGAAGAGTAAATGCATCTATTCTCCTGGGCCCACCCACCCTAGGGAACAATGCTTCAGGAAGCTTCCAAATAGGTGAGAATTCCTGTGGAACTAATGTATCCTTCCTAGTTTCCACATGATGTGCTCCTCCTCCCCATAAAATCAAGAACTGCCAATAACGGGCCAGCCAGCTGCTGGACTCACTCTCACGCAAACCACATACACAAATAGGAAGATGGGTTCCAAGACTGCAATTTCCTGGCCAGCAAGTGTCTTTAGTTTCACTTCAGTGGTTAACGATGTGTCACCCGGGTGCCTTAGTACAGTGCATTTCCAACCTTCAATTAAAAAACTATCATTTACGCTATATATTAACATCCAGAACAATAAACACAGTGGATCACAGTCATTAGAGACAACCATAATCCATGCCCTGCTGTGTATTGATGTCAAGCCTGCTGCGTGTGACATCTGAAATAAGCCCCAAGAAAGCACAGGTTTGCAAAGCCAAGACTACACCAAGGATATCCACCCCTGGCTATGTTCCATCAATCCAGTTCCATTTGCTAGCCTATCAGTGTCTTGGTCCAACTCCTGAGTTGGAACTCCTTTAAAAAATAAGAATAAAAAGTTCCTCATCTTTGACAGAAAGATGCCCAGGCCAACCTTCTCTCTTGCCAGGATTTTCAATTGACTAAATCTAGTGCACCTCCATTTTAATATCATAAAACAAATTCTGGGAAAGCTATGATTTAGAATGGAGTAAGGATGAAAGATACAAAAAACAACTTTAGAACAGAGTAGGTAATATATAGAAAAACCAGACAGCAAAAGAAAGTGGGAGCTCTGTGAAAAGTACATCCTTCCTTCTCCACAGGGCTCATGTATTTCACACACTGTAACACAACACAAGTGCATCTGCTGGGGGCGAGGGGAGATGGGGGCAACCACCTAGAATTCTGAGCTGAATTCTTGCTTCAAGGAGAGGCAGCACTGATGAGGAGTGAGGAGGACAGTACACAAGAGCCCCGAGGAGTTCACTGTCCATTGATAACTTGCTTAGAAGAGATGTGCTTGAGTCACAGAGGTGACAAAAAGATACTGTATGACGAGATGGAGCAGCGAGGACACAAAGGAAGGAGTTCTCCACAGTCTAGGGATCTCTGAAACCCAACATACCCATGGCTAGAATAAAAAGCAGGTCTTGTTTACTCCAAGAGCTGCAGGTACTACCAACTATCTCCCTGAATGAAATATCCTAAGTGAACCTTCCCTGGGGAGAGGATTTTCATATGCTTGATTGTCATATTCAATTTGCAACAGTTCTATTGGGAAGTGCTGTTATACCTAACCACTTCATACATGGTGTTTGCCCTCGGCTCAACCCATAAAGGCTGCCTCTGGCTGAGTCACCAACCCCTGGCCTGTTGTACAGCGGCAGAGTCCTTGAGATCTCAGGACACACTGCAAGAAAACTCAGAGTGGCATTCCTCAGAAGGAGGCTTATTAACACAGCAGGCAGGTGGATGCCTTGTGTGATCTTTAAAGTCAAAAGAAGTAGGTGACTTACTGCTTTTCTTCACGAACCGTGCCTTTGTCTCTCTCCATCAATCATTGTCCACTTTGCTTTGCTTTTGGTTCATGGTTCCTAATCATGCTTGAGTCTAAAAGCAGATCTGAAAGAATCTCAGCATTCACTATGATTCTCCTAGCACAGACTCCAGGGACTTTTGTGGGAACAACCACATCACAATGCAATCATTGGATGAAGGGTTCTTCAAGTTGCAACGTATATTTTCTGCTCTTGACACTCAGAAGCCTGATGGGGCCCAGGTGAAGAAAATGGACAGGATCTATGGTGGAGGCCCTGCCATGGAGTGTGCTCACTACACTTGTGCACAACTTGCATGTGTCATGGTACACTTACAAACCTGGTAGAGACTCATTCTTCAAACTGTTTGGGTTGCCTGTGCCTATTGACTTTCATTGTGCCTGGTTGCCACCTGCTGGAGCAGGCTGGAATTGACTGCTTGGACCCCAGAAGGCAGACACCTGGCCAGCACAGAGAGGTGTGAGAGATGGGCCTGTCAAGTTCTTCCATGGTGCTCATTCCAGAGGGAGCCACTGGCCTGGCCTTGACACACAGGAATCTGTTTCTTAATAGCCTGTTGGAGACTGAAGTCTAAAAATCCCTCTGGTAACCCTTCTCAGAGTTGAATCACCTCGCAGAAATATTTTTCCTATTTGTGATCTCAATGATGCTTCTGTTTCAGTTAATTTCCTACTGATCTGTTCTGATCAGGAATGAAAAGCAGCTGTTGCCAATTCTCCGGGTAAAAAAAAAATCTTTATAGGCCTGGAGGAAGATCAGTGGATGTGCCTCATTTCCCTGGAAAAGTCCCAAGTTTTAGTTTTCTTTAAATTGGCTTAATTTAGCCTTCTTTTGATCTTATTTATCACTTCTCTGGCTCTCCTCTGAAAGCTCTAAAATGCTCTACACATCCCCTAACTCGAGCGTATTATACTCCTGGGAAAGAACTTGCTAAAACCTGGTATGATGCAGCCACTACCTGGTGTGCTCCCTCAAAATGACCACTCCCTAGGCAAACATTTTCTGAGCACCCAGTACGTGTGGAGCACATAGGGAAGGCCCCTGTGAGGTATCAGGTGCATGACTCACAGGCTTTCTGAGAACAGGTAGGAGATAATGCTCCGATGCGTGCATCTGGATCACTGCAATGGTGTAAGACAGCAAAGGGCATCCAAGCCCCTGGCGGCCAGTGAAGTGGGAGAACACTTTCAACAAGGGCACATGAAGGGCTTCCTAGAGGCACTAGGGACTGAATTAATCTTTATAGGATGTGCAGAATTTGCCTGGAGCTAAAAAGAAGGAAGTACAGAGGGGAAACAATATTCCAGGCAGAGCTAAAAGTCTGAGCAGTCCCATAAACAATGCACAAAGAAATGGATATAAAGAGCTGGACATGGTATTTTAGTGAATCAAGGAGGAAGGAAAACAGACTGGGACAGACTGTTGGGGCCTTCCATACAAGAAGGAACCGTTGAAGAATCCAGGTATTGTGTTCACTTCTTGTAACTTCTTTTTGATGTTGTGGACTTGTGGACAACTTGTTTTTCACCACGC
Organism: Ochotona princeps; assembly: GCF_030435755.1. NCBI lineage: Eukaryota > Metazoa > Chordata > Mammalia > Lagomorpha > Ochotonidae > Ochotona > Ochotona princeps. Next base: position 39,171,432 of record NC_080837.1, read on the forward strand.
CGACCCTAAATCATTCTCAGCTGTTCTTCATGTCACTTTGTCCCCAGCTAGTATTGGCTCTTGGTGCTAATGTGTTTGCTCCAAGTTCCAGATTCATTTTTGCTGTTTCTCTATTTCTGAGAAATATGTCTGACCTTGGCATAATCCATGCCCATTCTCCCAAGTAACCTTTGACAGGATTAGTTCCAGCTGCCCAATTCTTCCCCGATGTCTCCTCATTTTTTTCCCTTGCTGCAGTGGATCTTGTATCTTTCCTCTTTGCCTTCCACAGATGCAGGAAGGCAGAACACTAGCAGAGATCCTAAAAAAGTTAGTTGCCTACTGTGGTCTCAGCAGTCTCAGTTTTAAATGTGAGCATGGTTACATACCTGACCTTGTGGGTTCTTAGTGTTTATTCCTTATCAGAAAATAACCACGCCTAGCCCTTGTCTACACACCTCCACCACATAGCCATTTCCAATGATTTTGTCATCCCTGGAATAATTTGCTTATGAAATTGGCTAATAATTAAGTTTTGAAACAAATTGGATCTATAAGGAAATCAATCAGTTCTGAGTTATTTGCTCCCAGCTGGGTTGAGGATAGAGCGAAAGATTGGCAGCAGGCCCAGCTTTCTCTCTTGCCACAGCACCTCTGCCTGGGGCATACATTCAAAGGATAAAATAATAGATTAGGAATCACAAAAATGAGTTGCAGGTGGCTCTCTCTGTTCTTGAAGCTGCCTAACCCCACTCTGCTCCACTCACTTATCCATCAAATTGGCCTTTCTTGATTCAGTCCCTGAACAAAGACTTTATTTACATATTATGTAGCTTTACCTGGAGCCAGTTACCTAGTAGGTCCCGACTTACAGTTAGAAGTCACACACAGCGGCTTCAAGTCACACACACAGATTCTCAATCTTACCATCAGTAGTAAGTGTCTTTACTGTCTATCTGGGAAGGATTATTAGATGAGTAGGGATAACAACCAACAAAGTAATAAGCATCTGATTTGATACCTGAACTAGCATAAAGAAAAACCTCATTGATCGTGAGAGGCATAACCAATGAGATAAGAGAGACAGACAGAAGTAGAGGATTACGGCGAGAAGTACAAGGTCATGACAAAGAATTACACCTTGTCTTACTTTTTCTGCATAGCTTTTATTACAGCTGTGGTGCTTCATAACATAATTTTTCAGATATTAACTAATCTTATGACTATGTAAAGTCCATTTCATGCATAAGAAAAGCAGAGTTTCAATTTTTAGTATTTTATTGATAGAGAAAGACACTGCCCTCTATTGGTTCTCTCAAATGCGAGTAATGGCTGGGGCAGAACCAGGTTGAAACCAATAACAAAGAATTCCATCCAGGTTTCTCACCAGGGTGAGAGGGATACAACTACTTGAACCATTACCAGTTGCCTCCAGGATATGCATCAGCAGGAAGCTGGAATGGAGGACACAGCTATACTGGAATTAGGCTCTCCAATATGGGATATTGGCATCCTACATGGCATCACAACCACTAGGCCAATGGACCACTCAAAACTGTTTTTAATACCTTATGTTGAGTGAACCTGATAACCATTTGAAAGTGACTTTTCAGGCCAGGCACAATGGCTCAATGGCTAAATCCTCACCTTACGAATGTCAGAACCCTATATGGGTGCCAGTTCATGTCCTGGTTACTCCACTTTCTATCCAGTTCCTTACTTATGACCTGGGAGGCAGTAAAGGATAGCCCAAAACCTTGAGAACCTGCATCGTGTGGGAGAGTAGGAAGAAATTTCTGGCTCCTAGCTTCAGACTGGCTCAGTTCCAGCCACTGTGGCCATCTGGGGAGTGAACCAGCAGATGGAAAATCTTTTTCTCTGTCACTTCTTCTTTCAATAAATCTGATCTGCCTTTCCAATAAAAATAGATAAATATTTTTAAAAAGGAAGAAACTTTTCTTGGCTTGAAGGAAAACCAAGTGTTTTCCCTCCTTGTGTTATGTAGATCTTAATAAAAAATTAACTTGAGCAGATTTCTACTAACAGCACTTTAAAAGCAGTGGAGATTTGCATTTTCATAAGTAATGCTGAATACTTCTGGTATGTCTGTTGACCATTTGTTTATACTAGAGAAGTATTTATTTTGACCATTGGTCCATTTTTTATTGAATTATCTGGTTGGTTTCTTTTGTCTATTCAGTTGTTTTAATCCCTTGGATATTCTGGATATTCCTTTATTGAGGATTTGTAAACATTTCCTCCTATTGGGCACTTATCTTTTCACTATGTTGATCGCTTCCTTTGCAGTGCCAAATCTGTTTAGCTTGATGTAATCCCATTTTCCTATTTTTGCTCTTATTATCTATGCTTCTAGGGTCCTATCGAAAAATTCACTTACCCAAATCAATGTCCTGAAGGATTTTCCTCCAAGTTTTGTCTAATGTTCTATAGCACATGGGGCAATCGCTTAGGTTGTTGCTTATTTCAGAACAGCTATGAGAGGACTGTGAGTGCTGTCATAGCGTCAATGCTGATACACATACTCATTACCCTGACTTGGGTGTTATATATTGCAGGCCAGTATCAAATATCACATACTCCAGAACCAAGAACAATTATGTGTCAATTAAAGTAAGATTTAAGCACCTGGCACCATAGCCTAGCAGCTAAAGTCCTCACCTTGCACGTGCCAGGATCCCACCGGTTCAGGGCGCTGGTTCTAATTCTGGCAGCCCTGCTTCCCATCCAGCTCCCTGCTTGTGGCCTGGGAAAGCAGTTGAGGATGGCCCAAAGAGTTGAGATCCTACACCTGCCTGGGAGATTCAAAAGAGGCTCCTGGCTTCTGATAGCTCAGCTCCAGCAGTTGGAGCCACTTGGGGAATGAATCAATGGACAGAAGATCTTCTTCCCTGTCTCTCCTCCTCTCTGTATATCTGGCTTTCCAATAAAAATAAAATAAATCTTTTTTTAAAATTTTAAATAACTTTTAAAACAGTTAAACAGAAACAAAAGGGGAAGCAACGTGCATCATTGTTTTCCTGGACCTTCCAAACTTTGGAAGCATGCCGGTTCTTAGCAATAACAGCACCAGGCTTCTCAGAGAGAATCACTTCTATTTCCAGCTCTGAGCTGTCATCCATAAGTATGGCCAAAGAAGATGCACCCAGCGGAAGGACAGTTACCTCAGTATAGAGAAAAGTAATAGCAGCTGGATAATCTAGAAGGAGCCTGAAGCGGTGACAACTGTCATCCGAATTGGTCACTGACTGCTTACTTCCAGAGATAGTGAATAAAAAACATACTGATGAGATAACTGTGACTCAAACACCATGGAAGACTTAAAATTTCTTCCATAAAGAAGAACGGTCTTGGAGTGCAAGCGAGGACCCACAGGAATGTGGAATTTATTCCTCCCTTTAAAAAAAATTCTGCAGATTCCTTTTAATATTCTGTGATTTAAGTGACTTTTACAAGAAGTTGGAGCAGATTCCAAGATCTCATCAAATTTTATGTCCTCTGTGCTTGACCCATGGTGGACCAGTTAAGTATTTCTTAGCTAACTAAGCAACACTAGTATTTGGACCACAGCATCCTCCATGTCTAGAGAAGAACCCTAGCTCAAACCTCACTTTCCCTGAAGCTTTCCTGGGTCACCTCAATGCAATATATTTCACGTGCAATGAAACCAATTAACTAGACTGCGCAATTGGTACTTCTGTTCTTAAATCATTAACAACACTGACAGCACCAAATTCTTCACCGGTATGGGAGAAGGAACCAGATTTCCCTGTTCCTTTAATTGTAGTCAGTAACTGTTTCCTTGCTACCGTTACTTAGGTCTTCAAAAAACTTTATGTACACTGCCATATCTGATTCACACAATAACGCTGCAAAGCAGACAGCAAGTGCTACAAGTGACAGAAACCAACTTAATAAAGCTTAATGAAGACTAGAAACTCAAAGCCAGTCTCCAGGTTTGCCCACAGAACTAAAAGAAGAATCCAGGGAAGATGTGGTAGTGTAAGAGACGAGCATGAGTAGCAACTTGATGTCTCAATCAGTTTCCACATTTACTCCTCTCCTTTCTCCAGCCCCTATTTATGCTTTTATTTGTTTGCATTCTCTCCTCTTTCCTGTGGTTTGCATGTAGAATGTGCATAAGACTACCCCATCCCATGTCAATGTATATAAACCCCAAGACTCAACAGGACCACACAATTCAAATGAGTAAGGACAATTTCTTCAAAAGAAACATAAGGGCTACACCTAAATAAAATCAGAAAGCAAAGCAAACAAAAATTTCCACTATTGCAGACTTCAGCTGCATTATCCTCTGAAGACACCCTATTCCTTAGCTCTAGCACGTTGCAGAGCTATTCTTCAGCCCATCCATGATTAAAAATCAAGTTTCCCAAGGTTCTCTCCTGTTTAATATACTATTTCAGTGCCTCACCTGACTTATCATTCATTGTAAGAGACAACAAAAGCAACAGTAAATAGAAATTAAAATTAATTAATTATGCCCTTCTCTAATCTCATATTTCTTCAATATTTAAGGCCACAAAAGAAAAATCAGCTTAAGATACCCCTCAATATGTACGGTGAAATGTAATATGGAAACTATTAAATAACAATTATATCAACAAAAACCTAAGAATTATCAAGATCTTAACATATGTTGGAAATCTGCATGTGCTAATTCAGTTACTGACTGCTCACAGCTACAGGGGAAGGTCCTATTATCCTTCATTACATGAAGGATAAAACTGAGGCGTGGAGAGGCTAAGTCATGGCTTAGATCCATAGACAACTGGTGGCAAGTCAAGCATTCCAGCTCCCAATTACTGGCAGGAGTGAATCTGGCTGCTCTTCACATGCTACGGGTGTCTGTAACAGAGCTCCCCAAGGACTGATTGCAATTCTATTGTGGTCATTACCAGACCTAGAAGTTTCTGCATGGCTTTCAAACTGCCTTTTCTGACTCAAACTTTTATTACAATACCACTCTAGTTACCTTTAAATGTGGAGACTGAAAAGTTTTTAAAGAGAGATACATTTATTATCTTATTTTTCGATTTCAACAAACTGAATCAAGTCATTTCTGAAGGGAACAGACTTCTTTCAGCTCACAATTTAGGAGTTTCATAGTCTAAGAGCAAGCAGCCCCACCAGTTCAGCATCTTCTCATTTTGTTCTTATTGGCAGAGTACAGAACATCAGATGGCAAAGGGAACACATGTCTTTCTATGTCTCTCCTTTAAAATCACCATGACTGCACCTTTGGGGCTCCACCCTAAACCCTGATCTAATCTATTCCCAAAGGCCTCTGAACACCATTACTGGTGTTTTAAGATTTTTGGAACCAAACCTCTGTAACATGGGACTTTCGTGGAACTAAGCTAATACTCAAATTATAACAACTGCTGACCAATGCATCAGAGATTCTTCTAGCACCTAGGAATAGATGTCTCCAAAAGAGCTAAGTCTATCCATTTTTATTCTTTTGCTCAAGTTAATTCCCTTTGCCAGAATCTTAAACCCCCTCTTAAATATCTCTCCCTGGCAAACCTTATTCATCTTAAGATCCCATAAAACACCTCCTTCTCTCTGCAGTTTTTCTTGGCTAATCCAGAAAATATATAATTCACTCCTCTACACAATATCATGAGCCAAGCACCTCTAACACAAACTTGTCTTTCTCACATATCTCCTGATAAGATTGAGAAGACCTCCAGCACATGGGTTTACGTCTAGTGCCTTGTTGCTGTCTAGGCCCAGCACAGAGCCTTGTACATAAGAAATATTCAACAAGTGCATGCTGAATAAATGGACAATTAATGAGAGTTGGAAAGCAACATAATATTTTTCACACCAGTGGTTGGAAGACCCAAAACTGGATTCCAAAGGGATGTCCAATTCTGACTCTTGTTGCTTAGAGGTACAACCAACACTGAAGTCCTAGGAAGGAAACCAGTGGTCTTGGAGGAGGATCAAAAGCAACAATCCATGCACAGTCTCTGGCGTTGTTATGTCTGAAATGCCAAAGCAAAAAAGAAAGAAAGGATAAACATAAGCTAAGCCATGTAACCACCAAGATGCTATAATCAAATAGTTTTGGGTACTACCTCTCAGTCCTCATTACAGGAGTCAAATTCTATCCACGGGTCAGAAGATGATCTGACCTGTCCTAAATAGGGGAGAATCCTAGTGGGTGTGTTTCCTCAGTGTGTGTGCATAAAAGCTAACTGCTTTTATGTTCCACTCAAGCATCTGGAACTGGATGCATCCCCTGTGGACAATGCAGTGGGTTTTTTTTTATTATTAATTTATTTGAAAGGCACAGCAATAGAGAGAAGGGAGAGACAGAAACAAAGAGGTCTCCCGTCTCTAAATGGCCACAACAATTGAAGTTCTACAGGCTGAAACCTAAAGCCAGGAATTCCATCTTCATCTCCCACATGGGCTTCAGATGACCAAGTACTTGGGCCATCTTCTGTTGCCTTCCCTGGGTGCATCAGCAGGAAGCTGAGTTGGAAATGGAGTATATGAGACTTGAACCACTGCTCTGTTATATGATGTAGGCATTGCAGCAGTGTCTTAACTCACTATACCACAGCACCTATCCCCATATTGCAGCTCTATACAAGTCACCACAATTTGTCAGTTACAAGTTTCAACATTGCCTATATCCAGGCACGCAAAAGCTATTATCCTTTCCAAAATGTGCTAGAAACCAATGTAGTTTCTCAAGAGATTATAAACAGAAATTATAGGATCATAACATTTTGATTTAAAAGATTCTTGGAAATGTAACATTGCCCTTCATCCTACTCAATGTAAAATATGATCTTAGATATCAGGTATCTGCAGGATTATACAGCTAAACAGAAATGTGATGCCATACCAAAAAATTTGCTTTTAATTAAAATTCATTTCTCAGTAAGAATAATGCATTATGATTGTCCAATTTAAAATTCTCTCAGGATATTTTCGAAGGTTCCCTGACTATTACTACTCCTATTAGATACAGTTCACCAGAGGATGCAGTCAATATTCATTTATAATGCTGTATTTCTAGTTAGCCTGCTGGAAAAGCTGGAGAACCAAAAATGTGAAAGAAATTTTTAAAAAATCAGAGATTTTGTGGCATCTTGAAGAAACAATCAACTTGGAGAGACAGAGAAATTTCTGAACTAAGAGAGAAGGATTACGTGATGAAGTAGAGCGGTGAACCCAGTCATTGGCAGGGGGTGTTAAATTCTATTCATCAGTATTTGCTACTCAAATGCAGGGGAAGAATGTGCTTGCTTCCTTAGTATTAGTTTAGCCATGTGACCTGCTTTAACCAAGGTTATAAGAGTTGGGGTAATACGTGTTATCCCCATGCAACAATGAATAGTTCTCCATTTTCCTGATTTTGAAATCATGAGAATCTAGTTTAGCTTTTAGGAGCTAGATTCCAATTTACAAAAAATAGCAGTCTTTTTGCCAGTCCCTGGTTGATGTGTAGTATGACCAGGAACTGTAAATTGCTATGTGAAGCTTCTGAGATTTATGCATAGAAATTTAGCATAGTATACCCTAAGCAGTTTAAAAGAGACTAGGGGCTCAAACAAAAGGTGATGTCTGTTAGTTCAAAGAGGGATAGCTTACAAGTTAAACTGAAAAATGTTAGATTTCAGCTTAACTACATACATGTAATTTACCCATATAAATAACATTCACATTCTGAGTTTATTTGGATAACTGAACAAATGATTGTGTAAAGTCAATGCAATGTCTCAAGTCAATCTTGTGACTCACAACAGAGAACAGGAGTTAAAAAGGCAAAGTACCTGCTACCAGGCAAAAAGCCCTTGGCCCTAAAAGAATCTAAAAAGAATCCACACATCCTCAGCTATAGTTGTCTTTAGTATTTCTATCCCACTTTCCCTCACATTTACATCTCCAGTGGCTTCTGATCGGCCTGAGGAGGCAATCCTGCTCACTCGTATGCATATACATGTGTGCTTGTGAGTGCTCAAAACATGCCCAGGTGTGCAGAAGGTACTTACTACATGCAGGATAAAAACTATTACATACTGTTATCTGAATTGATATTCTATTCTCTAAATGATCGGATTTCCAACTAGTAACATTAACACAGATCTGTGGGCAGGTACTGTGGCACAACAAATTAAGGCAATACTGGGGACACCAACAACCCATACCAGAATGCTCCATAAAGTCCTAGATATTCCACTCCTGGTCCAGCTCCATACTAACACACCTAGAAAGCAGTGGATGACAGCTCAAATACTTGAGTTCTGGCCACCCTTGTGGGAGACCAAATGAAGTTCCTGGATGTTGTAAGCACTTAGAGCATAACCTAGCAGATGGAAGATATTAGATATTCTCATTCTCTCTCCCATGCCACCACCAATTCTGTCATTCTGACTTTCAAACAAACAAATCTTTTTTTAAAAGACCTCCAGAAAAGGAGGGTTGGGGGAAAACCCTGTCCCACAAGACTGTATATTGGAAAATAATAAGAAAAGAAAGAGAAAAAAATCCACCCTCATCCCACCTTACAAAAATCCCTCTAATACTCAATGGTAGACTTAAGCTCATGCTGCAAGCATCCTACATCAGAAAATTATCTCACACCAGGAGCCAATGTTGTGGATGACATTAAAAAGAAGACAGTAAATGCCTTAACTCATTACTTCAATACTCTCCTCCAAAGAGCTTATGCAACTTATTACACAGGTTAAGCAAGACTTGAAGTTGCCAAATAAAATGTTTTAAATATGGGTTTCAAAGAACATATGTATCAGTATAATTCAGAATGCAAATCTGAAATGTGCCTCCAATAGATTCATTTTATGTTTTTTATTTCCATTGTCATTTCCTTTATGGCGAACACACTTAGCCCCGAGAGTCCCAGGGCTGGTAGTGAAAGCTGCATTGTCACTGGTGCAAACAGGGAGGAGGCTAAGTGATCTGCCTGCTCCAGCAGACACACACCCAGTCTGGGAGAACTGATACCAAGCCAGCCATGGGTTACGTTATTATAAACAGACCAACCTATGAAACTGACTCTTGACTCTTGGGTCCTTCTCATCAGCAGAGCCACCATCAGCCTTACATTATGTGTGTGTTTACTGTTTCACTAAATGGCCTTTTCAGGTCTTGTAGAGGCTATTTTGGTAGTGTCTTGCACACATACACAAATGCTTTGTCTAGGCTCTGTGTGAATTCAAGGTGCTTGAGGCCTGTAGAAGTTGACTGAATTTGAGAAAGAGAAGACAAAAAGAATCAAACAGGAAGATCTGACTTCAAATCTCTCTTCTCCCTTCCCCTACATTCATCATTCATTCTCATTCTCCACCTCTCTTTGCCTCTCTTTCTCCCTGTACCTTTCCCTTCCTCCCTCCTTCTTTGCCTCCTCCCAGCCCTTTCTCCCACACACAGTTAAGCTCTTCAGAACCTACTGAATTAGTTCAGGAATGAGAATTAGGAAAAAGTCTATGAAATTTGGAAAGGAGCCTCACACTCTATAGAATGGCCTCGCTTAATACTGCAGTCTCAAATTAGATAACCCTTAGAGAACATCACTGTCTACACAAATTATAATATAGCTATAAAAAATCTTGCCTGTAATAAGCAATTTTTCATGAAAACAACATTTCTCAATCTTTTTGGACATGGTGCTTGTACACTTTTTAAGTGGAAAGAAGACTTCAAATTATTCATACATTTTTAATCTTACAGGATGAGATTTCACTAGCAGGCTTGTCTTAGTGAAAGAAGCTGCTCTTTTACTTTACTCTTCAGAAGATTAACAGTTGATTTATGCAATGTTCACATTTCTAGGAAGGGTCTTTGGGCAGAGAAAATGAGCCAACCATTCTGTATTTTTCCTGGTAGCAAGACAAACTACACAAGAGTCCACACTGAAAAGAATTAAGATCAAATGTTAGGAAGTATGCTCTTACGACAAGTACACACTGAAATTTGTCTCCTGCAGTAAGGGACTGTAGAAAAGATCTTCCTAAAGCACATATAACTCAGAGGTTTTTAATCTAATCTTGTCCAGATGCAGTCTTGCCCAAAAGCAAGGGTATGTGTTAGATATCTCACCCCAAAGTCTTTAATAATCTTAGATCTGAACACAGATTAAAAAAAAAAAAACAGAGATCAAGACTCCGCAAAAAAGATATCACTTAAGTAGGAATACAAAGACCAATTCTTTTCCAGCCAGCAAAATATAGGGGTTTGGGTCAAGGAAAACACCAGGCCACTGGGACTGTGTGAGTTTTCTTACTCAACGTAGACAGCAAAAGACAGATGAAAAATATTTAATCAGGATTAAGCAAAGAAGACACATTCCAGTAAGTAGGAGAGGACAGAACAACAGCAGAGCGGTACCCGGAGTCTGACAGACACAGGAAAACAGTGGACACACAGTGTGGTGTTGCAGTGACTGATACTCCAGCCGCATTCAGCAAACAGCGATCTGAACTCCACCAGCAGCCAGAACTCCACCAGCAACCAGGTGGGAAGGGACTTTCACTGGGAGCTTGGGAGGTGAACCTAGACAAAGAACTGTCCATCCTGCTGGTCTATTTGATTTGACCAGGAGCAGAGACAGAGCAGCAGTTCACAGAGGGGTGGTACGACAGCAGGGTGAATTTCACAGCCCAGTCAGCCCCTAGAGTCGTATTGGGCACCATTTTGCTTAAAGAGGCAAAGGCAAGGGAAAGGACTGAGCATACACTGAGCTGGGAGTGAACTCATTTCTGACTCAGTGAACTGCAGAGATGTGGCATTCTATAGATTCCACCCAAGACAGTTCTGGGTAGCCCTCAGACCTGACAGACAGCAGATCAAGAACTCTAGTAGTGGTACATCAGGTGCCATTTTGTACACTGTGGCAAAAGCTTTAGGACTGCAGGGGACAACAGTGAACTGCGCATGTGCTGAGCTCCCAAGAACTCACTGAGTTCCATGGATTGCACTGGTCCCTCAGGAAAATAATACCGACTGTGGCATCGCATGGGTCAAAAGAGGCCCATGTGGCACCCAGACCTAACAGCCAACAGGTTCCAACAAGATCAGCACTACCAACAACCTAGCTATATAGGACACCTGGTATCTCCCCAATCCTGGGACCTACTCCAACAAGAAGTGGGAGAAAGGTTGCAGAGACAATGGTGCAGTCTCAGCATGGTATCACAGCAGGTGGAGACTGGTGAGCCAGGAGCTGGGGATACAGAGACCATGGTGGAAATCTAACATAAGAACCCAGATCTGGAACTCGCTGGAGAGCGTGGCACAAGTGACTGCAAACAAAGAGCCATGTACCAACCGCAATAAGTAAAATCAAACTGTAGACCTGTGAGTGACAGAGCTTAGAAACCTGCCCCAAGGAGAATCTGATAACCAGAAGTACAATGACCAAGAGCAAAAGAAGAGACAAAGGCACAATGACTATTACTGAAGATTCCCCTGCAAAGGAGCAAAACCCTATGCCAATCTCAGAGTTCACTCAAGAAGACATAGAGAAAATGAGGGATACAGAATTCAAAACATTTGTTACAAAACTTCTTATCAACAATGAGAAGCACATGAAGTAGGCATTCAAGGAATTTAAGAAATAGGTCACACAAGAAATGAATCAAATGAAAGCTGATATATCAAAAATGAAGAATACAGTGGAGCAAATTAAAAGTACAGTGGGGAGTCTCCAAAATGCAATGAAACAAGCAGAAGAAACAATCTCAAAATTAGAAGATATTTCCTGTCATCAGGGGGAAAAAAACAAAAAGCTGGAAGCAGAACTGGATCAGGTCAAAACAAGTATTCAAGAATTGAAAGACACTACTAAAAGACCAAATATAAGAGTTATGGGAGTTGCAGAAGGTGCAGAAAGAGAAGCTGGGTTTAAAAGTGTATTTACTGAAATAATAAGGGAAATTTTCCCTTTTTAGAGAAAGAATTGGGAAACAACATCCAGCAGGGGCACAGAACTCCCAACAGGATTGACCAAAAGCGATCTTCACGACGATACATGATCATCAAGCTCTCTTCAACTGAACAGAAGGAAAAGATCCTTAAATGTGCATGTGAAAAAAAATTCAACTGACATATAAAGGAATGCCAATTAAACTCATAGCAGAGCTCTCACAAGAAACTCTACAGGCCAGAAGAGAATGGAGTGACATATTCCAGATTCCAAAAGAAAAAAATTGTCGGCCCAGGATAACATACCCAGCAAAACTTTCCTTTGTCTTTGAAAATGAAATAAAATTCTTCCACAGTAAAGAAAAGTTAAAAGAATATGCCTCTTCCAAACCTGTCCTACAAATGATACTTAAAGATAGTCTCTTGACAGAGAAAAGAAATAGCACCCACACAAACCAAAGGCAAATGCGAAGAACATCCCAGTAAAATGACAACAGAAGACTAAACCAATGAACAACCCATTTCTAAAATGACAGGACCAAATTATCAACCATTCATATTAATCCTAAATGCAATCAAATGTCATAGATTAGTAGACTGGATTAAAAAACAAAACCCATCTATTTGTTGCCTCCAGAAGATACATCTCACCAACAAAGATCAGCGGAAACTATATCTCATGGACTTTGTTTTTTTGTTTGTTTGTTTCATCTCTTCAAAACACTTTCTTCTCATTAAACTCTTCAATGACTCATAGATCATACAGTAATATTTTCTGCAAGAAGGTTCTTGATTTTCTTTTTCATTTCTTCAGCGACACATTAGTCATGCAGTAGCATTTTACTTAACTTCATGGTGTTATTGATTTCTTTCTTCTTCCTGTTGTTGATTTTGTTTTGTGTTTTTTCATTTAAGGGGTTGTATAGTAACTGTGTAATAGAGACTATCATATCTAGCAGCATGTAATTTAACTTCATGGTGTTCTTAATTTCTTATTTTTCTTCTTGTTGATTTTGTTTTGTAGCTTTCTGTTTAATGGGATGTATAGTAACTGTGTAATGGAGACTATCATATTCAGATGTGAGGATACACTACAGTATGCATCTCCACTTCCAGACAAAGATAGACTCCCAATGAAACTGTTTACTATATCTCGACAATAGGATGCTGGACTCTCTGCCATTGTCCATGTCCGCAATGATGGACATATGACTGTTTATGAAGAACTATACTATAGTAATGATATAGGGGACCTCAGTGAGGGAGGAGGGAATTGAGCAAGGGATAAGGTAAATCCCAGGGTCTATGGAACTGTATCATAAAATGATGATATTAAAGAGAATTGCAATTTTTAAAACTTAAATAAATAAATTCATTAAATGCAGAAATTAAGAACAGCTAAAGTGGACCTGGTGCAGTAGCCTAGTGGCTGAAAGTTCTCACCTTGCATGCACCAGGATCCCATATGAGTGCCATTTTATGTCCTAAAGGCTCCACTTCCCTTCTAGCTCCCTGCCTATTGCCTAGGAAAGCAGTAGAGGATGGCCCAAAGCCCAGGGACGCTGCACCCATGTGGGAGATCAGGAAGAAGTTCCTGGCTTCTGACTGACATCTCCAGCTATTACAGCCATTTGGGGAGTGAATCAGCAAATGGAAGATCTTTCCCTCTCTGCTGCTCTCTATAAATCTACCTTTCCAGTAAAATTAAAATAAAGCTTAAAAAAAAAGAAAACAGCTAAAGTGGTAAACACGTTGTTGAATGAGAAAGTATGCAAGCACTAGTACCTAACAGAAGCAAGAATACAGAATATACTAGGAACGGAAAGAACAGAGTGAAGAAAATGTGAGATAATAGTATACAGAGACACACAATCAGATCAAGACATGTACTTGGAATTGGCACTGTCAGAACTGTCCCTTCTCCAGAATCTGCTGCCTTGTCCCCTTTAGCTCTTTAAGCAAAAGACAACATCACAGTGAAGATTTCTCTGGCCAAGAGAAAAAGAATGTTCCTTATCTCATCGTCCTTTTTATTTTCCTCCTAACACCCTATTATAGACAATGAAATAAATATTACATTCCATTTGTTTGCTGAATGCAGAAAGTAGAAAGTAAAGTAACTTCAGTAGAAAATAACTTCTACACAGGATTGAAATTTTCCTCAGTTTGAATCACTACCCAACAACAACTCAAAAGCTAATATTCAATAGATATTTTATGGAACTAATAAATGAGTGAATAAATTGTTAGTAGAAACTTAATTAATTGTGGAAATGAAAAATGCAGCAGAAATAAACAACACCTTCTCTACAGTTTAGTAAGTGGTAGGGTAAGTAGGAGGAAGAACAAAAAGTCACCATTTTTGCAGTATTTCAATTTCTTTTAAAACAGAACAAAGCATATCACAGAATAGGAAAAAATATTTACAAAGCACAGGTCACAAAAAAAAACCCACTTGTCTCTAGAATACACACTGAACTCTCAAAATGCAACACTAAGAAAACAGCCCACATTAAAGGTACAGACGTTTGCACAAATTTTGATAAGACACTCACTAAAGAAAATACTCAGAGAAGACACTTACCATTATTTGTCATTGGTGAAATGAAAATTAAGTCACAATACAACACCTATTAAAATAGCTAAAATGTCTTTTTTTAAGCATCATAGTATTAAATACTATTGAGGAAGGGTAATAACTGAAATACTTGCATGATCCTACTTCAACAATTTCATGGGGAAGTAGAATTGAAGGTGAACTTCTTTGGTTGTAAAAAGTTTCTGATAGTCAAGCTTATATTTTTCATAATACAAATTATCAGCGAACCTTTTGAAAACTCATGTACATTGTCATTAGGCATGCATAATGATACAGGCATCCTAATAATCAATTGGTAGTTCTTACAATGTAAAAGATAGGCTTATGATATAACATAAGGTTTCACTGATTTGTATTTATGCTAAAGTAATTAAAATTTGTTCACTCAAAATATACAGCCATTTATAGCAGCATTATTCCCAAGTACTAAATTCTGAGGAAAATATTCCCTTCAATGAGTAGCAGGAGCAGTACGTATATAAAATAGCATATCTTCATCAATATAAAGAAATAACCTATATACAAAATTGCATTATATAGTGTGAAAGAAGCTCATCTCCAAAATCAACTGTAGGATTTTATTTATTCGATATTCTGAATGAAGACAGTCAAACTATCAGTACAAAGAATATTCCAGGTACCTGCCAGCACACCTGTGGGTCAGGTCTAGGGGCAGGCTAGGCTCGACCAGTTTATAACATTCACTGGCAAATCTGAGAACCAGGATGGGTTGCAAGACTGGCCAGGTTGATCCACAACACCAGCCAGTTTACATTAGGGCCATGACTGGAGGCTGGTTGGGCCAGGCTAGGCTGCAGCATCCTCCAGTAAAAACTGGAACAGGTGGCAGACTGGACCAAACAAGACTGAAGCATTCATTGGTGGATGCCAAGGTGAGGTGAGCCATGCCAGTCTGGGGGTGGTGAGTGCCAGACCCATGAGTCCCAGAGGTGGGGGATCCTGCAGGGACCAGGTCGCATGGCCTGGGTCCCTGGGCCAGCCCACACCATGGTGACAGGTATCCATGAGCCTCAGGGGTGGAGAGTCCAGCAGAACCCAGATTGCCTGGCCCAGATCCCTATTCCAACAGGGCTCAGGTTGTCTAGCACAGGTCCCTGGGCCCACCTGTACAGTGGGTGCTGGGTTCGTGAGTCCCAGAAGCAGGGGATCTGGCTGGGCATCAGTCATCTGACCCAGGTCCCTGGACCTGCCTATGCAGTGGGTGCAAAGTCTGTGAGCCCCAGAGAAAAGGGGTCCTGCGGAGCCTGGGACACCCAACCAAAGCCCTGCAGAGCCCAGCTGTTGCATCAGTGCCAGGTCTGTGAGCCCCAGGAGTAGAGGGCTCTGCAGGGCTTTGGTTGAGTGTCCCAGGGTGCCAATGGCATTGGGGGAAGGTCACTGGCCACCCACGGGCATCTTGTGTTGACTTAGTGTATGGGCTTTTAGGAGTCTGGCAATGGCATAGTAAGGGGTGTGCAGGGGCCTGGGGTCTTACTCCAGGATTGGTTGTCTGACCATGGAGTTCATGTGTCAGCTGGGTCATCACCGTGGAGTTGATGGAGCAGTAGATGGTTGGCCCAGATACATATGGAGGCCCCCTTGGGGCCTGCAGAGGACATCTGGTACCACTACAGAGGAAGGAGGACAGAATAAATTGGACAACCACCACAACTAAACAATGACAGCAAATATCTGGGCAAATGGAGACTCTAAGGTCCACTATATCAACCAACGGACATTGGAAGGGGTTCCTCATCCTTGGGTCAGCAAGACCAACAGCATTTCAAAACTAGCAAAACCACTTAAGTAGAACCCTTGAGTATGTGCCACACTGGAAGCCCGGGGTTGTTCTCAGGAGGCTGTGTCCTATCCCTGGGTCCTAGGGCAGTCGGGAGGCTGGGCATGGCTTCTCCCCTTATCTTCCCTCTTCCCCCAGATACAAAAGAAATGGAAAATTTGGAAACAAGGATCTCGCCCACTTCTTCCTAACCCTCGATCCTTCCCATCCTGATCAACTATGTAATCACCAAAAAAGATTTTTTAGTTAAAAAAAATCCCAGAAGTATCCAGAGGTAGAAATAAGGTGGAATTTGACTACCAAAGAGCAGCACAAGGGAATTTAGCAGGAGAGCAGGTAATAAAACTTCTTTTTTCCTAGCAGTAGCCACATAAATTTTATTGTACAAGGGTCTTTACAAAGGGTATGGAAAATACACATCATGAAAAATATTGATTTCAAAAAAATCTTTGCAACAAATTAGGTTTACCCTTTGATTTAATTATCTATTTTTTATTCTTTGAAAGACAGAGAGACCAAGACTAAGAATTTTCATCCACTGGTTCACTTCCCACACGCCCACAATCACCAGGGCTGAGTCAGGTTGAAACCAAAGGTCTAGGACCCAGTCTGGGTCTCCCACATGGTTATCACGGAATCACTACTGGAGCCATCAACTTTTGCCTTTCAGGGTGCACACTAGAAAAAAGCTGAAATCAGGAGCAAGTCCCAATCCAAGTTCTTCAATATAGAATGCAAATGTTCCAAATATTGTCTTAACTACCAGGCCGATGGTCCACCCCTAAACTTTTCTACTTTTTCATAAATTTTCTGAAATATCCTCATCATCTGTTAATACTCATAACTATACAAAAATAATATTTTACTCTGCATAAATTTATGAATAAATTTAAATATATCTGAAGCAGATAACTATAAAGCACTGTAATTTAATCGATGACATAGAAATATTACGTTATTTTTCTCGATTATATCTAGAATGAGAACTTAAATTGTAGGTTTTATTCCCAATATTTTGAGAACTGCCACTTATTTATTAGCCAGGGCTGAATTGTGTTTATGGCCACAGTAGTACCAAGGATCTCTTGAAGTTTAAGATTTAACCTGTAATCTAATGATAAACATGTATGATTGGCATTAAACTCATATCCTAACATCAAAATGACAATAATTATCCCACTATTACTATTTTATACATGTTAAATTATTTTATTCATTGGAAAGTTAAAATCTGCATTTGGCATTTTCAATGGAGTCATTTTAATGAAATATAACTCTCTTCTCCTAAGTTATTTAATAAATTGAGATTTGATCTGACTTTACATGCTACATTATTTAGCTTTGATGAATGAGAAAATTAGGGAAGTGAATATAACTTGTAAATGTTGCATTAAAACCAAATGAGAACCCAGACTTCACAGTACATTTTACAAACTGTTGGCAGGTAAAGCAGAGAAAGTAGTGGGAAAATTGAGTCATCATATAGCACATAGTAATAAAGTGCAGACAAGCCAAATTCAAGGAGTCAGAATTTAATCTGACATTAAATCTGATTGTACAAGTGTATAAGATTTATAAGCATAGAGAGTTTATTTGTAACTTTATATCTGCACATACATATTTAAATAATACTATCCTAAAAACAGGTTGTGTCAATACTAATCATTCAGAAGGATGTGTTTCCTTCTAATATTTCAGAACCACTGCCCTGAGACAGTTTGTTCTACAAAGGAAAATCACAAAAGTAAAAGTCCTTCATGTCTTGGAAATTCAAGTTGTATTTTCTCTTCAAAATGCTGTGAGGCCAAGTGCTTTTAGCCTGGGCAGGCGAGCCAACTCCCAGTCAGGGCTGCTGTGGATGGAATGACAAGTTGTGGGAGTTCTTTTTCAGGCCACTGGGCTCCTGCAGAGCAGCAAGCAACCTGGCTCCACAGCTGAGCTGGCTCTTCCCCCTCATCCCCAGGGCCTCGCAGCAGAGTAGAACTTACTATTCTATTGCCTAGTCTATTTCCCCTAAGACTAATTTCCTTTCTGGTACAATTTATATGTACCCAACCTAAGATGAAGAATTTGAATCATATTTGTTAGATTCTAAAACATGTGTGTATATTAATGTATATATGTGTGTATGTATGTGTATATGTATATATGTATAACAGATATATCAATCTACTCACCCCCAAAATAAAAACATGCAGATATTTTTTATGTTGCTCCTCCCCACATACTTATTTTTCAACAAATATTTAACAAGTGCCTGCTTGGTTCTAGATGCAGCACCAACAGAGATCTGAAATCTTCAATTTCTCCCATTTTCTCGCTTCCTGGGACAGTAATTCAGTTACTCTCCTTAGTACCTGTCAATGTGTTCTGAACCCAGGATTCAGCTTGCCTGCTTCATGCCTTCATTTTTGTTATCACTGTGCCTGGCCATGCTTTGTTTCATTGTCCCATTGCTCCAGATGAAGTAACCAGGACCCTTTCAGTAACAAAATTATAACTTTAACTTCCCCAAAAAAGGGAGAGTTATTTCCAGTTCTCTTGAATAATACAAATGTTTTGTTTTGTAGCATGCCTCTCTTATTGCCCACTGAAAACAAGAACAATAAAAATTTTATGATTGTCTTTCATGATGCTTAATTGCAATGTACACTCCTAATTCTGAGTTGGAGACATTTCCAATTTATTCACACTGAATAAATATTTTGTATATACAGTGTTAATAACATAACAATACTTCCCTTTCTTACTCGCAAGCCTTTATTGCCTATGCTACTGATTTTGATGTGTTAATTCTAAATCCTTCAGTTTTGCCAAACTCTTGCTGAGCTCGAGTAATCTCTCCCTTTTTTTCAGTATTCTCTTAATGAAAGCTTTCAGTTCCCCTGTGTTCATACCATCTGCAAGCAGGCATGATTTGGCTTCTTCCTTTCCAATCTGTAACCCTTTGATTTATCTTATCTAATGGTTCTGGCTAAAACTTCCAGAACTATATTGAACAGTAATATTCAGAGTGACGACCTTTTCAGACATTGGATCTAATTGTAAATGCTTCTAGCTTTTTCCCTTTCCATACAATGCTGGCTATGGATTTGTCATATATACCTTGATTGTGTTTAATTCGTACTTCTATACACAATTTGCTTAAAATTTTTGTCACAAAAAGATGTTGTATTTTACCAAGTACTTGCTCTGCATCTATTTAGATATCATAGGGTTTTATGTTTCAGTTTGTTAATATGATGTATCATATTCATTGATCTGCATATGTTGAACCATTCTGCATAGCAGGGATAAATCCCACCAGGTACAGGTGAATGATCTTTCTGATGTATTGCTAGATCCAATCAGACAGTATTTTCTAGAGGGCTTTTGGTTTGTTTTTTTTTTTTTTTTTTCATCAATACTCATCAGGGATTTGGCTCCATAATTCTGTTTCTTTGTTGTATGTTTTTCTGGTTTTGGAATTAAGGTGATGCTGGCTTCAGGGAAGGAATTTGGAGGACTGCCTCGCTTCCAATTGCTTTGAATAGTTTGAGAAGAAATGGAATTAGATCTTCTTTAAAAGTTTGTTGGAATTCAGCCGTGATACCGTTAGGTCTGAACTTGTGGTATTAAATAGATTGCGTGTGATTAGAATAGGCAAGTCAGACATGTGGTAGACTAAAACAAGAAGAAAGGACTTAACAATGTTGAAAGAGAACATACAAGAAAATGGCCTAAATTGATAAATTCTGGCTGTGTTCTCCCAAGAGTCTCTGCAGGCAATTTCACTCAATTTATTTTGCATTAATAGAGTACCACTTGATAAATATTATGACAGGTGTGAAGAGAAAATATGAGCTATAACCAAGCTATATGAATTTATTTATCTATCCTTCAAATGCAATTATTCTTTAATTCCTTTTATTTTTGCCAAACTTAAAACTGCCTCTCATTTAAGCAAAACACTGAATACTATAGTTTCTTCACTGATTAATAGGTCGAGCAAAGTAGCCACCTAAAGTAACCAGTAAAAAGCCACTAAAAAGCAACCGGTAGGCAACAGTAGACATCTCTTTACAATATCTTATGACTTCTCTTCTGAAGGCTCAATAAGCTTTTGGTTTTCTCATTGCTGCTTTACAGAATTTAGACAGCATTTTTTTTAACCTACTGGAAATGAACAACACTGTTTCTAATCATGTTGGCATTCTTAAGCAACAAAAAAAGAGAAAAAAGTAAGAATATGCATCCTATAAAGAATTTGAATATACTATGGCAAAATGCATGACAAACTTTACCTAAAATTTCTTAGTTTCCTAAATTATCAAATGCTGCTTTTTCATACAGAGCAGAAAGTCCATTTCTCCATCAGTACCTTTTCATTTCAGCTAAACCTCAAAAGGGAAAAACAGCATCTATGTAGGGACATGGGATAAGAAATCCATCACTCCAAAAATGCATCCACCTCTGTAACTGACTCTTCAAACCTCTGTCATCAGTTTGACTATAGCCATAGTATATTTTGGCCCACTCAACTGGCTTCAGCTTAGCTCAGACTGACACATATGGAGGGGGCTGAATTTAACATTGAGAGAGACAATTTATGAGTACTTATAATCATAAACCACCTACATACAATTAATCCTGAAAACAAACTATGGATATCCTCTACTGCAATGTGAAAATCCCCCTCCTCCACACACTAGCTTTCCCAAGGCATGAGTGCCCTCAGCTTGGAGCCAAGGAATGAGAAGCCATTATTAACAGCCTGAAGCATTCCTTTGATTTTAGGTATACTGTGACCAAGATTTTCTCCCATGGCTCTTTCCACCTTTTGTCACAGAGATTTTTCACACAAAACTATAAAGAACTGAAAAACCTTGACCACATACCAGTTACAAAACAATGAAACTGCAACTGTGTGTGTCAGCATGCACATTTGTAAATCTGAGCTAGAGCCGGGGGGCAGGGGGTGGAAAACAGTGCGAATAGGAAATGCCATAGCAGAAAGCTACTGGGAATCAACTATAACTGGAATAAATGACTTTTCTTTCCTTCACCTATTCTGTTGTTTTAAGTTTCTTCTAATTTCAATTTTACAAATGCTTCATTGACATACTAACTATATGTCCTGACAACAGGACTCCTAGTAGATTTACTAAGATGGCATGATGGACCAGGATTGATTGGAAGACATCAGGCAAATAAACTAGGAAACAGAAAAGGAAAGGTAAGATTACAAAAGAAAAATGTGTGCTCCAGAAAAAAAAGGATGAAGCAATTGTACATGAGTGTGTGACATGTCATAACATGTATATAATATATACTTATCAAAATCAGGATTAATTAATGTTTCCCTCTGTCATTTCTTATTGGAGCCTTTGAGCTCCAGTAAAAGCGAGAATGGAGGGAAAAGATCCAGAGACACAGAAGATGTTTACCTGGAACAATTATTACTTCTGCCCCTCAGTTCCTACTTTCTCTCTTTCTGATTGAAAAGCATGTTTCAAGTATATGGAACAAACTTCTAACCAGCTATATTATGAGGTGCTGTTAGCTCATCCCCATGCCCACATGAAACACAAAAAAGGCAAGTTAACATCAGTGTTCTCCATATAATCAAACACAAGAAGATGAGTAGAGGGTGGGATTGCCTAGAAGCTGGGATTGGTCAGGGAAATAAATGTCCTCTGCAGCATTCACAGGCAACATGACCCTGCTATAACATTTCATCTCAGGTTTCTTGTTGCTAAAATAGTGACAGTGCAAGCTTGCTGTCCTGAAAGCCTTTTGTGATCATGCTTTGTAGCCAGAGAAAACCAATACAGCCAGGCATCTGGTTTCTTCTAGGGCCCACTGGCGAGGCACAGTTGTCTGAATGTAAGAGGGGATTGACAGCAAATTGGTTTGGAAGGGAGAACAAGAGTAAAAAGTGGATCTGCTGGCAGAATTTGTGGGTGAAATGTGGGCTCACCCCTATGAAACTGCAATCTCTGCTGGCTTGCCCAAGAATTGCAAATGGGGTCAGGCCTTACTGGGGATCTAAGGGGACACCCCAGATAGGTTGGGGTTCCCACTGGTGAGGATGAGAATAGGATTGAGAACAGCAGGCTTGGTTGGATGTGGCTACAGCCTGCACCAGCACAGTGTGCACTGGGACTATGGAAAGTCAGACTGGGCTAGACTCCAGCCCCCACTGGTACTCATGAGCCAGGCTGGGTGTAAAACATGCCAGACTAGGTCTTGAGTCCCACTAAACTATGTGAAAGCTGTGTCTGAGTGCAGACCAGGCATCACTGGGCTACAACAACCAACAATAAGAACCAGAATGGGTGTGGCTGGTTGAGGAAGGCTACTTATTCTTGCCAGGGCAGGAGGTGGACAAAGTCAACCTGGGCTAACGACCCACTGCTACTAGGAGGAGACTTGATGGAGGCATTTGGGAAACGCCTTCATTGAGATGCAGTCCCTGCAGGTGAACGGAAGAAGTAAGACAAGATGCAAACCAGACAACACCAGGTTACAGTACCCACTAGCATACATGTGGGTCAGGTCTGGGGACAGAGAGTCTGAGCCAGTACATAACACCCACTGGCACATCTGAGAACCAGGGCAGGGGACAGGAGGAGCAGGATCAGGTCTCAACACTAGCCAGTTCACATTAGGACCAGGTCAACAATCAGGCTGGGCTGGGATAGGCTGCAGCACCCACCATCAGGAGCTGGAACAGGGGACAGACTAGACCAGGCCAGGCTGTGCAGTAAGACTGCAGACATTGAAGTGATGAGGTGAGTCATGCCAGCCTGGACCAAATGGGTGCCGGATTCATGAGTCCCAGGGAGAGGGGATCTGACAGGGCTGAGGTAGCTTGGTTCAGGTCCTGGGGTCCACCTGTATGGTAGGGGCAATGTTCCTGAACCCCAGGGATGGGGAAACCGGTGGAGCTTGGGTCACCTGGCCCAGATCCTGGGGCCTGCCTTTTAGGTGGTTGCTGGGTTTATGAGCCCCAGGGGTGGGGGATCCGGTGATGCCTGGGACACCTGGACTGCGTCTTTGGATTTGCCTGCAAGACCATGTCCTACTTAGTGAAAAAGGCAGAAGAGTGACCCTAGGCCCTCTAACTGGACAACTACCCCAAACAGATGATAACAGCAAAAAATCTTGGTAAATGGAGCCAATGGACATTAGGAGGGTAACATCATCCTGAGATTGGTGAAACTGGCAGCATTTCAGAACTATCCAAACCACTTGGAAAGAACTCTTCAGAATATGCTCACATTGAGACTCAGCGTTGATATGAGTTGGCAGTTCCTCATCCCTGGGTACTGGGACATGTGGAAAGTCATGAGTGGTATTCTCCTTTCCCCAGAAACAAGAAGAAATAACAAATTTGGATGCAAAGAATTCACCCAATTTTCCCCAAACCTTGATCCTTCCCACCCTGATCCACCATGTAATCATTGTAAAAATTAAAATTTATTTAAAAAAAGTATAGAACTGGTTATGGTTATACTCCAAATCATAACAGGCCTGTAATATGACTCAACTATTGGGAACTGTCAGAGAAAGGCAGGGGAAGTCTGGTTGTCTCAGTTGTGCAAGAAGGAACAGAAGATCTTTCCTTAAACATTAAAGATCTGGGTAATTTAGAGACTTACAACTTTCAGTATCATCTTTGTTTACCCAGATATCCCCTCCTACACTGTCTCAGGAGTACATTCTTTTTCTACTCATGCCCTCATCTTGCCAAATGAAACAAAGTAGCAGTGCACATTTATGGATACATCAAACTTGTCTGATGAATTGATTTGTCCAAGTGGTTTCAGAGTTGAGAATCAATTCCATGTATATTTGAATCCTTGTACATGCAATTCCTATTCTATCAAGTCCTTAGAAATCTGTGTAACAGAGGAAAGATAAGTAGACATGTATTAGTCACAGGTGATCCTCAATATTTGCCCTGAAACTTTGGGAAAAATCGTCTTTAAAAACTGCTGTGGGCTGTATTTGCAAAAATATGTCAAAATACTAGTGGAGAAAATTGAATCAAAAAATTAATTGTGGCATAAAGTTTTTGAAATTCATGTACAGTTTTTCATAACATATAACCCATGAATTTTTTTCAAATGCTTGCATTTTTCCTGAAATGACAAAAAACATTTTTTAAAGGTTTCCAAAGAAGCTTTCTAACTTTTCACTCATGTCTAGAGTTGGGCCCTGAAGGCTGATCATTTGTTCTCTTTTCTGCTGATGCTCTGTAGGATGTCGAAAGTAGCCAGCCTGTGGAAGGAATTATGTAATCTAAAGCACCTAACAAAACAACTACAGCCACTGTCGCATGATCTCCCTGCACCTGCGCTGATCCCATGCAACTACTATTGAT
The DNA here is from genome assembly GCF_030435755.1 of Ochotona princeps. Taxonomy (NCBI): domain Eukaryota; kingdom Metazoa; phylum Chordata; class Mammalia; order Lagomorpha; family Ochotonidae; genus Ochotona; species Ochotona princeps. The sequence goes on from NC_080837.1 coordinate 39,196,122, forward strand.
AATTTGAGCAATAGGGATTCTACAAACATACCTACTTAATCCCTTTAAGATATCTGTATCTTATTCAAATATATGAGCAATGTAATCACAGAATCCCATATCGAGAATCTGTTTTCTAAAACAAAGCCAGGTTTCATTCACTAGGTAAATCAGGTTCCCTGCACCATGCAGATTACACACTCAAAAACAATAGTGAATGAGAGCTTAAAAAAGAATTTTTACAAGAGTGTAGACAAGGCTGTGTTAAACAAAGAAAGAAATGGTAAAGAATCTAGACCAGGAAGAGTAGAACATGAACACCACCCCAAAGCTTGAATTACAATGAGAGGAGTATTTGCTGAAATTTAGGAAGTAGTGAAGATATGAGGGAAGCCACTCAGTGAGATCTGTGGCTTTGGGCATGGAAGGAAATCCAGCCACTCAAAAACAGAGCTGACAAGAACACTGAGCACCCTGACATTTCTTCCCATGCACTCTCCACTCTCCTGCTGCTGATTCCCAACAGACAAACCTCAAAAGAAGCCAGAAGCAAAGGGAGGCAGCCAGCTGACAAAGCCTAAGGAAGTCTACTTCACAACACACAGGGCAGGATGAAGAAGGCGGGACAGCAGGTCTAGAGGGAAAACCAGAATTTCCATCGAGCTATTTTTAAGTCACTGGTATCATGAGCCAAATAAAACACCTTTACAGCAACAGGCAATCTGTCAATCCTCTCCTCCAACATAGTCATTGAGTGAGGGATGAATGAGGTATGAATGAGGTATAGTGCAACCAGAGACCCTAACCCTTAAGATCCTAATCTTTCCCTCTCTGGTTACCTGAACAGTAGGTAAATTACATGCCACCTCCTAAGGCTGAATACACATCTCTGTGTACGCCTTTCCCCCATTAAAGAGACTTCAGGGATATGGAAGATATGTGCTGTTAAGAGTCAGGCATACCTGGACCTAAGTCTTAGCCCTGACATTTACAACCTGTGTGACACTGGGCAAGTTACTTGGTCACTCTAAACTTTAGCTGCTCAGTGCTTGGAATAATAAGCACCCTAACAAAAGTGTTGTGCACAGTAAATGAAATAATGGAAAGTTCTTAACAGGGTTTTTCACACATGATAAATACTTTTTAAATGCTCCTTTTCCATTATTGCCCTTTTCTTGTGATGTTGTAGGCACCACTGAAAGCCTATTTGTAGCTCATTTTATGGGAAAATGCAATCCAAGTTCCAAAAAATCAGCTTATGAAACAAAAATCTTTTTAACACAACTTATTTTTGAGAAGGACTTATGTTTAGGTAAAACTGGCAAAAGCTGGCTCTTAAAGACTGATCTCATTTTAAGAAATTACATGGTCACTTCATTTGGGATAAAGTGAGTCCACTCTGTAAAAAATAAATGCATAATTATGGAAGAAAGCCCATGTAACAGGGAATTAGCCCCAAATCTATATACATACTCTAAGGAAAATGTCTTGCAATAATATACATAAAATAATTAATTGTGGTTCACTCTGGAAATTAGAGTTCTGACTATAGAAAAACTGACTCACTTCTCTCACAGAATATTTAAGTACTACTGAAATATTTTACAAAAAACATACAAATTCATTCTAATTTTTTGAAACCTTTAAATTCCTTTCACAGTTCAAGTGTAAGACAAGATGCCAGTATTATAGACTATACAAAATTAACTGGTATAAACAATAATAGTAAACTATAGAGAAGTGATATATACCAAACTAGTATGTTTCATTTACTGACCAAAAAAAATGAACATTTTAATGATTTAGCATATGATACTGTAAACTAATAGTTGCTAATCAGTCTACTACATTAAAATGTACAGGAAGATATATGTAGTTATTATTTATTTCTAACACCTAGTTTAATATATATTAAATGCTCAGTAAATATTTTACAAGGGGAAAGTTTGGTATGTTGAAAAAGTATAATTAAGTAAATCATTGAGAACACTTCAAAACTTCAATGAATCTCACTCTTCTCCTTAACACAGTGGGTAAGTGGGCAATGCTAGGAGTTCCCACATTAGCATTTTAATATACCCACAGGTACCTACATTTTTGGAGACTGATACAAGGTCTCCAATTCTTCATTTTGTCAAGTAAAGACTTTTTAAAAATCATCATCCACTGTCACTCTTACTTCATACGTTTAGGAATGAAGATCTGGCAGATGCTTTAAGGTACCACCTGAGACACTGATATTCCAGACTGAAGTCCCTGTGTTCCACTCTCAGTTCCACTCCTGATTCTAGCTTCTTACTAAATACACATGCTTGGAGACAGCCCTGGATGCCTCAAGTGCGTGGGTTTCTATCACCCATGTGGGAAACCCAGACTGACCTTTAGATGACTGGCTTCAGCAAGACCCAGCACCAGATACTGCACACATTAGAGGAATGAACCAGCAGGCAGGAGATCTGTTGTGCTGTGTGTTTTTCTACCTTTCAATTAAATACTGTAAAAATTATCTTAACACCAAAATATAAAAGAGGAATCTTTCAGAATAGTCTCTCCTAAGAAACAATTAGCAACCTTACATCAGTGCATACACACACACACACAAATGCACACAAAGCTTATGATAAATCTGATTAAGATTCAAAACAGATTTTTTAAAAAGATTTATTTTAATTTTATTGGAAAGTCAGATATACAGAGAGGAAGAGAGACAGAGATGAAGATCTTGCGTCTGATGATTCATTCCCCAAGTGGCCGCAATGGAGCTGTGCCAATCCGAAGCCAGAAGCCAGGAACCTCTTCCGGGTCTCCCAGGTGGGTACAGGGTCCCAACACCTTGGGCTGTCCTCAACTGCTTTCCCAGGCCACAAGCAGGGAGCTGGATGGGAAGCAGAGCTGCCGGGATTAGAACCAGCACCCATATGGGATCCTGGCACATACAAGGCAAGGACTTTAGCCTCTGGGCTATCATCCAGGTCCAAAGCAGAATTTCAATTAGAGAACTAAATGAGTTCAGAATTTTCTTCATGTCTAATATTTTGTAAATGCTTTTTAATTTTCCAATCAGAAAATATGCTTTGTGTAAAATGAATAAACAAAACACGCCAGATGTGTATGAAGTGGAAAACGAAAGCCCAACCCAAGCCCTCTCAACTTGCACTTCATAAGTTAACCACAATTAAAGTGGGTATAGTATCTTCTACATTCTTTCATGTGAAAATACAAATATACAAGCAAATAGCTTGTTTAGAGGAACAGAGCTTATTTTATACTGTTGATCAGTATGCAAAGTGAAGAGTTACATATGTAGTAATAGTCACCCAAATTTAACATCAATAACATCTATGGAAAAGGTGTGTTGGGTTCAATAATGAAGAATGTCTCCTTGCAATGTTTTCACACTAGTTGAGCAGCAGGCTTGACTAGAAAGTTTTTGTCTCAGTACGCAGCCCATTCCTTCTTGTCACACAAAAGATTGCCAGCAGGGCTACCAAAGAGGATAAAAAGCTGCACAGTCCCAAGAGAAAAATCAGCTGGATACTTGGAATGCAAATAAAAGGGGTCATCCTCTAAGGTGAATGAGAATCCAAGGGAACGAAGTCAGGGTCTTGAAGTATGCTAATTGTCACCATCAGAGCGCAACTATGCTTGGGACATGACCTTGGAAAGTAGAAGCAAATTCTGTCTCTGGAAGGTCATATCACGTCTGGATGCTCATATTATCTAAAAGCACATAGGAGAACTTCAAAGCCTCTGCAAAGACAGAGAAGTCCTCCAGGAGATTGGAGCTGTTGCTCCCAAACACCAGTTTATGTCAGCCTTTTTCCAGATAATAAAACGTGAAAGCAACAAAATCCCAAAATTTTTGATCCACCAGCTTCGTGCTCCAGCTTAAATTGCAAACACTGACCATATTTTCATAAGCAAACAAAGGCAATGGAAGGTGGAAGCAAACTGGCTCAAATCACGTACTAAATAGTTCTTACAGCTCTCACCACTTACTCAGATTTAGCAAACGATTACATAATCCCACTGAGTTGAGACAACTTTAAGGTATGCAGTCCATTCCTTCACCATTTAAATATTATGAATCTTGTTCATGCTCAATAAATTAGAAAAGAGAAAGGAGCTAGTCATTTGGTATGCATTTGGGCAAGTATATTTTCCCATCTGCAAGTAATTTCCTCATCCACAATTGGAATGGCAAATACGCTGGCCACATGACACTGTCACCATCTTACACATAGCATTTGTCCTTATGAGTTCATTGCATTTTAATCTGTTACTCAAATCATGAGTAACAGAAAAAAAAATAGCTAACATCGCATTCCCTGTGATCCTACTTGCCTTCTATGGTGAACCATGGAAATTCTTTCTAGTCTTTGACTTTCCATCACTCAGGAAATCCTTTAAATCATTTCTTTCCATCCTTTTTACAGGTGATTTATAAGCTCCCCAAATCTGCTTAGAATCAACTAGAGCAGTTCTTCAGGTTTGGGTTCTGAGGTTGGAAAGCAAAGAGCCATCTAAGCAAACATGTCAACTTCAGTAGCTACAGCACATAAAGGATAATTGGGTAGAGAGGATGGGAGTCACATGTTGAAAAGATCACTGACCCTGGATTAACCCAAGGTTCTAGCAAGCCACTGGATGACAGGTATCATGTCCCTACATGTATTTGTTGAATTTGGGAATACATTTCCTCAGTCAAGTATGATCATTTTATTGCCAAACTGTATGAGACAACATTAAGCATAGTTCTTTACGAAGTGATTGTGCAAAAACTTACATGTATTATAAATAAGTGTAGGAACAATTTGTTACTCATTTCTTAAACATGTCTAACCCAGAGACTTTTTGCTATGGTCAACCTTGTGGAACTGGTGTTTTATAGAACACAAGCCAGCATTCTAAAAGCAACTCCCTCAATTTATAGATGAGAAATTAGTCTTCCTCTGAGAGTTTATAATCATAATTGTAACAAGAATCCAGGTAGTTCAAAGACAAGATTTGTTTTTATTTTAATACCATAGGTCTTAACATAGCACCTAAAGACTAACAAGATATTAATTCCAACATATAGGTAAAAAAGATGCTCATTTTTTTTTTACCATGGGTCTTGAGCTATGATATAGCAGATTTTGCCATAGCACAAAATAACCTTGGAGGCACTTTCTCTGACAATTTCATAAACAAATTATTTTATAGAGAAGATAGAGAAAGAGGGATAGAGATAGAAAGACAAAGAGATCTTCTATTCACCAACCCACTCCTCCAAATGGCTGCAGTGGCCATGGCTGGACTAGGCCACAACCAGGAACCTAGACCTCCATCTGGGTTTCCAACGTGAATGACTATCAGGGACACATGTACTTTGAGTCATCTGCTGGTGCTTTCCTGGGCAGCTCAGCAAGGAGCTGAATCAGAAGTAGAGCAGACAGGACCTGGACAAGCCCTACAGTATGGGATGCTGGCATTAAACAGTCACTTAACTCGCTTCACCACAACAGCATTACTTTATAGATAGAGATACTATGATTTACAAAGCTATAAGACTTAGTTAAAAATCATAGAATACAGTTACGACTAGACCTAATTCAGCTGACACAGTTTCAAGTATGAAACAAATACACTGCAGCTACCAACTTCCAGGCTATATAAGACAGAAAATATGTTTATTGAAGATAAGGCCTTTGCTACTGGAAACTTATGAAAATCATTACTTTCAATTACTTTAGATCATTTCTAGATCACTCATAATACCCTATTCTGTGCATACAGTACTGCCAATAGTAATAATTTTTAGGGATTACTGATCCAACAAACCCCATAATGTTCATACAGAATTTTTTTAATAATTTAGATCCAGAGTTGGGTGAAGCCTCAGATATAGAATTCCTGGATATGGATGACCAACTCCATCTATATGTCTAACAATTCTTGAATTATCTAGAAGGTATAGGAGTTAGGGGTTGGAAAACAGTAAGGAGAATGAGAACGGTTAAAGCAAGCAAAAAAATTCTATGAAGTAAAGGAAAATTTCTCAGTCAAAATACTCAAAAGAAAGCCTAACTTCTTGCTAGAAATCAAGACGTCTGCTATTGCAGAGGCATCCAAGAATCCCATTGAGATCTTTTCCAAAATGCCCATGCTTGGGACTCATCCAAAGAGATTCCAACTCAACTGACCTGGCTTGAGGCCCAGGCACGGCAGTCTTCACACCCTCACAGGTATTTTCACTCTGTAGCCAGAGGTAAGGACCACTCCTTGAACCAAGAGAATCCAAGGAAGAGTCTCTTTACTTCTAGATCATTCAGCTTCTGTTACAGGCAAAATATCCCAGCCTAGAGCTTTTCCAGACATTTTTTCATGGCTGACACTTGTCTACAGCCTCACCCTCAGCATTGAGACAGAGCCAACAATTTTCAACTTCCTTCTGGGCTTCTCGCTGCCCTGGGCTAACTTATTGGCATCCGCCTCCCTCTTAGCACTTGTTATTAATCCAAAAAAACTGGGGAAGTTAAAGTGAACTGCTTCTATTTGTTTATGTGGCAACAAGCTCATGGTCCACACCGAAAAAATGTCCTTGGCCTTTGACAAAGCCGCCTTGGAGATGCCTCTATTTTAAATAGGCCACAAACTAGCAGGGAAGCCAGTACCCTCCAACAGGAGCCAATCTGCTCAAATAAACCCAAATTAACAAGGAGAGATGGGGTGATTCAAATGCAAGAGTGTTTTTGACATTTTTTGGTATCACTTAGCTTCACAGAAATGCAGAGCTTTTAAACAACAGTCTGGATGTGACTATAGGGAATAGGTCACCAGGAGACTGATTTGTGTGACTGGTATATTTCCAATTTTCTGGAATTCTGACATACAGTGATGAGGCCCTGGAGTATACAAGAGAATTAATGGTTTATGACATTCATTTTTTAAAAATTTTATTATTGGTTCGGGCCTTGGGATTCGGGGGCAACTGCCGCTCCTCACAGTGTGGCGGCTGTGGGGGGTGCCCCTGCCGGGTCGGACCCAATGCTGGGGGCTCACGCCAAAGACACTGCCGCAAGGCAGTGAACGAGTCCTCGGCCTCATCCAGGACCCAAGAGAGCTCATTCCTCGGGGTAAGTGCACCATGTGGGAACTTGGGAACTGGCTTAAAATTCCTAGCTCCACCCAGCTGCTAATATCTGGCAGCTAGGTGAGTTTGGGAGGGGTTCGGGCCTTGGGATTCGGGGGCAACTGCCGCTCCTCACAGTGTGGCGGCTGTGGGGGGTGCCCCTGCCGGGTCGGACCCAATGCTGGGGGCTCACGCCAAAGACACTGCCGCAAGGCAGTGAACGAGTCCTCGGCCTCATCCAGGACCCAAGAGAGCTCATTCCTCGGGGTAAGTGCACCATGTGGGAACTTGGGAACTGGCTTAAAATTCCTAGCTCCACCCAGCTGCTAATATCTGGCAGCTAGGTGAGTTTGGGAGGGGTTCAGGCCTTGGGATTCGGGGGCAACTGCCGCTCCTCACAGTGTGGCGGCTGTGGGGGGTGCCCCTGCCGGGTCGGACCCAATGCTGGGGGCTCACGCCAAAGACACTGCCGCAAGGCAGTGAACGAGTCCTCGGCCTCATCCAGGACCCAAGAGAGCTCATTCCTCGGGGTAAGTGCACCATGTGGGAACTTGGGAACTGGCTTAAAATTCCTAGCTCCACCCAGCTGCTAATATCTGGCAGCTAGGTGAGTTTGGGAGGGGTTCGGGCCTTGGGATTCGGGGGCAACTGCCGCTCCTCACAGTGTGGCGGCTGTGGGGGGTGCCCCTGCCGGGTCGGACCCAATGCTGGGGGCTCACGCCAAAGACACTGCCGCAAGGCAGTGAACGAGTCCTCGGCCTCATCCAGGACCCAAGAGAGCTCATTCCTCGGGGTAAGTGCACCATGTGGGAACTTGGGAACTGGCTTAAAATTCCTAGCTCCACCCAGCTGCTAATATCTGGCAGCTAGGTGAGTTTGGGAGGGGTTCGGGCCTTGGGATTCGGGGGCAACTGCCGCTCCTCACAGTGTGGCGGCTGTGGGGGGTGCCCCTGCCGGGTCGGACCCAATGCTGGGGGCTCACGCCAAAGACACTGCCGCAAGGCAGTGAACGAGTCCTCGGCCTCATCCAGGACCCAAGAGAGCTCATTCCTCGGGGTAAGTGCACCATGTGGGAACTTGGGAACTGGCTTAAAATTCCTAGCTCCACCCAGCTGCTAATATCTGGCAGCTAGGTGAGTTTGGGAGGGGTTCGGGCCTTGGGATTCGGGGGCAACTGCCGCTCCTCACAGTGTGGCGGCTGTGGGGGGTGCCCCTGCCGGGTCGGACCCAATGCTGGGGGCTCACGCCAAAGACACTGCCGCAAGGCAGTGAACGAGTCCTCGGCCTCATCCAGGACCCAAGAGAGCTCATTCCTCGGGGTAAGTGCACCATGTGGGAACTTGGGAACTGGCTTAAAATTCCTAGCTCCACCCAGCTGCTAATATCTGGCAGCTAGGTGAGTTTGGGAGGGGTTCGGGCCTTGGGATTCGGGGGCAACTGCCGCTCCTCACAGTGTGGCGGCTGTGGGGGGTGCCCCTGCCGGGTCGGACCCAATGCTGGGGGCTCACGCCAAAGACACTGCCGCAAGGCAGTGAACGAGTCCTCGGCCTCATCCAGGGCGGCCATTGCACCATGTGGTGCCAGGCTTTGCCTGCTGGCCGCCCGGCCGGGAAGCTCTGGGGTAATGGATGTCCGAATTGCTGCTTAGATAGCTCTAGGGTGACCCCACTGTTTCTGGGTTCTGAGTCAATCCTAAAGATTCCCAACGCCAGTAACTCTTCTTTTGGAGAACTTCTAATTACTCAATAATGCTGAGCTTTGAACACCTATAATGCAAAAGATAAACCCCGGATTGTCTAGCAGGATATTTTTTTGCCTGACATGATGTTGGTTCAGGAGACTGGTCACATTAGGCAGGTCCATAATTTTAACTAGCACTCTAGAACCTTATACTGGGGTGGACTCTGTGCAGGATGTGTGGGCCACACCCTGTAGAAAGTTTGGCCCCACTGGTAAACCTAAATTTTAGGTGGTTATGGACTAAGCTAGGTGTGACCAAGGAGCCTGCCATCAATCACAGGTAAAGGGATCCACCATAGACTGGACTGGGCAAGGCAGCAGCACCCAAATGTGCATCCTGAATAGGCTGTGGGGTGGGCCGGGCTGCAACATTCACCAGCTCATACAAGGCCAAATGGGAGGCCAGAGTACACCGGGCACTGGCCTAAAAACCAATGGCATGTATGTAAACTGGGCTTGGGAGTGGATCAAGTGGAGGTACTTGGGAAGCTCCCCTGGTGAGTCATAGCTCTCGCTGGTGAACATGCCGTCCAAATCTGGGGGTCAGACTAGCAGGGCACAGTAGCTCCAAAATGTGTAACTTGGTAATGGACCGTAATGTACTGGGCAGGACTGAACAAACCTTTGTTTACAAGCAAAACTAGAAACCAGCATGGAACACAGGTCATACCGAGCTAGGCTCTTGCACCTACTGGTCCCCAGAGCAACCACGGGCAGGTGCATGATTTACAGCTAGGAACAAGCCCAATCGGGGAGGTAACGGGACACCCTAACTAGGTTGAGGTTCCCACCAAGGGGCGTATGTGCTAGAATTGGAGCTGTGTTCTATCTAGGAAACAGTTGCAGTCACCCGAGGCACTAGTGTGGGCTGGGATTGGATGCACCAGGCCAGTTCAGACCCCAACACCATCTGGTGGCATGGAGAACCAGGGGGTAGATGTGGGACTGACTAGGCTGGGTCTCAACCCCCTACTGAGCCATGCGTGAGCTGTATGTGGGTATGGACGAGCCATGGCTGGGCTGAAACATCCAACAACAAGAACCAGAATGGGGTGAAAGCCAGCCAGGAAAAGCCACTGTTCCTGCTAGGGCAGGAGGTGAACTGAGTGGGGTTGGCTCAAGGACCCCCTGGCATGCGCAAAACCTGCCTTTGGGAGGGGATCTGATGGAGGAGCCTGGGCAACTCCTCTGGCAGGACACAGTCCCTGCAGGTAAGCGCAAGAAGCATGATAGGAAACAGTCCAGAATAGGCCATGGAAAGTTTCCCACTGGCACACATTCAGCATGGGTCAGGAGCAGACCAGGCTGAATCAGTCCGTATCACCCACTGGCAAATCCGATCACCAGAACAGAGTGTGGGGTGAGCCGGGTTTGGTCGCGGCAAAACCAGTACACATTATGGAATGCCAGGGCGTGGTTGCCTGTACTGGATATGAATGCAGCACCCAACCAGCACACATGAGATCCAGGAAGGAAGGGAGGGGCAGAACTGGCGGGGGGATTAAGGGGCTGGTTCCCTCGCCGGACAGCTACTCCCAATGGAGAGCGTGGGCTGGGATAGAGACAAACTAGACTATGCAAGGCTACAACACCTGTGCGCTGCATGTGGACTAGATCAGGGAAAAGCCAGGCTGGGCTGATTATTCCTGCTGGTGCAAGCATAAATTAGAGTGGGTGAGGGATGTTTGGGCATAGCCGCAGAAGCTGGCACTGGGGACTAATTCTGTCAAGTCAAATCACAGAACCACCTAAAGAGTGCATAAACCGGGACAGAGAGACCTGGGAGGGAAAAATGGGTTCCCCCTTCTTGGGTCACTATTCCCGTGGGAGGGCATGAAGACTGGGACGGGGGCTGGGATGGCTAGATAGAGAGGCACTCAACAACACCCGTGAGGGCTGGATGGTTGAGTTGGTTAGATAGAACTAAGCTTTAATACCCATTGACACGTATAAGAGCCAAATGGGATGGGGGACAGACTGGTCTTCTGCTACACATACTGGCAAACCAGGGTAGGGGGCGGGCCTGGTGGGGGTTATTGTGGGTCGCCCCGACTAGGCTGCAGCTCCCACTGGTTTGTGTGAGGGCCGAGTACGTGCTGGGCAGAACCAGACTGGACTGCAACACCCATTGGTTCCAGTGCAACTCGGGACTGAAAACAGAACCAACCCAGCAATTGCAACCACCAGCTGATCGGGGTGATGGACTGTGCCGGGCCCTGTGCTTGCTAGAGCATACAAGAAACTAGTCTGGGAATACCTCAAAGTTTCTTTGGAGATCTCCCTAATCGAACTGCTGGACTCAGAACTCTAATCAAGAAAAGACAGAAGACAGAGCAGATCAATCATTCATCTCAGCTATATGTTGGCAGCGATATATGGGGCAAACGGAGACTTTATGATGGACCATATCAATCGGTGGACGACCTCATCGAGCGAAACTGGCAGTGATTCATAACTGGAGAACTATTAACACCACTCGAGCACATATCTCAGAGCATGCCCCACATCCGGGACTCGGGGTGGGCGGGAAACCGGGTGGGGCTTCCCCCTCAATATCCCCCTTTACCTCAGATACAAGATGGAAACAATGTGGACATAATAGTATTACCCACTTCCCTATACCACCTGAACCTTTTTTTTTTTCTTCTTTTCTTTTTCTTTCTTTAACTGTAATTAACTATGTAAAGATTGTCAACAACACAATAAAATAGATAATAAAAAAAAAAATAAAAATAAAAAAAAAAAAAAAAAAAAATTTATTATTGAGGCTAATGTACTATCCACCTTTAAAAAGTTTGGAAGAAAGTTTAGTGCTACATCTTTAAGACTTCAGAACACAATCCAGAGAGCCATAAGAAGGAAGACATGGTCTCATTTCCATGTGTAAAGAGAAGAAAACGTAAAACAAGCCTGCTAAAAGTAACACAAGTTCAAATTTAAAAGTCTTCTCCATGTTAGAATGAGAAGAAATTGAAAGACCAATTGTGGAGAAAATTAGATGTGAAGGAAATTTACTTTGAGTATTGTGAGATGAATCCCACCACAAAAACAAATTTAAAAATGTAATTTTTTTGCTATAAACTTTATCCAGATGTGGAATGTTTTTATGTTCAGGAAGCTGCAGCTAACACCTGGTCCCTTGCCATCTTGAAAACTGCCTTCTAGATGAAGAGACAAGAGAAATGTGTGATGTTAAATAGCAGAAGGACATGTAAATCCTAGTGCCAAATTGCAGTACTGGAAACATTTCTTAATTAAGTGAAAATAAGGCTCAAAGTACAAATGAGAAAGACAGTTTTCTTGACCAGAGTAACCAAGCAAGAATACACAGGAGTGAGGACCCAACAGACAGATCATAAAGGAGGGGATAAGATTCAGGAGACAGAGAAAGCTTTAGAGAAGGAATAAGAAAGGGACATATCTGACACCAATCTGCAGTACCTGCCCAAAGTTCACCTAGGCAGCTCTTGCCAACTTGAAAAGCATGTAGAAAAGTCTGCGTACAGTTATGACACTGATTAGAGGGATATAAATGGTGTTTTAAATGCCCTCATTGACCTTAACTGGGCTACATCTCATCAGAACATCCAACCTAAAGCAAGTTCTTCAGGAAATGGTCCAGTTTCATACTGGGTTTTACAAGTTGAGCCTCAAAGGGGAAAGTGAACAAAATGTTTATTCATTTAGTACTTCTGTGATTCTGCCCTAAACAAGGCACTTCAATCATTTAGTCCCCAAAACAGCAATGCCAAAATAAATAGCCCCACATGGATGGTGTTGCTGCTCCTGGTTTATAGGAAAGGGAGAACTGGAGAATCTAAGCATGTCTAAGGTCACAGAACAAACACGTACAAATGCTGGGAAGCATGGAGGCGATGAGTGTAGAAAAAGGCCTGCACATTCTTTCATACTTCTTGTTATTATCATTCTTCCTGTGGACAGCTTCCTTTGCTTGTTCCCACAA